>NC_057345.1:209787565-211037565 GCF_016509475.1 Prionailurus bengalensis | reverse complement strand
GGGCTCAAACCCACAAGCTGTGAGATCACAAGCTTGTGAGATCACAAGCTGAGCCGAAGTCGGATGTTCAACCGACTGAGCCACCCAGGTGCCCCGACATGTTATTTCTCTTGGGTATATACCCAAGAGTGAGATTCCTGGGTCATACGGAACTTCTATGTTTAACCATGTGGAAATGCCAGAATGTTCTCCAAAGAAGCTGTGCCATCTTAAATTTACACAAAGCAATGTTTATGGGCTCAGATTTTTCCAATCTTCACCAATGCTTCTTTCTATCTTTGTAATCATAGCCATCCTACTAGGTCTAAGTGGTATCTCATTATGGTTCTGATGATTAATTACACTGAACATCTTTTCATGTGTTTATTGGTCATTTGTATATCTTCTTTGGAAAGCAGTCTATTCAGAGTCCTTGTCTACTCTTACTGATTATTACAATACTCTTCTACCTTGGTACTGTTTTACTACATGTCCTGGAAAGTCACACACAAAATGAATGATTTAAGTAAACATTAAATAAAAATGTTCAGGATTTTGGGAATTAATTCTGACAAGCTTTGCTTCTAAAGTAGTAAAAAAATTAGTGGAAATTTACTAAATACCTCCAATGGCCCAACTTCCACATTGTCTCTCATGTTTCCCATGTCAGAATACTAACATTATGGCATTTAAAACAGAAAAGGATACGAGCAAAGTGCCCGAATCCTCACAATAGTGTAGGACTGAAGTGGGATCTGGATTCAAATTTAAATATGGACACCTTCCTCAAACTGGTCTCTACTCAACTTTCCTATGAAAAAAACTGAGCTCCCACTGCTATGTTGGGGAACACCCACTAGCAGGTTTTATATCCTGAGAGTAAAGACTGCAGCAGTGTTACAAATATTGCTTTCCTGAATTCTCACCAAAACAACAGCAACAACAAAACCTTCCACATAAGGGCAAACAGTTAAAATACAGTCAGTATGTCTACTTCACGTAGAACCAAAGACAGGGGCAACTTCCAAAACATAAGGGAATACTTATGGATAAGTCATTAAATACCATGGCATGCTTTAGCAATCCCTGAACAGAGAGACTGCCCAATTCTCTGGGAGTGCCAACTACTTTACTGCAACAGAAAGAAGCATATTGGGCACTTTCCCATATGGCTCATTACCACTTTCAAACCACTGTGGAAAGTTATTCTGTTATAGAAGGTCTAAGCAGCATTTCTACCTATCTACCTTCGAAAATGTTCAGCTAATTCAACACCCAAAATAACCCCAAAGCACTGAATACCCATTTATACAGATATCGGAATTACTGCATACATCTATAGAGTTTCAATTACCACGTAAATTTGCTACAATTTGAGACAATGTTTTCTTGACATAGAAAAACATTTTTCTTCATGTTATTTCTTAGTTAAAAAACAACCCAGAAGTGCCTGAACGAAATAAAGTCTACAACTCTAAACATCTGAATATTATAAAATCTAATTTGGTACTTGTCAGACAAAACATAGGGTGAAAAAGGAAAAGCTTTAGTAAGTTAAGTCAGAAAGACTAGTGTGGTTAAAGGTTCTCTATCATCAGTCATAAATCATCAAGAAGACTAAAACTCCCATCAATATCTATTATAATGAGAACAGGTCTCCTAGGACAAAAAATTTTCTTCAGCTGTTCCACTGGCCCAATCAGATATTTTTAAATCTTCATAATAAACATGGCTGGAAAAACCCAACAATCAAACACTTAAGATAAATACCTTTAAATTATATCCTGCAATGAATACCAGTTTAATATTCTTTTGTAGCTATATACTTTGGCTCTGTAGTAAAAGAAATTCTGGTTATCATTATTCTATTAACTACTCCATCTGTTCCTTATACACATACCAGGATTTCATGGCAAAAGAGATCAAGAAACACCACCAAGATTAGAAAAATTGGTAACAGCTTTTTAAACATTCATGAGGTTCTTTGACCTATAAAGACTCTTCTAGCTAAGGACGGCCATATTAAAAATAAATCATTACTTGTAAGAGATACACATGCTCTCATACAAGTTCCCTAGATGACCATTAGCATGGCCACCTGGCCTTATGTAGCTCTGCTTTTGAAGAAATCCAGTCACTTCAGAGGAAGGAATATAAATATGGTAATCTTACAGGGGATAAGAGAGAAAGGTAAAAGAGGCTTTTATTTTTGCCCTTAATTCTCTGGTCTGTGTGTCTGCTCTGTGCATGCCTCTTCCAAATGAAGGAGGCAAGGAGCAGGTTTCCCTTTTTACTATTTTTTTTAATAAGTGCCAAAAAAAAAAAAAAAAAAAAAAGAGGAAAGAGAAGACAGTAAGGGGAACTGCCCTATTTCGTTAGGATAAATCAGCAGAATGTCTGGTCCACCTCCTATCCCTGTACGATAGAAAAAGCAGAGGCTAGGAATTGGTGAGTGGCACTTTTGGTCCTGGTTTTATCACCAACTAGCTGTATGACTTTAGTCAAATTACTTAACATTCCTAAACTTCAATTTCCCAGCTGTCACACAAGACCTTAGGACTAGGGAATCTACAATAGTTTAAGACATACATGTCTGTGCACAAGTATATTCTTATTATTCTCTTTGTCCAGAGGAACATTCCTGTTACTTTTGGGGATTTAACAAATCAACCAGGAGAAAGGCCTTTTTTCCTCTACCGATGCCTAGTGTTAGGGGCCATGTTGTCTGCCAAGTAGAGGGGATAAAGTCAACAGAAGTGAGAAATCACAATGGGAGAGAGGACCAAAATGGGTCTTCCTGTCCAACCCACCTCCTCCGAGTTACATGGGCCAATAAAGCTCTTATAATTAAATCAGTGTAAGCTGGTCTCCATAACCAACAGATGAAAGGAATCAATGCTCTTCCAAATGAGTATATGTATCAGCTTAGTCAGTAACTACTCATTGCACTTATCTTTAGGTGAGTCCACAGACAGAGGGAGGTGAGCTGGCACTCCCCAACACCTGTTCCTCTCCTGCACCAAGACCACAGTTGTAACATTTTAAGCATTCAAATTAGCACAGGCAAAAGCCTCAGAAGTGAAATCTTTTCTTGGGGCAGCAACAGTATTCACTTCTATGGTTCCCAAGTCTATGTAAACCCAATCATCTAAGCCTATGATTTTTGTTCTTGATTTCATTAAAACCACCTGGGTAGTTAAGAAAAAAAAAAAAAGTCCAATTCCCTGTATCTGTCCTCATTCTGATTTAATTTGTCTTGGATGAATTCAAGGCCTGGATATACTATAAAAACTCCTCAGGTGCTTCATATGTATAGCCAGGGTTGATAATCATGATCCAAACCTTTATAACTACATCAAACACAGAGCTTGAATATAACTCCAATAGTATCACTCCACTGATTAAATCCTCCAGTGGCACTCTGACACATTCTGGATAATCTCAAACAGGCTCTTTAGTAAAAGCCTGATAATCCCTTTCTTCCCATTGTTTTGCTTAACTTCTACTTATTAATTCAAGACCCATTCTCCACTTCCTCTGAATAACCTCCACCAACTGCAATCTTACTCCTCCTTCTCAGGCTGCACACTGAATGTACCACGCTAATACTGTTGAAATGGATTTCTACCTCTGCTAGAAAGGAGTAACTGGAACTGAACTAGCCCTTCCACCATACTCAAGTAGAAAACTGGAGAAAATATATGAAACAAATAGACATTTTGAAATACAACAGACATTCTATAACAGGCAATACAAGATTTTGAGCCTTGAGAGAAAGGAAATAAGCCTGTAGGTGCTTCCCGGACTATGGTACAGGGAAAGGGGACATGAGCAGGTGCAGCAGGGTCCTCGTGATGAGCTGACATTTGCAGGGCAGAGTATAGCAAAGGATAAAACTAAATGTACAGAAAAACCTTCAGAAATCTGCATGGGTCCTCTGGAGATTTGGCTGAATTATTAAGCCAGGCATGTGTGGGTGGACAAGGAAAGAATGATGAGACCAAGGAAAGAATGATGAAGATCTACAAGTTGACCAATTCTCAGAGCTCAGGCAGGGCTGGAAGATCTCTTTTTCCCAACCAACCAGAACAGAGAGCCCTTGCTGAACAAAGGCCATTCAGGAAAGACCCCAGAAAAGTGATACCTCAGTTGTAGCACAGAATTAGCCATAGAATAAGAGTTATTTTAGACTCACCTTAAAGAACTTAAAAACAAGTGCCAGAGGGATCAAGCTGATCATCAAGAAACTTAACTCTGTGTCAGAACAAAGTTTAGTTTTCTCTGAAATAAGATAAATTCAACACCGCAAAATACACAATGTCTAGTATCCAATCAAAACTTACCAAACAAAAATTGTGACCCACAACCAGGAGAAAAATCAGTGTGTATTGTAGCAGCTATATATATATATATATATTACATATATATTTATTTATGAGGGGGAGAGAGAGAGAGAGGAGGCACAATTAGGAGCCAGGGACTTTGAACATGAATATTATAGCTATGCTCGGGATTTAAAGAAAAACATGAATATAATGAGAGAAGACATGAAGGACAGAGAAGAGAACGAAATAGGACTTCCAGAGCTGAAAAATACAATATGTGCGTGGAAAAATTCACTAGACAGGATTGACAGCAAACTCTACGTTGTGGAAGAATCTGAACACACAGCAATAGAAACCATCCAAACTGAAGTCCCCACGTACCCAATTACACAGCGTCTCAGATTTTTGTAAGACAAAATGAAGCGATCCAACATTGGTGTGACTGGAAATCAGAAAAGGTGGGGGATGTTCTTTAGTAAAAAAGCTGGAAAAATGGATTACCAAGAGATCTGAACTAGAAGGAAATGTTTAAGAGAATTCTTGAGGCAGAAGGGAAATGATAAAAGATGGAAATTCGTATCTACATAAAAGGAATCTCCTATTTTTGTGAAGTAACTCGCACAAGCCCTGGGTCCATCTCTGAGCTAAGTATGTGATGAACAGACCCAAGGGGGGATTAAAAACAAAAAAAAAGCAGGGGCACCTTAGTGGCTCAGTCAGTTAAGCATCCGACTATTGATTTTGGGTCAGGCCATGATCCCAGGGTTGTAAGATTGTGGCCCATACTGAGCTCTGTGCTGAGCCTTGAACCTGCTCAAGTCTCTCTCTCTCTCTCTCTCTTTCTCTCTCCCCCCTTCTGCCCCTCCCCCTCTCCTGCACTCTCTCCACTCTCTCTCAAAATAAAGAAATAAATATTTTTTTATTTAAAAATTTTAAAAAAATGCAAAGGCTTTAAAAACTGAACTGCTACATAACCCGCCACACAAATATCAAATTAACCCATGAGAGGTACATGCATGAGAATGGATCAAATAGCACAGTAGAAGATCTGAAAACTGAATTGACATTGGAACCTAATCACCCACAGAAGGAGAGACAGAATTTGTGTTCTAAACCTGAAGAGAGTGACTGCCTGCACAAACAAAAATGTCAATATTTTATAGACGATGTTCACAGGATCTGGAATCTCACAATAGTCAAAAAAGTCACCGTCAAAATTACTGGAAATCCCAAACTAAAACAAAATGGAAGATAGTGACTAATGCTCAGGATTAAAAGACAATCAACAGATGTCAGCCCCATGAGCAGACTGAGAGATTGGAATTACCAGACAGACTATAAAGACGATCCAATGACCAATGACCATGATCCATGAGATAAAGTGAACACTCTTGAATGAAATGAATGGAAAGATAGTTTTCAGCAGAGATAGAAACCACAAAAGAGAACCAAATGGAAAGAGTAGATGTGGTATTGTTAAAAGCCACTGGGTGGGTTCAATAGCAGAATGGAGAGTACAGAGGAAAGAGACCATGAACTTGAAGATAAATCAGCAAAAATTACCCAAGGTGCAGAACACAAAGGGAAGGGAAGAAGTTTGGGGGGGGAAAAAAGGAGCCTGAAGGGCTTGAGGAACACTATCAAAATGTTTAGATTTCATGTCATTAAAGTCTCAGGAAGAGAGGAGAAAGCGACTGGAGAAAAAACATTTGTATAACTAATATCTGAAATCCTCCCAGATTCAGTGAAAGACAAAATACATGAGGCAAAAACTGACCAAATTAAAGGGAGATCCAGAGAGTTCTATAATCATACTTGGGAGATTTTAACCCCCTTCTCTGCACTGACAGAAAACTTAGAGGTTAGCAGGATCAGTAAGATATGGAAAATTGGAGATATGTATGTATGTATGTATATGTGTGTGTGTGTGTGTGTGTGTGTATATATATATATATATATATCTTCACACACAGACACGTTAATATATATATAATTCTCTGTACCTATATTATTTAAGTCAGAGGTCAAAAAGCTACAAATGTGGTCCAAATACAGCCCACTGTCTATTTTTGTAAGTCAGGTTTCACTCATTTGTTTATGAATTGTCTCTGGCTGCTTTCATGCTACAAGGACAAGTTGTGACAGAGACCATGTGACCATCAAAGCTTTTGGAGTCTAAAACGTTAGCTATCTGGCCCCTCACAGAAAAGGCTGCCGACCCCAGTTCTCCAGTGGAATGACTCTAAAAGACACCTAGACATCCACAGCTATGGTTTCTTTAACACCTGTCTGCAGAAACTGGCCCCAGGCACTACAGGGGGGCCTCCCCAGCACGGCACACGAGGGCCTTAGTCTGAAACAGGTCATGTGCTTTAAGAGGAAGTGCTTTCTACATATTTGTAAACCATTTAGAAAAAATATATTCTCTTCTTTAAGTCACATGGTATTAACTATTAGAGGAACGCCTACCTTAGCCTCTTAGGGTAGGCATGATTCCTCCTGAATGTGCAGGTGGGGTGGACCGTGGAGAAGAGTAGATCTGAAACTAACTTGTAACACTCAGTGGGCAGTGTGGACTCGTAGACTGAGAATCCAGTACTAGACCCGGATCTAGCATGAACCTTCCCATGCCTGACAGACCTCATACCAATCACACAATATTCTCAGGCCAGAGTCACCTCCTTCCCCAGCCTTCCTTACCAAGTCACCCAAATATGCTCCCTGGGCTCTGGCTCCATCTAGCTTCCAGGCATGATGGCGGCTCCAGTACATACCTGCAGACGCTACTCTACAACAGCACAAGCCAGTATCACCTTAAGGCAGCTCTGTGGTGGCAAACACTGTCATTTTAAAAAATAAAATGTATTCGATGAAATAAAGTGCTTACCTGGACTATTAAAGTAGTACTGCTGTCCTGGGTAATGAACAAGGGAGGGAAAATTGCCTAAATATGAAGGAAAACAGACATTTTAATTATAGCCATAAGGATTCCCCCACCCCAGCTTTACGGAGGTCTGATTAACAAATAAAAAAAACTGCATGTATTTGGGTTGTACAACATTAGTTTTTAAAAGGTATATAACATGATGATTTAATATACACATACATATGACATGACTGCTACCATCAAGTTAATTAACTAACACCTATCACCTCACAATAGTGTGTTACCATTTTGTGTGTGTGTGTGTGTGTGTGTGTGTGTGTGAACATAAGATCTACTGTCAGTAAATTTCAAGTATACAATACAGTGGATGTCTACTCACAAGTGGGATTGCTATATCATAAGGTGTTCTATTTTTAATTCTTTGAGGAAACCTCCATACTGGCTGTACCAGTTTACATTCTCACCAACAGCACAAAAGGGCTTCCTTTTCTCCACATCCTCCACCAATGGGTATTATCTCTTGTCTTTTTGATAATAGCCATCCTCACACTTCCCCATTTCGATCTGCATCACAAAGTTACAGTAACCAAAAAGGTACTGGCATAAAAACAGCCACCTCAACCAATGGAACAGAACAGCCATAAGGCTTTAACTGATGATCTTGCCAACAATTCGGAGGTTCTTTTTAACAAAGCCAAGGTCATTTCAAATGATTTCTAACCAACTGTTAAAATAAACTCCCTTCTGTCTGGACCTAGCCCTATCGGGAACAGAATATGGGAAACCCTCTACGGTTCCTTAGAGGTTCTAGAGGTTCCTGTTGACCTAAGAGGGTCTCTACCTCTAAAATAAGCCTGGGCTTAGAGGCTCCTGTACAAGTGGAGATGGTCTGGTGTCCAGAGAACCTGCTGCCAGACGACTGTTGGGGGAGCCATGGTTCTTACCATTCTAAAGGGCCTTTCCCCTTCCTTGTCCCTAACAGGGCAATAGGACAGTCAATTCAGCACTACTGAAGGGAGGCGGTGTGGGGAGTAACAGGCAGGCACAACTTCAGTGTGATGCTCCTTCTCCAGAAGTTATCAGGCAGATGCACTTGGCTATTTTCCACAGGGCTCTTGGGTCACCTCAATTCTCAGGTCACCCTAGATCTTTCTCCGGCTTCACCGGAAAAAAGGCAGAGAGACTATAGTCTATTTGTAAATAGCACTGAATGTTTGTTTCAACTTTTAGTATCTAATTTTCTATTGTATTACTTTGAAAACAACATGATGTAAAAAAAATAGTCGCCCAGAACATAGGCAAAGTTTCAAGAAGGAAAACTAAGAGTGGAAATGGTGTAATTGTGGGGAAAAATCCTCTTTAAAATCAAAACTCTTCCCTAAATTCTGCAAGAAAGCTTTACAAACCACTTCAACTTCAGATACACATAGAAAATGAGACAAAACATGGGGCACCTGGCTGGCTCAGTGGGTAGGGCATGTGACTCCTGATCTTGGGCATATGAGTTCGAGCCCCAAGTTGGGTGTGGAAGTTACTTAAAAATAAAATCTTTAAAAAAAAATGAAACGAAACATTAAACTTGCAAGAAACATTCCTTTTCCCTTATCAGTACTAAGGCGCATTTGGGCAACAAAGCTCATTACTAGATTTCCATAATTAAGTTGTATCAAAAATATAATGAAACTGGACATTTTCAATAAATGCAGTTCCTGCTGTCTCCTCCAAGCACACACACTGGAAACACAGTAATAAGCAAATGTAGGGAAATGGGAATCCGTTTAGATGCAACACAGCCTGTAAAAATCATCTGAAAGTGAACACAACCCGCTAATAAAGACGGCAGTGCAGTGCCTGGAAAGCTTTCTAATATCATGAATATTATATGGTTCTCAAGAATACCAGTCATCGGCACAAAGTGTGAAAACAAATTATTTATGGTTCAAGGAAAGGTAAAATAGTCTCAGAAGATTTCTTATGAATAAAAGATGAAATATTGGAACTCATATGGTCTATAAAACAAGTGTCTGCAAAATAGTTTTCCTATAAGTCAAACACAGTATAGCATTTTAAATTAAGAGGGCTAAAAAATTCATATATTCTAAATAAAATAAAGTATTTTCATTGAACATCAATTTGACAGGAAAAAAAGCCAGAAAAACAAAAACAAAAACAAAACAACAACAACAAAAAAACCCCAAACTTTTATAGGCAGAAGCCGCGCTTTAAGCCATAGCACACTTGATTTGGCCATGCATGAATATGCATCTCACCCACCAAGAACCTAGGGGTCATTCTGAATTCTTGCAAATACTGGCCTGCACTTCGGTCCAGATTTTTCTTTTTTAACTTTGCCTTGCACATATATTAATTTGGAGAATACAATGGAAGAATGCATTATTTTAAATCCATTTTAGGGGTGCCTGGGTGGTTCAGTCAATTAAGCACTCAACTTCAGTTCAGGTCATGGTCTCACGGTTCATGAGTTCAAGCCCCGCATCGGACTCTGTGCTGACAGCTCAGAGCCTGGAGCCTGCTTTCAGGTTCTGTGTCTCCCTCTCTCTCACCTCCCCTGCTTGTGTTCTGTCTCTCTCTCTCAAGAATAAATAAAAAACGTTAAAACATTTTTTAAATTAAAAAAATCTATTTTAGTTCTCTGCATTTTCAAGAAAATCATGGTTTTCTGTGAGTTCCCTTAATGCTGCAGGTAAAAATACCACAATTTGTCCCCTAAGGAAGCTTCTGGTTCACAATTTGGGTTTGCAGACTCTTCTCTGGAGCAGTGTGGGGCACATGTGCAGCCGGTGTTTGGCCTCTTGGTTTTAAAAAGAGCCTATTCGGGGGGCGCCTGGGTGGCTCAGTCGGTTGAGTGTCCGACTTCAGCTCAGGTCATGATCTCACGGTCTATGAGTTCGAGCCCCACGTCGGGCTCTGTGCTGATGGCTCAGAGCCCGGGGCCTGCTTCGGATTCTGTATCTCCCTCTCTCTCTGACCCTCCCCCGTTCATGCTCTGTCTCTGTCTCAAAAATAAATAAACGTTAAAAAAAAAAATTTAAAAAGAGCCTATTCGGGAATTCCTAAGCTGAACCACAGGGAAACTTGGGGTGGCTTCTGTTTCCATTAAAATTAAGATGAACTTCCAACCTGTTGTCAGGCCAAGGGTGTTTTGTTCTGTACCTGCACACATTTCCATGATTTTCTTCAGAGGCCCAAGAGTGTACATTAGTCCGACGAGAATCCCGGCCAGATGCCCAGCGAAAGAAGTCCTGGGAGAGAAGGAGACCCTTTGTGAGTATTTGCTCTGCCGCTGATTAGACACATTCTGTCTTCTCATTAGGCCGGTGCATGTCAATTAGTCACAGTCTGCAGGCTTTGCCCCCCCTCACGTCCTTTACGCTGAGCAGCATTTAACTCTGTCCAAAGAACGCTTCCCACTTTAAAAAAAAGTACAATGAATAATAACCACCACATGTTTAAGATGCAGTTTCCCCTCCTTGACCAAGAGAAGGGGGCTGGCTCCTTCACAGCAGTGGAAGCATTTTGTCAAGACAAACCCATCTGTTTCTTCCAGTTTTTCTCTGTGGCTCTTATCCCAAAACATAAATGAAATCCGTTTTCTCTGAATTACATCTCAAATTATTCAGGCATTGTGAGGCCCCATATCTCCCTGTGTAGCACAGCCGATTGCGGATTTTTATACACCACCGACAAGTGAGGCAAAGAGCAGGAGCAACCCGGCAGAGGAAACGGAGATGTCCACACCCCTTCCCCTAAAGTTGCCTTCATGTGTACCTTTCAGGCCCTTAGCAAAGAGAAAAAAATGTAAACGTCAAGCTTGAAATATGAGATAGGGCATTAAATTGGTTCCGTTCTTTTTTTTTCTTAATTTTAAATGTTTTATTTATTTTTGAGACAGAGAGAGACAGAGCATGAGCAGGGGAGGGGCAGAGAGAGAGGGAGACACAGAATCTGAAGCAGGCTCCAGGCTGTGAGCTGTCAGCACAGAGCCCCATGTGGGGATCGAACCCACAAACCGCGAGATCACGACCTGAGTTGAAGTCGGACGCCCAACCGACTGAGCCACCCAGGTGCCCCTGGTTCCATTCTTCTTAAAGTACCATCTGAGACTGGCAATCACTATAAGTGACTCAGCAAGCCGCAGCTAAGTCTTTGTTGAATGAGTAAAAGAATAAACAAAGGTCACCTACTGTCTCCCTCCCTCCCCACACCCCCACCCCTGCTCTTGCTCTCAGTGCATCCCACACTCTGCCATCAGCTGTTCTAGAATGGTGGGTTAGCCATGTCACAGCCATCCGGTGAACCTCACTGACTCGTCTGCTTCCAGAGCACTCCAGCCCGCAGCCAAGGCATCCCAGCACCCGGCCTCGCTCATCCCTTGTCCCCACTCTCATGGCCCACTAAGTCCATCACTGCACCCACCACCAGACCCCCACGTGCTCAAAGGGGACCACAGGTTGAACTGAATGGCAGGCACCCCTTTCGTAAAAATCGTGTCCCTCCTTCCTTCCACTGTCTTCCCTCAGCAATGCTGCTTCTGCCTTTACTATAGCATGTACTCGGCCTACCGGGGAGGGAAGTGTTAACTACACATTGGCCCGGCTGTCTCTCTCTCTGTCTATGTCTCTGTCTCTGTCTCTCTCTCGCTCTCTCACAAATTCTCTGAGGGCACCAATGATGTCTTCTTATTCATCTTTTATGCTATATTAGAAACTAAAAAGAAACAAACAAAGGGTCAAGTGTATGAATATTTCCACAGCTTAGGGAAGTGACCTTCATTCCAGAAAGTTATTAAGGAGCCAGATGTAAACTCCAAGAGCACAGTGATTTCTGTTGTTTCCACATATGTATGACACACCCCAAGGGCCATGCCTGGCACTGGAAGACACTGGGATGTGGGTTGAATGAACGCTTCAAGTGTCCCAGGACACCAGGAGGCAAGTTAAACCCATTATATCTTCAACTCAGAATGCACCCCCTGAGCCACGGCGGTGATGAAGCTGAGGGGCTGACGTTTACTCCCCTACAGCAGACCTAGACTCAAAGCCAACACACGTTGCCTACCTCAGCAGCAACCAAGAGGGCAAAGGCCCTGGAAAATCACAGGCAAAACAGCCACAAGTCATTTCCACTGTCTTAGAGCTAGCGAGAAGACTTGTTAGGTCCCAGGAAAAGAAGAGACCATGGAAGGCTTCAGAGAAAAGACCAGAGGAAGCCGTCTACAGGCAGGATGGCACTGATGTTTGTTCCAGGAGCTAATTCACTCCCACCGTTGCCCGAAAAAGCTCCTGCCACGTTCACACGCACTGTCACAATGCGTGTGTGTCTGCATGCATGCACATACACGCTCGCCCCCCCCCCACCCCCACAATCATCCCTTCAAGAGAGCTATTATCTTCATCAGATAGATTTACCTACAATATGTGCAACCTGATAATAAAAACATAGGATCAGACGCTTGGGTTCCCATTTTTAGGGGAAGAAGAGCATGAGCTATGCTTTTTCTGAGCTTTTCCAAAAAAAAAATAAAATTGTGCTTATTTTGTTCTATTTTTAGGCTACATAAAACCCTTCAAATAGTTCTAGGAATGGCAGAGAAAGTGGTAGTTTGAGGGATACAAAGGAGAGGCCAGAATCAATTTTTTAAAAATAGTAACCTCGATTTCACAGAGAAGAAAATTGCATCAACGTTTTTTAACTTTTTAACCCAATCTTCACGGTGAATCATATAGATACAAAATAACACGGGAGAAAATTTCAATTTAGAACTCCAACCTATTAAACAATCAATCCTGAACCTCATTTACAATTTAGAGTACAATGCAGTGAAATGAATTTCTTATCTCTCTAAATGAGTTTGCAGAAGTTTGAATTATAATCTAATTGTCCTCATGTAATTGCGAATAACTGGGGACGGAAAGCTGGCAGACCAGAGACCATATTGCACCATCATCCGACATTCCGCATTTTCACACAAGTCCCATCTCAAAACCCTAGCTGTCCTTACCATTTAAGCTCTATATGGGTGTTCATCTCTTAAAATAAGAGATGATGATCATCTCAATCAAAACTGAGGATTTTGCAACATAACACACAAAAAAAGGGACATGCCACACGGGAAAGGAAACCTAGGCTCATTCTGAGAGGCAGTTACCCTTCTCCATGCCGTCGGTAACCATCCGACAGACCGCCTCCCTCTCTCTCGAAGGGATACCCGTGTCCTGAGAGAGGAAATGGATCCGTGGGCAGGAAATGGGGCTGGAGACGTGTCTCCTTCCCAGCAGGCAGGGTGCCCAGTCCTAGCA
Organism: Prionailurus bengalensis; assembly: GCF_016509475.1. Classification (NCBI taxonomy): domain Eukaryota; kingdom Metazoa; phylum Chordata; class Mammalia; order Carnivora; family Felidae; genus Prionailurus; species Prionailurus bengalensis. The sequence goes on along the minus strand of NC_057345.1, from coordinate 211,024,054 downwards.
CCTGGGCACTTCGTCCCTGCCGCTTGGGGGTGCTGCGGGGCCACAAGGAGGTCCTGGGCTTTGGCGGAAGACAGTTAACAGCTTCAGAAGCAGACCGCGTTATGATCGTAACTATATACATGAAACAGACGTTTTGATGCCTGCGTTGTCCGAGGAAGCTCATGGTTTCATAGCATCTGTCCGCAAAGTATGTGCTCTACTCCGTTCTTAGTCACCCCCACAGGCTGATGCTCCACGTGGCAGGCTCCTAGGAACATGGCTTCTTCTGGGCCTGATTAGGTCTTTGGCTGGGACTGAGGATTTGGTGATGGCCTGCCACCTTCCATCCCAATTCAAAGTAATTCTCAGGGACAGGACCAGCCTCTTCAACCCAATACCCGTGATGTTACCAGTGCAATAAACAGCCTGACACTAGCACTCAACAAATTTCTGAAGGAATGGAGCAGTGGAATTAAAACTGCATATAAAATGCCCATTTCTGATATACGTTACAATTGCATTCTGAAAACACAAGTTAGGCACGGTCACCAATTAACAATTGTTTTAACATCACATCTCATCCAGAGAGAAAATGATTAAACACAACACCCTCCCCATCCTGCATACTTACACAATGTATTACACAAAACACCCTCTCGATTAACAAAACAGCAACACCAAACCTATTATTATATCCCAGAATTGGTCACTGAGAAGCTTTATTTCTTCTGATAGCTCAGTAGTGACTCCCTTTAGAAAGCATAACAGCTATAATCAAACACCGATTGATGGCAAGGTACAGTCACAGGGGCCAGGCGCATTGCTGCCATGTCCAGTCACACAGGTTGTGCACCACGCAAACAGACTACGATGAGAAGAAATATTTGTCTGCGGTCTCGGGCGTTTCACAAAGATCCAATATTCAAATTCAGATCATCACGTCTCAACTTCGCGGAAAGCACCCATGTAATTTCATTCCAGTTGGGGCCTATGTCTTAATCCAGTAGTTCTTAAGCTTGTTCAGGTTCTAAGCCCCTTTCAACGTCTGATGAAAGCCACAAATCCTGTCTGCAGGAAAATTACACATACACAAAATGTCACCTATAATTTTAAGAAGTTCGCGGATGGTTTGAATGCCATCCACGGACCTCCGGTTAAAGACCCTTGCCTGAAGTGAAAATAATTCATCACAAATGGGAGAATTTCAAACACTAGCCCCAAGTCTAAACATTTCGTTTGTACTCAAATCCTAAGACAGGGGCAGCCTTTTGTTTGGATCACTTAGGTTTATTAACACGCCCCGTCTCTTGGCTGGGCTGCTGCTCTGTAGTGGTGTAACCGATTCCTAGATTCAATTTCCTCCCTGCCCAAATCCGACTGTTAGTCATTCTTCCAGCTAAAGCCTGAGAGTAAGAAATTCTGCTACTCTCTGTATGTCCGAAAAGATCTTTCGTTTCAGCCTCCCATCTGTCCAGAGGCACAGGATCAACCACTGCTGCTAAAAAATCTCAGTCGGACAGTCCTTCATCTGTCTTTTCAGATTTTCTCTTTATTTTGGATACACTGCCATTAATACCACAACCACTCCGGTTGTAGACTTATCGTTTTGTACAACCCTGAAAAATCATTAGCCATTACTGTTTGTCCTGTAGATCTCCAGAGATACAGCGCTGACACAGAACTGGGGCTCAACTTGTGTTTGTAGGAAAAAAAAACTAAAAAAACACAAAAAATATTGAAAGGTTAAAAAATCAAATCGCCGTTGGTGCACGTCGCTTATAAGGGATAGTGACGGTAATTGTGGACCAAAACTGAGATGAAGGTATTACTGTGTGTTATATGTCAAATGTATTTCAATAAAGCTGGGAAGAAGATGATTGAGGATTTCAGTTATGCAAACTATATGCAGATATTATTAACACCAGTACAGAGGGTTCTTTCCAATCATGCCGGCATAAACTGCTTCTCACTCCGTTGAGAGGCGACTTAGAAGGTTGAGCTAAGTGGTTATGCAAAATGTTCGTGCTCCCATGTGCCACTGTTAAGGAATCAAAAGCCTAAGCTATGATTGAAAGCTGTGACAAGCTATAAAGGTCCTCCTCTGCTAAGTGGCAAATTCTTTCCACAGCTGAAGAAGCTGCCATCTCAGGCGTAGCTCAGAAAACAGAAAATGTATTACTCTAAGACATAATCTCCCGGTGTGTGCAGAGCAAACGACCTCATTAAGGACGTAGCCTGATGGAGACACAGTGTTAGACAAGGCAAGAGGACACGGTAAGGTAAGAGGCGGTCAGCTAGAAGGGGGCTGCTGTAGCACGTGTTCCAGAATTTCCTCCTGTAAAAGCAGTCTGTACCGGGCTGGAACTGCATCTAACAGAAGTTCTTAATTGTTTGGGGCTCTTAATGAACGATCCTAATAAACTGACCTAACAGCCACAAGGTGTGGCAAGAGGTGCTGAGGTTTTTGAACATTCATGCCACTAGGAAAGACCCTGGTAGGACTGCTTCTTCCCAAGATAAACTGTTCTTAAACTGTTTGGTTTCTGTCCTGGATGCTTTCTTCAACCACTACGCCAGTACGTGTCTTTGGCAATGGCGATTTGGGAGAGACTTGGTCTATACGTTCTTTCTCTTCACCACATTCCCCAGCACCTCCTTCCTGCCACTGTTGGCTGCAGAAGTAAGAACCAGTCCTCTTCCAATATTATATTCCCTCCCAAGGGAGGCACTGAAATATTGGCCACGTAACCACTCTAATATCCATGTGCGTTTATTAAACATGGCACCAACCTCGGGCCTGGGGCTGGGAGCTGACCACTGACATTTACTTGAGTCCTAGACAAACATGATCTGGACAAAAACAAGAGTGCTGAAAAGGGATGAAAAGTCTCTCTTACAAAAGGGCTTCCAAGATAATAGATGATGCGTAGCCATTCCTTGGTTCTTGGTCCCATGGCCCTCAGCCTAGAAGCAAGATAACTTCATGAGCTGATTCAAGAGGGTAGCATTCATTCATTCATCAAATATGTACTGACTATTGCGTAAATAAGACAAACACGGTCGCTGTCTCGCGGAGCTTACAGTCTGGTGGGGGCACACACACTCTCTAACTGCGAACTGTTTCAATGTAAGGAAGCAACTCTACTTTCCCTAGAGTAGTCTGGGATGGCTCCTTAAGTGACATCTAAAGTGACATCCATAGCATTTGGAGCTTGTATGCCTGGAGGGGAGGAAGGAAGCTTCACACAGGGAAAAGCACACAAGTAGGGGCTGTGAGGCTGGGAAGAACCTGGTGTGTTTTAGGTGGCTGGAACATAGTGAGTTAGCGAGTGAGCATGAGGACATCCTACAGCATGAGATGAATTTGGAAAGAGGCGCAAACGCCAGATCTTATAGGCCATATGTGCCAAGGGGAGGAATTTAGGTTGTTTCCTGAGTACACCGGGAGGCCACAGGAGAATTTTAAATGGGAGAATTTTTCACGATGATCTACTCTGTCCAGTGGGAGAGCAGAATCTACAGAGGCAAGAGCCAGCGTAGGAGACCAGTAAGGAGGCTCATGTAGCTCAGATGAAGAATGAGGGCAGCTTGGAAGAGGGTGGTAGCAGCAAAGGTGGGGAGAAGTGAGCGGCATCTATTCTGGAAGCAGAGATGAAAGAACTTGCAGTGGACTCCATGTGGGGGATGCAGGAAGGGGAGAAATCTAGGCTGCTGCCTTGTGCAACACGACGGACAGTAAAAGCCTTGGGGCGCCTGGGTGGCTCAGTCGGTTAAGCGTCTGACTGTGGCTCAGGTCACGATCTCGCGGTTCATGGGTTCGAGCCCCACGTCAGGCTCTGTGCTGACAGCTCAGAGCCTGGAGCTTCAGATTCTGTGTCTCCCTCTCGCTCTCTGCCTCTCCCTCGCCTGCACTCTGTCTCTCTTAATACTAACATTTAAAAAAATTAAAAAAAAAAAAAAAGGATGGACAGTGGAACCCTTTACTGGGATATGGGAAACTGGGAAGAGGAGAGGGCAGGGTGGGTAGAGTTCAAAGCTCAGTATTGATGTGTTTCGGGACAGATGCCTGCAAGACAACTAAATAGAGGCAACTAGTACAGTATTCAGTAGGAAGCTGGGTACCAAGTTGGAAACTGAGTGTAAGAAGAATTCAAAATACTGCTCCAGGATATTTCATGTTATTTGACTTCTAGAATATTTCTATATACTAGGACGACAATATATCTTTATGTATATAACACAAGACACATTATAGACACACAAATATACATAGATGTATCTAAAAATAAGATTTAAAGAAGGTACTGTACATTAAAAACAGCAACAGATAATGGGGGGGGGAGGAGCAGGGAGTAACATCTTCCTTTCTATTTTCCAAACTTCTTATAATAGTGTTTTAGTAGTTGCATTTTTTTTTTTCAAATACAAAGGGAACAGAATTTGGCAAGGCCCTCGTTTAAAGAACAGCATTTCTCTCACCAGTGTGGTGGATAAATCTAAATGTTTTTGTTGTTGTGAGGGTAAATCGTGAAGAATGTTCTCTCCCATGTGGCACAGGCAAATGTTTTCAGATAGCACTCCAGATGAAAATCTGTAGCTTTGCGGTATTACAAAGTTTCTTTAGAATCTGTCGTTGTTACTCAGATTTTCAAAACGAAATGAAAGGTGTGCCAAATTAACTGAAAGCAACAGGTCGGTTTTATTTTGCACGCGACATAAGCAAACAACGATTCCCCTTCACCCCACACACTTAATTGGGGCACAGACGTTACAGAGTCCGTCCGTGCAATTCTAGAAGTGAGGCCTGTGCTCCTTTGCTCGCCAGACACCTCACAGGACCAGACGTATCCTACAGCTTCCTTTCCCTGGTTTCCCAAATTCACTATTGAGTAGCTTCCATTTGCCCAAACTCTCTCCCTCTTCTCTGCACCATCCCACATGCACCCCGGCCCCTGGGATCATCTAAGAAAGTGCTTGAGAACAGGGGAAACTGGAGTTCTATCACCTGGGGCTGAATCCTGGCTGCGACACCTTTGGGACCAACGTGCACCCACCTGCACTGGCTCTCCCCACTGGCACTGTCTTAGTTCAGGCCTCTCCCTGGCTCTGTCCCCCTTGCTCTGCTCCAGCCTGGCTCACCATTGTGCAAGCACTCTCTCTAACAAGCCAGGCTCGCCCCAATCCTTAAGCCTCTTGGTAGCTCCCCAGTGTTTCTAGAATAAAACACAAGCTAGCCTTGTTACATCCTTCACGTGGCTCCAGCTGCCTCTTAGCCTTCACTCTCCACTGCCAGCCCGCAGCTCGACCACACCCAAGCTCGAGCCATTTGCAAAAGCCTCGCTTTCACCCTTCCCGACTTTGTATGCAATATTGCCTTCACCCGGGCATGGCCAGCACGTTCCTGCAGGACAGGGTAGGGTCTGCGGCTCCTCTGTATTTTCCTGGCACCCAGATCTTTCCTCGTCTGCTGATTTCTCTGCCATCGCCCTGCTGCTTAATCTAGTGGCTCTCAACCCTATCATACCCGATGCCCCCTTAAACTCAAACAGTTTGCAAGGCTCCATCTTCTTGAAATAAAATTTATAAACAATCACAATTACACACATACTTCTTAAGACACAGACACATACACACACACAATTTCAACTCAACGTTATAATGCTCTGGCTGTAAAATAAAGATTTTTAACAAGCAATGCAAGGAAATCATAGGAATTATTTGCATAGGATACTACCAGAAGACACATAAAATGGTCCTTTGCTTGCCCCTATGTATGGAATCTCCATGAAGGTGAGAATAGTATATGCAGGCAGATACCGATGGGCTTTTTGTGACTCCGATACCACGTGCAGGGTTCCATCGGTGACATGATTTTATGTGACGATAAATAACTTTTGACTCCAAAAAAAGCAAAGTACAATTTTCCCTTAAGTTACATTTACAATTTTCCTGGAAAAGTCATTGTATATTAAATCCATGCCAAAAAAAAAAAAAAAAAGCAAACACACACACACACACACACACACAAAACTTGGTGTTTATATGAAAAGCACAACTAGGTTTTAGGCTCGGATAATCATAAACAGCTTATTCACCTACATAAATGTCCTTTCAACAGATTTGGGGATGGGAGAGTTATGCAGGATCATTCTGGTTGGAGGGTACTGTCCTGCATGGTGCAGGGCGATTAGTACCTCTGGCCCCTGCATACCCAATGCCAGCAGCACCGCTAATCATTATAATAACAAAAAACAACCCTGCCAATTTCCAAAGTCCTTCCTGGGGACCTAAGCCACCTATTCCAGTGGAAAACCACTGGCTTAGTGCACAGCAAATGCTTATTAAATGTTTGTGGAATTGATAACCTTTAATCATTAGGCCTCAAAAATCTTTCTTTTCAAAGTACTTCCCATGTGACTATACTATGCACAAATTCCAAGGATTCCAAGTAAATCTACAACATATTGAACTGATACGCAAGCAAACTTCCCACCACGACTGAAATGCACATGGGGAGTAAGAATATTTGAAAGAGGCCATGATCACTTCCACATTGCGCTGTGGCAGAATAAATGCAACTTGGCACGTGAAAAATGCTTTGCCATCTGCTATTACTATAGACAGAAATATTTCTGGATACCACATGAATGATTATTTGCACATCACCTCCACAAGTAAATATAAAATGAAAGAGAAGTTGGATTGTTTATAGCCTGATTGTAACATGTGCTACTGTTATGAAGCAAATGGATGTTCCTGTGAGCTCAGCCTTATGGAGGGGTTTTCAGAAGCAGTGTGATTCCTAGAAATCCCGTGGTAGGGGGGCAGCTCTCTGAGGTTGTAGGAAGAGACCGGCATCAGTGACCCCGATTAATAGGAGTCATCACAGGGATACACAAGGAAAAAGGGTGGCAGGGTGGGGTGCCTGGGAGGCTCAGTCAGCTGAGCATCCGACTCTTGATTCTGGCACAGGTCATGATCTTCGTGGGTTCAAGCCCGGCACTGGGATTCATGCTGACAGTACGGAGCCTGCTTGGAATTCTCTGTCTCTCTCTCTCAAAATAAATAAATAAATAAACTTAAAAAAAAAAAAAGTTACAGCTCCGTGGACTCCACCCCCAGAAATTCTTCAGAATTTCCTTAGAGTGGGATGCTGACATCATTTTGTTCGTTTTATTTTTTTTTTGGTTTTGTTAATTCCCTAGGTGATTTTAATGTGTTGAGGTCCACTGATCTCAAGCCAAAGTTCAAATTCTAATGGTGACATTACACCTACATCGTAGGCCAATAAGAAAAACATTTTGAGTCTAGGCAAGCCTCTTTACCCTACAAATTACCCCATAGAAGTGACATCTGTTTCCCTTCTTGGTAAGTGGGCCTTAATATATTCTACTATAATGCTGCAAGAGAGTAAGTATAACTTTGAAAATTCATGCAAGGAAACATGTGAGCTCACTTCAAAAGATTTACAAGTTCTTTGAACTTATAAAAACCTGGTAATTCAGCTAGTGTGCCCACATATCCAAGAAAGTGATATACACATGGCCAAAGGTAACCAACAGGAAAGAGTTAAGGTGATCCCCGAATCCCTAGATCCAACACAAAGACCGGGAAACAAAACTGGATCACAAAGTTAGCCTCTAGTTTCAGAAAAATTAAATTCCACTTGTGGTTAAATCTGGTCTAAATCGAAATTCTGACTAATGAATGCCCCACCTACTACATGACTCAGAGATCTGGGTGTGCCATTGATATCACAGACTGCTTCTGTAGCAGCTTTGTTGGTATGCCTGGAAGGCAGAGTTTATGCTAAACATGAGCACAGAACCACGGGCAACACAGTTCTGAAAATGCCTAGTAGAGGAGAATCTGTTTAAGCAAAGCAACCTGCTAGGCCGAGCATCTGTGGAAGCCACGAGACCCACAAGAGCTCATCTCAGGGCACTGTCAGTGTCAAAGAAATGGTCCAACCTCCAATGGAGGCCCAAGGTGGGGAGATATTCCCTCATCTCCCTTCCTTGCAGCTGTACACAGGCATAGGACCTATACTTGGCCAGTGAGATAGATCTCATCTTGAGAATCTTATGATGAGAGTCCAGGGTAGCAATGCTCCAGTTCCATCCAGTTCTCTCAGGTGTTTCCAGCGCAGTGCTTCAGTATTCTCAACAATTCTACAAGATATCGGACAGCCTTCTGATCAGTCCTTTTGTGGTTAAGCTTGCCAGAGTTGATTAATGTTTTCAACCAAGAATTCCAATTGGGGGGTTCCAGGTGTATATATGGAATCTGAGGCGATAAGTGGCTCTATTTTCTCTAGAATCGCCACTAGCCCTAGGATGATGGAAGGTCGGAGCTTTTGGTCAACTCTGCCACCAGGTAGGTGAACTTCTGCATGTGGAGAATGAAGGTGTGGCGGACAGATTCCAAGATGGGCCCTGATGATACCTGATTGCTGGTCTTCGCCCCTTTTACAATCCTTTCTTCCTTCGCACGGGTGGGACCTGCGACTTCCTTCCAAACAATATAGCGTGCCGCTTCCACGATTGCGTTACATAAGATCGTAACTTATGCCTTACAAGCAGAAGACTCTCTTTTGTGCACTTTGATGAAGGAAGCTGCCATACTGTGAGCTAACCTGTGGAGAGAATCCAGTGGCGAGGGACTGAGGATGCCCCTGGCTGACAGGCGACAGCAAAGCCTTTGGTCCAACAACCCACAAGGAACTGTGTTCTTTGATGAACCACATGGCTTGGAAGCAGATCCTTCCCCGTCAAGCCTTCAGATGAGATCTTAGTGCTGGCTGACACCTTTGCTGCAGTCTTGTGAGAAATCCTGAAGCCAGAGACCCAGATAAGCCATGCTCAGCCTCCTGCTGCACAAACACCATGAAATAACAGATACGTGCTCTTTTAAGCCACCGCACTTGATACTGTTTATTACATAGCAATAAATAACTAACACAGAAGCCAACACAGGAAAAGAAATAGAGCCAGGAGATGGAGACAAAATCCTAATACACCCTGTCCAAACCTCCAAATCCTACCACATCTGATGCCTCTGAAGCCCTGGCCTGCACCACCGGAAATGCTAATCATGTAAGCCAACAGAGGTCCTTTTCTTTGATCAAGTTAGTTTCAGCTGGGCTTCTTTAAAATGTAACCAGAAGAATCTCAACAACAAAAGTGTCCAAGGATGACAGAAGCGAGGTAGAACCAGCAGATCTCAAAGTCTGAAGGGGAGTTCTGCCAGACGCTCTTTCAGTTCCGGCATAAGCTAAGACTCCGGATGGGATAGGGGACTTGACGATTCTAACGAAAGAGTCAAAAACGTGTCACGTACACTGAAGAATTATTAACCCAGATGGTCGAGTCACCAAATCAATTCTCAGAACCTCCGCCCTGGTATCAGATACAGGTCCATTCTTCATGTGTGGAAGATAATAAAAGTAATCTTGCAAGACTTAAAAGAGAAAAAATACATATAAAAGTATTCCATATAATGCCTGCCATATTGTAGGTGCGAAGCAAAAGGTGAGGAAAAAATTCAAACATCTCATTTTTTTAACTGAGGAACACTATTTACCACCTCTACGAAAGAGCTCTGTGAAATTCACGGAGACTTTACTCAGTAAGTGTTAGCACAGACTTCCAGGGGGTTGCAGGACTCAGGCGGCACTGGAGGACTTCGGGAAGCTCTGACTAGCTTCAGTGATTCTTCCTGTGCCCACAGAAGACAACTCAGGGGCCCTGAAGTGGTGGCAGCTCTCCCAAGGAGCCGGTCACTGATTTCAGGACTTCCCCTGTGGTATCTTTCGTTTTCCCAGACAGCCCATAAGACCGGTACTATTATTGGTCCCATTTTACAGATGAGGACTTGAGATTCAGAGAGAAGTAAAACCAAGGGCCAAGCTTACAGAGAGCGAGGAGAAAGCACGAACGGCGCTCAATAAATGTGTATTGAAAGGAAGACTCGGGAATGTATCCATCCCAAGGATCCCCACCTCCCTGATGGACACACTTTCTGCTTGTCTTTGCCTCAGACTCGGCACATCTGAGGAACTTTGACTAGGAAGTATAACCTGCAATGAGGAGCCTGAGACTCTGACAGAAGCGTGAGTAGGAACCATGTCATTGTTCATGTGACACAAGTCTAACAATACCATGGGTCACTTCTGAGCCACAAAGCACTTGCGAAAAAATCAAATAATCTACTCTGATTTCTAACTTACAATCCTCAACGGGGTTTTTTTTTTTTCTTTCAAAAAACCAGTGCGTGCCTTCTTCAAATCTACTAAAAGCTTTATTGCACCAGGTGATTTCAATCTCGTTTACTGTTTTCTAAGCTCTTTCACTGCCCATTCCCCCATCCAATCTTCTTTCCACCATGGATTCTGAGCTGGACCGTAAGAAAATTCTATTGAAATTAACAGGCAAAAATCTATGAAATCCAGATTGAATGGGGACCTTGAGCCATCATTAAAGACGAAGTCCTGTGAAGATCTTGGAACACTATGGAACGCACGCGGAACACCTTCCTCATCAGTTAGGCCGTCGGCTTCACCCGCACGGGGAACGACGGTGCTGATGAAGCTTTCCAGAATGAATACGCAGAATGAGTCAGTCGGCAGCACTTGAAATACCATTACAAACAATGTGTGTCAAACGGTGTATAATCAGCACGCTCAAGATGCTTGATAGCAATCACTGGCAGTGTACTCAGAGACACTGGGGTGGAATTTATAAATTTTAAATGAACTTTTGCCATTTCTTACATCAAATCTTCAAAATGACTGCTACAATGCAAAAAAGCTTCAAACTTCCTGTTCCAAGCCAGGGATATTCACCATCCCCGCCTGTGTCTACCACCCAACCGTGACTCTCGGTTCTCCGTGGCCATGACTCAGTCAGTTCCCACTCCCTGCAAATACACCTTAAATCTTTTGCCACGACCTGAGAAGCTCAGATCAGAGATGTGATAACTTCCAGAACATGAATAATACCGCTGTGACTAGTATGAAATACCTGACTGAGGAAAACAAAACAGTCATAACGATGATGACGAAGAACATTTTTCTGCCTTCAGAAAAAGCCACGGTTCTCGATCGGCAAGAGGAAGCGTGGCCCTCAGGACTGGACATTCCATCCAGCCTTTTTACACAAACGAGGTTTGCTCTGTCACACCTTTAAAAAAACAAACAAACCGGGGACAGGAAGATCAGGGGAAAAATGAGTTCTGAGTAATGAGTCTGTGAGAAATGTGGCTAAGAGTCATAATAATCTATGACCTTTACTTTTTCACACAATTAGACTCTTGAAGGGGGGGGGGGATTTTTCCTAAGCGAACTATCTTCTGCATCTTAGAACTCTAGCCTCATTTCTCATTCAGCAGCTTGCAGGAGGGAAGAAAAGGGAAGGAGGCCACTGTGAGTCACCATCAAGTTAGATAAAGCAGACAAGGCTTGCTTTCAGAAACCTAGTTCACCATAAGTACAGAGGTAGTATCTACGCCGAAATGACTTTAAGGGGATTCTCCAAAGCGAAATGCAACAGAACAAAACAAAACAAAACACCAAAAAACATTAGTAACAGCAGATTTCCATCAACACTGCACTACACTGGTTATTAGTAAAAAGATGGATCGGATAGTGTTCATTTTTAATTCATAGACTCTACTTGTACATTCAGTACAAAAAGAGCACTGCAAGTTTATAAAGTCATTTTTCTGCCGCCCGCATAAGTACTGAATTATTTAAAGCTCATTTGAAAAACACACACACACACCTGACAGTTTTTAAAATACTGTTTGACAACAGCATTTTCAACATCTATAAAAATATGTGCTAGAAAAGCAGATTCTGTGCACAGTGTCTTTCGTTAGCAAGTCCTAAGGTATTTTTTACTCACCAGTGTGTCACATCTCACAAAATCATTTGAGAGAAACAGGGGGGAAAGGTGACCCTTTGCCCAGAGTTCAAATCACTTGATGATATATATATATATATATATATATATATATATATATATACACACATATATGTATATATATATGTATATATATATGTGTATATATATATCACCCAGTGAATCTATATCACCCTCAAAGTAAAATTAACTGGTTCATCAAAATCTGCACAATGTCAGTTCCACTGGGAAATCTTCCCTCCAATGACAAAATCGGAATTCCTGGATAAAGTGACACTACCAATGAGTGTTCTCTCCAAAAGACTTCACCAAATACAACTGTGATGAGTTTGCATGCCATCAGTTGGAATCCCTCAGAGAAACTCAGAGACTTGAAAAAATAAAATGTTTCTGAAATACTGTCTGGATCATGAAATCTCCATGTTTTCTTTTAGAAAGAACACTTGGTTTTACTAATATCAGTCCACAACTTTAATGAAAACACACACGGTAATCTCTTAAAACAGAAAAAGATATTCCCCCTGAAACATACATCCTTCCAGAAGCTGATCTAGGCTCCTCCCACCACCGCTTCCATTTCCTTTTTCGTATCTGCTCTCAGGCAGTCTTTCTAATTCTCTTAGTTAAGCCTGCTACAGGCTTGCCCACTTGATTTGTCTCTTTCAAAGAAAAGACACTTCAATGACCAATTCTGTCATATTTTTCCTTTTTGGGTTTTTTTTTTTCCTATTTTTTTAATGTTTATTTATTTTTGAGAGAGAGAGACAGAGTGCAAGCAGGGAAGGGGCAGAGAGAGGAGGAGAAAGAGAATCCAAAGCAGGCTCCAGGTTCTGAGCTATCAGCACTGAGCCTGACATGGGGCTTGAACTCATGAATCATGAGATCATGACCTGAGCTGAAGTTGGTCACTTAACTGACTGAGCCACCCAGGCGCCCCATTCCTTTTTGGTTTATTAAATTTTGTTTTCATCATTATCTTCCTCTAATCTTTCATTTGTTCCATTCATAGCTTCTTAAATTGAGGGCTTATGTTATTTACTTTGTAATCTTTCTTGCTATATTATTTAAAAAACACTTCAGACTTTGCCATAGCCTGCAGGTTTGATGTGGGGTATTCTTACTGTCTATTTATAAAGTTTCTTTTTAAATTTCCTCTTAAATCAGGGAGTTACTTAAATATTTCCAATTGATTATGATTATTGGGGTTGTATATTTCCTTTGGCTCATATTTAGTTTTTTAAGTCTTTATTAATATTGTGTCATCAGAGAACATGACCTAGAAATCGCCTTTTCTCTTTTTTTAGCAATAGTCTTTTTTTTTTCATTTTTTAAATATAATTTATTGTCAAATTGGTTTCCATACAACATCCAGTCAGTGTTCATCCCAACAGGTATCCTACTCAATGCCCATCATCCACTTTCCCCTCTCCTTCACCCCCTTCCCCCCCATCAACCCTCAGTTTGTTCTCAGTATTCAAGAGTTTCTTATGGTTTGCCTCCCTCCCTCTCTGTAACTTTTTTTCTCCCTTCCCCTCCCCCATGGCCTTCTGCTAACTTTCTCAAGATCTACATATGTGTGAAAACATATGGTATCTGTCTTTCTCTGACTGACTTATTTCACTCAGCATAATACCCTCCAGTTTCATCCACATTGCTGCAAATGGCCACATTTCATTCTTTCTCACCGCCAAGTAGTACTCCATCGTATATATAAACCACATCTTCTTTATCCACTTGTCAGTTTATGGCACATTTAGGCTCTTTCCATAATTTGACTATTATTGAAAGTGCTGCTATAAACATTGGGGTACACATAACCCCTATGCATCAGCACTCCTGTATCCCTCGGGTAGATTCCTAGCAGTGATACTGCTGGGTCATAGGGTAGATCTATTTTTAATTTTTTGAGAACCTCCACACTGTTTTCCAGAGTGGCTGTGTCAGTTTGCATTCCCCCCAGCAGTGCAAAAGGGTTCCCGTTTCTCCACATCCTCGCCAGCATCTACAGTCTCCTGCTTTGTTCATTTTAGCCACTGAAGGTGCCCTTGTAGCCTCGTGTACAACCCTCTCTACCGCATGCAGGCACCTGTGGTCCTGTGTGGGATGAGGCAGGGAGCTTTACCCATTCTCGCCTGGGTGTTGAGATGCCTTTTCAGTCTTCTGAAGCCTCAGTTCCCTTTTCCTGTTTGAGTCCCTGACTTTGCTTTCCAGCTCTGTACTCAAAGATTCTGAATCTGACTTTTCTTTACTGCTCACTCTATACTTCTGGACTTGGGTCAATAACTCGGCTATTTACACTTTGCCTTTTATCTTTAATTGGGCCAGCCACCCCCTACTCTGACTTTACTCCACAAACACACATTTATCGAGTAACTGTGATGTGCCAGGCACTGTCTCAGACACCGAGGACAGACTGATGATATCCCTGCCCTCTGGGCCTTTAAAGGAGACAAGCAAGTTAAGATTGATGACAGTACGAAGATACTCGTGAAAATATGCTACTATATATTTATATTTTACCAACACATTTTTTTCTACTGTAAGTAATGCACGTTCACTGTAGGGAATTTGGCAAAAAAAAAAAAAAAAAAAAGAAGAAGAAAAAAGAAAAGAGATAAAGGAGAAAATGATAAAACAACTCCATAACCTTGAGTTAACCATTAATACTATTTTTGGATTTTTTTCTAGTCCTTTTTGTGACTCTTCTTTGGGGAAAAAATTGAAATCACATTATATATAATATGTTACATTCTACTTTCTACCCTCATCTTAAGATTTTCAAATTTAATGGTCATATTTCCAATATTTAACTCCATTAAAATAACTTCTGAACATACCATTTTAATGGCTATATAATATTCTATTGCATCATGATTTATTACATCATTTACTCTATTGGACACTTAAGTGGTTCCCAATTTTCCAGTACTTCATGACAACAAGTACACTTCTGTTGATCTTTTTCTGTATTTCTGGTTATTTATAATTTGGGCAGGTTCCTAGAAAAACAGTTACTTAATTAAAGGGTATAAACTTTTTACGGCTCTTGATACAGATCATCGAATTACTTTTCAGAAAGTTTATACCAATACGCAGTCCCACTGGAAGTTTACGTATACTCCGATTCACCAAATCCTTGACAACAGTGATAATTTTTTAATCTCATTAATTTAATGAGTAAAATAGCTTATTATTTTTAATTTCCCTTTATTTGGTTAATTATGAATGTTCATATTACACATTTATTAGCCACCAATTGATTTTTTTTCTGTCAACTGTCTATTGATGGACTTTTTCGATTTGCCTATATTTTTCCTTTTTTTTTTTTTTTTTAATTTTTAACGTTTACTTATTAATAGCGTGAACAGGGGAGGGGCAGAGAGAGAGGGAGACACAGAATCTGAAGCAGGCTCCAGGCTCTGAGGCGTCAGCACAGAGCCCGATGTGGGGCTCGAACCCACAAGCCATGAGATCATGACCTGAGCTGAAGTCGGACACTTAACCGACTGAGCCACCCAGGCACCCGGCCTATATTTTTCTTATAGTTAGTATTACTTACCACAAAAAATTGACCCTCTTTTTTTCCTAATTTCTGTCTTGTGTGCTTTCTACTTTGACACATGACATATTTGGATCTGGGGGAAAAATTTTTTTGCCTTGGCATCATTTGAGATTACTACATTCATTGCTTTTATCCTTAGAAATTTCCTCCCAACTCAAGAGCTGAAAAACTTCCTTCGCATACCCTTAGACATGTTTTACATGTTTTTAAAATATTCTAAACAAAACCTATAAGAAATCTGTTTTCACATATACTGAGGTAAAGCTCTAACTTTAGCTTCTCCCAAGTAGTTAAGAAATTCTTCAAGCACCATTTGCAAAATAACCCTATTTTCTCAACTGATTTCTGATTATGTCTTTATTATGTTTGTGGCCTATTTGGTTCTTAAAAGATGTAGAAAAAAAAAGTATATCTTGGAATTGAGGAACTATGGTGATATAAATAACAGAGGAGACATATACTGCTAGAAATAAAACTTATTTATTTGACCTGTGTGTTATAAATGACTACAAAATTAAAATGCTCTCTTCTTGAATTCAGAGGGGAACAATGTCCATTTAAGGAGAGATAAATTAGAATCAAATTATTTTATCTCTCATATAAGCTAATGAGAAGCCAACTTTCAAATGGAAGGAGTCTGCAGCCTGTTCTCAGCTGGTTATCACAGAATAATTGATGCACTAAATGACTTCAATTCATAGCACGGACTGTCTTCATCTTGCATAATTTCATCCAAACCTGAATGTAAATGGAAAAGTCCTCTTGCCTATTTAACTCCCATGACTTTTAACTAAAAATCACTTAAGACTGCAGAAGAGGAAGGAAGAAATTAGCAAATATAAAGAACTTTCAATTTGAAAACATTCCTTTCTATACTGAAAGGGTAAGAATTAAGTAAATACATCAGAACTCTCCAGAGATGTGATTTATCATCTTATTAGTTGAGAGTGAATATTTAATTGTATAACATTTATCTCCAATAGTGACTCCTGAAAAAAATTCCAAACAGGTCAAAGTGAATTCTAAATACTCCAAAGGGAAAATAAAAGGGCTTCACAGAGTTCATTATTTTTTTTTAATGAAAAAAATATTAGTAAAAAGAAAATCAAGTTGAAAGAATTGCTACATTTGGTAATTAACTTTTCAGAATAAAACACACCCTTTTGCTATAAGGCACATTACACAATTTAGTTAAGATGCACTTATTCCTATCACCTTTTAACACAGGATATAGAACTTTTCCACTTTCTAAAAAATTCCTTTTTACAATACCCCCCAGTCCCCATTACCTGAGACATGCTATGAACCCGTGTCTTACGCCTGTCACCAAGTCACCAGCGTGGATCATTAACAAGCCTAGCTAGTTAAGCACAGATTAGGTAGATGCCACCATCCACACACTCACAATTATATCACAGCATGGTGGCCAATTAGTTGCAACCTGGGTAGTAAGCCTTATTCCAGACAACTCCATGTTCAACCGGAAAACCAGCTGCTTCCTTATTTCTACCTACCTCTCTTCTCTGTTATTCTGAGCCAGCCAATTGGGTAAAGCAGGCCCTAGACAAGGTCTGACTAATTTACAGACAGCAGGCACCTTCCATGCTGGTGCGCTCTGGTTGGGATGGAAATTTCTCACATCCCGCTCTGTGTATGACGTATACATTTTAAAATAGAAAGTCTGTCCAATTACGGAAAACAATATGGGTCATACACCTAATCAAAACTTACTCAAATCACGTTAGTGCCTAACTGAACACTGTTTCTGAATCACACAAGGGCAAATGAAAGGAAGGTAATGCTTATACACACAGACATTTAGGAATAATAATTTATAACTCTTCATTAAAAGTAAAATAAAATAGATACCGTATGTTTTCACTCATATGTGGATCCTGAGGAACTCAACAGAAGACCAGGGGGGAGGGGAAGAGGGGGAAAAAAAGTCACAGAGAGAGAAGGAGGCAAACCATAAGAGACTCTTTTTTTTTTTTTTTTTTTTTTTTAATTTTTGGGACAGAGAGAGACAGAGCATGAACGGGGGAGGGGCAGAGAGAGGGGGAGACACAGAATCGGAAACAGGCTCCAGGCTCCGAGCCATCAGCCCAGAGCCTGACGCGGGGCTTGAACTCACGGACCGCGAGATCGTGACCTGGCTGAAGTCGGACGCTTAACCGACTGCGCCACCCAGGCGCCTCATATAAGAGACTCTTAAATACTGAGAACGAACTGAGGGTTGATGGGGGGGTGGGGGGGAGGGGAAAGTGGGTGATGGGCATGGAGGAGGGCACCTGTGGGGATGAGCACTGGGTGTTGTATGGAAACCAATCTGACAATAAATTACATATAAAAAAAGTGAAATAAATAGCACAATACATTGTATAAAGCGAAAGCACGGCAATTTTAGAATGTTTTCATATGTAGGAGGGCGTTCATTGGTGCTGTCATTGCTGTAGTAGCTAACACTTCCTGAGGGCTTATTCTGTGCCAAGCAGTGAGCTAAGCATGCTATATAAATTACTTTAGGTTTTTTTCCATGAATGCATGCATGCCAATTTCCTCGTTTGTCTTTGTGTCTAGTGTAGCTCATGGCATGGTTGTAGATACTCAATAAGTATTGGCTGAAAGGTGCAACTGGAAGGAACATGCACGTAGAATGTTAAACTTCTGAGCCCTTTCTCTTGATCTCAAGTGATGTATCATCTTCATGAAAATTATGGCTGAGTTGATTCATTTGGGAAACTACTGTAACATAAATCTCTATCATGGGGTATATTCTAAACTAAAGGGGATTATGAATGATGCTGTGATAATGAAGAAAAATTCTGAATCGCAATCCTAAAGTGTTTCCTATTATATATATCTATGCGGGACACAGATGTAAAATAAATGCTGGATTATTTAAAAGAAAACAACAATAACAACGACAAAAAACCCCCCAAAAACAAAAACACCTGTCACAGCCAAGAGGAGCTGCTATGGACTGAATTTTTCCCCACCCAAATTCATACGTTTGAAGCCCTAACTCTCAGTGTGATAATATTTGGAGATGAAGCGTTTGGGAGATAACTGGTTTAGATGAGTTCATGTCACTTTGCGCTGACATTAGTGCCCTTAGAAGAAGAGACACCAGAGATTAAGCTTGAGTCCCTCCCTTGTCCTCCCCACCATGTTACAACACAGTGAAAAGGCAGCCATCCGCAAGCCAGGAAGAGATTCGGCACCAAAAACCGGCCATGCTAGCATCTTGATCTTGGACATCTAGCCTCTAGAACTGTAGGAAAATAAACTTCTGTTGTTTAAGTGACACAGCCCATGGCATTTTGTTATGGCAGCTCACGCTAACCTGTACAGGTACTAAGCAGATACGAAGACTAAATATTATGTGGTATCCTGGAAGAGATTCTGGAACAACAACAACAACAACGACAAAAGGACAATAGGAAAAAACTAGGAAAATCCGAATAAAGTATGGACTTTAGTTAATAATCTGTCAATACTGGCTCATTAATTATAAGAAATGTACATACTAATTTTAAGATGTCGAAATTAGGTGAGAATGGGTGTGGATTATAGGGGAACTTTTTGTATAGCTTCACAATTTTTCTGCAAATCTAAAGACATTCTAAAAAATAAAATTTATTTAAAATACTTAAGTATATAAAACCTGTGTCTTCAGTCTTTCCCCCCAAACAATCAACCATATTACTTATTTTTGTTCTTAGCTACAGTTAAAGTATATCTTTATCCATTAATATTTAGGAAGAAAGAAATTCCCCATAAACATTATCTTAGTCATTATTTATAGAACATAAAATTGTACTATGTTCTTCAGGTCTCTTAGTATATATAATCTAATAAGAACCACGTGGTATTTAATATCACACAGCTTCTTGAAAATATGTAAAGCACACAAACAAATTACACGCAACAAAACACAACTTACTGAAAAGGAAATGACAAGTTGTCCTATTTCACTAATTAAAAAATTGCAAATAACAGCAAAGTTACAATTTTTGTTATGTATCAAATTTCAAAAAAAAATTGAAGAGAATATTCAGGCTAGCCAGGAAGTGGGCGCCTTCTGTTTTTTTCTTTCTGTTTTTTTTTTAATGTTTATTTATTTAGCTTTGAGAGAGTGAGAGACAGAGAGAGAGAGAGAGAGAGAGAGAGAGAGAGAGAGAGAGAGTACAAGCAGGGGAGGGGCAGAGAGTCAGAGTGTCTGTTGTTCCAGAAGCAGGCTCCAGGCTCTGAGCTGTCAGCATAGAGCCCAACGGGGGGCTTGAACCCATGAACTGTGAGATCATGCCCTGAGCTGAAGTTGGACACTTAACTGAGTCACCCACACGCCCCAAAGCAGGCACTTTCATATGCTGTCACTGGACTATCAACCAGACCAACTTACAGAAAGCATGTTGATAACATGCATAAAAAGCCATGAAAATAATTCAAACCCTGAGATCATTGATTATATTTCTGGGAATCGACTCCAAGGATATATGCAGGCTTGGGAGCCAAGACTTGCAAATGAGGTGCTGACAGACATCCTCATTTGTCATTTGAAAGATCAGGTAGCAAGATTAGTATGTAAAATTAGTGAATGAGAAAATAAACTTAAGGAACCACAAAAGGAATCCTGATGCAGCCATTAAAAATCGAGGCTTTTGACCTGCGCTCACAACAAGTTAAAGGAAGAAGGGGGAAATTTACTTGCGTGTGAGGGTAGCGCTGTGTGATGGGATGCCAAGACTAGTTTTCTCCGGGCGGGAGATCATGGGCAATTTGCTTTCTTCACCATGTGTTTAGAGATTTTCAACTCCTCTACAACGAATTTGCAATAATCAAAAGATTAGCAACTGAGAAATTAGGTTACATTTCCATTTAGCTGCTGCTTTTTTTTCAGTTCAATTATTTATGTAATTTAACCAACTTCTGGAAGAAATTGTCATACAAATCTCTAAGAAAAGAATAACTGAAGAAAAGTCAGTCGTCAGATGAAATTGTCTTTTCTGTTTTCCCTGCACCTCCTGTGCAGCTCGAAGTTGACTTTGTCCGGCTGGTCCAGGGCAGGGTCTCCCCACTGTCCGCAGGCTTGGACTCCAGAGCCAGAGAGATGATTTATACACCCCCTTTCCCTCAAGGAGTTCCAATTCTAGTGGCAGGGAAAGTTCCCTGCCTCAAAATTTCTCATTCTCATCTCATAAAATCTGACTCCAGGGAATCATTGCTTTGGTTAAGTATTGCCCTCACCTTGAGTTCTGCTCAACTACAAGCCCTCCTGGGAGGCAGACAAATTAACTAACTCTTTTATAGGATTCATATAACTTTCCTTTATGGGAAGGAGCCTGTAAGGAGGGGAAGGAGAAAGTGTGTAAATGGACATCCAAGGAATGCAGAAGAAAAATCTCCCCTGCTTCACAGAATTTGCTCAGGACAGCCCTGGAATGTTGATTCAAACTTACCTCCTTAACAGGCTCCAAAACCATGTTTCCATGAAATAAAACAGAAGGTGAGTATCAGTGCTATAAACATTTGTCATCCAAGCTTATTAGAAAAACAAAACAGCCCCAGTAGATACAAACAAAAGATGGGATTATATATTATAAACAGAACCACCAAGACTTCATAAAATGCTCATCCTGGACAATGCATAAACAGATTTGTGTATGCACACATATACATACATGAACACGAACATGCACCAAACAACTCGGTATCGTATCATACCTACTAAAAAGGTTATGTTTTATTTTTTTATATTTTTTAACTAGGTTTATTTATTTATTTTGAGAGCGAGCAAGCAGGGGAGGGGCGGAGAGAGAGAGAGAGAGAGAGAGAGAGAGAGAGAGAGAGAGAGAGAATGAATCCCAAGCAGACTCCGTGCTGTCAGCACAGAGCCTGATGCTGGGCAAGAACCCATGGACCGTAAGATCATGACCTGAGCCGAAACCAAGAGTCAGACACTCAACTGACTGAGCCACCCAGGCGCCCCAAAGAGTTTATGTTTTAAATGATGATACCCAGTGCAGTTCAACTGCAGACAAGAGCGATAGAAGAAATTGGCATAACTTCTTGAAAAACAACTTAACCCACCCTTGAAAAACATGGATCCCAGACAGCAGCCCTCTCTCCTCTCGGTCATCTGCCCAAACACCACCCCAACCCTGAAGAAAGGACAGTTCCTCCTTGGGTACATCCATCAGGTCATTTTTGTTGCAGGAGCTGTCTCCCCCAAGCATGATTAATTTGGGTATCACCGGAATTACTTACTTTGTCACTTGCTTGTTTATACAAACCCCCAATGTATATTCTGACCCTATATCCATTTGGGTTTTGTTTTATTTCCCACTAAGCTGCTAGAAATACTCCCACATTTGCACAGTTTAGAAAGGAATCTTAGGGGCGCCTGGGTGGCGCAGTCGGTTAAGCGTCCGACTTCAGCCAGGTCAAGATCTCGCGGTCTGTGAGTTCGAGCCCCGCGTCAGGCTCTGGGCTGATGGCTCAGAGCCTGGAGCCTGTTTCAGATTCTGTGTCTCCCTCTCTCTCTGCCCCTCCCCTGTTCATGCTCTGTCTCTCTCTGTCCCAAAAATAAATAAAACGTTGAAAAAAAAAATTTAAAGAAAGGAATCTTATGCTTTCCTTTGGGAAAAGGTGTTACCTCTTATACTTCATTTTCCACTTTGCTCTAAATAACCGTTTCTTCAATTTTCAAAGGATTTTGTTACTAATGCTATTTGTGACTGAATAGCTGTTATTAGCATCTTTGGTTGAAGTGAACTCTAAATCTGTTAGCACATATTTCCATATACTGACAGCTGTCTTGTGAGCCGGCACAGACTTTAGCAAGCCTCGTGAGTAATACTCGTCCTAATGAAAGACAATAAATTAGTAGAAATGTGTGATCACACCCTGTTCTTCTCAATGCCACCAATGCCCTGGCTATTTATTACCACTGAGGACAATAAATGACACTGCTCCTATATATATTTCACTCCAGTTTAAGTAACTAGTAGCTACCCGAAAGCAGTAGCTGTCAAAATTTTTGTGCCGTGTCCCACAATAAACATACATTTTAGATTTGACCCACGTCACATACACATACAGCTAAAACATACACACAGAAATTTCTTAATTCTTACCCTTACTGTATTCAAAATTAATATTTCTATTTCTCCCTGCCCCCCCCCCCCCACACTTCCTTCTTTGCTTTCTGAATACCAGTTGTGACCAACTAAATTGATGTCAGGATCTCTTTTTTTTAAGCACTTTTTTTTTTTTTAACATTTATTCATTTTTGAAAGACAGAGAGAGAGAGACAGAGCACAAATGGGGGAGGGCCAGAGAGAGAGGGAGACCCAGAATCCGAAACAGGCTCCAGGCTCTGAGCTGTCAGCACAGATCCTGATGCGGAGCTCAAAGCCACAGACTGCGAGATCATAACCTGAACCGAAGTCGACCGCTCAACCAACTGAGCCACCCAGGCACCGCTGATGTCAGGATCTCTGAAAGGGTTAGAACCCACAGCTGAAAACCCTGCTTTAAAGCCCCGTTACTGCTGGGTGATGTCGCTGTGACTCAGGGACCACAGCATCTGGGCACCTACTTGCCCCACGCCTCTACCCTTTGCTTCCACTCCAATCTCCCCATCCCCCAAGCACTGTCCTTTGTCCTCATGGCTTTTCATTCTATTTTCCCCCTCTTCTTTCCATTCAACTCACTGTGGCGTTACAGCTTCTGCAGGGCACATCTGCCCCAAGGTAGTGGCATAAAGCATTTTCTTTGACTCATACTCAGGAGTTCAGAGAGTGCAGAGGGGTGGACAGCCTCTGCTGCATGACATCGAGGCTAGGTTGATTGCTGGCGGTCTCTGAAGGCCGTCTGCTCACATGTCATGACAGAATCGGAGGGGCTGGACGTCTAACACAGACCCCAGGGCCAAGTATTTCTGCTCACAAGACAACAAACATGTTGCCTCCGAAGTCATGAGGCACTTTTGCGGACATCTACTGATTACAGTGGGTCACAAATCCACCCAGTTGAGGAGGAGGTGAGCTGGACGCCACCTCTTGATGGTGGAGTGGCTAATTTCTAAAAGAACATGTCCGGCAGGAGATGGTGTGACAGTCACGTTCTGAACAGTTATTCCCCAACATCGCTCCTAATTCCCAGGCAAAGATCCAACAGCCTACTGTGTAGGTAGATTCACATGCATGTCAACTAGCACTTCAAATGTGATGTAGCCAAGCTGACCGCTGTCCTCTTCTTCGGTGTCCCCTATCTCAGTACGACTGTGGGGGGCTGGAGGAACCCTTATGTTGTGTTTTAGACAAACATGCCAGAAACAACCTCTCACAAAATGTAAGCAGACGGGAGGAGAGAACTTAGCATGTAAGAGACGGGAGGATGCACGTAGCATGACAATTCCGTGCCGTCTAAAGGATTCTATCCCATATGGAACACAGGCAGGTTTCATAGTCAGTCTCTGGAGTAAGACAGACAAGGAGCCATTCTCCTTTGGACAAGGACTTAACAGCTCACGCCGACAGCTGTTTATCTAGCAATTTCAGCAGTTATGTATGTTTTCGCATGCCCCACTGTGTCCCTCTCTCTGCACCAAGCACCCTGAAAAGGTTCTACTTGTCTAGCAGAACGTCACCACCTTTCCTTTCATACAAGCTCAGAAACCTTCAAGCAGCTAGAGAGGCAGCATGAGGGCTTAGAGCAGCAGTTCTCAAAGTGTGCTCCCTGGGCCACGGAGGTCCCAGAGATCCTTCCAGAAGTCCATGACGTCAAAACTATTCCCCTAGCACTAAGCCATATTTGCCCTTTTTGCTGTGCTGCTGTTTGCACTAATGGTATACAAGCAGTGGTGGGTTCAACTGCTGATACCTTAGCACGAATCATATGAATCGAGGCAGTGGCCCCCAACAGCACCCTCAGTCACTGCGTTCTCAACAGCCACATATTCAAAGTTGAAAAAAAAAAAGCTAAGTTTTATTTCATAATGCTCTTAATAAATAAAACAGAATAGAATTCTTAATTTTCAAAATACCAGTATTAGCACACGTTTTTTGGATGTTATGTGACAAAACAGGAAATATGTATAACGTGCTTCAACTGTGTATCAGAGCAAGACGCTTGTCACCAAGAAGAGCTCTTGTGATTGGGTGAGTTGTGTGAAGAACCAGCCACTGTTTTCATGGACCAACCTCTCGTGTCATATTCACTTGGAAGAAAATCTGACAGACTATGGTTAAATAAATGGAAAATGATACCCACTTTCTCAAAAATGAACAAGATGAGCCTTCAAAAAAAAAAAAAAAAGAAAGTAGCTGACGATATTTATTGCCAGTGATAAAGTTTGAGCTTTCAAATGAAAATCAGAATTTTGGAAATTGACAAGATTGACACCATGAAAGCTTCCCAATGCTTGAAAGACTTCTGGTGAAATCAGTGGTGATACTGACAAATGGGGTATTCTGATACTGTCTAATTAAATTCGTCAATGTTTACAAGGTCTGCATAGTCGGCAAGCCAATATTTCCAAATGACCAATGCAGGATCTTAGAAAAATCATATGTGGGTAGAAGATCTGTTCAAAGTTTAAGACAGGCCAGTGGACCTTCACATAACAGAGTATGGCAGGGTTCACGGATATGGTTTCAGATTCCATAGAACTGACCTTTAAGAAAGTACTGCTTGCCAACTGTGGGTACAAAGAAGAATACCCACAATTATCTGAAAAGGCTATTAAAATGCTCCCTCCTAATCTTTCCAAGTACACGTCTGTGTCAGGCCAAATTGTTTTTCACCAAAATGATACGCCTCAACAGATTAATTGGGGAAGCAAATACAGGGGTCAGATGCTTTTTTCTTATAAGCTGATCATCAGTGAGTTTTGCAAAAATGTTTATTGCCGTTCATCGCCCCTTTCTTGGTATGGAAAATATACTTATTTTCCATAAGAATACTATTTATGTGGATACGTATTGGGTTAGGCTTACTATGATTATTTTAAATGAGTTATTATTAGTAAGGTTATGATTTTAAGTTAATTATCATGAATGTTGATTTTTAAAAAGAGTCTCATATTTCCAATACACTCAAGACTGATAAATATAATTGACAAAAACCAAAGCTTTTTTGGGTCCTCAACAATTTTTAGGATTCTAAATTGGTCCTATGACCAAAAAGTATAAGAACCACTGGTTTACAGGATGAATTCACAGATCTGATTGCTGAAGCTTAAATACTGGCTATCCAATTTACTAGCTGGTATCTGCCTAGCTTTAATAAGGGATTTCAAATTTTTTATGCCTCGGTTTCCTCATCTCGTGATAGAAGTAATTATTCCTCCCTCATAAAGTAGGTGTAAAGAAGACAAGAGATAATACAGAGCTTACAATGGCGCTTGGCAGGTAAGAAGTCCCCCTAAAGAAAAGTCATTATTATTATGCTCCATGGACTACCAAATTGGCCTCAGGAACCTCTCTTCCATCTGTTCGCTCCTTTTCCTTTCTCTCAGCCATTGCACTATTTCCGGTCTTCAGTTCCTTGTCTAGTGTAGGTCAACATTTAACTAGATTCTTGCCACCAAATCTAAAATCAGAGGTCAGTTCATGGCTGTTGCTCCTCAGAAACCAAAGTCTTCTACCTAAGAAGCAAGGTCAGAATTCATTAACCTACCAAGGCTCTCTACGGAGGGGCCTCATCCAGTGTGTTCGTGAAAAGTACCCTGAAGAACATTTGTTCTGTAGAGACTGCTTCATGCTAGCAATAAACCAGAGTGCCATCATCAAATAAATGGGAAACTAATTGGTTGCCCCGATTTCTTGCTTTCTGAAGTAATTTCCTGAACCTTTCAGGTGTTCGCGTGTCCTGTAACCGCTGGATTGGAAAAAGAACACACATGGGCCGAGTTTACTGACCAGGGAACATTGTGGCAGGGACGTCTCAGGAACTGGTGTTTTGAAGGGCACATGTGGGGGAACACTGCTAGCTTTATCTCCCAGTATTTGTAGGCAGATTCTTTGCTAATTCCTGAACTTGTCATGCTTCCTGGATTTTCTTCTTTCTGTTCCCACTGCAAAGAGTAGTCTACCTATTATCTCCCAACACTCAAGGCATATATACCCTCCACCCTCCTCTGTGAAGTCTCCTAACTTCTCAAATCAGAGTTAATTATCTTCCTTTTTTGTTCCTTTGCTTTTATTGAACTAAAATCTTTGCCTCTGTTTTGTTTCAGTTAGTTGGTGGTATGTGTTTCACTAAACCGTGAAGTTGCTGGAGGCCAGGGGCAGGGAAGCAAGGAATAGAATATTGATTCAAGTCAATATCTAACGAGAACCCCAACAGCAAAGACACAAGAGACACAAACATTCTGTTTTTACTTAAGACACTCAACATTACTTAATGCTCAACATTACTCCCTCCTTACAGCTGAAGGAGATAACAAGTTCTAAAACAATGAGATATTGGCCTGCCTTATAAATGAAAAAAAAAAAGTAAAATTGAAATATTTAACGGAGGTCATAAAGGAATCCATCAGAAGATTTCAGACCAAAAGCAACCACAGAAACTATAGGTCTCTTCAGTGATTGCATTATGGTTCTCCAGAGAACAGAACCAATAGGATGGATGGACATATCATTTATTTAGATATCTGATAAAATACTTTATGTATTTATATTTACATGTAATTTATATATAAATTTACTATAAGGAGTTGGCTCTTGGGAGCTAAGGAGTCCTATGATCTGCCACTTGCAGGCTGGAGATGCAGGGAAGCCAATGGTGTAAATTCCAGTCCAAATCTGAAGGCCTGAGGACCAGGGGCACCAATGGCACAAGCCCCAGCCCAAGGGCAAGAGACGGCCAAAGTCTCAGCCAAACAGGCAGAGAGAAAGTAAGGAATTCAACCTCCCTCCATCTTGTTGTTCTATTCAGTTCCTTCGTGGATTGGGATGATGTCCATCCACAATGAACCTAAGTTCATTCAACCAAAAATATTTACTTAGTGCCCACTATGTGTCAGGCAGATGATAAAGACACAGAGATGAATAAGAAAAAGTCCTTAGTCTCAAGAAGCTCCTACCCTAGAGAAGCAGTGGGAAAAAAAAAAGGATAAACTCTAATGGAGACAGTGTTTAAGGTAGAGAAATCTATAAACACTATTGAAACAAAAACAAGGAAATAATTAACTCTGTCTGGAGAAATCAGGGAAAGCAGCAGAGAAACAGGTTATTATTTGATTTGGGTTTTGAATGATAACCACGAGTTGACAAGGAGAAAAGACTAAAGGGCATGCCAAAGAGAGGGAAGAGAGCAGCACTCCCAAAGGCCCAGACACATGTGGTCGGTATTTTGAGTCTGAGTTTTCACCCCTTCTACCTGTCTTTGGGGTATGGTGGGACAAATGATGATTCCCCAAAATGCATCCATGTCCTAATCTCGGGAACTAGTGAATGTTACCTATATGGCAAGGACTTTGCAAGTGTGATTAAGTCAAAGACCTTGAGATGGAGTGATTATCCTGCCACGTCAGGATGATTCCTAAATGTAATCCCCGTGTCTTTATGGAGGCAGAGGGAAATTTGACACAGGTAGAAGAGGAAAAGGCAACGTGATTTTGGTGGCTTTTGGGTGACACGCCCATAAGCCAAGGAATGCTGGGCGCCATCAGAACCTGAAAGAGGTGAGGGATGGATTTCCTCCAGAGCCTTCAGAGAACACACAGCTCTGCCAACACCTTGATTTCAGCCCAGTGGTACTGATTTCGGCCATTTAACTTCAGAAATCACGAAAGCATAAATTTCCACTATTATGAGCCACCACATTCATGGTAATTTGTCGTAACAGCGATAAGAAACTAATACAGATGCTGTCTGCTATCTGTCTCTAGGATCATTTCCTGACATCCATGGAGGACTCCGGAATAATTTCACTCCCTTCATCTCTACTTCCTACGATTTTTCTGGGTGATTTCACCACCCATGTAGATAATCCACCCAACACCTTAACCTTAAAGTCACCTCTCTGCCTCTTTGACCCCAATGACTATCTCTGCCACCATTCCCCAATGTCACACCTACACAGACATGCTCATGAGTAAAACCTCCAACACCCTGTCTTCTGACTACCAGTTCCTATTCTCAAAGCTCTCTGCGTTTTCAACCTCAACAAAACCTCCTATGTCCTACCTGCCCTCCCCTCTCCATTTGCCCACCACGTACAGGCCTCTCTAGTTCCCTTCCCTTCCCCACAGGCGTTACTGGGACAACCCTCTCAGAACCCACAGGTGAATTTGCCAAGAAGCTCATGGAGCAACAGGTCCCTCACTTGCCAGGGATCCTTCAGAGCATGGCAGAGGTCCCAGCAATGTACCCATGGGCTCGTAGGTTTTTGTAAAACTTGTGAAAGTGGGAAACTGAACCACATTGGCTAAAACCGCTACCCCTATGCACGCCAACTTCTGCTGTCACACAACCCCCAAGTCAGGTGGTATTAGCGTGGCCATAGACATTTTGGGGATTCGGCTAAAGGGAAGCGGAGTTGAAGTTACATCCAGTTTGGATTTAGTGGAATTTATTTACATGGTTGACGGTCAGTTCAGGGCAGAGTTAAGTCCCTGCTAGTCAGGGCAGTGTACAAAGGGCTTCAGGAAAATCCTCCTAATGCCTATCTGTGTCTATTTTCTTTTTTAAAGATTTCTTTATTTG
Source organism: Prionailurus bengalensis (assembly GCF_016509475.1). Classification (NCBI taxonomy): domain Eukaryota; kingdom Metazoa; phylum Chordata; class Mammalia; order Carnivora; family Felidae; genus Prionailurus; species Prionailurus bengalensis. The sequence continues at coordinate 210,994,874 of NC_057345.1, read as the reverse complement.
GGGGAGAGCGCACATGGGGGAGAGAGGCACAGAGAGGGAGACAGAAGATCCAAAGCGGGTTCTTCCCTGACAGGCTAACAGTAGCAAGCCCGATGTGGGGCTTGAACTCATGAAACACGAGATCATGACCTGAGCCAAAGTCGGATACTTAACTGACGGAGCCACTCAGGTGCCCCTGTACTCTGCATCTTCAACCTGAACTGTGACAGGAGGCAGAGAGGCACAAGTCCCACGGCACTCTCAAGTGCTCTGGGACAGCCAGCATCATGCTGGTGTCAGTGCCCAGGGTCTGGAAAGTTCTCCCAATCACGGAGCGTGTAAAACCATAAATGGGGGAATTCAGTTCCCACTAAAACAGAGTGAAAACAGCCATGAAACAGAAGAATCTACTCAGCAGCACAGTGGATGCAATTATAAATGTGCCATCCATTCGACTTTTCCTTTCCAAGAATCCTGCAAAATCAACTTTATTCAGAATTCCTGGGTTTGTAGCTCTCAAAAATCTTTTTAAATCATATCAGAAGCTGTAAAGAAAAGTAATAAATAGATTCTTAGAGTTCTGGTAATCCAATGAATGAAGGGAAGTGAATCCTAAAAGAGCATCAATACCTAAGTTTCTTGCTGACTGGGCACAAAGTAGTGGTGCCCCTGAGGAAGACGTGAATCTCCCACCCTGCCACTAAAGATCCTCGACGACACTCAAATCATTCAAAGTACATTTGAGATTGGTCGCTGCACAGGGACACTTGGCAGAGGTCTGAAATTTTACAGCTTATATGTAAAAACACTTCGATGGAGGTTTCTCCGAATCAGAAAACAGTGCTAAAAATCTACATGAGTTGTAAAGAAACTCTCCTCAACTTTCACTAAAAAATTAATTTTGATGCACATGCTATTCCCTCTACAGAAATGCTATTGCCAAATTACTGTCATATGAACAAGAGATCAAAAGCACACAGCCAAACCTGGGGGGAAAATATTATAGAGGAATGCCAGGGAGTTAATAGAATATTATATTACTTTTATGGGCTTTATAATGTTTATAGTATTTGTTAGCTCTTTAAAATTTGTAAATTGTTGTGCTTTGGTTTCTCATTTAAAATTTTTACTTTTGTTTCCAAGTTTGTATTTTTTTTTCTTAAAAAGAACCCACAAAACTGAATAGCTCAAACTCACAAAACTAAGATCTGCCCTAGACAGAACACTCATCTTCAATCCCTTGCCTTCGGTCTAACTGGGGATCAACCCCACCTAATAAATGTAGAAGGAATGACAGAATCTGAAAACCACTCTTTACAGCTCCCCCTGAAATTGCCAATTCAGACAAGGGTCCTCATTGGCATATACTAAACCATAAGGTAGAAGGTTATTAACAAGTTATCTGCATGATATCCAATTATCACCTCACAGTTAGCTTTCCAATTCCGAAAGGATAGACGTATCCTTACAATGGAGACTACCTTAATTAATCGATTGAACTTGGAATTCCTAATGGCAGGACAATCAGGCATTATGTCCTTCCTGTCATGATGCAAGAAGATATTACACAGCCTTACGGCATCACACCTATGAAGTATTCTTGCCAACAGCCCAGTTTAAGCTGAATGTAAAAACATTTGCACCTAACTTCCAGTTCACAGAAATGCAGAGGGGCTAGAGGAAGCAATTATATAACCCTACAAGTAAACACGCAGAGACATCTAGAACTTGAAACAGTCTACAAAACCTTCACTAGTCTCTTCACAATTTTTCCGTGACAGTTACTTCTCAATGTCCTAGAAAAATAAAAAGTAGAAGGACATCTTTAGAGGAAAAGGGAACAAAGAAATGTCATAAACAAATGTGTGAGCCTTAACCATATCCTAGTCATCTTTTATCTCCACTCCACCCACCCCAACCACCCCCCAAAAAAACCACAGCAATTACAAAAGACACTTGAAAACTGGTGAATATCGGAATATAAACTAATTATTAGACAACATTGGGGAATTACTGTTGATTTTCTTCAACATGACAATAGTAATGTGGTTATATAAAGGAACAGATTTTTTTAGGAGACGCACGTTGACGTTTTTAAGGATGAAGTTACTCTGATGTTTGCAACTTACTTTCAAATGGGTTAGCAACTTTGCGTTTGAAACTTTTTACAATTAAACTGGAACAAGTAAAAAATGTATTAAATCTTTTTTCTCTCAATGTAAGCAAGAAGTTTTTAGTGGAGGCAAAGTAATTATTCTCATCAACCATTAACAATGAAGCAGTACCCAAAGCCTAGGGGCTAATGTTTCAGAACTGCCATATTGTACTAAAAAATCTCGTAGGGTCCAAATGCAGTCATGACCTGCTTAATTTGTGTTTATGAGGAGCGCATGGGAATTTTTAGACTGCTAACTGCCATTCTGGTAGGAAAAGTCAGGTAGGAACAAGAGGTAGGGGACAGACGGAATTGAAGCAAACAAAATTTTGTTTATTTTACTCATCTTTAGGAAGAAAAAGATTTCAAGTATGATTCCTTTCAGGGCCATTGCACCCTTCCAGCGACTGATGTCATAAAAAAAATGTTAAATCCTTTTATAACTTATAAAGACTTTCACATAGATTATCTCTCTGACTGCTTAAAACAGTCAGAACAGGAAACAGAGAAAGCAAGTAATATTCCCAATGGACAGATGAGGAAAATGAGGCTCAGAGAGGCCACATGATTCACCTGAGGTCACACAGCTAGTTATGTCAGCCAGGGTCATTCACACATGACCACTGTCCTCTAGCACGGTCACTGAGTGGCTCTCTTACAAGGGGTAACGTTCGTTTCTCTGGAGCTTCAGTGTTTGGACTAAATAGCCTCAGGCTCATCATGAGAAACTGCAAAGGTCAGAGGTAACGCTTGGCATCAGACCCCCTTTCTTCCATCGACAGAAGGTGGAGGGGGTGGCAGGCGGGAAGGGGCAAGAGCCCAGTCTACAAGGAGGCAACCTCCTCAAGGAGTCTGCACACTTCCCTGCTGTGTCACCTCCAGAGCAGGGACACTTCTTCAAACACAGTCACCTAGCAGGGTCCCAGGCCACGCAAGGAAATGAAAAGACCATGTGAGGCAAAGCAGTCATGGAAACAAGGTATAAGCAAGTACTGTGAAAAGCAAAGGCACCAGCAAATGAGTGCTATTACTTCAATCCGCTGGTCGAGCCCAACCCCTCACAGTGCCTAATGGCTGGGTGTTTGGAGTGGCTTCCCTCCATAACACGCTGTAACTGGGGGAAATTACTAATTCCGTGGCTTTCATAAAACACAGAGGTCCACCAAATGTTTGCTTGGCAGATTTTTTTTTTTCTCCCCAGAGGGCAGCTCATTAAGTCTGACAATAAAGCAGGCTTTGTTCTAAAGATTTACAGTGTTTTCCCAGTGCAAATTCTAATTGACAACCACTAGGAGAATAACAATGTAGAGCCAAGAGAGCTCTGGTTTCTTCCATTCTTCCAAGATCCATCTCAAAGAAGCACTCGCTTCTTAGTTTCCTGGACCAGTGTTTAGCTGGGTCTTTATTTAGACACCGGCATAAGCAGATGCTTGGGCATCAGAAGTAAGTTTATCATTCAAAGTAGTCAAATCTTAAAAACCAAAAAGATTTATTCTTTCCAGCTTCAAAGATAGGAAAATGTCATCTAATTCCCAGGCTCAGAATATTGGGTCCCTCCGTGCAGAATAAGCATGTTACCTAAAAATGGAACCATGCGTTTTCCATGGAAAGGGAGGGGGGACCCTAAAAAAAAAATAAAGTGCATGATGATTGAGAAGTCTTCAGAAATGGTTGCATGAGAATATTAAAGGCACTGCTATTCAATGGATCCATCATAGAATAAAAGTTCAAGTATCAGAGGGAGTAATTTCAATATGAATGTTGGGTGTTGTGGTCACAAACAACAGTCTCTCCTCCACACAGAGGACCAAGTCACATCAAGCAAGTCAGGGAGCTGTGAGTGACAAGGTATAGAGTGAGCGGGCTGTTCAGATAAGGGACAGACATTACTGGACCCTTTTTCAAAGAAAACTTTGAAGATTTTGTTAGGCTTTCTTCATGGAACTGTCACGAGGTAACAATACAGTTGCAAATGAATGGTGCTCAGTGGTCACATCGCTGCCTTTTACGGACCAGCTGGCAATGGTTGCCCACGATGGAAAATTAGCATGAAAGAAGGAACTTCAGGTTACGGGGCTGACGCACAGCCCACAGAGAAAATTCCCAGATAAAGTACAACACCCAACACGGCCACACGAACCAAAAGCAAAATAAGACCCCTGTCTGAAACGAAAAGGAGAGGAAAAAAAAATCCTCCTCACTTCTTCCTGAATCTTCCTGAATTTCCCCCTTCTCCAAACAGCATCCAGGTCCCCATGGTAAAAATAAACAAAAAAACCCCATGTGCTTCCAATAGCATATATAGATGAAGAGAAGTGAAACTGGTGGAAGATGTGGGAGAATAACACAATTCACCCTCTTTTTTCCCTTTTTTTTTTTTAAGTTTCTTTATGTATTTTGAGAGAGAGGGACAGAGCTGGAGTGGGAGAGGGGCAGAGAGAGAGAATCCCAAGCAAGCTCCACACTGTCTCACAAAATGTGAGTTCAAGACCCGAGCCGAAACCAAGAGTCAGATGCTTAACTGACTGAGCCACCCAGGTGCCCCTCACCCTCCTTTTTCTAAGCAAAAACAGGGAAAGGAACCAAAGTGGGAACGTGCAGCACCCCAGGCAGGATCACCAGACCAGGAGTCGGGAGGTCGTAACTCTTATTATGCTAGTGTCTACCATGAGCTGTTTTAAAAAGCACCTTAACCTCCTGACTTTTCTTGTCCTCATCTGAAAAGGAAAGGATGCATCTTAATCAGTGGTTCTTAAACTGTATTCCTTGGAGCCCTCAGGTGTTTTGGAGGTACCTCTAAGGCAACCACAGCAACACGGGGGTACAGCAAAAGGAATGGGGCCCCGTGCTTCCTCTCAACCGTAAACCATTCACAGTTGATCCATTTTATATACTGAGTAAAGTTGTGAGTAAAGTCTTTCGTTTAAAGAGTTCTAGTACCAAGAACTTGTGAGTAAGGACTATTTGTTTTGTTTTGTTTTAAGAGTTCTATTACCAAGGCACTTCACAAGAAAAATGGCTTAACACGTCTTGTGGACCAACTGAACCAACACATCTTGTGATTTTTATCTTTATAATTATGTGGTCTCTATGTGCCTTTTTGCATTACTATTATTAGAATCAATGCACATTAATGTTGATCCTGCCAATCTGTGTATCAGGTTCTCTTATTCTTACTTCCAGGGCAAGGAAACTGAAACTCAGATAGGACAAGTTTACCAAAAGTCACAGGACTCATAGTGGACAGGACTCAAACTCAGGAATGTCTGATGTGAAAATGAGTCAGCTCAACGCTGCCCTTAAAGAATCAACTTTGCTGTAAAGAGACCACTGGTTACCTCATTATTATTGCAATTCTTTCTCCATGGAACATCAGGTTCTTCATTTGTATATTCTGAGAATAAACACTTACCCTGGCGAGATGAAATGAATAGCCACAAGTTCTGCCCAACAAGCAAATCTGTTGGGTACAGGAAAGCCCAAAACGTTGGCAAAGCCTCCAGGGCAATAATGGTTGTTAAGAACTTTCAAAGCAAACAAAACTCCTAGAAGAGAATAAAGAGCATACAAATATCAACAATCCAAATGTGGAGACAATCAACATTTACAAAGAAAATGAACTGAATGTAAAAATGATTATTTGACTATATCCAACTTCTTGCTTTGAAACACACTCTATTCTTTACAAGTCAACCCAGCTTTTGGTAGAAAGACAATGTTCAAAATGTTCAGGGCAATTGTTCTTCTGATGTTTCTTAACACAGAAGGTCGTGGTGACTTTCAGCATGCTAGAAAACATATAACCCATAAAATGGGAATAAAATACCTGAAATGGTACTAAATGCCACTGAATTGTTCACTTCAGAATCGTTCATTTTAAGCTATGTGATTTTTCAACTCAATTAAAAAAAATAGCAGTAATGTGTATATTTTGAACCTCTATGGAAAGATGTGTTGAGGGCAGGACATGTTTCCTTTCTTCTCCCACAACTGGTTGCATGAGGATGTATCTTAGAGGGAAGGGGGATGGATGGCAGGGAGGGTAGAGAAAAGAGTTAGATTTCCTTCTGTTGCAGGACTCTTTCCCTCCTCCCCTTCGCATTCTAATTCTTAGAACACCTACTTTAAGCCCCAACGGCAATTTCAGTCCTATGAGATACATATAGAGTGACTATCATAGTTGTTAAAACATGGCACGCATGCCATGGTAGGGTGTGGTGCATTTTAATGAAGTCATTGAGAGGCATACTCAATGTTTTAGAGAACTCCTTATCACAGATACACCAGGGGGTCTCTCCTTGGCCCCACTATGATGGAGCAAGTACATGTTTCTAGAACTACATCTCCTAACAAAACTACCTTCGAGCAGACCCTGGTCCAAACAAATTGTCCAAGAGTGAATGAGGCAGTTAATCAGTGAATGATTAACATAGATTAAGAGCAAGATCTATGTCCCTCCTGTGCTGCAATCATCCCTCTCTCCAAAATCCAAGCCCCGGCAATCTTTAGCCACTCAGAATTCAGTTCCCTCGCCAAACAGGGACCCACATTTCATAAAATGGCAACAGCCACACCTCTCTGTCTTCATGCATGCTACTTTAGAAATCTATCTGCCTTACCTGAGAAACCTACAGCACAGTTCCTTCTGAAGCCAGGCTCATTCATAAATTCTGCAAGAGCAAATTCCAACAACAGGTACACCACCCCGGTGAGTAGTGAGAATGTGACGATGACATAGGCAAACCATTTACTTCCCAGTCTCCTTTCCAGATTGATTCCTTTCCATAGCATGGATGCCATATTGAAATACAAATGCCAATCGTCTGCATGGTGAAAAGGAGAAAGCAGTAGGCGCTGCCAGTCTTTCTGCTGGTAACATGTCTCCACGCTAAGGCAGGAGCCCAACAGTGGCTTCAGAGGACTCAAGAAGAACCAGATGTTGACAGCCAAAGTTGCTAGGGTGACAGGTGGAATATTGTTGACCCCAACATGGAAGATTTGAGAAAGGAGCAGAATAAGTCCAGTATTAATTCCTCTTGATCTCCGCTGCATGGTTAGATATCAACCCAGTGATGGAAAATTGTGGTCAGGTTTTAGGCATCTGGGAAGATATACAGGGAGCTGAACCTAAAACATAAAATAAAATGCACATGAAAATCCACTAATTAAGACTTAATGCACCAATAAGACATACTCATTTGAAGATGAGCTTATGTTATACATACATATACGTACATATGTATATATATATATGTATATGTATAAATATACATATATGTGTGTGTGTGTGTGTGTGTGTATATATATATATATGCATATATATCTCACACCTCCTGTCTGACAGAAACATTTATTATCAATGTCTTCCAGACCAACATCCAGGATGCTAGCTGATGTCCTCCCTCATCTTACATTCTAAAACAGAACACTTCACCCAAATCCCAATGGACCAGTTAATGGATGGGTATGCTTTCTGTGACAAATATGCCATGAAAATATGACTTGTCTTCCTTATAAATAAACTTGCAACCTAATAAAAAAAATCCTAAAAGATAGTATGTAAATATTTAATAACAATTTCTACTCAGAATGCTGAGCAAGATTCTTTACCACCTTAATTTTTTAAAAGAAATATTCAATTTTGATATATTTGATAAAGTCTGCCCAAAAGTTTTTATTTTTAATTTATTTACTTATTTATTTATTTATCCCCAAAGTTTTTAAACTTCCACTGGCAGGTTTTAAAATGCAATCATTTACTATCTCCTATTCCATATTGTCAGTTATCAACTGCTAGGATGCTTTATCTTCACAAAAACTTCTGCTTTTTTAAAGTTTCTTGCTATGTGCCAAATCCTAGATTCAAATGGTCACTGTCTTTAAGGAGGTCACCTTCTACTAAGAAGTAAGCCAACAACTGCCATACTATATTTTAAGCTCAGTGATAGAGGAAGCCCAAACTCGAGGTGGTAACAGGACTGTGGTCTTAACGGAGTAAAACAGAAGTAGCAACAAGACAGAGTACCAAGTTCAGCACTACGTCTCCACCCCCTGAACCTGGGCTGGCCTTGTGACTTCCTCTGGCTGGTAGATCGCAAACAAAAGGACACTAATTCTGAATGTAGCCCTCGAGATGACTGACAGGCTTCTGCTTTCTCTTGAACCCCCCTGAAGCAACCAAGTGGCCAAGTCTGGGCTAGCCTGCTGGATGAGGGAAGACACAAGCTCCAGGCACCCTTATGGCCCTGACCACTAGCCAGCTAATGCCCCTGAAGCAAAGCTGTCTAGCTGACCAGCAGCTGACCACAGACAAGATGTGAATCCAGCACAGCCCGGCCTCATTTGCTGACCCACAGAACAATGAGCTAAATAAATCATACTGTAACTTCACCAAGTGTTAGACTGGTATGTTACACAGCAATTACTCACCAATACTGAAGGGATTTCCTTTGGTGAGGGACTAGCTTAGGCTTATGGGAAGAAGTTAGTAAAGAAAGAGCCACAGACTAAAGACGCAAAAGATAAGAACTTAAGTCCTTGGAGGGAACAGCCTCGTCCATCATAACAGGAAGAAAGAAGAAAAATGTCAGTTGCAGATAAGGGTAAATAGGCAGATTGAGGCCAGGATGCTGCAAAAGTTCTCATCTAGTGGTTTTTACTCTATGGAGGTTCTTGGGCTCCCAACCAAATACATGACTTACTCTGATACCCTAAAGATTCTCATTCAGACAGAACGTTGGAAGGTACATGGGCTTCGGGCTAAAAACGGGTACAATTCTACTTTATAAGCTTTGTGACCTAGAGCAAATTACTCTCTGAACTTTACTTTCTTCACTTTAAATTAGGAATGATAATACCTCCTTCCCAGGATTACTGTAATACGTCTGGAAAGCAGCAGATGTCAAATACACAGTAGACACATTTTTTTATTACTGTAAGGTAAGCCCACTTATGTGGGCAAGTTTTGCAAATTGTAGCATCTTAATAAGGTGCAAATGTACTCCCTATCCTCCTCCCATATGGATTCTAGGAAATGACCCAGAAAAAATTACGCTTGTGTGCATGCATGTGTGTATGTGTATACCCGCATTATTAACACAACCCAAGGTTCTTTATTGCTATGGGCTTATTAACATGGTTCAATACCATTCTCATGAACTACAGAACTTAATAAAATTTCAACTGAAGATCAGCTCCTGGGTTATTTTAGAGAAACAGTCTATATTTTTCACATTGACATTCAAGTCGACTTTCAAATCTCCAGCTACTGTGACTTTTTTTTGCAACATTCCCTAAATAATTTTAATATCAAACCTCAATACCTATAAAAGGAGCAATGAAAAAATACAGCCTTAAACATTAAGTAATCGGCTTATAAGAAATCACAAAACGAACCCTTCAATCTCAATATAAAGAGTGCCCTATGATGCCAGGTTGTGCACAGGAGGAAATCAAAACTAATTATGTCTTCGCTTAAGAAAAATTCCCCCTTGGGGCGCCTGGGTGGCTCAGTCGGTTAGGCATCCAACTTTGACTCAGGTTATGATCTCATGGTTCATGAGTTCGAGCCCTGCATCAGGCTCTCTGCTGTCAGCACCAGGCCCACTGTGGATCCTCTGTCCCCTTCTCTCTCTGCCCCTCCCCTGCTCTCTTTCTCTCAGTCAAAAAAAAAAAAAAAAGTAATAAAAGTATAAAAAATAAAAATAAAATAAAGAATAAATATTAGAAAAATAAAAATAAAGAATAAAAATTTAAAAAAAAAGAAAGAAAATTCCCCCCCTTGACTCCTTGACTGGAATCATTAGTGATGAGGAATATGAACAAAAAGACAATGGAATTTCCCCAATCTCATATCACACTGTGCACTCAGGCTCATATTACACTTGCTTGACTTCTGCCCAAATCCAAAGGTCCCTTTCCATCCGTGTCCCTTCTCACCACCATCTCCAGCTGGTGACGCCTCCTGCCTCCTGGACGCTGTGCTCTCCTGTACCGCCACCCCTCCTTCCAATCCCCCTTTCTCTGCTTTTCCCTTTTCCTCTATCCTTGCTCTCTTTTGCACATGCTCATGGAACTCCATTCCCATGGTTTCTAAAATCCTTTCTGTCATTTTGATTCCCTAAATTTATATTCTGAAGCCTGGAGTTTTCAGTACGTTTCAGGACCATAATCTTACAGGAAGAATACAGCCTGCCTGATCTCTTGGTTTCTGAAAACTGAATTACCCCTCCTTCTCACAAAATGTCTACTTAGCCATTTCTTCTGTCCCTCATTGATTTAATAAACATCAAGTGCCAAAAGCATGCCAGTCTCTATGCCAGGCAGTAGAGGTACAGCAAAGGACGCAACACTTATAATCTCAGCCTCTACATAATCCGTTTCTATTTGCTGAAAGAAATAAAAATATTGGCTGTAGAAAATCAAAGGATGACTAAAATGGTGTGGTTCACACCCGCAACAAACGTCTACTTAATGCGAAGGCAGATTATAACCATAGCCGATGTGAGATGTGCAGAATATATATTTGAGTCCCACATTTCCAAATAAAGGCCTCTAGAATACCAGTGTGGGTAGAATTAGAAGTCAGGGGTTTTATGTAGCAAAGATAAATGGGCATATTTCATACCAACTCTATGGCCCACTTTCCTTCCGCATAAAGCTATCGAGTGAGACTTACGAAGTCAGGGATGCAGCCTGTAACATGGTAACAGAAAATCCACATGGTCCATGTGAAGATCAAATCTATAACCTGACCTTGTGGGCCAGGCAGGCACAGTTCTAGGAATGCCAAAGGGAAGAGATCACAGTAAGTGAGCACTGATCATAAATGAATGTTGTTTTCTCCTGCTCATCTAATACATAAAAATCTTCAGACTGAGGAACTATAACAGACCACAGACGCATGATGGGTTACAGAGACTCATCTATGAGCTGGAAACCAGTTCAGCATGTTTGGTTTGGGAAGTGATTTATTTATTCTAACTTGTACCCAGACCATAAAGCAGTTACCACAGCCCAAGGAAGAGCAGGCTAGTCCCTGCACTCCCCCCACCTCAAACCCGTCTTTTCCCACATGGTCAACCTGCCCCCCTGCTGAACACTGGATCATCCCTTCTAATTCTGCTTCCATATTCATCATCTCAGGACACAGAATTTCCCGCTCCCCAGCTGTTCAAGTCAGAGATGTAGGAAACATCCTTGACCCGCCTTCGCCCCCATCAATCCCCGACCCCCACATCCCATCCACCACACGTAGGTGATTCTTCCACAGTGGGTGTCAATCTACTTCTTTCTAGCTCTTGAGCCCTAGTCCAATCTAAGCCACAATCGTACCTTGCCTGGATTACAACAAACTCCCTAACTGGGTTCTCTGCTTATCCTCATACCCACCAACTCTTTTCCACCACCACCCACAGTAATCCCTATAAAGCTGAAGTTGGATTCCCCCGCAATGGCTTCTCATGAAAGTCAGAATAAAGTCCAAACGCCTAACCACAACCACGTGCTGTGACAAACAGGACCCCGCCCACCTCTCTGGTCTCTTCCCCAGTCACTGTGCTCCCATACCAGGAGCTCCAAGGTTGCAGCAGAAATGGCCGAGGGCAGAATTACCTTATCTGTTCTGATCACCACCAAATACCCAGAGTCTAGCACAGTGACTGGCATAGAGTTAGTGCTTAATCAGTTATGTGCCCAAGGACTCCATATGCAATAAGTAAGACTGACTGAAAAGGCTATAATCGGTTCATTTCTAAGTATTTTTCCTACAAACTGGAACCACCTTCCCCACAGAACTATGCATATGAATCCATTTACATTTTAGCTCCAGAAAAGTGTTTACAGCTTTTATCTTAACTTTATAGAAATAAGCCTCTGATCCATTTAAAATGTATTAATAGGTTGTTTTGCCAGGACTATTTGATTAAAAAAAAGGCATTTGAATTATGTAGTCATACACACTAGACAGCACTATATCAAAGTTGTGACGGAGAGAAATGGAGGGCTTCTTGGAATACTGAAAGGAAAATTAGCCATATTTACTTTTAATGAGAAATTAAATATTAAACAGGTATGTAATAAGAAAAACTAAGTGGCTAGAACAAACAAAAGAAAGTGAATTCGTAACTTGGGAAACCAATGTGTCTCTAGGGGCAGAGAAAGGGGTTTTATAAAAAGGGGAAAAACTAATTACAGTGATTTTCAATTCTACTTACAAAGCAGAAAGTATTTCATCATTACCATTTACTACGGTGGTATAGGTCTCAATTTTCAGTTAAAATGTTCTAGAAGAATTCAGAACCCTGAAGCTGCAAGAATAAACAGCAGTTAGAAATTACATTCCCAATTTGGCATCTGGCGGTAACAGTGTTGATCCACTGACAGCTGATGGACATTTGGGTTGTGTCCGCTTCTTGACTCTAAGGATTAATGCTGCTACGAATGTTCATGCGTCTTTTTTTTCTTTTTTCTTTTTTTTTTTTTTTTGGTAGGCACACATGTTTTCAGTTCACTTAGATATACACCTAGGGGTGGAATTGCTGGGTCACATGGTAGCTCTATGTGTAACTTTTTTAGGAACTGGTAAACTGTTTTCCACATTTCTGTACCATTTTACATTCCCTCCAGCAGCGTATGAGGGTTCCAATTTCTCCACGTTCTCAACCATACTTGTTTTTATCCACCTTTCTCACTACAGCCATCTGAGTGAGTGTGAGGTGGCACTGACTTAGACTTCCCTAATGACTAAGGACATTGACCAAATGCCTAAATTTTCATTGCTTAAAACGTAATATAAACACATGTTGATAGGCACACATAACCATACAGACAAGCTCACGCCCTCTCCCTCCTTCCCTCTCTCTCTCTCTCTCTACTCTCTTTGTTTCTTCCTCTCCGCACCTCTCTCTCCCTCCAAGAAACAGTTTAACAACCTCAGGTCAAAAGAAAGCTTCAGAAAGAAAGATGGAACCACAAAGAAATTGTTTTGGTTACACTGCCAGGATTTAAAAATACATACATATTTTTTTAATGTTTTTATTTTTGAGACAGGGAGAGACAGAGCGCCAGTGGGGGAGGAGCAGGGGGACACAGAATCAGAAGCAGGCTCCAGGCTCTGAGCTGTCAGCACAGAGCCCCACGCAGGGCTCAAACTCCTGAACTGTGAGATCATGACCTGAGCCAAAGTCAGATGCCCAACTGACTGAGCCACCCAGGCGCCCCTACAATGCCAAGATTTTAGCACCGCAGTCCCCCTGGATGTGTCGTGTTGAGAGTGAATGTGACTGACTGTACTTCACTAGCAGGGGCCTGGCTCAGGCACTCATGTGACAATAAATATTGCAAAACTGTTAATATGTTTTATTGCTTCAAACGAAGCAAAACTGTTATGGAAATAGCAGATTATGTTAAACATAAGCACTTCTTCTGCTTTTTAAATTACGAGAGCTGGACAACAAATTAGTGCATCATAAATACCACACTAAGCTGGTCAAAATACACACAAAACACAATGCATTTTTTTCTTATTTGGTTTTAGTACAATCTACTTTCTCTAGGAATGAACTGAACTAAACCATTTCTTCTCACCCCTCGAAGCCTCTCAGGAATCCTATCATTCATGGCTTTTCTAATCCAAACGTAAGAAATTATTTTCTCTACTTCTTCCTAGAAGGCCAATCCATGGTAACATTTTAGTCTGGCACAAAATAATAAAATTCTTTGGTCATCCAATAAAACTTCATAATTAGCATAATTTTATTTTCCCTAAAAGGTATTAGCTTCCTTAGGTCCCAAGAGAACCAAATTACAAAATGCACATTTCCAAAACATTTTTGAAAATAAGAGAATGGTATAGTGTGACATGTATTTGCATTTAGTGAAAGACAAGAATTTATTAACTAAATGCTTGCAAAGTAATTAATTTGTTTCCTCTTTCCAAATATATGAATACATTTCAAAAAGCCTATACAGCTTAGAGGCAATATATGGTTTTAAAATGCAATACACAGTTGCATGAATAACATGTAAATTATGCTTTTAAAACTTAATACTTAGGGGCTCTTGGATGGTTTAGTCGGCTGAGCTTCTGACTTCAGCTCAGGTCATGGTCTCACACTTCGTGGGTTCAAGCCCCATATCAGTCTCTGTGCTGACAGCTCAGAGCCTGGAACCTGCTTCAGATTCTGTGTCTCCCTCTCTCTCTCTCTGCCTCTCCCCTTCTCGTGCTCTCACTCAAAAATAAATAAACATTAGGAAAAAAAAATTAACTTAATATTTAAATATTAAATGTAATAGCAGATGGTATGGCTTTCATACCTTACACTGTATTCAATTTACCAGAATAATCATCTACCTGAGCTGATCAGTAAATGGGGAGTCTTGGGGGTACAGGGTAGAATCTTTCTTATAGTACCATAATTGTTTAATGGCAAGTGGAATATAAATGACAAATTTTTCTGGCCACCTGTATCTGTTAACTGGCTTCCTGAGTCACAATAAATCAGACCAAAGAATCAGAGTACGATTCTCTATTTTCTTATTTTTAAAAAAATTTTTTCACGTTTATTTATTTTGAGAGGGGGGGGCACGCACAAATAGGGGAGGGGCAGAAAGAGAGGGAGAGACAGAGAACCCCAAGTAGGCTCCGCATTGTCAGCAGAGAGCCTAATGTGGGGCTTGATCTCACAAACGGTGAGCTGAAGTCAAGAGTTGGATGCTTAGCCGACTGAGCCACCCAGGCGCCCCTCTCGTTTCATATTAAAGCCAGAGCAATCCAAAGAGATGAAAACAGTCAAGTGAATGAAAACTGACTTCATGAATAAAAAATGAACACTGAAATCAAATTATATTAAGAAGGTAACGGGGATCTAGTCATGAACATGTGATGCTCTCAGTAATTAAGTTTCATTCATGGAAACACCTACAACTTGGTCTCTGTTCCAGAAAAAACTGGGAATTGAAAGCACAATTCCTCTTTTGAGGGCTTCTCAGACCTCCATTGATTCCATGGTTCTCCAACCTCATATGCTCCATCTTTACAACCACCTGAGAAATTGTCTTACCTAGTTCTATACAACCATTACACTATCTCCCAAATGCCAACTGGCTAAATTGTTTTCATTTTAAGCTACCAGACATTGGGTTTTTATGACACAAGATCTCCTCCTCCCTCTTTTTCCCCATCTACCATCTCTCCAAATGAAAACAAATATAAGATTGCTCACATCTTAATGAGATAATGCCCAACTGTTGTTTATACTAGCCTGCCTTAAGTATCAGTATCATTCAAGTGGAAGGCAGAATCCCTGATCCCTGAGGGGGATGGGATTGAAGACCACTAGAATAACACAAGAAGCAATAGAATATTCCAGACAAGTGAGGAACCATTAATAAAGGCATATACTATGTGGTAACAGACCTGACCAAAAGTCAAGCCCTTCTCACTGGGCACTCTTCCCCTGATTCACTTACATAATGACTGACTAGATTTACTGAAAATCCAGTCTTATCATGTTATTCCCTGCCCCCAATCTATCATGTTCTCTACTACATCATCCTAAGACTGAAGAGTATCATAGTTAATAAAATGGACGCTGAAGCCTAATGGTCTGGGTTCAAATCCTGATTCAACTGATTGGAATTTTATGATCTTGTTCAAATTCTCAGTCTGTGCCTAAGTTCCCTTATTTATAAAATACATACAAAATAATACTAAAACTTGCCTCATAGACTTGCTAATGTCCATAAACCATGAAGGACAAAGCCTGAAACATAATAAGCACACATAATCAACATACCAGTGTTAGCAGGTATTACATTTTTACCATCATCATCTGACCAACTTCAAGCATTTCAGCCTAGGATTCAAAGTCTTATAATATTTACATACTTCCCCAATAACTAGTATCTCACACATTTACAGTTTTCAAAGTAGTTATGTGTAATTTGTTTCATGTAATTCTCACAATAGTCTGAAGACAAACTTAGTTCCATGTTTATTGACTAACTGGTCTACCCAAGCACTTGCCAGGAAAATCACCTGACCATCCTGCTGCCTATTCTGCAGCATACTCTACAGAGCTGCCCATGTGAGGAGTAGCTCCATGGAGATTCTGCCCTTTCAGGGGATGTTCACCCCGCAGCCCTGGGTTTCACTGTCCAAGGTGCTTAGTAAGTGACCATCTTCACACATGGAAAGTCACGCGGGGTGCTCTCACCACCAGAGGTCACAAAGTGCATTTCACACACTTCCCCTAGCTTAGTTTTTAAATCTGATCATTCCAAACACAACTGTCCCAGTTTACTAGAAATCCTTTCAGCAGTTCCGGTGTGAAACCATGAAACAGAGAAAGAAATTCCGTTTTTCCTGTACAGATAAACCAAGATGGCAATGCTCATAAACTGGATTCTTAGGACTCAAATCCAGCTCCTCCCACCAGATGGTACCGCTTATCTGGCAAGCCCCTTAATCTGTGTCTGTCACCACTGCAAACCTTGGTGCTCCGGCCTGTTCCTATGACAAGCCCTCCCAAAGTCTGCGCATCCACCGTGTATAACAAATGCCTCGAATGTCTGTAAGTGGTTAAATAAAAAGCTTTGGAAATTCCAGGCTGTGATCTAGATGCAGTGCAGGAAGTCGTTCAAAGTTCTGCTTCACACCCAATATCTTTTAACATAACTCACTAGACTAGGAACCCTTCCAATGCCAGCTACTTTTCTTCCACGTAAATGCTCCTTGGAGGGTAAACTCAAGTTTGAGAGACGTTTTTTTTTAAGTACTAAAAGGGAAGAAGACAATTTTGCATTTTTAGTTCAATCCCTACTTATATGGTGTACATTTTTATTAGATCTAACTTAAGCAATAATGAGAAAAAAAAAGTGATTATAAGTGTGAAGGTTTCATTACTTAACCATTTAGCAAAGGGCTTCTTTTTACAAAAAGATCTCACCAAGAGAGAAAAGGAAGAGCCATACACTTGAAGTTAGATAGTGCTTTCAACAATAATGAGGGTTACTGAAATAGAATGTCTATTTACAAAAATTATTACGAGGAGAGAATTACATTTTTAACAGCTCAAAAGAAGTAAACAGGTATCTTAAAGTAAAATTCCTAGAAAGCAAACCAATGTGAAGAAATTCTGAGACATAAACAACTCTGGTTGCTGAGGGTAGAAGGGTTATGTTCGCAAGATTGGGTAAAAAATGGGTAAGACTTATACAGTTCAGAAATATGCAGATGGTGCCCACTGGGGGAGAGGGCTGTTAATCTTCATGATCATCCCCCCAAATAATCCAAATTAACATACAATCTAATTAAAAGAGCATGCTTGCCATGCAAACACAGCTTTAAGGCATCCCCTGGCTACTGGCTCCCAACCCTGCGCCCCCTCCACTTCCAACCAGATCCCTCCTTCTGAGACCCTTAGATATAGAAATTCTGGAGCCATCAGAGTTTCTGGAGCTGCTGCACGCAGACATTTTAATAAAATTTATTTTGCACACACAAAAATAACTGAGGCAGAACTAAGGTAGTAGCCATGAAAAGAGAAGTTGAAATTAAATATCGGAAAGTAATTTCAAATGATGCAATTATCTACCCTGAGCCACAGAAATACATGCCCCATGGCAATAAATAGAATCACCAAAAGAAACTGTCAGGTCAGGACCTGATAATCTGTTCTATCCTATGGAGTCTTAACCATATTCAGGGGTGATAAGGTTCACAAAGGTTTGGTCGATTTCACCTAAGAAGTACACAAGGTTAGACAGAAGACTTCAGCTTCCATCCTGGCCCAGTCATTAAGGAGGAGGATAGAAAGGCCTAAGAAGTAAAAGATAAAACAAGAAAACAAAAAACCACCAACACCACCACAACAAAAACCAAGTTTTTCTACTTCCCTGAGGACTGGCTGAAGACGGAAACAGCTTCACAGGGGGCTGAAGGTGTCGGGTGATTCTGGATCATCTTGCTGGGCGACCAGGTCTCTGTCCTGCCCTCATTGTCTACCACAGCCTGCCACTCCTCCACTGTCCCATCCGACTCAGTGATCTTGGGCACAGATGTGCTGTTGAAGCAGTAGTTGGGCGGGGGCTCCAGAACTGGGCCACGCCCTTCTAGGAAGCTGGGGCTCAAGATCATCCTCTTCTCTGGCTCTATAATCGGGCCCCATGTTAGCAAACCTCTGGAAAAGTCTCCGGCTTGGGGGGACAATGAGCTGGTTTCACATACAGGCAAGAGACTCAGGAAAGGAATTACAGATTTAGGAAACGCTCTCAATTAGTTTCAACAACAATAACAGAAGAGCTAGGTGTGTCAGTTTATTTACGCGGAGTGGAGGAAATTAAGATTCATGATACGCTCCCAGGGACGAAGGACTTTGTCAAAGTGAAAGCAAAAGACAAGGCCTTGCTAGTGACGAGCAATATGCTGGGGATTCCCCTGGCAATTTGAAAACCTTAGGTAAAAAGCATGAAGAGGATGAAAATGAACCAGAGAAACCCTTCCCGGCGAGGTAGCACGTCCTCTCCTGCTTCTGCCCACGGTCCTGGATCTACTCATCCCACGTCTGCTCCTAGCTTTGGGGTCCTGAATGTCCAAGAACATCCATCTCATTAGGCTGAGTTGGATCATCAAGTTGCTTTGGGGCACACAAAGTCCAGTCTTAAGACCGAACGGTTCTCTCCAAACACATGCACCAAACATGGAGACTGAGGCAGATGGAGAAAGAGACACAGAGAGGCACACGATCAGAGAGAAATCGATCAATCCCGCCTGGGAGAAGAAAGTTTAACTGCATCCTAGCCTGGAAGAGGCTAATTGTTTTAAATGTTTATTTATTTTTGAGAAAGCGCGAGCGAGGGCACGCACATGTGCACATGAACACGGATGGGGGATGGGCAGAGAGCAAGGGGGACAGAGGATCCAAAGCAGGCCCCGGGCTGACAGCAAAGAGGCTGATCCAACTCATGAACCATGAGACCGTGACCTGAGCTGAAGTCAGACGCTCAACTGACGGAGCCACCCAGGCACCCTGGAAGGGGCTACATTTTAACCAGGTCACCCATGTGATCAGTCAACAAACAACACACTGACCATCTACCACAGGCGAGGCAGAGTTATTAGGCTCAGAGAAAGAAACAGACAAAGTGCACACAACTGTTTGCTTCAAACAAGTCAGGAAGCTGCTCTGATTATTCCCCTGCACAAAATGAGAGAGGTAACAGTGCTTCACTCCACAGGGTGATTAAGGATACAGATTTACAGAAACATAAAACAGTTCTACAGAATGATCCAGTTTTCATTCTGTCACGGTCACCAGAAAAGTCTGACTATATGACTCTACAGTAAGCAGGTGTCCTCCTTATTTATTTATTTTTTTATTTTAGAGAAAGACAAAGAAGAGTGCCAGCAGGGGAGAGAGGCAGAGGGAGAGAGAGAAAGAATCTTAAGCAGTCTCCACACTCGACACAGAGCCCCACGTGGGGCTCAATCCCACAACTCTGGCTGGGATCGTGACCTGAAATCGAGAGTCGGACCTCAACCAACTGAACCACCCAGGTGCCCCAGCAGGAGTCCTTCTGTGCACACACATATTTTTACTCATTTACTGTTGCCCATTTGCTGGGTGGCTTTCAAACATTTTCACTGGAATCAAGGGAGGGCCATTTGGAAAATCATAAACAGACACAGAGCGTCTTAAGTCACCTTGCCTTGAATTTCCCAGGGATAAGATCATTGGGAAAGGGGGGTGGTGTAAAGGTCCTCTCTGCAATAAACTGCCCACAATCAAACACGTCCATGTGCAAGCCCCAGATGGTGGTCCCCCAGAAGGGCAACCAGGCCTCGTTTCTCTCTGTACCTCCCCAACTCTAGGGAAAACATCAACGTGCAAAAATCAAGATGAGGGGCATTCTGAGCTCATAAATCCAACCCAAGCAAAAGAAAGAAACCCTTTGTGCAGCTTTGTAATGGCAGAACAAGAGACCCCTGCCAAGACACTCCCTTGAAGCCCTTGGGATTATGAAACTTAAAACTCTGAGTACTTAAAACTCTGAGTAACTTCTGTTACTCTCCTATGCCTAGCTGTCTGATCAGGTCATGCCTGCCTCTAGGTCTTTGCTCAGCACAAGCAGAGGTTACGACGGCTGCCTTGGATCAGATCACCCATCTGGTCTGTTTATTACCTGTGTTATTCCCTTGAGCAAAGTACCACACCAATCCATGCCTCAGTTTTCCCATCTATAAAATGGGTTGGTATGAGGATTTAATTAGAATTCTCTTGATGACTGTAACAACTTGTTCTGGTATTATTATACATTGTTTGGGCTTCCCCCAGAAGCAGACACTGAGACAAAGGTCTCTGTGCAAGTAATTTATTTGGGAAGCCACACGTTTGGGATTTATGATAATTCATTTGGGAGGCAACTGACCAGGAGGCCAGTAGAGAAGCAAACCAGGGAAGGCAAAGCAGCCAAAGCTGTGTGCATTATCAAGCCAGCCATCACGATGGGTGCCTGGGGCTTAATCTCACTGGGAAGTCTGGGAGCTGGCGTAGATATGTCCCAGTGCTATCGCCCAAAGGGCTGAGAGTCTGCCTTACCTCGCTGTCACTTGTGGCTCGTGATACCAGGCAAAGCAAGTGTCAGGGGCCAGAGAAAACACTCAGAGGCTAGTGTTTGAGTCCTAGCAGGTCCTGACAGCTAGAAATCTGTCAGAATGGATGAAGGGGATGTAGGAAGGGCCCTCCTAGCATCACTCCCTGCTCCGTGACACATTTCCTTCTACTCCTCCCCACCCATTCAATTCCTCCTCAACTGCCAGCCCAGCTCTCGACCAGGCTCCTCATTGGCAGGCTCCCTGACCATCAGCAGGCTCTCTGAATGGATGGCCCACAACTGTCAATAGGATTTCCCCAGACCCAGTTATCATATCCTCCAAGCTGCGTGTTTTCAGGGTGTCATGGGGTTTGAGAGCACATACTCCAGTCTAAATTGGTCCCACTGACTGGCTTCAGCTGTGTGCTGTGTGACTGTGCAAGGCAGCTAAACCAAGCCTTAGCTTCCCACTACGTAAAATGGAGTGGTAGTAATAATGGCTAAATGTAAAGATTAAATTATTTAAAACATCAAAGTGCTTAAACTAATGCCAAGCACACAGTCAACACTCCTTAGATCTTAGCTATTGTTTTAATGACTTAAATAGAAATACTCACTTTCTATTGATTGCTGGTTTTTCTAAAATAGAGGTCAAAAAGAAAAGTCAAATCACTGGCCAAAATTACACACACATATTACCAGTTCGTCTTTGGAAGTACGGCTCTCCAACCTTACGCGTGTGCTATTATCTGATAAAACTAATTCACAGATCAGGACCCACAACTGGAGGCCACGCTCGTGGCCTGACCCAGATCACAAACCTAGACCTCAGCCAGCCTGCACTTTCAAGAAACACCTTACTGTCAAGGAAACCTGACCACCACTAACGATCCTCCATTTTAGCTGCAGCTACCTTATCTTACCCTAGCAAACAGAACACACCAGCCTCATCAGGATATCCCCGCCCCCTAGCCAATCATGCCCCGCTTCCACATTGCCCCTTGTAATGTCCTATCACATTCCGGCTTGCCCAAAATCCTCAAAGAAGAGTGTTCACTGCTTGTTAGGCACTGTACCTCCCAATCCACAGGTTGTTTTCCTTTAGATAAAGACACCAAACTCATTCCTAAATTCTTAGTTTTATTTCACGTATCCCATTCGATCCTCCAAACTTTATGAACAGGCACTGTTATTATTATTTCCCCATTTTATAGACAAGCAGAAATTTTAACCACGATATAATCCGGCTCTAGTCTCTGTTATTAAAATGAAATGATGAGTCAGGTTTGTCTGCAGAAAAGCTGAGAGTTTTTAACTCTCAAGATAGTCTACACTTAGACTCCAGCAAATCATGGAAGTTACCATTTAAATAGTTCTAATAGTTACTACCTTCCGTGACCTCAGTTCCAAGCAAGCTAATTGCAGGGAAGCAGAATATGCCACCAATATATGCCACTTGGCATGAAGATTTTTTTTGAGCTGAAGGCAATTGAGAAGAAGCAGATACAAGTAAAGTTCTCTGCCCTCTTCTATTTACTTAAGAGGTGGACATGAATTTGCAGGCATTCCCCTCCGTATCTTCAAGGAAACACAAAAGTTAATCTGGGACAACCTTTGATTGGACACCCATGAAATATACATAACAAACTTTGCTAACTAGCCCATATCTTCCATTAATTGCCCCGCATATTTGCCTCCTACAGAAACTTAAAGTCCTTTTCCTTTGACTTGTCACTTCTCCACGAACGTGTTGTTCTTTTGTTAAAATGCTATATAAGCCCAAGTTCTAACCATCCCCCTGAGTTACTCATCTCTGTGTACTCCCAAATGTATACACAACACACATGCTAATAAACTCGTTTTGTTTTTCTCTTGCTGATCTGTCTTCTGTCAGTCTGGTTTACAGGGCTCCAACTGGAGAACCCAGGAGCATAGAAGAGAACAGAATTTTTTCCTCTCCTACAGGAATGAACTTGACTATGACTTTCAATATGAGCCTCTAAGATTTGGGGGTGACAGTCTGCCTTATACTTCAGTTCTCTGACAGATCTATGAAATCTTGATTTTCAGTTTGTTCAGCTTTTGTCCTGTTGTGAGGACAGGGATGACAATTTCCAAACTCTTTACATGTCAGAGCTGAAATAAGAAATCATCTGTCTTTCAATAAAAGATATGATACTTGACCACCAAAAAAATTAGGAAGGACATAATCTCAGCATAAAGAATAGTCTTTCCCAAGAAAGGGCAGTTGATGACTTCCATTAAACATACCAAAATGTATATGAATTTTGAAATTATTTCAAATATAGAAAATCTCACTACAGGAAACTTTTACTCTATCAAACCTAAGTGTTTTCATTTTTTTAATTTTTTTAACATTTATTTATTTTTGAAAGACAGAGAAAAAGACAGAGCATGAGTGGGGGAAGAGCAGAGAGAGAGGGAGACACAGAATCTGAAGCAGGTCCCAGGCTCTGAGCTGTCAGCACAGAGCCCAACGTGGGGCTTGAACTCATGGACTGCAAGATCATGTGACCTGAGCTGAAGTCACACAACTGACTTAAGCCACCCAGGCACCCCAAATCTAATTGTTTTCTTGATACAAGACAATTTGTTGATCTATATTTAAGAAAGTAATACAAAGTAACACTCAAATACCCCACTTCTTTTGGTAACTATCACAGTCATAGCCAACAAAAACAAAAAATCAATTTTAAAAATCAAGACAAAAAAGTAACAATAACCTAATTGTCGTTTTTTTTCTCACTGTGGAATATATATATGCTATACAAAGAGAGAACCAGAGGATCAAAAGCCTTCCACGCCTTCTCTGACTTTCTCCCACCAGGGCCAGGCACTTTGCTGGCTAGGACTCTGGAAAGTGTGGGTCTGCGGGGGGGGGGGGGGGGGGGTGGACAGGTGTGAAGTGCACCCTGGTTAGCATTCTGCCATCTCCCCCAGTCCTGTCCTACAAAGTAAGGTTTAATCTGACAAGCCACAGAGAGGAAAAAATATCTTTTCTACCTTTTAAGAATTGCTCGAATAAAGGAGCACTATCTCAACTCTTAGCCCCGTGTTTTACCAAATCTCCAAAATCATGGTCACATCATTCACTTTGCCTTTGAAGAATGACTTCTGCATAAATGCACCTTCATATTATTAGAAGACTTGACATCGGTCTCACCCAAGGGACTGTCACATAGGAATCATCTTCACATTATTGTAAAACATCACTCAAACTCACTGTTCCTTGTGCAAAATCCCATCAGAGCTAGAAGAGGCTTAATTTCTCCTAATAAATGGATATGCTTTTTCCTGCTGAGAACCACTTGGCCATTTAGTTGTTTCCTCCGCGTTTACTTGTGTCTTGTGTCATTTCTGAACCCAGCCCGTTTTAAAAACAGGAAAATAATGTACAAGTATGTGCCAGTATAGAAATGTTATGTCAGTCCAAATCAGAGAATACCTCCCTTGCACCTGGGTTTGAAAAACAGAAAGTGGAAAAAAGGAAAGATATTTTTAAGACCAGAAACAGCATGCATGTGCTGTTAGCGTAAATGCTCCAACTACACTAGAGAAGTAGAAGTTAATTAGCCTGGTCAGCTCTGCTATAGTGCTTGCTTTATAACAAGCAAATGTGTTCAAATGCAATTAATATTCAGGGAACAACAGAACATAATGCAAATTTCGCATTTGATTACGCGCAATTTCATCCGCAAGAAGCATTAGGTGAAAGCAGAAAACTGCACCCAGCTGAAGAAAGCTACACAGAAATTCACCAAATGCACCCAATTACATACCTCAACCATCTACCACCTACCTGAGATCAGAGAGTATATTACGAGTTACACCATCACATCTGCAGTTACAACTTACCTTCCACTTCTGATAATCTTCTACTACCACCGGACAATAATTCACTAGCTCCAATCCTCTGACAACCACTTTCACAAGCAACGTTCAGGATTTTTTGAAGGCAAAGTACCATATTTATTGTAGTAGTTATGTATTTCTTAACCATTTAACACGTGCGACCGTGCTACCATTTTATTAGGTTCCTTTTTTTTTTTTTTAACGTACAACTGACAAAGTTTTGTGAGTGTTTTGCTCCAGTCACCATTTGCACCATAAGCCCTGTGGTTTTTATTACATGATTTTGCACAGCATGAGGATTTGAGGAATGCCTGTGTCCCATTCTGGCATAGCTGACTATACCACCAGCATAAAGTGTGTGGGAGGGAGGTCAGCTAACCTAAGAAGTGCTGCTTGTCAGCCATTATTATTCACTTCCACTCCATGTTTTATTCTTACAATCCCATCCTTAAACCAACTCACCAAAGTTAGAGGCTCCCATCACTCAAAGATTTAAAATGCATGCCCTGACCTTCCTTGGACAAAGCAGAGTAAGAGGGGACAAATTCTCTCTCAACCTGTCAAATATGCCCTTACTTTTCCTCTTAATGTCTTCTCTACAAAAAGTTGTTCTGCCTTCCCTCACATGGAATTTAAAATCAAGATTCCTTTAATCTTGGCATTTGTTTACTTGATCATATGTTCTTAATGTGCCAATGATTATCTCTGATTATAATTACTCAAGGACCACATTTGTGTTTGGCAAGATGCTTTCAGTAAGAGAGATCAGGATAATATCTAGTTCGAGTGTAGCAATTTCTGCAAAGAAGGGAAGAGTAAAAATAAGAACCCAGGATCAGATGCTCTGACAATACATGCAGCTCAGTGAAAAAAAACTGCATTTACATGCATCGTGCATGTTGCACTTCTAGACAGCACACAAGGTCAAACCACTAACTGTCAGTTACAATAAGCTTCCAAACTTCTGGTCAATTACCTGGTTAATAACAAAAGACAAGGCTATGACATCATTATAGTTATAATTAATTTACACAGATCAGCTTCCAGTTAATCAAATACATCTTTAAAAGCATTTAATTATTTTTCACCTAGAAAGCAACACTCAGCTTTGTTAAATAAAAAGCAATCTTGCTGAATTCAACATGAAAGGTTGTCAGGCTACTCTCAGACATAAAGGACAAAAGGCTTCACAGGGCATACAGCTGCAACGTGGGAGCTGCTGCCGCATTCACAGCAAACAGAAGCACAAGGTGATGGCTGATATAACACATCTGAACAGTTTCTGAACATAACGAAGTTGTCAGGAAACAGGGTAAACAGGCTTTGGGAAAAGAAACGTCCCAATGCTTTTTGTCAAAAAGATATACGGGGCCAGCAATATAGACGTATGTAGTATAGGACAGTCCTTAAGGGCGTGGTCTTTGGTGAGAGCTCTACAATATGCCTTAGAAAATGTATTTGATCACCAGTTTCTCACCTGTAAAAGGACATAATGCAGGCTCACTGTGTTTCATGAGGATTAAATGAGATTACGTATATCAAATCATAAATTGGGAAGTGATAGTGTTTTTAATCCATATAAACAAATAAAGACCTAAGATTCAAAATTTTAAATACCTTTCAAGTATTTTTATAACTGAGTAACCAATTAGCATTTTTCTTGGCTTTCTATGATCCACTGTTTAAACTATATCATATGATTCAAGTCCACGTACATTTTGAGAACAGTATGATGGGGTACGTGGTAGGCACATCAAAGTAGGAACTATTTTTTAATTAAAATAAATTTTATAACAAAGTCTCAAACCAGAGTTCCCGTCAACATGATCTGATAATTTGAGAATTTAATGAGTCTTTCCAAAAAAAATTTCAATATGTCAGATGGCAAAATTTTTATTTTCTTTGCTCCTTTTTAGAGTGTTATAGTCTTAACAGAAAGGATTATATTATCTTTATACATGAAAAAAATGAAACCACTGGATTTTGTATATAATCTTGACTTTTGCTCCACGGTGAGGGGAAATTAGTGCCAACTCCAATTGTGATCCTTCACCACTTATGATTTCCAGTATCAATCATAAGTCGGTCCCTTCTCTCACAGACTACACGTCTTAGTGTAATGAGGGCTCATTAAAGTTCTCCGACTGACAGCCCTTCAGACGTAGGTCCTTAACCCGGAGACACATGCAGAGCTGCAATACTCCCCATCACTCCTTTCTAGAGGATTCAAGTAAATTCCATGCTCACCTTTGCTCTGTGCCAGATTTCTGTGTTTATCTGCCTAAAGTCCGTGAAAAAGTGCTCGCCATCCCCCCATTTAATCTCTGTGTAAGAACTGGTAATGAATTATTCATGTGACTGAAATCCTCCCAGCACACGAACCAGTCAAGGGGGAGAGGAGCACGCCTGACTTCAGAGATGCTATTTATGTGCCCACAAAGCACATGGGACGGCCACTAAGCAGCAGGTGGTGGGGTCGGCTTGGAGCTTTGGCCTGCCGGACAGCATCAATACTTCATTCTTTCAGGAACAGGAAGTTGCCTCCCAGCCTTACCGGATGTGGTCCTGGTGGGGAGGTGGGGGGAGGAGGGGAGTCAACTTTTCCTTTCCCACACTGATTCAAGGGTGATGGTGACCAGAGTTGGAATAATAACCCTCTCCCTGGAATCTAAAACCTGTGCAGAGATACAAAGACCAACAACACCTGGAACTGATATTCGGAGCCTTAACCTAAAGATATCCTTCAAGTCCACTGAGTCTACCTAAACCTTGAGAGCTCACCTGGCTACTCTCCTTTACCAAGGCTTGGTTGTTTGGTTTTCCGTTGATTCTCTGAGCTACCCATTGACTTCCAACAAATCTCTTGTTTTCGAATAAGCTATCTGGATACCATAGTTAACTCACTTTCTGTTGTTTGCAAAGAACACTCCCCAAAATGCTACATTTGCCAAGGGCTGGCAAGCAGACCCTAGTCTCATTTAAGCATCACCAGCTCTCATCTCCTGGTACCTCACTCGAGTCCGTGGGAGAACCAAAACATGATGCATATAGAAGCAGTATCTCAAAGGTCTGTTCCAGCCATGCTATTCCCAGAGAGAGAAGAGCACAGCCGGCTAAGGACGTGAGAACAAGAGCAACTTCTGCATAAATAAGGCAAAGTCCTCTCAAAGTCATCTACTAAGTGTCTAAA
This sequence comes from Prionailurus bengalensis, assembly GCF_016509475.1. Lineage (NCBI taxonomy): Eukaryota > Metazoa > Chordata > Mammalia > Carnivora > Felidae > Prionailurus > Prionailurus bengalensis. The sequence goes on along the minus strand of NC_057345.1, from coordinate 210,967,083 downwards.
CTTGGACACTGGTTGGGGAAGCTGGGTGGCTCAGTCAGTGAATGTCCGACTTTAGCTCAGGTCATGATCTCACGGTTCATGAGTTTGAGCCCCACATCAGGCTCTGAGTTGACAGCTCAGAGCCTGGAGCTTGCTTTGGATTCTGTCTCTCCCTCTCTCTCTGCTCCTCCCCCACTCACCCTCTGTCTCTCTTTCAAAAATAAATAAACTTAAACTGGGACCCTGGATGAAGAATGTAATCACAAAAGGAAAAATGGATGATCTAAAATTTGTCTTCTATTTATACAAGGTTGATGATTTTAAAGAATACATCTAATTATTGATTTTCAAACTATACTCCCTGCCTTTCTTCTTCACTGAAGATAAGACTAGTTTGTCCATTTGATAAAATATTACCACTTGATGAAAACTTCTGACTAGGACTTTGGGACAACGAATCATTTAGATTCATCAACAAAATGAAAAAAAAAAAACAAAGGAAAGAGGAAGGGGAAAAGGAAGGAAGGAGGAAGGAAGAAAAGACGAAGGAAGGGAGGAAGGAAGGAAGGAAAAATGGAAGGAAGGAAGGAAGGAAGGAACTGAATAAGAGGCTTCTTCAACCTGAGAGCCTTTAGAAAGGATCATGGGAATATCCTGCATGCTCTTCTGTGGCTTTACCTGTGTTTCACCATTATGTAATTCATTAACACACATCAGTCATCACATTTCTCTAATTGTGAGCCCAAAGAAGAAAACCAATGAATGTGGAACTATAGCAGTAAAAGCATTGAGCATATAATTTTATATCTCACTGTCTGTATCATTTAATAAATATCTGAGAATTAGTGTCCTTTCAGGCAACCAGTCTAGAGAGCAGACATACAAACAGTGACACTACAGTGCGATAAAGAATGAAAATATGAATGCATATAAATGTGCACAGAATGTTTAGAAAAGAGCAAAAATAAGTTTTAAGGATTTGTATAGAGTGTGGGGGAAGGAAAGAAAGAAAATACTGGGCAGGCACTATCCCGTGGGCAATGGGGAGGGAGATGAAATGATCCATGAAACTCATCATCAAAAGCAGGAGAGTGATCACACACACACACACACACACACACACACACACACACACACAGGATTTAAGTCATCACTTGGCAGATATAATAGCTACAAGCTAAAAATCTGGAAAGCCAAAAAGTCCCTCTTTGATACAAAATTAACATACCTTGAAAGAAACAAGGAAATCTTGAATACTTTGGTACGAAGGAAGAGACTACATGGGCAGTAGGCACAGTATTTATTCCTACATTTGCTCAAAGTTGGAATCGAACTGACTCATTACAACCATGACTGTGAATTGCTGGTATCTGTAACATAAAAAAATGTAGCAAAGTTTCTTTCAGTGTTGCCCAAGAGACTCCATCAAGGAAAAAAAAAAATCCAAAATTAGGAGGAGCTGCTATCACACACTGACTGACACAAGCACGTACACACACCCCTATGTATTATTTATATAAAGTTGAAGTCATTGTAATATGTATATAAATTTCATTCATAACTATCCTGATACTGTGACTTTGGATTAAAAATGCATAAGCAAGTTTACACCATGCAGAAACAGCTGTTGGTATAATGAGAACATTCCTGGAGCTGAAGCCAGATTTGGGGTCAAATATGGATGCCATTGTTTACTAGTGTGTGGCCTTGGGCAAATCATATAATCAATCCTGCTGAGTGTCTGCTTCTTTATCCATAGATGAGAAAAATTCCACTTACTTACTGGAGTCATTGTGAAGAATAAATGAGATAGCATATTATGTGAAAGCACGTAGCACACTCCCAAAGTTTGTTTTCCAATCTCCCTTCCTCTCCATAAAGTAATGAGCCTTTCCCCCCATGGGACTAGACTTTATTGCTTTATAATTATGATGTGCATGTAACAATGTCCAAGAAACTAGATGGTAAAATAACACCAACACACAAACCTGAATGCACACCATTGTTCGTTGACTATCATCTAGATCCCAAAGGGCTCTTATACGGCTCTTGTACACTATCTATCGCTTCCCAGAAATTTGACACATTTTCTTTTCTGAATACAGCCAAAATTATCCCACAGGCTTTGAAATATTGCCATCATGATGTTGCACAGAGCAGCTGGCTGATTGAAAGTGACTCCCCCTCCCCCACACTCCAGCTGTCACCAGGAAACCCTCCTCAATGTGTGAAAAAAGACAATGTGATATTACTACCGCTCCTATTAATAACAATCTGACAAATACTCAGCATTTGAGATTATTTTTCATATGAAAGCTCACTATTAACTAAAAATTAACTCCTTAAGAAAAACCCTTTACCATATAAATTGCAAACCAGCTGCTTTCATACAACAAAAAACAGAGGGACTGTAAACACAAGTAATGTATTTCCACTGACTTCTTGTTTCTTTTTCCTCAAGTCATCTGTAATGCTAAACAACAGCCAGTTAAAATATTAAATAGCTTTAACAGTGATACAGCTGTCATGGCTTAGAGGGCTCAAAAAAATAAAATAAAAACTGAGAGGACTTCTCAAAACGTGTGCATAGGCTCCTATTTTGTAAAGTACGGGCCAGACTGGAGGCTGGATGCTTTCTCTTTTTTTAACAGCCACTTGCTCCTGTGCATGAGAAGTCATACACACATCTGACATGGCTGAAAACCCTGGGAGCTGTCTTCAGAACAAGTTTGTGAATCTCACTCACAATAATTCTTAGTGCAAGGACTTCTTAGAGAGAACTCATCTCTTGAGGATTTCTATCCCATAGATGAAGAGTTTCACACTCAATGTCCTGGATTCCAGGGTTCCAGCGACATGCCTCAGAATGTCACCGCAAAAGATTCAAGATGAGCACCAGCAGGCAGAACTGTGCCCTTCAACCTCTCTTAAAGCCTCTCAGCTCCTGAGCTCTTCAGGTAAGATTCAGCTAAAGAGGGTTGCCTCCTAAAAACAAAACAAAACAAAAACAAAAACAAAAACAAAAAAACAAAAACAAAATCTAAAGACCACTGCTTACATGATTAGAAATGCAGCATAAAAGGGAATCTATCTCTTTAAAGCATCATTTCTTTTAAATGGTTTATAAAAAGAATGTTTACACATACATGCATGTATCTAACTTTACATAAATGCACCACCGTTAGATTACTTATCCCCACCTCCATATTATAATACATTGCCAAGTAAGCAAAATTATGACCTGCTCTGTCTCCTTTCAAGTATTTTCCACGCTCACATAGTCATATGTAATATATAGACAAAAATACATGGTATTATTACTTTTTTAAAAATGATACATAATGTATAATGCGTTTTCAGTGCTGTCCCATCTCCTGGAACATCCTGTCCCTTCTCTAGCTGACTGTCCTGGTTAACTAACTGAAGATACTTAAATATTAATCAATGGACCTCAAGCTCAATGGACCTTGAAGTTCCAATAAACACCCAAAACAATTTATGGAAGTTGCTCTGTTGTGGTGATCAAACTGAAGATAGTGTTTTTTCTACCAGGTTTTAGAGTTTTCACCTTTTTCACATGTTTGCCTTCTCCCACTCATAATAATGTGAAAGCTTTGACTCTTCACTTCAGGATTTTACCATTTGAAAAGAAAAGCAGTACAGTTAGCTAATAACAAAAATTTATTTATTTATTAAGATGGCATAAGGAAATAAACGAGGTAAGTTTGGGGGTGATAACTACCTTTTTCTCCCCTGTCCCAACATGCAGCATTTATTGAACCTCTATGCCTTCACGTTTTGCACTTTATTTCATTTAATGCAATGTCCTGAGGTAGGTACGTACCATGACTTCTACTTTATAAAAAAGGAAATTAAGAGGATGTTAATTTGTCTAAAGAACTCAGTTAAGTAGCAGAGGCAAAGTTCAAAGCAGGTTCGACGTGACCAAAACCACTACTATAAGTCTGCCGCTCTAATACAGAGAAGTAGAAAATGTGGGGGCCATTGAAAACTGAATGTTTCGTGATGGGAGTGTTAATTTAGCGGTGGTATTAACAAAATTATTTGTAGAAGCTGATATCCAAAGTGACTCATGTTTATCTGAAAACTCTGACACACAGTATCTAGGAGCCATGGTGTGGTTCAGGAGCAGTGTGCTCTAATCAAAGTGACATGTTGTGTATGCCATGGTGAGTCAGTGACACTCCTCAACACTGGAATGAGTTTAGGTTTTATGGCAACTGCCTCAAATCCTAAATATCGCCCCCCCCCCTCAACACTGGCCCCCTGAAAAGGGAAGAATTGTAGGTTACTGCAACTGACAATCTGGGGAAAAAAAAAAAAAACCCAGCAGGCGAAAGGCACACTTAACCTTGGTCCCACAGTGCTTCCAGAATAGAGGTACAGGGGGTGGTTAGTACGAGGTCTCTGCTGGTGGAGCTATGTGCCACATGGGAAAGAAAGATTAAGCACAGAAACATCTTCTGCTTGCAAGTCATTAACACCTCTCATCTCCATAGCTAAGGCTTACTCTGGGTATCCACCCTACTTCTTTACCAAGTTCTGGGTCAAAAGAAGGTATAATTAAGCTGGAAACACCAAAAACCATTCCTTTTTTTTTTTAATTTTTTTTTCAACGTTTATTTATTTTTGGGACAGAGAGAGACAGAGCATGAACGGGGGAGGGGCAGAGAGAGAGGGAGACACAGAATCGGAAACAGGCTCCAGGCTCTGAGCCATCAGCCCAGAGCCTGATGCGGGGCTCGAACTCACGGACCGCGAGATCGTGACCTGGTTGAAGTCGGACGCTTAACCGACTGCGCCACCCAGGCGCCCCCAAAAACCATTCCTTAACACAATTAGTCATGTCATTCTTAAAAATACTCAGTCCCGGGGCACCTGCTTGGTTCAGGGGGTACAGCATGTGACTCTTGATCGCAGAGTAGTGAGTTCAAGCCCCACACTGGGCAGGACATCTACTTTTAAAAAAACAAAAAACAAGAAACAAAAAACTACTACAGCCCCAGTAGTGCGGGTATTAGCACTTACTGCTATAATCTTCAACTAAATATCCTGCATCCAACGATCTTAATTATATAGACTATTACTAGGATCCAGAAATAAATAAAATGCCCTGTAAGCTGTGGTCACAATAGTCAGGCACTGCAATTCACAATTAACCCCATGAAAATACTTCCAGCACAATCTATGTGTGTATTTAACTTATACAATTTTTTTTTTGTAATTTTTAATGTTTATTTGAAAGAGAGAACGAGAGACAGAGTGCAAGCAGGGAAGGGGCAGAGAAAGAAGGACGCACAGAATCTGAAGCAGGCTCTGAGCTGGAGCTGGCAAGCTGTCAGTGCAGAACCAGATGAGGGGTTCAAACTCACAAACCATGAGATCATGACCTGAGCGAAGTCAGAGGCTTACCCAAGTGACCCACCCAGGGGTCTCAAACACTTTCCCTGCATTTTCACACTGAATACTTACAGCCCTGTGAAGAAGCCTCTAAGTAACTTGTCCAAGATCTTACACCTAGGAAAGGTTTCACCTGGATTCCAAATACGTTCTGTGACTTCACAAGAGCAACTCTTTATCATGACAGCAATACTTAACAATGTAAGCACCCAGGTACATTGGGATCCACTGGAAAGCATGTTAGAATAGATTTCTGATTGAAGTCTGAGATAAGATCCCAAAATTTGCATTTCTAACAAGTTCCCATGTGATGCTGCAGCTAGTAGTCCGGGGACAATTAGGAACTCAATGTACCGTTATTCTTTGTAAAATTACTTGCTTCCCCAAGCTGCCGTGTCAGCAGCAAATTATAAGTCTTTACAGTTTATTGGAACTGGGGGAAAAAAAAAAAAGAAATGTGGGACTTCAGACTTTTAAGAAGTAATTGCAGAGAACTAAAAGAGGCAAAGTACAGCTGTCACTGAGTGTCCTGCAAACAGACCTACACAACGCGATGATTAAGTCATGACTATACAATAATTCCTAATAAGCAATCCTGAGTCTTCAAAAGTTATTGCTTAGTTTGGAAAAAAGAAAGCACGTGATCCATTTTTGGACAGGTTTTTAAAGTGTGACGAGAAAAAGGGTTACATTCACAGGCGGATTTCCTATCCCCTATTAAGAGAAACACCACTTTGTAGGTTAGGGTTGTGTCGGCCACACACTTGCTGGGAGAAACGAAGTTATTCTCCCGGCACCTGAAACTGCAAGTTGTTGCTGATGATGCAACGTCACTTTAAACTTCCTGCTTTCGAAAGGACGCTTTTAAAACCCCACAGAGCCCAGCCCATCCATCCTCCGAGCACATCCTTGCCAGGGCAGTCGTCACCAGGATCAGACAGGGTGCAGACGACGGGACCCTCCCCCCCACCCCCAACCCGGTTGACTCGGTAGACTCGCGGCGGGAAGCACCCTTCCGCCTCTGGGACTTGCCCAGGGTGCCCAGAATGCGGAAACGCGCCTCCAACCCGAACGCACCCCCCCCCCCCCGGCCTCCCCGGCCCGGCCCGGGGAAAGCGCCGACTGGAGGCGCCCGGCACCCGCTCCCAACCCGGCGCCACGACCCTGGGAAAGGGCGAAGCGACACCAGGCAGAACCAGCGACGCGAGGGGGGCCAAACAGACGCGGAAACTCACGCTCTCTACGGCCCGCCTGCGTCCCCACGTCTTGGCGCGCGTGTACGTCATCACGCACGGGCGCCAGACACCGAACACTCCGGGTGCCCGGGACCCACAGGGCGGGGAGAAGGGAGCGTGGGCGACCTCGCGCCGCGGCTCGCACAGCAGAGCGGGCGGGGCGGGGCGGGGCTGGGGTGGGGAGGGTCGTAAAGCGGGCCGGCCCGCCTCCCTCTGCGCATGCTCAGTTGCGCGCCTCCGCGCTCTTCGCCGCCCCGGGGTGGACGTGCGCACCGCGTGCGGTGGCAGTGGCTTGGGGCAGGTTTCGAGGGCCTCGCTGGAGAGGGTCCGCTGCTGAGCGCAGTGGGGGTGGGGGTGGGGGACTTGTATCCCGGCCCCATCCTCCCAGCACCGAGTAAAACGTGGATGATCTTCCTTGGGACCGTAACTGTTGGTCGCCCACCGCGCGTAAAGCAGAGGAGCGGCCTGCTTTCGAGGGACCGGACGTGGGGGACCCCCGGCGAGGGGGCCAGGTGGCGGCTGAGAAACTGGTCTTCCGGGGTCCCATCCGTACCGCGAGGTCCTGCTGCTGCGTGGAGGAGTCGGACCCTGCCCGTGAAGTGCTGGTGGGAGAGACAGAAACTCCCACCTTCGTGAGTTAGCGGCACACCGCACCAGAGCGTCCGTGTCTGGTGGACCCCGTGGTTACTAAGTAGGCCACCCAAACAAGGCCCTGGGGGTGCTGCCCACTCCCCAAGCTTAGCCCGGAGCTCGCATTTCTTAGTCTGTTTGCCCATTGAGGGGCTTCTGGTGTTAGGTATTTCGATGGAGGTCTCCTATGAAGCCGTTTTAGGAATTCCGCTTCTATCCTAGAACAAGTGTTAGGTTCAGTTGTAGGAGTTAAGTTCAATGCAGTAATGTTGTATTTCTTTTCTGCAATACCAAGAGGCTGGCCTAGTCTTTGGTATGGAACTTTCTAGTTACTAGGGGGAAGACCTGCCTTCCAAAGGCAGGTGGTGGTATGCTGATCTGTACTTATTGGAAGTTGTGGCAGCTGTGTGTAGCGAGTCTTGTCTTTTGTTACTGTTTGTTGCAAGGACTCTTCGTGGAACTGTTCATTTTGGAGTTTGAAATTTAAATGAAAATTTGGCTCATGTTCAGAGGGATATAACAGACTTCCAAGTGACAGGGAAGATTCTTAGGAAATTCCAAGTATGTATTCTTTGAGCCTTACAAGTCATGCCTTTCTTCTAAAAACAATAAGCTGATCAGAAAGTCTGACTGATGGAAACTGCACTCCTAGAACGTCAACTGAAGGGGGGTGGGAAGTAGATGAATCGCCTATAGGAGAATTTTATATACTTCTCTAGAAAAAAGATAAATGTAGTTACTCAGAAAGAAGGGGTCTTCATTTATCTTTCTGATCCACGATCATACGCATTAATTCAATTCATACTAATCCTGTCTTCTGTTCTCTAACACCCCTTATACCTTTCTGTAATCGCATCATTTTTCTTGTTGTTATCTTAATACGTCAGATACAGAAGTAATTTTAAGGGAGCCACAAGTCAAGAAGTCTCAATACAGTAATCTCAAAAATGTCATATATAAGGATTTAGAGTATACATAGGCAATTATATTCCACTTTAAATATTACTTGTGAAAAAACTTAATAGACATTTAAGAGGACAGAAAAAGTCTGCCTTTTTAAAAATGACGGTTTTTTTTTTTTTTTGGTCCTATGGTTCATTAAACAGCCTGCAACTTTAAGTTGTATTGAAATCAGCAAATTGTATGCTCCAGTCCTATTTAGATTGGCCGACATCAGTTAGATAATAATTGTGCATCTTAAACATTAACTTATGAGGCAGTCTCACATCCTTTCACTGAGTCAGGGCTTTTAATAACAATAGAACAAATAACAAAGATTCAGTGCCAGAAGACCTTTAACATTAAATTTATGCAGTTGTTACATTACTTTGTAAGATAATGATTCCTAAACAAAGTATTCATTATCTTAATCACGAGAAAAAGCATTTGTGCACATGATACATAATATCCAAGACCCATCTAATGATCTGAACAATTCTCTACTTTTATCAAAGGTTTGAAAGAAAGCAGCAGTGTCTGGGATTAAGCCATTTGATGTAAATGAGTGTTCCTACATTGTGGTCCTAGCATATAAATAGAGGAGTTGCGGTAACAACCTTTGTACAGTTCATAAACCTAGGATTGGAACTGGCAGGAAGGCAGAGGAGTACCATTTTCAGCCTTCAAAACCCGGCCTGAACAAGGGAAGACATCCGTTAGCAGCACCATGAGCAAATAACACGACTGAATTATTTTTTGAAAGAGGAGCTTGTTTTGGTATACCGTTGCTTTTAGTGGATCACTCATTGTTGTACTCAACACTGTACCAAAAGATGTATAAAACTTACCGAAGAACGTGTAGCTTCCTCGTTAGGCAAAAGCTTGCAAATTAATTCAGGAACAATCTAAGAACCACAAAAGTAAGTACAAAAATTGCATCATGTATTATGATAATAGTAAGACCAACAATAGTATTTAATAGTAATAGACCATGCAAACAGTAACCTTAAGAAATTTTCACTGGCTTTACTGATACCAAACAAACTAGACTTTGAGACCAGAAATATCTCTGGAGAAACATTTCACACAGAGTCGGTACATCAAGAAGATGTAACGAATAGAAATGTACATGTGCCCACCCACAGAACCCTAAATACATGAAGCAAAAACTGATAGAGTTGAATGGAGAAATAGATAAATAGTAATAGTTCGATATTATTCAATATCCTATTCTCAACAATGGGTAGAGCAACTAGACAGGAAACCATTAAGGATATAGAATGCTTGAACAACACTACCAGCCTTATACATATAGATCACTGTACTTAATGATGGCAGGGTTTATATTCTTTTTAAGAAGTATAGTCTTTAGAATAGTCCATATGGTAGGCTATAAAACAAGTCTCAATACATTTAAGACGATTTGGATCATATTCTATGATGTAACCATGTTCCGAGGTTAGGAATAGGCAATAGGAAAAAAACATAGAAAATCTCCAAACATTTGGAAATTAAATTACTCAAGAGTTGAAGAAGTTATGAAGGAAATTAAAAAATATTTTGAACTGAATGAAAATGAAAACATTGAAATTTGGCGATGCAGCTAAAGCAGTGATCTGAAGGGTATTTACGACTTTAAACACCTATATTAGAAAAGAAAAAGGGTGCCAGTAATCTAGGTTTATACCTTAAGAACTAGAAAAATAAGAGCAACCATAGCAAGGAAACAGGAGGGAATAATTATTGTATTAGAAACCAGTGAAATAGAGAAGAGAAAAATAAGGAAAATCAATGAAAATAAAAGTTGGCTCTTTGAAAAGTTCAATAAATTTGACCAAACTTTATTTATTTGGCTGCCCCTCCCAAAGAGAAGATACAAATTACTGAAATTGGGAATGAAAGCAATACATCGTGCCCACCCTGCCAAAATTAAAAGAAGCTATGAGTAACCTTATGTCAACAAATTAGACAATGTAGTTGAGTTGGACAAATGCCTACAAAGATACAAATTGCCAAAACTGAGTCAAGGAAGCAAAGTCTGGAGTTTGCATCCATGTCCTACAGCTACCAGAACAAAGTACCACCAACTGGGTGGCTTAAACAACAACAATTTCTGTCTCACACTTCTGGAAGCTAGAAGTCCATGATCGAGGTGGAGAGCAGGATCACGCTGTCTCTGAAACCTGTAGGAGAGAATCCTTGACTCTTTCTGGCTTCTGGTGGTTTGTCAGTGGTCCATAGCACTCCTCAGCTTGCAGCTACTTCAGTCTCTGCCTCCATCATCACATGGCCTTCTCCCCTCGTGTCCATATCCTCTTCTTATTAGGACACTGGTAATAAAGGATCGAGAGCCCGTCCTACTCCAGGATGAACTCAGGTTGACTAATTACATCTTCATTGACCCTGTTTCCAAATAAGAATCCATTCTGAGGTACTGCGGGGTTGGGACTTCAACGTACCTTTTTGGGTGATGCAATTCAACCCATAACAGATCCATAACAAGTAAAATTAATATAGTTGGCCCTTGGACAACATGGGTTTGAACCATATGGGTCCACTTATACACAGATTTTTTTGATAAACACCACTGTAAATAAATTTTTCTTAATATTTTTCTCTAGCTTTATAGCAAGAATATAGTATACAATACATACACAAAATATGTATTAACCACTTTGTTATTGGTAAGGCTTCTGACCAACACTAGGCTATCATTTTGGGGGAAATCAAAAGTTATACATGGATTTTAACAGTGCAGGGGGTTTGGGGCCACTAACCCCTATGTTGTTGAAGGGTCAACTGTACTTTAAAATCTTTCCACAGGGTTACCTGGCTGGCTCAGTCAGAAGAGAATACAACTCTGGATCTTGGGTTTGTAAGTTCGAGCCCCATGTAGGTTGTAGAAATTACTTAAACATAAAATCTAAAAAAAATTAAAAATAAAATAAAATCTTTCTACAAAGAAAAACTCAGGCCCAGATGGATTCACCGATAAATTCAATCAAACGTTTAAGTTAGAAATGATGCCATACAAAACATAAGAGAAAATCTCTGTGATTTTAGGTTAGGCAAACACTTCTCAGCTATGACACCAAAAGCCCAGTCCCACAAAAGAAAAAATTGATAAACTGGATGGCCTCAAAATTTTTAAAAAGTTTGCTTTTTAAAAAGACATCATTAAGAAAACGAAAATCAAGCTACAGATTGGAAGGAAATATTTGCTAATTTTCTATTTGATAAGGATTTATATCTGCTTAAAGTACTCTTATAATTCAACAAGAAGATAAACTTCATTTGAAAAACAAGCAAAAGATTTGAATAGATCCTTCACTGAAGAGAACATTAAAATATCCCAATATCGTGTCACCTGGGTTGCTCAGTCAGTTAAGCGTCTGGACTCTTGACTTCAGCTCAGGTCACAATTTCACCTTTTTTGAGTTTGAGCCCTGAATAGGGCTCTGCACCGACAGCACGGAGCCTGCTTGGGATTCCCTCTCTCTCCCTTCCTCTCTGCCCCTCTCCCACTCACTTTCTGTCTTTTAAAATACATAAACTTAAAAAAGTTTAAAAAAAATATTCCCAATGGAATTAGTCATTAGGAATGGGCCAATTAAAACTTGCACAGCCCCTGCAGTGACTATAATAGAGAAGACAGACAACAATATGCAGAAACGGGAGCTCTTGTTCATTCCTGGCGGGACTGTAAAATGACATGGCCTCTTTGGAAAACAAGTATTTTTTAAAAAGTTATACATACACTTATGGTGCAACCCAGCAATTCCACTGTTAAGAATGTACCCAAGAGAAGCAAAAATATGTCCACAAAAGAGTTGAATGCAAATTTCACAGCGATAGTATTCATAATTGCCAAAACCTGCAAACAGTCTGAATGCTTATCCACTGTTGAATGGATAAAGCAATAAAAAAGATACAAATGACTGATTCATCCTACAACATGGATGAATCCCAAAAGCAGTATGCTAATTGAGAGAGAAACCAGACCCAAAAGACTACATATTGTAGAATTCCATTCATAGGAAATTTCCAGAAAAGGTAAATCTATACAGATGAGTGGTTCTTGGGACTGGAGATGGAAGTCAAGTTAACTAAATGGACAGAAGGGAACTTTGGGGGATGATAAAAATGTTCTAAAACTGGATTGTGAAGATGGTTTCCTAACTTTATAAATTTATTAAAAATTACATTAGGCGAGGGCGCCTGGGTGGCTTAGTCATTAAGTGTCTGACTTCGGCTCAGGTCACGATCTCACAGTTCATGAGTTTGAGTCCCACATCGGGCAAGCCTGAGCCCTAATTCAGGTGAGCTCATGCCCTACTTTGGGTGAGCCCATGCCCTGTTTAGGGTGAGCATGAGCCCTGAGTGAGCCCTGCTTCTCTCTCCCTCTCTTTTCCCCTCTCTCTCTGTCTCTCTCTATCCCTCGCTCACTTGTGCCCTCTCTATACACAGAGAATGAGTGAGTTCTATGGTATGTAAATTCCATCTCATTGAAGCTTTTTAAAGAGAAAAAGATAACCAGTCTGTGGACAAATGTGGCCAGTCATCTACAAGGTCTAGTAAAGAATGAGCATGGCAGACTACACAGGGCTTACCCATCACATGCTATGTTCAGAGCATTATTCTTGAGTTGGGGGATACCAATCAGATATGGATGCCATACCCTAGGAACTTCTAGTCCTGAAAAGGAGCCAAGGGATCTACATAAATTTTAAAGAAGCCAGATAGAGCTAACTATTCTTACTGATGTTTAGTTCAATTAATTTGGGACTTTAAAGGAAGAGAATATTAATTAGGAGCTGGACAGATGAGGAAGTCCTTTGTGAAGTTGACATTTGAATGGTATCCTTGATATGTAAGTAGGATTGTACCCACTGACATGAATGGAATGGAGCATTCTGAACCAAAAAGCAGTAAGATAAGAACAATATTGTGAGGAATCATTAGGGTGATTTATGCTTTATGTATTATTTGAACAGGGTGTTATTTTCATCAATAGTAACAGATGAAAAGGGTATGCCATGATGTATGACCATTCTTGGTGTATGACCATTTATGTAGATACTGAACTAAATGGAATGGAGAATTAAGGAGAATAATGGGAAAGGTTAGCTGTAGATTATGGATGTAAGATAGAGAATATTAAATCTTATTTGAAAAAACACCATTAATAAAATGCAGTCAATTAAAATGCTTTAGAAATTCTTATAATGCTCTTGTCTTTGAGTCTTTATCTGGAAATGTATGCTTTGGAACTCAAATGATTTTTTGTTTAAAGGAAGAATGTAGAATTAAGGATCTATCATGATTGAATTTATTCTACAGCCAATGAGAGAAGTTCTGGCAGTCATAAGGTATACTAAAACACATATAGCAATGCACTTGCAACAGACCTGTGATGGTTAATTATTCTGAAATTATTATGTACATTATTATAATTGAATATGAATTTTCACTAATCAACTCTCAATTAGTCTACCTTGTCTGAGAAGGGCTGCAATAACAGTAAAATATTTCATGTTATTCTTTGGATATTTTAATGCTTAGAATTTAATGCTTAAACTCCTGCCCCTAGATCAGCCACTTCCTGATTTCCAATCATACCCAAAACAGATCATTTTACCCGTTATATTGAGCATTAAACCAATAAAACTTCATTCTCTCCTCATGTATTGTCTAAATGATTGTCTAAGGGGTAATCCCCTCCCTCCATAGAAGATGAATAAGCCTTAATTTCCTTCTCCCTACCCCAGTAACCACTAGAGAACAAGAATATAACATGGAAATCTCTTAGTCAAAGATTCTGCCTTGGGACTTGGACTCTTAGGAGATCTGGAAATGGTCGTTTGGAAGCCATAGTCATCTCAGCACCATAAATGACAGTGCTTCACTGTGAGAGCTGGAGGCTGAGTACCACTTAAGGCACCTTTAGCATGACTACCTCAGAATACCCTGAGCTCTGACTCAACCCTTGACCTACTCCTACTAAGACCTTCAGATATAGATTTTCTTACAAATCAGTATTATTTTGGTAAATTATAAGATAGTTTTCTTACTCCTGCAACATCCTACAAGCTCTCACTGTTACCACCACTATGACTTCCACTTGCTGAGTAAGTTAATGCACTTAAAGCTCATCAAAGCGCCTATCACACAATACATCCTCAATATGCATTCACTGTTATTATACTATTAGCTACCGTTTGTTGAGTGTCTACCACTTGCCGGGCACCTCACCTCTATTTTAAAAATGAGAAGGGGGCGCCTGGGTGACTCAGTCCATTAAGCGTCCCACTCGTGATTTCTGCTCAGGTCACGATCTCACAGTTCATGAGGTCGCACCCCACGTGAGGCTCTGCACTGACAGCACAGAGCCTGCTTGAGATTCCCTTTCTCTCTCTACCCCTTACCCATGTGTGCGTTCTCTCTTTCTCAAAATCAATAAAGGGGTTTTTTGTTTGTTTTTAATGAGGAAACAGAGGGTCAGAGAGTCTAATTTATCAAAGCACACATACCTAGTGGGTAGAGGGAATGATGGGGATGATCAAACTTTCTTCCTAATACATTATTTCTACTTCTAAATATTAAATGGCTAGCACTGTGTGTCACCGGATGCGGAATCATCTATGTAAGAGGTAATTTTGTTTTTATTCCTATACATGTTTAGAGTTTTCCTTGTTTAATTATCTAAGCCATTAAAACTGGACATAACCATTGTCCATTTTGGATTTATTTGGAATGATTGTGTTTCTTTCAATTATCCACATTTTTCTATTTTCAAAAGTAATTTATTGTTTTGGATAAATCTTCCTTAATCTTGTTTTCACTTATGATGATTATCTCAAAATAAAATTAGGTTTACAGATGTCCCATTGTTCTTATGTTTACGGGATAATAGTAGAATATTGTTTGAGAGCTCCCATTTCTTTCAAATAATAAATCCCAAATAAGTAATTTAATAATTATTTTAGCAGCATTTTTCTTTTACATCTGCAAATGCCCCTTCTATTTTTATATCAACTAAAATTCTTATGCTTCCATGAGTACAATGAATGATTTTTCCAAATTGGCAGATTTTGCCAATCTGCCAAATCATATTTTCTACGTGCCCTCTGGGACCTAACAGGAGACCCTCTAAACCACACCTTCTCTAATCAGGCAGATTGTATCAGGAATATTGTAAATGTGCTTTATGAAAAACTAATTTAGATAAGGAAGTCTTAGAAAAGGAAGAGCTATCAATCATCTTTTTAGGGAAAAAAAAATGTCCATAAAGGAGCTCACATCAAAATATGGGAAATGTGGCTGTGATCACAGCAGTAACAGTAGCAGGCGTTTGTGTCAACTTCCCATCTACCTGTAGCCCAGGTGATTTCAGGACCTCCCCTGGGCACATACAGGCACGTCCACACCCACAGGTACCCAACTGTTCCTCCACCACTGCTTGCATCCACAATTAAACATAATGTGTTTTACTTTTTTTTTTTTAACTGTTTATTTATTCTTAGAGGGAGGGAGAGAGAGAGAGAGAGTAGGGGAGGGGCAGAGAGAGAGGGAGACACAGAATCTGAAGCAGGCTCCAGGCTCCGAGCTGTCAGCACAGAGCCCGACGAGGGGCTTGAACTCACAAACTACTATATCATGACCTGAGCAGAAGTCAGAGCCTTAACCAAGGCGCCCCAAACCAGAATCTGTTTTAAATGGAGGGCTGTTGAGGGAACACTTAGAAGAGAATGAATGCCACCTAAAGGTCAATGGGTCAACCTGTTCCCTAGCATGTGGTAGTCCTGGGTGGTGACTGGGAGAATCAGAGGCAGAGGCATCTCAGGTGGAGGGAGCCAGGGACAAAAGACACAGTCAAAAAACAGAGTTATTGCTAAGGTTCTATCCAACTTAACGGCAACAGGCTAGGAAAAATGGGGCAGAGCATGGGGTTGGGGGGGGGGGAGGGGGTTGATATCACCTATAATGACAGAGAGCTGCACTTTGCATCATTTAGATTTTTCTTTTTCTTTTTAAATTTGACACACCTGATTTCTAATCAAAGCATTTCCTTCTCGGGGGGATTTGTTTTTTTGAGTGCTAACCACATAAGTAAGAGCTGTCATTTATCTGAGAATTTTAAATATGTGTAACTGGAAAAGGATTTTTATTTTTTTTTTATTAAATTTTTTTTTAACGTTTATTTATTTTTGAGACAGAGAGAGAGACAGAGCATGAACAGGGGAGGGGCAGAGAGAGAGGGAGACACAGAATCGGAAACAGGCTCCAAGCTCCGAGCCATCAGCCCAGAGCCCGACGCGGGGCTCGAACTCACGGACCGCGAGATCGTGACCTGGCTGAAGTCGGACGCTTAACCGACTGCGCCACCCAGGCGCCCCGGAAAAGGATTTTTAGAGGTAACTTTACTTTTCTTATGAGCATGCCAGGCATCAGGTGGATGTCAGATCATACAAGGTTTTATGCAGCCAATTATTTTTTAATATTTATTTTGAAATAATTGCAAACTTTAGAAAAGTTGCAAAAATAGTACAGAGACTTTCTCTATATTCACAAAATATGCTGTTAACATTTGTTTCTCTTGTCCTCTTCCTCTCTGTCTTTATATATACATTAATATTAGCATTAGTATTTTAATATATACACACACTTTTTTCTTAATTATTTTCATGTAAATTGCAGGCAAGGTGCTCCTTTGCTTCAGTATCATTGCCTAAAACAAGATTTGTTTTTTAAGAAAAAAGTTATTAGTCTTAAATCTCTGGGGTAAATCTAGCACACTATTCTATGCATTTTAAGTTGCAAACGTCCAAGTGCCATGAAGCTCAGTTGGGAGCAAATGATGACATCCATTCTATTCTAGATCATACATTTAAATATTGAGTAGAGGGGCGCCTGGGTGGCGCAGTCGGTTAGGCGTCCGACTTCAGCCAGGTCACGATCTCACGGTCCGTGAGTTCGAGCCCCGCGTCGGGCTCTGGGCTGATGGCTCAGAGCCTGGAGCCTGTTTCCGATTCTGTGTCTCCCTCTCTCTCTGCCCCTCCCCCGTTCATGCTCTGTCTCTCTCTGTCCCAAAAATAAATCAACGTTGAAAAAAAAAAATTAAAAAAAAAATATTGAGTAGAGCACAACCTGGATTTTAAAAAAGCAAAATGCAAATTGATACTTTGGGCTGAACTACCAACACGAATTAAACATTTCTAACTACCAACAGGACTCAAACATTTCTTTCTACTAGGGCACAAAATGACAAACATTCCGACACAATTTAATTCATTTGACTCAGTAATACCCCAGAACCTTAAAATCAATTGATTGAATGACTACAATGAATCCAAGATATCGAGGATGCGGCAAGGTGGGGATGAGCATGGGTCTAACAGGCTATGGTAGAACTTACTGTTACATAAACCTTTAAAGCTGTTTGAGCGCTTGATGCAGGCTTTTGTTTCTAATGTTTCTGACTTACAAGGAACAAGAAAACATAGAAAATTGGAAAATGCACAGAATATGATTTTCAGTTCTACCACTGCCATGTGGCCTCACGTAAGCCATTCTGACCCTCTGACACTTAATTTCCTGAACTGTAAGATGAGGGAATCACATGAAATTATTTCTAAGTTCTCCTTCAGCTTAAATATTTTAAGATTCTAAGATGGAAAGAAAAAATAAATACAATGTTAGAAAAAAAAATCAAAGAAGGTAATAAAATATAAAATGTGACTAAAAGTAAAAGTTGCTAAGCCAAAGAAACATTTTTAGATATGGATGAAAGCTCACTATAATTTTCAACACTTAAAAATTCACATAAGTTTAATTAAAACCTTGATAGTGAACAAAAGTAAAAGGAATAAAATATATGGTTTCGCTGTATTTTAGAATGAAGAAAACAGAACGAGGACACAGTCAAAAAACTAAATACAAATCACAATTACTTACTAAATATGTCTTGTGTTACGATGTCGATGAGACACGGTTACAGCTCTAGACAAAGAAATCTCAATTATGGAATAATGCACAACTTGAAAAATCAAGCAACATAAAGTTAAAACATTTCTATCTATTGAAAGCCTGTAAGTCATGGGGGGGGGGGGGGAGAAAAATATACAACTAAGTGAAGTCAACAACTGTGAAACCAACTCAAGCAAACAGTAAGCTGATTATTTTTTAACTTCCTAGGAAAAAATATCAAGAATTCATTCACTGCCCTTACAAAATATAGAAGACGCTCGTAATCGTGATTGCACTCATAAGCAGCTTGAATTCCAGCACACCAAGCTTCAGCCTTAGCCCTAGCCAAGGTACTGTGTGTTCTGACCAACCTCTCAACTGGGCCAATAATTCTTTCTTCTGTGGCTTCTCACCAGGATTAAATGAGATAAGGTATGCAAAATGTAAACCTTCGTGACTGGCACATAGTTAAGGGCTCAAAAATAGGAACTCTAATATCAACTTTTCCACAATTCATACTCAGTTTTCCACTTTGGGGAGGAAAAGCCAGAGCTTGAGTGGCAGAGATAAAAGAAAATGGGGGGTATTGGAAGCCAGAGAAAGAACGGGGGTCTGACTGATGTGGGGGTGCTGGGTGCCCACCTTCCTGGACCAGTTAACAGGCCCCGTTTCTTCAACACTGCTCTTTGGAACACCAAACTTTCTGGTAATTCCTTTTTCTGTCTGTGTTAACAGCTTTTCTGATCTGACTTTCAAAAACAGAAGTTAATTTTTAAAACAAATATTTACTTTTCTGTGGACTTCTTTAGAATATGCACCTGAGAAATGGAAGATTCATCAAGAGAGTCTTAGGAGTGATGACTAGACATTAGTCTGAACAATACTCTGTCATAGATAACTCATTTGCCTTTTTCTTTTTTTGAATGAATAAAGCTCCTTATGAGAAAAATTAAAAGGATTGTTTTTAAAACAAGGATTTAAGTAGCAAAGACTACTTGCCTTTTTAGGGAGTTTTTCCTAGGCCTTAGGAAATATTGTTTAGTCAGTATCAGAAAAAGAATCACTGATGGGGCGCCTGGGTGGCTCAGTCAGTTGGGCGACCGACTTTGGCTCAGGTCATGATCTCGCAGTCTGTGAGTTTGAGCCCCGCATCGGGCTCTGGGCTGACAGCTCAGAGCCTGGAGCCTGTTTCAGATTCTGTGTCTCCGTCTCTCTCTGACCCTCCCCCGTTCATGCTCTCTCTCTGTCTCAAAAATAAATAAACATTAAAACTTTTTTTTTTAATTAAAAAAAAAAGAAAAAGAATCACTGATGAAAATAAAGGCTATCATTTACTGAACCTGTGCCATGTGCTTTACTCATCAAACTACATTTATCCTTCTAATGAGTCTACGAAATAGGATTATTATCTCCTTTTACAGATACAGAGCTCCAAAACAAAATGACTAAGTACAAGTTCACAAAGGCAAAAAGACTTTGTACTTAAACCTAAATCACCGTGAATTCACCCACAAATCTTCAGCTGCCCGAGCTACCGGAGGGACCTGATTTGTAGGAGAAAACTACCGTTTAGTTTTCATATTTAAACCTCGGTTTGATATTTTATTAACAGGTTTTTACCTTGAATTTTCTTGAGACTTATTTTTAGTGCACATAATCAAGGGAGAAAAAATAATGAAGGGAAACGCTGACTCTTCCAGCGCCAGGTTATATTTAATCTTAGGGAAAGGCAACATGTTGTTTAATTTTCAAGCCCCACTGAGAAATAATATGACAGATTTTAACTGTATTTTTATGGAAGAAATACAGGACATGTTGCTTATTGAATATTCTTGGACTTTTAACCACAGGTGATTGATTTAAGGTGAGTATTTAAGAGTAGTTTTTAAAATTATTTTTGGTAAATTGTAACCAGTTGTTTCCTCGAAAACAACAGTCTCTAGAAGCACTTTCTTCCTTTTGGCTGTGAAAAATATTCACAAAATAAAATATGCACATCAATTAGATGTGGCAAATTGTGTAGCCTCTTAGAAAGACTTGAGTTATATTAGACCTTCTTTTGATTAATGGGCATTCTTTAAATGAATTAGCCCAGATTCTGCCCAGGAGCATAGTCTGGGCATCCCAGGGGAATGCACTAGAACAAGTCAGAATGTGGAATATCTGTCTTCATCATCAAATACTGTTCAAAAGCAATTGGTTTTGAAGTACTCTTCAGACAGAGGTCACAAACTCCAGTGCCTAGAGGAGGTAGGCAGGTGATACAGAGTCAAGTGGGCTGGGTGGAGGAAAGGACCTGACACATCATGGTGACAAATGGCACCTGACACTTGGCCATGGTGTTAGGGAGATGAGCTGGTGCCATGGGACTCTGGCAAACCGGCCATGGAAAGGGGCAGCTGTTTTTCAATTTTGGCTGACTGAGGACATTTGGGAATCGGGGCTCAATGCTTTCAGATCATTTGATTTTTAAAGAGGAATTAGAATTTCAAATTTTTATGGGTATCTTCTAATGTTTAATAGTTGATGATTACTTTTGAAAATACTAGTTGGGCCAATTAAAAAAAAAAAATACCCTGGACCACTTCTGGTCAACAGGCTACCAAGGGTGCAACTTCTGATTTAAGGAAATGAGACAAATAGTAATAGAAGTGATACCTGCAAATGATCTCATGGTTCTGAATTCTTATACCTCTTTACTAGCCTTTATATAACATTAAAAATGCACTTAAGTTATACTTGACCAAAACAAACAGGAAAGAAGGTGTAGGCCTGGCATCCTATATGAAACCATATGGTGCGTTCCTTGATGTGTGAACTCTATACCACCTCCTTCAGAATTAACTAAAGAGCTTATTTAAAATGTGCATGCTGGATTTACATTAATTAGGTCTCAGGTGGCTGCTACAAATCTGACTTTGTGCAAGCAAGCACCTCAATCCCCAGATGATTCTAACCGCCATTAACGGAGCTCCCCCATTCTGAGAACACGCAGGGGATGTGGTCACTTCCTTCACGTCTGTATCATCCCTGTACTCCCAAGCAGACACAGCTCTGATTTAAAAAGGGTTAAGTTTTGGACCCTTTGGATCCCTGGTTGCTTGCGTGACCCAGAACACGTCTGTGCTTTTGGGTCATTCAATTCTGTAGTCCACAGTGACAAATGTCTACCTCATTAGCTTGCAGTTTATAGATGCTCAGTACACGTCTTCATTTAGCTAATGTCTTAGTGGGTTATTTCCTCCTGGCTCCCTACTGAGGATCAATGTAGTGTACCTGATAGGCGCCCAGTAAGTAATTTTTGATCGACTATAATAATGTATTAATTAGAACACTGTCAACTAGGCCTACCAAATCAACTGTCTGTGACTGAACTGAACAATCATTTACTTTAACCCACGAGGCATTTTGGGTAAGCCAATAATTTGACTAATTTTTAGTTCTCAGAAAATTATTTGATGACATTGACCAAACGAGCCCATCCCCAAATAATAAAATTTCTGGCCTCACCTGCTCTTAAATTCAGGAAGTAAGCACATTATTAGGAGTGTGTAACTCATTATGCATTCTTACACAGGACAAAAATAGTATCATGAAAGTGTGACAGTCACACCATTCTAGACACTGGAAACATTAGCTGTAGAATATGCTGATAGATTGACACGTTCAATGAGCTACACATTTTAGTGTGTCTAGGGAAAAACCACAACTGAAATGTAAATTGCTATTTTGCTTCGGTGAAAAATGAACCAAAATGCAAGTTGTATTTTAAAAACATCAAGATCAGGAAAAGGCAATAGACCTGTGTGTTCTATCAACAACGGAATCTGGGTATAGGGCACAGTTTAAGAGATCATTCATCACTTAGCTTAGACTATAAATAAACTGCCTCTTAAACCATTCCACGCATTGTTAGACAAAAGAAAATTTTGACCTCCAAGGTAACCTTCTCCAGAAGATAAACTGATAATTTTTTGCACAGCTTGTCTTTTTTTCATCATTTCCATGCTATTCTAGTTAAGGCAACAAGCCTTGCAGTTCAGAATATTCAAATATGCTATTAGGATCCTGGACACAGTGATGGGTCTTGAATTCACCCCTGCAGAGGTGAAGTAACATTAAATTTGTCCCTGCCTCCTCTAAGTCAGCAAGATGGCACTGTACAATATCTTTAGAAATACTAAGTTAGGAAGCCCATGGAGAAGAAGGTGAAAAGAAGGTTAGCTACAGCATAAAATCATGCACCAGATGCGATGACCCTTCATCAGAGGCTCTGTAGCCTGCAAGTCAGCATAATGTTATCGGATTCCCCTTCCTAGCTGAAGCCAGACACATTGACAAAGGCCACCCCACCTGCACACTGATAAGCCATCAGCATCACCTCACAAACTAGAAACACAGAGCTGTGGCAATTTATAAAGAGAACTTAAAGCTATAAATAGCCTCTTTTATTTTCTATTCCCCTCTATTCCCCTCACCCCAAACCCAAAGAATTGACCTTTTCTTCTAATGTCTGAAGAGCCCATGAATATAACTTAGACATAAACATTGACCTTTGGTAGCCAGAATTCCAAAAATTACACTTTGAAGAATTCCTAGAAAACTCAGTCCTCCATTTTTTGAGCACCTGTAATAAAAAAACTTTAGTATTGCTCGGAACAAATAGAGTGACAGCTCTTCAAATAACCTTTTCTTCCACAGAATACACTTAGCAGAAATAACTTCAACTAGAATTAATGAAGTGGAATAAAAATTGCAAGTTCTAATTTTTACTTTTGCCTTCTGTTACGTAGGTAAAGTGCATGGTCTTGGAATCAATCAAACTTGATATGCTTTGATTAATACAGTATAAAAAATTTCCAAAAGAGTTCTGTGTGACCTAGAGGAATTAAAAAGTAAGATATTCAATGAATTTTGAAAGCTTGGATGAAATGTATAGTAACTGTATTACCTGATCTGATGTGCATAGATCTTTATTTTAGAAAAGAGAATCCCCAAACTGGATGCGAAGTGGGATTCTAGAAAGCAAATTCTAGGAAATTGTTCATGATGAAATTTTATTTTATTTTATTTTATTTTATTTTATTTTATTTTATTTTTTAATTTAATTTTATTTAGTTTTGAAAGAGGGAGAGCATGCAAGAGGAGCAGAGAGAAAGGGAGAGAGAGAATCCCAAGCTGGCTCTGCACTGTCAGCGTAG
Organism: Prionailurus bengalensis; assembly: GCF_016509475.1. Lineage (NCBI taxonomy): Eukaryota > Metazoa > Chordata > Mammalia > Carnivora > Felidae > Prionailurus > Prionailurus bengalensis. The sequence continues at coordinate 210,943,712 of NC_057345.1, read as the reverse complement.
AGCCTCATGCAGGGTTTATCACAAACCATGAGATCATAACCTGAGCAGAAACCAATAGTCGGACACTTAACCGACTGAGCCACCCAGGCCCCCAGAAATATTATTTTAGAAATTAGAAAAATCATTTCAACTGCTCCCGTTGCAGAAATTAACTCATCATATAATTACTGATGGGAAATTAATTGCATGAAGACAACCAAGGACCTCAGATTAATGATTAGAGTTCGTGAATAAGGATCATGGGAAGAAAAATTAATTAGATTGGTTTGGGCAAAGAAAAGAAAATAAATTCAAGCCAGTTATACCTAAGAAGGAATCAGAAGCATGCACTTTAAAAGAATGGTGTTGGGGCCCCTGGGTGGCTCAGTCGATTGGGCCTCCGACTTGGGCTCAGGTCATGTTCTCGCAGTTCCTGAGTTCGAGCCCCATGCCAGGCTCTGTGCTGACAGCTCGGAGCCTGGCTGCTTTGGATTCTGTGTCTCCCTCTCTCTCTGCCCCTTCCCCACTCGCACTCTGTCTCTGTCTCTCAAAAATAAATAAACATTAAAAAAAAAAAAGAATGGTGTTGGGAGGGCCGTCCACCACTGGCCAGATGCAGTCTGTGAAAAGTCTTTGAGTGGCCAGCCTGTAGCCTTCTCCCTTTCCTGATGCTGAGCAGTCTCTGTAGTTAGTCACATGGGCAACCATGTCAAGGTGCACACAGTGTGACTACCATAAGTGCCCACTCCCTGGGGGACAGCAACGATGGGAGGGTGGCTTGTTCTCTGCTTGCAGGGCTGGGGTCATGGGCTCCTCTCCTATACTAAGCCCGCTTTTTGTGCAATATCCATCTCAACCACTTGTGTCAGCCTGGTGGACTTGTGGGGAGAGGAAACTGGCGTAAACATGACTTGTGGTTACTGCTTTTTCTATGAGTAATAAAATCATTCATCGCTAGGGAGAAAAGGTGATCAGATGTCCCATCAGCTTCCTAATCACTCAGGATTAAAATTCTAGTTATCGTTGAGTTCTCTCACGATGCTCCCAAATATCCAATCTGTTTTCAAAGCATTGTCTCCACCTCTGAATTTTTTCTGCATCTCTTCCTTCCTCTTCATTTTTACCACCACAGACTTAACCCAGCCCCCCATGATCACATTGGTTCTATTGAAACAGACTCCTAACTAGCCTATCCCTGCCCAAGGTTTCCATTTTATTCTATTTCCTGGATCTGCTCATGTCACTTCCCCTGTTTATCGTATCAAGTGCTCTTCATTACTAATGAAATAAGTCCAAACTCTTTGATCTGCATTCAGAGTCATCTGTATGGTCCTCAAGGTTATATAATAGCATCTGATTCTAAAATTGGGTATCAAGTGCCTGCTATATAATAAAGATAAGACACTAGATGTTCTGAACGATTATCAAATGAATAGGACACTCTTCTCAAAGACTTTGTGGTTGCCACTTCTTATAATGGCTATCACGATGGTTAACTAACAGGTGCTAAACACATTACAAGCATGATCTCATTTATAGACAAGCCACATGTTCTCCTTACTCCAGTCCACATAGAATGCCTGTGTTTCTTCATGATTCTCCCACCATTGTTCATATAGGCCTCTGCCAGGAAAGCTTTCTTCAAGCCACCTTTCTTTAAGACACATCTATTGCTCACCCAAAGACAGCAGCGAACAAATCACATCCATTCTCTACTTTATGAGAATAAATAAGTATAAAACATGTCTGGTGATATTTAAGAAACATAAAGTAAGTTAATAGTGTCAAACTGACCAAGTCTTGCCCCTTAAGGATGGGGTTTCTGTGATCCTCACCACTCTAGGGAAGGCCCTGTTCTATAATAGGGTAGGGATTGAAGGGTGAGGAGTGATGAAGAGTGGTAGGACTAATCCCATTCAAAATACATGGTTGAGGACAATGACCATAATGCCGATGATGGTTAATATTTATGGAGCACTCATAATGTAAGCTCTAACTGCTTAAAATCTCACAAAGATTTAGTGAAATACTACTTTATTCACATGCTATTGATATTTGAGACATGAGAGAGGTTGAATAAAATGGTTGACATTTATAGTGATGTAAGTGACAGTCAGTTGACCCAAGGCAGTCCAGACCTAAGGTCTAAACTAATAGCCATTCTATGAATCGATGCACAGAGTATGAGGGTGCAAGAGATGGAGAAACTCGATGCTGGGTAGATGCCCCCCAAATTTCCATGTTAACTACCTCTGTGCCTCCAATCTCCTCTCTTCTAAACCCCTCCTTCAAAACTCCAAGAGTGGTCTATTCCACAAGAAAGCCCAACTTTGTCATTACCCTGATTAAACAATTCGATGACTCCCACTGCTAGAGAGAGAAACTATTATTATTATTGTTATTACTATTATTATTATTACTCGCTAACAAAATGTATGAAGTGGTACGTACCTTGACCGTCAGTTTAAGAAAATCTCTACGCCAAACTTAAGCACCTGGTACAGAAAGAAAAGTTTATTTAGTGATTTATTAGCCATTATAAAGAGAATCCTTATTAGATTTCACTGATAGACTGGAATTTAGTTTCTATGCACAGAAATATGTCCTCAGGGGGCATAAAAGCAAAGTAAGAGGCAGCTTGGGGTGGCAAAAGGAAGAACAAGCACAAGGGCTTTGGAGCCAGAATTTGGAATCATGGCATGCTGACTTCCTTAGAGATCCAGCAGACTTATCTGCAGCACCATCAAGTGCAATTTGGGGAAATTTTTTCCTCCTCATAAGGTTGTTGTGAGCATCAAATGAGACCAGATATTAATGGGCTGAAAACAATGCCCACATAGAAATTCCTAAGCAAATGATAACCATTATATATTATTAAAGTTTTCATTGTTCTACCCTTATTATATGCTATTATGGTAGTTAAATTCAAGTAGTAATATGTGAATGTAGCTTTAAAGACAAGCAATCTTATATTGCTTGAATATGGGATAAAAATCCTTCTTCCCGAGAAATCCACTGCAAGATTCCTTTTTCTTTTTAATGTTTATTTATTTTTGAAAGAGAGAGACAGTGTGAGCTGGGGAGGGGCAGAGAGAGAGGGAGACACAGAATCTGAAGCAGACTCCAGGCCCTGAGATGTTACCACAGTGCCTGACTCGGGGCTCAAACTCAGGAACCACGAGATCATGACCTGAGCCGAAGTGGGACACCCAACTGACTGAGCCACCCAGGTGCCCCTCCATTGCTAAGATTTCTTATTTGTCCTTCTAGAATTTTTGTGTATAAAAATATACATGAGCTCTTTAAAAAAAATAAGTGATAGCATTTATTACATGGTTTGCATCTTACCTTTTTTTTTTTCCTGTGAGGATTATTCTGTAATGGCACTTACAGATCTACTGAGTTATCTTCAGTGGCTATGCAGTATTTCAATAGGTAAATGTGGCATAACTTATTTAACAAGCTTTATTACTGATGGACATGTACGTGGTTTTCAGTTATTTCCCATTGCAAAATAACATTTCCCTGAATATCTTTGTATAATTGTGTTTTTTAGAATTCATTTCTAGAAGGGGAATTGTTGGGTCAAATGGTATGTGCATTTGAAATTTGTATAGCTCTTGTGCAACTGCCGTCTGAAGAGGTTGAAAGAATTCATACTCCTCCTCAGTTGTAGTGTAAAGAATCTATTTAAATACATTCCTTAAAAATCACTCAATTTTCTTAAGCCAATTTTCTCACTGTCCCAGAAAAGCCCATGCTACATTCCTACCTCCTTTCCTGTAATTGTCTTTGCTCCTAGCCTAGAATTATCCTTCTCATTTGTCCTATCTAAATCTTCCCCATCTGCATTAGTGGGACACATTTGGTAGTAAGTAAGAAAACTCAAGTGAAACTAGATTAAGGAAAATTAAAAGAGTGGGGAGGATAATTACTGAATGGATTCTAAGTAGTTCACAGAATTGAAAGATGAGCTGCAGGTTCCAGAGAAATTCTAGAGAGGTAGGACCAGAGTCCGCACACACACATCTAATTATTCATTTACAACTCTGAATCTCTGAATGATTGAATTATCTTCATTGGTAGACTGGTGGGTCTCATAACTGCCAAAAATGTGAAAAGGTAGCAAAGTATAAACACAGAACTTCCAAAGATATTTTTGCACTGGCAGCTGCTGGTTTATCCATACTATTGGTATCTTCTTATTTGGCGGAATTCAATCAAGAAGTTTAGAAAGCACTGGTAGAGTGTTCAGAAAAATCATCCCTCCTAAATATCAAGGAGTCATAATTTCAATGTTATTATTTATAATAATGTCCTACAAGTGAAACTTGTGCAGCAACAATTCCAGAATCATCTCCTCCCCCACCTACATGACTAGAATATTTTGAAAGCGCCCCCTTCATCACGCTCTCCGTGGTCCTGAACCACTACAGTCAGTTGAAATGTGTTAGGAGGGGGAAAAGGGATAGAAAAAGTGAAGAAACTGCCCAGTTTTGTTAATTTTTAAATACTCTCAGTAACCAACAAAGAACTAAAACCAATCCTGATCGAACCAAAAGAGCAAGCGATTTTGTAGGAAGCCGTGTCGATCTGTGCAAATGTGCAAGTGCACAGGCAAAGTCATGTAGGGGAGTCAGCAGATCATCACTGTGTAGAGAAATGGCACATCAACTGCCCTTCACAGTGAACTTATAAAAAATTACATGGATTTTCTTTATTTTTACTTTGATGTTATGATGGGATAATTGCAGAACTAAAATAATAATAAAGTCTCACAATTCATAAAGCTGTGTTTAAGTATATTTTGTAGTTCCATAAAGATTTTGAGAGTTATGGCTTTTACTCTTTGGTAAATTGTGTGCTCATCAATGACATAGTCATTTTTATTTTACATAATTATATTGTTGGTGTTGATTTATTTTACAAAAGATTTTATTTGTTACTTTTCCAGCTTAAGACTAAGTGCTAGTATTGATATTTGTCTTTTGGGTGCACTAAATACTTTACATTAATCTTTAAAAGTAATTCAAGATAGAGGCTCCTGGGTGGCTCAGTCGGTTGGCAACCGACTTCGGCTCAGGTCATGATCTCACAGCTCGTGAGTTCGAGCCCCGCGTCAGGCTCTGTACTGACAACTTGGAGCCTAGAGTCTGCTTTGGATTCTGTGTCTCCCTCTCTCTGTCCCTCCCCTGCTCACACAGTGTCTCTCTGTCTCTCTCAAAAATAAACATTAAAAAAAATAACAAGATAAAGGGGAAAGCTATTATTTATTTGGGAAATTTTTAAAGCACTAAGGTGTGATTAATCTAAAAGTAAATTTCTAGAAATAAACTTTCATATAAAAATATTATTTAAAAGTTTGGTAAAAAAATTAGGACATATGATCTTGGAAATTTTTTCTATGAATCTCTATCTCTCTCCTCACTTCCCCCTTCTTTCCCTCTCTCTGAATTTCAAGAAATGTCTAGAAGTCTAGGTTTTAGAGGCAAGAAGGTAAAAGTCCATGGTGAGAATTATCTAAATATAACATCCATACCTTTATATATTTCAATACCTTTATCCTTATGGCAATTTTTCAAGTAAGAGTTATTTAGCAATTAGAAAATGTGTTGCCATGATTATCCACGTAAGCGCTACAGATTTTACTATACACATTTACTGTACCGTATACATCTGAAGAGTACATTGAACTCCAGTGATTTCCCTAGAAATCAAATCATACCCTGGGCAGTTTGTGTGCACCTGAGATTAATGTTGATCAGTCTTACACATAAAACACAATAAGGCTAAAGCCTGTGCCAATTCCAAGGTTTCCTCTGATTTGACCATCAGTAGCAATTGACTTAGTAGTTTACTTTCTTCCCTTTGCCTTAGTGTCTTCCCTTTGCCAAAGTGTCTTCCCTTTGCCTTAAAGAGAACACCCTTAAGTAGTTACTCTTCCCACTCTCCTTCGCTGGTTCCTTTATCCTATTCTGTTCTCTACTTTCTGCCTCTTGATGATCGTGTCCGGTATCATGGGCTTTCCATTCCACATATGCCAACAACCCAGCCCAGACCAGTCGTTTCAACTTCAATTTTATATATACAAATGCCTACTTGATATCTCAACCTAAACATTCAACACTCACCTGAAAATCCGCATGTCTAGAGCCGAATCTTCCTGATCTTCCCATCATCCGTGTACCTGTTTACTCACAATCACCCAATCTGTGGTGGTTAAAAAAAATGGCTACAAATTCTTTATTATTCCTCCCATGAAGAATATGGTTCAGGTGTCTTCCCCTTTAATCTGGCAGGGGTTGGTGACTGCTTTGCCCGAGAAAGTACATACGAAAGTGAAGCTCTATGACTTCTGAGATGAGGTCGTTCAAGGCTACACAACTTCTGTCTGGTTCTCTTGGAACACCCCTCTCAGCACGTTTGCTCTTGGGGTGCTCTATATGTAGTCTCAATCCTTTGGAATTTAGAATTTAACCTTCATTATGACCTCTAGCCACATGGAGAGAGCAGGTTTAAGTGTTCTGAGAGACCCAGCCTTTCAGTCATCCCAACCCAGGTGCCAGATGTATGAATGAAGAAGTTTCCAGATGATTCCAGACTCCAGTCATTCAAGTTGCCCCCAGCTATTCATGCCATCCCAGGAAGGGTCCTGGGCATCATGGAATAGGGACACACCATCCTCACAGTGACCTGACTGAATTCCTGATCCATAGAATCTTAGAGCATAACAAAATGGTTAACACTTTAAGACACTTCCTTTGGAGCGGTTTGTTAACCCACTAATAGAAAACGGACACTGTCTCAGTTGTTGGAAACTTTACCTTTCTGGTTGCGCAGATAAAAATGCCCTTTTTCTCTCATGTCACATCCAAACCACCTACAAATCCTGCTGACTCCATGTTCAAAAAATATTCAGAATTTTACCACTTCCTCCCATCTCCACTGCCAAACGGATCTCCATCACATGATCCTTTATGGTTTCATGCACTGTTCTCTCTCGAATCTCTCTGCTTCCTATTCTCCCCTTCCCAACTCTGCTTCAGCTACGCTTCCTTCTTCACCATTCCTCTAACATGCCAAGCAGTTTCCTAACTTGGGCCCTTTGCCTTGTCTATTTCTTCAGCACGGAACACTCTTCACATTTTTCAGTTGGCTATTAGCTCATCTCCTTTGGGTCTCAATGTCACCTTCTTGAAGGAGACTTAAACCTGGACCATCTACTTATCACTGCAAGCCTCTGCTACTGCCAACATTCCCAAACCTCCTAATCTTGATTTAATTTTTTTCTTCCATAGCACTTATCAACTTCTAACATACTAGATATTTTAATCATTTAAGATGCCTTGTCTTGGGGCGCCAACTTGATGGCTCAGTTGGTTAAGTGATGGACTTCGGCTCAGGTCGTGATCTCTCCATTAGGGAGTTCAAGCCCCCACATGGAGCCCCATGTGGGGCTCTGTGCTGACAGCGCATGGACCCTCCGTCTCCCTCTCTCTCTGCCCCTACCCTGCTTGCACACTTGCTCTCCCTCTCAAAAATAAAAATAATATTTTTTAAATGTTTATTTTTGAGAAACTGAGAGAGACAACAAGCCGGGGAGACACAGAGAGAGAGGGAGACAGGATCTGAAGCAGCTCACCGCTGACAGCAGAGAGCCTTATGCGGGGCCCAAACCCATGCACCGGGAGATCATGATCCAAGTCGAAGTCGAGGTCAGATGCTTAACCGACTGAGCCACTCAGGCACCCTAAAATAATAAATATATATATTTTTAAGAAGATGCTTAGTTTTCTCGCCATGTGTCTTCCCTTACTAGAATGTAAGCTCTGTGAAGGCAGGTACCTGGCCACCTTGTGCTGTACGTATCTCAAGCACTTGAAATAGTGACTGACAGTCAATGCTCAATAAATATTTGTTGAATGAATGAGAAATAGCCCTTAAAAACTTAATTTCCTAGTACTCAGAGGTGTTTATGTTTGGTAAATTGGGAAGTACAAAAGAGCATTTAATATTTTAACTAGTTTAATTAAACCAATATCAATAAAACTAATTTACATTACTAATACGTAATTCATTTTTAAATGTGTCTCCTTTACAATAAAGGGCAGTCCCTTTCTTATGTAACCTCAATCCAAAACTGGTGAAAATTAAAGATAAGTTTATATGAATATATTTTATATGCATTTATGTCTACTTCACCTCAAACACTTTATACATCTTGCAAGGGAAATGACGTTAACAATACAATAGAATAAAATTGAGAAATGATAATAAATGTCTATTTTTAAGAAATAGTAATTGAATTACATTATGTTCTTAATTTGTCTTTCACCTGTATTTAAATTTCCATTGTTAAGATACATGGAAAATTTAAGTGTAACAGACTTCATTACTTGGCAGGTACAGATTGGCTTCAGTGGAAAAATCATATTTGGTTGGTACTAAGAATCGTATAATTTAAATGAACTAGAATCCACTGGAAGTGTGATGTGCTTTTGTCCTTGGGAGGTTTTATGGTGAGCACAACCGAGAAACTAGAGGTGTGGTTGTTTTGCTTTTGAATTCAGAAATACTCCTATAGTGAGGCAAACTGCAGATCATGACATGTTAATGTGCTTGGAAATTAATTTAGTGGCTCTTAGCAAGCATTAAAAGAGCATGAGAAAAGAGAGAAAGACGAGTAAAAAGATTCAAGTGCATCGCAGGGAATAAGGGTAGACGGTGTTTCAGTTGTGTATGTAGATGTGTACAGGGCTTGACATACGATGTGTTTGTAAAATGTATTTTTACTGCGGGTCATGGTCAAAAGGTTTTAAGTCACTGCAGTAGAGTATTTCAGAATAAAACTACTGACCAAAGGTCAGTCCTTATGTATTGCATGACATTTTCATTTAAAATATGTGGGTTTAGACATAAGATAGGGAGTGGTTTGCAAATCTTAGCACACATGAAACTCAGTGGGGGAAGTGCACATTAAATTAGAGAGCATCTGATCCAGGAGTCAGGGGTGGGATAGAAAAAGGCTGCACATTTAACAAGTACCCAGGTGATTCTGATGCGGGTGGCCTTCTGCCCACATGTAGAGCCATAGCAGACAATACCGCGGTCGTTGATGTGATTATGAATGCCTTGAGTTCAAGTTAACTCATATCTTCCTAATCCACACATAGTAAATATTTCTAAGCTTCTAATCAGTTGTGCATTTTTTGTAGGTTTTTTTCTTTGTTTGTTTTTAAATAAAGAGCCTTAAAATCATAAGCCCTAGTTTGAGGAAGAATTACAAGAAGAAGAAGAAGAAGAAGAAGAAGAGGAGGACGAAGGAGGAGGAGGAGGAAGAGGAGGAGGAGGAGGAGGAGGAGGAGAAAGAGAGGAGGAGGAGGGAAGGGGGAGGGGGAGGGAAGGGGGAGGAGGAGGGGGAAAGAAACAAAAGATATGATTATTAACCCTGCCATTAAGGGGGGGTTGGTGGGAGAAAAATGAGGGGCTGTGGGTGACCAGGGATTCTTTGTTAGGAAAACCAACATATTTTACCTCCAGGCCCTGACTACTGAATAAAAAGTACTGCAAATTTGTCATTACTAAAATTCTTATTAAAAAACAAGTAAAGTTGGGCCACCTGGGTGGCTCAGTCGGTTAAGTGTCAAGACTTCAGCTCAGGTCATGATCTCACAGTTTGTGGGTTGGAGCCCTGCATTGGGATCTGTGCTGACAGCTCAGAGTCTAGAACCTGCTTTGGATTCTGTGTCTCTGGCTGTCTGTGTCCCTTCCCCGCTTGCATTTTGTCTCCCTCTCTCAAAAATAAATAAATAGTAAACATTTTTTGGAAACAAGTAGAATTATTTCGAAGACATTTTTTGGTTATCGAATTTTAGACGGAGTGCACCACACCAAAACATTTTTAAATTTTTTACGTTTTTAAAAAGAAAAAGCAAGTCCTTTAGATGAGTGTGTCAGTCATGAGGAATCAACCTAAAAAAATCACCAATCAGTAGAAGTTGTGAAATGGAAAAATTAAAGCGTGGCATAGAGTTCTCACCTGCTCCCTCCCCTCCAACCTCAGTCATCTGTTTATTTGATGTTTTGTTGATACCCCAAACAGCAAAAGGTTTGAGATTGTCTGTTGAGGGTGTTAATGCCTGTCTGAAATCCTGTGTGAGTTCTCAGTTAGTTATCTTCTCTGAGTTCTCTGGGATTGATGGGGAATGAAATCAAGACTAGAGCAGAACTGGATCCTTACTGGCTGACTGCCTGTAACTGATTATTCCCTAAGACTCAGAGACTTACACGGTCCGAGAAGTCTCTGTTTCACCCAACGGTTGTAAATAGCCCGCAGGTAGAGACCTTTGCTTCCTGGTTAAGGCTGTGCATTTACCTATTCCCAAGGTATTTAATGAAACATTCCCCTTTGGGCCTAAGCCAATGATTCTTAAGTTTTAGTGTAAATAAGAATCTTTTAGAATGCCACTTAAAAAAGTAGCAGCTCAAAATGTTGCAGGATTTTTACCTTAATACCCGGAATTCATTGTTTTGCTGCAGACACAGCATGAGCAGCAGGCAGAGGTTTATTAGAGTATAAGATTAGAAAGGAAGAATAGTAGGAAAGCTCTCTTTGCAGGGGGAGTACATCGGAAAGCAAGCGCCCGAGGACTATAAGCAAGGGTCCTTGTTTTAGAAAATTCTGGGCAGCCCACCCCCCTCCCCTTCCCCCCTGTTCCTTCTCAGGTTCTACACTTACTGGTTTGATAGCTCTAGGTGCTGGGTTGCCCGTTCTGGAATGGCTTGTTTCCATGGTAAGAGGGGTGGCCTATGGCCACTCTTAGGTCTTTCATCAAATTCCTGAGGAAAACCTGAAGGGGAGTAGGGGTTCTGTTACATTCTTAAGAGGAACCTTTCACCGGAGGGGGTTTGCTGGGATCAGACACTCCCACCATTGTTCCAAAATACGTGTTTTTCTCCACCCAGTGACCTCAGGTCCTATCCTTTCCCTCTCTGCCTATTTTATCCTCTTTTCCTATCATAATAACGGCTACTTAAAAATGCAGATGGTGGGGGTCTAGTGTTCTCTGTGACATTCTGGTTCAGTAGGACTTGGATGTAGCCGGAACTCTACATTTTTAATCACACCTTGGAAAACACTCACACAAATGTTTTTAAGAGACAGAATAATTCTTCACACTTGTCTGAAAGATTTGATACCTGTGAATGAAAAGAGAGAAGCTCCAATGCAATAATGCCTCAGTTAAGTAGAATTTTCATTGCTGTGTTCTCTTGGAATGTATATAATACTGAAATGCAAGTACTTGCCTTTCACAGCAGCATATTGTTGTGCCTTTCAGCCAATCGTCAGTCATCTGAAACTGTGTCACAGAAAAGATGGTACCCGCATGGACCCGGCAGAAATGGTGTCACTGGGAGTATGTCAAAAATGTAGGACATCAGCCTGCCCTAGACCTTCTGAATCAGAACCTGCACTTTACAAACACCATCAGATTTGAGAAGCATTGATCTTGCAGATTCTCGAGCCAAATGTCACTTTCCAGCTCACTTTCAATTTCCCTACCTCACATTTTTTTTTTTAATCTGAAAGGATGAGAGATTTTAATCACGAGAACAAGGTTATTAAGGGGAGGGGCATCTCCAGGCTCCCAAATCATACCATTTGTGATTGATGACTTTTAAATCAGAGGCCAATAGGCTGACATGGGATATTGTTTGCCCTGTGCCTACTTTTTCACGAGATCACAGTGCTCTGGAATTGTATTAATTCGTCCCCCACCTTCACTGTAAGCTTTCTGTGGGCAGGATCATATCTCAGGAATCTAAATCTTCAGTGCCCTGCTTAATGCCTGACCAAAGAGGTGACCCTAGCACCTGAACAGAAAAAAAAAAAAAATGCCTATCACTTACCTGAGTGATAGCCACCCTTCAAGTTCAAGCTTAAGGCTTCTCTCCTTCACAAAGATTTATTTAGATATTTCATCTACCATGGTCTCCATCTGCTCTAAGTAAATACTTCTTATTTGACATTTAACATACGTACATAGGACTTTAGGTATCACTCATCATTATCTTGTATCTCTTATTATCCCATCAAAGCTGTAAGAAGCTCTTTTTATATATTTTATACTGCCTTGAAGAGAAGGTATTCAAATATTTGTTACTATTAAGCTATCTTAAAAATAGACATTAAAATGAGAAAATCTGCAAGTTTTTATTTTCCTTCAAGCATTATTCTAAATGGCCAAAATTTTAGAGATGACTATTTAAACAGCTCCTCCAGTTGTGAGCTATTTCTCTTTTTTTAAAAAAATTTTAATGCTTATTTACTTTTGAGAGAGAGAGAGAGAGAGAGAGGAGAGGTACAGAGAGAGAAGGAGACACAGAATCTAAAGTAGGCTCCAGGCTCTGAGCTGTCAGCACAGAGCCCGACGCTGGCTGGAATTCAAGGATGGCAAGATCATGACCTGATCCGAAGCTGGACCCTTAACCGACTGAGCCACCCAGGCTTCCCTGTGAGCTATTTCTCTTAAGCAGAACATGTTCTGATATAGGAAATACTAAATGCTTTCTAATTGTCAGTTAGTTGTAGTTTCAGCCCATTCAAATCTAATTTCTGTTATTTCTGACACTGACTTATACTTCTCTATGTTGACAATATAGAAAATGTTTAATTTATAGCAGATTAATTCATAACCAAAATAAGTTTATACTTAGAGATCACTTTAGGGACATAGGTAATAATTTACGAAGTTTTTACGATGTCCCTGATAGCATTACACATAGACCAATATTTTCATTTCAAGCTAAGTGTAGACATATTGCCCAATAGTGCATCCATGGCATGTGAAGTTTTAGCTCCTGGAATCGTCACTGCATTTGTGAATATCAACACAACTGTTCCCGTGTTTAGATGAACCATTTCAGCTCTTAGTTTTAAAATGCACTCTAGTCTACCACACAACTCATCTCTAACTATCCTATAGATGGCAGCATTGAGCAACATATTCGGTAATAGGGTTGCTTTTTGGTTTCTGTGAATTTTCAGCTAGAGCTGAATTTTTCATACAGTGTTATTTCATTACAGTACGCCACAAGACTAATTTAGCACGTACAGTGACAAAATAATACTTGTACCTGCTCCAAATTACTTAGATTCCGCAAAAGCATCTCTTTCTATTCTGTATCTTATATGAACCAAATGTGCATTTCCAGAGTAATCTCAACCCATTAATAAAAAAAAAAAAATGTGAAGAACAAATGAACTTACTATAGTACAATTCTAATAAATATTAACCATTTTTAACGTTGGTAGTAAAAAAAAATCAGCAAATAGGAAGAAATGGCAATAACATCCCGTGAACACCAGTAACCTTCCACCTGAAACCTGCTGGTCTGAATGGAATTTGTCGCAGCAATCTGGCTTATGTCATGATTTTCATAGAAGTTTTAGCCACTGAAATTCAATTTTTAAGGCAGAAATCATTTCTCATTAAGACAAAAAAGCTTTTATACTATTATGTAATAATTTGTTTCATATGATTAAAATCAAACCTTTCTGTGAAGGTTAGGGCAGAATATTTATTTGCAATTAAATTGATCTTCTGGCTTTCTCCTCCTTTTAGGAAAGAGTATTTTGTTTTCCACAAAGGCGTATTTCCTTTATTTAGCTTTTGGGGGGAAGGGAGGTGGGGAAAGGAAGAGGATCATTTGAAAAGTAAAATTCTATGGATTTGGATGATTTTCCTACAAAATGATAAATACCCTCCAGTCCCACCCCGCGCTAACCATCAAACTTGCAAAAAGCCCTTTGGCCTTAGATTATGTTACTAACGAATAACCCTTTCGTCTCACTTTTTTCTTGCCAAGGGTAAAAGCCCACACAATTACACTTTGCTATGAACTTCAGGCTTCCCTGCTCCGCACCCCCCCTTCCCTGTTCCCCAGGAAGCAAGCTGTGCCCCCAGAATCCCGGTCCCCGTCGCTGCAGCCTCATTACCAAATATCTGCTATTTATAGCTTTGCTGTAGTGGGCACGTGTGCCCTCATCACCAAGCTGTCAGAGGGAGAGAAGGGCGGGCTTTCAATTCAACAGTGTGTACACAAATTACAGATTAACCAGGTTTAGATGAGCCTGCATGATGGCAGGGAACGTGAAGGTACGAGGAGAAATGAGAAGCTCCCAGGCTTCCGCAGATGCCGGGTCTCCCAACTTACATACCTTACGCCACTGAATGGCGCCTATGGTTCTCTCTCTCTCTTTCTCTCTCTCTTACTACGCTTTGCAACCTACCTTGGTACCCTCACCCTCTGTCCCCACCTCCCCTCCTGCTATGCAAGGCTTGAAAGACAGGCAGCCCTACCAATCAGCAGGCTTCCCCTGGAAACAGCCCCCGCCCCTCACCCCAGCTCTAGGCCCAGGCGCGCTCCGCCGCGGCCCAGCCGGCCGGGCCATTGAGCATGCCCAGCGCTTCCACTGCTGCGTTTCCCCGCGAGCATCCCGCAGTGTCTGCGAGCTGGAGGCAGAGGAGGGTCTCCGGCGTGGAGAGGGGGCGGAAACCCCACACCGGCCAGGAACGGGGTGGATAATTAAGACAGCGTTACCCTGAATGACAAACGTCATCTTTGTAGGGTTCTCAATGCCAGCCGGGCGAGCAAGGGACAAACTGCTTGTTCATAGGTCAGCTCACACAAACAACTTTGGGGAGCGTTGGCATGTGGTGAGACGGAGACCCCAAGGTAACTGTAAGACTACGCAAGCAAATCCAGGATGCTGACCTCTTCTACTCACGAAGTACCCATTTTCCCCGTAGCGTTGAGCTGGCAGGATCCTTGTTTTCTCCCGATTATCCTTGTGGTCAAGGGTAAAAATTTTATGGGGTGGTTCAATGGGTGTGGATGGATACCGTGCGTGAAACAAACACTTAAGCCAATATTTACACAGTAGGGTTTGGGCCTTGTGAACCCTCTGTAGGTCCCTAACCTCCTTTTTAAAACACAGACACATTTCGGAATATGATAAAGGACGTCTTCGTTTTCTCGCCCCCCCTTCACCCCCGTGAATCCCCGCCCCCTCGCTAGGAAGGAGGTAGGGGGAAGCCGCGATATTTACATTTTTTCTCCCCCAGTTCCTCAGCAGTAACCCCACAGCGCTGGGTTTCGAACACCCTACCCGGATCCCTCTTCTCATTTGGAGTGACCAGAATCCCCCAGTAAATGCCCTTGGGCGTCCCTCTGTCCCTTCGAGGTACCTCTCCCTGCAGTGGTTTCGGGGATTCCAAGGTGGAAGGCCGGCCCAGAAGTCCCTTAGAAGACCTTATAAAAATACAGATTTCCTCACCGTGGCCTATCACTGTGAAACCAAAGTCTGGCTTCTCTATTTTCTGGAGGAAAGAGGCTTGACCAGAAGCCACCCTCTCGAGGGGTCGATCTTACCTGTTAGGTAAGATCTAGCCCAGCTCCGGCGCCCCCTCCTCCCTGGGTCCTCCCACTCAGGGCCCCGTAGCCGCAGTCCCCCCCCCCCCCCCGCCGCCCCCCACCCTCACTCCTGCGTCTTCCCGAGCTCGCCCCCCCGCCGCCGTTTTCCCAGACTCCCCTCGTGCTTTCGGGTAGCCACCCAAACACACCCGCCCGCACCCTCGGCGGGGATTCCTGCGGGCCGGGGGCGCCCTGGGTGGCACGCGGCGAGGACGGCTCTGCGCCAGGGCGGGCGGCCGCGCAGGGGCGCTGCCCGAGCGCTGCGCCGGGGCCCAGCGCGGGCGCCGCTGCGGCACTGCCGGGGGGCGGAGAGGGGCGGGCGCGGGGCGGGCTCGGCCGGGAATGTAGAGACCCGGGCGGGAGCCTCCCGGCGGCGGCGGCGGCGGCGGCGGCGGCGGCGGCCGGGCTGCGGAGCGCGGAGGCTCCGTCACGTGTTTTTCTCCTCCGAGTGAGACGGCGGCGCGGTCGGCGGGGGCCGGCGCGCAGAGCCAGACGCCGCCGCTTGTTTTGGTTGGGGCTCTCGGCAACTCTCCGAGGAGGAGGAGGAGGGAGGAGGGGAGAAGTAACTGCAGAGGCAGCGCCTCCCGGGGAAGAGGCGTCTTCCCCGACTCCTTCCCAAACCTCCCCCTTTGCCTCCCGCCCTCGTCCCCTCCCCTCCTCCCCTGCCGACTGGAGCGAGGGGCAGGGATGAGCCTGTCCCTCCGGCGCGTCCCCAGCTCCCTCGGCCGCCTAGTAGCGTTTCGCGTGGAAAAGGCACTTTCTCCGTCCGCCGAGATGGGCCCGAATGGGGGCTGCAGCGGACCCGTCCGCGGGCGGCAGCAGCAGCAGCAGCAACAGCCGCAGCGCCGCGGTCTCTGCGATTGAGCTGGTATTTGGGCGGCTGGTGGCGGCGGGGCGGTTGGGGGGTGGGAGGAGGCGGAGGAGGAGGCGAAGGAGGAGGAGGAGGAGGGAGAACCCCGTGCAACGTTGGGACTTGGCAGCTCGCCTCCCCCTGCCCAAGGATATTTAATTTGCCTCGGGAATCGCTACTTCCAGAGGGGAACTCAGGAGGGAAGGCGCGCGCGCCTGGAGGGGCAACGCGGGGACCCCTGGCCGCCGCCGCCGCCCGCCTGCGCCAGACTCCAGCCCGGGCGGCGAGAGATGCATCTTCGCTCCTTCCCGGCCGCGGCGGCTGCGAGGAGACTTGGCTCTCGGAGGATCCGGGCTGCACTAGCGCCGGACGCACTGCCTCCCCCCCAGGGCATGAAACGCCCGTAAACTCCGGCCGGGGCCACCTCCTTGGCGCAGCCGCTGCGTCCCCCTTAGGCTGCCCCTCCCCGGCGCGGGCGGCGGCGTGGTGTTTGGAGTCGGGGGTTCTGCCGCCTCCAGCCCTGTTTGCATGTGCGGGGCCGCGGCGAGGAGCCTCCGCCCCCCACCCGGTTGTTTTTCGGCGCCTCCCTCTCCTCGGCGGCGGCGGCGGCGGCGGCGGCGGCGGCGGCGGCGGCGGCGGCGGCGGCGGCGGCGGCAGCGGCAGCATGGCGAGCCCTCCGGAGACCGAAGGCTTCTCGGACGTGCGCAAGGTGGGCTACCTGCGCAAACCCAAGAGCATGCACAAGCGCTTCTTCGTGCTGCGGGCGGCCAGCGAGGCGGGGGGCCCGGCGCGCCTCGAGTACTACGAGAACGAGAAGAAGTGGCGGCACAAGTCGAGCGCCCCCAAACGCTCGATCCCCCTGGAGAGCTGCTTCAACATCAACAAGCGGGCGGACTCCAAGAACAAGCACCTGGTGGCCCTCTACACCCGGGACGAGCACTTTGCCATCGCGGCGGACAGCGAGGCGGAGCAGGACAGCTGGTACCAGGCCCTCCTGCAGCTGCACAACCGGGCCAAGAGCCACCACGACGGGGCCGCGGCCCCCGGGGCAGGAGGCGGCGGGGGCAGCTGCAGTGGCAGCTCGGGCCTCGGCGAGGCTGGGGAGGACTTGAGCTACGGGGATGTGCCCCCAGGACCTGCGTTCAAGGAGGTCTGGCAGGTGATCCTGAAACCCAAGGGCCTGGGTCAGACAAAGAACCTGATTGGCATCTACCGTCTCTGCCTGACCAGCAAGACCATCAGCTTCGTGAAGCTGAACTCGGAGGCGGCGGCCGTGGTGCTGCAGCTGATGAACATCAGACGCTGCGGCCACTCCGAGAACTTCTTCTTCATCGAAGTGGGCCGTTCCGCGGTGACGGGACCTGGGGAGTTCTGGATGCAGGTGGATGACTCTGTGGTGGCCCAGAACATGCACGAGACAATCCTGGAGGCCATGCGGGCCATGAGCGACGAGTTCCGTCCTCGGAGTAAGAGCCAGTCCTCCTCCAACTGCTCCAACCCCATCAGCGTCCCCCTGCGCAGGCACCACCTCAACAACCCGCCACCCAGCCAGGTGGGGCTGACCCGCCGCTCTCGCACCGAGAGCATCACCGCCACCTCTCCGGCCAGCATGGTGGGCGGGAAGCAGGGCTCCTTCCGCGTGCGCGCGTCCAGCGACGGCGAGGGCACCATGTCCCGCCCGGCCTCGGTGGACGGCAGCCCCGTGAGTCCTAGCACCAACAGGACGCACGCGCACCGGCATCGCGGCAGCTCCCGGCTGCACCCGCCCCTCAACCACAGCCGCTCCATCCCCATGCCTTCGTCCCGCTGCTCGCCTTCTGCCACCAGCCCGGTCAGTCTGTCGTCCAGCAGCACCAGTGGCCACGGCTCCACCTCGGACTGCCTCTTCCCCCGGCGCTCTAGTGCTTCTGTGTCCGGTTCCCCCAGCGATGGCGGTTTCATCTCCTCGGATGAGTACGGCTCCAGTCCTTGCGATTTCCGAAGTTCCTTCCGCAGTGTCACCCCGGATTCCCTGGGCCACACCCCACCGGCCCGCGGGGAGGAGGAGCTGAGCAACTACATCTGCATGGGAGGCAAAGGATCCTCCACCCTCACCGCCCCCAATGGTCACTACATTTTGCCTCGGGGTGGCAATGGTCACCGCTACGTCGCCGGGGCCGGCCTGGGCACCAGCCCAGCCCTGGCCGGGGATGAAGGAGCTAGTGCAGCCGATCTGGATAATCGGTTCCGAAAGCGGACTCACTCGGCCGGCACGTCCCCTACCATTTCCCACCAGAAGACCCCATCGCAGTCCTCGGTGGCTTCCATTGAGGAGTACACGGAGATGATGCCTGCCTACCCGCCAGGAGGTGGCAGCGGAGGCCGCCTGCCCGGCTACCGGCACTCCGCCTTCGTGCCCACCCACTCCTACCCCGAGGAGGGTCTGGAGGTGCACCGGGGCCACCACCGCCCAGACACCTCCTCTCTCCACACTGATGATGGCTACATGCCCATGTCCCCAGGAGTGGCCCCAGTGCCCAGCAGCCGCAAGGGCAGCGGGGACTACATGCCCATGAGCCCCAAGAGCGTGTCTGCGCCACAGCAGATCATCAACCCCATCAGGCGCCATCCCCAGAGGGTGGACCCCAATGGCTACATGATGATGTCCCCTAGCGGCAGCTGCTCTCCTGACATCGGAGGTGGGCCCAGCAGCAGCGGCAGCGGCGCCGCCCCCTCTGGGAGCAGCTACGGGAAGCTGTGGACCAACGGGGTCGGGGTCGGGAGCCACCACCCTCACGCTCTGCCACATCCCAAACTCCCCGTAGAGAGTGGTGGCGGCAAGCTCTTGTCTTGTACTGGTGACTACATAAACATGTCGCCGGTGGGGGACTCCAATACCAGCAGCCCCTCCGACTGCTACTACGGCCCGGAGGACCCCCAGCACAAGCCAGTCCTCTCCTACTACTCGTTGCCAAGGTCCTTTAAGCACACCCAGCGCCCCGGGGAGCTGGAGGAGAGTGCCCGGCACCAGCACCTCCGCCTTTCCTCCAGCTCTGGTCGCCTTCTCTATGCCGCCACCGCAGAAGATTCCTCCTCCTCTACCAGCAGCGACAGCCTGGGCGGCGGGTACTGTGGGGTCAGGGCCGACTCTGGCCTCCCGCACATCCACCATCAGGTCCTGCAGCCCCATCTGCCTCGAAAGGTGGACACAGCTGCCCAGACCAACAGCCGCCTGGCTCGGCCCACGAGGCTGTCCCTGGGGGATCCCAAGGCCAGCACCTTACCTCGGGTCCGAGAGCAGCAGCCACAGCCCCCGCTGCTGCACCCTCCGGAGCCCAAGAGCCCAGGGGAATATGTGAATATTGAGTTTGGGGGGGATCAGCCGGGCTACTTATCTGGTCCCGTGGCTTCCCGCGGCTCGCCTTCGGTCAGGTGCCCATCCCAGCTCCAGCCAGCCCCCAGAGAGGAAGAGACTGGCACTGAAGAGTACATGAACATGGACCTGGGGCCGGGCAGGAGGGCCACCTGGCAGGAGGGTGCCGGGGGCCAGCCAGGCAGAGTGGGCCCCACACCTCCTGGGGCGGCCAGCGTGTGCAGGCCCACCCGGGCCGTGCCCAGCAGCCGCGGTCACTACATGACCATGCAGATGGGCTGTCCCGGTCAGAGCTATGTGGACACCTCACCAGTTGCCCCCATCAGCTATGCTGACATGCGGACAGGCCTCGTTGTGGAGGAGGCGAGCCTTCCGGGGGCCACGGCCGCGGCTCCCTCCTCATCCTCCGCGGCCTCGGCTTCCCCCACTGCGCCTCAAAAAGCAGGGGAGCTGGTGGCCCGCTCTTCCCTGCTGGGGGGCCCGCAGGGACCCGGAGGCATGAGCGCCTTCACCAGGGTGAACCTCAGCCCCAACCGGAACCAGAGTGCCAAAGTGATCCGTGCGGACCCGCAAGGGTGCCGGAGGCGGCACAGCTCTGAGACCTTCTCCTCGACACCCAGTGCCACCCGGGCGGGCAATACGGTGCCCTTCGGAGGGGGCGCTGCAGGAGGGGGCAGCGGTGGTGGCAACGGCAGCGCCGAGGAGGTGAAACGCCACAGTTCGGCTTCCTTCGAGAACGTGTGGCTGAGGCCTGGGGAGCTCGGGGGAGCCCCCAAGGAGCCGGCCCAAGTGTGCGGGGCCGCCGGGGGTTTGGAGAACGGGCTTAACTACATAGACCTGGATTTGGTCAAGGACTTCAAACAGCGCCCTCAGGAGCGCCCCCCTCAACCACAGCCGCCCCCGCCCCCGCCCCCTCATCAGCCTCTGGGCAGCAGCGAGGGCAGCTCCACCCGCCGCTCCAGCGAGGATTTAAGCGCCTATGCCAGCATCAGTTTCCAGAAGCAGCCAGAGGACCTCCAGTAGCTCGACTGGACATCACAGCAGGTGCGTTTCATGGTGACAAAGTCAGAAGACAAAACCGCTTTGAACCCTGTGCTGGAATTCTCTTCCTCTTTGCCTAGGCCCCTTTTCCTCTCCTTCCCACTGCTTCCTTAGGGGATGCATTCCCAGGATGGGAGAGGTTAGGGCACACAAGGTGTACTCTCCCCCCTCCCCCCCCCCCGCCCCCCCCCCCCCATGACACTTGGCTGGTGGTCAAATAAACCTGTTGGAACAGCGGCCCAGGAGGCCTTTTTCATTTGAGGTTCCCAAGTGAAATACTTAACCGTATGATTTTCAAAAATATATACCCTACACCAGTGCTGAGGCTTGTGAAGTCCCTATATAAGAACCTTGTTCTCTTTATTGAAGTTTTCTTTTGACTGTATATTTAGGTCAGTCCCTAGAAGGAACAGACGAAAAAATACTGGTTAATACAGGGTCTAAACCAAACCCTCCACTTGAGATAGTTTCTTGGAGCTCTTCAGGGTGATCTTATCAAGTTGCTCCGTGTCCTTTAGTTCTGTGATTTCACAATACCAAGGCAACATAAATAGCAGTGGAAACATCAATTTTTATTCCTGCTGCCCTAAAACGATTCAGGAGGAAGAGCTTATTCAGGCTTCCATATTTAGAGAGACATACTTGCCTGTTTGTGACTCTCTGTAGAAAGTCATTATGGGTGACATTCTCTTTTTGTTCCCGAACCAGGATTTGTGAAATATTATTCACACACCGACCCACCACCTCACAGGCATGGCTGTTTTCATACAGGGTATGCAGTGAAGTCTGCTGGTGTCTGAGACCCATTATTAGTTAAGAGTTATGGAAATTCACCCCAGCGTGTCTGCCTTACCGTTGTCTGTTCTTGCAAAGGCCTCAGGGAGACATCACCCAGATCGTTTGAGGACTACCGCACATCTTCTGTAAAATTACTTAACATTTTTTGTGTGTGGAAGAGAAAGAGTATTGAGCTAGGGGAGCGCAGGGGTCTGGTTTGATTTTGCATTGAATGTTAAAGCGCCTTCGTTTGGGGGGCATTTCTGGTTGGTCTTTAAAGGCAAGAGTAGACACCTCAGTAAATGTGGAAACTTAGCCTGTTACGTCTTCTGTGGCTAAGGCTCTACTGAAAATGAAAAACATTTGTAATAGGAAATCAGCCTGTCCTTCATTCTGTTGAGCCTGTTTTCTGGTGGTCATAATTGTGGGAAGAAGAGAGGAGTGCAGTTTGCAAATAATGTGATGAGTTGGCAATGTAGAAGTTTCCAGCATTTGGAAACACTTTATTCTGACGAACTGATTATCTTGTGATAGTCTTTTTGATATATGCTTCACAGAATGAGCTTTTAAAAGCATTATTCTTCGTAATGTGTGTCCATTCATAAGAAATTGTGCATTGGGTTTCTATTCATAGGTATTTGCTTATCATGTGGCCTCAGTCTCCTTGATTCTAACAGCCTCTAATATTTGACCCCTATCCTTCTCTGTTTTCTAGAACAAGACATAGATATAAAAACATTCCGACTAAGATTTTAGAGGATATATTACACAAAGCATTATTTGATCAGTATTTAACCTTTATTTTCATGAGTCACTAGACGAGAGATTTAATTGTATATATCAACATCAGTTAAAAACTTTGGTTATTTTTAAATTATAAAAAAAAATGCTTAGGGGAAGACCCCTCTAATCCTTTAATCATTTATGCTGCAAAGTGTTTCATTTATAAAGTAATGAGAGTTTGAAGGAAAAAAGAAAAAAACCCAGCAGAACCAGCATTGTGGCCAGAGGGGAGATGAAAGAGGACAGGAAAGAAGAAATTCTCCTCACCTGCTTTCTTCGGTCGAACCGGTCTCTTTTTATGTAGAGTAGAAGAAATAATATTTGCTCTAAAAGAAACTGATGACCAAATAGAGTTTTCATCTTTTCAAGGGGCTTTAAAATGCAAGCCCCTTTACGTGGAGGGCACCTTAAAAACCAACCAACCAAAGCCAAACGATCTTCTGAGCTTTCTTAGGGAGAGTATAATATTTTGGAACATGCATATAGTCATATCCCTAATAATCTGGGAGTAGCAGCACACCATGCTTTCACAGCACCATGGCAGAAAAATTCGACAGTGCGTATTGTACGATGTAAATGGCGAGATGAGAGGTGTGTGCGGGTGTGTTTTCTGCGAGGCACCGAATGCTGCTTGGCCCGCTTCCCATCGTGAATTCTGCTCACCTGCCTCTGCCCTGTTGAGTTTAAAGACAGTCCATTCTCCTCTGAAACACAAAAGCGGACCCGCCCCTGGCAAACAACTTTTCCCAGGAATGAGTATGCTGCTTTGTGAAAACATCCTTTTCCTAACTCCCTCGGCAGTTTCTGTCTTTGCCTGCCTTGCTGTTGCTCAGGTAAAACCCGAAACTGGGAAGGAATGAGGCGCGCTTCCTCCTCACCCCCCCCCTCCCCGTTTTATTAAACATTGCGGCTTCTCCAGTATTTTTCTCTATTAAAGGAGAACATTTGTGAGGCAGCTCAGGAGCTCAGAACTGGTGGTTTTCCTTCTGATTGACCTCATGGCAGCTACCGGGTTTTGTCAACCTGTGTCTCCTCGGAGTTCTGTTTTTAGTTGTTTTCCGGCATCCCCTTCTCCCCTGTTCTTTGTTTCCCATCTCTTGTTTCCTGTTTCTGGCGTTGTCTTGTTGTGTGTGTGTGTGTGTGTGTGTGTGTGTGTGTGTGCGCGCGCGCGCGCCTCATTTCAGAATCTCGCAGTCCTTGTGGCCTACTCTGCAGAGAGTGGGTTGAGAGCCCAAGAAAGAAGGCAGAAAGGACACAGCAGCCCAGTTTTTCAATTTGTTTTTTAGTTTTGAAACTGCAGCTAGGGCACATAGATCAGGCTTTGGCAAAGGCACAGACCCAAGCCACCCCTTTTAGGTCCCCCCCCCTTTTTTTTCTTTTTTGGATCATTATGTTATGATCCCTTCAAAAAAAAAGGGAGGGGGGAGCATTTCTTTTCTTTCACTGCATTTCCTTGGGATTTCAAGGATTCCTACCTCCACGACTACCTCCCTCCTCCTCCCTCCTTCCCTTCCCCTCCCTGTGTGGCCTTTTTGTCTGGCGCATACCGTCTCAGCTCTGGCACTTTCCCGTTTCCCGGGTCACCTCCGCTTCCTGCATTCCTCCCTATTTATTTGGCACTTGGCTCCCCTCCCTCCTCCGAGCCCCTTGAGCCGGGGGTTGGGGAATCTGCAGCGGGGCTGAGGCCGCCCTCACAAACCTCCCACCCCGCCCACCTCCGGTCGCCTGGGGGCGCCGGGCTGCCTGGCCCCGTCCCCGCCCCGCCGGCCGCGTGGTGGTCGGGAGAGCCTGCTGAGCCCCGGCCCCTCGGTGCAGGACTGGCTCTGGGTGGGCGGGGCGGACGGGCGCGGATTGGCTCCCGCCAGAGCCAATCAGCGCGAGCATTGG
Source organism: Prionailurus bengalensis (assembly GCF_016509475.1). Lineage (NCBI taxonomy): Eukaryota > Metazoa > Chordata > Mammalia > Carnivora > Felidae > Prionailurus > Prionailurus bengalensis. Next base: position 210,919,566 of record NC_057345.1, on the reverse strand, counting down.
CAGTACTGCGGAGGGCGCGGGGTGGGGCCTCGAGCGGGGGGTCGGGCGGGGGCGGTGGGCTCGGGCCTCCGTCCGGGGTCTCCGCAGTAGCCCGCGGGCTGGGGCATCGGGGGCGCCAGTCGTCTACCTCTGTCCCTCCACCTCTTCCCTCTGGAGCCCGCGGAGCTGAGCCAAATGCGCGTGTCTCCCCCCGCCACCCCCCCCCCCCACGCCCGGAGGATGTTATGCTCTCAGTCTTATTCGTGCCTCCAGCCCAGAATCCCAAGAATGAGAAAGTCCAACCAGCCCACTGACAGAGGCCGGAAACACACACTTCCTCTTTTTTTTAATTGAGAAAAATCCAGGCCATGACCATGTGACATGCCCCATTTTGTTTCCCTCCTCTCTTTACTACGGTTTACTACGACGCCACGTTCCTTCATCTTCCTGTCTGGAAATCCAGGAGCACGTGGTTGTAGGATTGATTGGGTTGGCTCAAGATTCTTACATTTACGTCCCTTACTAATGGGAGGAAGGAGGGGGGAAAAAAACGGAGGAGGAAGTACAAGTGCTGTGGCTGGCACTGTTTGGGGAATCATTCAGGAAAAACTCATTTGGCTGGAAATTGCATTAGGGTCAACACTATATATCGAGCGGCTGCAGTTCGAAAAGCATGGAGCCAGATAAGATCAACAAAAACTGACCCTTCTAGGCCCAGGGGAGCTCCCAGTGAAATGAAAACGCCGGATATAGCTTGCAAATCATGAGAATCTAGAGATTCATTGCAAGGGCCTGGGTAGGGTTTGGTACTGAGGTTGGGGGAAACGCTGCTTAAGCTCTCAAAACCAGATTTGTTTTTTTGACCAGTGACAGCTCCAGTGAAAGATCATCAGGGGAGACTGGCTACCTTTCCTAAAGCTTGCTAGGTTTGTGTTGTGGCCCTCACATAACCAACAGCATATGAGATATATTACTTGAGGGGATGGAAAATGTGTTCAGATCTGTCCTTTCTAAAATAAAGGAAAATAAAAGAAACCCTCCCCTTCCCCTCTCACCAGCCAGCATCCCTCATGCATCACTGCAGCATAAGCCCCAAAGGCAGCCGTTTTTTCCGTAGGTGTAAATGTAAGGAAGAAGCACCGCCCTGATGTAAATGCCATGCCTCATGCTGTTCTGAGCTGTGGGAGAGTTTCTCTGTTCCAGAAAACTTTGAACATCTAACAATCTTATTAATCTCTGCTCTCCTTGAAGTGGCATTTTAGGTTAAAAAAAAAATCCATAAAAAATTCTATATATTGTAGTCGTTTCTCTGATTGCCCCCCCCCCCCAATGAAGACTATCTCCAATATTACCTACAATAAAGGACTTGCAATTCAAAAGTTCATGTCTCCCCTGACCCTTGCTTCCTCCCTCCCACCCCCGGAGTGGTGAGGAGGTTATCAAAATTTCTGGAAAATAGCATTATGCTATCTTCAATGATGGAATGGAAAAACCAGTTCCTGGAAGCCAGAGATCTTGGGTTGTAACACAGCCTGTGCCCTTCACTAGCTAAGTGACCTTGGGCAAGTCACTTAATTTCTCGGAACCTATTTCCTCATCGGTAACTCGAGAGTTTTGTTCTAAATTATTCTGACCTCCTTTGCAGCACTAAACATAGGAGTATTTTGGAGACAATAACTGATATTCTTTAATGGGTCAGTTGTAATGAGGATTCTTTCTGAAGAAGCTGTTGATGGGTCATAATGAAGTGCATGAGAATATTCTGTTTCGTCCTGTTCTGGCTTTTGGATCACTCTTAATAGTTTTGATTCAGGACCTATTTTAACCTTTCTGGTTTGGAGGGGAGCAGATTTTAACAGACCTTAAGACAAGACCTCCAGACTGCACCAGTCTCAATTTTTCGAAACTTTTCTAGACTGAACTGGGCTCCTCCTCCTCTTTCCTTGTTGAAAACTCAAATGTGTGTGGGAATGCAAGTCGGCTGCTAGTTTCTTGCCTCCCAAGGTCAACTGTTGGAAGCATCCCACCCCACAGTACAGGTCAAGCTTTAACCAATCGATGCCTATGACATTATTCTGTTTCTTCTCTTGGACATCACCCCTTCTTATGTGGGTGGTCTGCTTATGGATAGTGTTTCTCATTTGTACCGTCCGAATCCTTCAGTGAGGTATCAGAGAGGAAACCTGAGAGGGCAAGTGAGGACTATAGGAAATCTTTTACAATTTTTTGTTTCAGCCTTGTTAGGTGTGTGAAAAGGCCTCGTATTTCTCTTGCTGGCAGCCTGAGTGTCATCTAGCTTTTTTGTGTGTTCTCTTTTCCAATCCTTCTGCTACTTATCATGTATATTTCTTAGCTGTATAGTATATTAATGGTTTTTTTTTTAATTTTGGTGGGTTGGTAACTTTAGGATAATGGGACACCTCACAATTACAAGGTTTTGTTTTTTTTTTTTCAACGTTTATTTATTTTTGGGACAGAGAGAGACAGAGCATGAACGGGGCAGGGGCAGAGAGAGAGGGAGACACAGAATCGGAAACAGGCTTCAGGCTCTGAGCCATCAGCCCAGAGCCCGACGCGGGGCTCGAACTCCCGGACCGCGAGATCGTGACCTGGCTGAAGTCGGACGCTTAACCGACTGCGCCACCCAGGCGCCCCATACAAGGTTTTGTTTTAAAGAAAGCTATTCTCTCAATTATTTCCTCATGTTACAAAGTTACTGGAAATTGTATTCAAGGAAAATAGTGTCTTGTGAATTCAGTTTGAAGTCAGTTTCACCCTAAAGATTCTGCAACCCTCTTTGCCACATCTACAATTATATACTTGATTTATTATTTCCTTATGAGTCCGTAGCTACGCGTCAGACTCTAAAAGCTCTTCTTAAAATGTTCTTGAAACATGTTTAGAAGTTGTAATCACGTTGAATTTTAATTTAACAGAATCACATTCTAGTATTGGTATGGGATATAATATTAGTATGCTAATTGCCAACTAATGAAATAGTTGCCCCCCAAAAAGTTATCATAAAGCTTTTTTGAATGATAGCTAGGAAATATCATCTACTTACTTCCATTCTTGTCTGGCAAGGTGGAGATGGGAGTATCTTGCCCGTTCTTGATTCACAGAAAAAAGGAAAAGATAGATTAGATGGGTATAAGGTACTGTCATCTATGGGGAAAGGAACATTTCCCATTTTAATAATATTCTTGCTTCAGGCTCTGCTATAATCTGTTTGTTAAAATAGAGTTGGTTGGATAAACGGTATTTGTGCTTCCTCAATGAGCCAGTGATCTTTGAGTAATAGAGCTTTTAAAAATGATGTGTTGATGTTGAAAAGGCTGCTTTTCTTTTTCAACCCTCTTTCTGTATTTTCATTAATGATGGCAGTGGAATTGAATATGTGGGTCAGGCTATAATTTTAATTGGATCATTGCATCTGTCTTCAAGCGGAGAGGAAATTTTGTGGTTTTATTACCCCCACCCTGAATGTTTTATTGAGTAATGTTTTACTGAGTGAGCATTCATTGTTTTCCTTTTGCCATTCCTTGTGTGCTCGTTTGTTTGTTCCCCACTCTGTGTCGTACCTTCTGCCATTTACTCCTGGTCCTGTTTGAGCCAAACCCACATACATTGGATGCTAATTGGTTGGGCTGTAAAGAAGATGCCGGTAAACCCAAGTTCATAAACTTTTCCCCCTTGTTTTCTATTGACCAAAAAATACTTGGATGCGAGTTCTCTGATCCGCCCTGACATATTTAGGTCATGCTGCTGAATGAACAGTATCACTTAATCTTGAGAAATTGATAGTTGTGTTATGTTTGTTGAAATGATTAAAGAGACATCCCCCCCCCTTTTTTTTCTGTGAACGTGGATAGTGTGGCAAACAAATTATATTTTGCACAAAAAGTCATGATGCTTCTTTTTAGGAAAGTTACAATCCATGCGAGGTGGGCACAAATTTGAGAAAAGACATTTATAAAAATATGACAGTTAAAGGTCTGCAAAATATTCATTAGTTACTCTGTCTTCAACTGTTATTTGTCTTTTATTCTCTCATGATCATTTCCTTGCTCCCTTTTCAAATTATTTGAAGGGCTCATTAGGATACCAGAAAATAATCATACTTACCCTTAAATTTTAGGGATTGTGGAGATAATCAGAAGAACTTTAGCTTCTCTGGTGCAAGACCAGAGGCCGCCTACCTCCCAAACTCAACATACATGATCTGCCCTCGGCCTAACAGGCCCCAGACCATGTTTTCTTGCTGGCCCCTCTCCCTCTTTTCCTCAACATACACCACTGAGCACCGATGGTGTTCCAATAGCACATATTTTCTTGTAAGCCGATGGGAGTGGACCCATGAAAGTGGAGGGGGGGGGGGAAAGGTGGTGAAGGCAGTTCAAGTAATTACCAAACTTCTTACGGCACAGCTTATCTGGGGGAAAAGAAACAAACCAAAAAACAAGATTCAGAACATGAAATCCATGAAAGTCAGCATTTTTCATAGCCTTACGGGGTGAATGTGCCCATCTACCTCAAAGGATTATGCTTTTCTCAGCGCTTCTAACCCTGCCTTCCTGGCTGGCAGTAACACCAGCATAATTAAATAGCTTATAAGGCTGTTGAAACTATTTGGAAGAGTGGCCCATTTTTGGATATTCAGCCGGCAAACGTAATATTAGCAAGAAGCAAGAGAAAGATCTCTTTGGCTCTTTTGTGCAGGCGAAGCGGCCAGGAGAGGGGGTGCAGGTGTTACAGGGACCAGAGTTCATGAGGACTTGCTGGAGGTTGGGCCGCATTACGAAGCCTGGGGTGAAGGTGGAGGCTGCAAAAGAAATTGTAAAAGTCTTTTCTTTCCGTCTTGTCTTCGAAGTTCTATCATTCAAGGACTTCCCCCCCCCCCCTTCGGGTGGGTGGTTTTTATTTTTAGTAGTGACAGGCTTTAACCCTCTGACCTCTGGTTCCTGTGCCTGCTTCTGGCTGGAAGTATAATCTCCTTTGAGGTTTTGTCCTTGCTGTTTCTTCCGTGTGTTCCCTTGCACTCTCTCTGCTTTGATGATGGGCAGTCGTATTTGTTTTTAAGGTTAGAGTCGTTTCTTACAGGAACAAAAAAGCATTTCTTTTTTAAGACCACCAAGTCTTAGGAATGCTTGCCGGATCTAGTCACGTTATTTAAAAAAAAAAAAAAAGTGTCGGTGTGGGTAATTCGTGCGCGTGCTCTAAGTTTCAAGCAGTTGAAAACATTTTTTTTTTTTGTTTTTTTTAAGGTATGAAGTGAAAACTAAGCTTCCCTCCTGCTCTTGCTCCCCAGGTCGCCTTCCCCTAGGCCACCATCAATGCTGGATTTTGTTTATGTTTCCAGAGATGAACTGCTCATAAATTTTGAAGCTTAGTAATAGGGGGTTGGTTAAATGCCCAACTGCTCCAAGTCTTCCATGGAAGAACATGCTCAGATCCCCCGTTTTTGCACCGAAGGAACACAGCAGAGAGCATGCCTCTTACAAGAGACTCACTGCCTTTTTTGTTAAGAGGAAAAAAGAAAAGTACTCTTTACTTTCCTTGCCTCTTGTGACTCTTCAGGACGCAATATAAAAAGCATAATCTAGTGTAACCCAGCGATGGAGGGAAAGCATTAGTTAGGAAATGATCTGCTTTTCTGATTTTGAAGCATTTGTGCAAATTGATTATGAAGGGAAAAGGGTCTCAGTCTTCAAAGTGCAAGTCTTTATTATTCTGTTTTCTCCTCGGGGCACTTCCATGGTAGCTGGCCAGCATTTCCCCGCCCCCTCCAATGGAATGAACAACTAGTTCTTAATATAGTGTGGTAGGATTAACTATAAAGGTTAACGATCCTTTTGAAGGCTTTCTGGTCACCCAGGTCTCCTGTTGGTGAGAGTTCAAAAGAATTAATACTTTCTATTGGAATGGTCTGAAAGATTGGGGAAACCACTTCAAATTCTGGGAGCAGGTTACTTTAGACATCATAATCGCATGTAAATAATACAATAAATTGCTTTCGTGATTTCCTCCCCTAGTAACTTTGGAGAAAGTGAGTGGAATCTGTTCCGTCTCCTGAGGAAATGTGTATCACTGTGTGTATGACAGAGATAATCTCTACTTTGTACCAGAGAGGCAGCCTAATGGTTAGACACATTTATGGCTGATGTCCTTCCTGATTGTGGTCCAGGTACGGTATGAATAGGAAGGGGCAGTTCTCGATACAAAATAGAAACTTTCGAGAACACGAGAACAGATAACATTTAAGTCGTAATTACCAATATTTTTTTATCATTTTTGGTGACTTGTTAATAAGAATATGCTAAAGGCAATAATACCGGGTTTTCTTCCAGATCCTCTGGAGTGAGGGATGAAATACAGCATGCAGGAATTTTTAAAACAGCTGTTAAAGAATTTAATATAGGAAGCAAGCTAATTTCTTAGGTGTATGCATCATTTGCCTTCATTAGGTGTACGCATCATTTGAGCTGTAAGAAACCACCCCAAGACCTGTTGCCTTAAGATATCTGTCATTTGTTAGATCCCAGTCCTGAGGGCTGGGGAGCTGGGCTGCGTTCAGCCGGGCAGTTCCTGTCTCACCTGGGTAAACTCCTGTGGTTGCAGTTGGTGGACGGTTGGCCGAGGGCTGGTTGGTTTACAGTGGTTTCCCTTACTTGTCTGGTGGATGATGCTGACCGTTGGTGCCTGCTGTTGGTTGAACCAGAGCAAGCTAACCCAAAGTTCGAGCAGTCCTTGGGTGAGCAACCAGCCGCAGCCAGAGGGGGCAGGAGTGCACAAGTACTTTTCAGTGCTCTGCTTACACCACTTTTGCGACTCTCCCATTGGCCGGAGCAAGTCACAAAGCCGTGCCCAGTTTCAAGGGATAGGAAAGTAGACACTACTTCCTGATGGGAGAAGCCATTGTTTCTGACTTCTCCAATGTATGAGCGTATGCATACGTGCAGTTGTTCATACCATCATTGACCATTTATCAGTTGCATGTTGAACATTTAGAATAAGGTTATTCTTAAATGTGTATAATGAACAGGCCTAGCTTTGGGTGAAACATCCCTGATTCCCTTTGTATGAAGTGTTATCGCTTTTTTCCTTCTAATTTTTCTTTGAAAAACACAAAAGCTTAGAAGGTCTCCACAAACTTTTATTGAGTTCATACTGTGAGCCGGGCACTGGGGACGGAAATAGGTGTGCCCCTGCCTTCCTGGTGCTTGTAGGAGGCAGAGAACAAAGACGTAAACAAGGAATTTCATTGCTGCAGAATGTGGTACGATGAGAAAGAAGGACACGGTGTTACGGAGTAGAATAATGGGAACCCACTTTAAATGTGGGGACAGGAAATGATTTGAGAAAATAGTACAGAATATGGCTCTATCATTCAGGTTTGTGAAAGGAGAGCAAATATTTTTATACCACGTGGTCATGGGCCAGGTGCAGATTCAGATCTTTTTTTTTAAGAGTTTGATTTCCCCCTTGAGATAGGCCTCTTATGGGATGAGTGAAAGCTGGAAGTTCACCTCTAAGAAAAACATGAAAAATGACTCCTGAGGTTTCTAGTAGCAGAGGCTGTTGTGGACTACACTTTCTAACAGTCCTCAGGCCGTTCACACAGTCTTGGCGATGAAATGGGGTAGTGGGAAGGGGCCCAAAGCCACAGGGCATCAGGCATCTTCCCTCTGCCCCTTCACCAACACCACCCTCTCCCCACGTATGTGGCAAGCTGCACCAGAGCAGAGCTTGTGCAGAGAACTAGACTTTTAGTGGGGAGTGGTGGAGAGTAACGGGTGAAGTGGAGTCCAGGACTTTTCGACGGTTTGAAAGAGATTTTCCCACCTGAGCACAAACGTAGACTTTGGTAACGCAGAGTTGCTGGTTCTTGGGGAGCAAATGCTTGATGGTTGGCAGTATCCGAAGGCCAACCCTGTCCCAGATCTCTTACCAGGCAGCATTTCCATTTTTCTTACACCAGAGCCTCGAATGCCTTAAAGGTTCCTGAGGTCAGAGAACAAAACAAAACTGGGACACTGGGTAACCTATGTCATATCGGGAGTAGGGAAGGGAGATCCCTAAAGTGTTTTGAGGGGCTAGTTGAGTGGTGTATTTATATCCTGATCTTGACAGCTTGCACCCACCCCCCAGCTCCTCCTTGGCCTGCCCTCTGCCCCCTTCCCAATTCCAGCACACTCTTTGAACCGCAGTTAACAATACCTTCCTTTCAAAGCTGATCTCCTTCCCTCTGGTTAGATTAAAGTATATAAATATTACATTTTTTCCCCTAAAGAATGGGTAATGACTTTACTTCTGAAAATATTTTACTTTCGCTGGGAGCGTACCCTGGAAGTCGTTGGGATCATAATGAAAACTTTCCCTTTTGCTAAGCTTTTCGTGTGTGTGTGTGTGTGTGTGTGTGTGTGTGTGTGTGTGTGTGTTTAGAGGCGAGGAGGGCTGGGGAGTGGAAACTACATTCCAATAAAAAGGGTTACATTCCTAAAACGAGGTCTTTAAAAATATTTTGCAGCCTGAGCCTTTGGTCCCTCACAAGTTCCTACAAGGGACAACCTTCAGACAGTGTATGGGCTTGTTGATTCTCGGGCCTTTGAACTGTGTGAGGAATGTGTCTCAAGACGGAAAAAGGAATGACTCCTGCTTTTAGGCTCTAGCCTGAAAGCTGGAAGAATGTTATTGTGTCTTCAAAGCCTGCTTCCCACCACGCTGTATTAGATGGGTTCTTGGAAAGCGTCTTTGCATGATCAAGTGTACAACAAAAGCCCGTGCCACCCAATTTGATCTAATTCAATGGCTACTTTTAGGTGGGTTTTAAATTAATGTGTCTCTTCTGTAAGAATACAGCCCCATTCCTCTGCTCCCTCTTTACCCCAGTTGAGATGATTTATAGTGACTCACTAGATTAGGAAACTTGAGGCCTTCCTTTTTGGGGGGGGTGGGGGAGTGGGGATTGGGGAGTGGGGAATGTTACTTTAAAAAAAATAGTGGCAGTGGTATTTCGGAAGGTAAAGAGTTCTTAGCTCTGTAGAATTGAGAATAGATTTTCACTGAAGGTAAGTCAGATTGAATTTGCATTGTAAAATCAGTACATTTAAATGATCACAGAAAACATGTAGAGTATTTTATTTGCCTGGTTCAAGTGTACCTGGCACCCTCCCTCTCTCCTTTCTTTCAGAAATTTTCCCTCTTCCTGTGATGGTGGGAAAACCCTGGTGTCCAGGCACTCGGGCACTCTTACCTACTAACAATTGTGAGCTCTTTGAGCGTAGACTCCAGTATCTGAAGAGGGAAGGGCCCACAAGACACTTGGCCAGATTAAAAACTTGTTCATCAACAGTTCAGGGAGCAGTTATTGAATCAAGGCAGGGGATAACTTTAGAAAAAGTCTCAAACAAAAACAATGCTGTGGGTATATTTTGAGTGCCTCCAACCATTTCATTCCCCAGATATCTTAAAAATCAAATTCAGATTTACCATTGTGTTAAAAATAATCAAACCAAATTACAGGAGCTCTTGCAATCTGATATGACCGGATATGAAAAGCTTGGGTGAAATTAATTGCAGCCTCATCATTCATATGTCTGAAATGCTGGGGTGCTTCCTCTGTTTCCCCCAAACCCTTCTTTTAAAGATTGATGGAAACTTTGCTTTGTTTTGACAAGATTTATTTCTCTGCTTCCAACAGGAGTTTAACCAATTTTTAGTCTACTGAGAGAGTTCTTGTGATGTTAATTGTAGTTTACTAATCTAGGTCAGAGCTTACTTAGCATTCTCACTGATGAGGTTTAAAAGTATCAAAAGCAACGAGAAAATTATTTGAAAAATAATTATTGTATCACCATTACCTCTGCCTTTACAATGAGGCTAGTTTGTTCTCTGTGCTTATTCCTTTTCTTCTTCCTGAGTATATCTTTGCTAATTAGCCCTTCTACTAAAATACTGGGACGATCTGGGGAAAGGAATTAAATTTAAATGAGTCCGTTCTGCCAGTGTGGCACGTGTTAGCTACTCTGCTACAATGTTATCCTGGGTCTGGGAAGTTGAACTTAATTGCCAAGGTAGGAGACTGCTCCCCCCCGCCCCCGGGTTCTGTTTCCACACTCCATTGAGGCTGGGCTGGTTTGATGGCCACAGTTCTAGGACGTGTATTGTAAACTAGTGTATCAGCTATTAGAGCAATTCTTCTTCAACATTGCTTTTGCTATTTCAAGTATGAAGCTAAAACTTAGAATCTAAGCAATTTTACACCTAGCAACACCAGTTGTCACCCTTTGTTCTGAAACCCCAAATCTGTAATATAAATGCCTTCTGTTTTATTCTGAAGAGTATTTCCATTTTCTTGGCCAGTCATTTGACATTTATGCTACTTTCTAAATAAAACCTTGCAGTGTTTCCCAGCAGGTATATGCATCTGGTATTGGGCTAGGCTATTTCTGGCTCGACCAGCGTGGTTGACTGGGTTCGAATGCTTCATGCAGTGAGTTTGGCATTTGGTAGATACTGTTTGTTGTCGATACTGAATAAATGAATGTGGGGCCATATGTTTTTAAACCACAGTATGGGAAGTATGCCAGCACTTTATTTATCTGTAGACCAGAATCATATTCTGTTCAGGAGGACAGAGAGTGTTTCTCAACTCCATTGCCACGGCCTCACACTTACTTGGCGGGTACTTGTCTTAAATGTTTCCATTCGTTCCATAATCAAGCTGTTGTAATTAGCAAACCTGGATATTTGAAGAAAGCATAACTGGTCATGAAGACAGTGGTGAGGAATTGCCAAAGGCTCAAATGTTTGTAGACCAGACGTGAGAGAATGTTTTAGTTAATACAACAAGGAGTTAGTGGGTTTCTGCTGAGTGCCAGGCATAGTCCTAAGTTCTGGACTCACAGCTGTGAAGAACAGACAGCCATTCGGGCCCTTGTAGAGCTTCTTTTCTCACGGACAGGTTGAGGGAGTAAGCTGTCAAGGATCAGCTTTCCCAGAGGACAAAGGAGACCCACTGAGAGATGTGACAAGGGCTTCTGGCCCCCCCTTTATGGACTTGAGAGGTTGACAACATTGATTTGTACACACACTTTTACCTTAAAACTCATCACAGTCCTTTTGCCTGGATGTAAATACATCATTTGGACTCTTTGTGGCTTATCAGTCATGACTAAGTTTACCTTGTGACTCACAAATGCAGCAAAGTCCGATTTTTCTGCTGTAATAGGGCTGTGTATGAGAGAGAAGGAAGTAAGAGTTGAAGTTGATGTGTCTCCGCTTGGAAGAGATGGTCTTACACGTAAAGTCAAGATCTGGAGCAGATGACAATGAGGGAAAAAGGGCGAGGGGTATTGATATCTCTGGGGGTCATGGCAAGGATGGGAACTGGCCATAGGTATGGCCACCATTGTGTGTTGGGCCACAGATCTGTGTTGGTGTCATGAACGAACCATAGCTCATGTTGCGATGTTGACTTCAGTAATTTTCCCTGGGTGTCAAAACTTTTCTTTTGAACACCAGTGTGCAACACTGGTGATGTGTAATACCAATCCTTTTCTGAAATTTTGTCTGGAAATTCTGTTGGAAAAGTATTTAGTATACTTTCTCTATGCTTATTACTTGTACAAAATGTTTGGGAGGAAAGACCAAAATCTTGAAACTACTCCTATATAGAAAGATTTTATTTTTATATTATTGTGCGTTTTGCTAGTAAGGATCTTCAAGCATATTCCTGTTAGAACCACAGATCACGAGAGGAAATCCCACAGTTTCAGGGAACATTTTCTAGTGGTTTAAAGCTTTTATGGTGAGATTTCTTTATAGCTGACTTAAGTCCCTTATTCTCAAGGGAGAGCATTTCCCTCATTCTGATTTTAGTAGTGGTGAGAAGTGATAACCCCTGTCTTTTTTTTTAATTGGGTATGTAAATTTTATTTTTATCAGAGGGTTTAAATATATATATATATATATATATATATATATATATATATAATCTACTGTAAAGGACAGTGAGGTTGTAAAAACAAATTAAAAAATAAAACATAATGGCTACGTTTATTTATTTTAATGTTTATTTATTTTTGAGAGAGAGCATGCATGCAGGGGAGGGGAAGAGACAGCGAGCAGAGCTCAGATGTGGGACTGGAACTCATGAACCTCGAGATCGTGACCTGAGCCAAAGTCAGTCACTTAAACCCCTGAGCTACCCAGGTGCCCCTTTAATGGCTAAATTTAAATGTGCAGAAAATGATACAGGAAATCACAATAACCTTGGTGCTGGTGCTAGTCAGTTTGCTAAAAGAGGAAATAAGGCTGGAAATGATTTTAAACCAACTCTTCAAAGAAAATAGCCGTAAACATAAAATGTTTCATAAGTGATTAGACAATGCTCATTAAACTGGATATGACTTTCTGGGTTTCAAATATGATATATATTCATTAGCTGAAATTTATTTATAGAGTCACATTCTTCTGAAAGAAACTTTTTACATTTTGTTTTTTTATTATATTTTATGTTATGTATTTTCTAAGAAATATTTTATATTTTATAATTCACTTTTCTACCAGTAACAACAGCGCACCCAGTACAAATACAATTTGGGGCTCTTTAAAGAGTTTACTTTTAAGTAATCTCTACACCCAACGTGAGGCCTGAACTCACAACCCCGAGATCAAGAGTCATGCACTCCACCCACTACGCCAGCCAGGCACCCCCAATTTAGGGTTCTTTTATGTGGCCAGGAGATTTAAAGGTGTTTGAAAACCAGTTGGGAGAGCTGCTGAATATTTATACAATTCGGTTTTTCAAGTAAACTTGTTTCATCGTTCATTTTTAACTCAGTATTTTTTTTTCAACATTTATTTTTATTTTGGGGACAGAGAGAGACAGAGCATGAACGGGCGAGGGACAGAGAGAGAGGGAGACACAGAATCGGAAACAGGCTCCAGGCTCTGAGCCATCAGCCCAGAGCCCGACGCGGGACTCGAACTCACAGACCGCGAGATCGTGACCTGGCTGAAGTCGGACGCCCAACCGACTGCGCCACCCAGGCACCCCTCAGTATTTTTTTTAAGTGTTCCCTTACTTTGTGACACTACAAGATAACCCAGGATCATCTGATTTATTTTCTGCCCTAACCCTAGAATCTTCCATTTCTCCAAGAAGCCCTGGATCCTTTCCTTGGTGAATTGTATTAGGGACCAACATATTGGCGCTAGCTGTGTTTGTTGCTACGGGTGTCATTTATTTTCTGTCCTCCCAGTTGCCAGAGTGAGGAAACACGTGTGTGTATATTACACCCTATCGATACAGACATACCTACAAATATGTCTATATGTAACCATCTGGATCTATACCAAACTACACATGAGTTCATACTGATGTCTCTTAACTCTAATGGATTTCCATATGGATTCTTCTAGCTTTCCCCCTTGTTTATCTGTCACCTCCCACCCCCAATGGTGGGAAACTTTGCTCTCACCATCCTCTGTCCATTCACTTCCTTGTTGGAATCTACCTCATGCATATGCATGCTAGTTTCAGAATTGTTAACTTGTGCCCTATAGGAAACAACTTGATCAACCAGAGCGTGGTGCTTATGTATAGTTTCTTTTGCCTTAAGTCTTACAGATTCCCCTCCTTTCCAAAGTTACTTTAGTCAGTATCTTCTTCCTTGGCCCCCTTCAGTGAGGTAGTTTCATGTGTTTGTAATACATTTTGACTCTTCTGTCCCATTCTGTGTTCTACCTGTGATCACTGACTTTTTTTTTTTTTGTAGGATCCCTTAGAATATTTTTTAAAATGTTTTTTAATGTTTATTTATTTTTGAGAGAGAGAAGAGAGCATGAGCAGGAGGGGTAGAGAGAGAGAGAGGGAGACACAGAATCCGAAGCAGGCTCCAGACTCTGAGCTGTCAGCACAGAGCCCAACGTGGGACCCGGGGCTCGAACTCACGAAGTGTGAGATCCTGACCTGAGCTGAAGTCGGACGCTCAACGACTGAGCCACCCAGGCGCCTCTGTGATCACTGACTTCTTAAGGATTTTTAAAAATTTGCAGACATTAAGGTTTATTCTTTTTTTATGTTTATTTATTTTTTTTTTGAGAGAAAGAGAGTGCAAGTCAGACAGAGAGAGAGAGAGAGAGAGAGAGAGAGAGAGAATCCGAAGCAGGCTCCAGGTTCTGAACTGTCAGCACGGAGCCCCACGCGGGGCTTGAACCCATGACCCGTGAGATCATGACCCTGAGCTGAAGTCTGCGCTTAACCAACTGAGCCACCCAGGGGCCCCCACGTTCTTTCCATTTTAATCTGCTCTATGTCAGTATTTATTTGTGCAGCCACAGAGCATTATAGATTTTTGTACCACCTTAGAGCTACTGTGATTGTCACAGCCTGATTCAGCTTTCTTCCTTGAAGGGTCTAGATATTCGGGCGTTTGAAACTGTGTTGTTTGAATCCTCCTGCGGGTCATCTTTTAAAAACCCTGTTTTGTAATCTTGCCTCACTGTAGATATTTATAAAATCTTCACTTTTACTTTGCCGTAGTTGATTGACGGGGCTCAAGGAAACGAGTTAATACAGTTCATTTGAGCCTGGTCATCATCAGTTCCTGGACACCCGGTGGGAATCTGGAAGTGGCCACACACTGCTGCCTGGGCTGGGCACAACAGCATGGGTCACAGGAGGCAGCCACAGGGCTCAGCCCCATCTCAATTTGTCCTCTGGGGACAGGGCTTTCTTTGCTGGACTGCAGGAAACTGTTTCTGGGCTTAAAAAGGCCACTTTGTGGTAAATTGGTGCTTATCACCTTTGCAGGAAAAAAGTAGCTACTTAGCAACTGGCCGAAAGGGGCTCGCAGATCATATTTACAGAGTCTTTTAACACTCAACCAGGTTTTTTTTTGGTTTTGGGGTTTGTATGTTTGTTTGTTCTGTTTTGTTTTTTGATCATTTACTACAAGCAAAGTATAATCAGCCTTAAGGCTACTCTCTCCTGGGGTGGCTACCCTTGACCCAGACAACTGTGCTTCCTACCCACCAGGAGAGCAGGTGTGCTGTGGGGCAGGTACTCAGAGGGGGGAGTGACAGGGGAGCCACAAAGGCACAGATGTTTGGGTCAAATGCTAGGACACAAAAGACAAATAAAATCCAGGTCATTTATGTTTCATAGTCTTATTCCCTACAGTCTTTTTTTTTTTTTCTTTAAAAACACAGACATTGATTTTTTTCTCACCCTCTGAAATTGTCTCAACTTGTGTTTCTGGCAATAGAATTCCTGACATACTAGATCATAAAGATTACTGCTAGGCGTATTTTATATCTGTGTGTGTGTGTGTGTGTGTGTGTGTGTGTGTGTGTTTTCTCCATATATTTAACCTTGGGTTACATGTGTAATTTTTCAAACATTCCCTTATAATCAGTTTTGTTGCCTGTACTTGTTGACTGTGAAAGCCTCTGGAAAAGTTGTTTGAAGTACAGGAGACTCACAGGTTTCTTTATACGTGTCCTTTTCACCAAAATGAACCTGGATGAAAGTTGTTTTTAAAACCGTTTAAAAACCTACTGACCTAAAATACATCTTATGCCCTTTTTTAACCTTATATTGAAAACAGGCATGTATACCTGCTAATGCCCGTGATTTCAAAATGCCCAGAAATATCCAAATAGCGTCCCACAGGTCATTGACTAGAGACGTTCATGGTATCCTCTATAGAGTTTCTGGCGCTGCTTGCTTTTGCACATTCCAGATTGTCACCAGAGTCTAAAAAGAATTAGTATGCCTGGACTATATTTGCATTTAGAGTGTTAGCAACCCTCCAGAGTACACACACTGGGCTATTTATGAAGCAACTTCAGCTGACAGCTGAAGATCAGAAGATTCTATTTTAGGAAGTGTCCTAAATGTGAGGTTCTGTGGTGAAAAAATTTAGTGCCCTACAGATAAGAATACTTAAAACAGGAAGCAGTGGTAATTTATTGCTTCCTGTGTAAGTATCCTTATCACTATGATAAGCTTTAGGTTTCAGTTCTGCTTTTCTGATCCCAAGATTTCTTTTCTTGTAATCAGCTCCTGTAAGAGGATTACAGATAATAATAATAATGATAATAATAAATATAGGGAAATGTACAAATCTGGTGGTTGCAGGTGGGGCGGGGTACGGGGAGAGAATTTACCAGCATGATTTTTCCTGTCTTGAGAAGAGTCTTTCGTTTCCAGCCACTCAGTAGTGTTTGGTAGGCTAAGACAAAAACTATACCACCATTGGCTCATTCCCTTGGCTCTGTCTGTTGCATGTGTGTGCATATGGCATCGATTCCAGGTTAGTGTAATGCAAGGCTGGGTTGACTGTGGCTCATGAAAGGTTGGATAATGGGATAGACCAGCATGGATAAGAAAAGAGGAGATGGGAATTTAATTCCTGATCCTGCCACTTCCTGGGATCTACCATTTTTGACCTAATTTTCTGGTTCATAAAATTAGAGGTAGTAATAATCGTTCCCCAATCAATCTGATAGCGTTGTTCCAAGGAGCAAGTGAAGAAATATATGGAAGCTCATTTATAAGCTGAATTGCCTTGGGAGCCTGTGGTTTATAGTGGTTTCCCTTAAATCCACCGCTCCCCTTTAGCTCGTAGGACACGAGGGTACTTTTGACTCATGTTCCTTCCTTAGTAATAGTATGTTTCAAATTCAGTCAGCTTCCTAGATTTGTTGGCTGGACGACTATATTGTGATTGTACCTGAGAAGATGCATCAATGTTGACTCTCTAGTGGAGATATGTGTTTCATGAAGTAGGAGTCTGTTGTGCTGTTAAATTCTAGGGAGCTGCGTTGCATTTATTAGCTTGGCATAGAAAAATCAAAGTTCTACATATGGGCTAAATTATTTTATAAGCTGTAAGTATAAATCAGGATTAAAGAGTGAAACGTATTTATTACATTTTAAAAAGAAGTATGTACATGCATTTTATAGTTCCTATGGATTTAATTATATACTAAATATGGAAAATAAAAGTATTACTGGGTAGCACTGAATGTTTACTTCCACAGCACTCGAGTTGATAAATGTCTTTGCTCTTGAACCTGTGCCTTCTTTGCCAGAGAGATCTGGTGCGATGCGCTGTGCCAAGCAGGAGGGACAGCCATCCTAAAGAGATGGGTGAAGGAAAGCCAATAGCACTCAACGTACTTACGTAAAGGTTGGTCATAGGTTCTCGATGGCATAACTTACTCTTCCTAAAGAAAGGGAGCTTTGGAGAACAAAAACCAGCTAAATCATCTCCTATTCACTTCTGCTCTTGCAAAGTGACTTTTTGTAGTGTTGGCTGTGTTGTGATTTTAAAGGGTGCCATGTTTTTATGGAGGAGAGTGAATATTCAGTTGTGAGCTCATTCTTGGTCCTGACTTGCCTTTGTCAAGGTCACAGGTTTGTGGGAAGGATGACGATGATAGGGTACACATGGCTGTAGAGGAGTCTACAGTTGGGTCCCCTTTCCTGTCCTCAAGTGTATGACATTGGCCAGCTCTCCAGAGTAATTATGTCAGTGGCTCACTGGGCTCATATGTGTTCCAAAATTATTTCAGAGCATTGGCTCCATTGGTCAAGGACAAACAGAGATAAAATGAGAAGAACAAAGGGTAGGTTGGAGGAGGAGTAAAATTCATGTGGCGGTTTTGTAGACAGCCACTGACCAGAGTTAATTACTAATTTATAATTACCCAGGGGTCAGGAGTTTGAATTTTAGTTATTTCACTGTTTTGTTTTCCACGTAGAGTGGGTTATGTGAACTATTATATGAATCTTTGAATTTAGTAAGAAAAATACTAGGCCTGAAAGTGTCCCTAAAGATGATAACACTTCAAACATTCATTCTATGGTTAAATAAATTCAGGTCCAGAGAAGTGAAGTCAGTTGCTTAAGATGATACGGCTGTTTCATGGTAGAATCAGCAGAGAACCCTAATATATTATCTCCAGCTTGATGCTTTCTCGGCACCCCCCCACCACCCCCTGCCATGCTATACTGCACAAAGACTTTCATGCATATATGCCTTGTTGATTTTATGTATATATAATGTTACACATGTTGCATACATATATGTGTGCCCAGAGGGTATACGCTGTAGATTTAATTGTTCATTTATTTGTTCCTCAAATAGTTAATAATGCTAGGCACTGTTTTGGGTGCTAGGGATATAGCTGGGAATAAGAACTAGTTTCTGCCCTCATGAAGTTTATATTCTAGTGGGACAGACAATAAACAGATACAGTTATTTCAGATACATTTATTTCTGATAGTGGTAAGTACTCGTCGGGAAAAATCCAGCAGGGTGGAGATAATGGGCAAAATGCACCATCATCAGTTTATCAAAGCAGCTAAATGGACCACACTCAAATTTAGTTTCAATTTATTGTTATTGAAGTCGTTCTGAAAAATTCGATTGGGCAAGAAGCATTTGGGTTTTCAAAGACATGTTTGGGGAAAAATTATAATTTATGAGAATAATTAAAGGATTTAAAAGATTGCTTGTTAAATGAAGTTTCCTCTTTTATATGCAGAGTATTTGATTATTAACCCTCCATGAAAATAATTCATGAGCATTGGTAATTAACTGCCTGTATCCATGACTTAGCCAGCCCTATCCGTAAAGTTTTTAAAATGCATTTATGACTAGCAGGAATTTATTAGTGCTCTTTTTTCAGCATCCTCTTTCCTTTCTGGGGGAGGAGAGGACTAGATTTCCCAGTGTTTGCACTGCTCTGCTCATCTAGGAGAGCCCTGAAAATGGTGATGCTGTATGTTATATAACTTGGAAGGACTTATTTTAAATAATAGTAAGGCAATCAATGGATGATATGTCTAAACTAAGATAAATGTATGCTGGTTATCAATGAATAGCCCTGGTTCCTTGGTAAAAGTTGGAAGACTCTTATTTCATTGGCTTATGACTTATTTTTATAGGTACCTGTTCTCCCCACAGTTGTAGATAAAGAGTTTTCTGGAGATAATGACTAGAGTAGTCCTTGCCTGTTTTCCCCACTACACAGATCCCTTTGTCAAGTGACTTTGATGTTATGGTAATGGTTGATAAGTTGTTGCTTCTGAAATGGAGGTTAAGTCTCCAGCCTCCTGTGAAACTCTTAGGGAGCCTAAAATGACATGTCCTGCAGGTCTAGGTCTTGTATTCATAAACTGGTTGGCTGGAAGGACAGGCCCAGAAATGGCTCTCTGGTCCCATGGGGCGCTGGGGACCTGCATTGTTTTGGTCTAACATTTGGACTTTCTGAAAACCCTCTGTGTAGCCTGGCTTGAGCTCCTTTTTCCTTTTGGTCGCTGATCATTCGAACCTGGATTCTCCTGATTTTAGCATCCATATCCCTCATGGCCCATGTCCTTTCTTGGCTGGTCAAGGGCCTGTGTCCTAATTGTCTTCAGTTCATTGTTCATGACTCTTTTCTGAGCGTGCTCCATTGACTGCAATCTTTGGCATATCTTCTGTGCTTTAAGAGCATACTTGTGGCCACAGAGCAATTTGGTGATGGTGATAGTGTTGAATTAGGAGAACTCTAATATCAGTTTCTAGGTTCTGATGGTTTTTCCAGTGGCGTAAACAATTTTGAAGTATACTGAATATAGTCACATAAAATATATAGAATGTGAGTAGTCCCATTATGGCCAAACAACACATCAATCAGCTCTGATGACTTTAAAGAAGAATCAAGATCTTTGTAAATTTCTGAGGGCCTCCAGATTGGTTTGGAAACAGCGAGAGCTTAGTTCCAAGTAGATTTGAAGGTCAGCAAATATCGAGGAATACTGAAGGCAATTTTATCAATCACCTCTAGACATTCTCTGTAGTACACAAACACCTAAGTCTTTGATTAGCCCTTTGGCTTTGGTTTGGTTTATTTTCATCTTATCAATGGTTATTTGCTTATTATATTCATTACTGTCTCATTATTTCATAAAGTATATTTGTATCAAGGCAACTAATATATGTCCAGTTATTCATTGCATAGGTATTTACTTGTTGACTAACCTACCATGTACCCAGCTACTTTGGAAGATGGAGACTCCAGTAAATTAGGCAGAATTAGGTTTTTATCATCATGACATATATATTACCGTAGTGGAAGAGACAAATGATAAAGAAGTAAACAAAAGCATATAATTTCACGGAGTAAGACCTACCAGGAAAATTAAGTCGTGTACAGTGATGGAGAAGAAGGGGTAGGGCGGGCTATTTTTGATAACAGTAGTCAGAAAGGAAGCATTTGAGCAAACACCTGAGTGAAGTGAAAGAGAAGTTCCTGTACCTATGTGCTCGTGAAGAGTGTTCTGAGGAGCAGCAGATGGGAGTCCTACAAAGGGAACAATCCCAGTACGTTCCAGTGCATCTGGAACAGCCGAGAGAGGGGTAGCAGACGCAACAGGAGTAGTAGGTTAGAGCCAGATCTTGGAGGGCTTGATAGGTCATGGTGAGTGGTTTGGATTTCATTCTTGTGAGATGGAAAGCCCAGTCAGAGGGTTAACATACGTGCCAGGAGCACCCTACATGCCTACCAAGGATTCTACTGGAGAGACATGGAGTTCGTCTGTATAATCTCTTACTCGTCACCTCTTTACTTTCAATTGAGCCAGTCAGCTGGGGTCTCTTCCATGAACTAAAGCCACCTTCGACCTAGGTTTTCATAGATCCGTTCCTAGAATTGCTTAGGCACATTTTAGGGGTACCTCCAGGAGATTTCATCTTCGGTCTTGCCACAGCAGCATGTTGCCCAAGCCGCTGAGATGCCCGTGGGCCAAACCAGCCCCTTTGGATATTGTCACTACAGTTTAGTCGTCATTCCAAGACTTTCTGGATGCTTGGCCACCCACCTAATGATCCTTGACACATTCCTGGCAAGGCACGCCTACTCTGGTTTCTTTACAGCCAGATCACAATTCTTTGGAGAATGGCAAAGCCCCTTTCATCTAGGGTAGGGTCCTTGATTGAAGCCTCCGTCAAGCATTCTAGCTGCAAATAATTTAAGCCAGTTTTTATCTACCTTGGTTTGGTCATTTTTGTTTTGGAATCCATGTCACCTGACATGACCCGTTCACATAGTGGCCTTATTAGTGCTTACATTTATTTCAGCCCTCTTTTTATCTTAAGTGGTTTTTAGGTTATGGGATCCAAATTTAGACTTGCTGATAACAGTTGGATGCTAGTGGACTGGCATTGAGTGGAGGTCTGTATGTTTTAGGAAGTACAGTATTAGTTCGTTTTAATCCTTTGATCTTCCTGTATGCTGGATACTAGTCTGCTCTAACACCTACATTCAGAGCACTTTTTTTTCCTGTGACATTTAAAAGCTGTAATGGAAACATATGGCACCAATCAGGTAGAGTGAGTTAGCTTTGACTTTTATTGCTTTTTTTTTTTTTTAAACTGGATTTTACCTACTTCCTGGAAAATGTTGGCCGAGTTCACTTTTAATGATGTTTTGGATATGCCATTTGCTTTGAGGTGTTAACTCTGTGATCTTTCTTGTTTTGAGCTGCTCTGGACAGCTGGCTGTAGTGGCTTCATGGAGACATGCTCACGGGTTGATGAGACCCTAAATATGTGCATGGCAGGGGGAGGTGGCAGGGGGAGAGTGACCTTCATTATCTGAGGTCCCGCCATTATTAAGGATTTAGTAGGGAAGTAGAAGCTATAAAAATATTCACTAATAAGCTAACCACTTCTAGAGTCTCTCCATGCTTATTATCTCTCTATACTTACTACCAGGGATGGCTCCTCTATCTGCTTTATTCAACACTGAAAGTGTGCATTTTGCAAAAGATGCAGAATTTCATGAAGTCAATGGAAAAGACGTTGAAAGGGTGCCTGGGTGGCTCAGTTGGTTAAGCGTCCGACTTGATTTTGGCTCGGGTCATGATCTCACGGCTCGTGAGCTCGAGCCCCATGTTGGGCTCTGCACTGACACCATTGGAGCCTGCTTGGGATTCTCTCTCTCTCTCTCTCTCTCTCTCTCTCTCTCTCTCTCTCCCCCATCCCCTGCTCACACTCTCAAAATAAATAAACTTTAATAAATAAAATAAAATTCTCAAAAAAAGAAGAAAATGAACTACTGAGATTCCGAAGTAGTCAGTGACAAGTCTAGATCTAGCAGAATTAGATGAGAGAGCTACTGAAGAAACAAATCAAAGATAATGACTCCTTTAGGGAATGGTAAAAATATAGGATTAAGAGAGGCCCATGGGGAAATTGATAAAGCCTCTGAATATTTCTATAGAATAATTTTTTTATGATTGTTCTATAAAAACCGAAGAACTCAAAGAGATGAAATATGCAGGAAAAGTATTTTAAAAAATGAACACTTTGATCACACTCTGTTCATTCTAAGACTTTGCCAGGAGAGGCAGCTGACTTACATTTTGTTAAGTACAGGCAAAATAGCTTTTTCCATCTATTTTAGTTTCAATATTTACAGTACTCTAATTTTCCAATATAAAATTCCATTGAAACTGCTTTTTACTAGAAAAATGGGCTTCATCTTTTAAGTAGATTTTACTTTTTTTATAACTTTTTTTTGTTTGTTCTGAGAGAGAGGACAAGTTGGGAGAGGGGTGGAGGGAGAGAGAGAGAGAGAGAGAGAGAGAGAGAGAGAGAGAATCCTAAGCAGACTCCATGCTCAGCGAAGAGTCCAACATGAGGCTCCAACTTATGAACCATGAGATCATGACCTGAGCCGAAATCAAGAGTCTGATGCTCAGCTGACTGAGCCACCCAGGCACCCAGATTTTACTTTTTTAAATGGTTTTTTGCTAGTACCAGTTACGTTCAGCTGATAATGACGTTCTGTGTATTTCTTTTATGCATGTGGCGTATGATAGTCGTGGGGAGGAGCCCTTCCCTTTTCCTCCCCAAATTTTGCAGAGTAGAATGGAGTTTCTCATTGTGTCAGTCCAGTTGTTGAGTAGGCAGGTAGCAAAACTCCAGGGATAATTCACTCTGGTGAGCCCAAGAAAGACCATTAGTGCTCACGGATGGTTTTGAAAACTCATTGGAACGGAGCGATGCTCGCCAGCGTTGTAGCAAACACAAATAAGTTGTCAATTCCACGGAGTCCCAATAAAAAATTCTTCCCGGCCCTTCCAGCTAGATATGGATCAGTCCTCAAGAAGGCTACACAGAGAGGAGCCTCTTAAGAAGTTTGTCCGACAACAGATAGCCATTCATGAAAAGCTTGCTGATGCTAGTCAATAAAATTTAAAATTTTAAGGGTTTCTTCTCATGTCTAATTCCCATTTCAGCTCAACTGCATATTTCCTGAAGGAGGTGGAGTTAGAGCGAATTTTTTTTTCTAAGAAAGGAATATGAATCAATGAAGCCATCCGTAGTGGGAGGTTGGGCTAGGTAGCGATAAAATCCAAGAGGAGGGAAATGGAAATATGCACAGATTTTTCTTGGCTGGGAAGAAAATTATCAAGAAACGAAGTTTGTTTGATACAGTTCTAAGCACGATATTGATGCTGTTCCTATAACCACCACCTCAGTGTGATTATGCACTGCTAGGTCTTCCAGGGAGCACTTAATTAGTGTCTTGTAGAAAAAAATCAAATCTTGTAGGAAAAAAGTCAGTTGGGCAGCTGTCCAGTTTCTGATCTGCTCACGCGTAAATGAAGATGAAGACCTTAAGAACTACAACCCAGAGCATAAATTGTAGTATCATTTGTGAACAGAGATGATGACGCGGGATGACCACCATGATCTACTTGAATTCCTTTTTCTGGATTCATAACATCATCCTCGTTAGTCATTCTCTTTTTCCTGGTCTTTGTGTTTCAGGCTCATAGAGTGCTTTCCATAGCCGTTTAAAAGTCCATACTTCAAAATTCAATTCTTTGTCACATTCTTTGGGTGATTCTGTTATTGCCAAACCAACACATGCTTTTATTAGTGCAGTAAAAGCAGAAGCAAAATATTGTTTAGAAAATCTGGCATAGGGAGAAATCATAAAATTTATTTTCAAATGGAATAGAAATGGTACTGGATTGTGTGCTGTTCAAGTTCATCCATGTTCCATCTTTCATCATTTGGCATGAACTACAGAGTTATGTATAGGGGTTTTCATTTTATTAGTGTTTGAAGTTCATTTGCTGTAAAACATTGATACAGATGAGTTTTGAAGCCCTGATTAACCCAAGTGGTTGGCCCAAAGATTATTGTATGAAGTAGGACATATTATTGCCCTGAGACCTATTGTTGGTATTGACTAGAGTAGCTTGAGTATTGCTCAAGAGAAATTTGATTCCAATTGTGAATGGAGGATTTACCCAGGGTCTTTTGTGATGGCTTTTAAAGTGGACCTGGGATGTTTGTGAGGATAATGAATAATTCCAGATGGAGTAAAACTTGACTTCTATCCTAGAAACCAAGACAGAAAGACCACAAAAATGTTGATACCTTGGCCATTAGAAATCAAACGCACTATGATCAAATATTTTGAATTACTGGCGCTAGGGAAGAAGAAAACTCTTTCTGCTGCCGTTTTGCTTTTGAAAAGCAGATGGCATCTTTTTAAAAATACCCTTGAAATCCAAGCTCTCTGGATTGCTCATTTCATTTTCACGTGGGCATTCAAGGGGGTAACCACTGGGATCTGGGATGTGGCATCTATGGTACTTCTTGTGGCTTTCGTTTGTAATATTTTTGTCAGAAATGTGGCGAGCAGCCATCCAGAGAACCTTAATACAGGACTCTTAGAATCGTGCATAATTTTAGGACCAAAGAAACCACGGCATAAAAAGAAAAACCCCAAAAATGTAGCAATTTGAATAAAAAGGACCCCAAAATAGGATGGTAAGGGAAGTGTTTAGGGAACGAGGAGTTAAAACTAACAAGACCCTCCAGTGGAAGACTATCTGCCATGCATTCTTTCCACTTTCTGGATCTCTCACACAAACCATCTTCCCTCCTTGCCTTCAAGGGCTTTGTCTCTTTCCTCCTTCTGTCTTTCCATTCAGAAAACTGCCGTACGCTCTTTACTAGAAAAGCATTTAAAAGAAGATGATGACACAGAATGCTCTAAGTTGGTCTTATTCTCTTCTGGATGGTCAAAATAGTATCGCAATATTTTTGTAAGAATCGCAAATACATATTTATCCACGACAGACCACTTGTTAGCTATTTTCTTGCCTGATTCCTTGCATCAGAAAGGTGTTTTATACTTGCAGGGTTGTTCCTCTGAGTTGATTTGGGTTTTATGTGTAGTCCTGTTTGTATTATTCCCGCTTTACAGTAAAACACGTAATTCTACTTAACGCTAGATAAGGAGTTGACAGAGTAGAGCTTGTGGGCTAAAATCTGGCCGTCACCTGTTTTCGTGTGTGTGTGTTAGTTATAATGGGGATTTGGCCACCCCATTTCTTTATGTATTGTCTGGCAGCTTTCGACCTAGAACAGCAGAAGTGAGTTGTTTGAATAGAGATTGCGGGTACAGATGGTAGGTAAAACTTGACATTGTGATTGCTCTCTATCTATTTTGTGCGTGTCTATGGTCTCATGGTGCGTTAGGTGATTGTATCACAGGAGGCCTGAGTTAGGTGTCTTTGTCACTACAAGGTGACATCTATTATGACTTCCCAAAGAATCCTGGACCGTGACTCCAAGTCAGGATGCCACATTCACATGGTGATAGTGCATATTTATAGTCACTAAGAGCAAGGTTTTAAAAAGCGTAAGTAAATGAATAAATCATGCCAAATTTGAATGGATCGTTTCTGGAAAATAATGATCGCCAGTTGTTCAAAGAAAGTGAACCTCCGGGAGCCTCGTACTTCGTATGGGGAGTGCTTCTGTAGTGAGCCAGGAGTGGATAGGTGTAGGGCTACAGATCAGCCCTTTGTATTGATTAGTCATTTTAGTCCTGTTTTATATGCTTTTTGAGTCATCTGAATGAAGTGACTGACCAGGGGTCTTTGCTAAAATTAATGGGAAACTAATTTTTGTATAGTTTATGATCATGGGAAAGTACTGTTATTTGACAGCTTCTATTCGTGACCATGCTTATGGCCCTGTCATAGCTTCTAAATTACACTCATGAAACAGTTATTCAAGACTCACAATTTGTATTTATTTTAGTCTGGTTAGACAGCTCTTCCTTGGGCTGATTCCATGCATTTGGAGAATTTCAGGTGTATTGATGTACCTATAAAATCTTAGTTCTGTTCAAATGTTAGAATGTGTATCATCTGTAATTGGGGATCTTCGTGGGGAGGAGAAAGCCTTTTGAAACCTCAAAAAGCCTTTATTCAGTGGGAGGTGTGATAAGAAGCAAAACTTTGACACTGTGAATGACAGTTGACCGCTGTGGTGGAGGCGACTGGAAAGAAGTACATAGGAAAGTACCAGGGACAAGATGGCTACTTTCCAGCTTTTTCTGAGGCATGATGCTTGGCAACCAGTTTCGAATGGCTTAATGGAACTCAACCACCGGGCTGTGTACAGTGCAATTCGCAGGGCTGTTCTCACGCAGACAGTGGTATAAACAGCGCCCCCTGTAGTTGTACTGCCCTAACCTCGGTTACAGCAAAAAGCCAAACTAACACCAAAACACATTCCCAAACCATTATGTTGTTGTTTTAGTTAGATTATCTGGAGAGTTGGGTTTTATTGCCCTGCCTCGCTCATTAAAACTGAGAGTGAAGAACTGGAATTGTCTCTAGGTTCCCACTCCTGCTAATTAGGTGTGTTGTAGCTTGATACAGAACCCAGCTTGATTCTCAGTTTAACTTCCCGTCATGAGCCAGCCCTGAAACCTAGAAGTATTGTTTTTCATGGAAGCAGTGTGGAAGACCTCAGCAACTCCTGAATCCATGCCGAAGTACACATGCATGAGTCCGCTGCTCTGGGGAGGAAAGAGCTGCAGGGTGAAGATTCACAACGCTGCCGTCACAAGATTGGCCTTCGTATTATGCATATTTGCTTCCAAGGCTTCTAGTGCCGGTAAAAGGCAGCGCCTTGGATTTCAGACAGCTTCCATGGCACATTTTCAAGCTTTGTTCTTGCAACATCTTTTCAACAAGGAATGATTTGGTGTGTGATGAACGTACAGAATTGAATTAAAAATACACCTTATTTTCCCGCTAATAACTTTATCTGAAAGGGGGAAGAAGAGAGTGCTGGAGGGATTAACCTTTTAGCCAGTGTCCTCATGCACGTAAGTGGGTTCCTTCCTACGTGCCCAGATCTCTATCAGCTGTGTACTTCTTCATCTTTCACAGGGGTGAGGGTTTTCCTCTGACGTAGAGACATTCCAGATGGACAAGAGTGTAAATGCCAGGTGACATTTTTAGGGGCTTACTAATGGAGCCACAGCAGATTAAGAGCGGGGAAAAAAGTATGACTGCACAGATTTGTAGGCAAGTGTGGACCGGACACTGTTAGATTAGCTATTTGTGAGAGCCTCTCTTTTCGATATTTCATAAACTTCTTGAGTATTTTTCAACTCTCTCCAAGGAATAGAAAGTAGAATCTTAATGTCACCTTTTGTGGAAATAGTATTACGGGCAACCTTTTTTTTTAATTATTATTTATTTATTTATTTTTACAAAGAAAAATTTTAATGCTTATTTTTCAAGGAGAGAGCGAGACAGAGTGCGAGCGGGGGAGGGGCAGAGAGAGAGGGAGCCACAGAATCCGAAGCAGGCTCCAGGCTCTGAGCTGTCAGCACAGAGCCCGACGCGGGGCTCGAACCCACAGACTGTGAGATCATGACCTGAGTCGCAGTCAGACGTCCAACCGACTGAGCCACCCAGGCACCCCTCAGGCAACCTTTTAGTAAAACCACTTATTGAATCTTGGTTTCAAAATTAATTGTTAAGCTTGTCTTAGGGCAAAAGACAATAATGCAGGGAATAAAACAAATTTAATTTGTGCAGATACACTAAAAAACTTGTTTGAAGGGTGGGCTTATTCTGCGAGTGATTTTTCTTTCTCATCCAAGCCTACGTACATGTTCTAACAGACTGAGGTCAAAGCATTTCAGCGTATTTTCATGGTTTCATTCTTCATGGTACTGGTGCCATATTTGCATTTCAGTGTGAGTTTCGGTTCTCTTGTGTCTTCTCTAGTGTATAGAAAGTGCCATGGTTTTAAATTACAGTCAAAAAGTGGATTTGGGTTGTCTTTGCACGATTTTTGAAAGAAGAAGTTTCTGTGTTGCTTTTCCTTGTTTTTAAACACGTTCAAAAGTGTATTATCTGCTTGGATCATAATCGCCCTTTTCTGCTCACGCAGTCTCATTCAGCCTTTGTGAAGAAATAAATTTCGTTGCATATCAACATTTTACGATATTATAGGAAGTGTTCCCGAGTTTTGGAATGTGACTTGCTTCAGCTGCTGTTGGTGGTTAATGGTTCAGGAAATTTGCCAACTGCCGTGGTTTGCTGGCCATGTCAAAACCTTTGTAACTTCAGACTCAAGAGCCCAGCACTTACTTGCCCCTTTATTAAACGCAGGTGCCAGGTTTAGAAGTTCCTTTGCTCCAGATCTCCATAAAAGTTTTCTCTGGACAAACTGTTTTGCTTTTTAGAAAGAACTGGTCTGTTTACCAACATGGCATCATAAAAATACAGCAGCTTTATATAGCTTTCAAGACCACATGGTTGCCTAATGAATATTACTTGCTAGTTGTGACTTTTACTTGTGATTTGAGCCCTTGTGTAATATTGTTCCCCCTGAAACGGGCATTTTGGGGTATTAGGGCTTATTTTTTCAGTATTCCCCCATTGGGCCTCTCTGAGTCATCTTCTGGGCACAAACAGAAGTGAATGTATAATTGTAGAGCCTCTCTTATCCCACAGTTACTGGATCAAATAATTTGTAAAGTGCACCGAGGATCTTTGTTAGAGGAATTTACAAGAACATCTTCAAAACAATCCTCATATCCATTTGTCCTTCAAAATCTGAGGAGCCAACATTTCTTTTGGTATATCAATTGTATTCCAAACTATTAATTATTGGTGCATTAAAATCTCACTGACTACAAATCATAGTAGGAATTTAAGAATAGAAAAACAAATATGGTGTTGTCAAAGTATGTTTTTGCGTTCAATTAATTTTTATCAACTTTTCCATCCTAAAATTTCTCTTGTTTCTACGGGTGTATATTTTGCCCAGGATTTTATCAGAATGCTCTTTGAATAGTGAAGTTCAGGGAGAAATGATTTTCGGGGGGGGGGGGGAGAAATTTTACGCAGCCTTTCTCGAAGTGTGCTTCACAGGGTGTTCGAGTTGTTAGTATGGAATAAGATCTACATACTTTCTGATCATAAGTTTGGGAAACACGGGGTTAAACAAAATGTGAAGGCTCTAATGTCAAGAGGGAGATATTTCCTAAATGTCATGGGCCACAGAACCTTCTTTGTCATGGAGCTCATGTTTCATAGAACATATTTGGTACTGTTGGCTTACTGTATGGCCAGAACTGGGTCTGTTGGAGTGCACAAATTTGGGGGCACCAATCATCCTCCCTAGTGGAAGCTTCTTACCTTGTATATTGTAGGTTCCCCCAAATATTGCTATGACTTGGAGTCTTGGTCCTGATCCATTAATTGTAATACTGTATAAGTAGAGAAATATATTTGCTATTCTTACACATGCCCTTCATCACTGAAAGCAAGCGCACAGCACTTAGACCTTTCTTTGGCTGTATCTATATGGCTGCCTTCTCAGAAGCCTGTTAAGGAAAGGAGGAGCCATCATATTGAAGGAGACAATTTGTGGCTTCCCTATAATTCTATCCTAGTTGGTATGAATTCACACTGTTACTGTAATGCATCAATAAGGATATAATTGATCAATAAGTCATCTGATCTCTAAAATGATCTTCTCTACTTATATTCTAAAGGAAAAATATATTCCTTTGGAATGTCAAGACATTGGAATATATTTGGATATTTGGATGTCAAGACATTGACTTCTAGTTGCATGGTTAACGTTTACAAACCGCGCCTATAACTCTTGGGCGACGATTCACTGACACAGGAAGCATATCCAGGGCTGTTTCACCGCCTTTCGTGGTGCATATGTTTTGATTCAGTGAGATCAGCGATGCCAGATTTTAACATCGGGATTTTCTCAGTAAGATGAAGTTGGTGATTCACCTTGGCTCATACCTCAGACATGTGGGTATAGGATAAATGCGTTCTTAATGATAGTTCAGAGCCGCCAAATCTTTTATCTGCCTGAACTTATTGACTCTGTTACCATTGATCTTAATTGGCTGCTCCTGATGGAAGTGTGCTTGTATTAAAGTTTAAAAGGGACTTAGAATGAAGTCTCTCCCTTTACACGGACGATTGAAAGTAAATGCACAAGGCCTGTAGATGACATGGAGTTTTAAAGACTTTTTGCCAACTGTTGATCTGAAAATGTAACAGAGTTTGAGAGGTTTGGCTCCTCCCTTCCCCCTTTCCACTTACCAGGTGGCTGGGATGCAGAGATTCATGCTTTTCGGGTTCGCTTGTTGTGGCATTCGTGCGTTAATGTTCAAAGACAAGAGTTTAAAAACTGGTTGTCATGATGGGGACACCCGGTTTTCTAAGCCGGAGTATCAATGATCAGGCCGATAAGGATTTATGGGTGGCACTAATTGGTAGGGAGAAGCTATTAAGGGTAAGTTAAAAAAAAAGTTGGGAGGAGGAGGGAGCTAAACAAGGGATGAAGGCACAGAGTGCCCCCCAATAATGGCATCCACCGTCACCCAGGCCCAGTGCCACCCAAGTTCAGCGCAAAGAGTTTTGACTCACAGGAAAACCTTGGGTTGCGAGTGACTTGTTCTGTGAGTGTTCCACTAGACGAGCAAACATGTCTTATAAAATTTAACTTGAGAAACGACTGAACTGTCTTGCCATCCGAGTAGTATGTGACGCCGAACATCCCATGATCGCAACTGAGTCGATCGTTCTCGAAATTCATTTCAATATACGAATGCTTTGGATTACGAGCATGTTTCCAGAACGAATTCTGCTCGCGAACCAAGGTTTTAGCGTATTTTGATTTGTTAAGCCACTTGTACCCCCTACCATGCAACAGGGAACATACACTGGAGCTGGATCCCATTTTCAAGATTACAGATGTATTTTAGAGCTTTCTGTAGACAGACATCATTAACACAATAACAGCTCTCCACTTGAGCCCATTTTATATCAATTGCTGCCAACTGAAATAATGACACAGAAGCTCTGTTTCTATGTAAACTGTATAATATCTTAAAGCTAACGTCATTGTTTTCTCCTTCCCAAGTACAGCATGTTTTGATCTACATTGGGAATATTTTTAAAAAGTGGACGTCTAAGAATGTAAACAGTTGGGAGGAGAGATGCAGCTGTTTATGATTTACTTTTTCATCTTCTGTTCTTTGGTGGCTTCTCATGTCAAAGGACTGTTCTTTACATATGATAGTGTATGGCTTAGGACCATAAGTATGCTTTTTCTGGTTTTTATTTCGGCTTTCTAAATAAAGGACGGAAGGACGGAAGGAAAAGTCGTTGGATAAAAATATCCCCCCACAGACTGGGTCTTGCACTGGAAGCACTGGGCCAGAAGAGCCTACGGTCCTAGAATGGAGAGGGTTTCTATTTTATGGGGCCAATAAATGTCAGGCTATGAGCTTTATCTTTCGGCGCTGTGTGTGTGTGTGTGTGTGTGTGTGTGTGATTGTCAGAGTCTATTAGTCACACCCAGTTGCTTGTGTTGACCACTGTCTAGACTCTTCAAGAAATGAGAGATTTCATATTTAGTGGTTTCACAGGAGGGCACATAATAAGGGATAAAAGCATGCATTTATGATGGCAATATCTTTTAAAGATGATTTTCCAGAAGTGGAGGGATTTCTGATATCTGGGTGCCTATTGTGTGAAATGGTGTTCTAGCTGATTTCGTTTAGATTTATCAGAATGGCATTTCACTCTGTAATTTCTCATTGCTCTTTGTAAACACGAAGCTTACCCCAATCTCCTGGTGTAAAAATAACTTTGTATATTCCGGTGGACTTTGTTTAGATGAGCGGTTTGACAATCCTTCCACCCATGCTTTTTCTAGCATTGTCTGTAAATGTGTGGTCACCAGCCTGGATTTTGAATCCCAGTGGCCCCAGGTATCAGCTTTGAGATCTTGAGGAATTTACTATTCTTTCCAAATCTCAGTTTCTCATTTTTTTAAAACAGAAATAGTAATATAGTCTCAGGATGGTCATGAGGATTACATGAAATAATGTGCGTTAAAACTCATAACATAGTGCTACCAAGGAACAAATGTGGGCCCTATTGCTTGCTGGTGGGGACTGTGTGTGTGTGTGTGTGTGTGTGTGTGTGTGTAACATGCTTACGTATCACCACCTCACCCCAGAAGTGCTTTACTCAACTATTTGGGGAAGGGAGGAAGATACAAGTGAAATTTGAAAACAATTATAATCAGTGTAAAATTTGCTTTATTTGTTTAGTCCTGCTTAATTTGTAGTATTAAAAATAGATGGAGCTTTTTAAAAAAATTTTATCAGAAGGGGATAACGCTTTTAAAAGGTTAACAAAACCCCTACTTACTATTAAATGTAAGGGAAACCACAAAAACTTAAGAGCCTATTTTTCTTTGCCTAAAATTACCCTTAATCAGGTCATATGGACCTTAGACTATGTGTGTATGGCATCTTATTTTCATATATATACCTTTATATCTATAAACATTTATTGAGTACCAGTTATGTATGAAACACAATGATAAATCAGAGCGGGAGAGTGACAAACCTTGAGAACAATTTGGTAAATGATGCCAGTCAAATGAAAGTTTTATTGACAGGCTCAGAAACTGAGATTTCATGGCATATGTGGAATATAGTATGATTCTACTATGCCAAGATATACTTTTACCTTTGAGCTAATGAAGTATAAAAATTCAGGTTATAAAAGTTTAGGGTGCTTTAGAATTGCTAAGAACAATCCATTTTAAATAATGGATCAACTATTAAAATTATAAGTTCAGAGCAAAATAGGAAACACCTCCACACCCAGTGATAAAACAATGGAACAGTATTCCTTTAAAAAAATTTCTTTTCATGTTTATTTTTGAGAGTGAGAGAGAGAGACAGAATGCAAGCAGGGGAGGGGCAGAGAGAGATCCAGGATCCAAAGCAGACACACAGGATCCAAAGCAGGCTCCAGGCTCTGAGCTGTCAGCACAGAGCCCAACACGGGGCTCGAACTCCCGAACCACGAGATCATGACCTGAGCCGAAGTTGGACCCTTAACTGACTGAGCCGGTCAGGCACCCCTGGAACAGTATTCCTTATTGACGATGAGTGTCATTGTTGGGGTTTCGCTGACGCCGTTTTTTGAGGTGCTCCTCCCTGCAAACACACGAACAGTGTTGCAGAGAGCAGAGAGCAGTCAGTGTCAAATACCTTTCCATTTCCTTTGTGTTCCCCTTTCTGCCCTTCCCTCCCATGGCTTCTCGCTACTGGATGGGATGCATGGATTGTTTTGTAATTGCTTAATTGTCAGGGTCTGGGCGCTGTGCTTTACGGTCACCATCTCATTTAATCCTTAGCAACAACCCAGTGAGCTAGGTGGGCACTTTCATCTGGCACCTCACTGAGGTCGATCCAGTGCCTGAGTGCCGGTAAGTGCCGCAGAGGAGCTAGGGTCTTACCATCATCGGAAAGCCACAAGCCTAACTGCCTTGCAGGCAGTTTCCACTCCTGTTGTAGCCCATAACCCTTGGTGAAATGTATTTTCATCTTGTCCCAGCTGGTTAGGAAAACAACTCCCGTGAATCGCACAGCATGTGAGTTGCGCTACCCGGCAGTGGTTTCAGAATTAGATCTTGGGGAAGATCTCCGGCCACCTCATCATTGTCCTAAAGCCATTAGAAACCTATGCTTGCCTCACTGGGGCTTCTCTCCCAGACCAGTAAAGCTGCACCTCCTAGTCAGAGCACGGGGTCAGGCCCAGTGAAGGAAACCGCGGTCAAATAACGAAGACCTTTGTACTGCTGTAAAAGTTCATTAACGTGAAAACGGAACCTCGTAGTCACTAACTTGCCAATCAGTTGGACTGAAGGGCATGCTCTTGACCCAGGCTATGTGCCTTCTAGAAAGCAGACGACTTTGCTACGGTCTGTTGATGTGAATGGAAGTTTCTAGTACACACGCACCATGCTTCTGTGCTTAAATTTGTAGTCTTTTCCAAATTTTGGTACCTTTGAGTCACTATGGCTTTGCTACTTCCCCAGAGGCAAAGTGTGCCTGCCTCTGGGTCTTCCTCTGCATGCATCTATGGTTCTGGGGATTTGATACTTGCACATAGAGTCTGCTTGATGCTGCAGAAACAGTATGGGGATAAATTAATGTTCCGTGGGAAAATGGGAGCATATTTTTATATCAGTACTTTTGATACCTCGAAGCTGAAGGTATCGTCATCATGTAATTGTTATGTCGATTCTACTCTTGTATGCCAGATGGGATCGGAGTTGGCAGTTTGGTGGCTTTCGCTGCTGCTGGTCCATTCAAAGGATGAAGCCAGGGAGTTAGGAACTAACCTCCCATTTGTGCCTTGTGGTTTATTTGGTAAAAGACAGCTGGAGGGGCGCCTGGTTGGCTCTGTCGGCTGGCGGAGTGTCCGACTCTTGATTTCGGCTCAGGTCGTGCTCTCACCACCCACGAGTTTGAGCCCCGCGTCGCACTCTGAGCACTGACCACCCGGAGTCGGCTTGGGATTCTCCCTCTCTCTGTCTCTCTCTGCCCCTCCCCCGCTCTCCCTGTCTCAAAATAAATAAACTAAAAAAAACCCCAAGCCAAAGACCTGCTGGAGGGCAGGGTGTATGTATGTGTTTCGTTGAGGTTTGGCGAATGCTTGTTTATTTGGGTTCTATCATCTGTGAGCTAACACACATGGCCCGTCTCACTTCCTCTTGACCAGGACCTCCAGACTTCAAAGTAATCTGCATTGGTGTTTTACAGAGATAGAAATGTATCGGGTCACAGTTTCCATCGCCCTTTTCCCACGCCAACCGTCTGTAGTCCTCCCTTAGCCTGAACACGAAGCAGGTAAAAGCCCCTCCGTGTGGAGTCTGCCGTTGTCTTCCCCAGGGTCTTCTTTGCAGCCATCTAGATCTTGTTTGTTCAAGGGCCCTGAGGCAGAGGCTTCTCATTCTTCTGCAGTTCGCTCTTTTAGAACCTTTCCGCCTGGAAGTCTTTCTTTGTGTTTCACTGTAAAACTGTTTCTGTAACCTAACCTCACTTACCTTGCTGAGATGGAGCCCAGATGGCTTATGGCCTGGCCTTCCTTCGAAGTCCCCAGTGAAGTAGTCTTTCCTTCAAGGTTCTTTACTCCTTGGCTACTCAGAATATGGTCCTCAGACCAGCAACCTGAGTGGCACCTGGCCACAGGTTAGACGTGCAGAATCTTGGGCCTGTCCACAGACCTACTGAATCCCAGTCTGCATTTTAACAAAATCTCCAAGAGATCCGAAGCACCTTAAAGTTTGAGAAGCACTGCTTTATTTTATCCCTTCGTAGTTGAGTTATTATTTTCTCTGTACTTTTCTCTGGTTTGCCCGAAGAGTGGAGACCCCTACTGGACACGCTGACGTAATAGTGGAAATCGCCGGTGTTGCTGTATCTCAAGTCCCTATTAATTTCATACCTGTGATATTACAACAAGTGTGAACTAAATTAATGTGTATTCTTCATTTACAATACATCTGTAGCCTTCAGAGACTTTTTGGGGTTTCCCTCTGCTCTATATTTGCCCCCTTGTCCTAATGGAAGGCCCCATTGTGACTTGGCTGCTAATATCTTGCTTTGTGCTTATGTTGGGTACCACCTTGTTTTTCCTCTTCTTTTGGGAACTTCTCATTTTTGCCGGGGGAGTGGGGCTCTTTTCTTTTCTGAAGACTTGGGCTATTAAGATGTTAATGATTCCTGGTTAGAAAGAGTACTCTTTTGGGTGAGGACACCCCATGTCTCAGTGGGATCTTACCTCAGTGGTACTCTTGACCAGTTTCGTGAGCTCGGGCAGCGTGATTCTAACGCTTAGCAATAATCACATGATCAAGGAAGTCTCCGTAATACCAGGCATGGGACTGCTTTGATCGTTTTGTTTATGTTAAATCTGTGAACCCTTTCTATGATGACTTGGGCACGCCGTGAAAGTCACCTGTTGAAATGGGAAGGGAGCATCTAAAACAAAAGTTGGAATAATTACCATCCAGATGCATATTTTGGTGAGTCCTTGGACTGTCCTTACCGCTAGCTTATTTACTTGTATCAAATGGTTCACTAGTCACCTTCCTGTTGATTTCCTCCAGCTGTGTGTTAGAAAGGACATTAGCAAGGATCTGGCCACTCTTAATCCTTGCACCTCTATATGGAAGACTGTGGGAAGGCCTTTGTCTCTACTGGAAATTCTCTGGGGAGGATGCAGAAGAAATGATATATGTGAAGACAGTGGCTATGTTTAGGGGCTCTTTGGGTGCCGCTGATGGCTGGGAGTGAGGAGAGCTCAGGGTGGAAGGACAGGAGGAAAGAGAAGCATCTCCTAAGACTCACATTTGATGTGGACACTTACGTGGTCTTGCTCTTCCTTATACTGTTAAGGAAGGAAAGTGGGGGTAAGCAAATGAAGAGGTAGATGGTTGCCCATTCGTGACATGGTTTTATGGGAAAAACTTCAGGCAGTTTTTAAGCAGAATTAAGCAAAGCTCATCATAGGGAAGTTAATTAAATGTTAATTATAGCCTGTCGCCGTTGGGTAGTAATGGTGAAATTGTGTGGTTCAGTTTTATTCTGAAGGTATTTTGTCAGCTTCGCAGGCTACAGTGTAGAAGAATAGAAGCCATTGTTTTCTTTGTATACTTGAGGACCACAGTAGCTTCTGGGGCTTTATTTAAGGAGGATGAGCTCTTATTACCATTACCTTTGGGCTCAATCTGCAAAGCTTCATACTTAGCCACCCGGAAATCAACTTGTTCTTTCTGTTCAATGTCTAATTTTTAGAACTTTGAATCCTGTGTACTCTCGTTGATGATGGTATATATGCCCTGCCCAGCCCCCCACCCTCCCACGTCCCCCACCCCCCACCCGCCAGCATTTTTCAAGTTTAAGTTTTAGGGAAAACAGACCCTGAATGTATCTTCCTGGGAAGACATCGTATATTTAGAAACAGCAATTAGGGCCCCTGGGTGGCCCAGCCGGTCGAGCATCTGAGTCTTGATTTTGGCTCAGGTCGTGATCTCACAGTTCGTGGGATTGAGCCCTGCCCTGGGCTCTGCACTGACAGCAAGGGGTCTGCCTGGGATTCTCTGTGTCCCTTTCTCTCTGCCCCTTCCCTGCTTGCACTCTCTCAAAATAAATAAATAAACATTCAAAAAAAATACTTTGAGGGGCGCCGGGGTGGCTCAGTCAGTTAAGTGTCTGACTTCGGCTCAGGTCATGATCTCACAGTTCATGAGTTCAAGCCCCACATCCTGCTCTCTGCTGTCAGCACAGAGCCTGTTTCAGACTCTCTGTCTCCTTCTCTCTTTTCTCTTCGCCCACCCCTCCTCTCTCTTTCGCTCTCAAAAATAAACATAAAACAAATTTAAAGATTAAAAAAAATACTTTTAGAAACAGCAACTGGAATTTCTATCTTGTACTTTGATATATATATATATATATATATATATATATATATACACACACACACACACATATGGTAATAAATGCTCTTCCAAGGTGAGTATTTCATAAGGTGATAAACATCTCTAGGAACTAGTATTCTGAATTAGGAATAGCCTCTTAGAGAACAAAGTTAGTGGATTTATTTTAAAAGGTTGACTAGGGGCACCTGGGTGGCTCAGTTGGTTGAGTGTCCGACTTCAGCTCAGGTCATGATCTCACAGTTTGTGGGTTTGAGCCCCACGTCGGGCTCTGTGCTGATAGCTCAGAGCCTGGAACCTGCTTTGGATTCTGTGTCTCCTTCTCTCTCTGCACCTCCCCTGCTTGCTCTTTCTCTCTCTCTCTCTCAAAAATAAGCATTAAAAAAATTAAAAAAAAAATGTTGACTAATTCTGGAACAAAGGGGGCCTAATTCTTAACTTCATTTTACTCCCAGATATTGGAGCCCAACGGGCACGACTAATAGTCACAAATAACATAAGGAAAGTCTCTTCTTTCTCAGTGAGTTTTACAAATGATCGTAAGGACTAGATATTTTCTCCATTTTATGAAATTGTGGAGGCAAAGCGAGGTCAGATGACTTGTCCCAGACCATCCCGAAAGTATTGGCTCAGTTGGATGAGATACAAACCTGGAAGTAATAAAGCATAACTCTTCGTGGGGTCGATCTCTTTTTCATGGTCCATGTAGGGGGAGCACAGGGCACCTGCTAGTCTCCCCCGCACTCTGTTACTTTGGACTCCAGGATGCCTGGTGTTCTCCCCCCGGTTTAGTGTTTGCTTTTGTGTCACACCCGGACATCTTTGTTCTCCTTTGGAGGAGGAACATGTGAAAATATGGGCCTGGACTGGTTAATCAGATTGGCCATCTTCTAGTAAAAAAGGAGGGAAGGGGACACAGCAGAGGTAAGGCTGTGAGCATGGAGTGCACACCCACCGGGACTCTGAAGCCACGGTGTGGCAGTCATAAATAAAAGAGGGTCTTAGAAACGGGAATGCCTGCCTCTTCCCGCGTGCACTTCCGTAGAATTGGCATGGACCCCAGAAACAGTTAACGGGCACGTTTGGTGGCACGTTTCTCAGCCTCAGCACTGTTGACGTTTGGGGCCAGATAGTTCTGGGTTGCAGGTGGCCATCCTGTGCATTGTGGGAGGTTTAATAGGATTCGGGGCCTCCACCCACCACATGCCAACGGCCTCTCTCCCCCTTCGTTCCAACCCCAGTTGTGACAACCAAAAATGTTTCCAGGCATTGCCAAATACCTTTTGCAGGGAGACATTACTCCTGGCCACCCAAATTGAGAACGAGAGATTTAGTGACGTGCTTGGAAGCTAGAAGGTCTGTACAGAGAAAAGGGTTTAGTCCCCTGAGCATGTTCCAGTGGAGTCCAGATGGCTCCTGCCTGGCTCACCAGTGGCTTACCTTCACAGACCCCCTTATCTCCTCTGGGACTGTAATTCCCTCAGGGTCACTGAGCAGCGTTGTCTTTTTTTTTTATGTTTATTTATTTATTTTGATAACGCACATGCTTATGAGCGGGAGAGGGGAAGGGGCAGGGAGAGAGGGAGAGAGAGAGAGAATCCCAAGCAGGCTCCCTGCCATCAGCACAGAACCTGATGTGGGGCTGAACTCATGAACTGTGAGATCAGAATCTGAACTGAAATCCAAGAGCCGGTCACTTAACCAACTGAGCCAGCCAGGCGCTCCATTATTCCTTTT
The DNA here is from genome assembly GCF_016509475.1 of Prionailurus bengalensis. Classification (NCBI taxonomy): domain Eukaryota; kingdom Metazoa; phylum Chordata; class Mammalia; order Carnivora; family Felidae; genus Prionailurus; species Prionailurus bengalensis. Next base: position 210,880,162 of record NC_057345.1, on the reverse strand, counting down.
TTTCTTTTTTTTAATGTTTATTTTTGAGAGAGAGAGAGAGCGAGAGCGAGCAGGGGAGGGGCAGAAAGAGAGAGGGAGACATAGAATCTGAAGCAGGCTCCAGGCCCTGAGCTGTCAGCCCAGAGCCCGACGCGGGGCTCGAACCCACTAACTGTGAGATCATGACCTGAGCCGAAGTCGGACACTCAACCGACCGAGCCACCCAGGCGCCCCACCACCACCTCTTAATTAAGAATTTGGCACAGCTGTCCTCAGGAGGTTTCTAGTTCAGCCAGGCAGGCAGCTCAGTAGCCGAGTGACATGATGGGGTTCAATTCAGCGGGCTGGTAAGGGAACTTCTCCACAAACGCCGTTCTCCAAATTAAAAAGCCAAAGGCTGAGATGTCAGATAATGGGGAAAAGAAAGGGGAACAAGAGCAAAGTGGAAGTGAGACTTGAGACATGAAAGCAGAGACCGTGAACCCGGGGTCAGCGGGTGAAAGGTCAGCTGCTCCTTGTCGGCTGGAAGAATTTTGCTTCCTGATCCTGGACAATAGAGAAGTGTTTGCAGTCGCTTAGAAATCTGCACCATTGTCTGCTTCAAAGGCCTTAGAGATGCAAGCAATGTACACGTTGTCAATAATTTCAGATGATCTTTCCAGTGTTTTTCCCCCTCCTCTTCCAGCTGCCCACCCTTCGACGTGTGCATCTGGCTGTAGTTTCAGGTTTTCGTCAAGTAAGTCAGGCAGCGTTGACTGGCTGTGTCACATTCCCGTTCGGTTCCTTCAGATGCGAGACTGGGGACAAGAATTCAGAAACAAAAGCCGCCCGTCCCCTCCCCCTCCAATTAGAAACATGCTTTGGAACCTGGAAATAGTGCATAAGAATCTCACTAAACATCCATTTAAGTCTATTCAGGAGAATTCTTTGTGAATCGTTTCGTGTAGCATGGTGAGTCTTTCATTGGCTGACTTAGAAGGGCTGGGGGCTTCAGGCTTCTGATTCCTCTGAGAAAGCAAGAGAAGTGGGCTTTCAACGGTGTTTCTGTAGATAGCATTAATTTAAGACCCGCCAAAGACACGCGAACGCTTTCCGTCCTAATATTTACCTTGTGCTGTTCCCTGTGTAGGTAGACAGGTCTTTGTCTAAAATCCTATCCCAGGGTCTTATTTTTAGCTTCACCACTACTTTTTACCTTTTCTTTTCGTTCTGGCACTTCCTCCATACCACCCCCCCTCGCAAATAATTTTGTCTCCCTTCCCAAGACTCATTCTAATCTTGGCTTCAGCCTCAGCCCTTGGCTGGTATCTGGTCTATGGATTTATTCTTGCTTGCAGATTCCACCAGAGCATCTTTGGTTGGCGTGTATTTTCAGGTATCAGGAAAAGATGGGAGATCCAAGGATATCTAGGACTTTTTTTTTTAATATTTATTTATTTGTTTTGAGAGAGACAGAGACAGAGGGTGCACCAGCGGGGGAAGAACAGAGAGGGAGGGAGGGAGAGAATTCTAAGCAGACTCCACGCTGTCAGCACAGAGCCCGACTCGCCTTAAACTCAGTAGCTGTGAGATCATGACCTGAGCCCAAGTCAGACACTTAGCCGACTGAGCCACCCAGGCGCCTCCAAGGATATCTAGTTCTTGATAAGAGTTCTTACAATAAGAGCTGATGTTTGAGGGCTCACATGTGTCAGGCATAATGATGAAAATTTTCGTGTATTATCTCATTTGAGCTTAAAGATAACCCTGTGAAATGGGTACTGTTATCCCCGTGTTACAGATGACAATGTTGTGATTTACAGGGGTTACTAACTTGTCCAAAATCACAGAGAAAAGCATGAGAGAAGAGGAGATCGTGTAAATTCTTAGTCTCCTTTTCAATGTTTTTTTTTTCTTTTTAGGAAGAGCACACAAGTGGGAAAAAGGGGTAGAGGGAGGGAGAAAGACAGAGAGAGCGAGCGAGGGAGAGAATCTCAGGCGGGTTCCATGCCCAGCAACGGAGCCTGATGTGGGGCTCAATCCCACGACCCTGGGATGACGACCTGAGCCGAAATCAAGAGTGGGCCGCTTAGCCGACTGAGCCACCCAGGCGCCCCTCCTTTTGCATTTTAACTTGGAAAGAAGTTTTGAGTTAAAATTGACCAGTGTTTAAAAAGTGTTAACAGCCATGTGGTAGGACCATCTTCGTTCTCAAAAATAACCTTTTTTTGTTTGGATTTAATTTCCTAAATTATATTTTAGAATTCAGAAGTCCATACAGGACACACCTCAGTCAGATGGTGACAGCCCTACTTATCGCATGGCTTTATTGCAAGCAGGGTTACAGCTTAGCTTGAACACAGCCCAGCTACATGGAGGTCTCACCCCTGGCCTTCGGTAGCCTGAGATGGATGGGACTCTTTTCCATCCTCCTTAACTGACTTTTGTTTCAGACTTGCTTTCACAGAAGCACCTGGGTGGCTCAGTTGAGCGTCCGACGTCAGCTCAGGTCATGATCTCGTGGTTCATGAGTCCAAGCCCTGCACTGAGCTCTCTGCTCAAAGCACAGAGCCCACGTAGGATCCTCTGTCCCCCTCTCTCTCTGCCCTCCCCCACTCACGTGCGTGCGCGTGCACACACACACACACACACTCTCTCTCTCTCTCTCTCTCTCTCTCTCTCTCTCTGTCAAAAAAAAATAAAAAAAACACATAAGAAAAAAACCGAACAAAAAAAGACTTGGTTTCCTAGCCCAGAAGTCTTATCACTTGCATTTCTTTAAAAAGAATTCTTGGGGCGCCTGGGTGGCTCGGTTGGTTAAGCATCCGACTTGGGCTCAGGTCATGATCTCACAGATCGTGGTTCAAGTCCCGAGTCGGGCTCCGTGCTGACGGCTCAGAGCCTGGAGCCTGCTTCAGATTCTGTGTCTCCCTCTCTCTCTGCCCCTCCCCTGCTCATGCTCTGTCTCTCTCTGTCTCAAAACTAAGTAAAAACATTAAAAAAAATTTTAAAAGAATGCTTCCAGTAAAATGAGTCACAATTGTGCTCTGAATGCATTTGAAATACACCGCCGTCTACCAGTTTCGATTGGTTTCAGAGAGCTTTCTTTCATCATTTGGGCCACATAAACAACAACAGCTCATGTAACTTCCAAGAATCTGGATTACATTCTCCCCCACATTTTCCCCCTAAGTATTCTCAAAGCAAGAGGGAAGACAAAGGGTAACACCTTTTTGTTTGTGATTTATGATGATGGTTTCCAGGACATGTCACTTAGATTGTGTGCAGTCCGGAGAGTCTTCTACTGAGCTTGACCTTACTAGGAACAGTTGGGCATGGCCCTGTCCTCCGGTAGGCCCGTTTCATGATCAGAATACCACGGAAGATCAGGGCCACGCAGCTGAGGTACCTCGTGGTTCCCGTTAAAGATGCTTGTTCAGTTCAGTACTTGCATTTTTCTTGCATTACCAAATTCTTCCATACAGTCAGCCACAAACCCATATTATCGGGGACTCCGGCTAAAAACTTGTGGTGAGTAGGAAGTAGATTAAAAACACAGGTTTTCCCTTTTCCCCGGCTGCCAAAAGTGATGTCAGTGGTGTTAATGATCCTTACCTCAGCCCGCTGCAGACTCGGGGCCCTCTGTGTGAATGCTTGTTCTGTGCTCTGGTTCCTATGCTATTACGGAAAAGCTGCTGATAGTTGATAAGAAACAATTGGGTAGTCAGACAATTACTCAAATGTAAAATCAGGCACTTGCTTTCTTGAAGCAATTTATGATCTGACTCCAGGGAGAAAGGAAAGAATGCGAAATCTATTTAGTGTTTAGCAGAAATATTAGAGGCAGCAGCACTAGGCTGAGTCTGCTTCATTCCCATTTGCCTAATTCCAGAAATGGCATTGCAAACACTTTTTTACTATCTCTACCCCACATTGTAAACTAAGTTGTGATTTGAATTTATGTCTACTGGTTTGGATCAAAGCCAGACCAATAAAACCTACTTCCTGTGTTTCTGAACATTAAAACAAAACAAAACCAAAAAACTGATGCGAAGTGACAGTATAAACTATAAACCTCAGAGCTGGAATTTAATTCCTAGGAGAGAAAATAAACTGCAGAAATAGCTCCCATGAAAGCAGAAGAAAGACTGAATTTTATGACTTGCTTTCTCAGGTAGGGAAGAAGGTATCATATTACTTTCGTGTCTTCAGGCAACAGGTTTATTTTGGTTGAGCTCCGTTAAAATTAAAGCTTCCTGTCCCACATTATGTGGTCTGACTTGTAATGTAGAGGGGTTGTTTTTCTGAGTTTCCCCTACCTTGACTGTCACGTATGTGGGGATGCGTTCTGATTTCTGTAGAAGAGAGATCTGAGACATTTTGACTTACCTTGCGGGGATGGGGGAGGGCTCTTAACGGTGTTGACGACCCCCGTTTGCTTTCTCAGCATGCTCCATATTAATAAAAAGAAATAACCCGTGAAATAACTGAAGTGAATATTCTTTGGCTTAAAAGATTTTTTAAAAATGTTTATTTATTTATTTTGAGACAGAGAGAGAGGGGAGGAGGGGCAGAGAGAGAGAGGGAGAGAGAGAATCCCAAGCAGGCCCCACAGTGTCAGTGCAGAGCCCCACGCAGGGTTGGATCCCAGAAACCATGAGATCATGAGCCAAAATTAAGAGTCAACTGCTTAACTGACTGAGCCATCCAGGCGCCCCTGGCTTAAAAGATTTCTGAATGCTTCTTCAGATTTCCTTAATACATCATTGGCAGAATACTTTTTTTTTTTCTTAAGATTTTATTTTTAAGTAATCTCGAACCCATGACCCTGAGATCAAGAGTCACCCGCTGTACCCACTGAGCCAGCTGGCCACCCCTGGCAGAATACTTTTAATTGTTGCAAACCATAGGTCGTTGTAGTCGTTTTAATCTGTCTTCTCCATAAATTTCCAACCCTCTCGAAAAGTCCCTGCCCTTTGTTTTTGGGGACAGGAGAGGTCCACAGTGCTGGCAGGATTCACCCCGTGGACCACAGCGGAGGCTCGAAGGCTGGATGGCCGGCTCCTGGGTCAGCCCCTCTCCTTTTCTTTTCATGATACACGTTGCCTTTCTTCACTGGTGGTCTCCTGAAGTCACCGGCCCTGCCAGAAGGTCTTTCGCTGGGACAAAAGGGGAACTGGAGCGAGGTGGCCTCTCACATGTTGGCAGCTGTCCCTGAATGGTCCTCCCTGGCAGCCCCGTGTGCTGGAAGGGCTGGCCAGCAACCTTGTTATCTTCCCCAGCTCTCGCCCATGTGACTTGCACCAGGAAAAAGTGCTATTTAAGCAGCTCCTTTAGAGCACTGGCCTGGCTGCTCAGTTACCCTTTGCCTTTTAAGACCGTGAAACCAAGTCTTTCCAGCTCCCTTCTGGCCTATTTTCAAAGATGTTTCCTTTCTTTAGCTTCTTGTCAACAGAAACTAGCAAACGTCTTGGTCTTTCCTCTAACTTGAGTTCTTTAGTTTAATCCTACCTTGATTTTTCCTTCTTTCTTTTTCTTTCTTTCTTTCTTTCTTTCTTTCTTTCTTTCTTTCTTTCTTTCTCTCTCTCTCTTTTTCTTTCTTTCTTTCTTTCTTTCTTTCTTTCTTTCTTTCTTTCTTTCTTTCTTATCTCTTTCTTTCTTTCTTTCTTTCTTTATCTCTCTTTTCTTTCCTTCTTTCCTTCCTTCCTTCCTTCCTTCTTTCCTTCCTCTGCCACTTAGGTCTGTCCTTCGCTAGAGTCCCAGCTTGCCCCCACACTCCCCAGCTGTACCTTGTAAAAAGCAGAGTGATTCTCCCTGTGTCCCAAACTTGAAACTCCCTGGAGTTAGCTTTTCTTTTATTTTACTTGGGTGATTATTACGGCTAACAGGACTGAGCTGATAATTCTGTTTCCTCCCTAAATGCTGACGTCCAACCCTCGGTGGTAGAACCAAACTCTAAGCCAGGAAATGTCTTTAACAAGGGTTTCACAGTCCATCAAATGGATCAGCAGTCTCCTTTCTCCATCTGAGATTGAGTAGTGTGAAGGTTAAAATCCAGAGTACACATATACTCCCAGAACTATGAATCTATTTAATACTGATGTGTGTGTGTGTGTGTGTGTGTGTGTGTGTGTGTGTTAATTTACTGGCCTGTTTGCCAGAATCAGGTCTGCTTAAAGACAGAATACTTTGGCAGTGTTTTATAATGTACCTTACTAATAATATGTTAGCATTCTAGAAGACTCGATCGTCTCTAAATTAGTGGTACCGTGAATTATTGTGTTGGCATCAGTGAGGTGGCTGAAGAAATGGACTGCCATCACAGTAGTGGTATGCAGTTGACTATAATTGTGTCAAATAAGAAGTCAACAAGCCAGGAAAGACAAGATTTAGAGAGATGTTACAGGCTCCATTTTCGGCATTCTGCCAAGTACAAAGCTACCCACCATGCCCACCATTTCTCTCTCTATTCCCAGGTGAAGGGAACGGTCTTCTCCTCTGAGAGGAATCCTCCCCTCCTGTTCTTCTATATGCTTTGTCCCATTCCCGTAAGGACTTGGGCTTTTGGACCCCAAAGCCAGGAAGCCAGAGGCTTTTCCTACTTTCAAACTCCCATCCCCATCCCCATCCACGATAAATTGGGAGGAAGGGAAAGGGATAGAATACCGAAAAGGTTTAAAAGTTGGTTAACATTTCAAATATCGTCTCATCACAGATTTTTTTTTTAAGAATGGGGAAGATCGAAATATGATGAAAACATTATTTTCCAGTCCTATTTAAACAATTTTGACATTAAATGTAGAATTTTAAAAGTTCAAGTCCTTTAAGCAAATAGTGAACTTAGGACCACAGCTGAATCATGGGTTTTACCTGGTTGACAAGATTTCAGGAAATTTTATTCCTTCTTTACATTTTTTGTGTTGTATAAATTTTCTATATTGTGATCGAGAATTTTTTTTTTTAAATCATAGCTGTTTATGTTAAGTGAAAGAAAAATGTGCTGTTTTGACACATGCCTTTAAGTGGAGGAATTTATTTATAAAAAATTTTTTTCTAGTTGATCTACGATATGAGATTTCAAACAATGATCTCCACCGAAGAAAAGCCATTTACTGTAGTTACAGTCATTTTTTTCTAAGCATAGTTGGGTGAGGAAGAGTTATGTTCTGGCTACATTTTGGAATAAGACAATAGCCCAGCAACTTATAACATTTTACTCCTGTTTTCTTACTAAAACTAGAAATTGCAAGGACTGCTTTAACCAGGTATTTAGAACAGTGTTGCAGTTGACTCAACAAACTGGAAGGAGGTTTCAAGGCCTTTGAATACAAGAGAAAACTTTTAGTCAATGGGTTGGACTAAAAATTCGTCGTTGGAAGGGTATGGATCCTTCATTGTACACAATATCATATAGCCTGATGCTGTTTTCAGCTGCTTTACGGTGAAGGTTAATCAGGCTGAGTGTGAACAGCAGCAGAAGCTTTATTTGTTTTTCAGCTTTGGTAGGCATAGTTTAAGTGGGTCGAGTCCAAAAGATGTAAATTCCTACTGGATGCAATAATGCAGTAATCCATAAGTCTCAAGTAGCATTGCTCAAGTGTTGACTTACTTGATAATGCTTTAAAAATTGCATTTTTCATTACTGGCAACAGGATTAGGTAGGTTTTATCTTACGACAAGACACACGGAAAGGTACAAGAGATGCTGATGTGGTGATGAAATTTTATCAAAATGTAATTTCCTGCTACTAAATCTCATGACAGGTGCATGGTATTTCTGAGTTCAGAAGTTATTCCCCAGTGATGTAACTAGACAGAAAATATCATAGGAACATCACCATTTGGTATTTGCCCAGCTCTTCTCCAAGGAAGTGTTTTTTGCTTTTTTGTTTCCAGCTTATGGATGTTACAAATGACTTTTTGTTTTTGTGAAACGTTGTTGCAATATTTGCCTCATTCGGTTGGTGGGGAGTCCTTTGGGGTTGTATATATAAAGTGCATCAAACATACCTACACCCCTGTCTTCCCTTTTGGTGCTGATTATAGTCTTTATCACTGACTTTTCATTTGTCACTAACAGATGTTTCTTGAATTGAATGAGTGCTGGAACCTACTGTGGGTATTGACTTTTTAAAAATATATTCCAAAAATGTATACTATATGTGTTTGCCTTCCTTCAAGAGACTTCCTTTATTGAGAATCAGCCCTTCCTGACTGCAGTTGCATAGAGGCGGGGATATAGGCAAGTGAACTTAAGCCCCAGGAACATAGGCTGAGGTCTGTCTGTAATGTCCTCAGAGTTCATGTCCAATAAAACTCCTCAGAGCATTTGTGAACAGCTATGCTTTTGGAACTTTAGTTTTGGGGTTCTTTGGCTTTAGCTAATGCCTCACTGGGAACCATTACTCAGCTTAATCAGCCCCTGTGTTCACCCTATTTGGCTCCCAAAACTTCTTGGCTGTTTCGAAAGATCAAATGTGCCCTCAAAGGGCCAAGACTGGCTGCTATAGAGATCCTTCAAAAGAATATGCCCGAGGCTGAGAAGGCGGGTGCAAAAAAAAGAAATGGGAACTTGAGAAGGCATTCCAAAAATGCTGCTTCCAACAATGGCTGCCTGATTGGGATAAGTATGCAGACCCCAAGGTGGCTGGAATGAAGGACAGTTCTCACCCAGGCGTGCCTGTTAGAAATCTGTATCATTTACTCAGGAGCGAAGTTTTCTGTGTGTCCATACAGACACACAGACACACGTACACACACACCCTTGAACAAAGATAAGCAGATGTGAACTTCAGACTTTCCCTTTAAGTTTTTCTGGGCCTCTGTTGCCTGTTTATAGCCTCTGTCCCCATACTCGCGGTCAGCAGACCCTCCCACTTTCCCCACTTGTTTTCACTTTCTCAGAGATCCCCAAGGTGATGGCACCAGAAGGGAGCATTCGTGGCTGAGACGTGTGCTGATCAGGATTTACGACCAAGGGGTTTGAAAAGTAGTACGCTGAGACTTTAGAGGGAGAGTTTATGGTGCAGTTGACAGATCCTTTATTTCCTGCTCTTTGAACACACACGCATGCGGGAAGCTACAGGGAGGGTTCCGGAGTGGCCCCAAAGCAACAGATTTCAGCATCTGGCGAAGCCACAGTGTTTTCCCTTTTCAGAGGGCCCCCGATCTCTGCCCCGCCGCATTCATGCAGGTTGGCACATGTGACTACAAAACTGGATACAGTTTGTTCCTGTGCTGAGCTGTTCATTCAACCCTTCTGGCCGAGAGCCAGGTATAAAATGAAAAGCATACCGTGTGCCCTCCGTTCCCACCGCACACACACTCCCCTCCCCTTTTCTGTAAATGAGCAGTTTGTTTGTTTGTCTCAAGCCCTTTAATACAGTGGGGCCTTCCCACTTCATCTGAGGCCCAGAGCTGTGAAGCTGTGTCTGGATACTCTGGTCAGAACGTTCGGATAGATTGCGGTGTGAGTGCAGGAGAACCTTGCAAGCCTATGGGAGATCTGGAGATGGTTCTCCGGGGTTTCTGAAGGGATGGGTTTTCCTGACACTTTGGGAACCACACAGAGTAAGTCCTGTTTCTCTGGCAACGAAAGGGATAGGCCTGGAGCGCTCTCTTGTTTTCACATTGGTGTCTCCATGTCACGTCTTTATTTGTATAGAGAAAAATAGGCTGTTTACCTGTCATTTAGGGGTGGGGTTAATATTCTGAAATAAACAGAAATCTCCTCATCAAGCTAGAGTCTCCGCTTAGTACATTTCGACTTACCTGAAAGCCATTATGTAAATAGGGAAGGCTCACAGGTCCCGGCCATACTCTCCTTCGAGAGAAGAGAGCGAGAAACAGTTCAATCGGTCAACATATACTCTGGACGAATTGTAGAACCTGTTCCTTTCCTTGCCACGGATATGGATTATTATAACTACCGCATCTTGACTTATCATGAAGCATGTCTTTGTTGTCCCTATACTTAAAGGTGTCTTGGGGTTTCCTTCAGAGTTCTTCATCTACCCAACCTACATTTGCAGGCTTACTTCCTTGACCCCCTTCCACATACCTCGTGAGGCAACATGACTATATTCTTTCCTTGGCCTTTCCGCGGCCGCACTCTCTTCCCCAGACCTTGTTTTATCGTGTGCTCACGGTGGGAACTGTGCTTTTCCCCTTGGATTCATTCCACTCATATTTAGTGAGTACTTACTGTGTGCCAGCCCTTGTGTTGAGCTCTGGAGAGGCAACCCCAAAGCAGCATAGATAGGATCCCATTTCCACATCCCCAAACTATCCCTTTCCTTCCAGACCAAGCCATATGTGTCAGTGAATTACTTCCTTTCTGTTCCCAGTTAGAAGTATTCTTTCCGTGCAGCGAGAGCTTTTTTCCTGTGCATTTACCATGGGATTTACCTCCTTCCTGTGCATTTACCAGGGGATTTACCTCCTTCCTCTTTTGTGTGGTGCCATATACTACTGAAGGCATTCTGTAAATATTGGTACTTGTAAATAACTGTGGAATGCATAAAGAATGTGGCCCTCAGAAGGACTGTCGAATGCTAACACTTGAGAGCGAAGGAGGGTTCGTAACGTTGAAAAAGGTGTCTCCTCTCTGGAAGGGAATGGATAATGCCCCATGAGGTCTGCCTTCTTGAATTGCATGGAAGAAATGTGCTTCTTGCAGAGTAACATTTCTATTAGGTCTAAATCAGAATCCCTTCCCTTTTTAATTTAATGATTAACTGGGTCTGTTTCACCTGGGTCTCCTTTCGCATCTGAAATTTTCATCTCATGTCAAACAACGGCACATTAAAAACTTGACTTCAGATTTTGTAACGTTAGGCCCTCCGGCTTCAAATTCTAAAATCTACACTTGACTTTTAACCAAAAGAAGATGAAGTGTGGCCTGGCTGGACTCTGCCTACCATATTTTATAGTAGTTTTACACAATAACTGTAATTCACATTTTTGTTCTGATCCTAAGAACATCCAAGTATTTTGTGTTTTTGTGTTGTTAAATTCTGAAACCTCCAAATCAGATCGATTTGTTTACTGACTTAATATTGACTGTTTTGAGTTTGTATTTGCTTTAGACTCTTGCATTTTGAAAGGGGAAAAAAAGTTAAATACAGTCTGTTGATTTTATTTAAGTACACAGTACTGTTTGTGCCCGTAACTTCGGCTTATCTGGTTCTGCCTCCTTTTTAAAGAAAAACCCTTAGAAAATGATGGAATATGAGGTTTGAGATGCCTTTGCTGACGACTCTTTTTCTTTTTCTTTTCAGAATGAAGACCTGAATGACCTCAGCAAATCTTCCCTTAACTCATGGGTACCCAGACTCTGAATATTTCATGATTCACAACCAGGACCTCACATCTTCCTCCTCAGTAGATGGTACGATGCATCCATTTCAGTTTGTTTACTTTCTACAATCCTCAGGAGTTCCTTGACTGAACTGCACGTACTATATTGTGCCAAGCAAAAAAGCACTGTGACACCAGAATAATGAGTCTGCATTAAGTTCATCTTCAACCTTAAGGACTCAGCTGGCCACGTGAGCTGATGTGATCACCTCCATGCCACGAGAGAAGGGGTTTACTCTCACTGCATTTACAAGATACATTTCATCTGCTGCTGAAACTGCGTATGACAAAGCATCATTGTAAATTATTTCATACAGAACTGTTCGCTTTGGGTGGAGAGAGTATTAAATATTTAACATAGGTTTTGATTTATATGTGTAATTTTTTTAATTAAAATGTAACTTTTCTTACAGCACATCTTTTTTTTGGATGTGGAACTGAGGTATACAATGTTCTGTTGTAAAGAGTGGAGCAAATACTTAAAACGAGGCTAACAAGAGTAGAATAGGGTACGATCCTTGTTTTAAGATTGTAATTCAGAAAAATAATATAATAAGAATCATAGTACCATTAGATGGTTCTCAATTGTATAGTTATATTTGCTGATACTATCTCTTGTAATATAGCCCTGATGTTGAGCTGAGATCCTTACAAGAATTGACCTTAATTTTGTATTTTTCCTGTAAGGCAATAGGCCATGTTAATTAAACTGAAGAAGGGTATATTCTACTGGGTATTTTCAAGTGTCAGCGTAAAATTGGCAATTGGATGGAAGTAAAATCACAACTAAAAGAAATCAAAGACTTCCATTGTATATACTGTAAAGAGGAGGAGACTTGGGTGATTCCTTTAAATCAAAAGCTCTCTTTGGAATGAACAATGTGGGTGTTTGTAAATTCTGGAAATTTCTTTCTATTCATAATAAACTAGAGACTGTTGATCTTTTCTTCTCCCCCTCCCCCCACTTCTGTAAGCTTCCTGCTCCATTGCTACCATTTTTTTTTTTCTGTGCACACATTAGGATCTTTTATTTCCTGCATCGTCTCGGGAAAGATGGTAAGACAAGTGAGTACTTGTCTTTCATTTCTAACCAGAAATTAAAACTCCAGAAAAATGTTTTTTATCATGACCAGGGCTACATGTCACTTTCCATAAGACCCTTATCTCCTGTTTTCTGAGAACATCCCGTGCCACATTATTTAACTGAATGTAATTTGGCCCATTTGCCCTGGTGGGTACTGGCCTTTTAGTGATTAGTTAATAAAACCCAGTGTACAGAGAGCATGTCAATGCCTAATGACCAGCTACTGAAACATCTAGCCAGCAGTGAAGAGGTTAATCCTCCTCTTATTTGGAAAGTACACACATCTTGGAATTTTTCCTTATGAAAAAGAAAAGGCAGTGGACATAACTTCGAGCTATTGCCTACAGTGTTTTTAATCTTTTTTTGCCAGGGAACTTCCTAAAGGTTAAGTGAATTAATGCCGATGTCAGGCTCTTCGGAGGCCATGTAAACTCTCTATCAAAAATTCCCAGCCCTGCTGTTGAGAAAGAGCAACATTTTATTTCTCCCATGGGTTGAGCTCCCTGGGTGGGGGAAGGGAGACCCGGAAGGGGCCAGGGTTGGGGGCACTGCAGTGGCCGCTGCCCCTCGTCAACTGGTCGGGGGACCACTCAAAAGGGAGTGGACATAAATGGAATTCCTCACGCTGGCAAGGCCTGCGTTCTGTTAACTCAGCCAGATAGCATGTACCTCACAGATTGTTGTACAGTGTTCATTGTGGCAGATTCCAATCATTTGCATGCTCATCAATTTCTAAGATGAATAGGTCTGTGGTCGTAAGAATCCATTGTTTTCAAGGAACTTGCTGAATTACATCATTTCCTATGAGGAGAGGACACTACCGATTTTAAAAATCTGATACGAATTTTTTTTTTACACTTTTATAAAAAAGACTTTCTTCGTCAAACTAACTTAAATGTTTCAAGTATTCTGACTCATACTCTTGCTAGTGTAGGAAGAAAGCAAGCTGTCCTGCTGTCTTCTACTGGGGACATAGGTAGTTAAAGAGAAATCAATGAACAAAGTCAGCCCCAACCACTTTTCCTGTGAAGCTGGTTATTATTTCTCAAGGAAGCTAAGTTTTGACTATGTATTGCCAAGATACCTCTGTGTGTGGAGTATCGACATCTTTTGAGTGAGAACAGAAATGAACAGACTGGAAAAGCCATCGCTTGGTTAATTTCTCTGATGCTTTGTTGAGTCACGTAGCATAAAGTTAGAAAATCTTATAGAAGCTGCTTCTAGGGGTCCCTGAGCTGGGTCTGGTGGTGGTATCCAACCTCATCAATTTAAAACTGGAAGTGCTGGTATTTAAGGCAAAAACTCATGCTCTGACTACAGAGGGGTTGACCTTGAGCAACATCAGCCACTAAATCCTTGTGTTCAGTTCCTATTGAGAGCTGGCTTTTATCCATTTCCAAGTATTTGTAGGCCAGCCAAGGAATTACATTAATGGGGCTTCTAGTGGCCTCTGGTTAACCTATAAGTTAGTGGCTTTTCCTCATGAGACCAACCTTTTATAGTGTTCTTTCTTAGAGACCTAGACAGAGTTTTAAAATTCTCCTTTGTAGAAAGAACAAATATATTTCATGACTTTGAGAATATCTTCATTCTGGGAAAAAAAAATCCTAGAACCAGCTAGAAGTGAAGAGAATCCATTAATGATCAACCACCTGAGTCAATAATGACAATTCAGTACCGATGTTACATTTGTGGCTATTTCTTGCTAACTTTCAAAGGTCAGGGACTTTCTTAACTAATCTAGGTTGACTGCAAAAGTGGGTTTACTGAACACCATCTAGCCAAAAGTAGAGATTTTTAACCTTTTTTCCTCTGTTGTCTCCTAACTTAATTTTGGGACATTTAACATATTAAGAAACAATTTTACTGTCCTGTAAGAAACAGCATTTTACAACACTGAAGCCCGTTTTGTTCGATCTCGCATCCTGAATGCAATACACCATGTAGTTGAAACTTTAATTTTGTTTACTGCAGGTGGTTTAAAAATGGGAGGGGAGCTCATCGTCCACCGACAGTAGAGCCATGAAAAATGGGAGAGATGTGAAATGCTCTGAGTGCTTTGGCACAATTCTGTGGGTCAGTCCATCACACAAAGAGGTGCTGAAGCCAGAGACACTGTGGGAAGTAAGACCTTGATTGGGGAGATCAGGAGGACCCCTTGGGAGGAATATGGAGATGGATGGAAGCCACATATGAAATTGCTGCTTTGCAATGACTTGACAGGGGAGTTAGTGTTCCTAGGACATCGTGTGTGTTAGGTGGAGGTAACGCTGCTTTCATAAAGGCTGCTGAAAAAGTTGAGAGGAAGAAGGATGCATTTCTTGGGATGTGAGGAAATCTGGCCTCACCAATACTGAGAGAAAGACATCCACTGTGGAAAGCAAAACAGCCTTCCTGTAGTCAGAACATCGAGGGTTAGACACCGGTGCCTTTGATCATTTCCAAAACCAAGCCATAGAAGATCTTGGAGGTCCTACCTAGTGTAGCTCTGTATGTCCATGTCTCCTACACCTGGGTAGAGAAAGCATGGGTCGGATGGCATGTTGGGTTTCCCACTTCTTGTAACCAGAGCATCTAGTTCGATGTGGTGAAGAGGTAGAAAGATAGTGAAGGTGTTTGACCCCATTCTTAAGGAATGTATCAGTAATGGAGAGCTTATAATTAGTTAATAAGATTAGAAAATGACTCAGCCGGAGAGTTGCCTTCCTTTCATTGTTGATGACTTGGCATTTGTGATGTATACACCAAGAGCTCTGGTGTTTTCAACCCTTGCCATTCACCTGGCATTTAAATCTCTCCTTGCTTCTGTTGTTAATTTCCCTGGTGTGAACCAGTCTGCCACATAATAGGACAAATTCAGTAAACAGGAAAACTTGTCTGTATTTGTATAGACCTCTTGAGTGCTGTTTTGTGTTTGTTTTTGTTTGTTTTTGTTTGTTTGTGTTAGAACTTTGCTATTTGGCTTAAGAATGTAGTTCCCAGGACAATTTTCCTTACGAAGTTCTTTCATTACACCTCTTGGCTGCAGGGTGGGCCAAATTAAATACATATATATATTTTTTTCATTTAATGTATGTGCAGTTTGGTTTATCATCTTAAGATGGTGGTGCTGTCCATGGTGCTACTTCATCCGTGTACAAAAGGACCAATGCATGGTCTGTATTGCTACCAAAACATTTACTGTATATATGTGTATAACATATGTATTATGTATATATGTAATGGGTACCAGGCCAGGTATATATTTTTATTTAGAAGTGTTTCACTTTTCCTAGTTTTCTTTATAGTGTTATGCTTATTTTCGGTCCCCCCTTCCCCCCGATTTTGTCTGGTACTTAGAACTGTAGTGTCTTCATTGTTAATTAAAGAAAATTGTCTAAATGAATTCACGGATGTGAATGCTAGTGATCCTTAATGTTTTTGGTTATGGGATGTGAAACAAAACTGCCAATTAAAAGAGTTGCTGGGGCATTTGGGTAAGAGCAGCATACACCATTTAACATACTTTAATAAATGATTTTGGAACAGATAGGTTTGCTTCACACTGTCCCTTGTCAGTTGGCTTTCAGTGGCCAAGAGCATAAAGAAAAAGACCCTGGAAAGATTTTAAGCTGCTTTTGTTGTTGTTGGTAAAATGGGAAGAGGGAAGCAAAAATCCATTCTCCTTGGGATGGAAAGATAGATGTTCTGTTGATAGGCACTGGAACAGCCTTGTCAAAACTTTCAGTGTGCACATGGATCCCCCAAGAGGTTGTTCAAATGCAGATTGTCATTGATGGGTTATGGGGACGGGGCTAGAGATGCACTGGTGACACATTGTCGTCATCTGGATAGCTTTTAAAAAAACATCAATGGCCAGACCCACTCCAAAGATGGCCGATTCTTTGGAATGGGGTCTGGGCATCAGCCGTGGTTACTGCCACCACTGTTTACACTGTATAGGACACTAGTACAGGGAAAGTATCTGATTGCTAAAGTCACTTAGAAATGCTGATTCCCTGGAGCTGTGTAGGAACATATGTTTAAACAGGTGACTCATGGTGGGCGAGTGAGAAATCCTGATTTCTGTGCAAGTGGAACCTTTTGGATTGTTTCACCACTAGAAAAGATAGGACACCAATGACTTTTGCAAATAAGAAAGCATGTTGCCAATATAGAAACAGCCAACTCCTCTACCTTCTCCCAAATTGAGCTTTCTTGCTTAAGCAATTTATTTTTTTAATGTTTATTTTTTGAGAGAGAGACAGAGACAAAGACAGAGTGTGAACAGGAGACAGGCAGAGAGAGAGACACACACAAAACCTGAAGTAGTCTGTGGGTTCTGAGCTGTCAGTACACAGCCTGACATGGGGCTCAAACCCATGAACCCATGAGATCGTGACCTGAACTGAAGTTGGATGCTTAACTGACTGAGCCACCCAGGTACCCCTAACTTAAGCAATTTAAATAGGTGATTGTTGTGTCTTACATTGTTAGAGCAGACTCAAGATTAACTTAAAAAACGTTTTTTTTAATGAGGCTGATACTCCACTGAGAGTAAAAAGCCTGAGTTTTCTTATTTGGTGCAACAGGCTAGCACGGTCTTCCCTCTGCCTACATTGTAAATGGTATCCTTATTGCTAAGAAGCAGCACAGAACATGATTGAATAAATGCTTGAAGTCATTAGTTCATCTTTGCTTTACATTAACTTTGTCCATTTATTTTCAAAAGAAAAACAATGACAGCAACTGACTTTGCCCTCCCTGTAGTATTACACAACAAACATCACTCTAGCCCCTATTGAAATTATATGTGAACATCACTAATTAGGAGTAATTTGAGGGAAGTCTAGTTGGAATGAATTGATGGTGCCATTTATAGCCTAACTGTTTTATTGCCTTTTACACATATACAGAAATAAACCAGAGCACATAAAAGGTGGATGAAAGGACTAGGAGCATTAATAATCGAGTATCTGGTATTATCTCTCTGAAGCGACATTACTCTGCATTCATTCTAGGTTAGATACCAGGAAGTTACATCAATTGTCTCACCTCATCTTTCCAGCAACCCAGAGGTAGGTATTATCCGTATTCCTGTTTCCCAGATGTGGAAGCAGAGGCGAGAAGGGGCACATGTGTGTCACTGGCTAGGATGCTTCAGAGCAGCCCCTGCAGTGAGGGTGACTTGATGGCCAAGTGTGTATTCTCATCGATGCCACTGCAAGTCTTTGGTTTCTAAGTACTTAAACAAAACTTAAGTTCTGTACATGAAAAACATTTATCGCTCCAGCTGCCTTGTGTTACAAATTTGCTGAGCAAGTATGATCTCATAGGAGCTTGAAAGTGAAGTTCTGTTCATCTTAATAACTTTCACCCTAGAAAGTAACAAGGCCTTATTAGATTTGTTTCCATTCTTTACCTTTGTGTCTAGCTTCGTTTATTTGTGTCAAAAATCTTTTTTTCTGGTTCCCTCTTGTTTTTCTCAATAGGTATGCCCCTTTTCAAAAGCAGCAGAATAGAAATATTTGGCTTTATTTTAGGAATGAACATGGGCAGCAGGTGAAATGTGAAAGCCGCATAAAATCCAAACCACTGTGTTTTTGGGCATTAGGTTTTACATATTACCTCTGTAAATAGAGGTAAATCAGAACTTCTTAGGTTCTCTCTTATGGATTATCAATGATCAGATAAATGACAGAGATTAGCCAGAGGAAAAACATGAGCAGGTGGATGCCTGAGTCTCAACGAGTTGAAGAACAAGGCCTCACGTGAAGTGAAAGAATAGTAGAAACTCCTCCAATACAGGAATTTCCTCTCTGCTATACCCTGCAGGGGAGGAAAGAGTTTTCATTGACTCTTAAGGTTCCTGGCTTGGTCTGAAAATTAAACTGACAAAGATTGACAGGAGGAGAGCACACAAATTTATTCAATATAAATTTTGCATAAGGCGGGAACTTTCCTAAGGAAACAAAGACCCAAAGAAACAGCTAGATGAGGATGTTTAGGCTTGGTTTGATGAAAAGCGGGCAATTGTGGAGGAAGGTGAAAGGTTAAGGAGTATGAGGTTATGGTAGTAAACAGGGAAACAGCAAGGCCTGCTTGTTCAGATTCTTTCCAGACACCCCTTTGTCTTTGGAGAGAAGTATGCTCTTTTCCTGTGGGTATAGGGCAGGCACCACTCACGTGAGCATGTTATGACCTGTTCCAGGGGAGAAGGTCAGAGTGATCTTCCTGCTTCTGCTGTTTTCTTAAACTCCTTCAGTTTAAAATATTTAATATGCGAAGGTGTTGTATTTTGAATTTTTTTTAATGTTTATTTATTTTTGGGACAGAGAGAGACAGAGCATGAACGGGGGAGGGGCAGAGAGAGAGGGAGACACAGAATCGGAAGCAGGCTCCAGGCTCTGAGCCATCGGCCCAGAGCCCAACGCGGGGCTCGAACTCACGGACTGCGAGATCGTGACCTGAGCTGAAGTCGGACGCCCAACCGACTGAGCCACCCAGGCGCCCCAAGTTGCTGTACTTTGAACCCCACCAGTCCACAGTGCTTCTCAAAGCTTGGACTACACACAAACTACACAGAGTTTCCTGAAGAGCTTTTACCAAATAGATTTTAACAAAGACCTCATGACACTGTATTAGTAATCAGTTGTTTCCCCAAAACACACATCTCTCCAGGGTTATTTTACACCCTGACCTTAAAGGAATGTGTTGTTGGTGCTTGATAAGCATTATCCTTTCTGCTCTGTCCTACATGTATATCACCCCAAATCTCAAGCATCATGTTCTTAGTTGTAAATGGGAGAGAAGGAATGATATTGTTGGAGATCCTCACTGCTTCTGGAAAAAAAAAGAAAAAAATAAAAAACAGTCTCTAAAGTATAAATTAGTTTCAACTTACATAGGGATTAGCATAAAAATAAAGGAATTAGGTAAATTTTTACTTACAGTGTTATACAGCATTCTTCTGATTCTATAAAACAAAATCACAAACAAAAACCAAAATATCCCCAAATATTAAGAAGTGGTATGTCTGATGGCATTATAGATGACTTTAATTCTAGCTTTTCTAATTTTCTGTGTTTACAATGATCCTGTCTTATTTCCATAATGTTAAACAAAGCAAAATATTATTTTAAAAAAGCACAAAGGGGGTTGGGTGGGAATCTCAGTGAATCCCACATTTCAATATTACCATACATCACACCATGCCATGATCAATCAGTCAGGTCAGACAGCTATGGCCTGTGAGCCAAATCCAGCCAGCTGCCTGTTTTTGTAAATAAAGTACTATTGGAATGTAGCCATGCTCATTCATTTATTTATTGCCTCTAACACCGTAACAGCAGAGTTGAGTAGTTGGGACAAAGACCAAATGGCCCCCAAATAAAATATTATCTGGCCTATATAGAAAATGTTTGCTGATCCCTGTAACTGATGTTTTTCAAGAGTCATATTTGGGATGAAGCAACGTTTTGTGCCCTGGGCTTCTGAAATTCTCCCCAGTGTGCTGAAAAAGTGTCAAGAAGCTCTGAGGCCACCACTATATTGCTGTTGGACAGAGTTTATGATCATATTATCAGAGCTTCTTAGTCCTTGTACAGTTGATCAATGAAGTGCTAGAAGGACTTCTTTAAATGTCACTTACACTGAAATACTTATTTATAGTTAGGCATGTACAGCTGAATTAGGGTCAATCTGGGATGATACCTTTTTCTTGGTGCCTCAGTATTTCTAGATTAACAGCCAACCTCCCCCACAAAAGGTAGAAACAAATTAAAAGTTTGTCCTTTTCAAAGGGGGCTGGGTTTCCTCAAGAATTCCAAGGGGAGTTCAAAGTAGTTTGTGGTGTCCAGAACAGCAGGACCTCAACCAATCAGAGAGACAATAAACAGGCATCCTTTTCCAATCTCCTTTTCTAACTTGTCATCAACTGTCATGCTGAGAATGGAAACCAGGGCCAAGAGCATGAATTCCAGTCAGGAAGATAATACCTGGAAACCTATGAGACAAAGAGAAAATATTTGAGAATTGCTGGATTAAAAAAGAAGAACCACTGTCATCAATTGAGTCATTAGCTAGGAAGGCAATTGCTTGGTACTTTTTAAAATTGTTATAGAGTCCCAATATTTATTCACCCACAATATTATCGAGGAACTATTATGTCTTATGTGTAAGAGATACCCTCATAATAACCCAGATCTTGTCCCCCTGGAGCTGTCATTGGAGGTACTCTCAAATCTGGACCACTTGTTTTATGTACAAAGAAACTGTATTTCAGTCCCACCCTCACTGAATGTGACTTTATTTTAGAAGTTGAATTAATGGGGTGCCTGGGTCGCTCAGTCAGTTGAGCATCCCACTCTTGATTTCAGCTCAGGTCATGATCCCAGGGTCTTGATATGGAGCCCCATGATGGGCTTGGAGCCTGCTTGAGATTCTTTCTCTCTCTCTCTTTCTCTCTCTCTCTCTCCTTCTGCCCCTCTCCCCTTCTCATGTTCTCTCTAAAATAAAATAAAATAAAATAAAATAAAATAAATTGAATTTATATCAGTTGATTAAATGGATTCCTTAACACCCCCCTCCCAGCGAGTGTTTGGGGTTCTTTCAAGGGCCCGGTATGCAGTGAAGCTGGTGCACAGATTTGAGAAGTCATGTCCTAGATGGTTGCTGATGTTGACCTGGATAGCCGGTTAGGTGGAGAGTGGGAGATAGGTACAGCACTGAAATGGAGCGGTGGTGAGGACCAGAAAGCTGGCATGAGGAGAGTGAGAGCAAGGAGGTGGGGAAAGCCTCCCACAGCCATCTTTCAAAAAAACCAGAACGCATCATAGAATCACAAATTGTTGCTGTGGAGCAGAGTCCTTTATCTGTCATCAGGAGCAACTCCTTATACTCAACTAATGTGAAGAAACTAAGGTCCCCAGACACCAGCCCATCAATTCGCAACTTTCTCCTGGATCAAATATGGTGAAAATCCAAGTAACACCCCCAGCTCACCCTTTAGTGGCATTTTTGCTACATGTCTGAGGCTGGTCATGGATCAGCTCGTGTGCCCATGTAACCCTTCATCCCAAAGGTTTTGTAGATATTATATAAAACACCATTTTACAGAGGAAAAGAAAATCAAGGTCTAGAAAAAGAACTTGCCTAGGGTCACTCAGTGGGTAAAGGTAGAGCTAGAATCCCAGCTGAGCCCAGTTAACTCCAGAGCTTTGTTTTAGAGTTTCAATAATTGAAAGCCATGGAAACAACAAAAATCCACGTTCTTTGAAATCTTCGTATACATTTATGACCCTAGGTTGTCAGAAAATGCCATATGGAAAGTTCTCGATTTACAGTTTCAATTCTCCAGACACAACCTATACCCTCTCCTCCACACCACCCCCCCCCCATCAAGTCCAACTTTCTCTAGTGCTTTTGAGGGTTTCCAGTTAAGTCAAGATGAAAGTGTTCCTCAGCTTCTTGAAACTCAATTCTTAAGCGATTTTCCTCACCAGGTTAATGCAGCTTCTAATTTGCTTGTCACAGAAGATGGCAGACAAATACACACACACATGCATACCACACCACTCATGCACGTGCGTGCACACAGACACACACACACAGGCCCCACACACAAACACAATTCAAGGAGGAAATGTTAATGAGGCATCTCAAACAGCCAACTTATTTTTTATATCAGCAGCATGTTTCTGGGTTAAATTCAAGTTGTCCATTTAATTTTACATCCCCCTGTCGTCTCCACCACACAGCAACTATTCCAGTTAGCACGGTCCCATGCCCCATATGTGAAAAAAAAAAATGTAGACCTCTGAATCTGGTTTACTTCATCTGTTGAAAAATAAAATGAGTTGGTCTGAGCTAAACAAACTTCTTCCTGAACAGAGTAACTCTACCATTTGTGTTTGCTGAAATGTTTGACAGATGGGAATCTGATGGAGGTGGGGGTGGAATTTCTTTTAATGGCTGTGTGAATACTTCAAATCTTGTCTTTGCCTCGCCACTACCTGTGTGACTTTGGGCAAAGCACTTCTCTCTGGCTCTCCACTTCTTTGTTTATAAAATATGAGGGCTACCTAATTGTACCCTGGGTTTCAGGAACCCGTCAACACTAAAATCTGGTGCAATGTTTTTCATGTGGATGGCTGTGTGCATTCTTTTCCCCTGGGGAGAAGGGACTGTGATTTCTGCTGGATTCACCAAAGATTCAAAGCAAAGAGATGGTTTCTTGAAATCACAGAATTTCGCAATTGGTAGGATGCTCTAGCAATTTGTATAGAGTTAGGGACTGGCAAAAATATTAGACCAGCACAAATTTCCCCTAGTGTTTTCTCCCCTCAACTCTACACACTGATTGAAGTTGGATACCTACCACCCCCTTTGCCAAATGTTTTCTTGGGGGCCCAGGTTCCTGGAGTGGAGAAAACACATCTGATAAACTATTTTTCCCACAAGTATATGAAATTAATGTATTAGCCCTCAGAGCATTTGGCTCAAAAAAGAAAACATATCCAGAAGGAAAAGAACACTTTGGCAAAAAGGAATTAATTGCTAATGGTGGTATTTTAGGTAACCATGTGGGGAGATGTTTAATAAGGGGTGTTTAGTTTAGTTGAATCAGATTTCATACTTTATAGGCACTGAGCCTCGGTATGATGAGGTAATCCCCTTCTCTTACATGTAATTAAAATAAAACTGTACTTTGGTAATGACATAATCCATGCATGTTTGCTAATGATAACCTTAATTTCTAGATTTTTTGAATAAATTTAATTTGGGGTAAGTTCACCAAAGTTAAACTTTTTCCCTCCTTTGTTTTTGGGGTGAAAGGAGGGTCTTTGCCTGGCTGGTGCTCTCAAGCCTTTCCTGGGCTCAACCCCCTTGTCTTCACGTCTCTGAGGTCATTCTGGTAGGTGACCACCTACACCAGCCATTTGTGAAGTTGGCTCTGACTCACTTAACGATGAACTTTGTTTACTTGTTGGCAGGGAAAGAACTGAAGCAGGAAAAGAATGAAAGAATTTCCTTCTGGCAGACAAACAATTCCTACTTGTTGCTACTAACAGGAAATCTATTTTTATTCTTCCGTGCCCCAGCAATGGAGTTGATCTTCATGACACAAAGAAACCCTCAGCCAAAAAATTTAGAAAGAGCATTTCTCTTTGGAACTTACCAACTCCCAACATCTCCTCTAGGAAACCACACTATAGTACTTCAAGTATGAAGATGATGCTCCCTGTGCATGTTCCATAAAAATGTTGAGCCCCAGTGAAAACAACCTACAATCAAAGATTTTCAACAGAGATGACCACACAGTTGAAATCTGCCATTTAACTTTTCCCTTGGTGGTCACGGAGAGAGAGGTAAGTTTTTCTTCTAGAAAAACTATGCTGTAGTGTTGGAATTAGTCAGTCCTAGGCCAACCGGGAAATGCTGTTTACTAGCTCAGAGACCATGGGAAAATCACTTAACTTCCCAGAGCTATTGTTTTACCATTTGTAACGTGGGGATGATGCTATTTACCCTGAAGAGGTTTCTTAAGCATTGAAGATACTCCTGTCATTCCCAGTGCATTTCAAGTAGCGCTTCACCCGTAGCTGGTACCCGATACATGTAGACCCCGTAGAGTAATTTTGAGTCTCAACATTTTTACAACTTTTGGACAATAGCACTTCTTTCGTGCCAAAAGCGTTCAATCTATCTGTTTATATCTGTAAAGTTTAAAAGGCCGTAGACACAGGAAGTCTTCCTTGCCTGGTCTTCATTCTGTATTTCTGGCAAAAAAGACCCAGGCTCCAAGGAAAGTTTATGACAGGGCCACTGGTGGAATTGAGTGATCATGGCGCTGCTTCTCAGAAATGCACTCGGGCAGTCTCTGAGCACAAAACTGGCACTGATGAGGAAACTGGGCATTAAGAACAACGAACAACGTTAGTTAACTCTACCTTCCACTCCAACTACTGCGTTACTCTCAAGACATGAGTGGGGACTGGACACTCTCCTCCCAGCCAAGCATGGTAACTTTTCCCTTGGATTCAAATATGGTTCCCGAGTGTCACCCTCTCACGCTTTCCGCTCGTGCAAACACTGCTGTTTCATTCTAACTGTAGCCCTCTTTTGGAGGTGCCTGTCTATTAGCAAATAGCCGCTGCACCCTTTGGCCCTTGGGGTTGGCCAGGCTTAAGTTCAACTCTTTTTATATTTAAGATCAAAATTAATGAAGAAAATGGGGGGGTGCGGGAGAGGGGAAAATGGGTGATGGGCATTGAGGAGGGCACTTGCTGGGATGAACACTGGGTGTTTTATGGAAACCAATTTGACAATAAATTATATTAAAAAACAAAATTAATGAAGAAAAATATGTAAGAAGAGGCTGTTTCTGCCTTGTTTATAATGCGGGTTGTCTCTGTCACAGGGCTCTTAGAGAGGAGGGTGTCCAGGGGACCCTGCTATGGCATGGTTCAGCCACCCCACGCTGTGGAGAGAGCATACTGCCCAAGACAAAGGAGCCAGGCAGCGCGGAGCAGACCCTGCTTCTGGCCAACTTCTTCTCACCATGTTTCATCCCTTCTCCTGCCTTTCGTTTTTTTCCCTCCATTTTAGGGCTGAGCCAACCTTGCACAGCATTATTTTTAGTTCTCGCACGGGAACACGGACTTGTCTCTCTGCTGGTTTCTTTTTCCCCTTTACCAAGGATGTGCGATTGTTTTTCCACCGTGCATTCGGGGGCTCGGGAACATCGTGTGCTTACTTACGGTTAACCCCTTGCATTTCCCCGAGGTGCTTTGTTCAGTCGCTCATGAACTTTTAATTTTTTCCAGGCTTGTGTGTTTTGTCCAGACTGTGGCTCTTCTGGAGCTGGGCCGGCCTCTTTGTTTTGGGGAAGCTTATTGCTTCACAGTGAGACCATCTGACAGTTGTTATCTGTGACCTGAAAGCCAGAGGCAGCCAGGAGCCTGTTCTTCTCGAAGACCTCCCAGCTCCCCAGCCCCCACCGCCATCTGGGACCACCCGAGGAAAGAGACCAGTGTGACAACAAATGTTCACAGGAGGATGGAAGTTTTCTCCACCCGCCAAGGTCGGCCTCGGTCTGTCCTTGAGCCCCCAACAAGGGGGAGAGCCATCAGATTCATCTGTGTGGGTGTCTACCAGGATCTTCTCTCCTTCCTGTCTCTTTCTCCCTTCCTGTCTTCCTCCCTTCCCTTCCTCTACCTTTCATAAAAATCTGTGGGCTGGCTGCTGGGTAACAGCTCTCCAAGCACAATGGCAGATATAACACTGAGTACGAGCCAGTGAGCCATGTCTTCCAGAATGTTCCCAACACACGGAGAATAAAATCCGCGCTCTTCATCGGGGCCAGCCTGGCCCTGAGGGACTGGCCCCTGCCTGTCTCTTCCCACCTGACCTCTGCATGCTTCCCTTCACTCCCTGTGCTGTCAGCTCCTTCCCCGCCCAGAGCCATCACATTCACGCCCCCTCTTCCAAAATGCCTGGCTTCAGAACTTCTCATAGGTGCTTTCTTCTCATCCCCCGGGACACCACTCAATCCAAACGCTCCCTTCCCGGAGTGGCCTTGGCTCATCACCCCTGCCTCTCTAGCCGTCCACTGCACATGTTTACTTTCTTAACAGTGCAGTCTTCATCTGCAATTATCTCTGTATTTATTTGTTTACTTGTTTATTTTCTGCCTTTATCCCGCAGACCCTCTGTCTTTTTCTCCATGTGGCCCCCAGTGCCTGACACAGACTTCGTCTTCCATAAATATCTGTTGAATAAGTGGATAAATAAATACTTCAGTAGGGGATGTAAGAAATAGCATCACAAATCATGATAATGGTAACAATGATTGACTTCTCTGGGGATTTTCCCAAGCACTGTGTCTTATGGATGCTATCCCCAATCTGCAAAACAATTGAGAGAGAATATTGTTCTTATATTTTGCCCTCCCACCCCTAAATGAGGCTTCCAAGCATTGGTATTTTCCCAAGACCACCTACCTAGTGAGGGACAGACCTGGGATCTATCCTCAGACAGGTCTGACCTTATGGCCGGTGGTTGTTCTTTCCTCTTGACCGTGATGTCTAAAACACGTAAACAACGATCATACAAGCCAGGAAGAGATAAGCTCCATGAGAGGCACAGATAAAATGTCATGGGAATTCAAAGAAGGAAGAAGTGGCCTCTGGATGAGGGCAACAGGGAAGGCTTGTGACAAGGTGATTTTGTTTTGCTGGCCTTGTGCCCCTGATGACTCAAGGGAGAGAGGTGGGGGGATTTGGACAGTTGGAGTGGGTTGAAGTCAAACACCAGAGGGCTGTGTGTGCGTGTGTGTGTGTGTGCGTGTGTGTGCGTACACGCAAGCACGCACGTGATCGCTGAGGGCAGAAAGGCAAGAACAAGATGATTTTAAATTCAGTGCAGAGGAAGCTAGTGCTTGTAATAGGGAGTATTTTCTTCTGGTCTCCAGCTCTCTGATTATTATTTAAAGACAAAAGCACACATCTGTATCTATTAGAGTAAGAGCTTCAAATAAACATTTATTATCTCACATTTCTGTTTAAGCAAACCTCACTATTTATCTACAAAACAAAATATATTTTCTTCCTGAGTCACGTCTTCAGTTCAGATGCAGTCTAAACGTTCCCAGGCCTATCTAGCCTGAGGGAGGGGTCACATATGACCACGTTACCACTTAAACCCAAGTTTTCACGATTCGGTGTCCCCATCTACTTAGTAGGTTTTATGTTCCTTGAAATACCTCTGACCAGATTTTCCTCGCGTTTTCAGGGACACATCGGCTGCGTTCACAGACAAGTCCTTCCTGTTTTCTCTGCTTTGCCCTCTCTCTGCTGCTGGACTCCGTGCTTTGGACCAAGTCCCCTGCCTATGGCTCCAGATCCCCAGTCTCCAAATGGACTGCATTCCCCTTAGTCTTCCCGGCACTGGACCTATACACTGTGGTCCTCACAGGACGGGGCCAAAGGCCTCCTCTCTTCTGAGTCTCAGACCTGTTGGGGGCGGGCTGGCCACTAGAATCGAAAGCACAGCAAGAGCCCTGCCAGTCACAGTAGATTCCATTTAGATTGATACCAGTGTGTTTTCAGGGAACTGAAAGAGATGATGTCGATGTGATTTTTACAGTGTGATGTGAAGGAGGTCGTGTAGATGTGCTGATTTCCTGATCTTTCAGGTGAAGAGACAAAACATAATTTATGGGTGATAAGCCAAATGGTAGAAGTAAACGTATATTCAAAGTGTAAAACTCAATATCACAAAGCAAAATTGATAGCAGAGGAAAGAGCCATGGGAGACAGAAATAGAACTATAACAATTCCGATCTACTGGTTGCCTTTATAACTATAATATATCACAGTTTAGTATGATAAAGAGTGCAATTCAGAGCAAGGATCTAATGGTTTTGAATATACGTAAGCCTAAGAACACAGTATCAATATTCATAAAGAAAAAAATTCAATACAAAATACAGGCAAAATTACTTTACAAGGGCACCTAGGTAGCTCAGTTGGTTAAGCATCTGACTCTTGATTTTGGCTCAGGTCACGATCCCAGGGTCATGGGATTGAGCCCCACGTTGGGAACCACACTGTGTGGAGACTGCTTAAGATTCTCTCTCTCTCTCTCTCTCTCTCTGCCCTCTCCCCCACTCACACTCTCTCTCTTTCCCTAAAAACCAAAACAAGGGGCCCCTGGGTGGCTCAGTCGGTTAAGCATCTGACTTTAGCTTAGGTCATGATCTCATGGTTCGTGGGTTCCAGCCCCACATCGGGCTCTGTGCTGACAGCTCAGAGCCTGGAGCCTGCTTCAGATTCTGTCTCCCTCTCTCTCTCCCCCTCCTTCTCCTCCTCTCTCTCTCTCTCTTTATCAAAAATAAATAAACATTAAAACATTTTTTAAATAATAAATTAGGGGCGCCTGGGTGGTTCAATCAGTTAAGTGTCTGACTTCGGCTCAGGTCATGATCTCGCAGTTCATGGGTTCAAGCCCCACATCGGGCTCTGTGCTGACAGCTCAGAGCCTGGAGCCTGCTTTGGATTCTCTGTCTCCTTCTCTCTCTTCCTCTCCCCCACTCATGCTCTGTCTCTCTCAAAAACAAATAAAACATTAACAAATTAAAAACAAAACAAAACAAAACAAAAATACTTTCTAGCAAAAGACTTGCATGCATTCTATTAGTCCAGGGTGGATCAAGTGTATAAAAAGTAATAAAAACAGAAAAATACTTATACAACAAAATTAACAACCAAAATCTACGTGGTATATCTCATACTTTGTTTCACAAACACAGACTATGCCTTTTTCCCTATGTGTCCATGGAACATTCACAAAAAAGACCACATATCAGTACACAGAGAAAACTAAGCAAAGTCCAACCTGTACAAAAATCATCTCCTGCTCATAAATGGAAAAAAAATAGAAGAAAACAATCAACAACAAAAGCTCTACTGACTGGAATTTTCTTAGGTAACTCCTGGGTCAAACAGGAATTCAAAACTGAGACTGCAGAACCGAAGTTATTTAGGAAATAATGAAAACAAAAACACTACCTATCAGAACCATGTTATAAAGGTATGAATTCTACTCTACTCCATTTACATGTAGTAAAAAATGAAAATAAACTAACAAAGAGGGGAGAATAAATCAAAGGAAAGTAAGAGAAAGTATGAAAGAAGAGAACATAAATTAATTGAGAAAATAAAGAGTACAGTAGAAAATGAAAAACCCAAATCTGTTTTTTTTAAAAGAAGCAACACAAAACAAAACCGTCAGCTAATTTAAATAAGTGAAAAAGGAAGACACAAAGTGAAGACTATATAAACTAATAATGAGAAAAGAAACACAGGAAAGGGGATTAAAAGTCTCTCAGAGAATACACTGCATCACTCCATAAAAATAAATGTGTGAACTTGGTTGTAATGGATACGTTTTCTAGGACGAGTTATAAAAACTGATCCCAGAATAGATAGGAACTGGAAATATTAGAAAATAGCAAGAAATAAGCCTAAAATTCATATTTTTGGAAACTAGGTAACATATAATTATATAGCTCTCAAGTTAAAGTGAAAATTGTAAAGAAAAAAAGTATTTAGTAATGAATGATATGAAAATACTATAGTTCAGAGTTTGTGAGACAACACACGTGTTTGTACAAAACGTTCACAGACTTCTACATATTAGCCCCAAATTGGAAACAAGTCAAATGTTCACTAATGGGTGAACAGCTCAACAGATTGTGGTATATCTATACAGTGGGATAACACTCAGGAATAACAAGGAATGAACTATTGATACACTCAACAACATGGATGGGCCTCAAAGACATTATGCTGAGTAAATAACACCAGGCATAAAATAGTAGCTTATGTTTCCATTTATATAAAGTTCTGGAAAAGGCAAAACTGATCTATAGTACTAGAAAGCAAATTAGCGGTTCCTTTGGTGAAGGATCAGGAAAGATTGACAAGGGGGATGAAGGAACGTTTTGGAAGGTTGTGGAAATGTGACTATGGTTACTCAGTGGGATACATAAGTTAAGATGTCAACCTGTCCACTTAAAATTACTATACTGAATTCAATTTAAATTTGATCTCAATAAAGTTGGTTTTTTAAAATTGTGTGGCAGCAAAGCAGAACTTTGAGATAAATTTACTTGGAAACAAGGAAGATTTAAAAAATAAGGATGCTAAAGATACTCATGCTCTTGGTTGCAACAAATTTACCTATAATTTCAGTACAACCCTCATCAAATTTACATTTGGATTTTTAAAAAGAAACAATAAATTTATCCTAAAATGTACCTGGAGGAATAAAGTTCTACAAATTGTTAAGTCAATCAAAAAAAGGAGACAAAGAGAGATTTGTCTTACCAGGTGTTATGACAGAAGTCACAGGTTTAGTTTTATGAAAGGAGTGTTAATAGCAAATCATTCCAATGATCAGGATAAAGAGCTTAAGGACAGAGCCCTGAATGTATGGTTCTTAATAAATTATGTGTAAAGCTAAAACTATTAGGTAGGGTTCTCTAGAGAGACAGACCAATAGGAGATCTATGTATGTATGTATGTATTTATGTATCTATCTACCAATCATCTATTATCTATCTATCTATATGCATATATACACACACATATATAGTGTATGTATATGCATATATATGTGTGTGTATATATGCATATATATACACTATATATGTGTGTGTATATATACACCATACTCCATGGTATGGGGTCCCTGTGTGACTCAGTTAGTTAAGGGTCTGACTTCAGCTCAGGTCATGGTCTCACAGTTTGTGAGTTCAAACCCCACGTGGGGCTCAATGCTATCAGTGCGGATCCTGCTTCAGATCCTTTGTCTTCCTCTCTCTACCCCTCCCTTGCTCTTTCTCTCTCTCTCTCTCAAAAATAAACAAACATTAAAAA
The DNA here is from genome assembly GCF_016509475.1 of Prionailurus bengalensis. Lineage (NCBI taxonomy): Eukaryota > Metazoa > Chordata > Mammalia > Carnivora > Felidae > Prionailurus > Prionailurus bengalensis. Next base: position 210,849,341 of record NC_057345.1, on the reverse strand, counting down.
TAGATAGATAGATAGATAAACTACTCCAGGGTACTGCTGCCTTGGCATCCATTTAATTTGGCCAAATAGCCACTGGGGGCCTTAAACTGACTCTTGCCCCTCATGCAAGCCCATGTTCTAGATAACACCCTTTAGGTCACAAGTAAATGTAGGTTATTGATGTGACTTCCACCAAGGCCTTGTAATAAACAGTCTCTCAGACTCCCAAGTGTTCCCTTGTGCATTGCTTAGATAGAATCCTCATGCAGCTTACAAACACCCTGCTTTTTAAATTTGAATTTCAATCTTGCCTTAGTCTGGCTAACCCCCAAAGCACCTCACCCACAGATGCTGATAAAGGCATGTGCCTCAGATCCCATCACGTTCTCTCCTGCTCCCTCCCTTGACCTTCCTATGGTGGAATTTTGAGGAATGCTGTGTACTTCTTCTGGCACCTGTGAGTAATCAAACTCTTGATTTTGATGTCTCTTGTGGTCTTCGTTGAACCAAGACTCACCATCCAGCTCTCTGGGCCTCTGCTTAACAAACGTTAATTTAACAAAGTAATAACACATGATTATGAAGGCTGGCAAATCCAAAGTCTACAGGGTGAGCCGGGGAGCTGGACACCCACAGAAGAGCTGGGTTTCCTCTTCCCAGAGGTCTGTCTTTTGTTCTTTTTGGGCTTTCAACTGATGGCATGAGACCCACTCACATTATGGAGAGCAGCCTGCTTTACTCAAGTCATTTAAGTGTTAATTTCAACCAAAAGTACCCTCACAGAAACATGCAGAATAATGTATGACCACTTATCTGAACACCATGCCCAGGCAAGTTGACACATAAAGTTAACCATCATGACTACATATCCAATTAAGGTGGTATTAGAAAAACTTGGAGGAAAATCCAACTAGATTCTTCCCGAATATCTCACCTAAAGGTAAACTTGAAATGGATTTAACTAGATAATTAAATATCAAAGAAAAAAAGAACAAACAAGTTGGTAGAAGAAAATTCAGAAGAATATCTTTGTTACCTCGAGCAAGTATGATGTTGTGATTTATGATAATAAATAAATATTTGCTCTTTGTCCCATTTCTGGCACAGAGCTCCTAAAACTATTGGAATTTCCTAAGTGACAAGAGCAATAAAGGTGTCTTTTCTTATGTTAATGAAGTGACTTTTGCAAAGTGCCTAGGTAAGCTAAGGGGATGGAGGGCTGGTTATAGGAGAGCTGACCTTGAGGTTGGAGGGCTAGAACTTTCAGCCCCATCTTCCCAACCGCCAGGGAGGGGAGACAGGCTGTAGACTGGTTTCAATAACCCATGGCCAGTGGTTTAATTAATCATGCCTATGGAACAAAGTTTCCACAAAAAGCCCAAAGGATGGGGCTCAGAGAGCTTCTGGGTTGATAAACACACGGAGATTTCGGGTGAATGGAGTACTCAGAGGGTGCATGAAAGCTCTACACCCTTCTCCCATACCTTGTTCTTTCCACTTCTTCCATTGGGCTATCCTGATTATACCCTTTTATAATAAACCAGTGACCTAGGAAGTAAAATATTTCTCTGAGTCCTGTGAGCTGCTCTAGCAAATTAATCAGGCTTAAGGAGGGGGTCACTGGAACCTTCAATCTAGAGCCAGGCAGTCGGAAGCACAGGTGACAACCTGGTCTTGAGACTGGCACCTCAAGTAGGGAGCAGTCTTGTGGGACTGAGCCCTTAAGCTGTGGGATCTGATGTCATCTCCAGTTGAATGGGGTCACAATGGAGATGAACTGTAGGATATTCAGCTGGTGCCAGAGAATTGCTTGGATGTGTAGGACAACACCCATCCCCCACCCCCACCCTGCCCTGAATTGGAACTGGTGGTCAGAAAGTTAGCAGGAAAAAACTTTCCAAAAAAACCTCAAAAGCAAGACCATAAACGAAAATTCTGAGAAAACTGATTACATTAAAGACTGCTAGTCCACAAAAGTCATCATGACCAAAGTGGATAGATCAAGGACAGAATAAGAGAGGCATTTGCACTGTCTAAAGCCAAGGACTAATATCCAGATTAATCAAGAAACCCTTGAAAACCAAAAAGAAAATTAGAGCAAGTCCGTTAGAAAAAATGGGCAAAGGATATGAAAAGGCAGGACACTGAAGAGGACAGTATTTGGAAAGCTTGTATTTGAAGAGAAATCAAAAGCAAATTTAAAGTAACAATGGTATATTGGTGTGTACCTATCGGACAACAATTAGAAAACTAGACAATCAGTAGGGTTCAAAGAGGAGAAATCCTTACACACTGTTAGCAGGACTGTAGGCTGCTCAGCTATTTTACTCAATGAAACAGGACATCCCCTGTGGCCTGGCCTTTCTACCAGTGAATTCTCACGTTGGTTTCCAGGGAGGCCAGGTACAAGGACACTGCAGAGCCACTTGATGGTGGAAGGTGGGGCACAGAGGACCACCTGGGTGCCCATTGCTGGAAGAGGGCAGTATTTTAAAATCAGGAGGATGCACACTTTGGAATCTATTGCACCAGTTAGAAGCAGTGGATTTCATGTTTGCAAAGTGACATGAATGGGTCTTAAAACATAGTGCTTGAGAGAAAAGGTAACGAAAGGAATAAGACACATAGCACAACACCATTTATAGAGATAAAAGAATGCCTGCACACGCACACACACACACACACACACACACACAAATGCACTTTGCAAGGATATCTATTTGTCTTTCTCTCTCTCTATATATATATACACACACACACACATATATAGAAAGACGTTCATTAAACATATTATTTTTTTATTAAATATAATTTATTGTCAAATTGGTTTCCATACAACACCCAGTGCTCATCCCAACAGGTGCCCTCCTCAATGCCCATCACCCTCATTAAACATATTAGAATAGTTGCCTGTATTAGGGGGACGAGGATGGGAGAGGACGTGAGGGGTAAAAGAAACAGATGCTTTAAAAATTTTTTTTTAATTTAAATTTTTAATGTTTATTTATTTTTGAGAGAGGGAGAGTGAGCACAGATGGGGCAGGGGCAGAGAAAGAAGGAGAGAGGATCCAAAGTGGTCTCTGCACTGACAGCAGGGAGCCCGATATGGGGCCCAAACTCAAGAACTGTGAGATCATGGCCTAAGCCAAAGACAGACGCTCAACTGACTGAGCCACCCCGACACCCCAGGAACAGATGCTTTTAAAAATTGGAAAGGGGGGGGGGTCCTTGTGAAACACATGATAATGATGTTGAGGAGTCTGATAAACCCAACCTTTTGTTCCTGAACCTTAAAAAAACTAAACTAAACTAAACTAAAATGTACACTGGAAAAATAATATAAATAAAACAGCAGTTTGTGAAAGCAAATCCTTGGAAAGCCCCAGGCCCAGACAGTTTCACAAAGAAGTTCTACCAAATCTTTAGAACAGGTAACTCCTGTGTTACTCAGGGTGTTGTAGAACAGAAGAAGGAAAGCTTCTAAGTGATTCTTACAGGACAAGGATAGTACTGATCTCACAACCCAACAGAGATAGCACAAAAAGAAAGCCATAAACAATATTACATGGCTATCAATGCAAAAATCCTAGATGACATACTAGCAGACAGGACTCTAGCAAGAAGAATAACTTCTTCTTTATTAAAAAAATAAATCATAGTCACATGGGGATTATTTAAGGAACATACGATGATTTGAAAACAAAAAGTTTGGGGCACCTGGATGGCTCAGTTGGTTAAACATCCAACTTCGGCTCAGGTCATAATCTCACTGTTCCTGAGTTTGAGTCCCGCATTGGGCTCTGCACTGACGGTGTGGAGCCTGCCTAGGATTCTCTCTCCCTCCCTTTCTCTCTGCCCCTCTCCCATTCACATGCACTCTCTCTCTCTCTCTCTCTCAAAATAAATAAATAAACTTAAAAAATACAAATAAAAATAAAAAGATGTTTAACATAATTTAGCAAGTCAGTAGCTAAAGCTATGAGAGTCATTTGTCCCAATGTATGTGGAAAAGGCATTTGATAATATTCAATGTCCATTTTTTTAAATGTTTATGCATTTATTTATTTGTAAATTTTTATTTTTGAGACAGAGAGAGCACGTGTGCATCAGTGGGGGAGGGGCAGAGAGAGGGGGGTGCGGCAGGATCTGAAGCAGGTTCCACACTGACAGCAGAGAAAACGAATGCAGGGCTCGAATTCAGGAACCGTGAAATCATGAGCTGAAATCAAGAGTCACATGCTTAACCAACTGAGCCACCTAGGTGCTCCTATTTATTTCTTTTGAAAAAGAGAAAGAGAGAGAGAGAGAGAGAGAGAGAGTGTGCACAAGTGAGGGAGGGGCAGAGAGCAAGGAAGAGAGAGAATCCCAAGCAGGATCCATGCTGTCAGTGCAAAGCTCCAAGTGGGGCTCGATCCCACAAACCCACGAGATCATGACCTGAGCTGAAATCAAGAGTGGATACTTAACTGACTGAGCCACCCAGGCACCCCACAATGTCCATTTTTTTTAACTAAAAAGGTTTTGTATTAAAATAGAAAGAAGTGGAAACGTGTGTAGTCATCAATGAGGACTAGTATATAAATTATGATACATACACACAATGGACTGTTCTGTCCCCGTAAGAGAGAGAGAAAGAATGAGGAACATCTCCATTGCTGGTATGGAAATATCTCCAAGGTACATTGTTAAGTGAAAAAAAAAAAAAAGCAAGGTGCAGAGGAAAGAGCATCACATATTATCAGCATGTAGAAAGGAAGAGAAAAGATGTTTGTGTTATCTGGAATGTATAAATTTATAAATATCATCTGAAAAGATAACAAGAAGGTGAAATCATAGTAAGTTGTGCTGCACACATGTGCGTGTGTGTCGTGAGGGAGTAACTGAAACCAAATAGGTGAAGAAAGACTTTTTATAGTATATCTTTTCATACTTTTAGTTCTGGGATCACATGAATCTATTACCTATTCAAAATATTAAGTAGGTAATTTGAAAAAGAAGTTACAAGTTTGTGCTACTATGATTATCTGTGCTCTCACAACAAATGATAATACTTTCAGTGTTGCTGGGAGCGTAATCGTAGCACTTTTAAATCTGGAACGATCATCTGAGGAAATCCAAAATCTCTTTGGCCAAGGGTGGGACGTACGCCCAGAGACATGACGTGGTCTGTTTTACCTACTGTCAGAGCGAGCTAGAACTAAGACAGCTTGCATTTTCCTATTGATTCCCTGGCAAATTAGTGATCATTTATACAATTCCTTTCAGGCTATTTTAACTCCCCTGTTCTACTTAGTTGGTTCTTGCTTAGTATTAATTGTGTAATAACTACTTCATGGTTCTTCCAAGTTTGTTATTCCCCAATAGGAAATTAGATCCCTAAAATTCATGGCCAAAGGCTGGAGTGATAACTAAATTCCTCTGTATACAGGAACATTTTCTTTGTGGTCTTATTCTGAAGTTAGGTATTGCATTATAGCTCCAAAGAATAGAGATTTGATTCTGTAAGTCAAGAACGTTCAGTAATTTGGCGATGCTGTGCAAGCTTTCTGTTTTCCTAGAATAATAACAATAATAAATAGTATAGCTAACATTTATTGGGTTCTCTCTATAAGCAAGGAAGCAAGAGCTACCTGTATTAACTCATTTAATCTTCTTAACAATATTAGGAGACAGATACTGTCATGGAACCCATTTCACGAGGAAGGAACTGAGGCTTGCAGACGTGAAGTCTCTCAGGTTGTCAGAACTGGTCAGAAATGGAATTGAGTTGCAGGCAAATGAAGGTTAACTCCTGAATGAATCAACATCCTTCATGGTTTCTCAGATGCCTCTGTCATAAGGAATTCTTTTTTTTCTTTAGATCTCTGACTCTGGTTTCCTTCCACTTCTTTCAGACCCACTGGTTTGGAAATGTCTTTATATTTTCATGAATTTCTGAATGCAATGAGCTCTGATGGCAGTCTACCAACAGTTCTGCTCTTGGACACTTCGTCTTATCTAAGACTTCATTGAAGGGGCATCTGGGTGGCTTAGTTGGTTAAGCATCTGACTTTGGCTCTGGTCACCATCTTGTGGTTTGTGAGTTCGAGCCCCGTATCAGGCTCTGTGCTGACAGCTCAGAGCCTTGAAGCCTGCTTTGGATTCTGTCTCTGTCTCTGTCTCTGTCTCTGTCTCTGTCTCAAAAACAGACATTAAAAAAAAAAAAACAAAAACCTTCATTGAAGACATCAGAATGGGGGTGTCTGGGTGGCTCAGCCAGTTGAGCCTCTGACTTTGGCTCAGGTCGTGATCTCACGGTTTGTGGGTTCAAGATCTCATGGTGTGTGGGTTTGAGCTCTGCATCAGGCTCTCTGCTGACAGTGCAGAGCCTGCTTCAGATCCTCTGTCCTCTCTCTCTCTGCCCCTCCCCCGCTCCTGATCTCTTTCAAAAAAATAAACTGAACATTTTAATTTTTTTTTTCAACGTTTATTTATTTTTGGGACAGAGAGAGACAGAGCATGAACGGGGGAGGGGCAGAGAGAGAGAGGGAGACACAGAATCGGAAACAGGCTCCAAGCTCTGAGCCATCAGCTCAGAGCCTGACGCGGGGCTCGAACTCCCGGACCGCGAGATCGTGACCTGGCTGAAGTCGGACGCTTAACCGACTGCGCCACCCAGGCGCCCCTAAACTGAACATTTTTTAAAAAAGAAGATATCAGAATGCTACAAGGTTATTTCTCTTCGTCAGGTACCTACACTTTAGCAAGAGTGATTTTGAGTCCTAATATGTTGTTAACTTGGAGCTAATGTAGGAGATAACCACAAGAGTAATAGAGAGAAATTCTTAGAGAAATTAGTTATTGAGTATTTGAGTAACTCAAATTCAGTTATGCAGTATGGCTTTTAAAGAAATGCCACTTGCATTGTTTTTAAGTAAAAATAGTAAGTAAAATAAAGTCAATAATTTGTCGCCTAATAAATACCTTAGGAGATCTCTTTTAATACATATGCATGATTTATAATATACACACATACCAACACATATTTTAATTTTTATAACAAATAAATATTTTAAAGTACATAAAATATTTTTCTTTCATGACATAGATTTTTTTTCTGGCCACCTTTTATTTACAAAAATATAATTGATTTACTTATGTAACAGGATGCTGAGTTGGGGGTTTTCATGTGTTATCAAGATAAAATAAATGCTCACACCATATATGAAAATTAACTCAAAATGGGTCAAAGCCTTTAATGTAACAGCTCAAATGATAAAACTCTTAAGAGGAAACGTGGTTGTAAATCTGTAGGATTTTGGATTAGGCAATGATTTCTCAGCTATGACACCTAAAGCACAAGCAAACAAAGGAAAAATATATAAATTGGATGTCATCAAAATTAAAAACCTTTGGCCTCAAAGAACACTATCAACAAAGTGAAAAGACAACCCATAGAATTGAAAATGTTTGCAAGTCATGTATCTGATAAGTCTAGTATTGAGAATATAGAAGGAACTCTTACAAGCCAACAATAAAAAAGACAAGTTACTCAAGAAGTGGAAAAATATTCGAATAGACATTTGCCCAGAGAAGATATACAAATGGCCAATAAGCCCATGAAAAGATGGCTAACATCAGTGTCATTAGAGAAATACCAATCAAAGTCACGATGAGATACCATTTCTCATCCACTGGGATGGCGGCAATCAGAAAGATAGGCCGTAACAAGTGTTGATTAGAACGTAGAGAAAACAGAACCTTCATACATTTGGGATTGTAGAATGGTGTAGCCATTTGAAAAACAGTTTTGTGGGGTGCCTGGTGGCTCAGTCAGTTAAGCGTCCAGCTCTTGCCTTTGGCTCAGGTCACGGTTCGTGGGTTGGAGCCCCACATCAGGCTTTGTGTTAACAGTGTTGAACCTGCTTGGGATTCTCTGTCTCCCTCTCCCTTTGCCCCTCCCTTGCTCGTGTGCGCTTTCTCTCTCAAAATAAATAAATAAACTTAAAAAAAAAATAAAAGAAAAATACCTTGCAGTTCTTAAAAGTTTCAACATAGAGTTACCATGCAAGGCAGCAATGTCAACCTTAGGTCTATATCCAAGAGAACTGAAAACAGATGTCCACACAAAGACTTGTATGTATTACTCCTAAGAGCCAAAACAATGAAGACAACCCAAATGTCCATCAACCGATGAAGAGATAAAAAAATGTGTTACACCTATACGATGGTATTATTCAATCAAAATGGAGGTTGGTGGGGGGATGAGTGGAATAAGTGATGGGGATTAAGGAGCGCACTTGTCTTGATCACTGGGTGTTGTACAGAATTGTTGGATCACAGTATTGCACACCTGAAGCTGATATTACACTGTATGTTAAGTGGAATTTAAAATAGAATGAAATAGAGATACATGCTACAACATGAATGACTCTTGAAAACACTATGCTAAGTAAAAGAAGCCACATGTTGGATGATTCCATGTGTATGAGATGTCCAGGATAGGCCGATCCATAGAGACAGACAGTAGATTAGTAATTGCCATGGGGTTGCAGAGAGGGGACAATGGGGAGTGACTGCTAACGAATATCGGGTTTCTTTTGGGGATGATAATAATGTTCTGGAGTTAGAGAGGATAATTGTGCCACCTCATGAATATCCTAAAATCTACTGAGTTGAACACTTTAGTGAATTTTGTGGTTTCTAAATTATATCTCAGTTTACAAAAGGATGTGATAAATGTCAGATACCAAATTTACCTAGGAAAAGATTAACCATATGCACATTTCAAAAGATATATTCCAGAATCTCTTGGATTCCTAACCCAACTGACTCTCACCTAGACGAAGGATATAAAGTGTGGCCTTGGCCAGACCTACAGAATCACTCTCACCTCCCAAGTTTTCTGGGAAATGTTCATTTGTGTGGAGGGTCTTGTCAACCTCCCGGCTCTGCCTTCCAGCAAATTAAATGCTTCCCTCTGAAAGGTGAAGAAAAAGAGGAAGCCCTTGCAAAGTAAATAACACAGAGCTAACAGCCTGATGAGCTGCAAATGCATTTTCTTAGCAGGTTTACAATTGAAGAAAATATTCACCGATAAGCACTTTCTCACCTATGGTACTGCATAAATTAATTTCTTTAATGAGTAATGATCAGCACTTTCTACAGAGTGTCTCGATTTTAGAGACTTCATGATTTTATTTCAGGAGGTGCTTAAAGACAAAGTGTATGTTGTGATAAATGCTACACATTTATACCATTCATTAAAGTTCAGGAATGGATCTTACAGTACAGACACATGTTTGTACCTAGGGTCAAACAACGGGCTTTAAATACAGTATTCGGTTAAATGGCATAAAACTTGACGATCACAAATACGATAGTTATGCCAGCTGGCATGGTTTTGATTGCTCTCTTGAAATACTCCCTTCAAAAAATAATCATCTCTATTTAGGCTTTAAACAGGATGCTGCTTATTCTATACATTTTTGTCTATAAAGGGAAAAATAATTTTCATTGCATTTATATTCTTAAAAAAACAGCACTATTTGTAAGCTATACATTGAGTGATGATTTTAAACTATTTGACAGTGCAGACCAGTGAAGTCAATAAATAAGGGAAGCTGGGGTGCAATTATCTGATGCCATTCTCCCATTTTATAGATGACATTGAGGCCCAGATGTGATACGTCAAAGGTGAGCTTGTCTAAGACCAGCCTACTTTCTACCACCCAATGCTGATGGAAGATCAGAAGTGCCTGAATGTGGCCAAACACCACTTATCAAAAGTCTTCAATAGTTTCCTCAAGGCTCTTATTAGAAGTCAACTTGACCGAAACAACAGGAATGGAGTTGGAGTAGCTAAGTCCACTCTGTCCTGTAGGTTTGTTGCCCTCCTGTTGAGGATGAGAGAGAGGAACCTTCTCGACTTGCTGTTGATCTGTGAGCATCATTGCAACTCTGTGATTTCTGCTTTGATACACGTATGGGAGACGGAGTTTCAGGGACCAGTGGTTTGGGACCATAGCATCATGATGATTGCTGTGAATTTGCAGTGTTTTACCTTGTCTACTATTGTTGAGGAAAAGCAGATGATCTTAACAGAGTTTGGGATATGTGCATCCTGTTGCAGGCTGCCCCATAATCATACCTTCCTCCAAGCTAATGCACCAAAAGCCAGAAGAAACGAGAAGTGAGTCTTCTAGCGGTCATCAGCGGCATGTGATTGACCAGCTGCTGCCCGTTCTTTGTTCACAAAGCATCTGATGATTGTTTGCTACTTATTCAATAAAAAGAAAGTTGGGCACACTCTATGAATGCAGAACAAACTGGTTATTCATTAATAAGCATGAGTCTGTGTATTAGCTTCCTGTCGCTTCTATAACAAATAAATACCAACTTGATGGCTTGAAACAGCACGTGTTTATTCTCCCATGGGTCTGGAGGTCAGAAGCCTAGACTCAGTTTCACTGAGCCAAAATCAAGATGTCAGCAGGACTGTGCTCCCTCTGAGTATCTAGGGAGTGATTACATTTAGCACCTACCTGAATAACCCGGGGTAGTCTCTCCATCTCAAGATTCTTAATTTAATCACACCTGCAGTCTCTTTTGCCACATAAGGTAGCATTCACAGGTTTCAAGGACTGCACCCTCAATATATTGGTGGAGGGCACTGCATTATTTAGCTGACCAGAGTTTGCAAGGCCAATAAGCTTTCTCAAGGGTACACATGAGCCCTGCTTTTGAGCGTAATTTTAAGCATAATTAATTCTTCAGGGCCATTGGGTGCACTCACTGTGCCAAAGTGGATCTTAGAAGCCCACAGAAATTCATCTACTTTCTTAAAGGCCCAATTTACACTCAGGAAGGGGCTTTGGAACGGGATTAAATTTTTATCCATAACAGCTACTACTCTTTATATAGGCTGAGTTTGCTTACATTTGTGCAGATCTGGCTGGCGGTAAGGAGAAGGATTATTCCTCTCTCCTCTCGTGTTCTTCTCTCTTCCAAATACAAGTCTTATCACCACACAGGACTGGAAGCCTTATTGTCTCGGATCCTACTGGACCTCAGCTGGATTTGGAAGGGTTCCGTGTCAGGCTCTGGTTCTGGCTTCTTTCCACTGCGCAATTGGGAGCCCCACCTATGACACTGGCCAGTGATTTTTCTCTCAGTATACTTGACATAAGCCTTAAGATTTAAGGTCTGGGTGCCTGTAACCTCTGGAGGTAGGGAAGCTATGGATGGTGGAAGAGGTGAGTGAATCTTATTGCTGGATACCACGAATAATCCAGATGATGTCAGAAGAAGCATCTGGCTTAAGATTTAAGGGTCCAGGCTCTGGAGTTAGACTTCCTGGGTCTGAATCTGGTCTGTGTGATCCTGGGCAAGGTGGGAAACCTTTGGGAGCCTCGGTTTTCCGAGCTGTAAAATGGGGGAAAATTGCAATTCTTAGCTTCTGCGTTTGCTGGGAAGATTGAATAATATAATCTGAGTCAAGTTTTCTTTTTTATGTTTCTATTTATTTTTGAGACAGAGAGAGACAGAGCATGAGCAAGGGAGGGGCAGAGAGGGAGACATAGAATCCGAAGCAGGCTCCAGGCTCTGAGCGGTCAGCACAGAGCCTGACACAGGGCTCGAACTCATGGACTGTGAGATCGTGACCTGAGCTGAAGTCGGACGCGTAACCAACTGAGCCACCCAGGTGCCCCCTGAGTCAAGCTTTTAGCACAATGGCTGGCATCCAGAAGCACTCAATCTGTGGAAGCACTTGTGAATAATGTGTCCAGCCACGGAGATTTTCAGAACATGGATTTGCTTGTTGATTCCCCAAGGTTATGCTGAATATATGTGTGTGTGTGTGTGTGTGTGTGTGTGTGTGTGTGTGTTTGGGCGGCAGTGGTGGTGGGGCGAATGTACTGTACTCTGAATCCTCTGTTTGGTCATATTTATGGAGATTCTTGGCAGAAGTCAGTGCTGTGGGAAAGACAGAAGTGTATAAGATACAGAACTCAGCATCTGCAAGAGAGAGTGAAATAGATATAAAAGTTCTCATAAATGCCACAGGACTAAGGCAGCTAGATCAGACTCTAGGAATCCAGAGCAAGATAGAGGGACAGGGATAGAGAATTTGGTCGTCTGATCACTTGTAAGTCTCTGCACACCATTGTCTTAATTATCTAAATTTGTTTCCATTTATGATTATTTGGTGTCCAATTATAGTTAAGAGTGTTGCATGGAGATGTGATTGGAGGCTGTGTCTGCATGGGCAGAGACTGTTGACTCATGGGTCTCACAGGAGAGGGTTCAGTAGGGGCACTAGCCAGGGCAGTTGCCTGACCCAGGAAAACCTCTGCCAATCTCCTGCCTGGAAATTGAGTTCTGGAGCTGAGTAGGAAAAGCAGGCTGATGAGGGTTATCAGAACTTTCAGCATGTACATTCCACTTTACCATCCTCTCTCCAGGAGATCCTTACTCCTTCAACCCCCGGGATGGTCTTTCTAGATCAAGGTGACTGTATTAGCTTCCCAGGACTGCCGTATGTAACAAAGTACCGCAAACTGGATGGCTTACAACAACAGGAATTAATTTTCTCACAGTTCTCTGGGCACTAAGTCCCAAATGAAGGTGTTGGGAGGGCTGGTTCTTTCTGGAAGCTGTGAGGGAGAATCCATGTCATGCCTCTCTCATGGCTTCTGGTGGCTGTTGGCAATCTTTGATGCTCCTTGGCTTGTGGCTACATCACCTCATTTTTGTCTCTAGTTGTCACATGACCCTCCCCGTGTCTCTTTCTTCTCCTTTCTGTCTCTGATAAGGGATCTCCTCATTAGATTTAGGATCCATCTTTATCCAAAACAGGTCTTCTTTCGAGACATCTTTACCTTCATTACATCTGCAAAGATTATTCCAAATAAGGTCACATTCTGAGGTTGGGGGTGGATGTCTTTTGGGGAACACAAGTCAACCCAATACAGTGACTATATATTTTGTTTGTCCAAGCCAAGACATGTTGGGATTGACAAATGCTAAACAGGATGGAACGCCAGTCAAGTGTCCTTGCTCGGTCACAGTGGGCAGGCTGTATAACCACCTTCTAGATACCCACCCACCATCTTCCCCTGGGAGAGCCTCCGTCAGGCCACGTGGGTTAGAAGAGGAAATGAGAGGACTGAACTATTAACACCGACTTCTGAACGTTTCCAATATCCTTTGGCAAAAATTCACTTGCCTGCCGAGTCTTCTCCTTTAGGGACACTGAGGTTGAAAGCTAAGTCCATCGTTTTCAAACTCTGTGATGTCCTCTTCCACCATTGTCCCCTCTCTTCTTTTATTAACCACTGTACTGTCACTTTAGTGGGGAAAAAAGTGAGGAAAACAGTACCTCAGGAATTGGGAAGGAAGAGACCTAAGTATGGGGGCTCCATCGGCTTTTGTGTATAGGGATGTGCACTAGGAACCAGCGCATTTTGGTTTTACTTTAACGTTAAAATGCGAGAAGTAGGTGTTCCCGGGCGGCTGAGTCAGTTAACCAACTCACTCTTGGTTTCGGCTCAGGTTACGATCTCACGTTTTGTGAGTTTGAGCCCCACATCGGGTTCTGTGCTGGCAGAGCAGAGCCTGCTTGAGATTCTCTCTCTCTGCCCCTCCCCGCTTCTCTCTCTCTCTCTCAAAATAAATAAATAAACTTAAAAACAAAAAAGATGCAAGAAGTGAAAAAGGATAAGGAGACCCTCACCCATAATTTAAGAAATTGTAATTAAAACTATAATGCATACTTATATTTAAATGTCAACCCAGCAGATTCTTTTTACGGTGATGTTGTGATATTTAATACTAGGGATGTGGGGAGAATAGGCAGTCTAACACACTGCTGGTACAATATAGGTCAGCAGACTTTTCTGGGGGAGAATTTTATATCAATTTTCAAAGGCCTGAAAAATATGCCCATGTGTTCACCCAGCTTCACCTCTAGGAAATTATCTAGAAGAAAAACAAAAAAGATTTGTTACAGACCTATGTGTGAGGGATATGCATTCACAAACTATGTGTAGGTCGCAATCAGTGAAACATTAGTAGGGTAATAGTTAAATTAGAGGGCATCCGTATGATAGCATTTCATGCAGCCATTAAAAATCACGTTTTAAATGAATATTTAATAACACTGCCAAATGATCAGGACATTGTTTAAAATTTAAGAGGTAGGTTACAAAGCAGTAGGTTCGTAATGATCTGTGATTTAAAAAACCCAAACAGGGGCGCCTGGGTGGCGCAGTCGGTTAAGCGTCCGACTTCAGCCAGGTCACGATCTGGCGGTCCGTGGGTTCGAGCCCCGCGTCGGGCTCTGGGCTGATGGCTCAGAGCCTGGAGCCTGTTTCCGATTCTGTGTCTCCCTCTCTCTCTGCCCCTCCCCCGTTCAGGCTCTGTCTCTGTCCCAAAAATAAATAAACGTTGAAAAAAAAAATTAAAAAACCCAAACATCTTCATGCATTGTAAAAAAAAAAAAAAAGCTGAATAGCTACGTCAGCATGTTAAATATCTTCAGTATCTCTGGAGGATGTGATTAGAGGAGGCATTTATTTCTATTTTTGTGTTATTTTGCATCTCTGTGTTTTCTACAATGCATGTGTTACCGTGTATTGCTGTTATGTTAAGAAATTAGCCCAAGAGAACAAAGACAAATGGAAAAAAATGAACACAACAGAAAAACACAATCTGAGTCGCTGTCTCTTCCCCCTGTTCCTTACATAGGGCAGTGTGGAGCTATGTAGGGAATGGAATCTATATATATATACACTCCCCAGGGACTGCTGGCCTCTTCCTACCACCTGTGTCTTTGGAATCCAGCCCTTCAGAGCCCTGTTTCATTGAGATCTGACACCTCGATGTTTTCGAAGCCCGCCTTGTTCATATATCATAGTTGGGAAACTCTTTCGACCTTGGGGATAAAAGAGATTGCTTTTCTTTTAGCTACCAATTTAGAGCAAAATTCAGTCTTTTGTAGTGCTATTTCTCCATGGTGACCCCTTTCTGCCGGTCACTGCATTAGAGCACTCAGATGTCACTACTTCTTGTACGAGTCGTGAAGAATTTAAGGTGAACGTACCATTCTTCCCCTTCATGTAGTCATTAGCTTTACCTGAAAGCTAATCTTCTGGTCAAGCAGATAATCTTAAACTTCTTATGCTCTGAGTATTAGTGAAGCATTTGAGGTTTTTTTTTTGTTCCTTTAGAGATGTTGATTGATTAGTTTCACAAAGTTGAGAAAAATCTCCCTTGACCCCATATGCTACCTTCCCCAAATCCACTAATCAGAGCTGAGATGTTATAATTTCTGATCTTTATATCGTTGTCCTATTAGTCACTTTTACCTAACTTATTATGCCTTCACAGCACCCTCTTCCTGCTGGGCATCGTTTCCTTCTCAACATCATGCGTGCTCACACACCCGCATACGGGTAAGACTTGCAGATATATAGCAAAATGACAGTTGAACGATAGGATGTTTGCACACATTTGGTAATCTGTTTGGGATTAAAATGTAAGACTCCCCATTAGGTTGCTCCATGAACATTTATATACTGCTCTTTGTTTAGGTGACCTTAGATTCTGAAGCAAAAATTAGGACACATAATGTGGCATATATTTTTTTCTTGTGTTTAAGTATCTATTTGGTCCAGTTTACAAGGGGATAAAAATGCTTAGTTTAAAAGTTAGCTGTATTGATGAAAGAAAGTTCTATGACATTAGGACTGTTTTAGACAATCTTCAGTACTTGATCACTATTGTATCGTTACCCTTGGTTGGATGTGTGTGTGTGTGTGTGTGTGTGTGTGTATGAGATTCTTACAGATGCTTAGTCTACTTTGTGTACAAGTAGTATTATATAAATAATTCCAAGGTATTAGAATATATAATATTTCAAAATGCAATTTACATTGACCAATCAGGTTGTTAACTTATCACACCTAAACATACAACACTGAGCAGCCATTGTTCATGGCAGGTTATTTCTTTCTCTTCTTGGCTGCCAGATGAAGGAATGCTAAAAATGGCTTTGTAGGTTGGTAAACTTACACTTAAAAAAATGATATTACTTATTAGAAACACAGAGTGGGAATTTTTGGAGCAAGGATTTCAGATTCCTGTGGCTGTGTTACTCATGGTCCGGCCTACTCCATTGTTTATCTGATTATAAAAGTTGCTTATTGAAAATAATTTTTTAAATATGGAAATCAATAAGAGCATAAATAAAATGACAATAACTCAATTTCAACACTCGGAGACAACTTCTATTCAGAATCTGACTTTTAAAATAGTTTTCTGTGGATATATAAATATATAAAGATCCTGTTGAACATGTAATTTAGTATTCTGCTTTTTTTACTTAACAACAAATGTTAAGCATATTCTATATAACTAAAAACTCTTAAGAACATAATTTTTAAATTATGTAAACTCCACTGTGGCAGAGATGTTTGTCTGGATAGTGTCTGGACATAGTAGGCTCTTGATAGCTATTGAATGGTTCTGTCTATTATGAATGTACTCTAATTTACTTGTTTACTCTTATGGGCAGTTTCTTTCTTTTATAAATTATATTACTAGGGATGCTTTTGAACACATCATAAATCACTTGCCTTGGGAGTTATTTTCTAAAATTTGATTTCCTAAAAGTATAAATATCAAGTTAAACAGCATAAACATATTTATGGACCTTGATACAAATGAGTTTTCATTTATGGTGCCCACCTTCAAGAGGACTAGTAGAGATTATAGATTTAAATTATCTCTTTGGACAGAACATAGGTAACCAGTTAAAAGGATAAACAAACCATGACTTTCCTGAAATCGTTTAACCAAGCATCCCCCAAGGTAGCTTACTAGTCACATACTGACAGTGAAGTCAATATGCTTACATGTTGACTGCCCTACAGTTAACACTAGAAGGATTTATTACTTATTCAAAAACTGCATATGGAACACTCATAATGAATCGTGTACAAACCCTGGGAAAAACAAGATGAAGACAGTCTCTGCCTTTATGGGGCTTACAGTTGATTGGGGCAGACTGAGACCTATGAAGGTCTAGCACCATCTGAGAAGGTTGAAAGACTTTAGAGTTCATTTTGAAATAAACTTGGGGAAACTACAATGTAATTTACTCATTTCTTAACACATCGTGTTTCTTCTCTCAGAGAAGGCATATTCAACATCATCAGATCGAGTATGGAGGAAGATGAGACTAAAAGAGAGGCATGTACAAGGCATGTGTGAGCCATGTATGAACCACATGTGAACTCCAGCAGAGGTCTTGGGTTCACCATTCAACTTCACAAGGTCTTGGTTTTTCACTAAAATAAAGAAGGATAATTTCAAACCCAGCTCCAGTCTTCTTTGATATACTTTTTATTTTTTAAGTTTATTTTTGAGAGAGAGAGAGAAAAAGAGCACGAGCATAAGTGGAGGAGGGGCACGGGGAGAGAGGGAGACACAGAATCTAAAGCAGGTTCCAAGCTCCGAGCTGTCAGCACAGAGCCTGATGTGGGGCTCGAACCCACGAACCATGAGATTATGACCTGAGCCGAGGTCATATGCTCAACCCACTGAGTCACCCATGCGCCCCTCCAGTCTTCTTTGAAATCAAAGCTTCAAGGGTCTCTGCTTAGCAGTTGAGAGGTGATCTCTAGGCTACCAGGTAGTATTCACTGATCTCTAAAGGCAGAATTTTGTGTTCACAGGCAAATATAAGAATTTTGAAGATCCCTGAGATGATAGTCTATGACTAGCTTTCAAAAAAAAAATTCTTTATAGGTGTGCCTGGGTGGCTCGGTCAGTTAAGCGTCCAGCTTCAGCTCAGGTCATGATCTGACAGTTCTTGAATTCAAGCGCCAGGTCGGGCTCTGTGCTGTCAGCTGGGAGCCTGGAGTCGGCTTAGGATTCTGTGTCTCCCTCTCTCTCTGCCCCTCCCCCACTTGCGCTCTGTCTTTCTCTCTCTCAAAAATAAACATTAATAAAAAACTTAAAAAAAGAAATACATAAAATAAATAAAAGAAAATTATTAAAAAATTGGCTCCTGTCTGCCTTCTGCCCATTTAACTTGACACCACATCTTTTTATTTATTTATTTTTTTGCTGATGTTTTGGACATATCCCAAGCTGAGAGCCTCTAGGAGTCAATGTTGATTCCTTTTACACTATTCGTTGGTTAAAAGTGTGCCTTAGGATGATAGAATGACAGATTTATATTATGGCACAGATATCAAGTACATTCCTTTTCTTTCATATGTTTTATATTTATTTTTTGGTGTGGGGTAATGGACGATACTCCATCTATGTCCTCTCCTAGATGAGCAGGAGCTGAGACACTTATTGGATGGTACTGAGGGGGCCAGGGATGGCTATCTCATGCCCTTGGGTGTTAATTTTCACTCACTGAAGGAACACCCTGAAGATGCAGCATCCATTCAGATGCAGCATCTGGAAACAAAATCAGATCGAATTATACAGCTGGTTTGTCCATCTGAAGGACCCATCAGAAGAAAGTCCTGTCAATGGGCGGGAAACCAGTTGAGTCCAGGGTTTAGAAGTGGAAGGGAAATGGAGCCTGAGTTGTGAGAGTGGCTCTAGCAACTTTTTGTAGGCACGTTGTCACTTCTGGGGATAGCAGAGAGGTACCATCAAAAGCAACATCTGGACCTTGCCAACTATGAAATGACTAGAACTGTACTGGTGAAGAGGATCATGGCTGGCCAGCAGCCAGCAGTAGATTTCTCTGGAACTGCCACACCAGCTCAGGGCCAAGGAGTATGACAGGACCCCTGAGTCATCTCTTCTCTCTCTAAGTCCTTCAACAGGAGACACTGTGGAAGGCTCACAGTGGAGCATTGAGTGATACCAAACATTTTGTTTGCCTTGTTATATCAACTATAGTTACAATAGATTTTATTTGATTGGAACAAACTTCCTCATGATGCCTGGTTGCCAGGCAACAGACGAGTTGGTGTTACCCTTCAGGACTGCTCAATAGATGGCTTTTTTCAGGAGAAGAGCCATTCTGAAGAGATGACTTGATGACAGAGTGCTAGATTTCTCTGCCTCCAGGGCTCACACAGTCAATAAGGGGAGGACTGGAGATGGGTTAAGAAAGAAAGGAAACTTCTCTTCCATGGGCTGTAGATCACCGGTAAGAAGAAACTGGCACTCCTCACCTTTCCTCTCCCACCTTAAAAGCCAGAGAGAAAGTTCTGTCTTCACACTACCATGATTATGCCAAAGAGACTGAGTAGTCGTCTTATTTGCCCTTGAGTGTTTGGATGGCTTCAACTTTACTTTTTCCTCATGTTAATAATTCTAGGACTAAATTAGTACTGTGTGTGCCAGTTTAAAGTTTTCCGTTGGGAACCTACACCATTGTTTCTGGTACTAGCTGTTCCTCCTTTATTGAACGGTAGCAAGTGTGTTACCCAGTTTTAAATCCATTTTTGGCAAGTTCTCCATAGTTCGGTGTCAAAAGAGGTGACGGGGCCAGCTTTTCTTGATTTTTATAAGAAATTGAATTCTGTATTTTAAAAGACATTTGCCAAGTGTTTACATTAAAAAGAAATATATCTACACAAACACTATTTGACTCAAATTAGGATAAGCTATGCTTGGAATTTAGACGAGATGCGTTGTTTGCCAGAATGAAGATTTATTCGGTATTCAACAAACATTTATTGATTTCTCAATGTTGGCCAGGAATTGTGTTAAATACTATGAGGTTTGTATTGATAAATGAGATAATGCCTGCCTTCAAATCACTCACCGTCTCTTGAGAGAGATGTATAATAAAAGATTAATGGCACTTGTAATTAATGTCTAGGTGTAAGTAAGCAGAGGAAGCTTTAAAGCCATTTTGAGGGGCTCCAGACATAAAATATCAGGTTCAGAATATCAACCATTGCAATGCCAAAGACTTCTACAACTACCTATCTGGATTCTTATTTTCTTCGGTTTCCCAAATGCTCTCTGCATATTACAAGGGTTGACAACCCGTGTTCTTTAAGTCTTTCCTCGAATACCACCTTCCTACTGAGGTCTTCTGGGGTTATCAGATTTAAAAATCTATCTTTATCTCACATCCACCCAGATCACTCTTCCCCGACCCTGTATTCTCTAATCTTCTTCTGTACTTTATTTCTTTTTTGTTTAATTTTTATTTATTTTGAGAAGGAGAGAGAGAGAGAGAGAGAGAATTAATCCCAAGCAGGCTCCATGCTGTCAGCACAGATGCAGGGCTTGAACTCACGAGCCATGAGATCATGACATGAGCTGAAATTGAGAGTCTGATGCTTAACTGACGGAGTCACCCAGGCGCCCCTCTGTGCTTTATTGCTTTTTCTCCAGCAACTCTCGCCTTTAGATAGAATATATATTTTACTATTTATTAGTTATTATTATTATTAATCAACTATTTTTCTCTCCCCTCACTGGAAATATAAGCACTGTTCTTATATAGTCGTATTCTAAGCACCTAGAATGGTGGCTTTCACATAGAAGGTGCTCAGTAAATATCTGTTGACCTAAATTAAGGATGAGGACTTTTATCATTTGCACAAAATTAAGGACACGCTTCATGGCCTATGCATTTTATTTTTATTCTTTGCATAGCCAAAAACTTCTGAGGGAGAAACTAGCAGATAAAAGTTAGGCAGGAAAGTTATCTTGCAATTAATCAGTCGATAGTTACTGAGTGCTGGTTACACATTAGGCGTTGTGTTGGATAATACCTGAAGCTCAAGAGAGACCTTTGCCTTCGAATATCTTAAAATGTAATTGGTGAAGGAGATGTCGATGCATGGAAAATTAAGAACCCAGGAAAATAGTATGAAGTCTTGAGGCAGAATAAGAGAAAGAGCTCAGGGAGTGTGTAAGCAACCTTGGCTGAATGGACTGAAGGTAGCTGGTTGGTGGGGAAAGTTTCCTGGAAAACATAGGGCTTGATCCTATGAGAGCCTAATGCTCAAGGTGGGCTTTTGGGGTGATTAGGTCATGATGGCTCTCGTGGGATTAATAATGGGATTAGTGGTCTTATTAAAGGGACCTCAAAGAACTCCCTTACTCCTTCCACCATGTGAGGACACAGACAAAATGGCTATTAATTAGGGAGTAGGCTTTCACAAGCCCCCCGATCTGCTGGTGCCTTGATCTTAGACTTCCAGGCATCCGGAACTGTCAGAAATAAATATTTGTTGCTTATAAACCACCCAATCTATGGTATTTTGTTATAGCAGCCTGCATGAACTGAGACACCGGCACCAATCAAGTTGGACAATGCTGTTCGAACCTCAACGGAAGTGTGATTTTAAAGTAATGGGCTATATTTTCAGATGTGTCTCCCACACTGGAGCTGAAGGCAACTCAGGGTTGCCTTTAAAGTTGGGGGTTAAAAATGTGTTGAGGAGAACTGTGTCTGTCGTAAATCACCTTCTAAGGTGACTGTTTTGAAAGCCATTGCTCATTTGGATAAATAATTGCTAAAAAAGCAACGTTACTATTCATTCATCACTTTCCACAATTGTAGAAAGGGATTCTTTTCTCATTTCTCTGAATTCCTTCTACTGGCTCTTTGCACATGGAAATGTCTTCTTTGCTTCTGTAATCAAACCAATTAGCTGTGATGTCAAGAAATGACCTCTCTGACTCAAGAAAATCATAGGGAAAGGAGAACAAACTCAGCTCATATTTAATTATTATATGAGCATCATTGGTGTGGTCAAAGGAGGTAATTAACTTTGACTTTGTCCTTAATAAAAGAGAAAAATTAGGCAGTACGCACATCATGCGAACAAGACACAGTGCCCGTTTGGGGACACATGTAGCCCCTTCCACTTCTCCTGTCCCTTGATGCTCTGCCACACCCAGCTATATGCCTCAAACTTTGGCTTGAGGCCTGAGTCCTGAAACACTCGGATGACTGGCTAGCTGTATGCACGATAATCTCTAAACTTTGCCTCCACTTTCCTGAGTAGATGCTATCTCCATGTTCTTCAGCATTGGAATTTTTGGTGGTAGAGGGATTATGATCACCAAACGATTTTTATTTTATATATATAAATGGGAAGACCAATAATCCCATTTGATATTTGGCTTCCACAGAAATTATTCATTGATGGGACCTTGCAGAAGACTTTGACAGGACCATGTGCTAATGCGATCACATTCGAGAGGCTGACCGAATCACTGTGACTTTGAAAGTAATTCACCTCCGCGCGTCTATCCCAGGGCGGACCGTCAGAGAGAAGAGGTAAGTGTCGCTATCAGCTGGAGTTTCACTAGCTGCTGACAAATAGATCCTAAGTGCAAGGGATCACTTGGTAAGGGCTAGCCTTGTTAAAAGAGACAAGGTCAAGCTTCAGGAATGGCAGTTCAATTGTCACCTTGAGTCTTAATGTCCACAAGACTGACAGCCTGAAAGGCATCATGGAGCCCCCTATGTATGCAGTCCTCGAATACATAGAGCTTTAAGGTAGAAAGGGACTGGGGAAAAGAATTCATTTCCCACAATTCACATGTAATTAAATGATAATTTGTCATTGCTGCTTAGGGTGGGTTAGATTTCTGTCCAAGACTAAATCGTGTGTTGCTTGGAATTAGCCTAGAAAAGATGCACTTGTACTGTCTCCACTTAGGTTAGCAAGTGTTGGACTATTTGGAAACAGGCAGTTAAATATGTTGAGTTACTGTTAGGACTAACCATTTGTAAGCATGTTTGGGTCTCACAATATCTGTAGAAATACATACGGCGCAGAAACAAAGCAAGTGGGGGAATACAGTGCATTTTGCTGCAGGGAAAGTGAAGAGAGACGGATTATTTCACCACAGACTTTCCTACCCGTCCATAGTTCTCATGGCTGAAGAAGTCACCTAGCTATGTGGTCTTAGCTATTTTACTGGGGCTCACCGCCCAGATCCGTAATTTGAAAGGCAACATGCTAACTGGCGTTTGAGCAGGAAAAGAAACTGTGCTATTTGCAACCAAAGGCAGGAAGAGCAGGGGAACGAGGGCAAGTTGGCACTTTGTAGGTCATTATTGCCCCTGCTTAATAAAGTAATAGATGCTTCAAAATCACTTTGAAGCGGTTGCCAACTTCCTCCAAGCGCTGTGAAACCTGATACTTTTGCCTTTAAACCATGCGTGAACGAGCAAATGGTAGTACTTGTGAATTCATTCAGTGACTTCCAAACTGTAGTCTAAGCAGGGAATGGGAACCCAAGACTGAAGAGGGAGGGAGAAGTGGCCTCTACGAGATTCAGTGGTTGGATGTCAGATTTGGCTGACTTTTAGTTATGCAGGCTTGAACTTTACAGAGATAAACATTGGTTTCCCCAAAGGATCTAAAGGAATTAGAAGAGGGAACTTTGATCTTCTTAACAGTTTTTTTTTTTTTAATTTAATAAGCTCATGGCAGAGTTAAGTGAAAGCCGGCTCAACCCACATTTAATAAAACACTTATTGGACTACCGAATTTAATAGATGTGTTTTAGAAGGTGGAAATTAGCGTCTGAATAATACAAGGGTTTAGGTCAGAAGAATATTTTTCTGTGCTTGTACTGAGCTGACTAGTGGGAAAGACTGGCTTAATCCTAAGGCTGAAGTCATTTTCTGTTATCTGCCTTCCCTCTCTGAGAAGGCGGTCTGCGTGTTGAGGTTCTTGAAAATGTCAAGAGTCATTTTCAGAAGTGTCATAAAGGCCACACAGGAAACTAAGGAGGCCTTATGTCTAGAACTGCATGATGGCCTTGGTTAGGGACTCACAATCTCTGTTGTAATGGGGGGAGAACATGACAGCCAGGTTGTCCTTGCCCAATTTGCTTGCTAACAGAATGGTTGAGAACAAAGGTTGACTCCTTCACTGCTCACCGCCTGCTGAGTTGTGTAACAGGTCGGCAGTCTCAATCTGTGCGTGACTTTACCTATTCCTAAAGCAACTAGTCCCAAAGTCAGACAAGCAGAGTGACGACTTTCTTGTGCAATACGGTGGCCAGTACCAAAGAGTCATGTGGTGCAATAGAGAAATCTTCATGTGAACACTGTTGCGGAACAGCAAAGTTTCTCTCCAAAGATTCATCACCCGGTGATAGTACAGGTCTCCATGAAAAAAAAAATTGTCCATGTTCTGCAACAGCTTTGTTCAATAAAAGACCTTGCATGGTGAAGGAAATGTTCTCTGTCTGCACTGTCCAATATGGTAGCCACAAGCCGCATGTGGCTACTGGGACTAAGAAACTGAAGTTTAGTGTTACTTATTTTTATTTTTAGATGTTTATTTATTGAGAGAGAGAGGAGAGAGAGAGAGAGAGAGAGAGAGAGAGAGGATGGATGAGTGGGAGAGGGTCAGAGAGAGAGGGAGAGAGAGAATCCCAAGCTGTTAGTGCAGAGCCTGACATGGGGGTTGATCTCATGAACAGTAGATAGATCATGACCTGAGCCAAACTCAAGAGCTGGATGCTTAACTGACTGAGCCACCCAGGTGCCCCAGGTTCACTTATTTTTAATTCATTTTAATTTAAGTAGTCCCATGCGTCTAATGGATCCTACGTTGGGTAGCACGGTTCTAGAGGGACCGCAGCACAGATGTGTTGTGAGCACCTGCTTCGCGGGCAACGCATAATTCAAGGATGCAATGTCTGGTGTATGTTTTTAAAGCTTGGGAGCTTCCACTTATTTTTCTCACGAAGCTGAAGTGCTGATCATAGAAGCAAGACACATTCCTGCAATATGATAACACCCTCATTAAAAACCAGAAGAAAAGAAATGAAAAGAAAAAAAAAAAGCTCAAGTTACAGGTGTTTCTTGGGAAGGACTGATGATTATTTCTTGGCCAGACATTTGCCGTGATGAAAAGCAGTAATGTCTCAGCAAGCAGACCACTCTCCTACTGTCATTCATTTCTGGATGCTGGGTTCCTGCACTTTTATCTGTGTCGGAGAGCTGTCGAACTCCTTTCCAAGCCCCATCTTAGAAAAACAAAACAAAACAGTAAAACAGAGAGGGGAAGCTGTGCTAGGTGTGGGAAAATGCTTTATGATTCAGGTTTCAACTTGC
Source organism: Prionailurus bengalensis (assembly GCF_016509475.1). NCBI lineage: Eukaryota > Metazoa > Chordata > Mammalia > Carnivora > Felidae > Prionailurus > Prionailurus bengalensis. The sequence goes on along the minus strand of NC_057345.1, from coordinate 210,824,296 downwards.
TACCAAGTCATTCCATGTGTGACTGTAACTCACTGACTTGGAATCTGGAACGTGTTCTCTATGGAAGCACTTTTATAACTGGCTAGCTTCCAAGGCTAACCTCTGGTAGTCTATTTGACCCATCATGGAGTTGACATATGGCATATTTGCAAAAAAATAGGAGAAAATGCTTCTGCGGAGTGCAGGCTGTTAACGGAAAGCCACACCCAAACACAGCAAGGTTAATTATTCGATACTGCTCTCCAAAAACACTTGCGAGGTTTGACACATTGCAGAAGAGTTGATTTTTTGTTTTGTTTTGAAGTGTTGGCTACTCAAAGAAAAGCAGATTAAATTTAGAAGAAGAGGGAGATTTGGGGGGACATTCTGAAGAAGGTGTCTGGGGTACTCTGGGCCTGTTTTTTTTAAAGTAGGCTTCGTGCCCAGCACGGAACCCCATGTGGGGCTTGAACTCCCAACGCTGAGATCAAGACATGAGCTAAGATCAAGAGTCGGGCACTTAATGGACTGAGCCATCCAGGCTTCCCATTCGGGGCTTATCTTAAGAGTGTTCGCACTTATTAGCCCTAGCCCTATATTTCACTTCAAGTATTTTATTTCAAAGTTGATAGCTTCCCTTTTCTTGTCTGTGGGCATAGCAGCGGGGCTGCTCTTAGAATCATTAAGTAGCCTTGTGTGGATTTGTGACTGGAAAAAACTATGAGAGAGAAAAGAAAAGTTGAGAGGCAAACGGAGACTGATATACAGTGGACAGAAGTTGAAAGAAAGTGAAAGGACAAAGCCAAAGTTTAGGATGATTGCCGGAGGAGAAATTCACGGACTTGGGAATGATAATCCTCTCCACTTACAGACACTTCCTTCCAACACCAGGATCTGAGCTAGGTTATTTACATTGATTATTTCTTGTAATTTTCCTGACAACCCTATGAAGTAGATCTTCTCCCCCTATGCCTCAGTGGGGAAACCCAAATCGAGAGATGAAACAACTCACTCAAGGTAGCTTTTTGACCTCCAGGTAAAAAGGTACGTGTGTCTGGATTTACATGCAAGCCTGTTGAGTGCCAAAGCCTCTGCCCTCCCATTATGACAACGTCTTCTCAACTCCACTGACCCCAGGTGGAAAATGGAAGATGTGGGTGGTCATTATGTGTGTGAGCCATTTGGGAGGGATGGAAAGGGCCGCTGACGAGCGTGTTGGTGGTTCCTGTTACTTGTCGGGAAGTGAGTGATGAGGTGGTGAGGAGCAAACCGGGATCAATCATGGAGAAAGGGGCTGGTAGCAGTCTCAGGATTTTGACAAGCCTGGAGATCCAAACTCAGGAACACCTCTTGTTGCATCCGTGTTAGTGAAAGCTCACCACCACGGAGAAACAATGGAGACAACTTGCGCTCTCCGACTGTTGGACCCACGGTTGGGAATATGTTGGACGTTTGTGGGTTCGCAATGGCTATTTTCTGAGGGAATCCGCTTCAGGGAATGTTTTCTCTCATCCCCGAGGGATCTATGTAAACCGTGCAAAATGATTCATTCAAGCAAAATCCACCTTTTTTGAGTACCTCCTCCCCATCCTTCCACGTTCCACAAACATTGAATGAAAGCCTGTTATGTGTCAGGGGTTCTTCAAAGCCACCTAAGGTGAACGCTAACTCCTTGTATTGGACGATGTATTTTAAAATTCATATTTCAGGGGCGTCTGGGTGGCTCAGGGGGTTAAGTAAGCGTCTGCCTTCCGCTCAGGTCATGATCTCACGGTTCAAGCGTTCGAGCCCTGCATCCGGCTCTGTGCTGCCCGCGTGGAGCATGCACCTCTGTCCACCCCTCTCTCTGCCCCTCCCTATTTTCTCTCTCTCTCTCTCTCAAAAAGTCAAGCTTTGATTTACTTAATCTCCTCTTTTAATACCCCTTTAATACCACAACACGGCGTGGCACTAAAATGGGACGTAAAGGAAGTGAGAGCATTTTCCTTGCAGTGTATTTATAACTTTCTCGTCCATTTAGGGCTTGACAGGGCAGAGTAGAAAACTAAATATAACCAGCATTTGTATTTTTCCCGCATAAGCCTGTTGGGCATTGAAAAGGAAGGACGGGAACCCAAGTTTTGTGAGAAAGGCTTCCAGTGTTAATGAGCAGCTGTATGTATCTCAGGGAAACAGTTTGTAACTAAAAATAGAGTCTATCTAACTATAGCAACTCAGAGCATTTAATACCCAGATTCTACACGGGCAGAACTGAATTCCGAACTGAATTCCAAACGCGTGTGATTAAGGAGGGTGGGATGGGTAGCGTTGAAGGGATCAGAAGAACTACAGCCCCAAATCCAGGGTCCATCAATCCCCTCATGAATTTCAATCAAATATGCTTAGTCCTTTCAGGTGAGATTTTCTGAGTCTGCAAGACAATTAGAAATCTGTTCCTAACAATGAAGCTAAAAGAAGAAACAGAGCACCCAGGCTATTTTTAGCACACTTCACCAAATTGTTTTTCTTCTTCTTCCTTTTTAAAAATTTTTTTTAAAGCCAAGAGTAAGTAGAAAGAAGGGAGTATAAATACTTAGAAGAAAAGGTAACAGAAGTTTCTTGGCGCGTAGCCATAATTTCCAAGGATTCCAGGTATGTCCAGAGCATTGAGGATATTCGTTTTAAAATGGCCATCTCTGTTATTTTATTAATATTTGTAAAATTCAGATATCCAGAAAGTACTACCTGAACTGAATTAGAAAATTTCAAGAGGTACTTTTTGTTATTAACCAGGGCTGTGGACTGAATCGTCCACCCCCCCCCCCCACCCCACTCATATGTTGAAGCCCTAACGCCTAAGGGGACCACATTTGGAGGTGGAGCCTTTGGGAAGCAAGACCATCTAGATAAGCTCTTGGTGGTAGGGTCCTCGTGATGGGAATGGTGCCCCCATCAGAAGACACACCAGAGTGCTTGCTCTTTCTCTCTCTCCCTCCACTATGTGAGGACACAGTGGAAAGGGGCCGTCTGCAAGCCAAGAAGAGACTCCTCATCATGAACCAAGTCTGCTGGCATCTTGATCTTGGACTTCCCAGCCTCCAGGACTGTGGGAAATCAATGTCTGTTGTTTAAGCCACCCAGCCTATGGTATTCTGCTATAGCAGCCAGGACAGCGAATACAACCAGCATTGCCATTGTTGTGTCGAAAAGATAAGTTGTATGGTTATTGTTCAGTAATCCAGGAATGACCCACCAGACATTTTTGTTCCTCTCCATATTCTTTTCTCTTTCCTCCATGATGAATGAAATCTTTTGGAAATGCCAGCAGGTGAAGACTGCTCCCAATACTTGTTCTGATCTGCACTGGTCCTCACTTGATAAAACATTTCTACCATGGGTAGACTTAAAATGTTTAATTAAAAGGCAAAGCCCTCAAAGTTAAGCATTTCTGTGTCTTTGGCAGTATAATACCGGGAGGAGGGAGAGGGACGCTGCCAATGTTTAAATGACTAATAGCCACATCTTTGTTTTGAAATAGAATTGTTATGATCTTGGCCATGGAGGATGACCTGGTTCCATATATACCTGTAAATACATTAAGGAAATAAAACTTCCCGTGTGGAAGGATTTTGACTATGGTAATGTCTACTTACAATATAGTTGGTGAGTTCCTTCCTTGCAACGACAACAGATTAACTTGAGAAATGAAAATGTAACAAAATTTTAAAAAGAATACAATCATTCTTGAATCTTTCACACACATGATCTCATTTGTATTTGTATTGGGGGTCAAATTATAGTGGCAGATATCATTGTGTCCTGTTACTGATGGAGAAACCCAGTCAGAAAAGTTCAAGTAAAAGGATACTTTATTCCTCTCTGTTGGATGCTTTCTCAGAAACTTTAAAATACTAGCTTTCCATTTCCAGAGGACTTAGATCGACCATTCTCACAAACTCTGTTGACGCACTTTTCTTGCAGTGATGAAGGGTCCAGAGCCGAGGAAGAAATTCCATTGCTATTCTCAGATGTATATTCCCAAACATGGGTAAAAACAAGGAAGCATTTATAGCGCTGTGTATTGTTGAAGTCCTCTTGGGTAAAAATGGAATAAAACAAAACAAAATAAAACAGAATAAAAACATTGCGGGCAACCTCCTTCCAGCAACTGCAGACACGTACGTCGGGTAGGACTGGGTGACTTTTCTCAGTCTGTTCCCAGGTTGTGTTCAGTGCAATGTGAATAACAGACCAAACCATATGAAATTGTTAGTTTTGCGGGTCAGAAATGGCCAAATTTTGGCCATTTCTTAGAGTCATACTTAGAATGGATATTTCTTGGTTTATATCGCACAGGTTGATTATAAAATTGATCAGTAGTGGTTCTTTCTTCTCTCCCTCCTCCTTACTCCACTACAATGATTAGTTGACATTTCCATGTGCTACACTCACTGGATGTATTCAGACTTTATGGAAACACCGAATTAGGAGTGGGAGGAAGGTGGGGACTAACGATTTTTATCATCGTAAGAATTAAGAGCCCCTGGCGTAGATAAAATGGGCCATAGGCAACATTTTATTCCCTGGCCAGAGGAGTGCAGCTCTCTCTTAAAGAAAGGGTGAATGAAGTTACCTCTCTTATAAGAATAACCTAGAAAAGGCTCTGACTTATTAAAGCACTCCATCATTTTCCAACATCAGTAATGAATTATTTCCAGTGTGCTTCATGCCTAGTATACATGGTGTCCTGACTCCATGGACGAGAACCCTTAGCATTGCCTAAGAGTCTGTGGGAACAAAAGGGTTAAACTCTGAAGCTTTGAGCCTGTGCCCCATGGAACATGTATAATGGGGTGCCCAGGGACTATCAGGATGACCAGGAACTCCACTTGTCTGGGAAACCTCTTTCTGTTTGGATCCAGCTTGGAAGTTATAGCCAGTTGCTTTAAAAACGTTCCCAGATGCTGCAGTCCTTTGGGGGAGGCTGGACGGAGGAGCCTCAGTGGCCAAGATCACTCAAGGTGCAGAGTACAGGCAGAGCCGGGAGGCCTCACAAGCGAACCAGCAAGCACATGTCAGACCGGAGATGGCCTTTCGGAGGGCGTTGAATGAAAGCAACTGGCGTGGCACTAGGGTTGATAGACTGCTCACCCCAAATCACCACCGAAAGCATTGCGGACTGAGAATCATTTGTAGCTGATATGAAATATCTTGCCATGAAGAAACAGCTCACCAGTGAGGATACGTTTAGAGCCCCCTTGAAATGAATCTTCAGGGGACAGAACTGGGACTCCAACAGCGGGTGAGGGTGGGGACAGACTCGGCCGGGAAAGGCTAGATCTTACCTGGCTAAGAATTTCCACCAATCCTTCAGTAAGAAAGGAATTCACTTAGAAAAGAATACCAGAACTTCACGAAACAGTGTTCGCAGTTTGTTTTCTGGGTATAGTGTGGCAGCTGAGGTCTAGCTCGTGTGTGTGAGCACGTGCTTATACTGATGAGTAAGTCAATCTCTCTAGTTTTTTATTTCATAGCGTGAGTTTGATCGCGTTCAACGGACTCTTTATAAAGTATCGAGTGAAAGAGCCTGTTCTGATATTTTTAGACATGTATGTACTGGGCAGAATCAATTGATAAATTCACAGGAGATTTAGATTCTTGGAGGAGGCAGACAAGACAGAGTTCTCCTTACAGAGTGCCCAGAAAAGGCTTGTTGCAGTCTGGGCTTATCCCCAGATACACCCGGATACACCACACGTTCTCATGCTCACCAGCTCATTGTTTATATTTGGCAGAGATAGGGAAGGAAATCCATTTACATACGTTTTTCTGAGTTTTGGGATAAAGGTAATTAAATTCTAAAGGCTTTCAAAATATGTATATAAATGAGGAGAACTGGATATTATGATGATTGTAAAAAGGGACAAAGGCTTGAATCTTAGGAGCAAATATCTGTGCTGTTAATGAAATAATAATAAGAAGAAGCAATTCCCAAAGAGAGGCTAGTATAAGACATTAAATGCACATGAAGACTTTAAGACCAGGTTGGCATTAGATCATTAGGGTTTTGTTTTTGTTTTTTTTTTCTCTCTTAATGTCAATTTCTCCTGGTTGGACAATGAGAGTTTTGTGAGGGGAAGAGAAGTGTGAACTCTACTTGGTCATGGACACTCAGGGTGACGCAGAGTCTTTTGCAAACACCCACAAACTCTGAGCTTGATGGGAAAGAAACTTCCCTACGTAAATATGCAGTTCAAATACAAAGTGGTATGTCTGAAATGAGAATTTCTAAATCTGTTTATTATCACTTAGATGTGAAGCACCCCTCATAGTTGGTGCCTGCAGTTTCCTTCCTGTTTCCCTGGGAAGAACTAGCACGTTTCTCTGCGCAGAAAGCAGAATTTGATGCGGGGCACAGTATTCGGGCATCAGCAAGTCACAGAACTGCCAGTGGCCATAATTAGGAATATTATTGTGTGACGGTCCTCAAAGGCATGCATTTCAAGAATCCCTAAACATACTTTTGGGTCAAGGCAGGGCATAAGTACATAAAGCAAAAGTAAAAAGACACATTTAACACTTTTGCCTAGTTTAAGCAAATCGTGATCAGAAAAGACAGGAGAGGAAGGAAACAAAATCTCCCACCCAGCAGTCTAGTGTAAGAAGATGTCAGTGTCACAGCCTTGAGTTTTGAGAGGTCTGATGGAAGGATTCATGGAAAGGAGGGAGGAGACGTCAAACCCAGAGAGACAAGATTATTCAGTTATTTATTATTTATTTACACTTCTTAGGGGCGTGCAGAGGTGGGGGAGGGGCTTCGTTTCTACTGCCCTTCATTTCTACATGGAGGCACTTCATATTAAGCAGAAATTCTTTGATTTTGGGGGGTCTTTTTGGAAGTCTGGCAAAATTTACCGACACCTTCTAAGAATAATGTTTCTTTTTATTAATTTTTAATTTTTATTCTTTAGACAGCGCACGAGTAGGGGAGAGGGGCAGAGGGAGAGAAAGAGAGAATTTTAAGCAGGCCAACGCGGGGAGCCCAACGCGGGGCTCAATCCCATGACCTTGGGGTCATGACTTGACCTGACATCAAGAACCCGACGATCCACCAACTGAGCTACCCAGGAGCCCCAGAATAATATTTTTAAATTAGATAATACATATACAGTGTGCACATATATTGGATTAGTAGAGGAAATTATATCGTACCGTAGACAACATTAATTCTCTCAAAATGCCATTATCAAAATACTAACACAAATCTAAATCTGGGAGGTAATACATATGTGTTTTAAGATACAGAATGAGATCTAGCAGCACGTCCGCACTTCCATAACTTTGAAGTGTGTGGTCACGCGGCATGAAAGCATCTGAGCTGTGCGTTGCCCACAGAGTCACATGCAACTAACTGCTCATGTAAGTCTGGCTCATTGCCTCCTTTCATAACTGCAGGAAATGCTAAATTTCAGCTAGAGGTGAGTAGGTCAGCCAGAGGTCAATGACAAGAAAGAAGTAATTTTTCCCCTCTCCAATTTCAGAGCCCTCCCTGAATTTTCTCCAGGGACATCTTGTTTAGAACCCCTGGCTATGCTTCCCTCACTCGTTTTCTGCCAGAGGAGGGATGGGGTATCGGCCTGGTGACTTTGGGAAAAGAAACGCAGCCTGCTCTTCTCCGCTCGGCTTCCTGCAGTCTTGTCTCGCTTTTCCAGAGAGCCTTGTCTGCACACTGCCTTCCTTCCCACTTCTCGTCCCGCAGAGAAGCCTGCCCTAGAAGGGAGACCTGCCTGCAGTCGTCGAGCTGTTCGCCAGATACAAAGCGGGCAAATCTGTCTCTTTCAGGGGTCCCGCACATCATCCTTTGTGATGGTGCTAAGCCTTGTGTTCAGATCCAGTTTTTATCGGCAAGCAAGCAACCGTTTTGGAGCTCCTGATGTCTTGCTGTGGTCGGCCTCCTTGGTCAACCTCCCTCTGCAATCCCCAGGCCAGCCCGACTGTGAGGCTCAAGCCCACAGATTCTGGAGGCAGACAGCTTGGGTGCAAAGCCCACCCCTGCTACTACCTGCTGGGGCCTTTGGAAAGCGATGTATTTCTCCAACTCAGTTTTCTCGTTTGTAAAATGGAGCTAACAGAACCCTCCCCATAGGCTTGTATGAAAATGCAATGAGTTTGTTCACATAAAGGTCTTAGAATGATAATGAGAAAGGGGTGCTTGCTCAGTAAATGCAGCTGTTATGATTCTGAATGGGGTGTGGGGGGGCTGGTATGCTACTGACTGAGCCCCCTAACCCCAGCCACTTCTACTTGAGGTCCAAAAACATCTAGTTGCCTGTATGGATTAAGTTAACTAGATACTTGCCAGGTCATACCTACTTGTGCTGGGTTACCAGAGTATCAGACTCTCCAAGAGACGTAACCTCTGCATACGCACTCCTGTGGCTGTACTGGTTATAAAAATAGTGAAGCTTTATGAAATCGACTTTTTGTGGGCTGAAAATGGTTAAATATCGGTCCGTTCATGTGACTTAACCCCATACTTCCGTACTGGTTGTTAAATACCCACTGCCTCCCAGGCCCCAAGCGGACGTCTTTCTGCCCCCAGATTCCCTGGGACTCTCCCACCAAAGGGGTCCCCAGGATCTTGCTGTCGTGCCGAGGCTGACATCCCTTCTGGCTGTTTGGTGCCCTTTCTGTATTAAGGGAAAGGTTTTTAAAAGTCTACTATTTACGGAGCATCTGAGGACTTGTATTGGAGGCTGAGACATTGTAAGGCCCTCAGCTAATGGTTTCAACTTCAGTGCTCTGAAGCAATCACTCGAAACAAAAAAACTACACCCCCTCAAATCTCCCCAAACAAACCACCACCACCACCAGCAACAAAACCCCTAAACAACAAAGATTCAAGGCTTCTGATTGTCTGCTTGGAAACGTCAAGGCATCTGCGACACTTCTTGAACCTCTATGCTGTGTCCCCCTAAGCCTAATTATCTCAGCTCTCAGACACGTAAGACTTAATGTCTAGTTCTCTTAGGAGAAGCAAGGCGTGAGGACTGATTAAGCAGAAGCTCCTAAAAGGATTATGAGCAGGCACACAGCTCCCAATGGCCACCAGCTGAGCACCGCCTCCTGGGGTGTGAAGAGGGATCGTGTTGTGGTGTTACTTCCTGCCACTGTGTGAGTCACCTCCTGCACACAACAATTCCGACATCTGAGCTAACTTGGGGGAGCAGACCACGCAAGAATAATTACTTTGGCTTTTTAGACCAGCTAGGCTTTGGCTCTGTTTCCTAATCTCTTCTCCAATGGGTCGTCCCATGGGGATTTTCACCTCTGTGTTTTTAGCTCTGTGTCCCCTCCGGAAGCATCTTTTTCTTCCACCGTTCGCTGCTGAAATGGACTACCCATCCCAATGCATGATTCTTCTCAGAGCCTCACAGGGCAGACTATACAACATGATGGTTTCTGGATCACATCAAGGCTGCACACGGCTTCTTTCGTTGTGGGATAGATATGCAGGTCAGAATTTCCTTTTTCAATGGCTGGAACAGTAGGAGGAAGAAGGGTGACGGAGATAAACACTAGTTGAGCTCTTGTTATGAATTAAATAGTTCTGAGAACTATTGTTTGATCACTCACTGGGCAAATATTTATGTGCCAGCCATGTTCTAGCCACTGGAGATAGAATGATAGGCAGGACACGGTCCCTAAGCTACCTTTAAAATCTAGATCTTTCTATCGATGAAGCATGGCTTTGAGATTGTTTGCTATTCTCTCTCGCCGTAAGATCATGTACACAAACACAAACACACACGGGATGAAAACTAGATCTATTTTTTCCACTGTAAAATTTCCTCCTCCAAATTAAGAATTTGCAATCACTATTTTTCTACCATAACCCCCATGGACACTAGTATGAAATAGAAGGGCCATAGAAACAACTGAAAAAAAACCCAAAAAAGCCAGGGTATATGTGCCTGTTTTCCCTTGTGACTTAAGACCAACTGATTTCTGCCATGTCTCTGGGGACTTTGGTCGTATGAGCACCCCTATAGCACCAAGCATTTGTCACTGAGCTACAAGGACAGTGCCTACGAAAGCCAGGCCACCTGCACGCAGAGGCCTGCTTAATTTACCAAGCCAGCGTGTGCAGATATGGAGAGGTCCAGACTGAACTCCGTGGCAAGCTCATGCTCAGATAAGCAAGGTCAGGCGTCCCTGGGGGCCCAGGCAATTACACAAACGGCAGCTCATTGCAGACCCACAAATAGGTTGCCATTTGCTTCTTGCTTTGTTTTGGGCTTGGCACCAATTTTATACAGGGAGAATTATAGTGTAGCGTTCACTTGCCAAAAAGAAAAAAAAGACTGTGCTTTTTTTTTTTTTTTTGGTAAGTGTAACAAACAATCTTGTTAATGTAACCCAGTTGGAATTTTATAGTTCTAGGAGTCTGGATTTTCATTTTTGAGGTAAGTGTTTTTTGTTTTTTTTTGTTTTTGTCTGCTTTTTGCTTATTTTTGAAACCATTTTGAGAAGCGTAAAAATAAATTTATATATGTGATCCACTGTTGTATATAAGTAAGCATTTTTTTTTAAAATGAGAGCAATGTGACAGCTATATATTACCAGGTGAAGATATTACATATAAAGTATTCTGTAGATATTTGTGTCCAAAGATACTTTTGATTGGGGAAGTTTCTTGGAGATGTTAGCATGAAGTTAGTGTTTGGGTGAGGATACTTATAAAGAGTTATGCATATTAATGTGGTAATTTCTAATTAGCAAAATGACTTTCAAATAAACAATCTAGCTATGTGTCTAAGGAGCAATGTCTTTAATTGCCCTGTGATAAACTACTAACGAACCCCACAGCCGGGTAACAGATAGCAGTAAAATCTGTCAATAAAACCAGTAGTGTTATGCTTCACCAGCTCTGTTCACTTGTTAGAGTGCGTTAAGCGGAATTCTAATGGAGAATTATTTGAAAGACATTTAGGCACGCTGGAACATATTTCTGTTCATACGATGTGATTTAGTGGAATGCATTATCCTTCAAAGCTAATCATAAAAAAAGCAACACACATACAAAAGCATTTCGGTAAAAGTTTCCTCCTTTTTTTTTTTTTTTTTTTTTTTTTTTTAAGTTTTCTCCTTTAAAGACTTATGTGTCGAAAGGGTAAACCTGGCCGGGATTATCGATATTGGGACAGAATATATATTGCCCTTGTATCTTATGTGTGGACACTGGGTACTTCTAGGCCATTGTGGTTGCCTTTTAATTAGACTAAACTTCACTCGAGATTAGTAGACACTTTCGTTACAGTAGTATTCTTAGTCTGCTTGGTGATGTTTATTATTAAACATTTTGTTAAATTTTCTGAACTCTTCATCTACTATGTGATTTTTGTAATATTACTCTCATTCACATGGATAGGAATGACCATGGCTTATATTATTCAAAACAATTTTTTTTTAAAGTTTATTTCTTTTTGAGAGAAAGAGAGACCGAGCATGAACGGGGGAGGGGCAGAGAGCGAGGGAGACCCAGAACGTGAAGCAGGCTCCAGGCTCTGAGCTGTCAGCACAGAGCCTGATGCAGAGCTAGAACCCATGAATAGAGAGACATCATGACCTGAGCAGAAGTCTGATGCTTAACTGACTGAGCGACCCAGGCGTCCCGTTACCATGGTTTATATTTAAGGTGGGGGATTGAACACATTCAGATTACCTTTCAGGAAGTCACAGAGTAAAGATTAAGACCCAGAGAGCAGGTCAGCCTGTGGTAACCGTGGCCTCTCACTGCCCTGCATGCTTTTCCAGTGTCCTTCTGATAACAGATCTTTGTTTTCCTTTTGGTACCAACCCTGCCCATTCCACGTGAACTTGGCGGGCCTGGCAGTCACATTGGCCTGCCCTCTCGTGACCCCAGAAGCCAGGCACATAATTCAGAGTATCCTTTTGGCACGGCTACAGCGACTGATTCCGAGATTGGCACGTGGACCAATTTGAGTCCATCACTAACTGCCTCCTCTAAAATCTCAGAGTTCGCTATTTTCTGCCGGAGTTGCTACACTGAGAGAATGCGGTGGGCAGCGCTGGGGGTCATCTCGGGGAGACACAGGTTGAAGTATGAAGCCAAGTGAGGTAAAAAAAAAAAAAAGGAGGAGGGATAGAGAAATGGAGGTCTGGAGACATTATTTACTTCCTCACACTAGCTGTGCCTGAAATCCGTGATAATTCTACGCCTCCCAGAAATATGGGATTGCCTTTTTTTTTTTTTTTCAAGAGCTCATTTGAGTTGGGTTTCCATCATTTGAAACTCAGAGTCATGATTCCTACGGAGGGTTACCTGTTTGTTTGGGCAACACTCAAAGCAGGCTATATTAATTAGAAAGCCTGAGTCTAATTACTTACAGGTCACACCAAAATAGAGGTCTTTTCTACTAAAGGTGGAAGGTACAGTTTGGGAGACAGTTCTGCTAATTCAACAAAATATATTGATAAGTGTTCTTAGAGACTTCCAAAGACCATTTTACGCATCATTTTTGCTTCAGTTCAACAGTGTATATCTATAAAGGGGATCCACTTCATGAGATAATTCATTTAGTTTGGTGGGTTATATGTACAAAGTGATCTAGGAAAAAAAAAAAAAAGCACATTGCACAATAAAACCAAAAGAGAACATCCCCCTTTCTTACTCGGTCATTAGAAATACTGCCTCAGAATTGGCTGAGTCCTCTTCCTGTGGCTCCTCTGGGAATGGAGTAGCCCTCCCCATACTTGTGGTTTCAGCTACCCACGGTCAACTACCGTCCAGAAGCAGATGATTCTTCTGATGTATTGTCAGAAGGTCAGTGGTTGCCTAATGCTATGTCCCAATATCTACATCATTAACGTCACTTCATCTCATTCCATGAACATTTGGTCATCTCATATCGTCACAAGGAGAAGGGTGAATACAGTACAATAAGATACTTTAAGAGAGACCATAGCCACGGAACTTTTATAACAGCATATTACTATAATCATTCTATTTTATTACCAGTTATTGGTGTTGATCTCTGACTGTGCCTAATTTATAAATTAAACTTTATCATAGGTATGTATGTGTAGGAAAAAACAGTATATATATATATATATATATAGACCTTGGTACTATCCAGTATCAGACACCCACTGGGCATCTTGGCATGTATCCCCTGTGGATAAAAAAGGGCTGTTGTATTACTGTGAGGCTTTCCCCCAAGACCTCGTGTCCCCATGTCTTTCTGATTTAAGTCCCAAATTTTCCAACCCCCATTGGGTCACCCCCAGCCTCTAGGGCCTCATACCTTCATCTTGTCTTTATTTTTCTGTTTCGCAGCCTTGATCCAATTTCTGAGACCCCCCTCCCCCAACCCCCAAATGTCATTTCTTCTGGGTTCGGTGTGTTTAATAATAGTTCTTTAGGCAAAACTCTTCCTGGACTAACTTATGTTCCAGGACTCTGTCTTCACTCACAATGACTTTGAGAAGTCTCCTTCCCTCCCAGATCTGGTCTGTCATTTCCAGCATATGACATGAGAATCATTAAGTAAGTGAGCCTTTCCCAATCGGGTTTCTCTCTGACTTCTAAAATTTCAGAGATTCATTCTCTTGTCTTGTTTCCTTCCTTGATAAAATGTCATCGATCATTTTTTGGGGGGAGGGGAGCTCTGTTAGACCTCGTGGTTGACTCCATAATATCCATTGTATGCACCTCCCCCCCAGCCTGGGTTGGGAGATTTTGTGCCAGCTTCAGGGTGGGTGGGGCCCTGATTAGTCTCAGTCAATAATGGCCCTTCTTCTCCTTATCAGTAGTTGGTTCAGGAACTCAGACAGAACACAGCATTCCATGTATGACAGCTTAGGGGTAAATGACATATGTTGGTCTAAACAGACAAAAAAGAAGGCTTTGATTCAGTGGCTGGGGAAATCATCCATCTCTCTCTCTCCTTCTCTATTCCTCCTCACTTGCCCCTCCAGTAGACATGAAAGGCCTAAGTGATACATGTAGCTGTCCTATAACCACAGGGAAAACAACCTTAGGATGAAGCTGAATTGTGTTTAGCAGAGAGATAGAAAGAACCTGAGTGTTTCATGACATTGTCCAGTCCCTGGATAGGCCTAATCCTTATCAAGGCTTCCAGATAAGTGAGTCATACATTCTGCGTTCAAACCCTTAACTTTCACAAAGCTAATGTAGCTAATACAATGGCTTTATTAGTGTTCTTTTCTGTGGTCAGGTTTTGAATCCAGGGGAGTAAGTACAGCCCAGAGGGAAGTCAAAGGAAAATATTTCCCAGAGGAGGAAAGAATAGGGAGTGAGAAACACCAGAAATAAGCTTTTCATACTTCGCAGCGTGCCAGAGGGGCAGCTTTCTATCCAAGTAGCCTGGAGATATGATTATATCATTTTTTTCCCCCTCTTAACCAGGGATAAAGACTCCTTTTCAGACACTTGCCTTGAAACCCTCCAAATCGTGGTACAATGATGGAGAGACTTGTCCAGTGCTCCAGGCAAAGATCATAAGGTTGGGCCCTAAGTCCAGCAAATAATAAGAGCTAACATTAACATTTATAAACCATTTTCCAGTTTGCCACTACCCGATTTCATCTGAGCCTGAGAACAATTCTTCAGAGTAACTTTTCATCATCTTCATTGACAAATGAGGCAGCTAAGGCTTGGGGAGACAAACTGAATGAATGGCACAGAGCCACCCAGCTGGAGACAAAGAATCCAGGACCAAAGGCTGGAATTCTGACTCGGAGCTTCACTGTTGCGACCATCCCACACCACCCCTTTGCCCTCCCATGTGGCTTCTCTGTTCCCTGGCACACAGCGTCTTCCTCTACATTCAGAATCAGTTTTCCTCGTTGGCTTGTCTTTGGGAAGGCAGCCCCAGGCCTTCCTTATCTGTTTGTGGTTGCTGGACTTCTCTTACCATGAAAAGGGCTTTATTTCTTGGCATTGAGTTCCGTTCCTTATCCACTCTTTTTTCTCCATTACTTCACTGGGCTTCCTGTTGGTTTGGAGTCATGAACACTCCGGGTTGACAACTGAGGTCAATTTCTGCATTCGATTCAAAGGAAACTGGGTTGGATGAATTCGACACAATGGTGAACTTAGTGGATCATTACGTCTTAAGTAAGTCCCAGGAAATGTGATGAAACTATAGAAAAGGTATCCTTAATCCGAAATAATGTGAGCTAAGGGCGAATAAACTCTTTGGGTCTTAATGACACCCATGAGACTTTTGATGTCTGACCATAGATGTGGAAGAAAGATAAAGGAAGAAAAATTGAAAAGCAGCGAAAAAGTAGGAGAGGGGGAAAAAAAAACGTATGCACAAACATTGGGAGTCAAAGAGCATGTTTATGCAATAATTTTCTAACCTCTAAAGTTTTTCTCCCATTTTTGAGTTAAAGTAGGCATTGCTGAGCAAGGACGATTAGCCATTCCACAGAAGCTCTTGAGGGCCACAGAACATATTAAATCAGTAACTTGTGTGATGGGCCTGATAGAGTTAGCAGCTGACAAAATGGCAGATGTAATCAATAACCTGTTGACTCACAAAACAGTTGATTTGGCCCCCAAATACCTGTTGTGTTTACTAGTGAATCCCACGTACAGAATGTGAATTACAAGACAGTGTTGATCATTTTCCGCAGTTGTTTATTTTTCTTTCCCTCCATAAGCCCTTACGAATTAAAATGCAAAGTAGAGGTTAGGAACTCCGAGAAATCTTGTTTTGCTCATTTTTTTTTTTTTCCCAGCGCACATTTGCATTTTCGATGGCTGCAATCTCTGCCTCCCTGCTTTGGCGAGGCATACGGTTGTTGTACTCTGCCTTATGAATATTATGATTTAGCTAAGGTGAAACTTGGATAGGGATCAGAACATGTCAACCGGGGACTATTAGGTTAAGAGAACTAGACCTCTGGCCTCTCTTTGGGGCTTGTGATGTCTTTGAATCCCCTGATGTAGGAAATTTGGATGCTGGGGATTTCTTCCACACTCAAGAAAAGGATAGGATGGGTTTTATATGTACTTAAACTTTGTCTTTTATAACCAGGTGGCAGCCAATTTATTTAAAGCACTGATGAATAAGAGGAACCCTGGAAGGGAACATTTGACTCATCCTTATCTTTACTCTCAGGAGGACGATAATCCCTGGAATCAGGGAACATTCAAATAAACCATGTAACGCTGGATCCAACTGATTATCCTCATTAGCAGAACCCTGAGATTTACTGAGAATAATTGAAAGTTGCATTTGGCATGTGTCTTAATTGTTACTCTGCAGAAGGCAATATAAGGGAAGATTTTGAATATATCAGATGACAGAGTTATCGTGTAGATAAGTCTGGGAAAACATTTACAAAGTTTATCCATATAACATGCCTTAAGTTGTCAGGCAGTATATTTGCGTCGTAAAAAAATGTTCAAGAAGACAGGCAGCATGGGATGTCCATCCTGCGTGGTGTTTCTCCGTCTTGATACGGGAGAACTTGGTAACTAGAGCAAAGCCATAAGCTGTGCAATCATTCTGAATTTGCATTCACTTAAGGAAAGATTTTGAATGTCCTGATTTGCTTTCACTTTTTCTGGCCCTCACGAGCCCTATCCCACTGCCTTGGTGTGCATTTCATAGCATCGCTCAGCTGTGCAAGTTTTTTTTTTTTTTTCTCCTTGTTAATTTTCTATCCAATCCCCAAAGTGAAGCTTGCAGGAGGGATGAAGGCCGGAAAATAGCAAGTTATGAATAGGTCAAGGGATATGAACAAGCCATCGTGTAGCCTCCAAGCTTTTCAAGCTTTTCTCTCTTAAGGTTTCGGATGTGCGTGTGTTTGGCTATGCCGAGAGACAAAAGGAGGTCATCTTCCCAGTTCCTATTTCAGAGACAATAACAGGCACAAAAGTGCAGCAAATAGCCACCATTGTTTAGTACACAATAGAAATGTGTTTAAATTTTTTTTAATGTTTCTTTATTTTTGACAGAGAGAGAGATAGAGTGTGAGTGGGGAAGGGGCAGAGAGGGAGGGAGGCACAGAAGCCAAAGCAGGCGCCGGGCTCTGACCTGTCAGCCCAGAGCCGGACACGGGGCTCCAACTCACAGACCACGAGATCATGACCTGAGCCGAAGTTGGACGCTCAAACGACGGAGCCACCCAGGCGCCCCTAGAAATGTGTTTGTATTAATCGTCTCAGTGCCCAGGAGGACGGTCATATTATTGCATTTGACAGATGAGGAACAGGAGATACAGAAGAGTTAGGTAAATGGGCTCAAACTTGCACACCTGGAGGCTAAAAGTGTTAAGAGTGTAAACCCAGACCTGGAGCCTGCTGAAGCCTGTGCATTTCTTACCGTGCTCTGTGCTTTTTTTAAAGAAGGGTCTTGAGAATGTAGAGGAACAGATGGGGCCACTGCTACATGAGCCCTTCTACGATTGCCTTATTCTCTCCTGACTGCATTTCCCCCTCGCTTTTCTACCCACCACACTCAAGGAAGAAAACAATGGGGCAGAACCCAAAAAGAGACTTTAGTCGTCACTGACTTAGAAGTAAAAGGAGCTAGTCTTGGAAAGTAGACTTTCCAAACAGGCGATTTGGCCATGTTCCCAAATTCTAAACTTGGAGGCTCAGCTCTTTCCATTGAGCAAATTATCAAGAAAATCATTTAGATGGGATTTCCTCTGAAATGTAGATACATCTTATTTCAGAATTTTGGCTACCAAAGACCCATTATCACTTATTTGCATTGCAGCCTTACGCTGCCGGTCTGCAACCTTCCTATGAATAAGATTCATCCAGGAGGGAGTCAATTAGTGTTCTTCAGTTTTAAGTAACAGGAATCTTCCCTGGTTACTATAAGCAGCAAGGATTTGGGCAGCTCTCAGAAATAAAGGGAAGGCTGGAGAACAGGGCCAGAAAAAGGAGAGAGACAGGGGTGTAGGTAGGAGGAACTAATTTTGTTTCCTATCTACATTCAACTTTGTGATGTCATTGAATCCGAAGATGTTTAAGTAACTATCTATAGTGGACAGAATTATAAGATGGGCCTCAAGATTCCCACCCACTGTGTCTTAGTGTTCTTAGAGAAAAAGAACCAATAGAATATACACGTATATTCTGAATATATTTATATATTCTGGATATGTGCATATATTCTTGATATAAAAAATATAAAATGTATTTAAATCTACAAACGATGTTTAGATGTTTATGTATATTCTGGATTAAAACATAAAATTTATTTATATCTACCTACAATATTGATAGATTTACTCTGGATACAAAACACATAAAACATATTTATATCTATATATAATATTTATATATATTATGGATATACATAATATGGATATAAAAATAAAAATAGGGGCGCCTGGGTGGCGCAGTCGGTTAAGCGTCCGACTTCAGCCAGGTCACGATCTCGCGGTCCGTGAGTTCGAGCCCCGCGTCGGGCTCTGGGCTGATGGCTCAGAGCCTGGAGCCTGTTTCCGATTCTGTGTCTCCCTCTCTCTCTGCCCCTCCCCCGTTCATGCTCCGTCTCTCTCTGTCCCAAAAATAAATAAATGTTGAAAAAAATAAAAAATTTAAAAAAAATAAAAATAAAAACATATAAAATATATATTTAGAATAAAAAATAAATAAAACAAATATAAATATGTATCATACACATATAACATTCATATATGCATTTTTTTAATGCTTATTTTTGAAGGAGAGAGAGACAGCATGGGTGGGGGAGGGGCAGAGAGAGAGGGAGACACAGAATCCGAAGCAGGCTCCAGGCTCCCAGCTGTCAGCACAGAACCCGACGTGGGGCTCGAACTCATGAACCGTGAGATCATGACCTGAGCCAAAGTTTATATATATATATAAAGAGGTTTATGATGAGGGTTTGGTTGACAGGATTATGGAGCATAAGTCTGACAGTCTGCCATTCACAAGGTGGAGGCCAAGGAAAGCCAGTGGTGTAGTTCCCATCCCAACCCAAAGGCTGGAGAAGCAGGAGCTTCTATGGGTGAGGGCAGGAGAAGATGATGCCCCACCTCAACAGAGAGGAAACTCGCCCCATTGCTCAGTCTTTTTGTTCTACTCCACAAATTGGCTGATGAAAACTTGCATTGATGAAGGCCATCTTTTTTATTTTAATTAATTAACTAGTTAATTAATTAAAAAATCTACTTATTTATTTTGAGAGAGAGAGAGAGAGTGAGCCAGCAGAGAAGAGGGATGGAGGGAGGGAGAGAAAGAATTCCAAGCAGGCTCCACATCCAATGCAAAGCCTGATGCGGGGCTGGATCCCAAGACCACGAGATCATGACCTGAGCTGAAATCAAGAGTCAGATGCCTTATGGAATAAGTGCCCTGAGGGCCATCTTTTTGTTCAGTCTACAATTCAAGAGCTAATGTCTTTTGGAAATACCCTCACAGATAGTCCTAGAGATAATGTTCTATCAGCTGTCTGGGCACCCTTTAGCTCAGTCAAGTTGACATGTAAAAATAAATCATCACACTCTGTTACACCCATCCTGTGTAATCCCTTGAGTGTGGGTGAGATTATGAGTGATGGGCTATCATTTCTGTCAACAGGTTACTCTACTAATCAGCTGGCTTTGAGTTCATCGAAAGAAGGATTATCCTAGGTTCACCTGACCTAATCAGATGAGCTCTTAAACCAGGACTGGGCCCTCTCTGGGGTGAGAGATTTTATGAGAAAGAGATTCTTTTACTGAACTTGAAGCCGAATACTGCCGTGGACAAGGCCATACGGCAGGGAGCTGTGGGCACCTCCAGGAGCTGGGAGTGGCCCTGAACAACAGCGAGTCGGAAAGTGGGACCTCGGTCCTCCGGTTGCCAGGAGCTGAATTTGGCCATCAAGCGGCTGGGTTGGAAGAGGACAGAACCCTCGCTGCAGCTCCAGCCAACACCTGATTTCAGCCTGTGAGACCCCAAGCAGAGAACCCCCCACACTGTGTCTGGACTTCTGACCCACACGACTGTTGAGATAACAAATGAATATTGTTTCCAGGTGCTCAGTTTGTGACGATGGAGTCTGTACCATCTCCATGCCGATGACTCTAAAATCTAGACCCTCTTTCCTAACTTCAGTCTGATACCCAACCACCGACTTGCTGTCTCTGCCTGGACGTCTAAGAGACATGGCAAACATAATGTGTCCCGAACCGAGCTTCCCTCTCTCCTGTCAACCCACTCTTCCTATCTTCCTTTTATGCCCAAAGTGACAACTCTCTCCTTACAGTTGCTTACCTCAAGAACTCTGAGTTTTGTTTCACTTTCAATCCGTGAGTTTTAAACTTTGACTCTACTTCTCACTAATGGCTCTGCTGTCACCCTGGTCTTTACCACCCAACGCGTTTCACATGGGCTAGTGCAGCCGTCTAACTGACTTCCCAGATTTCCCCCCGGGTCTCCTACAGTCTGCCTTCGATACAACAACCTGAGTGAGGTCATTACATGAAAACTCTAGTCAGTCATCCGCGTAGAGCCTTCAGTGGCTCTCTGGTAGACTGGGTTATTAGTCCCTGTTCTCATTTCTCCCTTTGCCATATGACTTTGCAGTCCCTCTCACTGGGGGTGAACGAGGTGGCTCCACTCCTTGACTCGGGTCACTTAACTTGCTTCGAGCAAGTAGAGAGAAGTGGGGAGAGGTGTACAGAAATGACAATATCTCGGTGCTGAGTTTAGGCCTTACGAGTTTCACCGTCTGTACCTCACTGTTGCTGAGAGAACCTTCCCTGGCTGGCTCGGTTGTTCAAGTGGATGAGAGACCCTTGGAGCAGACAAGAACACAGCCTGCCATTTAATGCTGCCCAGATGAGCCCAGCCTAGATTTGTCTGGCTCTAAGCCGACCTGGAGGTATGTAAGCCAAATAAATGCTTGTAGTACATCACTGAGAGTCCACGATTGTTTCTTTCCAAGCAGTAGCTGACTAAGACAGGCTCAGAAGAGAAGTGAAAGTGCTTCCAGTGGCCTGCAAGGGTCTGCCCATCCCATCCCCACAAGAGACCTCAGTCTCCCTCTCACCTGCTGTAATCCAGCCACACTGGTCTCTTTGCTTGTCCTGGAACTGTCTAGGCCCCCTCTTCTGTAGATCTTTGTATTTTTTTCCTCCATTCAGAATCTGTCAGCCCCTGACAACTTCCCCTACTGCCTTCAGGGTTTTGCTCAAATATCATCTTCTCAGTTGAGAGCTGTTTGCAATCCATTTTCCATTTTCCTTTGCTGTCTCCCATCCTCGGTCTGTTTTCTCTACAACACATATGACGCTTTACTTTTTACCGTTTGACAGTCTCCCGCCTGCCCGTTCACCCCCACCCCCACACTAGAAGGCACACTTCGCAAGGGTGGGGGTTTTTATCCGATTTGTTCACTCCTGAATCCCCAGTTTTTGGAACGGAGCTCAATAATATTTACTGAGCATAAATTAATTCATTTCTGAGGGAGCCATTTTTTTTTTTCTCCTCTCATTCTGTGTCGTTCTGCCTAAGAACTAACGTCTCAGGAGGAGATTAGGCCTGGTCTGGATCTCAGTCCTACTCCTTGGCCAGGGCAGAGCAGGACATCTTTGTTCATAGTCCCTCCAGTGGGGAGGCAGGATTCCCACAAAGGAACCAGGCATCCTGTAACCTGAACCAGGGGACACAGAAGGCACAAAGCCGAGTAACAGAGAGCAGTCTGATATTCCCAGCCTGAGTTAACTAGGCGCATTCTCATACCATTCTAGAAGTCCATCTCACCGTGTCTGTGGCTCCCATTTTGAGATGCAGTAAAACACCTTAGGAAAGTCCTTGGAGAATTCCAAAGAAACATGGAGAAATTTGAATCTCTTTTCCATGTGCAAATGAAAGAGAAATCTCCGTTTGAAGCCCTTGAGGGAGGTAAGCCCTAGGCCCCTGGGATGGGGCACAGAATAGGAAGTATCCTCAGGGAGTTCCAAGAGTTTCCAGCCTGTTGGTATCTGGAATCCCTCACTCAGCCCTTCTTCACCCCCTGGACTTTGCTCCACCAGAGCCACTGTCTCAGACCTCAGAGGCCCATTGGACCTCCGCTCCTACTTTCTGGTGAGCAAGTAGGAAGTGAAACGTGGCTTCCACCTGTGGCCAGGGTTGCAGCACGGGAGACGTACACTTGACCTACTGGGTTGGAATCCCAGCAGTACTTTCCCCGGTTGCCGGTAGCGTGAGGTCCCTGGGACTACAGTGCACTTGACCCATGTTGAGCACGTGACCGGCTTCTGTGGGGGCAGCCCCGGGACCTGACCGCACCGGCAAATGTGTAAAAAGGCATCCTGCGTGCCAGACGCAAAGTGGCGGACCTGTTTGCAGAGTGCAGGTTGTTTGTAAGTTGGAACTTGTCCCTACTTCTAAGGGAAGGAAAATCACACAGCCTTTCTGGGTCAAGAACTTGGCATTTAATAGCGTGCTGAGATTGACTTCCTTCCTTACCCATCTCCCTGTCATTTTGATGGGAACCTCCAGTTGGGATGCCCCTTGTGAAGTTGGAATAAGGTCTTTGATTTAAACAATAACAAACACTTGGCCCTGGTGTTCCAGAAGCGTGTTGCCAGTGTGCCTTCACCATAGCTCAGTCACTCTGTGGTCTGCTTGCAAGATTTCTGGCTAACGGGAATAAAGAGACTTTGCATCTCAGCAGCTCATGGAAAAATTGGCTAAGGAAATGAAATCATGTGAACAACTGTGGGCCTTTTGGAGATAGTCATTATTTAAATCCATTCGTTTATTCTGCATTTTGATAATGTCTATAGACTTGCTGCCATCTCATCTCCTGTCATCCGTTTAAGGCATTTAAAGTTTGACTTATTATTTTAGCACCATAGGTATTTCTACATCCTGGGAATCAGGCTTGAAGGACTAGAGTCTTTGAATAATGATAACAAGAGCAGTTGTGGTGGTAGAGAAGGCAGGAGCAATGGAAACCATCATGATAATCCTAGAAGCGATCATTTTGGGGATTTATTGTTGACTGTGCTGGCACATGCATTATGTCACTTAAGCTTCCAAATCTCTGATTCTTCTCACGTTAGAAAAAGGAAAGTTCACTTAGGGAGTTGTGTTTTGTTTTGTTTTGTTTTTTAATTTTTTAATGTTTGTTTATTTTTGAGAGAGAGACAGAGCATGAGCAGGGGAGGGGCAGAGAGAGAGAGAGAGAGAGAGAGGGAGACACAGAATCAGAAGCAGGCTTCAGGCTCTAAGCTGTCAGCACAGAGCCCAACATGAACCCACAAACTATGAGATCATGACCTGAGCCAAAGCCGGAGGCTTAACTGACTGAGCTGAACCACCCAGGTGCCCCTAGGGAGTGGAGGTTTTAAGGTCAGATAAATACGAGTCTAAATCCCTTCTGCCACTGACTTAACTGGCTGTGTGACCTTGGGCCAGTTACTCAACCTCTCTGTAACCGGGGTGTGGCAATCCCTATCTCAAAAGATCTTTGTGAAACTGAAGCTAACTACGACTATGTACACGGAAGGTTAAGTATGGAGTCAAACGGTCATTTCTTTGTCCACGGCGGCAATGATAATAAATCTACCCCACGTTCCACGTGGCAAAGCTCCTCCTTGTGAACAAGCAACGAGGAGTGAACAATGGGCAACTCGATTTTGACTGATCGGCACCATTTGCTAAGCATTAATAAATGCCAACATTAGAGCCCCTTCCAAGGACTCTGCCCGTAGCTACACCCCCACATCCGAGACGGGCCGGCCATCAACCATTGCTCCTAAATCCTTCATTCCTTTCTCATTAAGGTTTCAGTCTCTGAGCTGTGCCAGCACCGTCAATACAAAGCGCAGTTCACTCGCCTCCCTTTCAAGAATACTTTGCCCAAGATAATTATAACCCCTGGAAAAGGATGCAAGCAAATTAGCGTCATCATCTATGGGAGCAGAAGGCATGGTGGTGATTTTCCCATAAGAAATACCTTCTATTTTGGAATATTCTCTGTAGTCTACCACTTTCTCTCTCATGAGAGTCAACACGGTTTTGATTTACCGACTCACTGTCCCTGGAGTGTTTTTCTCTAAATTTTAAACCAAAAAAAA
The DNA here is from genome assembly GCF_016509475.1 of Prionailurus bengalensis. Lineage (NCBI taxonomy): Eukaryota > Metazoa > Chordata > Mammalia > Carnivora > Felidae > Prionailurus > Prionailurus bengalensis. Next base: position 210,800,227 of record NC_057345.1, on the reverse strand, counting down.
AAAAAAAAAAAAAATTAAAAAAAGGAGATAAAGAAGTGTAGGAGAAATGCAAGGCAAGAAGGGAAAACGATGAGAAAAAAAAAGGAAATGAGAGAAAGAAGAGGGAAGGAGAGGAAGCAAAACAGTGTGCTGTCAAAGGGGGTTAGAGCTAAAATATCGAAAGTTAACAGTCGAAAATTTCTTTATCTATGTATTTATGAGTTTATTTATTTATTTATTTTGAGAGAGAGAGAGAGAGAGAGAGAACCCCAAGCAGGCTCTGTATGGTCAGCACTGAGCCTGAGGTGGAGCTCGAACTTACAAACCGCGAGATCATGACCTCAGCCGAAATCAAGAGTTGGACCCTTAACAAACAGAGCCACCCAGGCGCCCCATCAGTTGAAAATATTCTGACTATTTGAGCATTATTGAAATATCAATAAGTTGGAAGTTTGAGTATTTATTTAGTCTGGAAGTATCCCATTAACCCTACTTTTCAAGTGCTTGCTAAGTATTTATTGTGGGTCTAATTTTGCCAGGTGCAGGGGGCGTGGGCAGTCTGGGCCTATCGATGGCTCAGTGTCTTCTCCCTCAATACTTGTGATCTGATTGGGGATATAGAACAATTAGAAAATTAGATATCTTATAATCAAGAAGCAAAACTGACAGAAAGGTAGTTTGTTTTAGTTCCACAGGCTTCTAGAAAGAAAAAGCAAGTGGCCCAGTCAAGTACCTTTCTCTAGGAGAAACTCTGTGCCTATCAGTGTATTAATGGTTCCCTCTTCGGGGCGCCTGGGTGGCTCAGTCGGCTGAGAGTCCGACTTTGGCTCAGGTCATGATCTCATGGTTCGTGAGTTCAAGCCCCACGTCGGGCTCTGTGCTGACACCTCAGCGCCTGGAGCCTGCTTCGGATTCTGTGTCTCCCTCTCTCTCTCTCCCCCTACCCCACTCGTGCCATGTCTCTGTCTCTCAAAAATAAATAAACATTACAAAAAAATTAAAAAAAAAAAGTTCTCTCTTCAGTAAAGTAACATCTTAGCCCGGGTTCTCTTGGGAACACAGGCTGCCAAAGCTGTGTACAGGGAGTTTATTAGGGACTGTGAACTCAGACAGCGGGGCAAGGGGCAAAGGGGAGTGAGAAGGGGAGTGGGAAGGGAAGGGCATGAAGGAGAGGAAGCCAACATATGCACGTTACTGACCTTGAGTCAGCCAACATGAACGGCACCTGGCACTTGACCTTGTGGGGCTTTCTGCTAGAAAATGAAACCAAACCATGGGAAAGTAGGGCAAAAAGTTGAAAATGAGTGAGTTGAATCTTGGGAACTATCATTTCAGCCTCTGAAGAGAACCTTATCCAATATGTCTCAGAACTGTCCACCAAGAAGACCAGAGGGGGTTCTTCATCAACTCGCTCTTGAACACCTTGGTCAAGGGCAACCCCCATGCGCATTGACTCCCTGCCCTTCTGGGTTGCATATAAATGGTCTCTTAGCAGTTCCCATGGGAGAATCAGGCTCTGCACGCAGCGACTGGAGGAAATGGTAGACCCAGGGGTGTTAAGAGCGGTATGGGGGCACCTGGATGGCTCAGTCGGTTAAGCATCTGACTTCGGCTCAGGCCATGATCTCACAGTTCATGAGTTTGAGCCCCACGTCGGGCTCTGTGCTGACAGCTCAGGGCCTGGAACCTGCTTCGAGTTCTGGGTCTCCCACTCTTTCTCTACCCCTCCCCCACTCATGCTCTGTCTCTCTGTTTCTCAAAAATGAATAAACATTAAAAAAGAATTTAAAGAGTGGTATGCAAGCAGAGTCTAGATGCTTATTGGAGCTTTAAACATTCTTGTTATCTGTCATCCTGTGTAATTATTATCTTGCTAAATGCATTTTAGTACACTCAGGAATGTTTTCTTTGACAATAGGTCCAGGAGCTGGCCCAACTTCAGGCATAGCTCTATCCAGGTGCTCAAATAATGTTTCTCAGACCTTGTTTTGTTCTTGTTTTTGTTTTTTTCTCAGCTTTTGCCCTGTTTGCTATGTTTTGGTTTCCTTTTCTAGCAGGCTCCTTTTCCACGTGGTTGGAAAGGTATTCCCTGGTAACTTATTCGTTCCCTCGCCCATTCTTCCTGTTGCTCTGGGGAACATGATTAAATGATTTTCCCAGCGTTGCTTTGCAATTCAGTGTGAACCCATGATGGGTTCTGGTGAATGGAACATGGACAGAGTGATGCGTGGCACCCTTTCTCACGAGCCTTTGCTCTCTCTCTTACACTCTTTTTTTTTCTAGCTGCCTGTAGGTTCAAGGAACGCAGGCAGCAAGGACTCCATGGCCCAGTGATGGAGGGAGCCTGGCTTCCTGCTTCTCTGTATAGAGGGTAACCTACCAAACACCCATAGTGGATTGTTAAGTGAAAAGAAAAAAAGTCTATCGTGTGAAGCCACTGCAATTCTGGTGTTTGTGACTGCAATTAGCCTATCAGAATCCAGCTCTCATGATGCCTCTGTCCATATCGGCTCTTGGAAAGAATTCTCATTATGTCAACTTAAGGTATTTGACCACACACTAGAATAATCAGGGTTTCCCAGGGGACTGAAGAGAGGTAGGAACACTTGATTCCCACCAGAAACACAGGGAATAGGAGCAAGATAGTTTATAAAATGAAGAGAGGCAAGACAGGAAAAGACAAAGACGCTATGGCAGTTGTTACAAGATCATACACAAGTTGGCATTGGGTTCCAGACTTGGCTTGACTGCAACTTACATGCAAGGCTGGGGGCGCGCTGCTCAGCCTCACCGTGCAGTGTGAGAATTGGGCTAGATGGTTTAAGTCTTTTTCAACTTTGAGATTATTGGTAACAAAATGTATCTTTCTTCCTACCATTGGGTATGCCGAGGGAAATAATTGCCCTACCCACTTGATAGATGGTTAGTTAAGAAAAAGATTGTGTAAGGATGCCTGGGTGGCTCAGTTGGCTAAGCATCCGACTCTCGGTTTTGAATCAGGTTGGGATCTTATGGTTCATGGGTTCGAGCCCTGCATCAGGCTCCATGCTGTCCACTGTCCCAGCTCTGTCTCTCTCAAAATAAATGAATAAAGTTAAAAAAGAAAAAGATTGAGTATAGATTTAGAAATGGTAGAGACAGGGTCAATTCAGGGGCTGGCAGCCATGTGTGGTGGCCATGTGGGCAGAACTGAGAATAGAGGAATTTAGCGGGAAAATGGAGAAGGAAAGAGGCGCGTCTGGGTGGCTCAGTCGGTTAAGCATCTGACTTCAGCTCAGGTCATGATCTCACAGTTCATGAGTTCAAGTTGCATGTGGGGCTCTGTGCTGACAGCTCAGAGCCTGGAGCCTGCTTTGGATTCTGCCTCTCCCAGTCTCTCTGCCCCTTTGCCGCTCACACTCTGTCTCTCTCTGTCTCTCAGAAATAAATAAACTTGAAAAAAAATGTTCTTGTTTAAACAAAAAAGAAAATGTAGAAGGAAACAGAATGTTTCCAGGAGCATGAACAGTGCCTGAAAGGTGCAAGGCAGTAAGAAGCGACATTTATAAAGATTTACAGGGATAATAGCAAAGGACCAAAATAAACAGCAAGAGCCACCTGCAGAGTCACTTGGGAACTGTAAGGTCTTAGCCATAAGAACATGGTGGAATGTAACAGAAGGGGAAAGGGCGGAAAGAATCAGGACTGACAAGCTGAGATGCAGACCTAGTCAGTCCTGAACAGATGAACTTTTACCTTATTTTTTTATGTTTATTTATTTTGAGAGAGAGAGGGCACGAGTGAAGAAGGAGCTGAGAGAAAGGAAGAGAGAGAATCCCAAGCAGGCTCTGTGCTGTCAGCACGGAGCCTGACATGGGGCTCGATCTCACGAGCCAAAATCAAGAGGTGGGGACTTAACCAACTGAGCCACCCAGGTGCCCCCACCTAATTATATTTTTGAAATGAATTGGATGATGTCTCTTAATTTTTCTCATACTACTTTCTAATCAGGGGTCCTATTTTGAATCTAAGTTGATGTCTATGTAAGTGGGGGAAGCCCAGACATGAGGGACCAAGTTGTGTCCTGGGAGAGGGATGCTTTTGAGAAAAGATCTGGGGTCACATTCTATTTTTTTTTTTAAGTTTGTTTGTTTGTTTATTTATTTATTTATTTATTTATTTATATATGAAATTTATTGTCAAATTGGTTTCCATACAACACCCAGTGCTCATCCCAACAGGTGCCCTCCTCAATGCCCATCACCCACTTTCCCCTCCCTCCCACCCCCCATCAACCCTTCAGTTTATTCTCAGTTTTTAAGAGTCTCTTAGGTTTTGCCTCCTTCCCTCTCTGTAACTTTTTTTCCCCCTTCCCTCCCCCATGGTCTTCTGTTAAGTTTCTCAGGATCCACAGAAGAGTGAAACCATATGGTATCTGTCTTTCTCTGTATGACTTATTTCACTTAGCATCACACTCTCCAGTTCCATCCACATTGCTACAAAAGGCCAGATTTCATTCTTTCTCATTGCCAAGTAGTACTCCATTGTGTATATAAACCACAATTTCTTTATCCATTCATCAGTTGATGGACATTTAGGCTCTTTCCATAATTTGGCTATTGTTGAGAGTGCTGCTATAAACATTGGGGTACAAGTGCCCCTATGCATCAGCACTCCTGTATTGGGGTCACATTCTAGATTCAACAGAACATGATTCAGTGTTTTGGGACAATCTGTAGAGACACTCGTCATGGTGACAGATCTTATAAACGCACATCTGAGTTGTGGGGAGCTGTGAAACCCAAAACACAGGGAGAACTGCATTCACTAAAGCTGTTTAACACACTCCTTTCTTCCTGATCCATCAAATATTTGTTGAACACTTACTATGTGCCAGCGCAGACACTGGGAAATAGTGACGGGTGCCTGCCTTAGCTGATTTCCAGGTGGGTAAGACCCCGGGTGAACAAAGTCACCCAAGAAAATGTCACCTAGAGATGAGGAAACAATCAGATTAATGAAATGGACCAGGATTAGCTGCTACCGGGGGCCAGATTTCTTGGTGAACCAGCCATGCAGGGAACAGAGTGTTTCAGGCAGTGGGGATAACAGTTGCAAAAGCCCTGAGGAAGGAAGGAGCTGGCATGTTCTATAACCTGAAAGGAGGCCAGAGTGACCACAGCACAGTGAACAGGGTTAGAGAGACAGGAAGTGCCCTGGTCATATAGCAGGATTTCTTAACCGCGGGTCTATTATTGTCATTTGGGACTGGAAAATTCTCTATTGTTGGAGGTTGTCCTGTGCATTGCGGGATGTTTTGCAGCCTCTCTGGCCTCTACCCACTAGATGCCAGTAGTACCTCCCAGTTGTGACAGATAACAATGTCTTCAGACATTGCCGCATGTGTTTTGGGGGTTAGAACCAAAGGGAAGGTAGAACACCAAGGAGGGCTACTAGAATGTGAAATGGAAGAGGAGAAGGGCATTGTGATGGTTAATTTTACATGTCCACTGGCTGGATCAATGGTGCTCAGCCATTTGGTCAGATTGTATCCCAGATATTTCTGTGAAGGTAATTTTAAGATGAGATTGACATTTAAATCAGTAAACTTTGAGTAAAGCATTTTACCCTCCATAATGTGGTGGGCCTTGTCCAATCAGTTGAAGTTCTTAAGAGAAAAAAAACTGACCTTTGCCTCCAAAAGGGAATTCTGCCAATATACTGCCTTTGGACTTGAGCTTCAACATCAATTCTTCCTTGAGTCCCCAAACCTTAGATGAGTCTTTGGACTTACCAGTCCACATAATTTCATGAACCAATTCCTTAAAATAAATTCTCTCTCTTTCTCTGTCTAGATATCTATATCTATATCTATATCTATATCTATATCTATATCTATATAGATATTCTACAAATTCTAGCACCTGACAAGTGCCACTGCCTTGGAGGTTGGGGCTAGAGGGTAGGGGCAATAGTGGGGGTGGCTGGAGCCCAACCAAGAGCTTCGAGAACACCACATCGAACAGATGCTTTGTCAGGGAGGGCAGTTGTTTTTGCAGTGGGGCCAGAGTGGGGCCAGCAGTTAGACAGTCTCAGAGATCTTTATGGTTGAGGGAGGCCTCAGTGAGAGATTGTAGGAGGTGGCCCTACCAAAGTAGGGCAGAGAAGCTTGTCCATGGTGCACATGAGGTCCTCTGGGGACCCTCCTACTAATGAGCAGGGAGGACTTTTGGTGGGGCTGAAGACAACGTCAGGAGAGGCGATAGTCAAGGAAATACAGCCACTGCCATTTGGTGATGACATTTTAACACCCAGGCTTGTGCACAGAAACTGGGGATGTAGATACGTGAGAAAGACCTCTGTGTAGGTGTAATTTATTCCCTGGTGGTCTCACAACAGTGCCCAGGTGCAGACAGACTCCCTGCTTTCACCCTGATTCAGAGGTAACAAAACCAGAGTCTAGGAAGCAGGGACAAACATACCGGCACTTTCCACCTCTGGGAGCACACTTAAAGAGGTACTTCCATCGCCAAATGAATATACCTGGCTTTTAATGCACAAAAACAAAGGGCACATCATCTCACCGGACACCTTGAAGAGGGATTCTTTCCCAAGAGAGGCCAGAGGGGCGAGGAAAAGTGGTTTTTCCTCTCCTTCCTGCTAGGAAAACACTAGAGCTGGCTGATTCAAAGGGGAGATTGAAGAGAAGCTTCTTTTTATAGATGTTGGTTTTGGAGTTCGTTCCAGCAAAATCGTCACAGGTGTCCATCCCGTCTACTCAGTAAACTTGCTGTGACCTGACCGTAAGGGGAAGCTTTGGCGGCCTCCACTCCTGGGCTATGTTGCTGACCCAACCTGAAACCCTTCTTTAGGGTGAGTCAGCAACATATCCCATGACTTTTGGGCGATAGGTTCTTTTATATAAGACCATAAAGCAAGAGGCCCTTTCTGCAACGTGTTGAATTTCCCAGAGGCTATGACCAGGGATTAGACCGAGGTAAAGAAATTCAAGAGATACTGCTAAAAAGCACTGAGGAATTCATAACTTGGCTCCGTCATGCCCTTCAAGCATTTGTGGAGAGCAAATAAGACCGTGGGTAATTGAGAATAAAATGTGTTGCTTTTCACACGTTGGAAGAACTCAAGTGAAAATAAATCCCTTTAAACATTTTAATTTCAATTAACTTCATATTATAAGACACACACATACACAGTCACACATTTTTTTGGCTTGCCTTCCTTTTGCTATGGATGTAGTTCCCCAAACCCACTGTTACACCAGCACATGAAAGTTTTTCTTAAAAATTATCCAATTTATAACCTAAATATAAAAATCTCAAAAAAAAAAAAAACCCTATGTCAACACATAACTAATGAAATAGTTTTGATCTTTACTGGTCTGGCCTTTGTTTGTTTGTTTGTTTTGGCCTTCTGATGCTCATTCTAGGTCACTGGTGATCTATTTTTCACCCTACTGATGCTGCTCATGGCTAACCCTTCTGTTGGTAATGGTGGCTCTCTCTAGGTGCTGCATACACTCTAATGCTCTCCTTTCTTAGGTATTGATCTCAGACACTTCAACGCCATGACGACCCAACATCATGGTTGACAACTGCCTGTCTAGTGTATAAGACAGATGATCAAGGTGATAGGACCACGTGATCTCAGATTCTAACTGGTAGGTTAGTATCATCCAGATCTGTTCATTTCAGCATTTTACTTAAATAGAAGGCACAGTTTGGTCAACCCTGAACAAAAATGGATATTCCTTGATGAGGAATTGTTGGTAGCAAAAAAAAAAAAAAAAAAAAAAAAAAAATCAAACAAAAACAAAAACAGAAACAAATCTTGTTCTTTGCACTCAAGAAATCCGGTCAGGGCCAGGGAGCCTGGGTGGCTCAGTCGGTTAAGCGTCTGACTTTGACTCAGGTCATGATCTCATGGTTCATGAGTTGAAGCCCTGTGTTGGGCTCCGTGCTGGCAGCTCAGAGACTGGAGCCTGCTTCAGATTCTGGGTCTCCCTCTCTCTGTGCCCTTCCCCTGCTGGCACTCTGTCTCTCTTTCTCTCTCTCAAAAATAAATAAAACATTTAAAAAAAAATCTGGTCATGGTCAAATCCAACAGGTGACATGACTAGTTCTGTGACTGAGCAGATGACTCAACTTATTCTGCATTTCAGTTTCCCTGTCTATAAAGCAGGGCTAATAACAATCAGCCCTAACTCACCCACAGGGTTGCCGTAATCACAAGCAGTGAGATAGGAGAAAGTGGTTGTAAGTTTGAAAGCATGCCAGGCTCATGTAAGATGGCATTCAGTCACTAATAATTATTGAACAGTCACTAATGTACTGTCACCCTTCGCGTGTTAAGCTCCAAGTTCAATATCCAATATTGTATAAATAGGTAAGACGTGGTCCCTGCCTCTAGTGATTGCGCGAGAAGCCCATGAAATAAGGAGAAACTAACATCCTCTCACATTACATAAATTTCACATTACTGAGAAGTAGTGAGGATTGAAACTCTGTGATTCATCCTTTTCACAGACATTTAAATCGCATTGATTGAATGTTTGTGCTTCGGGTTCAATTTTGTTTTTGAGTCAAGGTGGTAAGGTCGACACCTTTACTTAATTTATTAAAATAGAACTTTTCTTTAAATTACAAAAAAACCACCCCTATATTCATTTAAACTAAAGACTACAGAAAGTAGAAATTGTAGGTCCTTTGGTTCTATGTTTGAATCCCCAGCTATAGCTCTGATGCCTTAGACTGACAATTGCTTATCGTTAAAGTGAGGCTCCTAAATACGGATGCAAAAATCTTGTGGGAATTATGATGAAAGTGATTTAAAATGCCAAGGATAATATTTGGTGGGTGTTTAATAAATGCAGGTTCTTTTCTCCTTCCTTTATTTTGAAAGCTAATTTGAGTGGAATTAACTTTATATGTAATATAGTCATCTGAAGAAAGCCCAATCTGTAATGAATATATATTTGGCTCACTTTTCAGGTTCCATTTGTGCATAATGAATGCTTCCAAATCTCAAGTGCCCGGCGGAAGGCCCTTCTACGCCATTTTACAAATGAACGTGCTCAAGGACTTTTCAGACAGTTGATCATTAACTCTCAGGAAATGCCTGACCCTCACATTCTCCTGGCTGCTTCACATTTTTTTGAGGAAAAGGTACATTTGAAAAATTGTCTCTTTGTTTGTTGAATAACTTTAATCTCCAACCAGTCATTTCTTTTTCCCGTGGGCACAAACACACTAAAGTGTCCTCTCTGAGTATTTAAAGACCGAAGCAGTCAAAATAAGTCAAGAGTGAAACTCCACTTGTATTATTCTGTAGGAGTGGTTTTAGTGTAAATGATGGAAAGACATCTTGCCGGTTGGCTAGGAAAGCGAAGAGGTTTTCTCTTGTACCTCACGTGGTATGACTCAGGGCATCTCAGATGTAGTAACTACACTAATGAAAATAGGTGCCGTTTGCTCCTCAGTTAAAGTAGGAGGTCCCCAAGAAGAGTGGCTATGCTGAAGGCCATTTCTAGAAAGTCCGCCATGGGGTAGAATGGTTCTCATGGTGACACATGAAAATCTCAGCTTTTCTTTAAAGAGTTTCCCACACAAAGCCTGCACTTTGGTGTCACAGAGTCAGTTTCCCACCGGACTCCACATCCTTTCTCGTGATCTAGGCAAGTTGGTGGCCTTTTCTGAGCCTCAGTGTCATTTGGGATGGGGGCGGCGCTCACGAGAAAGTTGAGAGGAGAGCAGGAGAAAATATATTCATATTTCTGGCATACAGTAGGCATGTAATCTCTGCTCTTTCACTCTCTGGCTCCCCTCACTAAACATGTTAGGCTAGGTAGTTTTCAAACTGAATGTCTGGCCTTTTACGTACGGCAAGCTACAAAGTGCTTTCACGTACATGATCTCCGTTGGTTTTCCAAAACAACCCTGTGAGGTCGGTGGGCTTGGGCTTAATATCAACACTATTTTATACATAAAGAAACAGTGCTCAAAGAGGTTATGAGAATTAGCTACCCTAACTCACTTGGCCGGTGAAGGAAGATGCAGGGAGAGGGTCCCCGCCTTCTTTTAAAGGGCTTCCTACCCATTAAGTCGGGTCCACCCGGATGACCTCCCTATGGAGCAACTGGAAGACAGCTAATTAGAAAGACCTTGATCATATCTGCAAAATCCCTTCACAGCAGCACCCACGTTAGTGTTTGACTGAATCGCCCGGAGAAGGCATGTGTCTGCCATCACATGGCCTCGGCCCACCTTCCTTTCCCCAAATTCCCAGGAGAGGACATCCCTTCGAGTCCACTCTCACCAGAACATACTAGAAACGGAATCCTTGGGATCCTACTCCGTTGAGCCGAGTTGAAAAAAAATCACACAGCCATTGTGATAACACCCAGAAGCCCACCTCTGAAAGGTGGTTTTCTAGTAACGTATTTCTGTGGCCGTTGTGCACACGTTCTGGTCACCGTGAGGGAAGACTGGGGAAGTGATTGCTCATGAGTTTACCCTTCGCGTTTTCTGCTATCAGGTTCCAGGGACAGAGCTGTTACGCTCACAAGCTCTTGTGGATTGGATTTCTGGGACATTCCCAGAGAAGTTGCTCAGACACGGCGAGCGTCTGGTGGTAGTTACAGTGGGCGCAGGACTCACAGCTGAACTTGAGGTATGTCACTGTGTCAGGCAAAGCCAAACGAAGCAAACCCAGCTGAACCAAATAAAAATGACAACTATAGCCATAGGTCAACAAGCAAGATTGGCGGCAGTGATAACGAACGGCATTAGGGCTTTTTCATGTGTAAGGTTTTTGTTCTTGAGGACTAGAATTATTTGGTGATGCTGAAAACAATCAAGGATGGCATACCTGGGGACAGACCAGCCGTGTGCCTTTATCAAGCACTGAATACTCTTTTGTCTTTGTGCCTGGTGGAATATTCCACTACAAAGTTGTATTAGTTGATTCTTCAGAGAAACAGAACCAATAGATGTGTGTAAACACACACACACGCACGCACACACACACACACACACACACACACAGAAATTTATTGTAAGGAACTGGCTTATGTGATTTTGCAGACTGACAGGTCCCAAGATCAGCAGTCAGCCAGCTGGAGACCCAGGAGAGCCAATGTCTCAGTTTGAATCCCAAGGCAGAAAAAAAAAAAAAATCCATGTTCCAGCCCAAAGGCAGTCAGACAGGAGGAATTTAGGGGAGGCTCAGCCTTCTGTTCTATTTAGGCCTTCCTTCAACTGCTTGGATGAGGCCCACCCGAATTAGAGAAGGAAATCTGCTTCATTCATTCGATCAATTTCAATGTTAAATTCATACAAAAGCACCCTCACAGAAACACCCGGATAATGTTTGACCAGATATCTGGGTCGCCTGTGACCTAGTCAAGTTGACTCAGAAAATTAATCCTCATACTAGTTTTAGTTTATAGCAAACACAAAAGAAATTCCCCGAAAGAGCTCTGCTCCTTTTTTCTCAGGATCCCTGGACTTTTCCTCTGGGTTTCTCAGCTCAGAGCATTCCAAATGTGTTTTCCTTCAAGCCCCCCACGACTTTTGTGTGTGTGTGTGTGTGTGTGTGTGCACGTGTGTTTTGCCCAGAAACATAAAGTCGAGCTCTACTGCCAGTGTTGTTACCTGGGACAGCCGTCTATCAGCTACCCATGCAGCAGGGGTTGTCCCCGTGTCAGCACCAGCTGGTGGGAGGGTATTGCCCTCAGACATCCTTGTTGCCGAGCTCTGGTTGCTGTACTCAGTCCGTGCTGAGAGGACCCCTACCCTGGAAGTAAACGTTTAGTGAGTGTGGCATTCAGGAACACATGTATGAGAGGTTTGGGGGAGATTGCAAAAATGGCCCGAGTTTTCATGCCTACAGTGTGACTTTGCAGCTCCTCTTATCAATAAGTGGGCTTTTATTTCCCCACTTCTTGAAATAGGTTGGCCTTGTGACTGGCTTTGGCTACAGACGCATGGAAGTGATAATGCGCTAGTTTTGAGCTCAGGCTCCAAGAGGCCTTGCATACTTCCATATTTTCCTCTCGGAGCCCTGTCCAGATAATCTATGAATAAGCTCCCGCCAGCCTGTTGGAGGATGAGGGAATGTGGAACAGAGATGAGCCATTGCAGCTGAAACATTTCTAGACCAGCCTCCCTCAACTGGCCTAGTAGCCAACCACAAATGCATTAATGACCCCCGCCGGGACCAGAAGAGCTCCCCAGTTGAGCACTGATCACAGCCCCAATTACCAGGCTGAAGAGCTATGAGCTACAGAAGTGGCTATTGTTTTAGGTCATTAAGTTTTGGGGTGGATTGTCAGTGTCTTCGAATTTCAGCATATGAGACCGGATGACGTAAGACACTGGGCGTGAGTATCTGGGATCCAGTTCCTTGGATCCCTAAAGGTTTAAGAAGGCGTGGCTCTGGCTTCCCTCTCACTCTTGTTCAAGTAAATGCAGGTTCTAACTGGCCAAGTGGCCTGAGCAGGTGATAACTACACTCATTTCCTACTGCATTTATAATCTCCTGCTGAATTTCCGTGACCTCAGTGGGGTCACAGATTTGAAGAATTATAGAGCGATTTGGTGGAGGTGAAAGAACAATTTCAGAGGAGATTCATAGGTTCTGATGACTATGAATCATACCTTAAGAATTTGTGGCTACCTTTGAAGTGCAAACCACAGGATGTATCTGATTTATTCAGCATCTGTGCTATTCCTGTGGTTCAGTTTCCAAAAGACCTGACTAAGCTGAAAATGAACTGCGCCCCCAACAAGACCATTGGTAAAAAATGTTGGGTGTGTTAACCAGAATTTTTCTGAATTTTCTGGCCACATGGCCAAAATCTCGCTCAAGTGTGGGCTTTATGGAAATGGCTTTGGGGAAATGTTTTCTTTTATGAGGCTTTTAAGATCAAAGCTGAATCTCTCCTAGAGATACAGATTGTGATTCAGAAACGCCATGTGCCCTAACTGAATGTACTCCTGAGATTCTTCAGAATAGTTCAGTTTAATAGAAGTTTCTTTACTGACTGATTAAGATGTCCAAGTGACGGCCACCTGACTGACAAGGATGGAGTTTTGAATGTGTTTGGTTGAAAAATGTTTTATTTTTTATTTTTTATTTTTTTTAGTTCGCTTTCTATTGAGTAAAAAGAAAGCATATACCAGAGTGCTCTCTAATTCTAAACCTAATCCAGTAAGTATACGATCTGGTAGACAGTTGAGTGAAACCCAATGAATGGTTTTCATTTACTTTACTTGCTTTGTTGAGTTGAAGGGCCTGGTGTAATACTATGTAACTTTCTAGGAATTATGTATCGGTTGAAACGATTAGGCAATTTGTTGGAGAAATCTCGTGGCTTTACCCGCCCCCCCCCCCAGCAACCTGCTCGTTTTTGAAATATTTTCTATTATGATGGAAAAAAGATCCTGCTCTTCAGCTGACAAATGACCCCATCCTTCCTCAGAAACGTATTCTCTTTAGAGGCCTATTTCATTTTGGCAAAAGACGCTCTACCTTCCTAAGGGAGGACGTTATGCTTTTGGCTGAGGCAAGCCCAGACTTGAAATGAAAAAAGCTATTGATTAGCTTATTACCATTATTATTAATAGTGGTAGTAGTCACTATATTTATTGGGTCTGGGGCAAGACACTAAGTGAAATTACCCATATCGTCATCTCCTTTAATACCCACAACAACCCTCTGAGACAGGCATTGCTATTATCCCCATTTTCAGATGAGGAAACGGAGGCACAGAGAAGTCAGATGGCTTCCCCACATGGCTTAGTGGGAAAATGCAAGAGGTGGGGCCCGAACACAATTTTGTCAGGCTCAAACCTCCTAGCTTTTCCCAAATACTCTATGATATTAAATCAAGTACTAAAGAATCTCTTTTTTTTTCTTATTATATCAAAATATGATGGTTAGTGGCAGCTCCTTTGCACAGGCAAAGTGGGTGATTAAAACTGTAGAGGAGAAAAAATGAATTTCCCTCTACCCTCCTGAGCTCTTGGCTGAGACCCCCGCAATAAAAGACCAAAAGACCAACAAGAGAAAAACAAGTCTATTAGTAACATGTAGCCCTCATACATAAATGTGAGGCACCCAGGGAAAATGAGTAATTCAGAGAGGCGGCTTACAATTTAGGCTTAAATACCACCTTAACAGGGAAAAGGGGAGGGAGGAGGCAGGCCTCTTCGGGGAGAGTAAATGATTTCTGGAAAAGACGGTTTGGGATGGAGATTGCCTGGGTGTGAGGTCCGCCTACAGTGTCCTCCCCTGGAACAAGACTCCACCTTCCTCGGGGGATGAACTTCCTGGGCAGAAATTTGTACCAACTGACTTGCTCCTGGAGGATGCGTCTTTAGGCAGATGAGAGTTCAGAGAAGGCCTTTCCTTGCCTTTGCTGTTGTTCAAGCGCCTGCGGCTCGAAACAACGGCTATCCTCCCGTGGCATATTTTGGAGCGGCAGGTCCCGTGACCCTTCAAAACTGAATGTCCGTTGGTTTAGCTTTTGGTCAAGGGACCTTGCGTGCTCACTCCTAGAATAGAGAAGGCGGGATGATGTCAAGTTCAACACCTCTGTTGGGTCCTATTCTGCGGGATCTTTTAGAGTCTGGATGCCATTCCCGGGTGAAAATGATGCCCCTGTCCCAGAGATGGGATGGGAGGGGGCGGGGGTGGAGGAAGAGAGGAAGAACGGGCAGTCGAAGAGAGGGAGAGATGGAGACCGAGAGAGAGAGAGCTACAACCAACCACTGACCGTCTGACATCTTTCTATGTTCCATCGCTTGCAGCCAGGACGCGACTGTGCACCCCTTAGGATTTCGGCTGCATCGCCTGAAAAAGGAAAGGTCATACATAACACATGGTAAGGTGAGGCCTCTTTCTGGTCTCGTTCTAATAAATTCCATACACAGCTCGTTTCATTTCCGCTCAGCCATTCGCCGGTCAGAGGCAACTGCAACCCGCCGTGTCTCCACCAGCCAAGCACGTGTTAGTCGCCACGTGGGCCAAGGCCGTGTGGCCCCTGTCCCGCAAAGCCCACGAGGTGCAGGCATTTTGAAATGTCTTAGAGCAAAAGCCCCAGTGGGGCCTTCTCTTGCAGGACTGACTTCCTGGCTGGAGGGAAACTCACGGCCGATGCCTTTCCCAAGCGAGAAACACGTTGGTGACATTTCCCGGCAGAAACCCAGACTTTGCGAGTGGGGCGAATCCCACGGTGCGGGGGAGGTGGCAGATGGGTTCTCGTTGGGTCCACGGCGTGGCAGCGTGCCCGGGGCTGCCGTGGAGAAGGCCTCCGACAGAGGAGAGGGAAGCTCCCCTTTCTCAGGGATGATTCACTCGCTCCGCTCCACGTTTGCAGGGTGGTTCGCACGCCCGCCTGGCGGAACAGGAAGGCCCGTATTGTGCTCAATTGTTTTCCTGAATGCCTTTCTCGTCAACAGCAGAAGGAAACATTACCGTTTGGCCTCAAGCCATCCAGGCCACTCGGTACTCACAGCGCTTAGAATGTCAAAGTCGGGCTCAGCCGAGGCAGGCAGGGACCCACGGCCGCAGTTTATTTCTGTCTGTGTTTCAGATTAAACGGCTGCCTCTCGCAGCAAACAATCCCGGGTGAGTTAAGACAACGGGAACTCCCTTTTACTAGAAACAGCCCCGACCCAAAGTCTGACCGTTTGTTTTATGAGCCTGTTTCTTGGCCGGTAACCCCGAGGGTGGGGGTGGGGGTGGGGGTGGGGGGGCGGCTGACACCACCACCCACTGAGTCGCCTGAATAACATGAAAGGCTCTGCAAGCCAGCTACCTCCTTCTGGGATCCAATAGTTCGGGGAGACTGGACGGGTGGGGAAAGTGTGGCCTGGGGAAAAGGGGAAGGTTCGTGAACACAGGAAGGGAAGAGAAAGAGCTTGCCCCCGCCTGGGGCTCTCTAGCCTCTGGGTGGAATTATGGGGACAGTAAGGTCCTAGTAATGGCGGTGATGCTCCTCGGTGACCTTACCTCCCACCTGCACTCTGGAAAGTCCCTCCCCATCACTGCTGAGGGTCTCCTGCTGGGTGATGTCCCTCCTGTGCTCAGTAACACGTCTGGATCCTTCTTCCTCCTTGGACACATTTGACCCCTGCCTCTTTCTCAGCTGCTGCTGCTGTTCCTGAAAAGCCTAGCCCATTGGGCTCAGGGGCCAGAAAATAGGGTCTGGGGATAGAGTAGCCAGGATGCTTCTCTCCTAAAGCCAGAAGTGCTCTGGGTTCCAGCAGCCCTCACTGTTGCACTATCTAAAAGCATCCTTCTTGCCAGTTTCTTAAGCTTCTCTCCACTGAGGTTTAAGCTGGAGGCCATGGTGGGGGTGGGGGTGGGGTGGAGGGAACGGCAGCAGGAGGCAGGCAGATTCTACTCCAGATCCTTCCCCCAGGCCTCCTGGCTCCCCGTCCTGTCCCTGTTCCTTCTTTCAGGTTCTCCGGAACCGGCTCCATCCACTCCTCCGGCCCCGGCCCCGAGCAGCTCACAAAGAGGTAACCCACTGCAAAGCGAGAGCTGTGGCAGGTTTCTTGGCCCACCTGCTCTGACACCAGGAAAGCTGAAATCAGTTTGGGCAGACCCAGAAAATCTGCCTCATGAGCTTATTCCATATCCTCGGGGAGTTTTTGTCAGTCTGCATTAATACATACCCAAAGCAGGTGGGTTACCAAGAAGTGAGCCACGCTCAAAATAGTTGGGGCGACTCGACTAAAGCAAACAGGTTCCTTGCTGGAGGCTTCTCCGAGACGTAACCGTGCAGCTGTGCGCTGTGGTTTTGCAAAGAGGTCAGGCTGTGCGGGGGGTAGCTTGTGCCTTAACCTGGTTAAGTCCTTCCTACACTCTCTGGTTCCGAAGGGGGAACTCTAGGCAGGTGTGTTTCCTACAACTGAGTGGCCCTTTCTTAGAGAATGCAGATTCACTGGATAGCAAGCTTTGTGGCTGCCTCCAGCACCCCTAAACACATTGGGGGGGGGGCAGGGGGATGTCCAAGCTCAGGAGAAGGCCAGGCTTACAGCTCTCAGAACCCAGGGCAGGGTAACATGTGTGCTGCCGAAGGTGGAAGCAGCCAGAGTTCAAATTTAGTGCACTTCACTGGGGATGGGCTGGAGGTGGGGGGTGGGGGGCAGCCATTATGATGGCAGGTTCCAGCAGGGCAGCTGGTTGAGAAGGGGCCAGAAGCCTCATCCTTTTAGCCAGCTGACTGGGAGAGTCAGGGTTCCCAACGAAAACAGCCCAGCTTGTACAGCGAGGGTGCGGATGCTTACATGTCGCACAGCCCACTCAGGTGCCTGGAAAGCAAACAAACGGAGTCTCAACAATACAAAGAAAACCAATCACACTCTGAAATCCAAACATCACATTTGCACACACATCCTGCCGCCACTGTGTTATAACCAGATGGAATCATCTTGCTCATTTCTTGGACCCAGAGTGAAAACTAGAGTTCCATTCTGGAGCCCAAACACCCGGGGGCCAGGGGCAAAGGGGGAAGGTCTGGAAAACACAGTCAACAGACAGTCTCGCTCATGTTGGAACCCACTGCCACCTTTTTTTTTTTTCTTTTTTAAAAAGAAATATCTATGAAAACTTCTTGGGAATAACGTTTCACAGAGCCCAGGTAAGAAAGTGCTTGTCTATACAGATTCCAACTGTCTTTGTTGTCTGTACAGAGATGGAAGAGATAAGCAGACTAGCTGAATCAGAAATGAACATGCGACCCTGTGGGAACATGACAGGTATATTATCCCTGAACAACTCAGGCAACAACAGATGTTGGCGAGGATGCGGAGAAACAGGAACCCTCTTGCACTACTGGTGGGAATGCAAACTGGTGTAGCCACTCTGGAAAACAGTGTGGAAGCTCCTCAAAAAATTAAAAATAGATCTACCCTACGACCCAGCAATAGCACTGCTAGGAATTTACTCCAGGGATACAAGTGTGCTGTTTCAAAGGGGCACATGCACCCCGATGTTTATAGCACCACTATCGACGATAGACAAAGTATGAAAAGAGCCCAAATGTCCATCGACGGATGAATGGATAAAGAAGATGTGGGATATAGATACAATGGAGTATTACTTGGCAATCAAAAAGAATGAAATCTTGCCATTTGCAACTACGTGGATGGAACTCGAGTGTCTTATGCTAAGCGAAATAAGTCATTCAGAGAAAGACAAATATGTGATTTCACTCATATGTGGAATTTAAGAAACAAAACAGGTAAACAGAAGGAAAGGGAAGTGAAAATAAGATAAAAACAAGGAGACAAATCATAAAAGACCCTTAAATAGAATAAACTGAGGGTTGCTGGAGGGGTGTTGGGTGGGGGGGGATGGGCTCAATGGATGATGGGCATTAAGGAGGGCACTCGTTGGGATGAGCACTGGGTGTCCTATGTAAGTGATGAATCACTAAACTCTATTCCTGAAGTCATTATTACTATATGTTAAGTGACTTGGATTTAAATAAAAAAAAAAAAACTTAAGTATTTGAAATATGTTACAGAACGACATAGGCCAATTTAAATGGTTCAAAGGATAGCCACCATCTAGAAATATAGCTACCTTTTGCAGGCCTCACACACAATGATAAAACAGCAACAAAAATTAAGAACTGTACAAGAAATGCTAAACATTGCACCAATTATTTGACTTAAAAAATGGCCAAGGAGGGGGAAAAAAAAGAGGCATTATCTTTCAAGGATGAAGTGCCGGTGGAGGGAGGAGGGGGAGGGAGGTACTGAGAAGAGAGGCGGATTACGGCTTGTGTAAGTCGTGGGGACAACGGCTGTTTACCGAGAATAGGAAAAGGGAAGAAGGCACGGTATTCGGAAGAGAGGGAAGACAGTGAGTTCCTTTTGGACAGGGCTTACAGACACCCGAGTGGAAATATCCACCAGGCGGGCCGATATATGAGTCTGGAGCTCAGAGACGTCTGGGCTGGAGGCGTAACTTCGGGTCAACAGACAACTGAAGCCATGAGATCACTGGAGACAGTGGTGCAGGAGCAGCAGCAGCCAGGCCTGGGCTGGGCTGGAGGAGGGAACCCGGAGGGAGGCCAGGCCGGGAGGGGACAGGAACCGAGGAGCCAGAAAGTCAGCTGCACCTCCAGGTAGCCTCCTCAGATGGACACAAACCTGCCTGAGCCAGGACCGAGGGAACCGTGCGGATTCGCCTTAAACAGTTAAAACGGGGCCCAGTTTCCTTTGTCACTGTTACTTGTCATTGGCACTGTAAAGTAGGGTTTTCAGAACACTTCCTCAATGATTTTGGTTTTAAAAAAATTCCACAAGGAACTTGTGAAGGTTAGGATCCGCCCCCCCCTTCCCCTGGTTCACTGGGGTATAACTGACAAATAAAATCATGAGATATGTGAAGGGTACAATATCTGATTTCATTTACGTGTACATTGTGAGACGGTTCCTTCCATCAAGTGAACGCATCCATTGCCTCATGTGTTATCTTTGTGTGCGGGTGTGTGGTGAGAATAAGCAAGGTCTACTCTCTTAGCAAATCTCAATTATGCAGTACAGTGTTATTTAACTTTAGTAACTATGTTTTATATCTGGTCCTCAGACCTTATTCATCTTAGAGTTGAAAGTTTATACCCTTTTATCAACCTCTTCGTATTTCCCTCATCCTTCAGCCCTTGGCAACTATATTTTTCTTTTCTTTGAAAAAATTTATTTTTTAATGTTTATTAATTTCTGAGAGAGAGAGAGAGAGAGAGAGAGAGAGAGACAGAATGTGAGTGGGGGAGGGGCAGAGAGAGAGAGGGAGACGCAGAATCAGAAGCAGGCTCCAGGCTCTGAGCTGACAGCACAGGGCCTGATGCGGGGCTCGAACTCGCAGACCGTGAGATCATGACCTCGGCTGAGGTCGGACGCTGAACCGGCTGAGCCCCCCAGGTGCCCCTTTATGAAAAGATAAGGAAGTTGAAACTCACCTGTGGGGAGAAAGGGCAGCTATGGTTAATTGGCCCTTGGCCTTAGTGTCTGCCTGGCTCTTTCTTTGTACTTCAGTTTGAAGTCATCGCGTATAACCTGTCCGTTCACCTACTGGGTTGCAATGTACTTGACATTGGGAGTCCTGGCATTGGGAGTCCTGGCTTCCTCTACCCCCAAGCTCCTCTTCCTCCGTCCAGCACCTTCCTTTGTAACTCCAAAGTATTTGATAAGTTGGGGGTGAATGGAATCGATAGCAGGACCAAAGCATCCATGGTTTGAATACTTGAAGCTTTCATCTGTCGCTCAGTGATTCCCTTCCTTACTACACAGCAGTGGTTGGGATGGATTTTGTTGTAACCAGCCTTAGAACAACGAAAAGGGATTAATACATCCTGTAGGGGAGACTTTCTAGGAAATTCAGCACGACCAGCTCAACAAATACTTTTGGATCAGTATGTATTTTTACACAATTCCTCTCCCCCCTTTTTTCTCCCCCTAACCATACACACAACTGCTTTGGAATTTGCTTTTGGAAACGTGGAGAAATAATCTTCTTTCGTTTCTTTAGAGTTTAAAAAATGTCTATCTCCCTTTGACTTTTGGCTATGGTATTTTGTACTACTTTACGTTTATTTCCTCTGAGTTTACACACTCGTAGGATTCCTGATATTGGCCAGTTTCTGCCCTGGACTATTCAAAATGAGGGCGACTCATACAGCACAGGGGGAGAGAATGCTGGCCTTGGCTTTAGTAGATCCAGTGTGGGCACTGTGTGGCCTCAGGCAAGTTACTTGGCCTCTCAGAAGCTGTTGCTTTATCTGTAGAAGAAATGCTATGGCCTTCACAGGGCTTGAAATGAGAATTATGCGAAATGAGGACTAATGGTAGCCCACCCTTGCCTATACTATGTGCCCCATAAATGTTTATTTCCATCTACTTCCTCTGTTTTAAACTCTGACACATATTTATTATGTAAACTTGACAGAGCTCTTCCAACATTGACGCATATGATCATTCTATATCTGTCATTTACACTTCTTACTTTTTCCATTAGCCTGTGCTTCCCACAATAGTTTGGAAATACCTTGAAGATGGAAAGATATATTTTATGTGTTAGGTGTTTTTACACCCAATCACCTACGATATGCTTCTCATCAAGTAGGTGGCCAGGTACTTTTTAACTATCTTTTCTTTTTCTTCTTCTTTTTTGTTTTAGTGTTATTTTATTTTTGACAGAGAGAGACAGAATGTGAGCGGGGGGAGGTGCAGAGAGAGAGGGAGACACAGAATCCAAAGCAGGCTCCCAGCTCTGAGCCGGTCAGCACAGAGCCCTACGCGGGGCTCGAACTCACGGACCTCGAGATCATGACCTGAGCTCAAGTTGGATGCTTAACCGACTGAGCCACCCAGGTGCCCCCCTTTTCTTTATTTCGATTACGTCATTTGTTATGTAGTGATAACAACAGTATTTGCCCCTGTATAAGAAATTAATTACAAATAAAAAAAAAATCTGTAAATCTCAGGTATTCATGGTGGAGATTAGGGGTTGTTACCATTGATTTGCCCCACGATTTCCCTGATCAGAGGGTACTTGGATTTATACTCATCACTCTGTTCTGTGTGGCAAGCTTCCCAGCACAATCTGCAAATTGGCAAGCAGTGAAGTTTGTGCAGACACGACAGTCAGTTAGAAATAGAGGGAGTGTATAATTTGCTGTTCGAATGGGAGCACATGTGAAAGTGCAAAGGGAGAGCTTTTAATGATTATGTTGGCTCAACAGTGGTAAAGCAGGGCCATCCAGGGTGACCATGGCTACTCTGGTTATCACAGACAGGTACCAGGGGTATCTCTGCCTTGCAACAGCACCTCCTAAACTAACCCCATTGATATGCTACGGAAGCGATTCTAATGCGAATTGAATTTGGTATGCCTTCTGCAGCATGCTTTCAACCTGGGCATTTCTTTACCCCTGTCTATTAGTATCTAATGAGGGGTGGTGTTGGCTAAATTAAGCACATTATGTTGAAGAGAAGAGAAGTAACCTAAATAAGGGAAGGTTCCCAGTTTCTCAGCAGAGACATTATGTGATGTCTTTTAACCTTACAGCTCACAGTCTAAGGAGGGCCTCTGGTGTGGTGCTCCTACAGTGCTCCTGTTGTCTCCCCACCTTGACCCCAGGCTGCCTGATGGCTCTCCAGCCCCGGGCAGGAGAGTGCCAGTTCTAAGAATCTTCTCTGAAAGGCAACTTAACCCGTGTGACTCTAAGAGAACTGACTACAATTTACTCGGTAGAGTAGGGAGAGAAATTTATTTGCCAATAGAAGATGCTTGCGTACTTTGCTCTGAATTCTTTATGTTTGTCCTCATTTTAGTAGCAGTTGGCTTTCCGAGGACTTGTAAAGTCTTCAGTGACACGGTAATAAGCACTGAGATCATAACTTTGTCTTTCACAAAATAAATCAGCAAAGAGTTTGAAGTAAAGGTGGGTATTTAAACCGTTTCGCCGAGGAGTTCCAGTCTGTTATCCAGATGGAAATGAGATGCCTCTTGATTTGCAGGTAGTCAATAAATCTTTTTTTTTTTTTTTTTTTTTGTAAATAAAAAATGATCTTTTTTGAGCAAGGTTGAGGCTATCTTCTGCCATTCCTTACCCAGGCAATAGGTTTTCCTGGCCTGGCTGGAAAGGTAGCAATCACCATAACAATGTTTCTTTTTTTAAAATGTGTATTTATTTTTGAGACAGAGACAGAGTGCAAGGCGGGGAGAGACAGGGGTGGGGAGGGGGTGGGGGGCGGACAGAGAGGGAGACACAGAATCTGAAGCAGGCTCCAGGCTCTGAGCCGTCAGCACACAGCCCAACGCAGGATTCAAACTCACTAAGTGTGAGATCATGACTGGAGCCGAAGTCAGACGCTTAACCGGCTGAGCTGCCTACACACCCCTGTGACAATGACCTTAATGGTAAATTTTGTTCACCAGGGTATTAGAAAGAGGAACGAACTTGAAGAAAACCAGGTTGAGACCCACACCCTGCCTTTTATCTGCTCTCTGGCTTTAGACCAGTCGCTTTATCATGATGGCCCTCAGTATTTTCATTCGTCTACTTTCATGGATCAAATGGGATAACGTGTGTCCAACACTTTATGTAGCCTGCGGTCACGAAGTTAATAGGCCCGATTAGCATGTAAGCACCTCTCATGACACTCTCGTGTGGGCATTTTGTTTACATCTCTACATTGTATACTTGTGTGCTGAATCCGTATTAGTCAAACGAATGAATAGTTTTAACCAGAAGAATAGTTGATAATTGTAACACGTCACCATGGAACCGTCTAGCATAGCGTTGGACCTATGTAGCACCTTCCATCTCTCCCGGTCTGAGCCCAGAAGTTAAGCGTGAAAGATAGGGTCAGCTCACGTCCACAGCTCTTCGGGCGAATTCCCACTGAACAAAATTTACCATGAGGACATCGGTGGAGTGGTGACGAGGCTCTTCAGCCAGGCCACAAAAACGTATTGCTGGGTAAGCAAGAGCAAAAGATAGTCTCGCCTGCTCAAAAAGATCCGTCATCATTACAACTGTTTATTCCTCCCTTTACCCGCACATGTATTATGTGTATAGGTCATTGTAAATCTCTGTGGCCTTGCTACAGAGATGTGTATGTATGTGTACTTGTGACCAGCAGGATCTCCGAACTGGTTAGAAATCATGAATCTTGGGCTAGCCCTGGTTTCACGGGAGCAGAATCTGTATTGTAGGGGCACCTGGGTGGCTCAGCCGGTTAAGCGCCCGACCTTTGATTTTGGCTCAGGTCATGATGTCACGGTTCATTTCATGAGATGGAGCCCCACGTCGGGCTCTATGCCTACAGCATGGAGGCTGCTCGGGATTTTCTCTCTCCCTCTGTCCCTGCCCCTCCCCTGCTTGCATGCATGCTCTCACCCTTTCTCAAAAATAAATGCATTAATTAAAAAAAAATCTGTATTTTAACAAGATACAAGTGATACAAGGTGCACATTGACCCCTGAGAGGTCCTGCTCTACGAAGGAAGGAGATCGGTTTAGGGTCTTCTGGAAGCTCACAGATTTTTGGGAAGTTTGTGCAGAGGTAGCTGGTATAGACTTCAGGCCACAAGCCTCAGTATGCCCAAAATATGACTTTATTTTTCCTATAATTCAACTTAATCCCTGTTTCCAGCTCCATACTGCTGGCATGGTAGAAACTTCATCTTTAAAAAAAAATTTTTTTTTAACTGTTTATTTATTTTTGACAGAGACAGAGCATGAATGGGGGAAGGGCAGAGACAGAGAGAGAGAGAGAGAGAGAGAATCTGAAACAAGCTCGAGGCTCCGAGCTGTCAGCACAGAGCCCGACACGGGGCTGGAACTCACAGACCGCAAGATCAGGACCTGAGCCGAAGTCGGATGCCCAACCGATGGAGCCACCCAGGGACCCCGAAACTTCATCTTAAACAGTTTACACTTTCCCTTCCCTCTCTCTCTGGGAGTAGTTGCAAAGGGTTTGGCATAAGGGATGGTCAGTTCATTAGTCTTGTGTTCAGTGGGGGGTCCTCTGAGGTTTCCACGGGCTGCTTTGGTCCTTGGTCCCTTACAAATGTGATCGCCTTTTTTTTTTTTTTTTTAATTCTTATGGGCTCCAGTGACTGAAGGCTTATAAACTGATGCCATGGTGGGGATCATGGGGATCAAAGCCTCAGTGAGCTTGGACACAGCCCACGAGTGTCTGCTCAAGAAGCAGAACAGGTTAAGGGTGTGTGTCTCATGCATATGTTCTGTGTATGTCCGTGGACGTGTGTCCACCTGTGTGTCTGTGTCTATTTGCACGCGTGTGTCCGTGGGTGTCCCCATGTGTGTTTGTGTACCGGGGGGAGGATTTTCTTTCTGAGACCTATTTAAGACCTCACTCTCACTTCTCTATCTCTTATTCTTACTTCAGGTCAGGAAACCTTTTTCTACCCTCGGAGATATTCTTCCTTCTCTTGATTTCTTCTCTTCAGAGGCAACCCAGTACAGTGATCTCTGCTTTAAAGGCCCTAGCACGCTCTCTTAATGAGTTTAAGTTCCTGGACCCACAAATACCAGGAGGTCCTGCCACAATAATTGCCTGGGTCTTCCTCTTATTCCTCTTCCTCTTATTATGCTAATTTCACTTAGCATAATACCCTCCAGTTCCATCCACGTAGTTGCAAATGGCAAGATTTCCTTCTCTTTGATTGCCAAGTTATATCCATCGTATATGTATATATATACCACATGTTCTTTTTTTAAAATTTTTTTAAGCTTTATTTATTTTTGAGAGAGAGAGAGAGAGAGAGCGACTGGGGGAGGAGCAGAGAGAGGGAGACACAGAATCAAAAGCAGGCTCCAGGCTCCAAGCTGTCAGCACAGAGCCTGACGAGGGGCTCGAACTCATAAACCACAAGATCATGACCTGAGCTGAAGTCGGATGCCCAACCGACAGAGCCACCCAGGTGCCCCTTTACCATATCTTCTTGATCCATTCATCCATCGATGGACATTTGGGCTCCTTCCATACTTTGGCTATTGTTGATAATGCTGCTATAAACATTGAGGTGCATATGACTTCACTCCTATGAGGACTTTAAGAGACAAAACAGATGAACATAAGGGAAGGGAAACAAAAATAATAGAAAAAGAGGGAGGAGGCCAAAACATAAGAGACTCTTAAATATGGAGAACAAACAGAGGGTTGCTGGAGGGGTTGTGGGAGGGGGGATGGGCTAAATGGGGAAGGGGCATTAAGGAATCTACTCCTGAAATCGTTGTTGGGCTATGTGCTAACTAATCTGGATGTAAATTAAAAAAAAAATTAAAATAAAAACTAAAAACTTAAAAAAAAGTTGCCTGGGTCTACTTTTTGCTTGTCTGGGGGAAGAGGGGAAATTACCATGGGAATAAAACCAAATAGAATCATGTCTCAGAGGGGTGCCCAGCTGGCTCAGTCAGTAGAAGGCGTGACTGTTGACCTCAGGGTCATGCGTTCGAGCCCCATGTTGGGCGTGGAGCCTTCTTGAAAACAAATCATGTCTCAGAAGTACTATTTCACTACAGGAATAGGAAAGTGAAGAGAGATTAGTCACAAGGTAAGACAGAAACCGTCGCTGGACAGTAGTGGCACAGGAATGAGCCTCTCCCTCCCAAAGGGAAAGTCATACAAGTTGTCATCTTCTACCAAAGGAGACTGAGTGCTTGCCCGCCTTCATGTGGGCGTGCCTGGCCCAGCACTCCACCGCCTTCAAGGGTGAATTTCAAGATGCCCAGTGCCTCTGTGTGGGGCCTGGGGAGTGCTAACCTTTGTTCCATCTGTACTGCGGTCACCTAGTCATGAACTGTAAGCTGTTGTTGAAAGTGAGACCATGTCACTCCAGCCACAGTGAATCTTTAAAGGGCTGTGTGGCTGAGCCACTTTTGATGGCTTAGCCTCCCTCGGCTGACGACACGAAGGTTGTTTAGATGTTCCACTATTTCTGTTCCCTTCACCACCCTTTTCCCATTGACAAACATCTGAAAGGGTGAAAGGTGTTAGGTATAGAATTAAAAAATGTGCTGTCTTGTAGATACATAGACAAGACTACTCACTGGGCAACTTGGGCTTGAGTTCTCAATGCGAATAAGAATTTCTTTTTCTGTCTTTCTGTCTCCTTTCACTTCTGCTTGTGGGACTATTGAGTATTTTCCCAAGCTAGTACCTTCTGTGGTGATGGAATAGTGGCCCATACAGTAACAGACCCTGGCCTGGGGCCTCCGTAAGACTGTCCCAACTTGCCTGGTATGCAAATAACCATCTGCCTTCCTTCTTCAGTCTCCAGGGATGCTACATTCAAAGGATCTGCTTCCTACGATAGGAAATAATTAAATGGGCAAGGTGTTTCTTACCCGCTGGCCTTTGCAGGTAAAACAGCATTTAGGCACATGCTTTGGAGCCAGTGTCATTAGGCACATAAGGGTTGCTGTCACATTAGAGTCACCTTACAGTTTTTCAAGCACTTTTGTGTACATGTCTGTTAATTCATGTGAGTTTCACAGCAACCTCTAGAGACAGATGACAGGTTTTTCCTGTTCTATAGATGAACAGATTGCAGCTAAGTGACTTGCCTAAGTTCAGAGAAGTAGTAAATGGTAGACCTTGAACCACCTGGGGCTCGGTGGTGGGTATAGATTGGAAAAATGTTGAGGAAACTATCGTAAAATCCTGAAGGAATGGTGACTCATGTTATATAACCGTGAAGCCTTTGGGGGTAATGATCTTCTGTGGCCAAGTGGAAGACAGAAGTGTTACCAGAGAGCTCGTGGAGTGGCCCCAGTCTTCTGCTTCTAAGACATCTGATATACAGCATTTACTAGAGTGACGTGGAGTTATTTCTGCATTCAAATTTCTATTTTACTTGTGTAGGTGGGTCGGCACAATATGGTGCCTTTGATAGGCTTAATATCCTCAAAGTTTTATTTTCCTTGTGTGAAAGAATATGGTGCTTTTGATAGGTTTACTATCCTTAAAATTCAAATGGTTTACCTTATATGGTCACAAGGGTGTACACCTGCTGATTTTTCTTTCTCAGCATGCAGCCCTTACTTTTGATGACAAAACGTTGGTTTTCCTTTGGGGGCCAAATATTCCCTGTTATATGTAGATTTAGTGGGGTAGTACCCTGACTCCGCACTGGCGTAGGGTTGAGTCTCTCAGCTAGACTATCTCGGGAATTTGAATCTTCAGCTGAGTGACTTGAGGATGGGACAATTTCCCCCAGTCCATGACAGCTTTCCTCGCAGAGACTATGAACTTTTATTACCTAGACCTTCGGAAACTTCTTGTCCCTAATCCTTTTTGGAGGTCTGTATGATCAGATTTTTCTCTGTTTTTATGAACTTCTCCATATATTTCCAATGCATCCCCTTGCGACTGGTTTATCCAGATTGTCTTTCATTGCTTACACCAAAAGTTTCCTAACTTATATAGGAATTATGAAAAAAATCAAGGAGGCTACCTCCCTACCCCCTTGGTTTTGGGCTTAGAACGCGATTGCTTTGGCTAATGGGATATTAGCAGCGTGACTCAACGGAGGTAGAAATGCTCTTGCAGGGGAGGTCTTGGGCTCTTGCAGCCTGCTGTTGCCATCAAAAGAACATTCCCAGATCAGCCCACAGGTTCCAGGAGGAAGATGTGAGACATGGCTCAGAGTCACCCAGCTGAGCTGCCCCCAGCCTGGATCAGCACATCCCCAGCCAATCCACAGACATGTGAGCTAAATAAATGTTTATTGTTACATACCACTGAGATTTTGTAGCTGTCTTTTTTTGCAACATTTTTGCAGCAATAGCAAACCTATACAGGAATTTGTATTAATAAGTACTGTGTTGGCTGCAAGAAAAACCCAAAATATGTGGGGCTCGATGGCGGGTGTAGGTTGGAAAATGTTGAAGAAACTATCATAAAAGCCTGAAAAAATGGTGACTCATGTTATATAACTGTGAAGCATTTGGTATAACCATCTTCTGTGGCAAAGTGGAAGATAGAAATGTAACCAATGAACTCGCGGACCAGGGCAAGATGGTTTCTATTAGCATATTGAAGTATTAGCTGGCTTCTTTTAGCTACATATGATGAGCTCAGAAAATAACTAGCTGGTTTGTAATAGAATTTTGAGGGACTATAGAGAACCCAGAACTTGCCCGTTTAGGGAAAAACAAGTTTCTCATACTAGCTTTCCATTCAGTAAGCGGTTCTTAAAAGAAGGCATAGCCCAAGAGTGTATGTAGAGTCCCCATCTCCAGCAAAAGGTGACTGCCACTCCAGCCTTTGCTCCAAGGCTTAAAGACCAAAGGAAATGTTGGGCTGTAACACCTTTAAAAATCCCCAGAAAGGAATCAAAGGGCAACTAGAACACCCTTTTGGCTGGAAAGCTAAGCAGCCTGATATAGCTAGTACAGTAATTAAATCTAGAGAGAGAGGCATGTCTGGAAAATAATGGTGGGTGTGGCTTTTGTAGACCACGGTAGTTAACTCTATATAAGTATAGCAGATGTTTGTTCATTTAAAAAGTAGTCAAAACAATTCTATTCAAAGAACGTTTTTTCTCTTACTGAAAATGCCTAAGCAACTAAAACCTAGATATCTTCCAGGAGCAAATATCTCCCCTGAACCAATGCACAATAAAGAAATAGAAATTTTAATATAATAGTATATTAATTAGAATGAAATGTCACGTATTTCCCTTCTCTGCTAGAAATGAGTTGAAATTATTATGGCCAATAGTGGGCCAGGAACACACAAAGGTTTACAACAATAAAAGTCCAGGGTCAGTGATGTAGTGGGACATTCATAAGGCATATGATAAATATTAGGAAACAAACTTTGAGCAGGAAGTTCAGAAATAGAGGCAGATGAAATAACAGCACTTCTAGTGAGATCTTTGGAACTGAAGAGACAACACTGAAAAACAAGGAAGACCAAAATGAAAGTTGGCTACAATTGGTCTTTGTGTCTTGGGTTTTATTCAGTCCATTTTATAACTTTCTGTTCCCAAATCACCAACATTTATGAAGTTTAAAATGGAACTAACATACTAAGACTGTTTTAAAAACCCAATAATTTTAACAGAGAAAGAGGTTGACTGGTCTTCCTTATCTTTTACCAGTAAAAATTAGGATCAGCTTTCCAAAATCGTTATATGACACAGTCCAATGAACTTGGCCCAGTTTTAGTTGGAGTAAAGAACTTCTCCTCTGTTTTCTGCAACTTTTTTTTTAAAGTGGGATCCTTTCCTTGTTGAAAGGTAAGATCCAAGAATTAAGGACCAGCATAAATATCCTTTTCATAGCTGAGTCATTAGAAATATACCATACACCATATACTCTTATTCAGTAGCCACTAATCACGTGTAGCTATTAAAATTAAAATGAACTAGAATTTAAAATGTAGTCCATCGATTACACCCTAACCATATTTCAGACACTCAATAGCTACATGAGGCTAGTGGCTACCATATTGGATAATGCAGATATAGAATGTTTCCAGAATCACAGAAAGTTCTAGAAAGAACGATGCTGCCCAAGAATATAGTAGAGTGCCTTGCATATCATAGGCACTTAATAAATATTTGTCAGCTAAAATATCATAATGAACTACAACTTTCAAAATCTTAGGAAAATACACCGATGATCCTATGCCAAGGGATTGTCATTACCAAGGGAATGAGTGCAGTCTGGGGACACCCCGATATTCGCAGTTTAGAGGAGGAAGCAGCAAGGGAAGACTGAGCAGCGAGTGAGGCAGAAGAACAACAACCTGGTGACCAAATGAGGCAGGGTACAGAGGAGGGAGTTGTCAACTGCTCAAACGTCGCTCAGAGGTCAAGTAAGGTGAGTCCTGGGATTGAACCATTTCTGGCTTTATTCTTCCGATAGCTGGCCATACAAAGTAATCTACTCACACTTCTCTTTTTTCATCAGACGTATCAGTATTGATCTCTGCCCTCAAGGTGAAAGATGTGTCTTACACCCACTGTTTAAAACCCTCCTTTATACGTGATGCTCTGTTCAGTTCATGATAACCTCTGTGACTCCACACACGACACATCCATGTGCCTTGGTCTCTTCAGGCTGTTAGAACAAAGTGCCACAGACTGAGGGTCTTTTAAACCACAAAAATTTATTCCTCACACTTCTGGAGGTGGAGGGTCCAAGGAACAGGGTACCAACATGATCAAATTCTGGTAACAGCCCTCTTTGGGGTTGCAGATTGCTGACTTCTTATGTCCTCACATGGTGGAAAGAGAGGGAGAGAGCTCTCTGGGGTCTCTTTTATAAGGGCACTAATCCCACTCATGAGGGCTACATCCTTATGACCCAAAAACCTACCAAAGTCCCCATCTCCTTATACCATCACCTTGGTCATCGGGTTTTTAACATATGAATTTTGGGGAAACAAACATTCAGACCGTAGCATATTTATATCTCTGTTTTTTGATTTCTCTGTTTTAGATAGTACTTCTTTGAGTTTTCACTACATACATTGAGGAAACTCATCTCCCGTGGGTAAGTTAGCTTTATCTCCTGTGACTGACGTCTGACCTTCATCAGTTCTATCTTTCCTTTGCAGTATTCAAGTTTTTAGCATTTACATTCTGTTCTGTAACTAGAATTAAGCTTTTCATACTTTATCTTACATAATAGATAATAAAAATATAAAAACAGTAAACACAAATTATGATGTTATAATATGTTCCTGCTGGACTAAGGGTTGTGACTGTTAATGGGTCCATTAGATTTAAAAGCTGCTTATTTTGGGAATCGTAAAAAAATGGTACTTACCTTAATTGTTATATTTTAGCCTAAAACATTTAAATGTTTAAATAGATTTATTTGTCCATATTCTTATGTAAGTTCAGGACCTTACATTTCTAATAATCACGATAAGAGATTTGTAATATTTGAACACTGACATCTCTTGGAAGCAGGCTGTGCTTAGAATGATATATTTTGGGTTCCTATAATGCCAGCTTCTATGAATGAATAATGTTGTCTAATAATTGACCTACTAAATGGTGTGAAAATAAAGTTTATCTGAAAAATTATTTCTAATGTATAATTATTACATTCTTATGGTTATGGTTGATGCTGCTAAAACATTAGAACTGATTACAGAAATATGCATACATGAACAAAGCTGTTACTTCTATGCTACAAACCCCCATGTTTTTAGTGTTATTCAATGGCAAAGAAATAATGAAAATAACCCATAATACTAAAGCGGTAAAAATCCAAATTATCACAAAATAATTGTATAGTTTATATGTACGTGACACCTTCCTCTGCATGTAAAATTTTTTTTTTTAAAGTTTATTTATTTTGAGAGAGAGGAAGAGAGCAAGCAGTGTAGGGGCAGCAAGAGAGAGAGAGGGAGAGAACCCCAAGCAGCCCCCAAGATGCCAGCGCAGGGCCCAAAGGGGGGCTTGAACTCTTGAAAAGTGAGATGACCTGAGTTAAAATCAAGTTGGACACTTAACCAACTGAGCCACCCAGGCGCCCTGCATGTAAAATTTCCTTATTGGCCCTTCCACAACCTTCCTCTGTAGTAGTTCAAGCCCCCCGCCCCAGAATTCTCATCTGAGAGGTGAAGAGACTCTTTTAACAAATGGTGAATGGAGTTTTTGCTCTGTGTGACTCAAACACGTTTGGAGGTAGATTCTGAGTTTGGCAACTTTGATGTTTGGAAATGTGGTTAAGTTTTCATCTCTGGGTTCAAAGTAATGATACTTGATGAGAACTTTTTTTTGTATGTGTGATCATTAAGTGCTCCTATTAGGACAGAAAATGAACCCATGAATTCTTCTGGAGTCTTGTTATTTCTGAGTGATTACTTGGTGTTAGCCGGAGAGCCCATGTCCTACTTTCTTATATATAAAAAAACTCTGTGTTCTCCATACCCACAAGTATACATTTGCTCACATTTGCCTCTGGTCTCTTTTTTTTTTTTTTTAAATAAAAGAAATAAAATGGCCCCAGTTCTCTTTAATATAATTCTACACATATACACTGAGAACAAAGGACTGTTTTGACAGTGTAGAGTTCTAAGAAAGAGGAGCCTGGATTAAACAAACAGTAAGTGCTACTACATCTCCTGCCAAAGGAACAACAGTGCTTGGGTGATGTTTTCCAGGCAACTCTAGGGCATAAATCTTTAATCCCACTGCCTTTCATGTGACATTTATATATAAAAACTGTTTATAGAGCAATGAAACCTTGACTTGTGTTCATTAGAGTTTATCGGGGCCGCCACTGCATCCATTCTTAGGATACAACTGCTCACAGGACGTCAGCAAATGTTATCAAGGCATTTTGCTTTTGCTCTTCGTTTGGATTCTCACCAGAACCAAATAAGGCGCTGATGTACCAGTTGCAAAACAAGGTCAATGGCAAGAAGACAGCGGACCTTAAGCAGCCCGTCCTTGCAGGCTCCAGACTTGAAGCACCGGTGAATGTTTTGCATCAGGCCAGAAGGGAAAATGTTCTCTTCACAGCATCTGTGAATTTTGACTTAATTAATCTTCCCAGAAAGTATAGGCAACATAAATCTGATTGAATTTAAATAAAAGAAAACTGGTCTAGGGATGGATAAATTGGCATGCGATATTAGAAAATAATCTGCCCAGGGGCGCCTGGGTGGCTCAGTCGGTTGAGCGTCCGACTTCGGCTCAGGTCATAATTGATCTCAAGGTTTGTGGGTTCAAGCCCTGCGGCGGGCTCTGTGCTGACAGCTCGGAACCTGGAGCCTGCTTTGGATTCTGGGTCTCCCTCTCTCTCTGCCCCTCCCCTGCTCGTGCTCTGTCTGTCTCTGTCTCTCAACAATAATTAAAAAAAAAAAAAAGAACCAAAAAGAAAATAATCTGCCCGACTTAGAGAAGAGAGTATGTTTTAGAATCATAGATCTGGAGAAAGGCCATGGAGAATAGTTTTTCCGTTTATTGAGTAAAAGAGAAAACCAATTTATGGGGATAATCAGCAAACTATATGAGGCTCTTGGCTGCAAATGATGAAAACCCAACTCAAACTAGATTTTGTGAAAAGGTTAATTGATGGACCTGAGTAACTGGAGAGGCAAAGAGGTGTGCTTGACTTTGGGCACAGGTGGCTCCAGACCTCGAAGATACACCTCCCTCATCTGGCTTCCCTCTCATTGTCTCCCCAGGAGGTGGCACAATGGCCCCCAGATGCTCCAGATGTGTGTGGTCTTCAGTGTTCCTAGTCAGAGAGAAAGAACGCTGCCTCTCAGGACAAAAGTCCTGGAGACATTACAACTGGCTCAGTTTAGCCCGTCCCTGATCTAATCACCCTGCCCAGAGAGATGGGCTCAGTTCTGTGGGTGATCTAGCCTAGGTCATGGCCACTTCTTCAGCAAGAAGGTGGTATCAACACCACATACGCCATGTGGTCTAAGGAGGCTTCTTCTATAGAATAGTGGTGGAGTCACCCCACTAGGAAGGATTGCTGGACAGACCAAAAAAAAAAAAAAAAATATGGCTGCTACAACTAGTCATTGACAGCTATAGGGAAACATGAGGTATGTTGAGTCTCACTCAACTCCATGTTTCTTGGTATTGGCTGATTCTTAGTTTCTGTTCTCTCCCTAATCAGTGTCTCTACTCTGGAGATGGTGGACGTGTGTAAGTGCGTAAAAATCAGTGTATATACATTTGCCCTTGGGTTTGTAACGTAAGGGTTAACAGAGGAGTAGACTGATAACTGGAAGGAGCTGTCTCTTTCCTAGCAAGTTCATAAATGGATCATAGACCAAAAAGTATCGAGAAACTTTGTTGGTCACTAAGACATACTTTCTTCTCAAGGTGGTTACACGCGAGTTACTATAAAATTCAACAGTAGTCTGGGCTTTGAGGTGATGGCTGATGGGCAAACTGCAAAATGCACATTTAGGATAAAGAACCTAACATCTGGAGTTTTATCTGACCCTTTTGAGTGTGAAGGAGGAAAATCATAAAACAAAACCGAACAAAAAAGACAAATACTAGTTTGTGTTTTCATGAGAAAAAAGGTGCGTCCTGAGATTCATATCTCTTTTGCTGTTGGTCCCAACTGGAATAAGAAAAATTTAGCAAGTGAAATTTAACAAATGAAAACTTGTTTAGTATTCTGGAAACCTGCAAACCTCAAAAACAGTTCTGTGACTGTCTTTTCAGTTTTTATCCAATCAGGTGCACTTAAATTTCCTCGGACTTCAATTGAGTAAAACTGTAAGAACAAAGACCACTGTCGTGGAATATTTCTGTTGTAAGGTATAGAAGAGTTAATACGTGAACACATTTGGTTTGACCATGACACCACCACATTCTGTGTGTCTAGTACTAAGTGTCCAGTACCTTTCCCTTTGCCCTAAACCAGTGGTTCTCAAACTGTAATGCACACAGGAATCACTTGGAAGGTGCATGGAAACCCAGATGGCTTGGCCTCAATCCCCAGAGGTTCTGATTCTGTAGGTCTGGGGTGGGCCCTGTAATTTCTATTTCTAGCAAGTTCCTGGTGTGGTGCTGCTGCTGTTCCGGGACCACACTTGGAGAAGTGCTCCTCTACACCGTTCTCAAAGCTCAGCTCTGGGTGAGTCATCATGGGCCATAGTTCCAGCTGCGATGGGCATTGAGGCTGCCCTAGGGGGCATCAGTGGCCAGTTTCCAGTAGTGGTGATGGTCTGAATTATGGTATAGGCACAGTTCCAGAAGGGAAGCTTATGGGCGAACACAGGACTCCAGCTCATGTGTGGGGTAAAATGACAAGAGTTTGCATCCTTGGCAAGATAAGATGTACCAACCAATAATTGAGCAGATTGTTAGGGCTCCCACAAAGCATTCTGGATTTTAAGGCCAGGTTTCTAAAACTAGGTCAGAACTTGAGTGCCAGTTAGGATAGGAATTTAGTTGAAGAGACTGGTGCTCTCATGGTTGTAAGAAAGGCTGAAGCTAGAGGCCATCTGAATTCCCAGGCAGCTTACCTTGACTAGGCTTAAGGCAACAAGGCTAATTCTAGTCTCATGCATGAGGGGGACCAGTGCTGAGCAAATACTGAGCCAACACTAACTCAGGATGCAAGCATAACTGTATCTGAATGTTTCTTGGTCACTGCATGTCACGGTCAGGATTAGGGCAGGCAGGGCCTATGTGGAAAACTATTTTGTTTCTCAAACTTCTTTTGACCCTGACATACACTAAGAAATACAAAATACCTTATGGAATAGTACACACACACACACACACACACACACACACTTTCCCAAAATAGCATTTCCCTCAGCATGTTCAATGTACCCTCTTCTGTTTTGTACTATTTATTCTGTCATATTCCCTTATTTCATGAAAATAACAAAAACTTTTGCTATCCAATAATTTATTTTATGATACACTAATGGGGGGAGACCCACACTTTGAGAACTTTGTTAGAACTTGCAAAGTATGCCATCCATGGCCTTGACATACAGCTGGCCTTCTCAGCCCCCATGCAGCAGCTACACATCAAGATCAGCTGGGGAACATAAAGGCACCTCCAGCGAAGAGGCCAAGCCCCTCTGGTTTCTCTCAAACTGCTCTATTACTTCCTGGAGGCTCACTTCCGGGGTCAGCCTCCTTCATTGTGGAGCTTCTTGGCTTATTGGACTCTTGCACAATTTTTGGTTTTGACCTTTTCTGACATTGTGAAAAATCTCAGGGAAGAGGCCTTCTCCTCCAGGCCTGGTTTGGGGAACCCCGTTGGCTAGGCGAGCCCTCCCTCCTCCACTGCTGAGGTTGGATGGAGACAGAAGGCAAGCCAGGCATTTCTGTTCTGTTTGCTGTTATTTACCAACCCAATTCCTCTCACTGAAAATCAGCTTTATCTTCCTTTCTCCTTTGAGTGCTCTTCTTCTAGTCAAACGGCTGGCTAACAATTTTTGAAAAACTATTTATGTTAGAAATCACAACTACATAAATTTAAAAAAACTACTGACAAGTTCCAGTCGATAGACAAAACCACACTGGTGTGAGAAATGTAGACCATGGTACTATTCGATAAGGAATCAGTTCTAATATCTGTAGCAATTATAATGTGGACAAGATGGCTACTAGCCAGGAGCCCCTGGGTGGCTCAGTCGGTTAAGTGTCGGACTCTTGGTTTCAGCTTAGGTCATGATCTCACAGTTCCTGAGTTCAAGCCCCACATTGGGTTCTGCGCTGACAGCACGGAGCCTGCTTGGGATTCTCTCTCTTCCTCTTTCTCTGCCCCTCCCCTCTTCTTGCTCTCTGTTTCTGTCTCAAAATAAATAAATACATAAACTTAAAAAAAAAACATTAGTTTAAAGAAAAGGTAGATATTAACCAATCAATCAACCAACCAGACTAAATTCCCACCAACCCAAGGGTTTGAAGAAGCAAGCCTTGGTTAAAGCCATACACAAACAGGACCAGAATAGATGATGTGGTGATAACCCACTTGTAAAAAAGGCAGCTTGTGTGTGTCTATCACAGTAATAAATCAAGGGGTAAGATGTCTGAAACAAAGACAAAAGATCTATTTTCAGGCCACCAACTCAGTCTCTGCCCAAAGATATATTCTAATGTCATAATGCTTTAAAGAATATAGGGTCTGAGAATCTACTGTTCAGCATGGTAACGATATACTGTATTACATACTTAAAAGTTGCTAAAAAGGTAGATCTTAAATATTTTCACCACACACGTACAAAGGCAATTGCATGAGACGATAAGGTATTAACTGACCTTATTGTGGTGATCATTTCATAATACATACATATGTTAAATGATCATATTGTACATCTTAACCTTATATCATATTATATGTCAGTTATTTGTCAATAAAGCTGAAAGAAAATATTATCACAGTGGCCAAGAAACGTTTTTGAAGGTACCCTTCATTTCTCACCACTATTTGATTTTCAATCCAAGATGGAACTTTTTTAAGTGAATAATTTACCTCTTGAAATAGCTGTTTTTAAGAAATCAAATTTCAGGGGCACCTGGGTGGCTCAGTCGATTATGTGTCCAACTTCAGCTTACTCAGGTCATGATTTTGTGGCTTGTGGGTTCGAGCCCTGTGTCGGGCTCTGTGCTAACAGCTTGGAGTCTGGAGCCTACTTTGGATTCTGTGTCTCCTTCTCTCTCTCTCCCTCCCCTTCCCCTGCTAGCTCTCTCTCTCTGTCTCTCTCTCAAAAATAAATAAACAGTAAAAAAAAAAAAAAGAAGAAATCAAAATGCACAAGAATCACCTTGGGAAATGCAGATTCCCAGGAGCTGCCTTACAGAGTCAGAACTCACTGCCTCTGGGGTGGGGGAAATGAGCCCTCCATGCCTTCCCTTTCCCACCATTGCAAGTGGTTTCAGTGTAGGTGATTCATAAAGGCCACAGTTGGAAAACATTGTCAGGAGACAAAACAGTTTATTTCAAAGGGTCACTGAGTCTTTTCCACAGATGCACATGTCAGTGCCCTGACATTTGATGGAACGATGGAGTTGTTTTTCATACTTCTTCTCTCACTCGATTAATGGGCAATTTCCAGAACTTTCCATGTGACTATTCTCAAACTCTGGCAGGCTGGCTTGGCACAAGACCTCCCAGTTCCAAAAGCAACACAGGCTGTGGGAATACAAGAATGAGCAGAGTGGCAGGGGAGGCTGAGAGGCACAGTTTCAGGCTACTTCCAAAGCCGCGTGTGAGTCAGCACCTGCCCCACCGTGTAGCCCCGATGCCCACCTCCTCCCTCACAAGCGTTTTTCATCCTCAGGAAGTTCCGGAAAACTTCACAACTCAAAATCCGAGATCGCAAGTAGAAAGCAATTTTACCTCGTGAAATCAAAGACAAATACAAAAATAAAACCAAAAAAAAAAAATACGAGGTCATTTCCAGTCAGATGTACTAAAAGGAGGATTTAAAATAACACCGTAGCCTTAAAAAAAAATGCAGTTGTAAAGCATACCTAAGGAGGGAAGCTTGGTTTTTAAGAACTCTCATTGTCTGGCTTCCTCTCAGAGACCTAGAATTTACCATCCAAAAAAAGTCATTTATGCCCCTCTGGCTCAGTTTCTTATCCGTGCAATGGGACACAAGGATTATTTCCTTCTTAAATGATGCACAGGAATGTCCCGTGAAATGATTAGGCAGATCTAAGCCTTTCAAAACAACATTCTTGTGATTTTCTTGTGCAAACGAGAGAATTTACCCCTAGCTCATTAGTGCCTTTGGTCAGAGAGAAAGAGAGAGAGAGAGAGAGAGAGAGAGAGAGTCAGAGAGAGGGAGAAGGAAACTTTTTGGGCAAGCCATTATAAATGCCAATGAATATCAGCACCTTACTGAAAACTAAGTAAATAAAAAGAATTTCTCAGAAGCCCCAGCGTGCTTCAGTAAAGAATCTCTGCAGATTGAAGTGATTTATTGTCAGACAATTCACCTAGAGACATTTTCCTCCAATTGCTAAAGGTCTGGCAAAGAAGAATCTTTAATGACATATTCAACAGAAGATATCTTGGAAGGTCCTCTTAGTTCCTCTTTGGGATCCAACAAGGGGACAAAGTTAGAAACTGGGAAGCATTTGGCTGGCTCCTCATCAGAAAAAGAGATATTTAATCCCATCTAGTATTACATGCAGCTTTGCTCAAAATAAAGCAGCTGCTTGGGAACTGATTTCAGCCTCTTCCTGCTTAAGCAGATCCATTTTTTTGTGGGTGCGTCTTCTTCAGCTGAATCTGACTTGTCAGGCTGAGAACATATGTGTGTGCCATTCTAGAAAGAATGCACATTTATTTTCCTCCCATTTAATGTTTGAACATGATCACAGTCACCAGATGGGTCAGAAAAACAATGACAGCATGGTATAAATCTTCAGAGGGTTTATCAATCTGATTGAATTGAGAAGATAAAGTGGATTTTGCTAGGAATCCAATAAACTCTCTTCACCACAAAGAATAATAAGGGTTTGTGCCAATTTTCTCCTTTATTACCATCTCTGCCCTTTTGCTTTTTATTCTCTTTTCTGTTTCACTTCCTTCATATTATAAGGCTCATTTTACTCTCTAAAGATGTTAGGTGAACCTCAGTTCTTCTGGACTAATTAATCAAAGAAATCGGAGAGAGCATGTTGGCAGGAGAAATAGTACAGGGCTTAAAACTGGACAGACAGGAGTTTGAATATGGGCTTTCTCCACCCCACTGTGTGGTCCTTGAGGCTCAGTGTCCCTACCTAAAAAAATGAGGCTAACCTTTCCAGCGGTTGTGAGTTCTAGAGATTATGGGTGTATGCAGGTGCGTGATTTCTGGCCCAATAAAGACTGACTATTATTACCTTGGACACTCAAGGCCAAATTTGTTAGCTGGAAGTTCATTCTTTTTTAAGGGGGTAGGAATTGTTACCAAGAGGAGAGGAGCATTCCTTACCAAAGATCTTTAATAGCACCATGGGATACAACCTGTATCCTCTGATTTTGCGGTGGCCCTGACTGTGGGAATGGCTGTCCAGCTCAGTGATTTTTGTTTCCTAAGCATTGAAACATTCAATGTGCTATTGTGCACCAACTGGGAGATGACAGGTCCTAGTTTTACACACAGCGATGGGCAAAATCAAACTCCAGGACTCTATTGCTCTCCGACGTGATGCTTGGGGATATCTGGATTTAAAAATGTAAATGGTTAGATTCTGTTGGAACTTACTGGAGGTCCTGGTGGCCTTACTCCCCACCATAATTAGCGGTTGGAAATTTGCAGAATTAACCTACAGAAGACATCTGAGGTTAGGAGGCTGTCATTTTGGCTCATGAACTTAATAGCTGGTAGATAAAAGATTTCACGTAAGTCACTGTTCCTTGTGGTTACTTTCACCGGGGAAGGTAGACTCCTTTCTGAAAATGACTTAGAAAACAAGAGAGGTTATTAGAAAACAAACAAGGTTATTTTTATGGTCACATTTTAAGATTTCATAGTCAAGTGAAAAAAAACCTCTTTGAGGAGGGGCAGTTTGAACTGAGCCCATGTGAGGAAGCCAGCCATGCAAAGATTGGACAAGAACATTCCAGGCAGAGTACTCATGGGCTGCAGATAACCTGAGGTGGGAATAGATTGGTGGCTGAGCGACAATAAGAAAGCCAGTATAGCTGGGATGGAGGCAATAAAGGGAGAAAGGCATGGGGTGATGGGGGTTAGGGAACAGAACATGGGAGCAGGTGGGGCCAAGCAAGCTCTTGAAGCTGGCAGGTCGCCAGTGGGTATCTTTAGTCAGATGAGGAAATGACTGGCAGAGAGTAGATTCAGGGGGAGGCGTGCATAAAATCGGGAGCCCGGGTAGGGGGCTGTTGCAATAGTACAGGTAGGAGATATTAGGAGATATCAGTGTCCTGTGCCAGGGAGTAGCCGCAGAGATAGAGACAAATGAATGGATCCAGGATACATTCTGGAAGTAGCCTTTGAAGAGAATGTGCTGATGGTTTGGGGCACCTGGGTGGCTCCGTCGGTTAAGCGTCCGACTGTTGGTTTCAGCTGAGGTCATGATCTCACAGTTTATGGGTTCGAGTCCCACGTCGGGCTCTGTGCTGGCAGTGTGGAGCCTGCTTGGGATTCTCTCTCCCTCTCTCTCTTCCCCTCCCCCGCTCACTCATGCTCCCTCTCTTTCAAAAATGAATAAATAAACCTTTAAAAAATTAAAACAAACAAACAAAAAGAATGTGCTGATGCGTTGGCTGTTGAGAGCAGAAGGGATGAGGCAAAGAGCGAAATCAAGGATGACCCCTTGGTTTTCAGTTTATTCAAACATTTGGCATTGGGTGCTGATGCCGAGCTGGGAGGGTGGGCCCAGCACAGGTCTTGGCAATCAAAACCACAGATGTTGTTTGGGCTGTGCTAAGACCCAAGCGATGGTCTTTAGAGTTTGATCTGAATCAACAGTGTATTTAGTGAAAGGACAAGAAGTAAGTTCACCGTCATAAAGGCCAAATTACTGAAGGTCATGTGCAAAGAGAAGCCTAAACCATGGAGAAGACCTAATGTGACTCTGAAATGGGATTTAGAACCTGCCAGCTTTGCTTCTTCCCACACCTCTCAGCTGCTCCTTTTGGATGCCTCCTTCCCATTGTGTTTCCCTGGGCCATGCCTAGAGAGAGCACAATGTTCTCTTTTCTCTCTTCCTGCTGGGCTTTGTCCTTGTAGCCTCCACTAGTTTTCGGTGCCTAGCAAACGGCTGGCACTGAGCTGGTGGTCACAGTGTCTTTTAAAAAATATTTTATGTTTATTCATTTCCTGAAAGAGAGAGAGAGAGAGAGAGAGAGGCAGAGAGAGAGAGGGAGATACAGAATCTGAAGCAGGCTCCAGGCTCTGAGCTGCCAGCACTGAGCCCGATGCAGGGCTCGAACTCACAGACCACGAGATCATGACCTTACCAAAGTCAAATGCTTAACTGACTGAGCCACCCAGGCGCCCTTTGTTTTTGTTTTTAATTTTTTTATGTGTCTTTTAAATGAATGAGAGAATGAATGAAAGTGTGCTGAGAAGCCTAGATCTCTACTGCTCATTCCAGGCTGTCATTTGAGAGTGGGGGACATTGAATTGAAGGTAGATGTCAGCATCAGCTTCTGATTTGGACTTCTATTCATGGCACAGAGTTTTTGTCTCCCACTCGCATTTTGGTAAGTGGCTGTTAATCCTGCTGTACCTAAATTCTTGCCTCGTTAACCTAGCCACACTTCCAGGCTCTCGAGGACAGGAGCCCATCGAGTTCTTACCAGGTCCCTGTCCTGCCTATAGTCCATCCTTTTCATGCTCCCTTGAGCCCATGCTTGTGATGAAGCTATGGATATTTTCCTGAAAAATATTACCTGCTCCCAGGTCTCTGTTTCTGAGCCCTCTGGCCTATCAGGTCAGTCCATCCTTCCTTTTTGGACCTGCCCTGCGATAGCTCTTTGCTAGTGTTCCTATTTGCTGCTCATCACTGTTTGGTTTAAACACATGCTACTTAACCATAAGCCACCGCAAGCCCTAACCGCACCTCGATGATGTGCCACCTCAGGGAACATAGCCAGTTCAACTTACAGGCACCTTCAACTCTCCAGCCACAGCTATCATTCTTCAATCTGGCCAAGTCATTAGACAACTGACATAAACAAAACACAGAGAGGAGAAAATAAAGCCTCCTACTGGTATAAGGAAAAGTAGCAGGCAGTGGACAGTCACATGGCTCCAGAAAGTCACATGTTATAAGGTATTTTGGAGAGGAGAGAGAGAGAGAGAGAGAGAGAGAGAGAGGGAGAGAGAGAGAACACAAGTAACCTGACACATCTATCTACGAATACTTCTGCTTTTCAGTTGTTAAGTCCATTCATTCTCTTAGGAGAAAATTTAAGCTTTGCCACACTGTCGTAGGTCAACAAATACTGATTAAACTCTTACTAAAGGGCTGAATGTGTGCTAGGAACTACAGGCACCAGTTTCCATCCATTCACTTGTTTAACAGGCAGAAATGAACCCCTACTATGAACCCATCTTTGAACATCTTTGGCCAAGATACATTTCTGAGGTTCCCTCTCTTCTAGGAACTTGTAGGAAATGATAGATACACTCCTTGGTGGCCCTTTTTCACCCACGATACGATTCAAATCCAAAAAGCTCTAAACTCTAAAATAAGTGTAAGGAAGTCCAACAAAGTACTGATTTTCTCCTGTGATGATGGTTTCAACACGTTGGTTAAAATAAATATCAATCATCAAAATATTTCCTCTTTTTTTTCATTTTTGTTGTTGCTGTTGACTCTTTCGCTGAGGTCACATGCAGATTTCCTGGTTGGTAATCCTGCACTGCTCATAGTTAATGGGAGCAATGGACAGGTGCACAGATTTGAATAAATAATTGCTACATAAAGAGATACACCCTACAATAGAAGTGTATCCAGAGTAACGAACAGGGAAGTAAACACAGTTCTGTGTGAACACAGCACTCCCTACCCCTCCCTTCTTTTTTGCCTTCGC
The DNA here is from genome assembly GCF_016509475.1 of Prionailurus bengalensis. Classification (NCBI taxonomy): domain Eukaryota; kingdom Metazoa; phylum Chordata; class Mammalia; order Carnivora; family Felidae; genus Prionailurus; species Prionailurus bengalensis. Next base: position 210,756,733 of record NC_057345.1, on the reverse strand, counting down.
ATTCATATTCAGGGGAAATTATTTCCAGATTCAGGGCAAAATGGAATGTATGAATGTAAATCACAGTTCTTACAAAAAAGTAAGGTAACATATGGCTGTTTAGGTTTTGGTGTGAGATGAAGAAGCCAACTCAGAAATATCCACCTGTACTTTCGAAGCTTTGTAGGTCTTGTTATTGCAACCTTAAGGTGTGAATTGCGTGCACTGTGTCTGAAATTAAAGTTTAGGAGAACTGCTAGCTCAAAAGCTTCTTATGCTTCCTTTTTCCTCATTGCTAAGTTTTAGTTAGCTTGCACAACTTGTTCAAAGGATAGCATCAAAGGATCGTTTTATCAGTTAGTTTAGGGTAATGGACTGGGGTCGAACTCTAGTCAGTAAAGGGAAACTTTTCAGACTTGGAGTTAAAGTTCAATCTGTTATTCTTGGCAAATGGCCTGAGAGAGAAATAGAATTCATGGAGGAGGCCTGTTGGCTGGACAGCTATCTGATCCAACAGTTGCTATGAACAGATCACAGAATGGAATCATCAAATGAATGTTCACGCACTACTGACAGCATGGAAATATTTCCTTTTCCTTGCATATCTGTTTCTTTAAGTGCTGTTCTTAGTGCTCCTTCAATATAGCAAGATTTCAGTCATTGTGAGTGAAAGAATAAACGTCTCCATGTGGATTCAATTCTGGTGTTCATTAGGTTACAGCAATCAGGAATGTATTTGCCCTGGGACTCATGTTTCTGCTTCATGTTGAAGGTGATTACTTGGCATTCAGATCAGATTGGTAATGATTTCTTCCTCTCTGAAGTCCAAAGACAAGAGGCAATTCGTGTCTGGTGCCACTTGTGAAATGATTGAGAACAGTGGTCAGCTGAGGTGCTGACAGAAGGCTCATCCTGGGTCTAAGTAGTATTCCCTGCTCTTGTTGTCTTAGTATCAACAGGAAGGAGGGGGTCACAGGAATAGAAAGAAAGGGAGAGAGAGGTAAGAAATTGCATAATGAGGGTCTAAGGATGATGCAATGGATGGGCATGTTCCTACTTCACCACCCATGGGCATTGTCTTCTGCTATTGAAAGGAAATCATTGCTGGACACAAACCATTGCTCCTGAGCCCAGGCCATGCCCAGTCTGGTGTTCCAGTGGACCCCAGCCAGCCTGTGTGCACATGAAAGGCATACTGGGGAATGGAGGCTGGTCTGTGTCTAAAGAGTGACACCACTTCTAAGCCTGTGGTCTCCCCTTGTCCAGTCACCTTGTCTGGGGTCCAGTGACCTTTCTGTACTTTGTGTCTTATTCTGCCAAACCCAGAGAAGCTTTCTGATGTCTGGTAAAAGTTTTGCTCTTTCCCCGTTGTCCCCTTGGCAAAAACAAATGTGTTCTCCCTGATTTATTACTTAGACACAGCCATCATTTTGAAAGTATTCCCTCACCAGTATCACTTTTCCTCCATCATCCCGTAGGGCTTATAGGGGAAGATTAAGACTGAAAGTGTCAGTGCCAATACAAACATGTCCTGAGATGATAAACCTATTCAGAGGCAAGATATTTTAAAAAATATAAATGAAAAGGTCACAAATATGATTGAAATCCAATTGGTGAAACACATAATGATAATAAACGTGAACACCCATAGAGCAATGCCCAGTACTGTTTGAGGGCTTTGCTTGTATTAACTCACTTACTTAATCTTCACAATAACTCTGTCATTTTGGTGCAATTTACTGTCTCAATTTTTTTAGGTGTTTTTTTTTAATTTTAAACTTAAAATTTTTTTTTTAATGTTTAGAGAGAGAGAGAGAGAGAGAGAGAAAAAGTGGGGGAGGGGAAGATAGAGAGAGGGAGACACAGAATCCAAAGCAGACTCCGGGCGCTCAGCTGCCAGCGCAGAGCCTGATGCAGGGCTCTAACCCACGAACTGTGAGATCTTAGACCTGAGCCGAAGTTGGTCACTTAAATGACTGAGCCACCCAGGTACCCTGTTATTGTCTCCATTTTTAACAGATGAAGAAACTGAGGCACAGAGATGTTAAGCATTTAGTCACACAATTGATAAGTCCCAGACCTGGATCATAGTTTGTGTACTTAACCAGGACAAGACAGGAGAGTAACATACCGGTCAAAACAAGAGGACGCTCTGCAAATAGGAAAGCCATGTGGATTTGGATTGAGAGGGCTCTGCTGCTGGACAAGTCACTGAGCTAATTTGAGTCTCAGTGTCCTCAGTAGAACACAGAGATAATGCACCTGCTTCACAAAGCTTTGTGTTAAGGAAGACTTTCATGGGAAGACACCTAACTATAGGTCTGGGGCAGAATGAACGTTCAATGGTGTTTTTTTCTTCCCTCCTATATCCACCCAAGTCCCTATCTAGCAGGCTCAGTCTTCAGGTATATTGCTGCATGACGGAGGTAATATCAGTGTCTGGTAATAATAATAACTAAGTGGAATTTGTAATTTATTGAAAAATACTGAGTGTTGTGACTTCTACAACAATGGCTCCCCATAGATATCCATGATGTAACCCTCAGAACCTGTGAATTTATTAGCATTATATGGCAAAGGAAACACTGCAGATGGAAGAAAGGTTGCTAATCTTTAAGTAGGGAGATTGTCCTGGGTTATTCTGCTTGGCCCAATGTAATCACATGGACCCTTAAAAGTGGAAGAAGAAGGCAGAAGAGTCAGGGAGAAATGCAGTGGAAGAAGAGACCGTAACCGTCATTACTGGCTTTGAAGATGAAGGGGGTCATGAACCAGGGAATGCAGATGGCTTCTAGAGGCTGGGGATGGCCCGGCGCTCACAGCTGGCAAACAAGCAGGGCCTCAGTCTTATCATCACAAGACACTGGGTTTGGCCAACAACCTGAGTGAACTTGAAAGTGGCTTCATCCCCACAGCCTTCTGAAAGGAAGGCAGTGCTGCAGACACCTTGATTTCTGCTTGTGAGACTACGCCGAGGGCTCCAGCTGAGCCATGGTGTTCCCGGACCTTGGACCTGCACAACTGTAACATAATGAATGAGGTTTGAAACTGCTAACGTTGTGGGAATGTGTTACTATGGCAGTAGAAAGCTAACACAAACATCTAGTTTGTCCCAAGAACCCAGCCAGGTCCTGGGAACGAAGCTCCGAGCTGCATAGATTGCTATCGGTGCAATGGGCTCACCCAAGTCCAGATATTGGCAGAGGCCATTTCTTTTTCAATCCTGTTTGCCAATTGTCCCTAAAGCAAATTGCTTGCTGGTGTGAGCCTCAGTCTGCAGCTGTCAGACAGTCATAATCACACAGGGTTTTTCTCTGGAACTGAGGTGTAAACACTTGCGAGCTGTTTTCCATATAGTCCTTGGGTGACCTGTGGAAACTCAACTTCCTCCTAACGCTCAAATGGCTGTCTCCTCCCAAGACATGGCTGTGCCCCTGTGCTCACAGATGTGGTTTGGAAAGACACTGCCTCCAGCTCAGGGGGAGCACTTATTTGATGGGATAATTAGATTAGCTGCCCAAATTAGTTTTTAGGAAATATCCCCATGTGTGTCTTTTTTGACTGTGGCCCCTTTTGTAATTCTTTAGACAATGGTAATTATCAGATGAAGGAAAGAATTAAAATGGAAAGACAACAAAAGAGTTCTCACTGTACTGATCTCAGACAAATTTGAGATCATCAGACAATTGGTTGCAACAAACCAAGGTCACATGCAAACAAACGCAATTATCTAAAAATACAAAATACTGCCCTCAGCAAACAACCTTAAGAACTGAACAAATATTTAGATTTGCCAGCATCTGTTGAAAATCTGTACGAAATGTCTCCAATAAACTGAACAATGCTTAAGAAACACTTGGGCTAAATAACCTGGAAAGAAATTATTCATATTTACTAAAGAATTACCTAAATCAAAGCCACACATGCCGGAATATAATTCTATCTGGAGAATTTATCTCCTGGGATAAGCTTTTCCTGACCATCTTGTCTGATTTATTACACTAGTAATTCTCACTTCATCCTATTTATTTTCTTTAGAGTACTTAACAGTGTTTGGCACTATCTTCTTTAAGTGGTTCAGTCAGTCTCTCTCTCTCTTTCTAGAATGTGACCTCTATAAGGACAGGGGCTTGTTTTTCAGTTTTTCAGAAGTCTTTCGTGCATCTGTACTTACAGTGATTTTCCTCTAGAGAACCCTCAACCTTCTTCCGCCATGTATTCTCAAGGAAGTTGAAGCTATCTTGGACTCCAGTCTTGAAACATAGGCAGGCACAGCTCAAACCAATCCGCATATTCCATCCAGCTGGCTAGAAAGCTTGGTGTCATGGGCACACAACTGAAGTCATGCCTACCAGGATTAATGCGATCAAATTCTCGGACTTTTGTTTGAGCTTTTCCACTTGAATCATAAGCTTGAGAGGGTGAGGGGGCTGGCATAGCTATTGCCATTCTTTCTACCTCCACATTGAGTTTCTCAGAATGAATGAAAGGCTGAGTCCAGAGAAAGGGAATCCTGATGGCATAACTCGGATTCCAAATCCTCTCATGTCAAATTCAGCACAAGCATGGAGTTTTTACTTAAATGCACCAATGAAGATTTTTCTCAAAATAAAGAGCCTCAAGCTGAATTTTAACTGATAATTTCAATAAGCCAGAGAAGCATAAAGTGCGGTGGAGTAATGCTGTCGTTAATCTGGGCACAACATTTCTACAACTGCAACTGAAAAATCACGTGTGTATATGTGCTGGTAGGGGTGTCACTCAGCCACTTATCATCCTGTCTCTTGGGATCCAATACATTTAGAAAACCCAAGACAGGAGAAACAATATAGTATATTTACTACTGCCTAAAATGGCAAGTGAAATCTATGATTTAGGGCTTTTGAAACCAAATAGCATTTCTGTTGTTCTCAAGTTGGCAGCTTTAAACTAGTTGGGTAAACTTTCTGCTGTACATATTGAATATCAATGGCCTGAAAGCAAGTTATCGATGAGGTGGATTAGTTTGAGTTCACGTGATGTTTTATTTTTTTTTTGTTATTATTTTCCTATGTAATCAAGTAACTATGGAATGGCCAATGGATGTACTTTACAAAAGCAAGAAGCCCTGAACATAGTTACTTAAAGAGTATTCCTTTTAGGAAGAATGGCTGACTGATGTATTGTCATGAGAGACAAGATGGCTGTCCTGCTGGGTACATTGGTGAGTAGGGGGTGTAGTAATCTGACTAGAGCTATATTTCAACCTGTGGTTCAGTGATTTGTTTCTATTCAAGACTTTAATGTGCAGATGAAGGGGAAAGAGGTGGAACGGTCTGTCTAGAGAGTTATGGAGAGGCAAAAGAACAGACTTGCAGGAAGAATCTTAATACACTGGGAAAAAAGTCGAGAATTAATCATTGGTCCTACTATTGAGCACCCACTGAGCATATACTAAAGTTTTAGGTGTTTATTAGTGGGGACTTTTTGGGGAACAACAGAAATTATTTGAAAGATTAGGCCTTGATAATCTTAAAAAACTCATAAAAAAGAGAAACACTAAGAGACATTGTAAGAACAGACATTAAGGATATACATCCAAAGTATGTCCTCAGCTCCATGCTTCAGTTCTGAGGGAAGATCTTGGCAAACACCACAGAACATACCACAAGTACCTTCAGCAAATTCCAAAATTACTTCATGTAGGATGCATGTGTGACCAAAGGGAAAGGTTGAGGTTTCAGAGGGCTGGCTAAGTACCTGGCAAGTGTTGGAGACCTGGGCCCAGGAAGACCAGTGATTCTTTGCCATTTGGATCAAACACCTTAGTGAGAGAGGAAAAAAAAATGAAATCTAGTACATCAGAAGTTAAAAAAAATATCAAGACTGACTCAACACTGAGCTAGTAAATAGCACACCTAAAGTCCTCTGATTCCCTACATATGATATGAGTTAAATGGCTCTAACTTCAAAGGAGGGAAGACTAAAGTGGGGGTTGCTGTGGAAAATGTGCCCTCTACCATCAGATCCCAGGCTTGGTCAACAGAAGACTGACAGATAAAGGACAGTTCCTATGGAGAGAGTAGAGAGATATGCCAAGGCAGACAGCCGAACTAAATCTAACAATGGATAATAAGAGGAAATGTGGGTGAGTGGGTGGGTGGATGGGTGTGAGTAATTGGGAGAGGTGCAGGGAAGTAGGTAGTCCCAGGAAGGTAGAATACAGGAGTCCAGGAGTGGGATCTTGGCTCATACAAGGCAAAATACTTTTTTCCTTAAAAGGGTTGGAATAGGGGGTAAGGCATTAAGAGCCAATGTCAAATGTAGAACTGGATAAACAAGATGTCTAGACCTCAAGCACCAGAATGTGATGATATTGGGCCGGCAGGAACCTCCTGTGGTGGAGTCTTGGTTCTGCACTCCTTTAAGCCTAGAGTGAAGTCCAGTCTGCAGTGGACAGCTGTGAGATCCCAGATCTGGAGACTGGCAGGCCACGTAGGTAAATAGGACATAGAACCTCATTAAAGATCTGTGCTCCTCAAATTTCTGTTCTTGGCCATTCTCTCTTCACTCTCCCTGGATGGTTTCACCTTCCAGCTACATACTGGAACTTTCCTCAGCTCTTTATCTCAATTATCTATCATTTGTCTATCACCTATCTATCTACTGCATGTTAAGAATTGCTCTCAAATGTCCCTGGGATATTTTTGGGCTCAACAGCATGGGACATAACTATGTAACCCCAGGAGATTGGGAAGCTATCTTGAAAGACTACCTTACTGGAGTTCAATGATTCATGTGATCCCATTGCACTCATCCATCCATCCAGCCATCCATCCATTCATCCATTCATCTGTCCGTCCAAAACTTATTTACTTCTGTCCATCCAAAACTTATTTACTTAATAGAACAGATGAAATCCCTACTTTCATGGAACTTACAGTCTAGAACTCAGGTTCATCGAATCTCATAGACATTTCAGATTCAGTGCATTCATGTCACATACATGAGAAAACATTATTTGTTGTGTTGCATGGTTGGTCTGAAATGTTGCATATTTTGATGACTTTTTACGAACAAACAACTGTATGATCCAAGAAAGTAGCATGGTAAAGATCTTCAGTGGTTTCCAGGGCTTTATCCAACCAAGCTGCTACACTGTAACACCTTCCAAACAGTCCATCGATTGGTGATGCACAAGTTAAGAAAACAACAATAGGAAAATAAGTTAATGTTTCTTATTAGAGATATATGTTTCTTATGGAAAATATAAATAGCCAAAAATAATAAAATCGCCTATAATCCTACTATTTAGAGATACTCACTGCTAATTATCCAAAGTATTGCTTTCCGGTTTTTAGACATGTACATAACTACCCTACACTGTTTCATGTTTTTCTTTTTATACATTATGTCACAAATTATCTTTCTAGAGTATAACCTTAGTGGCTATCCACAGTCCCATCTCATAGATGTACTGTAATTTATATAATTAATCTCATATTACTTGAATATAGGTTGTCCCCAATATTTTCAGTGTTTGTTTCAACAAACATCTTGTAAAGATACCTTTGTGTCCATTTCTTCTGGAACAAATACTTAGAAGAATTTATGGCTCAAAAGATATGCAAAACTTTCAATGCTTTTGTTACATATATTATCAAATTTCACTCCAGAAAGCTTTTATGCCCAAATTTGCAATAAACAATTGTGATCAATTCCTTATTATACTATGAACCTGACTATATAAACTCTCCTGATAAGTGAAAGCAATTGGATTGACTATTAAATCTTCTGCTTTCCTTTGTTTGCATGTACCCTTTTTCTGGCAAATGAAATAAGAGTATTTCATATTCAGAACAATTACTTGAAATTCTGGTGGTTAGGTCCTACTAGACCATGTGTAATGGTGTCTTAGATAAAACTATTTTCAAAAATGGATTTAAATATGTTAAATGTATCAAGTGGCTGGAATCCTGAAGTCAGGTTAACCTCATGTTGATTGCACTTCTGGGTTGTAGTGGAACATGGAGAACTTTGGGGCCTTTATGAATGCATGTTTTCATAGCAGTTCTGGCTACAAGAAGCTTTATTTCCTTAGGCATCTAGAGAGCAAACAGATGAAACCAGTGGTACTCCCCAACCCCTCATTGTTCTTGAGCCATGTTAAAGTCAGAATTTCTTGAAACTTCAGAAAGTGGGTTATGGCATCTCTTTTCTTACTTTTGTTCTTTTATTTATTTATTTTGAGAGAAAGAGACAGAAAATGTGACCGGGGTGGGGGGGCGGGTGGAGGGCAGATAGAAAGAGAGAGAGAGAGAGAGAGAGAGAGAGAGAGAAAGAGAGAGAGAGAGAGAGAGAGAGAGACAGAGAGAGACAATCCAAAGCAGGATCTGCACTGTCAGCACAGAACCCGATGCAGGGGTTGAACCCATGAACCATGAAATCATGACCTGAGCTGAAATCAAGAGTCACACTGCTCCACCCAGGTGCACCCTGCCTTTTGTTTTAAATTCCTTCTGGCACAGTTTTACATAGTCTTCCTAATTTCTAAAGACTGCTATCCTCAGAGCAGATCTGTAACTTCTTGCCTGGAGAAAGCTCACCGTTTGGTGGGAATGTGTGGTAGTTTAAAGAGCCATAGATTCTTTGCTGCTCCTCCCATTAGGAAGTGGAGTCTGTTTCTGCTCCTCTAGAATTTGGGATGGTCTTGTGACCTGCTTTGATCAACGATAAGTGAAGGAAGTGATACTGAACAGATTCTTGATCTGGCCCTTTAACAAGTCAAGCAACTTGGAGGGAGGGTGCCATGTTGCAGGGAGGCTCCGGAGAGGCTGCTGAGTGACAAACCAGCAAGTGGAGAGAGGACTTGGCCAATGAGAGGCCATCCCTGATGTCCAGGCTCCAGGTGTGCTCCCAGAGGGACACTGCTGCGTGAGTGACCTCAGTCAGCTGTTACTACACCTATGGAGTAGAGCTGCCCAGCTGAACCCAGTTGGCCCAGAAAATCATGAAAAAATTTTTTTCTAAAATGTTGCTTTAGGCTAGTAAGTTTTGGGATGGCGTGGTATGCATGAGTAAATAACTGAAACAGAGGAACGAATGTACAATTTCATTTCATAGTACTATTGGTTATAAAGAAATAAGTTGTAGAACATAATTGGGTATCAACAATTATCTGGGAAAGTCAGAAAAGTCTTCCTTGGAGGAATGATACTTGACTTGAATTTTGAGGAATGAATCAGAGTTTCTGGACAAGGAGGAGGGAAATAATCCCATCCATTTTTGATGGAATGAACAGCCCCAAAGAAGAATTGGAGGCTTGGAAGAATGGGACATCTTCAAGGGACCTGATAACTTGATATTGACAAGGGTTTAATCTGATGGTCTAGACAACACCTCTGCAAAATTAGGAGGAGGAATAATAACAGTAATCTCACACTTCTCTTTCTTTCGTATCCTTCTATCAGGGGAAAAGACCCTACAGTTGAGGCATTTCACCTACTCACATTTTACAGGGCCGAACATTTTCTCAAGTATTAATGAAACAAAAGGAACTGCTTTTGTTGAAAGGCAGTGTCTGATCCTCATTTACTAGTCTAGCTAAATGATTAATTCATTCCAGAAACAAAAACAAAGACACAGCCATATTATAAACATGAATTCCTCAAGAAACCCGTCAATGGACCACCTAGGAGGCTCTCAGGGACCACCAGTCAGGATTGGTCTGGGCAAGACGATGACGTGGTTGGAGTTTATCTTGGTGTTCCCGGCCTCCCATCTCTGTGTCTTCAATTCGGTGTCTCGGTAGCACCAGGATCTCATCTTCCTATGAAAGTCTGCTTCCCAGAAAGGCTCAGATGCATGTGTTCTTACTTAGAAGCATGACCCCAACAAGAGGGGTATTGCCTCTCCCCCAGAGGGATGTCCATTGTGGTTGTTAGAAGATGAGGATTTAAGCTAAAGGGATGATTCTGTGATGGTAGGCTTTTTTTTTTTTTTTAAGTAAGCAATTTAGTGTGAAAGAATTTGGAGTTGGGGTAAGGAGACAGAACATGCTGCCTTCTCAAGTTTTCTGTAATCACATCCTTTTAAGAGACTGCCTTTGTCTCTTATAGTTGATCCATTCACAAAGTTATCAAAAGAAATAGGCTAGGGTCAAGCACAAAGCTAGGTGCTCTGCAGAATGCAATCGTTAAAAATAGTCCCTGACTTCAAGGAGCTCATAGCCTAGTAAATGAGGTAACAATTGATAATGCATGACAATAAAGCAAGGCAGAATAATAGATAAAGACATATACAAAGTACTATATGGGACCACTGCCTCCTGCCCCCCCACCAAAAAAAAAATGTTTATTTCTAAAAGGCATAAGTCACCAGAGTGGAATAGTGGTCAGGGAAGGAGGAGGGCAATGTGTGGTTGGTATTTTTAGCCTTACATAGGAATCATTAGAAAGTTAAATTACTTCATGAATTAATAACCTAGTGAATGACTGGTGTGCCGGAGCTTAAGGTAAGTGGAGGCATGGGGTGGGAAGTGGTATAGGGATCATGCTTTAATTCCAGATCTAAGGGGAGGCATTGAAGCTCTCTTGTTCATTTGTGGGGCAGAATGTGTTGCTGGGTCCCATGATATAATACACATTCAAGATAGTTTCTCTGATATTGTGAAGGGTGAGGTCAGAAAGGAAAGAGACTGCAGACAAGGACGCATATGAGGATTTATCTGTTTATTTATCCATTTATTCAACAGAAGTTGCATCAGTATCTACTCTTTGCCAGACTACAATAACCCATGTAAAAGAATGTGAGATATGGAGTGAGCTAGAAAGATGGCTGTAGGGTTTTAAAGTAGGGGATGGGATCATCCTTCTGTATCTTCTCTGTGGTATTTTTCTCAAAAGCAGGGCATGGCCCTTCCACCATTGTCCAAGTTGGCTGTCTACATATAGCTACTGGCTGGTTGTAAAAAGAAGGGGCGTGGGTAATGATAGAGCTCTGGGAGGGGCCTCTGGTCCCTGGATGGGAGTGGAGACTTTGAATCCAGGGCTTCTTTCCTGAAGTCCAGAGGGAGCAGAAGCTTCTATATACCTTTTCATCTCACTCAAGCCTCTTCCCTAATAAGACCCTGCTGATTTTCTCTGAATGTTTTGTTACCAGGACAGTCTTTCTCTGCAGACTTATAGGGGCCTGGGATTTGAACAGGGGGCCAGAGAATTAGATTCGATGCTTCTTTGCAAGTTGTAGAGAATACATTTCTAAATATAAAAATTAACCTCAAAATATGTGAGCCACGGATGCAAATGATATCTGCTTCTAGCAGCCTTTGGGAAATTTTCCTCTTCAAAAGCACTAACTTGGGAATATGGACAAAGAATCAGGATGGTGTTGATGAGTGTGGGTACTCCCACTACACTAGGGAGAGTATGGAGGTAAGGAGTACGGGAGCCGGGGGCTGAAGGGGGAAAATAGCAGGATGATGCATGCACCCAAAAAAATCTCCAGGGCAATTTGGAATGTTACCACTTTGCATTTATTTCTGTCAAATTGTTTCATTTTCTCTCTTCTCCTCTACTCTCTGATCTCACTTTTCTACTCTTTCTTTAAAATGAATAGTACACCTACTAATGTAAGATGTTTAGAATAGGGAAAATTATGGGGGGCAGGTATATATTAAAATTCTGCACTTTCAATTTTTCTGTAAACATAAAAGTGCTCTAAAAAGTTTATTAATAGAAATAAATATTTTTAAATCTAATTTTATAATCTACAATGAAAAAAACCCTGAATAATTCATTCAGAGTTTTCTCTATGCAGATTTCTTGATTTTCCTTTAATCAGATTAATGTCCTGTTTAAAGCACACTATGATCTGTTGTGTTCTTTTGTCTCTAGTGGGATTATCTTTATTTTTGAGCAACATCTAGTGGATTTAGGTGAGGAGAGGTTACTGGGATCAGTTTAACAAAATAGAGGAAGTGATGCCCTTCATGTAAATATTTTATTCCATGGTGCCATTTAAAGAGAATTTTATTACTGTGCTCTAAAATTAAGCCTATGGGGTCAGCTGGGAGACAATATCCTCAGTGGCTTAGACTCTATGAGTTTGCAATCAGAGACCCATTGGGACTGTCTCTCCCATGGCCAGAACACATGGGTCTGGGGTGTGGACCTGGGAGTAGATCCTCTCACTAATAACCCAACTGTGATTATTTTGTTTTTCATTTGTTTTGGAGGTCTTGCTTCCAGAGAGCTAAAAGGTTTCATGAGTGCCCACAACAGTGGTTTCATTGAACTGGAAGGTAAGACTACCGCCTGACCATTTTGGGCTCCTTGTGCCACTGAACCGGCCGGGCCAAGAATGCGTTACTCTACTGGCTAGGAGGATTGACATGATTACTAAGGCAAAGTGGGTTGCTACTCACAGCAAGAGCAAGGAGGGGTACGTGGTAGTTGATTCCTGCAGATGATACTTTAAGGTTCTGTTTCTGGCTTTATAGTGATCCAGGTAGATGAGTATATAGGAGAGAAGTCTCATCTGGAAACACAAGTAGAGATTTCCTATGGAAAAAAGGACTGAGTTTCAAATATAGATCTTCTGATCCTCTCAGTTTCCCTTTGGTAGCAAAGGAGCCAGCTACCTGAAATGTTACCCATAAAAGCATCTCCTAGCTGGATAAATAAGGCTGATGTCTGTTTTTGGTCAATGCCATTACTTACCTACTCCATTTTTACATTAACCTGCTCAAATAATCTGCTAACTGTCTCCCGATAGGACCCTGACTGATACAGTGCTTCATAAGACTCAGTATATAAAATAAGGCTTGGTATAGTGAGATTAACTTTACACAGATAATCCCCAATTCCAACCCCACCATCTGTGACTCACTAACTCAGAATGCACTGACGAGTGACATGACATTTTTGAAAGTTAGAGTCCTCTGGGGTAGATGTGGAGGATGGCATCTGCTCTGGCCTGTCCATAGGTTGAGGTGGGAACTGAACACACCAGTGTATGAGGCAGTGGTTGACCATTTTAAAGAGCTGCACACATTTCAGGAACTATGATCACAAAAGCTGAAGACCGTCTAAAATGAAGGCATCGATCTCATCTGTCTGGCTCAGAGATGCTTATTGGTGACTCTGCAGGTAGCTGGCTCATTTGCAGCTAATGGAAACTGAGAGGACCAAGAGGTCCATAGATGAGGCCCAGTGCTTTTTTTAGATAGAAAATCTCTACTCATATTTCCGAATGAACTTCATCTCTTCTAATTGCTACTTCCAAATGTTACCCATGTTCTATTTTAGTCTTGCCCAGTTATGAGAAAAATGTCAACATTATTATCATTGCTATTTTGCTTTTATATTTTAAGTGAAATCTGGTCCTCTTGTGCTCTAAAGGCATTCTGGGTTTGCTTATTCCAGGGCTTGGATTCTAATTCCATTTCTGTCTCTTGCTAACTGTAAGCCAGTTATTTACCCTTCCTGTTCTCAATTCCCTCATCTGCTAAATGGAAATAATGCTGTTTTACTGCCTGTCTCACAGGGCTTTTTAAAAATATTTCATTAAAAAGTGCTTTGTCAATTCAAAAGTATTGTAAAGAGCGTTACTATTTTTGTCAGTAGGGTTCATGAATAGTGGGAATCTATGACTGTTGAAAAGGATCCCGTAAGCAGTGTCTGGAAACAGCACCTTATGAATTAGCATTAAAATGTGCTGTTTCAAAGCTTTTCCATTGATGTACATTAAACATATCCAGGTAAAATACGTGATATTGAGTTTCAACAAAGCATTAGTTTCTGGAACAAGATCAGACACTTCAGCATCCTTCCCGGCAGTTTTGATCTCCTGAGTTTATCCTAATACAGCAGCCCCTTGCTCATGTCTGAAAGAGTGATTACATATAAGAGACATCCACGCATTGGGAAAGGAAAGACTGACAAATGAGTACTCAGAGATTCCAGAATCAGGAACAACTGATTCCAAGGTTTTAAATATCAGAGATGTGTATGTTCACAGTGACATGCAGGATAGAGCCATTGAATAGAGTGTGGAAAATTTTTTCTCTGATGGACCTCAGAATAAGGTTCACCAACCAAAACGTATTGCCATACGTTTTTCTTTTGGCTACTGTTTTAAGCTGCTTCCAGACACAAGAGGGAAATGGAGAATGGAGTCAATTATCTGCAGAATTCATGCTAACAAGCAGTAAAGGCTCATTATATACTTATTAATTCATACAAAATCAGTTATGTCTGACTTATTTATGTTGGCTGTCTATATTGATTGGATTCATTATATAATTGCTAACCACTTGAAAGATGAAAGGAACAATGTTCACTTAAGAAACAACGAAGACATGATTTGTGTGTGTGCTGCTTTTATTTCCACTGTAAAACTAATCAGATTTAATAAGACAATTGAACCAACTCTTGCCAAAATAACACAATTGAAATACTTAATAGTTATTGAGTCTCAAAATCATATAACAGCCTGTTTCTTGATTGAAAGGGCATATGTTCATACATAGCAATGCTGGCAAATCACAGCTCCCTCATGGTGAATTATTGGCTGTCTATTCAATTGTGAATGTGCGAAGATCACAGGATGAATCAATTCTAGCTTTTTGTTAGATTTTCCACTGGGTAGGTTAGAAATCGTTCACAGATCTCCGCAACTATCTCTCCAATCATTCCCCACCTTGAAAAGAATGTCTTCATTCAAGGCTCCTAGTTCATGTGATGTTTTCCTGTTACTCAGAATTTTATAGGTAGAGTTCTCAAAGCCATTAAGACGCCAGCGATTCACCACAAAACTCGCATACCTGTCTGTAGGCATAAAACTGTTGAAACACTTATGCCTGTTTAGATATTTAATTTCCAGGACATACCTGGCTTTCTAGCGAGCTGGCTCCTTTTTCAGCAGCCTTGATGTAGCATGGGAATAGGATTTGTAGCACAGCGTCTGGCTTATGAACCGGACACATCTTATGTGCACACCGTCATGTCTCAGGGGGTTGAAAGAACTCCCCGATGAAGGTGTGGCCATCACATAGGGTTGGAGGTGGCCGGATTTGGTTCGCCTGAAGTAAGTAAGTATGATCCTCGTAAGGTGTTCTCTTAATGATATGGATCACTGGGCCCTATTTTGTGTTTTTACCTGCTTTAAGGGGGAAAGGCAAATCTTTTACACTGGTTAGGCAGCAACACTTCTGAACTGAGATGGTTTTTTGGCCAATACAATTGTTTGTCAGTGAGCAGTACCACCTTTCACAGTCCCCAGTGCCGTGGTGGAACCTCTCATTTACCTTTCATGCTGGGAGGAATTTCAGATGTAATTGCTGGCAAGCACCCTCACCTCCTTTTATCAAAGAGCAACACAAGGCCTGGAGGGATTAACTGACACAGAACGCATGACAGAGCCAGGTACTCCGACCCTTGGTCCACTGCCTATAGACCAGTAACAGTGAGGGGAGCCACACAAGATGGCTGCCTTCGTCTTTTAAGATTTCTGAAATCACTGTTCTTCATTCTCTGTAGATGTGAGTCATGTCAAATTAAAAATGACTCCAAGTGCTTCTCTGGAAGAACGTGTTATGGGAGAAGAATGTTTTAGGTTATCTATCACTGCATAACAGATTACCCTAAAACTTAGCAGATAAAAACAAAACACACTTATTATCTCACAATTTATGTGGGTTAAGATCCCAGGAATATCTTACCTGGGTTCTCTGCTTCAGGGTCTCTCACAATCCAGGTGTTGGGTAGGACTGTGGGGTCATTCAAAGGCTCAATTGGAGAATGATCCACATTTTTTCAAAAAATTTATTAAATATTTATTTATTTTTGAGACAGAGAGAGCGTGAGGGGAGAGGGGCAGAGAGAGACAGGATCGGAAAATCCAAAGCAGGCTCCACGGTGACAGCAGTATGCCCGATGTGGGGCTTGAACTCACAAACCGTGAGATCATGACCTGAACTGAAGTTGGACGCTCAACCGACTGAGCCACCCAGGCGCCCTGAGAATGACCCCCTTCTAAACTTACTCACATGGTTGTTGGCAGGATTCAGTACTTTGTGGGGTGTTAAGCTGCAGGCCTCAATTCCTCACTGGCTGTGAGCGGGAGGCAACCCTCAGTTCCTTGTCACACGGGCTTCTTCAATATGACAGCTTGCTTCGTGAAAGCCAGAAAGTTAAGAGGGCAAGCCACAAGTTACACTACTTTATCACCTATTCTCAGGAGTGACACCCCGTCACTTTTGCTACATTCTATCTTCATAGCTGCCAGAAGCAAATCCCAAAGTCCAGCACAGTCAAAGGAAGGGGGCACACAAGGACATGAATACCAGGAGGAAGGAAACACTGAGGAGACAGTTTTCTGCCATTTCAGAAAGTCATCTACCCTAGAGATGTTGTCTTATGGTCACATACTTAGCACATATTAAGTCCTTTTTATTCTGGTTTGCTACAGTTCATCACAATGTGCTGTAAGAACTTCAGTTCGTGTTGTCGCCACTGAAATACGAATGCGGACGGAGAGTGGATAATCCCTCTCCAACTTCTTCATCCTCTTCTGTTTCTCTCTCACTACTCTGAGGCACACGGAGGGAAATTGTGCTTACAGGAAGTGCTTCAGGATCTTCTAGATCAAGCCAATCACAAATGTATCTCCAGAGACAGCAATTATATGGTGAAGCAGGGCTGATACGAGCCACAGCACCATCCACCAGGTTCACACTTTAGAGAAGAGACTTGAATCTAAAGTCTTCTTCTTTTTAAAAGTTTATTTTTGAGAGAAAGACAGAGTGTGAGCGGGGGGTGGGGTGGGATGGGGGGGGAGAGAGAGAGAGAGGGAGACACAGAATCTGAAGCAGGCTCCAGGCTCTGAGCTGTCAGCACAGAGCCTGACGTGGGGCTTGAACTCACAAACATCCAGATCGTGACCTGAGCCGAAGTTGGACGCTTAACCAACTGAGCCACCTAGGCGCCCCTCTTCTTAAAGCTGTAGTCATTGTTCCAAGCACTAAACTGACATTTTTGAATTATTTCTCAGTAAAAACAGGAAAGTGCCTACTAATAATGACACAAATAAATACTTTTTATTATTTAAGGATGCTGAAAAGTACAGTTGGCAAAGAAAAGAAAATTCTGACCCCTCTATAATCACCGTTCTCCATCTCTGCTAATAGAGATAGAGCTGGATTTAGCCTCTGCACATGCACAGAGGAAGAAACAAATGTGAGAGCCAAACATTAAAAAAAAATGATTTTGGCTGCTATCCTCTCATACATCATGTGTGTGATGAGCCTGAGTTCCCCAAAGACCATGTATGAGATATAGATGATAGTATCACATTCAAATGGCCTTTTTTTTCATAGGCTCATCTTTTCGGTTTCAGCTGCTCCTTTTCTTTGGTGGGTTAGCATTTCACTCACCAAAGTGAATGGATCCACGTGCTCTTTGAAGCCAGTTTGACTTGCCTTCCTCTTGAATTGTTGCTGTAGAAATTTAGCCCCGGTTTAAACGTATCAGATTTACCCATTATCCTCAGAGAAGCTGGCTGGTTTTCTTCCCTGGGAAGAAGTTCTTCTATGAAAAGGGACAGATACTCCAGGACAATGATGAAAATTGGAGGTTTTAAACATCCAACAAAGGACATTCAGAGCAATATTTGGTGAGAGAGAGAGAGAGAGAGAGAGAGAGAGAAAGAATGAAAGCAAGAGTGTGTTCATGAAAAGGAGAGGCAGAGTGAAAGAGAGAGCGAGGGAGTGAGAGGGGAGAAAGAAAAATCCCTTTGTGAACCACCATTGAAATACAACTTCAAATACTCTGTGTTTCTGGGAAGAAAGCCTCCATGTACAAAAAGTAGCATCCCTCCAGTAAGTTCTAAATTAAGTTAATAAAAACAAATCGAAGCAAGGGCCAAGTCTGCTTTCTGGAAGCCATTGTGAGAGCTGGACTCTGGCAACCGTTTCTGTGGGAAAATTGGTTGACTGTGGGAACCTAATGATTTGTGTAGATTTATTTCTGCTGCAGATATATGGTGAATCGGGGCATATCATCACTTTTCCTCTCTTGCCCTCTCTCTTTTTAGTCTTCCTTAAAAATTTCCCTTTATCATCCCAAAGCAAAGCAAATAAAGTCCCCCTCTCCCCCCACAGTCTTTCTGTCTTTGGGGACCAAAAAACAAGTGAATAGATTTGTCACGGACCATTCGGCATTCTTAGATTAGAACAGAGCTGGACCAGCTCAGGTGTCTGTAATATAGATAGAAGGGGGTTGCCCAGTTCTAAAAAGAATCTGTTTTCCTTTGGCTGCACCTTAGGAAAGGTCAAATAGGATTAAAATTTTAAGTTGACCAGAACAAAGATAGATTACTTGATTTTCAGTGCAAATTTGGTTATGTCAAACCAAGTAGCACCAGAAATATGATCGATTAACCTCTGGAGAGTCACTGGCATATTTCATTTCACTCCCTTCAGTGTCACTGTGGGCACTGCGCTGTCTTTCAGGATGATGGATTTACAGGGATTTCCAAATGTCTATTAATGCCCTTCACCCACTTTGCCGAGATCAGTCATGTGAACAAATGGTTTGAAGATTTTGTATGAAGATGCTATAAAAAGAGTCATTGGTTTTTCTTGTTGGTAGCAGTCATCATGTATATGGGTAGAGAGGAGACCTGAATTGGATACTTGATGTCATTGAAGAAAGAGCAATGTTTGAGAGCCTTGAATTCTCTGAACCAAGTTCAAACAAAGACGTCCATTTTGAAGAGGGTCTTTATTTTCCTACATATTTTCTGGCAGTACATTTTTCTATAGCTTTCCTTACACATGTTTTATTTTACATATTTCCACATGCTATGGAGGTTATAAAAATCCCAAATTTTCTGTACCTGAGTGCAATGGGGTTCGTAGGAAGGAAAATATAAGAATAAAACAAAATGGAGAATGTTTAGGGACATTACTAATCATCATGGAGAGTGGTGGTAATTTTCAACCTAGATGTTCTGAGTTAAAGTTGGAGAGAGTCAGAAAGGAGTAGGCATGCTGCTAGAATCTTCTCAAAAACAGGACTGAAGGCATTGCCTGAAAACTGCATTTAAAAAAATTTCCAGTGGAAATGGCATTTAAAATGTGTAAGATACATATAGGTACATTTAACAATTTTCTATTGAGAGATTGTTGTATATTAGAAAATGCAATAGTTAAAATGGTCATTTTGGACAGTCTGCCCTGAACACAATATATTAGGTGGGGGCAAATGATCACATACACACACACACACACACACACAGATCACACAAATTCTAAAACAATGTGAATAAAATCTAAACGCTGTACAAGAAACAAAAATTATAAACCATGCACTACAGGGAAAACAGAGAGGGATACGTTGATTTTATTAAGGAGAAAAAAGAGAAATATGGGAGGAAAATGGAGGCGACATCCCTATGAAGGTGAAAGCAGGAGGCTTAAGGCATGAATAAGACTTAGGCTTCGAAACAAAAAGACAATAAATGAAGGGTAGAGTTGACAGGAGGAGGGGAAGATGTGGGTGATAAAAAACTAATTCATTTAACAAATATATATATATGTATTGCATACCATACACCAGGTGATGTTCTAGCACATTCCAGCCGATAGTGTTCTCTGTGTGTGTTCCTCGGGAAACCTAGTGGGGAGGCACTGGAAGAGAGAACCAATGCTAAATGCTAAGGAGAAGAAATAAAGCAGGGGAAGGGATAAGAAGTCTGGAGGGTGGGTGGGACTTTTAGATGAGGGGCCAGGATGTTCTCACTGAGAACCAAAATTCTGATGGGAGAAAGGAAGGGAGTAAGGGAGGGAGCAGTGTGGCTCCTGGGGCAAGAGCGTTCTCACAAAGACAGCAAGTGCAAGGGCTCCAGGTGGGAATATGCCTGAGGCAGAGAGCACAGGGTCCACTGTGGCTGGAGCAGAGGAGGGTGAGAGGTTTGGGGAGGGTGACAGCGAGGGCAGGAGCTTTGAGGAACGAGCTTTCAAATAGAATCAGGCCTTTGGCCTTTGCTCTGAGCGAGACAGGAAAACATTGGAGGGTTTTGAGCAGATGTATGTGACATGATCTAACACGATTTCAGAACTTACATTTTTGTACCACTTTGCTGTTTGTAAAGTGCTTTCACACACAAACCCACACAAGTCCTCCTTCCCCCTGGTGAAGAAACGGATGCTCAGAGAAGTTAGAGCAATTTGCCTGAAATCTTTTAGCTCCCGAGGAGTTGCCCCCGAACAAGCCATCCTCTGCAGGATCCAAGCTGGAGCTGTTTCCATCACGTCCCCCTGAGTCCCCAACTGGAGGAAAACACGTGGGGACACTCAAGAAAAGGAGAAACACCCAAATCTCCACTCTGTTCATTTTTCTTTTTTTCTCTCCTTCTCTCTTTCAAGAAGAAACACTTTATAACGTATGCTGTCCCCACCCTTTGTTTCGAATGCTGTTTTGGTGAAATGCAGTATGAGGATCGAAGCCTGAATCACAGATGTTGATGTTCAGTTTATCAACATGTAAGCCTTTGGCTGAATGACATAGGCTTACACTCTTTCTTAAGGCTAGAGATAGATTGGGGGCTGGAGCTGATCATGACTCTCCGTTTCAGAAAGCCATTCTGGCAAAATCCAGGGCTGGCTGCTCAGCTTTCTGGCACTATAAATCCCATCACCAAGTTAGGACAGAGGGAGAAGGAGTGGCCACAATGTCCTCCTATCTACGTCCTGGCTGGCTGTGTTATTGCATTTTGCAAGGGGAGTGTATGTAGGCAACAGATCATGTTTCTCAATTCTCTCATGTCTTCCCCAGAAATGTTTCCCTGATTCTAGAAAAAAAAAATTGTGTTATTTTTAATTGTCAATGTTTTTATGAATTTTTACCTTTTTGGGGGGCTTTGCGTTAGCACTGCTATGTAGTGATGGCTAGAATGGTCTCATTGTTAACTTTTTAGATGAAATTAGGGCACTTAAGTCTTGATGAATGTTTATATAAATAAAGCTGTGTAACCACCACCCAAGGTGGGCAACTGTTCTGGCCCCTAGAAAGGCTCTCATGTGTGCTTTCCCAACAACTAGCCCTATCTTAACTCAAACGCTTATCTGTGGTCTTGACCTTCTATTTTGGCCTATTTTTGGCAAAAATTTACTCCTGGTTCAAAATAGAATCAATTCTGATTATATGGCTATTGTCAATGTTGTAAACATCTCTTTTTGATGAAAATATCATGTAAGAAAACACTCGTTGCATTGTACTTATCATCCATGCATGTTTAAATATCCAAAGAAAGAAGATTTGGGGTCAATTCCTGTTAAAGTTTTTATTCAACACAAAAATATAACAATAAGCACTTGGAAACGATAGTGCCAAACCCAAATTGCCTACTGCCCTTCCATTTGTCATATGTTCTAAGCCACAAAATTGAAATACTTAAAGGGGACTTCAGTTAGGAAAAAAATAAAATCCTCATCATCACTTTTTCTGTTGACTTGGTGTGCTGTACCTAGCCACAAGTAATGTGGAGGAAGCCATTTTTTTTTGCAATTTTCATTTTATTCAAACTGAAGAGAAAAGTCATTGACTCTCAACTGGGAAGGACAATCAATATCCTGCTACCAGTACATTAGTATCAAGTATAGATGTAGATTATTAACCAGTGACCATATTTACTATTTCTCCTTCATTGAACATTTTAACATTTGTGTTGATTTGATCATGTATATTTACTTTACACATTACCCAGTTTCTCAGTAAATTCATTGCTGCAATATGGAGCATGTATCTAACATACAAATGTGGCTTTAGAGAGACTTCTGGCAGTTATTTAAAATTAAGATGTATGTCGTGTTTGCTTGTGTCTTATACATCTCCTTGCTCAGGGAAAACACAGCAAATACTCTTAGAAAGGAGTGTTTTATTCTCAAGCCCCAGGACTGATGTTTATTGAACTAACTTAGGGAACATGCCCATTCCTCAAACACGATTAGGGCCAAGGGAATGAGATGTAGTGATGGGTCAGAGTTGGGAAATATGCTTATCCCTGGGTATGGAGAGATATAGAAGGTGGCTTACTCCATAGAACTACTTTAGACAAAAAGTGTTTTCCAAAGGAAATTCTGCTATTTCCAGAAACAGGAGGAGGATAGGCTCAGTAGGCAAAACACTTGCAGGTATGGGGGAGGTGGAGGTAGGAAGTGAGCTCCAGGCTCAAAGTTCAGAGTAGAAAGGACCATTTATAGGGCTGGTATCTTAAGACTCATCCAGTCCTTTGAACGACTTGTGGGAAATTGGAGAGGTGACCATGCATCCCACAATTTCCAAAAACATGACCTGCCCTGAAAAGTTGTGTGGATTTTCTGTGATGTATATGAGCTGACTACTCTAGCACCTTTGGCAAGGAAAGTTCTTCCAAAATATATTTCGCTTTTCTTTCCCCTTTGTCTTAAACTGCTCCTTAGCATTCCTGCAGAGGACCAAGACTTAGAAAGGTGGAAGGTATTATCAAAAAGGGGAAGATGGTTATTCTTGGACAACATTAACTGATTTTTTGTCACACTTTTCTGAACCGTAGTAGAAGCTCATCTTACTGAGAATTGACTATGCTTTTCCAACTCACATATAGGGTAAAAGTTAATTTCTTAGAGAGGGTCTTTGCAAATATGGTCGTTGTGTGTAATTTTTCCATCCTTAGTATCTAGTTCTGAAATTTTAGAATATTTTTTAAATGTTTTTAAAAATGATTTGAATGGTTCTGTTGGGTTCCTGATTGACTTTTACCTATTTTTAAACAAATAAAGAGGCAAAATCATGGCAGCAACGAACTAACCCATTTCAGTATCATATGTATGTTTGGGCCCCCCAATCCAGATTTTGTTTTCTTATTGAAAACTCCTTGATCTTCTGGTGATTTCTAATGTAGTGGATTCTTTTTCTGTACTAAGAGATGTGCTATTAATGAGCTCAGGAATGAGGATTATTTAGATCAGAGCTTATTTATCTTTTTTTCTAATAAATTTTTTAGGCGTGGGGTCAATTAATGTTTCCTTCCTAATACTATGTTACCTCTCTGTTCAACGTGAATTTTCAGGGGAGACGGGGTATTTGTGGAGAAGAGCTCTGGCTATGCACTGAGAAAACCCATGTCTTATCTTACAATATGTGGGCTGTATGCCTCTCAGCTCATTCTGCCAAGGTCTGTCTCCAGCCTCTTTGTTCTCACTGCCTTATATGGGTGTAGGAAGGGTTAATTAATTAACACTTATAAAGAGCTTTGAAGATGAAAGTGCTCTGTTAGTACCATCATCTTCTCTTGGCTTTCCCTGTCTGTGGATTTTACTATATGGAGGTTTCTCCCCACTCAGCACAGCAGCACCTCTCCCTCAAGGCAGAGACACTGTTTGGACTTGTAGGGATAGATTCCTGGAGTTTCAAAGGAAGGACACCTAGGTTTTGTAGTAGAGCATAAAATAGACCTGATGGATGCATTCTTTTTTTTTTTTTATTTTTAATGTTTATTTATGTTTGGAGAGAGAGAGACAGAGCATGAACAGGGGAAGGGGCAGAGAGAGAGGGAGACACAGAATTCTAAGCAGGTTTCAGGCTCTGAGCTGTCAGCACAGAGCCCTATGTGGGGCTTGAACCCATGAACCGTGAGATCATGACCTGAGCCAAAGTTGGACACTTAACCAACTGAGCCACCCAGGTGCTCCTGCATTCTTCTTATTCTTGGATTTACCAAAACATAAGAATCAAATTTTAGGTCAACCTCCCTAACTTTTAGGTATATGTTTTTTGAGGTAGGGGGCATTGAATGCGTGTAATGGATTTATATTCCAAACCATCAGATAACCCAAAATGTCCTTTCCACCACGAGACAATGTCCAAGTTAGTCATTGTCACTAACATTTGCTCCCCTATCCCCACTTTCACCGCAGCTGACCGGAGCCCTGGCCTCCTCACGTTCCCCTGAGGCCCCCGCCTCAATTTTCTATCATAATAGAATCTCCCATGTTCACAATATCTCTGCTGACTTCTTCCTTAAACCACATAGAGAACGTTATTATTACTGTGTCAACATTTTTCCAGTGTGTTGCCCCTTCTATTACAAACATGCTGCCCAGAAAGTGGATTGGTCATTGATGGGCTTTGGCCGATACAAACAGATGCAGCCATAAATTCCACTCCATTTACTGTCATGTGAGCATGGCCCTCCCACTGACTGTACCATGGAGTCTTGCCCCTTCCTACTAGTGCCAGCGAGCTCTGAGAGCAGCCTTGAAGCTGTAGTGATCTATTGTTGTCTTTTTGAGTGACCTGAGATGGCTTTCTGTAAGTGGAAGGGAAGTATAGTAAAGACTATATTTCTTAATTTTCAGAGACAATGGTGCTGATTTGTAAATAGATGTACAGCCAAATAAAATATTGCTTTGGTACATTTTGCCCTTATGACAATAACTCCTTTGTTTGGGATTGCTGAGCCAGGGTCCGAGGGTTTGAGATCTTGCTTGTGTGTTTTGTTGTCCTAAAATTGTGTTTAAAAATGTCCATTGATTTCTCATGTCCCTACTTCATCTTGCTATATTTACTTCTGTTTTCTCATTTGGTTTAGAGGAGCATTACAGAATAATTATCATGATAATTACCATTTAAGAGCACCTGCAATATGCCATACACATGAGATACTTTTCTTCCACTATTTCAGTTAATCCTCATTAGAGTTCTCTGAAGTAGATTTTACTGTTCTCATTTTATAGAGGGGGAAATGGAGGCTAAGAGAGATTACTAATTTGCCCAAAGTCATGGAGCTTGTAAATGGCAAAGCTGGGATCTAAACTCAGGCCAGAGTGTGTCCAGATCCCATGCCCGGAGTCCATGCTCCAAGCGATGTTCTCCCTCTTTGGGACTATATGTAATGTAGCAAGACAAAGCTTATCCTCCTCCAGTGCATAAAATGGATGAAGGACTTTACAATCCACCCCAAGGGTCATCTAACATGGTGGAAAAGCTTCAAGATTTTTTTCTAGCTGGTTTTCTGTTTGGGTTGCACTGGGGTGACACTGCACAGGTTCCTTAACCTATTTGAGCCTCCATATCTTATCCTGTAAGGTGAGGATTTTTGCTATGGGATTACATACAGGAATTGTATAGTGAGGAGTGAGTTGCTATATCACAGGGGTTAGAAAGCAACTACATTATTCTTGACGAGAGATTGTGAAAGTCTGAACTAATGATAATGGGAAGGAGAGATATATGAGAGAAATGGCTTGGATGGGTCAAATGAGAGAGAGAAGTTCAAGATGAAGCACCACTCAGGTGGAGGTGGTTTAACTGAGGCAGGGATCACAAGAAGAGGAGAAAGCTTATCAGAGGAGATAGGGCGTTCAGTTTGAAACATTCTGTGTTTGAGGTGATGGGAGAATTTCTATGTTGAGATGTTTAGCAGGACTTTGCATTTGAAGTTTAGCCATGAGAAGGCCAAGTTGAAGATGTAGGCTTGGAAGCCATCTGCAGAAAGGAGGTATTTTGAGATATCAAAGTGAATGAGATTGTCTAGGAGGAGAGTGTGAAATCTGAAGCAAATTCAGGATACAGAAACTTGTGAAAGCCTACACTTAAAGAACAGGCATTTAATGGGGATCCCAAGAAAGTTCTGAGAAGAAATGACAGAGACAGAAAAACCAGAGAATGAATTCCACCACAAATAAAGAGAAGAAGGTTTCAAAAAAAGGTCGACATTTTTGTTGAGTTCTGCAGAAGTTGACAAGGATCAAAGGGTTGCAATTTTGCATTTCAGAGAGTGTTGGAAACTTTGAGAAAACAGTTTCTGAAGAGGAGTGGGAGCCAAAACCATGCTGCAAGGGTCTACAGAATGATTTGTGCTGCGATGTTGGAGTGAGTGAATGGATACTACTCAATGGATCTCAAGTGGGATCTTGAGCGTGTCTTATCCATTCAGGAGTTAGAAGGTCCAAAATGCTTGGTTGGGTGACTTAGACTCTTGGGTTGGGTTTAACCAAAAGCTGACTCAGATGAGGATTTGTGTATAAGTAGTCTATTCAGGAGATGATATTAGTAGGAATCAATAAGGAAATGAAGAGTTGAGGTGGAAAGGGACAAAAGCCAATACAGGTGTTATGCTCAATTACTGCTATGGCATCTGGAGCCCATTTTTTCTGGAGACAATATGAAACACACCTCGGACTTGCCCTTTGGGGAGGGAAGGAAGCTTGAGTATTTATTCTCCAACTCTTGTTTGTATTGACTGAAAGTCGTTCTCAGGGTGTCAACCCCTAGCACATGTGACCTGCCTCATGCCTGCAGGAAACACATCAAAGACCAAGCCCCCCAAACCAACCAGCCAACCAACCAACAAAGCCAACAATAAAACAAACAAAACCAAACCTGAGATAGAGTCACAAGTGCTTGTGGTAGGAGTGCTTGTCCAGATGGGCGGTAAGTTCAGAGAACAGTGGGCTGGGTCTGTTACAACTAAGGGTGAGCAGGGCAAGGTGGAGATTGACAAGGGAAAGGAGGAAGGGATTAGCTTTTATGGAGGGCCTAATATACACAGGACACCGTGGGGTGCTTTTGTGTGTGTGTACTCCAGCCCATCGCATCCTCAAACTTCCACATGAGGAAACTGAAGTTCAGAGAGATTAAGTAACTTTGCAATGAGCAACAGAGATTCAATTCTTCCTTAGATCATTTGAATACAAAAGTTTCCCCACCATCGGGCAAGTAAACGTGGCATGGCGCCTTCATGGGGGCATAGCTGAAATCGTGGCTCATGGTGTGTTAGGACAGATCATCTCATTGAAGTGATGCTCTTTGTTTCCGAATTTGTGCTTTCATACCTTCTCTCCTGTGGGAGGAGTAATTAACAGTTTGGTGCTTAAAAGGTCCCCTGCAGGCTTGCAGGCTGCACATAGAAATCAAAATAACTAAAAGAATAATGAAGTGTGTTAACAAAGGATATTATTATCTCTTCTAATTATTTATGTTGTTGCAAACCAGAATGTAAGATTTGCCATGATTATGCTGTATTGCTGAAAATAGAAATTATTACATTCCTCCTGTCCTACGGGGTTCCCTTCCTCCCTTTTCATGTCTTCCTCCTGGGGCTGCAATCCTGTGGTTCTCCTACCTGTGCTTAGGCCTTCCATTCCTTCCCCACCCTGCTGCCTGGATAGGGCCCGCCCACAACCCTGATTTACTTCGCCCTTCCTGCTTGCACTCTGCCCTTCCCTTCCTATTCATATTCCCCCCACCCTTTCCTTAAAGGTCCCTTTCTGTATCTACTCAATTAATCACGCAACTTGGGCAGTTGTGTTGTTTCTGGCTTTCCTCTGCTTCCCCTGATACTTTTCTGTGTCCTAATCCTCAGGCTCTTGGCACCAACTACGGCTAATCTGATAAAGATCATTCTGGTGAGTGCCTTCAGTGGGAGAGACCAGGGCCACAGCATGGCTCCAGGCAACACCCGTGCCCCCCAACCCCCCACTGCCAGGAAGAGTCTCCCTATGAATGGTAGTATTCTGTTAATGATTTTCCAGTTTGGGTTTCATGTTTTTAAAATGTAAGATCTAAAAATAAAAAATAAATAAAAAAATAAAAAAAATAAAAATAACAGCGAAAAACACTCTTAAAAAAAAAAAAAAGAATGGAAATGAGTACCATCACCCACCCCACTGCCTCAAGACACGAGTTATTTTCTTTCTACTTATTCCCTGCAAGTCTTTATTCTGGTCTGGAGTTTTGATTTCTGCTTTTTTTTTCTTTTTAACATGACATTATTTCAGAAATCACTTTAAGTCTCTTTCTATAACCACTGCTGTTAAGGGTCCTTTTAAATGACCGATTAATATTCCACTGTGTCGGTGGCATCATCTTTAACAATTCTCTTCATGAAAACAAGTTTTCCTTTCTCTAGGACGAATGCCCAAGAGTGCAATTGCTGGGACTTATGATAAATCTATTTTTGGTTTTAAAAGAAACTGCCAAGCAACTTTCCGGAGTAGCTGTACCGTTTTACATTCCCACTGGCAACGGAGGACAGATCCAGTATCTCCACATCCTCCTCAGCATTTGTTGTTTGTTGTTAGCCCTATTTTTTTTTTTTTTGTTATTTTATTCATTCTAACAGGCTTGTCTCAGATAGACAGTCTTGGATCTAGCTTGTTGTTTCACTGCAATTATTAATACTGTTCTTTCCACCTTCATACGGTACCAGTTTCCTTAACGCAGTGTATGGGTCCCCTCCCAGGTCACATTAGAGAAGTAGCCACCCACTTCACCCCTGCTCACCACTCTTATCTCTTGGTGGTTCACTTTGCGTTTCCCTAATGGCTAGTGATGCTGAACGGCTTTTTGTGTGCCTTTGTGTCATCTGTGTGTCCTCGTCAGTGAAATGAACGTTCATGTCCTTTCCTTCATCCATCCTTAAACTGGATTGTTTATGTTTTAATGTCCAGGTTTCAAGAAATGGTTGGAAATACCTACAGCATGATATTTACCATCTTCACCACTTTTAAGCATGCTCAGTAGCGTGAAGTACATTCGCATTGACGTACAACCAGGCTCCAGAAGTGTTTTCATCTTGCAGAACTGAGATTCTGTACCCATTAAACAGCAATTCCACAGCCCCCCCCGCCCCAGCCCAGCCCCTGTTGAACGTGATTCGCACTTTCTGTCTCCAGGAATTTGACTACTCTGGGGACCTTTTGTAAGTAGAATCGTACGGTACTTATCTTTTCGTGACTGGCTTAATTCACTTAGCCTAAATATCCTCAAGGTTCATCCATGTTTTAGCATGTGTCGGAATTTCCCTTTTTAAAAATATGGACTAATGTTTCATTGTGTGCATGAACTGCATTGTGTTTATTCATTTATCCATAGATGGATGATGCTGAGTTCTACAGTTCTTTATATATTCTAGGTACAATCCTTTCATTGGCTACATGATTTGCAAATACTTCTCCCAGTCTGTGATTTGTACTTCAATCTCTTACCAGGAACTTTCACAGACCAAAAGCTCTTAATTTTGATGACATCCAATGTTTCATTTTTCTTTTTTATGCATAATGTTTGCGGTGTTGAGTCTAAGAACTCTTCACCCAATTCCATGTCTGGAAGACTTTCTTCTATTTTTTTTTTTTTCCTAAAAGTTTTGTAATTTTATGTTGTGTTTTCAGTCTGTGATCCACGTTGAGTTTATGTTTGTATAAGGTGTGAGGCTTCAGTCAAGATTCACATACCTTTTTTTAAATGTTATTTGAGTTTTGAGTGAGAAAGACAGAGCACAAATAGGGAAGGGGCAGAGAGAGAGGGAGACAAAGAATCTGAAACAGGCTCCAGGTTCTGAATAAGCAATATGTCCGAGATCAAGCAACATGTGTGGTTTGCTCTCTGTATGAGGCAGTCCAGGACACCACCATCCCCCCTTTACAAATATCTCACATATGGGCTCTTTCCTCAATAGAGTTTCAATTTCCCAGCACTTGAGACTCCCAATATCATAGTCATCCTCTAAATTAGAAATAAAATGCAGATATTTCTTTAGAAGTTACACACTTTCTGCCTTAATGATTCCACTCGTGTTCTAAATATGATTCCCTACATTTAAAATGGTACGTAGGGGTGCTTGGGTGGCTCCGTCGGTTGAGCGTCTGACTTGGGCTCAGGTCATGATCTCACCGTCTGTGAGTGCGAGCCCCGTGTCAGACTCTGTGCTGACAGCTCAGAACACCTACTGTTTCATTAACATCATTAATGGTGTCACCTCCATTGTCGAAGGGTAACTGGTTTCTTCAATATGGAATATGGTCACCCAACTTGCTTGTTCCATATTCCCACTCTCAGGAAGTACCACAGACCAAAAGAGTTTTAGATCATTGTCTTTCGAAGAGACTAACTTCGTGCTTCAGCTTCAGAAAAGTAGAAATTCGCTGCTGGAAGGAATCTTAGCTAACATTTATCTAGTACTTGCTATGTGCCAGGCCCTCTTCTAAGACTTTTATATATAATGATCAGTTTTCACCACAACCTGTGAGGCGGGTCTTATGTTTTCATTTTCATTTTATAAGCAAGGCTGCTGGGGGACAGAGAGCTAAAGAACAAGCCGCCGATTTGGGGGCTGGGATTATAAAGCTCTGATTCAGCCTGGGGAGATTGGTTCGGAGGCTGTGCCTTAGCACGGCTCCCCACCCCTCTCTCCACATCCTTGGACAAACACGCGAAGAGAGCCTAAGAAGGTGAAAATGTGACAGTGGTGAAGGGGACCCACTCCAAGTCTGCGTCTCGTAACCAGCTTCACAGTGATGTCTGGCAACTAAAATACGCTGCGGACTAATGAAGCCAGAATATTTCTTTGTGTGTGGGAAGCACAGGAGTAGTGAAGAATCGGTTGGAGCTGCAGCTACGCATCATGAGACCTTGGGCAAGTCAACCTCTTCATGTAATACGTAACTCGCATACGGTGTATCGAGGCAAATGGTGAAGGCAGATGGTCTTATCTGAGTTACCATCGGAACGCATTGCAGTGGCAGTTGTCTGTACCTCCATCTGAAAAGTCACAGTTCATTCTTCTGTGTTCCTCTGACTGCTCTTGAACAATGGCAGAGAAGCTTCCCTCTCACTTAGAAGGTAAGGATAGAAGTGGCCTGAACACATATGTCAACGGAAGCAGAAACTCTGGTCGACATTCAGGTCTCGTCTTTATTTCTGAGGCAACTTTGCTCTCGTTTTCCATCATATCCCTGAATAAAATGGACATTTATAGCTCATTGGTAAATGTCCAATTTATAGCATATAACTACAGGCGGCATAAAGAGACACTTAGTTCTGACACTGCATTGAAATTCCCGCTGAATATATGGGAAGCTGAGTGAATGCTCCGGGGGTTGTACCATTCAGCTCTGAGTAATTTTTATTAGAACAAAACATATTCCCCTCTGGATAGATGGTGCCGGAGTGCATCGAGTTGTATCACTGGCTGTTCTGGAAGGGTCTGAAGAAAAACAACAGCAGATGCAGCTAAAAGTAAAAGACACATTGAAACATCCCTTCTAATCCAGCTCAAAATTAAGACCAGAGAAGGAAGATACCTATTTTGGCCGGGTGGGTGTTGCGGAAAACACAAACTAAGATTTGGTTTCCTCATCCTCAAGATGGGGATGAGAATACTGCACGTGCTCACAGGCAAATTGCAAAGATTAAATGAGGGAACCCATGTAAAGAGTTTCAAACATCCGCTGGTACACATTGTACACGGATTTTTATTTATATGATCTAAAAACCTGTGCTTAGAAGTCAGCTTTTGCAGGAAGACGCTGTGGAAATTTACCTATAGCACACCATAGGTAACATCCTGGTGAATCGGAGCTTCTCAACGTGCCTGTTGTGAAGGAGCAGTTTTTAGGGCTTTCCGTTTCTTTCCTTCTTTCTTTTTTTAAGGTTTATTTATTTATTTTGAGAGAGATCGAGAGTGAGCAGGGGAGGGGCAGAGAAAGAGGCAGACACGGAATCCTAAGGAGGCTCCTGGCTGTCATTGCAGAGGCCGATGTGGGGCTTGAACCTACAAACCGTGGGATCCTGACCTGAGCTGAAATTGAGTCGGATGATTAACCGACTGAGCCACCCAGGTGCCCCTACAGCTTTCAGTCTCCAATCTGCCTGACCAGCCCGATTATTTTGTAAAACAATTACATGGTGCAGCAGTGTGAAATTGCTATAAGAGTTTCTAGATACTTCCTCTCATTTTTTCTTCTTACCTCATTGTTGACCAGTGACACCAGTCTGCTCACCGGCCCCAGTTCTTCGACGATGATGTCGCTGGCCTAGAGTTTCCCCTTCGCCCTGTGCTGTCTATAGTGGATGTCCGTTCTTCAGCATCCCTTCACCTTTGCCCTCGAAACAGCATCTCCTTTCCCTTTGGGAACTGCCCCTCCTCCATCCCCTGTGCTCGGGAGGGGTTCCAAAGCAGAGTGCTCTGCCCCTCCTGAACACAGGGAGGATCTGTCCCGGTCCTGAAAGGAGACAGATGGCACCCTCAAAGTGGGTAATGCAAGGACAGTTGAACAATGACAGTGTTTACATAGTTGGGGGCAGGATTTAGAGAAACGAACAAGAGATAATGCAGTGTTTTGGAGCCGAGAAAAGTGAGACACGCTCGCTACCTCTAAGCCTAAAAGGCGAAAGGAAGATGTGGGTACCGGGCCCTCGAGAGGGCAGCTAATGAGCATGGCTGTCTGAGAGTAGCTGAGGTGTTTAGATGAGCTGTGATCGAGGCAGCGAACACCATAACTCTACACTTCTCCCATGCTTTAATCTCAACTCAGCTCCTCCCATTGGCCAACCCCAACTGGAAGCCAGAGAGAAGGGAGCCCTTGATGCTTTCCTTGCAGGTCAGGCTCTCGGGCAGAAGGCAGAAGTAGGCGGAGAGTGGATCATAGGATGACCAGCCCTGGGTGTCAGGGGGTTTTGGGGCTCAGGGACCTTCCAGTGTTAAAGCTGAGCCAGTCCCGGGAAAACTGGGACTGTTGGTTACCCTAGATATGGAGGAACAGAGAGGGGGCCTAGGTCCAAGTCTGACCCATCATAACACATACATTTTCTTAGCCATGACAATGTGTCTACTTTGTCTATTCATCACCCCAAGCCTCCGGTGCGCGTGTGCTCACGTGGGAGTGGTGAGTAATCTAATCCAATGAAGTCTAACAATAAGTGTGAGGCCCTCAGGCTTCACTGAAACCACTGGGTGTTCTGGGCAGCGGCTGGCCCACTAGGGATCCATAGCGATTGGTGTAACCT
This sequence comes from Prionailurus bengalensis, assembly GCF_016509475.1. Taxonomy (NCBI): domain Eukaryota; kingdom Metazoa; phylum Chordata; class Mammalia; order Carnivora; family Felidae; genus Prionailurus; species Prionailurus bengalensis. The sequence goes on along the minus strand of NC_057345.1, from coordinate 210,723,944 downwards.
AAATCACGCTGACCAGTAGTTCTCCACTTTGGCTGCACTCTGGAATCACTTGGGGAGCTTTGAGATGACTGTTGCCTTGGCTCTTCACCCTGATCATCAGATTTAACTGGTGGCGAGGTGGCCGAGGTGATTCTGATGTGCAGCTGAGGTTGAGAAATAGAATGACCTCGAGTGGGGATGCTAAGGGACTTCGTGAAGGTGGGGCAGTGCTTCAGCTGCTGTCAGGAGTGGCGGATGTAGGCTGAGATCTAAATGATTCGTTCTGTGTTCAGGGAGGAGCCTGGGTCAGGGCTTTATGTAAATGACTTGTCTTGGGAGGACCTAAAACACTGCACATCTCCGGCTCTCCCAGTGACCCCCATCTGGAGAGGGCAAGGTGGGCCACAGGGGGGTGTTCTAGGGTCTTTCAACAGTCTCCTACCCTAGAGTCCTATTTCAGGAGTATGAGGCCGCGTCTTTAGTGGGGGGGCTCTGCCACGCTGCTGATGTCTGAAGGAGAGCTTGCCATCCTAAGCCCTGGGAAGCATGCCTGTCCCACAGAGCCCCGGGGGGGGGGGTGGTAAGTACATTGAATATATTACGCTTGCGAGCACTCAGCTGGCCTTCCAGGAAGGATTTGGGAGAATCATCGCCACTGAGGAAACACCACCAGTTGCAGGACTCGGTGAGGCAACAGAGGTGTCCGGGAAGACAATTTAAGGAAGCATCTGCCTTGGCCCGGAGAACAAGAGCCCGCTTAAAATTTGGACCTTTGTTACCGGACCCCACCTTACCCTCTCCCCCTGCTGCAATTCCCAGCTCGTCTAGAAATTACCCATTTGACAAGCCGCTCGCACGTGTAGTCTGGAGCATCTGCTCTCCCTCCCTGGGTCACATTTCAGCTTCCCTGAAGGATCCGCCTACATCTCTTGGAAGTAACTCCTTGGTTGGGCCTCTCACAGTGGATTTTTGTTGAGTGCCATACAGGCTCTATTCTAAGGCAGACCAGCTAGAATATCCCTTCCAACTTGAAACCCAAAGTGAATCTTCAGGAGCTATGGCACATGACTGACTGCCTTGATGATTTTTAAAACAAACAAACAAAAAAATTAAGTTTATTTATTTTTAGAGAGAGAGAGAGAGAGAGTGAGCGCAAGCAGGGGAGACCCAGAGAGAAGGAGAGACAGAATCCCAAGCAGGCTCTGCACCATCAGTGCAGAGCCCGATGCGGGGCTCGAACTCACTAACTGTGAGGTCATGACCTGAGCCAAGATCAAGAGTTGGACGATTAACCAACTGCACCACCCGGGTGTCCCATGCCTTGCTGAGTGTTAAACTGTCAGCTGTGAGCGTATTGTCCACCTTTGGTAAAACTCAAATCAGTTTCACATGGCATGTTCCACACCGAAACTTTACATTAAACTTCATTGTATTATTTGAATTGACCTTTTTGTACTCAATAACTGTTTCTATAGAAAATTGTCTTCACTTCCAATAATGAAGTTGAGAGTTTAATTACGAGTCAGTTAGTGTATCTGTATATATGTTTTCTCTTAAATTAGAAGTCAGTATTATTTCTTACCAACAATGAAGCCACTTTCTGCCTGCTCATCGTGAGAAGTTCTTAGTATTGGAGCTCTAAAGTTTCTTTCAAGTGAAGGGTACATTAGAGATGGGCTCTGCCTTTTGCTCGTGTTATGGGGTGCCTAGCACTTTGCAATGCTTCACACAAGTGAAACTATAACAGCCACTTTGTACTCATCATGCAATAAAGGCATTGCCTATCACACGCCGTGAACTTAATGCTTCATAGTCATAATGGCCACCAGCCAGAATGTATCCTGACCTGACCCCTTTTGTTTATATAAAACATCATAAACTGAGGAATCCACACAAAGGGCCTTATTGGTGGATGGCTCTTGGCCATTGTCTATTTCCTCGGGACAAAGAAAATAGGCCTAGAGAATGGGGGTGGAGGGGAGTATAAGAACTTTGGAATATGAGATGGCAGTGAAGGCTTAAAGGGAGATTGTGGGATCCTTTCCTTCAGAGCCTGTTGGACGAGCTTCTCTCATTTTCTAGGGACACAACGACACATGTGTGGTGCCTGAGGTTACAAAGTGAATCCACTTCTATGTGGAGATTGTGATTCCTAAGCCTTGGCTCAGGCCTTGGCAGTGGTGGGGGTGTGGTGGTGGTCATGGGATGATGTGGGCAATCATTAACAACGAACGTTAACTTTTTTAACAGTAAAAAAAAGCTTTGGAAATCAGTTTCCCTTCTCTAAGAGTATTGATTTTCCACTACTGATAGATTTTTTTTTTAAAAAGACCATTTGCATGTAAATCAAGCAGACACATGGGCATTTGCAGTTATATTAGCAGAGTCCTCATTGTCATTAATTATTTATCAGTTTTAGTTACTTTGAAAGGTGGATTCTGTGGTCTCCTTTTCACAGCTGAAACTGGTTTCTTTTTACAAAAAATTGTTTTGAACGTTTATTTATTATTTTGGAGAGAAAGAAAGAGAGCATGAGCGGGGCAGGAGCAGAGAGAGAGAGGGAGACACAGAATCAGAAGTAGGCTCTAGGCTCTGAGCTGTGAGCATAGAGCCCCATGCGGGGCTTGAACCCACAAACTGTGAGATAATGACTTGAGCCAAAGTCGCACACTTAACCCACTGAGCCATCCAGGTGCCCCTGAAACCGGTTTCTGATGATTGTGCTGCTAATTCCAAGTCAGGTCATCTTTTGTAACTCATCTAGGCGGGAGAGGAGGGCCTCCCTCACTTGGGTTGGGTACTCTTGTGCCTACCGAATGCATTTTTACATAGATGATAGTTCGTGAAAATACCAGCATTTTGAGATCATTTACTGCTGTTAAGGAAACTTCCGGTTATTTTGTTGTTAGTATTGGTGAACTCTAACTATGAAAGTTTTCAAGCATTCACAAAAGCAGAGAGGGCAGTATAATGAAGTCCCAGGCAGACACATCCACCTTGCAGAGTGATCAACAATTTGCCAATTTTGTCCCATCCACCTCCAGCCTCTTGTTTTATTTTTGATTTTTCTTTGCTAAAATACCTTCAAGAAAATCAGAGAGGCTAGAGACTTTTTACCCATAAATCCTCCAGAGAATGGATAAAGACTTGAAAAACCAGAATCACAATACTATTATCACACTTAATAAAATTAACACAATCATTTAATGTGATCTAATCGCAGCCCACGATTTAAACTGCCTTGTTTTTTTTTTTTGGCTTCTTGAGTCAGAATCCAGTATTTGCTGCTGTTTGACTTCTCTTTCTTCAATTCGATAAGCATTGCCAAGGACCAGTTGTAGACCAGGAGCAGGGGCAGTGAAGACCCAATCGGCTTAGTCTCTGACCTGGTGTGGTCATAGTCTCACAGCAAAGACAAGCACAGAGGGACACCTGGGTGGCTCAGTAGGTTGAGCCTCCTACTTCAACTCAGGTCATGATCTTTCTGGTAGTGGGTTCGAGCCCTGTATCAGGGTCTGTGCTGACAGCTCACAGCCTGGAGCCTGCTTCGGATTCTGTGTCTCCCTCTCTCTCTGCCCCTCCCCCATTTATGCTCTCTCTCTCTCACTCTAAAATAAATAAAAATTAAAAAAAAAAAGAAAAAGAAAGATTGCCTGAGAAATCTCTGGGGAGGAGACAGACAGTGGCACAACCCAGAAAAGATCTATTCTGCACTGATTTATTTTCCCTAAAGATAGTTTGTTATTTTCTTACTATAAAAAGTAATACATGCTCATTTTAGAAAATTTGGAAAAGATAGCTTTACCCTTTTCGGTAAAAATACCCAAAAGAGGTATCTTCTGATATTTTGATATGTCTCCTTCCACTTTCATGCACATCCATACACACACATTTTCTTTCTCTAAAATTTTGATCATAATTATATATTATTTTGAATCCTGTCTCTTGCCCTTGATATTATGCCTTAATATTTTCAGTGTTACCAGGGATTACAAAACGCGATTTCAAATGAACATGTTATTCCATCAGATAGGGACGTCATCATTTACTAATTATCCCCCGTTGGTGGACACTTAGGTTATTAACTTTTTATTTTCTTTGTTTGCATTTCAGACTGGTAACCTTAATCTTTGCTTGCTTTTATACCAGACTTCCTCACCTACGTCAGAATTGCAGTCCTTGAACCTCCATTGCTTTGACTAAAGCAATTACTTAAGTTTGCCGCTGAAACCATCCTCTCATGCCCAGATGCAACCAAGCAGTAACCACAAGAAGAGGAGACAATGAACTTCAAGAAGCTGGTGTGCATTCTGGACTTGCAGATCCAAACTCCACCCACCAAGTGCATCTTGGATAACAACTCATCAAGCAAGTGGGTTGACGAGGTTTTGACCCGGGTTTATAAATCAGGTTAACACTGATGCTGTCAATGTTGCCCACAGGAGCACTTTTTTTTTTTTTTCTGGATGCTCCTCAGTTACCGAAATAGCCACCTTTTTTTTTTAAGTTTATTTATTTATTTTGAGAGATAGAGAGCAAGCAGGGGAGGGGCAGAGAGAGAGAGAGAGAGAGGGAGAGAGAATCCCAAGCAGGCTCCATGCTGTCAGCACAGAGCTAAGCCACCCTTTTAATCTATTAATAATAGCTACTTCCATAATAAAAGTGAGTGAGAATGAAAATACTTGATTTTGAGAATCTACCAAGAAGGGACAGGTTGTTTAGTTGTTAGAAGTAGATGCTATTTTGTGGAAAACATTAGAAATACTCCAGTGTTCACTTGTACACCATCAAGGACCTTGTTATAGTAAGTTCATCTATTGTCTCTTAAATCATTTTTCACTGTAACCCTAAATTGATCATTTGAATTCTTTCCAAGAATGCTATGGTTAGATTACTTGGGAATCTGGGTATAAAATGTAATCTCTCCAGTGTTGATGTATAGTCTTATCACACCATATCTAATGGAACAATAGGAATTAGAGGTAATGGATCAAGTCAATTATTTACCCTCCTCCAAAGTAATATGATAATCCAGCAGAACAGTGTAAAAATATGGGGAATTTAGTGGGTGAGAAGAAAAAGAGAGAAGAAAAACAAAAAGAAAATGACAAAAACAACAGAAAGTTGTTTTTTTTTAACTTTTTTTAAACATTTATTTATTATTGAGACACAGAGAGAGAGCATGAGCATGGGAAGGGCAGAGAGAGAAGGAGACACAGAATCTGAAGGAGGCTCAAGGCTCTGAGCTGTTAGTACAGAGCCTGAGGCGGGGCCAGAACTCACGAACCGCAAGATCACAACCTGAGCTGTAGTCAGATGCTTAACCCACTGAGCCACCCAGGTGCCCCAGTTGGGTGTGTTTCCAAGGAATTCTTCAGTAATCCATTTTGATGTGCCCAAATTTTGCTGTTTATATTTAATGCATTTTGACTACTATTAAAGTCAATGGTTTATTAATGAAATTGCTGACTTTGAGAAGCAACCATCATGGACCACTCGAAGGCTGGACAAATGTGAGAAAAGTGTGTGCCCTGTGAGAATGCATGGTCCAAAATGTCCAGGTAGACTCCTAGAAGATGGAAGCCAGGCAGGTTTCTTCAAGAGAGAGCCCCTTGATCCGTGAAAATTCATTTCTGCAGAGGCAGCCACATGTCTCTGTTAGGGATGTTTCTGTGAAGCCGTATTTCCCCACCTCCCTCAAGAGAGTGGAGAAAACTGTTCTTGCAGGTTTGGCAGGATTTGGTTGGGGTCGGTGGTCTGAATCTACGGCTCCAAATTTCTTTTTAGATTTTAAGAAGCATAATTCTCAAATACTGACCTTGGAGTTCCTTCTCAGACATCTCTGCTGTGGAGCAGTGAGGAACACAGAGCTAGCATTTGTTAATTGTTGTTTACCGCAAAGTAGAAATACAGCGTCCTAAGGAATTGTGTATATGGAAGGTGAGAAAAATGGAATGTTGGAAAAACCAAACAGTTCATTGAAACACTGTCATCTGGAAGGATATAGAGTTGAATTCATCTAGTGAAGGGGTACCATTGTTATTGGGATGTGACCCTTCCCTTCTTTTTGTGAGTTGCTCAAAAAAAAATTTAAAAGGATGGAACTTGGATAGAGATCTAGGAAGTGTAATGGGCTAGAGGATGGGATGGGGGACAGAGGAAGGAAGCCACTGGTTTATGTAATACCTTTGCATTTCATTTCCTGTTTTCCTAGGACAGGTTTTGATTGTATTTGTGTATGTAGAAGTCATCATATCTCAGGGGTCTCAGGAGGGTTTGATCAGACAATCTTACCCTTAACTCTGATATTGGGGAATAGTACTGGGATTCCTATTTGGTGGTATTTGGAAGTCATTCTTCTTTCTTTCTTTAGATATATTGTGAAAAAGCTGAAAAATACAGATAGATAGAAAAAAAAAAAGAAAGTAATTCCCATGATGTCATTATCCAAAGAAAGGCTCTGTTGATGTCTGTGTTTCTTCTTCCAGTCTTTGTTTTCCGTATATTGTAGATCAGAGTGTCAAGACTCTAATATTTTTATGGGGTGCCTGGGTGGCTCAGTCAGTTGAGTATCTGACTCTTGGTTTCAGCTCAGGTCATGGTCTCACAGTTCATGGGATTGAGCCCCAAGTCGAGTTCTGTGCTGACAGCGTGGAGCCTGCTTGGGATTCTCTCTCTCCCTCTCTCTCTCTGCCCCTCCTCTACTGGTGTGCTAGCTGTCTCTCTCTCTCTATTTCTCAAAATTAAAAAAAAATAAAGAAAAAAGTAAACAAAACAAAAAGAGTGTAATATTTTTGGAATCGAGTGCATCTCAACTCAAGTATCTGTTCTCCTACGTACCAGCCAGGAAGAAAGATCTCAGCAGAAACTCAGCTTACTAACACCTTGATCTTAGACTTCTTGCCTCCAGAACTGTGAAGAATAGACGTCTGTTGGTTAAGTCCTCCGTCTGTGGTATTTTATTATGATAGCTTGAGCAGACTAGTACCCCCACTGATGCACCCTGTGTGTTTGTACACACGTGCACACAATGCACCCTCACACACTTACTGGTGAGAGAGAGCACCCAAGTAATTTACCTTGTATCTTTGCCAACACTATGACTCTACGGGATATTCTTTGTGAAATGTACCAATTCAAGATATACACATATGACAGAAATGATCCTTAACTCATAAGCAGTTGACATGAATCACTGTGACTAATAGTGACAGCTAAGAGGCAAGAGGAGGAAGCTTCTGGAGAAGGGAGGAGCTAAAACTGACATGTGGGGAAAAAAGAATCTCCCATTAGGCAATAGATGGCTAAGGTGTATGCACATGGATGTCCTCCCAGGCCCTCACCTGTATTACCCATCACCAAGGGACGACTTCCTCTCCTGAGCACCTGCTCAGTACTGAGCAGGGATACACTATTTCTCTGTGTATCCTGGGCCCATCCTCAGCCACTTTAGTTCATGTCCCATCTGAAGAACACTTCATCGCACTCACAAGGAGCCCAGGGCTCCTGCTGTATAGCTATATGGACATTTTAAATGTCATGGCTGTTTTTCAAGGATTCCCGGGGGATTTCAAAACACACTTAACTCGGGAACTCCATCCCAAACCCTGAAAACATGTTGCTGTAGACGCCTGAATCCATGCATCACATACTTTATTTTATGACTTGAAATTGCACTCTTTTTAGTGTTATCTACGCTTGTCAGCACTTCTGGGTAGTAAAGCATATGGCATTCTGGGCTGGCGAAGGGCGCGATTTCTGGTTTGGACATCAGCTATTAACTTTGTTTGCAAGCCCACCGTTGTCTTGCCAGACTATAAACGGAAAGTTTGAAGTCCTCTCATACCCTCAAGCCACATTGTGTAGCATGTTGTATCAAGTCAAATGGAATCCTGCCACCTGAAAGCTTCTTAGATGGGCGTGGTCTGGGATACAGAGAAATTCAAATGATATGCATTGGCTTTAAGGTATTGATGGTCTAGACTTAGACTAGAGGCCCGCATCCTTCTAACCTCAAGAAAATGAGAGGTCAAAAGAAGGTATTTCAGAAGAAAGGAAAGGGATCATCGCTAGCCATGTATCATGGGGTGGTTGTTGGTGGTGATGGATGTGGTGACAGGTAGTAAGATAGAAAAATGAGAACCCAGGCCCTGGAGTCCATGTTTGGTCATATCCTGCTCCCCCCCCCCCTCCGCCCCCTGCCACTCCTCCAGATTCTCAGACTCTCTCAGCCTCAGTTTCCCTGTGGCAGTATGGAAATGATAACAAAATCCCATCAACAGATACTGTTGTGAAGGGTAATATGCAAGGAAATGCCTGGAAAGGGCTTCACAAGTGTTTGCCAGGTAGTAACCTTGCAATCAATTCTAAGTCAGTTTGTTTGCTTTTGGATTTTAAATTTAAAATGCCTTTCCCTAGGGTAGAATTTTCAGAACAAACCACACATTTTTCTTCATATTTATATGAACTATATTTTTAATGTGATCAGAGGGCCTTAAGCATGTGAGCAGGAGGAAGAGAGTTTTTTCATTCCTAATGCAGGATTTCACTATTTTTTTCCCTTTCACTTTTTTTTTTTTTTTTTTGTAAACATCAGGAATGAATAAAGGGAATCAAGTCCCATCTGGGAGACTGAGGTCCCTGGAAAGCATTGATCTGTTCCTGATCGCCTCACTTTTTCATCTCTTTAAGTTCTAAATCCTAGGACTCTTTAAAATCCTTAAGTGTCTTCAGTTTCTCTCTTCACGGGAGCAGTGCACATCCCCTTGTGTGCTCTGATCTGGGGGTTGGGGACGGGTTCCGAACAAAGTATCTTTGAGAACCTGCCATCGGTAAGTTGGGGGTTTGTAAGTTGTCTCTTTCTGTATACAAACGGTAAGCTGGGATATAGAGTAGTTCTACACAGAGTTGACTGTGGCTGAATTGTCACTTTGTGTGTGTGTGTGTGTGTGTGTGTGTGTGGACAAGGGAGAGAAGTTTTTCTCTTGTACTTGAGCACAAAAAGTAATTAGACTGATGTCTAGGGGTCAGTCTTTTTTCTTTCCACGTTTTAAAAACGATATCATAGAATGATACTTACATTCATTGCAGGTCTGTTTTGTGTGTATATGTTTCTCTTTCTATACAACATTTTCTGCTGCATTTCATCACCTTTTATAGCCAAGAAGTAATTCCTTTCAATTAATTAAACTGAAAGGTTGAATATCATAATTATATTACCACAGATATTATTAAAAATACATGCAACTGAATAATAACAACAAAAAATTCCTTTGACTGCATTTTTCTTTGTTCTTTACCCACAGAGGAAATAAATTCCAAGTACCTAATTTTGAAAGGTGAGGTTGGCTAGCCCTAGGGTTAAAATTCATGGTAGATATTAAATTTTCTAGAAAGCCAAGCAATTGACTGTACACTTAAGTTGTAAATTAACATGCTCTTTATATAAATATAGACCAAAACAATTTTTGCCTTTAATATCTTCTCCAATATGTGTGTGTGTGTGTGTGTGTGTGTGTGTGTGTGTGGTGTCTTTGGTTCTAATGAAACCACAGAAAAGGACAGCAGTTCACATATTTCAAAAAAGGTAAACACACAGAGAATTATAGGTGTCGTGTTAATGACTTTATTGAATAAATACTCCTTCTTAGGTAGGTAGTTGCATTAACATTAAAACAATAGTCCATTGCTTCACAGAGACATTTATTTTAATTTTTTTGTGGCTACAGTGTGCCAGGACTCTAGAAAAAAAGGAAAGCCAGCCCTTATAAAAAAATAAATAACTTTTCAACTTAGATTTATTTAACCTCCTTAGAGATCTAACGATTTTTTTTTAGATCCACTTGTTCAATTCTGCCAGACAAGGAATCCTATTGTTTTAAATTCAACAATGTTATTTTCCAAGAGAATTTTTTTCCCAGAGGGAGTCTATCACTTCTATCTGCACTGATTGCTTATACACTTTGTTGTTTATAATGGGTAAAATACAATTGAGGGGATTCCTAATTGTCAAACATGGTCGAGAAATAGGATTCACAACAAATAAGGGTGTTGGAGCAAATGTGAGCTTTTTTTTTTTTAATTTTTTTTCAACGTTTTTAAAATTTATTTTTGGGACAAAGAGAGACAGAGCATGAACGGGGGAGGGGCAGAGAGAGGGAGACACAGAATCGGAAAGAGGCTCCAGGCTCCGAGCCATCAGCCCAGAGCCCGACGCGGGGCTCGAACTCACGGGGCTCGAACTCACGGACTGCGAGATCGTGACCTGGCTGAAGTCGGATGCTTAACCGACTGCGCCACCCAGGCGCCCCGCAAATGTGAGCTTTTAATGTATGAATGTAATGGTGCTCAGGGAAAAGGAACCAGGGCTTCTCTTTGTCAGAGGGAAGAACCCACCAGCAAGTGGGAGGAGGTATGTGGTGGTGATTTGGACACATATCATCATATCACTCACATTGAGAATCATCTTCAGGCACACCCACACCCCCAGCTGACTCCTCTCTGACCCATGCTTTCCAAGTGTGGATCACCATTCTATATTGGGAGAAGGGGAGTGAGATCAATTATTAGTTTTTGACTGGAAAAACAAAATTAAAGATTTTTATTCTTATGCTGTATATTAGGAGAAGGAACATTTTATTATTTAGATTTTCAGTTTTACTTATTATCTAGAGTCATTGATTTATGCTATTTGCTATGGACTGAATTGTGTCCTCCTCCCAAATTCATATATTGGAGCCCTGACCCCCGATGTAACTGTATTTGGATATAGGGCCTTTCAACAGGTAATTAGGGTTAAATGAGCTCATAAGGATGAGGCCCTAATCTAATAGAACTGGTGTCCTTATAAAAAGAGACCCAGGGATGTACATGCACAGAGAAAAGGCCATGTGAAGACAGTGACAAGGTGGCTGTCTGCATGTCAAGGAGAAAGGCCCCAGAAGAAAACAGCCCTACTGACACGTTGATCTTGCATTTTTAGCCCCATGGAACTGTGGGAGATAAATATCTGTTGTTCAGGCCCCCCAGTCTATGGTATTTTATGATGTCTCCAGCAGAATCATATACTATTCATCAGCGATTCCAAAGAAATTGTGCATTCAAAAAATGAGCCTATTGTATTTGTTTCTACCACTTGCACATATGGTTGAGTATTGTTAGCAAATTGTCCTCTTATTTATTGAAAATAATATATCTTGAGCCTTAATGGCTTTATTGCCCTGTAATCAAGGAGATGGCAGAAACCTAGAATCTTTTCTGAGAGCATGGTAACCTAGCCACTATTGGAAGATCCAGGTAATTAAGAATAGTCAACTTAATTATCAGGAGCACTTATGAATACAAGACCGTCAGCATGTGGGCTTATAAAGAGGCTGAAAAAAAGTACATGTGTGATATTCATCTGAATTGTAGGAAGACTCAGCAGCCTTAAATGGGAAAGTCTGTAATGCAAGTAAAAACAGGATAGATGGCCACACTCTTTGTTCGAACTAACCCACCCTTAAAGGTAGGCACTCTTGCCATTTGATTATGCAGTAGGAAGACAGTTTGGGATATTAGCTTAACCAACAAATATCAAGAGATGCCTCATAAGAATTGTTATAGTAGAACAAAGGAACCAAATTCTTGGCTTGTTTTGTAAGCTTTAAAAATGAAGGTGTGCCCATACAACACTGATGAAGTAAGAGACAGCAACCTCTTTCTCTACGTATCTTTCCCTTCGAAGATAAAGATTCCATGGGCTTGGCATGAGGTGAAAATCAAATTTGAAAAAGAAACTTTTGATTCCGGTAGGTTCTTGGCCCAGATCTAGCTTGGGCAAAGAGGAGAGAACACACCACTGAAACCTCAGGTGTATGAGCTCACTTGAGAGTTGAGGAGACCTACTCTTTGCTTCCTGGGCACAGCTGTTAGATATGACAATTTGCTCAGTTTATAAGACACTCTTCATGGCAGGGGTACTCTGAGCAGAAGTGTTTGGACACATGGGTCAGAAATCACTATGCAGTGTTTCTTCACTCCTAGTCATAGATTTCCTGTGTGTTCATGAGGCACTTGGATATGGAACTGGGGATGTCTTAGGCCAAGAGGAAGACAGACCACAGGAGCTCTGCAGATCCACCATTGAAGAGCTGAGACCCTGAAAACATCTCATGGACACGGACAGTTGGTGTGTCTGTGCTTCTAAGTCTTGATCTTTGCATGCCTGTGGGACCAAAGGGCTATCTCTGGGGACAACTCTGAATTTCGTGAGATTGTGTTTCTCTCTTCCTTATCTTTGCCCAAGGAAATGGACATTCCAAATGTAAATGTGAGTTTTTTTGATTGTTTCCTTGGCAGTGCAGAAGCTTTTTATCTTGACGAAGTCCCAGTTAGTTCATTTTCGCTTTTATTTCCTTTGTCTTTGGAGATGTGTCAAGTAAGAAGTTGCTGCAGCTGAGGTCAAAGAGGTTGTTGCCTCTAACTCATCATCAGGGAAATACAAATCAAAACCACATTGAGATACCACCTCACACTGGTCAGAGTGGCTAAAATGAACAACTCAGGAAACAACAGATGATGGCGAGGATGTGAAGAAATGGGAACCCTCTTGCATTGTTGGTGAGAATGCAAACTGGTGCAGCTGCTCTGGAAAACAGTGTGGAGTTTCCTCAAAAAATTAAAAATAGAACTACCCTATGACCCAGCAAAAGCACTACTAGGAATTTATCCAAAGGATACAGGAGTGCTGATTCATAGGGGCACATGTATGCCAATGTTTATAGCAGGGCTTTCAACAAATAGCCAAATTATGGAAAGAGCCCAAATGTCCATCAACTGACAAATGGATAAAGAAATTGTGGTTTGTATACACAATGGAATACTACTTGGCAATGAGAAAGAATGAAATCCTGCCATTTGCAACAACGTGGACGGAACTGGAGGGTATTGTGTTAAGTGAAATGAATCAATCAGAGAAAAACAGATCTCATGTTTTCACTCATATGTGGAACTTGAGGAACTTAACTGAAGACCATGGGGAAGGGAAGGGGAAAAAATAGTTTCAAACAGAGAAGGAGGAAAACCATAAGAGCCTCTTAAATATAGAGAACAAACTGGGGGTTGACAGGGGGTTGGGGGAGAGGAGAAAAAGGGTGATGGGCACTGAGGAGGGCACTTGTTGGGATGAGCACTGGGTGCTCTATGTAAGCGATGAATCACGGGAATCTACCCCTAAAACCAAGAGCACACTGTATACACTGTATATCAGTTAACTTGACAATAAATTATATTAAAAAAAATAAAACATGAGTTTATTGTAAAAATAAAGGTTTCTTTCTTATAGATATGAATTTGGGCTTGAAGGTCATGGCTACTACAACCGTACAGCAGCAGTCGATCTTAACTTGTTGCTTGTGGAAACCAGTTGCCACCAGGAAGAGTGGAAGCATTTTGTATTTGGGAGGCCTGTGTAGAAAGGAGAGAGATTGTCCAGCAGGTCCCTTTCTTGGGCCTCGAATACCCACTTCTGTAACTGACTGACTTTGAAATACTGAGAACTTATGCTCTAAAGATTGATTGCTCTACTAGGGCTTTGTGGGGGAACGTTTGCTTCTAATTCTTTATTTTTGGTCTTGTTTCAAATCCCCTGAAGAGCCTACTCACAGCCTAATCCTCAGCCTGGAGATGTGCATAGGTTGAAGGTTCGGGCGTGGTTTCGAGTGACTCTCGGCAAATGAGATTCTTACTACTAACCGGGGTAAATGCAGCAACAGACTGACCTTGGAGCCATGCTGGCTTTCTTAGAACATGCTGGATCTTGGAAGAACTGGATCAGGGACAGAGGCACTAGCTGGAGAACAGCCGAGGGCTTGCCCTTCCCCAGTGTGCATTCATCTTCTTGGTGTCAGCTAGAACCAGAATGGTCTCCAGGTGACTAGATCTTCCCTTACCTTCAGCCCAGAGGGCGTTCTCTTAAGTGCACGCAAACAAGTATCATTTACCCACGTGATTCCATTTCAGATTCTGTTCCAGGCCACATTCATAATGAGAGCAGATATGATTTTATTCTTTGTGTGTCCTCTTATAAAAACTATCCTCCACACCCGATGCTTTGCAAATAGCTCTTTAGCTCTTTTTTGGCTTGGTAAACTCTTGAAGGTCTGCAAATATTTCCTCCGAGGGACGGAAACTCCAATTTCTCCTTTGGGCACTGTGAAAGCACAATTACCTGGTGTATAATAAGCAAATTTTCTTACTCTTTTGCCATCTACCGATCTTCTTGAAATGGCCGGCTTCTTTTCTGCCTTCTGCTACAGAGCTGTTGTAGACAGGAAGGTAGAGAACAGGGCATACGATTTGCCAGGTGCTACCTGAATGAGTATGTTTTGTTGTTGGAGGCAGGGCTGGGGTGTGCAGTGTCAGAGAGAGCTACAGGGAATTAATGACCTAAATAGAAGACATAGCTGGAGAGGGATTGGGTGTTGAGCAATGGGAAGAGACCCCAAGGTAGGACTAATAGCCCAAAGCTTCCTTCCGGCAATCGCCAAAGCGGAAAAAAAAAGTTACATATTATTTCCCAATAAGAACAGTCAATAGGGAAAGGAAATAAAGATTATATGTAAGAATGCAAGTTAGAAGATATACTTTTGGTTCTAGTGATGTCGAACTTGTTTTTCCTCCTAGGGAGGGAGGGGCGGGTCTTATGTATAGTTAAACAAAACTCATTAGCTGAAAACAGTGATTGCCCTCTTCCCCAACATGAACAGGATGGTATTTCCAGGCATGAGAGCCACATATTAGTTGAGATTGACAAATTGCAAAGACAAGAATGCAGTCAATCCCAACAACACCTTTGTGCAAGGGAGAACCACACCCTCAGACATTCAAATATGTTCATTTCCTCCGACCAAGAAGAAAGAGTTCTGCTCACTTCCAGAGCAAGCAAAGTTTAGCAAGGGCCATAGAACAGTCGTTCTCAACCAGGGGCTATTTTCCCCACCCCTCCCTACCTGACATCACAAGGGACATTTGACCACGACTGTAGGCATTTTTGGTGATCAGAAATGAGTGTAAGGAGAATTCTACAGGCATCCGTGAGCAGAGACCAGGCTTGCTGCTAAATATCCTACAATTCAAAGGTCAACCCCGGACACCCAAGAACTTTCCAGCTCAAAATGTGAATACGCTGCTGTTGAGAAACTCTTGTCTAATGTTAATTCCAAATGTTTCAAAATCAAGTGGGTGCTCAAAACACAATATCGCTCATCAAAAGATTGCTTTTTAGACACCTGCTATGGACTAGACATAAAGAAAAGTGATTGATAGTTGAAATCACTGTAAAAAATGACTTACAGTTGAAATATAAGCTGACAAACCTGCTTCTCCTTTTGAAGGAACTGATTTATAAAGAAAGGAGGCTGCTTCTTTGTTGTTGTTTTTAAAATTTGTTTCTTTATTTCTGGAAGATATTCTTGCTTTTGTGTGTGTCAATGAATGTGAAGTCTTCATAGAATTTCCACACATTTTTGAACATGAATAGTGAGCAGACACTTAAAAACCAATTTATTAGACTATGGGATGATTACAGCACTCTGGTGCACACACAGATTTTTTATTCCACATCTTGTAAAGAACAAAAGTGCTTATTTTAGATGAAAATGGACACTGTACTCGAATGCCCTACAGAATATGCATGCATTTCAGCCTTGAGAAAAGAATCGATCGTTCAGTATGAGGAAGATTACAGCTTGTTCCTATTACATTTGAAGCCTGAGTCATTAAAGTTTAAAAGTTTCACAAGGACCTTATACTTTAACCATTTAGAAATTGTCCCATGTCCTTTGGGAATGAACAGGTGGATGACTCAGTGTTTACTGTGGCATTTTACGCACGTGTGGTGGTTCACCTTGCTGTGGGACCACTCCATTTTGCCTGTGGGGAGATGACAAGGGTGTTGGAAGACTCTTAAGTCAATAAGAGCATGAGTTTCCCATATGATGTTTCATCAAGCAGTCGGATTGATAATGAAAAACATTTTCAAAGACAGAATCTTAATATAGACCTTTTAAGCTCTTATGAATTCACATCAATAGAACTAATAAGCTCACTGTCGCTAGGCTAGTGTGTGTGTCTATTAAGTGAAACTAATTTCACTTAATCTTAATTAATTTTCAATTTTTATCTTGTCTCCTCAGTTCCTGAATATTCTCTTAATTACAGCTTATGCTTAGCTTTGCTTATACTGGAAATAAAAATTAAATGAGGCAAGGAAGCCAAATCCACAGCTGCCTAGGTGGGAGGGCCTCTAGGACCAAAGCGTCACTTGGAGAAGGAGCTTCCTCTCTAGGTGTGCGCGTGTGCCCACGTCCGTGGATGTGGGCGTGTCCGTGAGTGTGTGTTCACCTCCAGTTTCAATTTCCACAGAAACTAGCTCCTTTCCCAATGTTTCAGTGCCTATTTGAAATGGTTGGGGCCTTTCTTTCATCTAGAAATACCTTCTTGAACTATCGAAAATCATACTACTGCTTGTACTTAGCAGTTGTATAAACTTGCTAAATCATAAGGCATAACCTCTAGCAACCATTCTTCCTAACTGACCTATTTACTTTAATATACACACAGAACTGAAGAATCCTAGAGTCTTTCCTAAAGGGAATTGTTAACTGTCATAGCCAGTCATATACTAGACATTCAATGTCAGTTGGTCCTTATTTAATGTAATTTCCAAGTTACATGATTTTGCTTCTCAAGTGAATGTCTTATTTTGTAGTATTAGATTGAATTTTTTTTTTAATTTTTTTTTCAACGTTTATTTATTTTTGGGACAGAGAGAGACAGAGAATGAATGGGGGAGGGGCAGAGAGAGAGGGAGACACAGAATCGGAAAGAGGCTCCAGGCTCCGAGCCATCAGCCCAGAGCCTGACGCGGGGCTCGAACTCCCGGACCGCGAGATCGTGACCTGGCTGAAGTCGGACGCTTAACCGACTGCGCCACCCAGGCGCCCCAGGTTGAATTTTTTTATCTTAATTTCTGTTTTTTTTTTTAATCTTAGAGACTGGTTTTTAAAGATTCATCTTAGAAATTTAAAAAAAGAGTTGTTTTTTTTTTAAATTTTCTTCTGAAAAGAATCTGTATCACCCTGGGCCTGTGTGAGAACTGTCCCTGAGCTCCCTTTGCTCCTTCCAACATAGTCATACTGAGTTGCTGCAGGCTGTTGTAGAAGCCACATCTTTTTTCTTAAAAAAATTTTTTTTTAATGTTTATTTATTTTTGAGAGACAGAGCATGAGCAAGGGAGAGAGAAGGGAGAGAAGGAGACACAGAATCTGAGGCAGGTTCCAGGCTTCGATCTGTCAGCACAGAGCCTGACGCGGGGCTCGAACTCACGGACTGCAAGATCATGACCTGAGCCGACGTCCGAAGCCCAACCGACTGAGCCACGCAGGTGCCCTGAAGCCTCATCTTATTCACTGCAGCTCCATGTGCTCCTAGAAGAGCTCAGGTGTCTGAACTTTCATCCTTCTGCATAACACTGTCAGAAAAGGAATGCGAGTATCTCATGGTTCTGGCTAATATATTGCCACGTCTACTTTGTCACCAATAATAACGTAATGAGGGTAGAGGAAAAACCCCTTCCTTAGTATCCACTTCAGAACTTCCAACTTAAGAATAACAGCTGGTTAGTGCCACCCCCTCCCCACACAAACTGTTTTACAGAAAAAGGTAATCATTTATACTGGGACCCAAACGTCAAACCAAACCATTTGCCTATGGCCGGCAGCTGGAACAGTCACAACTAAGCTTTGTTGACTGGTGGAATGAATCTGAACAATACATTCAGTGGTCCTGAAAGTGGACATGACACCCTTTTAACCATTTTCCACCCTCTGCCAGGAACGTAGAACTAAAGTCTTTATCGACCGGAAAATACGACAGCTTCCCGGGTGTCACAGGGCACCCCAGTCCTTCTTCTCTTTCTACTTCCAGACTGACATTCCCAGAAAGCGACTCACTGAAAGGGAGAAGGGGGATGAGGCAGGGGAGGGGTGGAGGGGATAATGGTAGATGCAAGCAGACACAGAGGGCATCCAGGGTGTATTGTATTTTCTTACTTACCTTTGTTCAAAGCCAGAGAGCCAAACAATGGGCTTGAGTAGATCCCTTCTCATTCATTAGAGTTATGTGTGCTAGTGAAGGGAAATTCTCCTAGGAGCTCTGTATGCATCCATCTGCCGTCCACATGGAGATCTGAGAAAGGAGAGAGAAATTTGACCAGAACCCAATTGGGCAAAGAACAGATCCAAAGTTAATGCATACATCCTGCCTTTTGGATGCTGGGTCTGGACAGATCTCTTATTTAAACAGAAACACACACACACACACACACACACACACACACACTTATGTTTATATAAGCCTAGTTTTATATATCTATCTCTATATATCTATATATAGTTTCTATATATTTATATATAAATATATATTTATATAAAAACTATATATAAAATATATACTATATATAAAAACTATATATGTACACACATATATCTTGTTGTGTTTTTATATATATATATTTATAACACAAGATATGTATAAGATATATGAAACACAAGATATATATATATAATATATTTATAACACAAGACATATATATAATATATATAACACAAGATATATATATATATATTTATAACACAAGATATATATAATGTATATATAACACAAGATACACACACACACACACACACACACACACACACATTAGAGCAAGAGAAATGGAACATCATTCGGAAGACACAAAGGAAGAGCACACCCCTGAAAAAGATTTACTATAGGAATAAGAAAAAAAAATGTAGAAAACTGGCGTCATCTATGAGATTAAAAAACAAAAAGACATGGGCACCACAAAATAGGAACAGGAATCCATATTAGATGAAATTGTTGGGTAAATTAGAAATATATTGCAGAAAAAATAAAGATTCACTAACAGAATTAAAGCAGCAAAGAATAGAAGAGGTGTTCTAAACAATCAGAACAAAGAAGAGAGAGAAATTGTACCAGGATATGGAGGAAAAGACAAGGGTTGGGAACAATGACAGAAAATGATATGCATAAAGGATACAGAATGGAGAGCCAACCTGAGAATTATAGGTGTTCTAGGAGAAAAGTAAATAACAAGTAGAACAGAAGCAATTATTCAAAGATATAATTAAATAAAAGTTTCCTGAGTTGAAAAAGAGTGAACAAGCTCAGATCAAAAGGGCTCACTCTGTTCAAAGTAAATTAAATGAAGGGAGAGCTTTGTAACATTTGAATTACAGGGACAGAAAAAAAAGAGACTATAAGCATTCGTGCAGAAAAAAATAGGTGAAAAACAAAAGAACAAAGCTATACTGGTCTTAACCAGACTTTTCCTTGGATATAATAGAGCTGTGTCTTCAGAATTTGAAGGAAAAAGTTGTTACATGACCATTTAGCCAAGTTTTAACATATCTGTTAATATAAAAAAAAAGACATTTACACATACACTAGAAATATGCCAACCATCTGATTTTTTTTTTCTGAAAAAGAAAATGATCCTTTAATGTATGAAAGTTGAGAAGAGTTAAGCCAAGTTACAAGGTGACTGCTCCAGGACCCAGTGGCACAAGAGTTGGGCACAAATACAATTTACTTCTCAAGTCCTGGGGCAAACTGTCATTCCAGCAAATGTGTTTAAACTGGCCACAATAAGAAAGCTACAAGAATTTGAAGGAATTGTTGCCTCTGTCTGCAATGTTATCTGGGGGGTAGGCTACAAGCAAATTCTTTCACTATAAATTGTTGCTCATTGTTATGGGAATACAACTAGCCACAAGTTCATCTGAGAAAGCTCATTTTATTTTTTAGATTAAATTTACCACCAATCTCAGAAATATATATGTACAGTGATAGTGAAACAGGGAATACATACAAATATATTTGTGTTTTCTTTGCACTGGTTTCTTTTTATCTATTTATTTATTTTTTATTAAAAAAATTTTTTTTT
Organism: Prionailurus bengalensis; assembly: GCF_016509475.1. Lineage (NCBI taxonomy): Eukaryota > Metazoa > Chordata > Mammalia > Carnivora > Felidae > Prionailurus > Prionailurus bengalensis. The sequence continues at coordinate 210,703,957 of NC_057345.1, read as the reverse complement.
ATAAATTACATCCAAATTAGTTAGCATCTAGTGCAACAATGATTTCAGGAGTGGATTCCTTAGTGCCCCTCCCCCATTTAGCCCATCCCCCCCCCACAACCCCTCGTGTAACCCTCAGTTTGTTCTCCATATTTATGAGTCTCTTCTGTTTTGCCCCCCTCCCTGTTTTTATATTATTTTTGTTTCCCTTCCCTTATGTTCATCTGTTTGGTCTCTTAAAGTCCTCAGAGGAGTGAAGTCATATGATTTTTGTCTTTCTCTGACTGACTAGTTTCACTTAGCATAATACCCTCCCGTTCCATCCACGTAGTTGCAAATAGCAAGATTTCATTCTTTTTGATTGCCAAGTAATACTCCATTGTATGTATATACCACATCTTCTTGATCTATTCATCTATCGATGGACATTTGGGCTCTTTCCATACTTTGGCTATTGTTGATAGTGCTGCTATCAACAGGGGGGTGCATGTGTCCCATCGAAATTGCACAAATTGTATCCCCTGGATAAATACCTAGTAGTGCAATTGCTGGGTCGGAGGGTAGTTCTATTTTTAGTTTTTTGAGGAACCTCCATACTGTTTTCCAGAGTGGCTGCACCAGCTTGCATTGCCACCAACAGTGCAAAAGAGATCCTCTTTCTCTGCATCCTCGCCAACATCTGTTGTTGCCGGAGTTGTTAATGTTAGCCATTCTGACAGGTGTGAGGTGACATCTCGTTGTGGTTTTGATTTGTATTTCCCTGATGATGAGTGAAGTTGAGCATTTTTTCATGTGTCGGTTGGCCACCTGGATGTCTTCTTTGGAGAAGTGTCTATTCATGTCTTTTGCCCATTTCTTCACTGGATTATTTGTTTTTTGGGTGTTGAGTTTGGTAAATTCTTTACTGGTTTTGGACACTAACCCTTTATCTGATATGTTATTTGCAAATATCTTCTCTCTTTTTTAAAATTTTAATTAAAATTTTATCTTCCTTTGAAATATAATTGACACACAGCATTAAATAAATTTCAGGTATACAGTGTGGTGATTGGATATTTGTAATCATTGCAAAGTGATCACCACAATAAATTTAGTTAACTTTCATCACCCTACACAGTACAAAAATTTTCTGCATGTTGTGCAACATTTTTTTTTTTAGTGTGATGAGCACTTTAAGATTTCCTCTCTTAGCAACTTCTAAATCTGCAATACAGTATTATTTACTGTACTCATCATATTGGAGATTACATCTCCATGACTTATTTATTTTATAACTGGAAGTTTATGCCTTTGACCCCTTTCATCCATTTCTCTCCCCTACTCCCTGACTTCTGACAACCAAAATGTTCTCTGAATCTATGAGCTTGTTTTTTGTTTTTGTTTTGTTTTATTGCATTACGTTTTTAGATTTCATATATAAATAAGAGCACATAGTATTTGCTTTTCTCTGACTGATTTCACTTAGCAGAATACCCTGGAGGTCCATCCATGTGGTCGCAAATGTTAAGACTTCATTCATTCTTTTTTACGGCTGACTAATATTACATTGTATTTATATAGTGGTGATTTCTTTCTATATTTCTCTGGTTTACAAGATTTTGCTTAATGAACTTGCATTCCTCGTTGAACAAAGTGTAACTTTAAAGAAAAGCGGCTGTTTAAAAATAAAAACAAATTATAGTTAGATAATTCCGCACTTATTATAGCAATAATGGGCTGTGCAATTAAAGATAGCTCTTTTTTTTATTTTAAGTTTTGTTTATTTATTTTTAGAGAGAGCGAGCGAGCAGGGGAGGAGGGGCAGAGACAGGGAGAGAGAGAGAGAATCCCAAGCAGGGTTCCTGTGGTCAGCACAGAGCCCGACATGTGGCTCAATCTCATGAACTGTGAGAGATCATGACCTGAGCAGATATCAAAAGCTGTATCCTTAACCAACTGAGCCACTCAGGCTCCCCAAGGTAGTTCTAATCCTGTCACTTTTCTATTACCTGGACTTCAATTTTTCTTAGGATCTAGGAGGGTGGTGACAATGTTTCCTTTTAGGGGTTCTTGCAAGTAGACATCGTTTTTACCCTCACTTTGGTCACATTGATGATTCCAAGGCTATGCTTTCCTGTATAAAAGGTTTTGTCCCGAAAGAGTGAGTAGGAAGAGGGGTGTCTGGGTGGCTCAGTCAGTTGAGTTTCTGACTTCTGCTCTGGTCATGATCTTGCGGTTCGTGGGTTTGAGCCCATGCTGGGCTTTGTGCTGACAGCGCCCTGATTGCTTGGGCTTCTCTGTCTTCTTCTCTCTCTGCCCCTCCCTCCCCACCCCCCTCAAAAATAAATAAACATTAAAAACAATTTTTAAAAAAGTGAGGGGAAGAGAGAAGAGCCAAGGAGGTCTGGGACGAAATCGTTATTCAGATCTGTTCCATTTCTGACATTCCTGTTTGCTCCGTCAATCTGTCCCCAGCTACAGCAGTGAAGGAATAAATTTGTTCCAACCGCCTCTGTGGTGTTCATGGTATGGAAGCAATTCTCCACGGTCTCATACGTCCACGTTGAACATGACTGTGGAATCAAACAGCCGGCTTCTGCTTCATCCTAGCGGGAAAATTAGGTGGATTGAGGTATTTAACAGATGACCACAGTTTTGAAGCGATGGGGGAATGCTATTGTACCGGTTTGGATTTCCTAAGTTTTAATTTTGGCCCCTCGGCCTGCCCTTTGTTCTTTTGTGCGTTCTTCCAGGATATAGAATGTGCTAGAGCGCATTTAAAAAGACCATTCTTACGTCTGTGCTATAATGCCACATCTCATTCTTACAAAACCTCTATGGTTTTAGTGGCCAGGTCCTTGACCATGTACTGCATGTCAGTAATTGAACATTTCACTTTTGGAGAAAACCAGGCATGTAACCATGGTTTGTAAGTAACTCATAAAGCATATTTTGAGATGTGTTTTTTTACCAAGCTTTTTTTTTTTTTTGCACATTATCTCATTTCTTCTGAATAATAGTTTTCTGTCCAGTGTCACCGTTAACATACTGCTTACTTTGAAATCAATCTCTCCAGCTGTTTACAATTTTTCTACAATGTTTTTTTTTGTTTGTTTTTGTTGTTTTTGTGCATGCCTTAAGTCTCCCTGCTCGAGGATTTTAATTTGGTGTCTGAGTAACGTGCCATTGTTATTAGCATCCTTTTAATATCAGTTTTATGAAAGTCAACCTCCCAGATATGGGATAATTATAAAAACAACCCACATGGTAACTGTCTGGAGTTTTAGTTGCTAATAACGATGAGCTAAAATTATCGACAAAGTGTACTGTGTGACAGGCACTGAGCTAAGTGCTTTATTCCTGTGGATTATCTTAACAAACCCTCCCAATACAGTAAGAATCAGGCACTATTTTTGATTACTATTTTCCAAACGGGACAACTGTGGTTTAGATCCAAGCTTATGCAAAAATGACAAAGGTCTTAGGTCTGATGATTTCCTAAGCCCATTCTCGTAATTTCTAGATGAAATTGCCTCCAAATAAACAACTCCTGTGTATTTCTGCTTGGTTTCAGCGGACAAATTCTGTACCTAAGAGACCAATGCGTCTTGAACACCACAAGGATGTTTTTTCTTTACAGCTTCCAAGAAGAGTGATAAAAATCAGAAAAAAAATTTCCTAGAATCATCAAATATTAGGAGGCTCCAGGAAACTAGTTTCTGACTAGTGTTAGTAATCTGTTAACAAGTAGACCAAAACAAAATTAAATGGATTTTTAACTATATGGAAGTATTTAAAACACTGGGAGCTTTTGGGCCCCCGTGAGCTTTTTGCAAGGAAGATTTGCAGGAGTCTTTCCTTTGTTTCAGTTTGGGCCCTGGACGTGTTGTGATGGAAAAGAAAGGAAAAACATTTCAACTGCAAAAGGCGCACGTTCAGAAACCACACCTCTTGTGAATATCATCATCAGCCTTTTCAGAAAAGAGGTTTTGCTCTTGAGGGCGCATGTCATAAAGCATCAAACACAGTGAGAAAGCCTTACTGAGTTAAGGCTTCTGAGTTAAAAAAAAAAAAAAAGCATGACTTCTGAGTTTTTAAAAAAAAAAAAAAAGGCAGACCTGCCTTGTCTGAAAAATGTTTACATCACAGATAGTTTTGCTTTTGAGGTTCTAGACAAGACAAGTGACTGTACCTGCGGGAACCGACCTAACTCATCCAAATCCTTGCTCTCAATAAAGGGTGAGGGGAGGTTTGCTGGGCAAGAAATGTGCTGATGTTGTTGGGCCCAAAGCCCCACCGGGAGCAGAAATCCTTTCCACACCCTGTACTTTGACAAACCTGTTCTTGCTTTGCTGCCCATGTGCAAGTTTTCTAAATAGCTATGTTTAGATTAGAACTAGGTCTAATAGAAGTTCTAACATGTTGTACTGATTAAACACATTGAGATCAAAACAGACAGACAGAGGTACAAACAGGCATCCTTCTCTGCAATGGCCCATTTCTTAGAGGGCACGGAAAAATGTCTTTAAAATTTCAGAAAAGTTTTTCTTACCCTGAATAGAACAAAGAGCCTTTGGGCAATAGACTTGCTATTTGCTTGGTGGGGATAAATGAAATGCAGGAATAAATACAAAAAAAAAAAAAAAACTTGCGTTTGCTTTGGAGATGGGACCACGCGCGCCTGACCCTGAGAGGCTCGCTGTGAGGGATGGAGCGGTGACCCTGAGTCATTTGGGGGTCATAGCAATTGAGAATCAAGAAACCTTGCCTGGGGATGTGTCCTTGCACCAAATCCCTCCAGCCCGTTTGCCAGATGCTAACTCAATTGGAAGAGTGGGGATTATGCCCAAGGAATGGATAAATCTTCTCACTGATACTCAGACACGGATGTTATTTTATGGTTCTTTTTACAAAGGCAGATGATCGGATTTAAGGAAGGAAAGTGGAGAGCCCGGACAAGTGTAAGCTGTCATGGTGATCTTACTACTTTAATCTTTTAAGTGCATTACCTTATTTTCTATAGTAGACACAGTTCCTCAAAAGCTGCGTGCCATGAGGTTTCTTGCAGTTTCAACAGTTTTGACACATGTATTATTTTAAAAACATCTTGAAAAAAGAGTGCCTTAAAAAGGCAAATGGCATTTTCTAATTTAATTATTTAACAATAGTCAGTCCGTGTTCTGGGTTTATTAGAGCTCGGTGCCCTTGTAGAAGATAGGGCAGAAGTAAAACATAGCAGAGATCACGATATTTACCAAATGGCTACGTAATACTTGGTTATCTATATAATTGTAACTTGCTGAGCAATAAAGCTGAAAATTGACTTTTGAGATCCCCAGTTCCAGCTGTGTTGTATTAAAATAGGAAAGTTTTAAAACTTCTCCTGAAGCTGGACTTAGGAGTCTCCAAGCTGCTTTGCTCTGCTGTTTACTTGCTCTGATTCAGAGTAGAATACTTCTCTTTTTAAGTGGACCGAAGACGTATAATTTGGAATTTGAAATGCAGGCAGTAAGGAAAGCTATATTTAGGATAACTTTGAAGTTTAAAGGGAAAGTATTCGTATCCTAATAAAGATCTTCTTTTGCAATTCTTTTTCAGTCGTGTGCTTACTTGGGGGTGCTTGGTAAATGCACTTGTGATTGTTTTCTAACGTAATAAAGGCAATAGTATTTGAAGCTTTGATAAAGCATGACCCAGGGGGTGTAGGGAGAAGGGGCCAGGGCAGGAATGGAAACATTTTTGGCCTTTCATCACAGAGGCTAAAGCACAGTTGTTAATTGCCAGTTGTCATAGACTTTTGGATAACCTGACCTTTGACCCTGGTTAGCAGAGATCTTCCCTGCCTCCCTCTGGCTGTGCTGAATTCCTTGCCCAGTCTAGACTTGGACACATCCCTGTAGAGCATGCAGACCCTCTTTCCAGTTCTCCTGTGAGACTCCAGTTAGGTCCCGACCCTCTGAAAATCAGCTTACTCATAGTAAATCACATTGGATTCCATTGGGAAGCTTGAGCCCTGAAGAGGCAGAGCTAAGCCTTCCATCTTGTTTTCTTTCACATGGGGGCTCATTAAGGTCAAGAGTGTTGACGTTGGTCTCCCCTGGCCCATTCCCTACTCAGATTCAGCTTGTCCTCTAAAGATGAGTCTTCAAACATACCTGGAGTTCCTAGTGATGCTACATATGCACCTCCAACATACACACATGCACACACACACACACACACACACACACTCACACTCTTCCTTTGAAGGCTCCCCTCCAGGTTTCTGAACCTTCCCACTTTATTTGGGGGAAGGTTACCTGGACTGGTTTAACCAAGAACTGGCTTTGGGGCTGGATCCAGAGACTTGCCAAGATGTCCTCACCCAAGATAAGGGGAGTTGGCAGTCCTGGGAAATCAGGGTAGGACAACTGAGGGCCAAATGCCAGGAGAAGAGTTCGTAAGAGCACCGAATCCAGGAGGTACTGAAAGCAGAGAAGGAAGAGAATGAGGCAGTTGGAACAAGCTCAAGGCCAACAAAGCAGTATTCAGGAAGCAGGGAGGGCCGGATCTCTCCCTGAGAGGCTGCTTCAGCAGATAGGTAAGCTTGGGTTTGTTTTCATGCACTATAGAAATGAGATATGTATGTGAGTGGGTTAGTGAACAGAGGTACTTGTTGACATGCTGTTTCTGTTTTTCCTTTGATCATCAAGATTCATGAATGAATTGGCTATACCTTTCATATCCCCTTTATAATATCTACTCCCTCCTTATCTACCTGTGCAGAGGAAATCCTCAGTTCATTAAAAGCCAGGAGGAGGTTGGTTGCTAATCCCTATGTTAGTGAGCTAAGGCTGCCCTAACAGAATACCACATTCTGGGGCATTAAACAATGGAAATTTATTTTCTCACAGTTCTGGAGGCTGGAAGTCCAAGATCAAGGTGCCGGCAGGTTTGCTTTGGTTTCTACCGTGGCCTCTCTCTTTGGCTTGTAGATGGCTGCCTTCTTGCTGTGTCCTCGTGCGGTCTTTCTTCTGTAATCAAATCTCTTCTTCTTTTAAGAACACCAGTCAGATTGGATCAGGGCCCACCCTAATGAGGTTATTGAACTTACCTCTTTAAAGGTGCTATCTCCAAATATAGTCACATTCCAAGGTTCTGGGGTCTGAGATTCACCATGTGAATTTCGGGAGTGCACAATAGCTGGTAAAACTCTCCAGTCTCCAAAGCCACGCAGCCTGGCCTCAGTCCCAGCGGGTGGGTGAGGTGCCACCGTGAGGGACCCCGCAGCTCCCACGTCCCATGCCGGCACTCCACTAGCAGCTTGGCTCTTTCCTCTGTCTCCGCTGACACCTTTTCTTCCTCAAGGTTGGAACCGGCCTGCTCTTAAGCCACGTCTGGCCTATGGCCAGGTTTCGTTGGACTCACCCTGTGTTCGAAAAGTTTAATTGGTGGCTAAGATGAAAAAGCAGATGCTGATAGTTCACATAAGTACCTCACTTTCTGGCCTTTCCTCAAAAGCTGGAAGACCTGTGAACACTGGGCTTGATTTCCGCGCGACAGCCCTCCTCGAAGAGTCTGGTGGTCGCCTCCAACCCGCTAGTGCCTTCAGCTCCCATCTCTCCTGTAATTGGCCAACCTGAGCCCTGAACGTATTTGGAGTTTTGATTCCTAAATTATTGACATACCCACTAGGCACCCGCCACCCCCGCTGCTTTGACTTGGTTCTAGTCTCACGTCTTCGTTTGCAGCCAATACCTTTCCATTTGATGCCATTCTGACCCTTTTTTTATTTTTATTTTTTTTAATGCTTATTTATTTATTTATTTATTTATTTTTGAGAGCTCGATGCAGGACTCGAACTCATGAACCATGAGACCATGACCTGAGCTGATCATGACCTGAGGTGAAACCAAGAGTTGGGCGCTTAACCGACTGAGCCACCCAGGCGCCCCCTATTCTGACACTTTAAATCACACCTGTTCTCATGTGTTACCACAGGTCAGTCCAAATGCCTGAATTAAAAAAAAAAATTTAATGTTTTTATTTATTTTTGAGACAGAGAGAGGCAAAGCATGAGCAGGGGAGTGGCAGAGATAGAGTGAGACACAGAGTCCGAAGCAGGCTCCAGGCTCTGAGCTGTCAGCACAGAGCCCAACGTGGGGCTTGAACTCACGGACTGTGAGATCACGACGTGAGCTGAAGTCGCACGCCCAACCGACTGAGCCACCCAGGAGTCCCCCAAATGCCTGAATTTTATGTTAAGAAAACCTTCTTCTTTCACTGAGCTCCATATCCAATGTCTCCTTCTACTCTGTCTCATTCACCTGCCCAAAGTGTCTTGCCTATCTATTATTTCACTCTTGTTCAGGCCCTCAGCACCATGTTATTTCAGGCTGTTAGGAACTCCTCAGCTCCTCTCTTCTTTTCCAGATATAACATGCTGTCTCCAAAACACTGAAACATTATTTTCAATGTGTTACCTCTCTGTTTACTCTTTTGCCTACAAGTCTAGTCCTTTACAGCCTTATTTTCCATTTTAGCTTCCTTTCCTTCCTTTTTGGTCAGCAATTGGCATGTGTTCAGTCATTGTGTGTTGAGAAGTGATTGATCCATTCAGAACCCCTGAGTGTATCATTGTGCCTGCCTTGCCTTGATTCATTTCATCCATACCTTTCCACCCCCGGCTATCCAAATTTGCCTTCATAGAACAAAAAAAAAGTGCCTTTGCCTTTTCTTTTGTGTGTGGTCCAGGGCTTTGCACATAGTAGACATTCTACCAATACTTATACATTTTATTTTAAATCACTAACATCCCCAACAGAAGTCTCCGTGTTCTCTGATTCCCAACCTAGCTCACTTATTGTGAGATGGTCCTCAACAAACCCTGTGGTTTTCTTGTACTTGTAACCCTTGTAAATATTAATGAAATGAATACACAGCTTTTAATTACAGTGAAGATACTTTGGAATTTACCCCTCTAGTCAGTCAGTCAGCCAGGAATTACAACCTGACTTCAACTTAATGAAAGGGTGAAATTTCTACCAATCAGAAGAATGGAACAGGCTATCTCATAAGCAGGAAGCATCTCATTCATTTGTTCCTTTGTTCAACAAGAACTGTTAGGGGCATACTAATAGATTGACACAGTATGTTAAAACTGCCTTCATTTCTACTTTCTTCTTGAGAAAAGTAGCTCAAGGACACAATTTTTCAGGAAGCGGAGGAAAGTGTATTAGTTTCCTATTGTTGCTATAACAAACTACCACAAATATTTGTGGTTCGAAACCACACAAATCTATTATCTTCCAGTTTTGGATTTCAGAAGGTTGAAATGGGTTTTCACTGATCTAAGACCAAGGTTGTTCCCTCTGAATGTTCTGAGGGAGAATTACTTTCATTGCCCTTTTCCAGCTTCTGGAGGCTAGACTGCCCACATTCCTTATCTTTGGGTCATAGACTTCTGTTAGGTATTTAGTGACTTAAAATGAAATCTATAGATATTGGTAAAATATCTACTATGTGCAAAGCCCTGGACCACACACAAAAGGAAAGGCAGAGGCATGTTTAAGGCACTTTCTTGGATTATATTAAGAAGACCCAGATGCAAAGATAGTACAAAAGCCATAAAACAAATGAAAAAATACAACAGATTTCATGATGTTTAAGATGATTCATAAATAGACCAATATCGATGAAAAAATGATCAAGTTTGAAAATAGGATACCATATTACAGGAGACCCCATCCTGGTCTCCAAGGGTGTTCAATCACTGTGAATGAGATTGCTGCCCATGAGGAGTTCAAGGCCCATCCTTGCAACTCTGTGGACATTGGGAGGAACTTCAAATGGGCATTTTTGTGGAAAGGACTCAATGAAGAGTTCTTTACAGAAGAGGTGGAATAGTCTAGGAGCTTGAGATTGAATTGGTAAGTACTTTATTTTTGGCTGAGAAATTCTCATTTAGAATGATGCGAGAAAAGAAAGCACCGGGTGCCCAAGATGAAAGCTTCCAATCATAGGGAGAAAAAACGTGACTCACTTGGAACTCTCCTTGGTACCAGGATGTTCCTGCTTGAGTCTCTCCTGCTTTCTCAGAACCATTAGCCTAGCTTGTGTGACCTAGTGTGCGACTGATCTGCACTATACTCCTTTCTTCAGCTATGATCCTTCTTATTAAGCCTTCTATTTTGCTGGCTCTCTACGCACTGCTCTGCTCACTCTCCCACCTCTTCCTCTGCCCATCCTAATTGGCCAAGAACAACTGTCTCAAGCTGAATCCTGCATATTTTTCACCAAAGCTCAAAATCGAATTTATCAAAAATTATCTAGCATAGCATGCCAACATATTAATGTAAAGTTCGTTTTACAAAATGCAAAACAGCTACTTTACATAAACACTCAAGTCTATTTTTATAAATGTACTCATTAGATACTTTCCTTTGAGAAATGGTTCAATAGAGCTCTTACTGTTTCTTCCAATTAGTAATCATTAGCGTTCTGTAGCATTTCCCTGAGAAAGAATATTAAAGGGCTACAATGTCACCAGGGGCAGAACTTCTAAATTTGGAAGCTATGTGAAAATCAATGATTCTGGGATCAAACACTTAGTTGGTCTCATGACTGCATAACATGGTTCTTAGTCTTTAGGATGAAGGTCATCAATATAGACAAAAATTAAGAGAATAGTTCTTTTGTTCTTTTGGAATATTGCAATTCAGGAAGCACTGGCTTCAGTCCAAAATTTAATTTATACTTATAAAATTACAGATTTTCTGTGAGTTACTAAAAGCTGAATAGGCATAGAAGGAAATACCACTCAACTGAAATGTTATTATTTGAATGCCAGTGATGGACTCCTTGACTCGAAATCCAGAAGGTTCTTCTCAACTTTTATTGTTAGTAATAATTAAAATACCTAACATGTATAACATTTTATAGTCCGTGGATTTTTACATAAATTATTAGATAATCCTTAACTTTTCTCTGTGTTCCTGTACAACGATATCCTGTATTGAATTGTCTGTGCTCTGGATTCTTTGAGGGCAGAAACTGTCTTTCCTCAGCACCTTTCAAAATGCCCAGATCATAGCTATGGTTCACTGCTGTTGAATGAATAAAAGGATGGTGTCCATATTCCTTATTGTTGCTCAGTCTTCTCCGTTTGAAATTTTCTTCTTCCTTGCATTCCATCATGACACATTTCCCAGCTCTCCTGCCATGTTTCTTGACAATGCTTCCTTCTTTGTCCTTCTAACTTTCATTTCTCTCCTTAGACTCTAAAGTTCTCTCTGCTCATCCTTTGTTACATTCTCTCACTACACCCCCTTTCTTGGGTCATACACTAATAATTCTCTGTGTGTCAACTCTGGCTCTGTAACTCTCATGTTATTTTGAACCTTGAGAGCTCACCTGTATTCCAGCTCAGTACTTCTAAGGTGTCCTTCCAACATGAAGAATATAATGTTGAAACAAATACCACGGTTGTATTGTTCAAGCCATTCAAGATTTTATCATAAAGAATTCCCAATTTCTTTAGTGCCATTAATAGTCTACATGTCACCCGATCTCAAAGTCATGAGCTCATTTGTTTTTAATGTTTATTTTTATTATTTTTGAGAGAGAGACAGAGTGTGAGCAGGGGAGGGGCAGAGAGAGAGAAGGAGAGAGGGAGACACAGAATCTGAAGCAGGATCCAGGCTCTGAGCTGTCAGCGCAGAGCCCAACGCAGGGCTCGAACCCATAAACTGTGAGATCATGACCTGAACCGAAGTCAGAGCTTAACCTACTGAGCCACCCAGGTGCCCTCATGAGCTCATTTTTTATTCATCTTCCCCATTCCCAATCCCACCAGATAGTTATCCCAACTTAGCCCTGAGTTTCAGTGTTTTTTTGCATTGGAAAGTAATGTTTTGATCCTTCTATTTTAAACATACCATTTAGATTCAATTGTTTTTGCCTAATCTGTAAGAGATCAAGAACACTGAACCAAGAGCATGCCATTTGAGGGAAAAAGTACTCATGGACATTTTTGAAATAAGATTTTTGAGATTTTAAGGGATTTTCACAATTTGGCAATGCTGGAATAGCTAAGAAATTTTTTCATCAAAAATTTTGTATTTATTATCTGACAAATAACATAAGCTATCAGTCTATTCTTAGATTTCATAATGAATATTCTCAATGGGGTAATTAATGGAAAGTAAAACAAGCCATTGCTAAAAAGGCAAATCCAAAACTTGATAGGTCTAACAAATTGGTGGAAAAATCAAATATTTTTGACACAATTTTTTGATCCTTAGAAATGTGACCTGGGTAAGTTAGACTGGATAGGATTACTGGCCAAAAAAGAAAACTCACAATAATGGATCTGAAAGGGTAAAATTTGTTATTGAAAACAAAACAAAAAAATCCAAACAAATATACCAAAAAAAAAGTGACTGATAAATCAATTATTGCTTTGAAACTTTGTCTGGAGAAAAATAATTTATTTTGATTACGATAATTTCAGTGAAATAAGAATAAAAATGGAATAATTAGGAGTAGTTTCTCTTCTCTGTTTACACAATTGATGAAGGAATTAAAGTAGTTTAAGGAATTATACTCTGGAGAATGCTTTCCCTTCAAAAATCCTTCAGTTGCTCTATATTCTGATTATACGTATACTCAGAATATCCTCCAGGTAAACACAATGTGAAAATATCTACTGGATGAAAATGGTGGAGTCATAACAACGTGAGCAAATGTTCCTCTCTGTTTTCCTCTGCTCACTGCCACCATTTGGAGCAAGATCTTCTTTTTCTTCTTCTTTTTTTTTTTTGTGCTGTTAGAGGTTCATTTTTCTTTTCTCTTTTTTTGAATTTCAATTTTATTTTTTATTTTTTAAAGTTTACATTCAAATTAGCATATAGTGCAACAATGATTTCAGGAGTAGATTCCTTAGTGCCCCTTACCCATTTAGTCCATCCAGTTGCAGAAAAAAACATAAACTACCTAGGAATAAATCTAACCAAAGAGGTGAAAGATCTTCTTTTATTTCTGAAATGACTTTTGGGTTCAGTGTCCCTGCAATCGCTTTCTTCGTTCTCCAAACTTTCCCCAAATGACACGTCAACCTAAAATTTTTCAGGAATAATTCTTTTATTGTCATTCTGTGTTGATGCTTAACCTTACAATTTATTTTAATTTTTAATTTTTAAATTTATTTGTTTGTTTGCTTCTTTTGTTTTTGTTTTTGTTTTTGTTTTTTCACACAGCCTCTGGCTCAATCCCTGGGACATCACAAATTCTATACAATTGTTCTTTCCACATTCTTTCCTTACGTCCAAATTCCTAAACCTGATTTTGAAGATGGATTCTCGATGTATTTAAATACTTTTTAAGATAGCAGTCTTTTCTTTCTCTCTTTCTTTTTGCATTCTCTTCCCCAGCCCCCTACCCTACTGGCTGGAAATCTACTCACTACTTTACTACATTTTTCTGTTTCCTGCTTTCCTCAAACAGGTGTCTCCTTTCAGATCATTCTCTTCTGTCCGTCTGAATCTTTCCTGTTCCCTGTAACTAACATTAATCCCTCCTTCTCAGAGCAACTTTCTCTTAGCTTCTCTTAAACAAATGTGAGGCCTCCCTACTAATAACCAACCTAGAGCTTGATTTTTATGAGGTGGGACTTTGCACACTTTTCTTCGATCTCCACCAGAACATCTAAGTTTCACAGGGGTACGAATTATTCTTGAACGTTTTTGAAATCTGAACAGGGCTGGCACGGTTTCTTACACAGGTTAGATGACCATTAACAATTGGCTGCTCAACTATATGAAGACCAGAGGTGACCAGATGTTTCTGTGGAGACCAATTTGATAAGGGTTGTGGTCCCCTGTGGGGACTTGTTCAACTTGAGGCCCAGTGTGGGCAGAGGTGGAGAGGTAGCTGGCGATGAATTAGACATAACTAAAAGGTAAAAATTTTCTCATAAATTCTTCTAGAATTGCTATTTTTTCCTTGTCTTGCACCTCCTTCCGAAATACTTTCCTTAGTGACCATGGACTTGGAAAACAAATGATGCATTGTATTCCCATCTCCATGTATTTTTTTTCTTTCGTTACATTCAGAAGTTTAGAGAGAGGACCTGCAAAGGTGCTTTCTGCAGGAAGGGTATTGATATTGACCCTGCAGTATTAATGGTTGGCACCTGGTTAAAAAAATAGCAGTGTTTCCAATCACTTCACAAGTGTCTGAAGGCCATCTGCTAGAAATATTCCCGATGTTCCTTGTAGTCAGAAGCTTATTTTAAATTTCTAGCTGCCTTTGAAATGAAATTTCTCTACTTACCAGATCAATGTTCAATACATTCACCTTCTTACATATTTGTCCAACTCTAAAGTTAGTCCCTGCTTCTTTACTCTGTCTTGGCACCTTTTTTATTTCTTGGCTTCTCACTATTACACATTTTCAAACAGTCTACTAGCATGTTTATACTCAAGAAAAGAGGTAAACATAACCATACTTTCAGAAAGCCTTAAGAGCATTTGTCTCTGGTCCTTATTACTAAGAACTTTCTTAATGATGTGCTGCCATTAAGAAGTCACAATATGCTTTAAGTATTTCCATCATGAGCTAAAAAATTGCCAATTATCTTCTCTTAATCCAGGACATGATTTTGTTATTATCTATCCGTTTAATAAGAGTAGAGATTAAGCCCATTAAGATGATCTCACTAGCTCAAATAATTGGTAAAAGAGCATGAGATAGAAAGGATAAGTCATTTATATGTGCCCAAGTTTGTGACAAGAAAAGGGAACGAAGTTGGCAAAGAAGGTACCAAAAATGGCTTTGTTATTTGACTTCCAGCTCATTAGTCCCAGCCACATAAAATTGTCAGGTACCCATGGAGAGATTTAAATGCATTGCTGGTTTTCTAGCAAAATAAGCAATATGTTTACTAGCAATATATTTCTAGTCTGATGGGAAAAATGACATACGAGAACTTTGCAGATTTGAACAAATTTCTTAAGATTTCCAACCTCCTTTTACAGGAAGCAATTTTCTCAAGTCCCAGACTCGAAAAATTTTCCTCACCCAAGAATAGAACCATACTAATAAAACAGCCATTTTCTCTTTAAGTACAAACCATCCCCCAGGTTGTGGTACTAGAGACATTTTGGTTATTTCCCCCCTGTTAATTAACACATAGAAATCAATTAGGTTTGCTCCTGTAATTTTCATTTAGAATAGAGCATTAAATTTAACAGATGATCAGTCTTATTACTTTCACTGAGAGGTTTCTTGTAGCTAGTAGCCACCTGCTTGCAAGCATTTTTATATGGTGTTCCACACTTCCTTTTTTGAAAGCAGATTCCCGTAGCATCTGCATCAGAATCACCTGGGACGCTCATTAAATATGCATGTTGTTGGTTCTCAGGGACGTCTACGGAGTGTGCCTGGGGAATGTGAACCTTAACGAACACCTTCAGTGATTCCGATATACACCAACATTTGAGAAATGATGCATCCGTGAGTATGTTTTTAGACAACTGAGATGATTCACATGACAATGAATTATGGCCATACAAATCACCAGTGTCCATAACCGGTATTAGCCAAGAATTCCTGTGTATACTCTCACTTTTGACACAAAGTGGGATGGTCATTTGTGTGTTGCCACTGAAATGAATTCAGCAAATTCACTCAAGAATTGCAAGATAATTGCCGTAGATAAAAACTTAGTTGGAAATGACAATGCCAATACAGCCTTAAGAGTATCTTTGTTTCTGAATGGAAAAGATGACCAAGGAAAAATGGTCAGAGAGAGGGAGATAAATGCAGTTGGAGGTATAGTTTTAAGGAAACAAAAAATTTAATTGCTTTTTTAAAAAAGCTTATTTATTGTGTGTGTGTGTGTGTGTGTGTGAGAGAGAGAGAGAGAGAGAGAGAGGAGAGAGAGAACATAAGCATACAAAGGGCAGAGAGAGAGAGAGGGAGAGAGAGAATCCCAAGCAGTTTCCACACTTTTAGTGCAGAGCCCAGTGCAGGACTCTATTCCATGAGTCATGAAATCATGACCCGAGCCAAAATCAAGAGTCAGATGCTCAACCAACTCAGCCACCCAGGAGCCCCCAAATTCAGTTGTTAATGAACACGGATTGTTCTAATTCAAAGAAAAGTATAAATGTGCATTGGTAAATCTTAGTATTGCATGTAGAAAATACTATTCATTGTCTTTTTACATTATGCATAAAAGCTTAAAACAGACAAAATCAAGTGGATTTTTTAAGTTATTTTTTGTGATTTTCTCTTCTTTTAGAATAAGAGATAGAAGTCAGAAAATAATAGAAGAATGTATCTTCAAGGGAGGATGCAAATAATTATACAATCAAAACAAATTAATAGATTTAATGCAACTAAGACTTCTTTGGTATCTGTTCTGTGAGCAGAACTGTCTTAGGTCCCAGAAAATCAAAGATTAAAAAGCCACTGATTCTACGAAGGAAACTTAAATGTGTACTACTAAAAGAAAGAAGCTGATATGAAAAAGGTGCATGCTGTAGGATTCCACGTGTAAGACATTCTGCAAAAGGCAAAACTCTGGAGATGGTAAAATGATTAGTGATAGCTGCTAAGAGTTAACGGGGAGGGATGAATAGAAAAACACAGAGGATTTTTAGGGCAGAGAAATTACTCTGTATGACACTGTAATGGTATATCACATCATTATATATTTGCCTAAATCCATAAAATGTACAACACCAAGAGTGAACTCTAATGTAAACTGTGGTCTTTGGGGGATAATGATGTGTCCGTGTAGGTTCACTGATTGTAACAAAGGTACCTTTGTGGTGAGGATGTTGATAATACAGGAAGCTATAGGTTTGGACGCGAGAGTGGGAGTTAGTGGATATATGGGAACTCTATTTTCTGCTCAATTTGCCATGAACCTAAAACTGCTTTAACAAATAAAGTTTATTAAGAAATAGTTACTGAGATTTCTTGGAAGACACAATGGTCTAATGGTTGGGATTGATGCTGAAATACCCCATAGAGTCCAGAGTCATCAAGGCAATGGGGAAAGTAAATATTAAGAAGTGGGGCCCCATGTAGGAGGGAAGGGTCAGGGAAGACCTTCAAAAAGTGGGGCATCTGAACTGGATTGTGACAAACCTGTTAGATAGATACATTCCATCATATTGAAACTCCAGTGTATTGACCTTAGTTGGGGAACTTTAAGTCATCTGGTCTTGCTGGAGCAAAACTGGAAGGGTGGGGAGAGCAGTAAGAATGAGGATGGACAAGGAGGCAGGGGCCAAGTCAGGAAGGCTGACATGCTCACACACCCATTCATATATACATACACACACACGCACATACACAAACACATACATACACATGCATATTCGCAAATATGCAGACATATTCTAAAGACTAAGCCTTTTAACCTGTTGGGAAATCACTGAAAAACTTTTAGCAGGAAAATAATGTGGCCTGATTTGCATTTTATAAAGAGCCATAGGATATTTATGGGGAGATAGAAGGGAACAGAGGATGGATGGAAATATCCAGTCAAGTTAACTGGATGAGGTTAAGATTCTATGACAATAAAGGAAAGGGCAGATTCAGATTCAGGAGATATTTAAGAAATTGGGATCAGCTGAACTCGTTGAGTCCTCCCTTGTGGAAGGTAAGGGAGGGAAGAATCAGATATTTGCTCTCAAGTGTTGAGCTTAAGAAAATGAGTGGATGTTACACTTCTCATGGTGATGTCCATCCTCGGCTGGGTGCTGGGGATTCAGCAATGAACAACAGGTCCTTGTCACTGTTAGTGAGAAAAGAAGGCTTGACACAATAGCTACAAGTATGGCATCTGTCGTGAAAGAGGAAGCATAGCTATCTATCCAGGAGAAGCCTGGGATGGAGACCTCTGAAAGCCATCAGTGTATAGTCAAGAGCTGACATCATAAAAATGAATGAGGTGGCCAGGAGAGGATGGCAAATGAGAGAAGGAGAGGGTTGCAGACAGAAATGTGGGCATCCCACTATGAGAAGAAGAGCAAAGGAGCCCATGAAGGAATGGTCAGCAAATCATGGAGGGAGAATCAAGGCATCAAGGGAGGAACTTCAAGAAGAAGAATGAAGTGGCCAGGACATGCTATGGAGAACTTAGATAAAGCCTCAGAGTTGTCCCTGGGTCTTGTGACGTGGAAGACTTTGTGATGCTTACAAGAACTGCTAGTGGCATGGGTGAAGCCTCATAGGAGTGTGCTGAGAATGAAGGACAAGTTACAAGGAAACCAACCAAAGATGACATCTTCCTGATGCTTGGTCCTTGAAGGAATGAGAGAGGAAAGGAAATAGACACAGGATAAAGGGCAAGTGCTTGAAAATGGGAGGCATTGGAACACTTTGAGTAATGAGTGAAAAGAAGCTAGTAGAGAAGGAGGAGTTGAAAATGAAGCAGAGAAAGGCTAAATTATGGAGCTATGTCCATTAAGGTCAGGAGAGCGGGGGTCCATTGATAAGTCTTGAGTGAGCTTTAAACAAGGAGAAGGTGGTTTTTCTTCAAAGCGAAATGGAGAGAGGTAAGAGTGTGTATGCATGTATGGAAACAAGGAAGTGGAGGCTGAGAGGAACCGAGGGGTTCTAAGATAGAAATTCAACTTTTTAGATGTCACGAAAATTGTCAGTCTTGATCATTTTGATATTTATATCCCGTAACATACTATCCTCCTACTTAACCTTTTAGCTTATAAGATTAAGAAAAATGATAAAAAATTAAAAAAATAGTGGTTCCAAAATGAAGTGAATGTCAAACATGAAAAATGGACACAATTTTTAATGGTCTTCCCTAGGGCTTTATATTTAAACAAGGCAGGGGCCTCTGAACCCTATAGATCACAACAGGAACATGATTCCAGAAAATTCTGAGGTCATGTCATTCTTGGAGATTTTTCTAACAAACAGAAGCTTTGCTGTGGACTTCTATAAATATTTATCTGCCATGACTCTTACCCACAGGAGGTTAAAGATCTCTGAATTTTGGATGAGAATGCATGGCTGTGTGATTTGACCTGAATTAGCCGGCAAAAAGAAATCTTCAGATTTTAAACTACTAAGTGCAACAAAATAATGACATCTTTTGCAAACATTACAAGATAATAGGAGGTGGTCCGGTCATTTATGAAACAATGTAAGTACTGTAATAACTTTTATCATTATAATCATATTTAATACATTATATTTGCTTTCAGATCGGTTATGATTGCCTCACCAGAAAATAAAATGGGACATATTCTTACAATGTTATGAGATGTTAACTGGGTTAATTTTAATGTTAGAAATTTGTTAACCTCCTCCTTACTTTTCAGCTGCTCCTAGTTTAAATTTGTCAGCCCGCATGCCATTTTATTCAAAGATTTGCCACGCATTCCCATTAAAATGCATGATCATTTTTTACTTTCCAATGTTAAGATTTTTCAGCTTCCAAACATCGGTAACTTCTTGATGCCTTTATTACACAGGTAGATCATTTTATTGATTTAAAAATAGACATAAGACAATGTATTCAATAGGTCATTCAAGAGAATGAAATATGAAGAACAGAAAGAAAAAGATACCATTATCAATTTTTTTAGAAATGTATTTATTTGTTATTAGCTTGATCACCGGCACGGTGTGTCAGAATCCTTGAAAGAATATTAACCTGAAACAAATGCAATTTTTCCCTTGGCAATTTTTTGGTGTTTATTGAGATAAACAGAATGGTTTTGGTGTGAGGCAAAGTGGAATGGGGAAATATTGTTATATTTTATGGCTCCCTCCCTCCTGTCTGCAACAATTTGACAAGGGAGGGTATATAGTTATTAGTGTGACAAGTAGCATATAAAGGACAAGTTTGAGAGAGGTTTCCCAAATGTGACAAGTCTGATATTTACATGATATTACAGAAAATAAGCCATAAATCTGAAAAGAAGTTTTATAAACTGCCAATAATAAGAAATGGATTTCAGCCAACCATGCTAGAGCAAAGTGCATTTGTTTTCCTCCTCTCTATGGGAAATATGACAATGTAGTTTTCATATGAAGGAGTCATCAAATAATATGCAGGCAAAAATATAGGAAAAAGACTTATAAATATGTTTAATTATTAAAAGGTGTTTAATTAATAGAAATGCTATTTTTCCAGATTTTGTGCTGTCAGCTGTGAAGACTTTGTGATTTCTTGTATTTATTCTCCCATTGTAAATAAATATTCACTTTCATATTTACTTTTGTATTTTGCATTCTTTTTTTTAAAGGCTCCGCAAAATCCATACCTGCCCTAAGGCAGATTTTAGAATTTTCATTGAAAATAGCTTTTTCCAGGACACTTTCAAAAATGTTTTCGTATTTGATGTTTCCCTGGAGAAGCGTCCTTTATCCCTGTCCAAGGAGTCAGCATTTCATTGCTGTGAAATCTTATATTTTACAGTACTTAGGTTTTCCTTAACGATCAATGTCTCTTTTTATGTTTAGTCTATTAGCTTTTATTTTTCTACTACTAGTGGCTCCCATTACACAAAAGAACAAACTCCATGGTTACACTACAATCATAAGACAACATTTACATAGTGATGTTTATGATTTGAAGGTATACATACATAGAAGTAAATGTAGCCGCTAAGTGTTTCTTCGCAAAAATAGCCAGAGTCTTTCTCCCTCTTGTAATGTACTTTCTACAATTAAAAGCATTTCTGGAAACTAATACACACAAAATCCGGAGTATAAAAGGATATTTTTATACTCAATATCTAAGGGTACCGATTTTAGATGTAATAGATGTATTGCCCTGCAGTCATGATAGTTTTAGAAGCCCTTTGCATGACTCTATTTCAGGAAGGATTCAAAAGTAGTTATTTTCGCATTTATTTTCTAAAGTTCAATATCTGGGGACACAGATGTATTTATATATATCTTCATAACACACCTTTGGCAGTCACATATGAATTGATTATTTCAGGATCACATGGTGTTTTCTCTTTCCTGCTATCTTTTCATAGCTGCTCCAGTATTCTTGAATATAATATAAGGTGTCTAAATGGGTAATTGAAGTTCTCCCAAGTCCAAGAAGACTTAAAACCTCTTACAAGTCAGGGCAACTTTGGTCCTCAGTGTACATAACCTTTTTTTTTTTTTTTTAATGAACATGATGGAAAGCAGGAGATATATGGAAATGTTGGGTTCTGAATTGCCCGTGTGAGACGGCAGTGTCCCAGCAAACGGCTGACCACTCTAGTTCCACGGCGTGATAACTTGTGGATGTTTTCCCCAGTCGGCTTTTTCAAGGTCAAGATTGAGGGTGATCCTGAGAAGAGAGCCGTGGCCACCGCCTACACCCCGTTCCCAGCCGACTGTCTAAAGATGTGTGCTGATGTTCACATGTTAGAGGACGAGCAGAAATTAGGCAGGGACAAGTGTAAATGCACTCCTGAGAGTGACAGGCTAACTCACCATCTACCTACTCCGGCCCAGAAGATGGCAAATCTGTGGCATCGTCTCCATAAAGGAAGGAGAGTCTGTTATGGTAGACGCCAATTAGTGAGGGGAAAAAAGAATTGCTCGTTTGAAAGCACTTTGTCACTTCGAAAATCAAGCTCAGCAAACAGGGGCACATACAATGCAATTTTGAAATACTGCCTAACTGTCATATTCTGGCAGGTTTGGCAATATTTCCATTTACGGGAAAGTGTGTGATGCTAATTTTTGCTGTACTTATATCTAGGTGCTTCTGTTGATAATTGGCCAGAAGTTAAAAGGCTCTATGTAGTTAAGCCAAAATTCCATCCACACAAATGAAATAAAGGATATTTACTTCGACTCCTATTTTATCATGTGAGGCAGCGATGGATTCCAGCTAGACACAGTGTATATTTTCCCCTAGACTCGATGTTCTTTAACGTTAACACGGCAACAGATCACAGGATTTATTTTCCCCTGTAGAATCTACTGCAAGCTGCAACTACCTTGTTTTCCTGAATTCCACTTACAGCAGTACTTTGTCTTAGGAAATTGAGTTAGAATTGAGTGTGGTTGTGAAACATATAAATAGTATGTCTTGATGAACTACGGGGCTTGGCAAAAGTGGTTTCCATCTAGGGCGGATACAAGTCAAGATGGGAAGATGATCTTGTATACCTAATTGATAAAAGATTTCTCTGTGCACCCTGCGGATCATTGACTCCCATAAGCGAAAGTGGGAGCTCATTAGGCATTGGCAAACAGGAGTACTTTGGCCTAGAAAAAGTAATTATGGAGAAGCTTTATCCGTAGGGCAATGGAGCTCACAGAGAATTTAGGAACAAAACAGTTTGTCACATAGTTTCTTTCCTTTGTAGAAATCCATTCCTTGTCCAGTCAATTTTACTACGTACTACCTTACCATGTTGTTACATTTTTGGGGTGTGTTTAAAGATCGACACCCGGAGTGGCATAAAGCTAACAGGAGCCCACATAATTCAAGCATTGATTTTAATTCTCCTGTGCTTTTGCAATGCCAATTTAGATTTCATTTTGAAAGCTTGAATTTTTAATGAGTTATTATTACTTTGTATTAGTCCGTGGCTGGAGTCTTAGAAGTTTTGAAGGCATTGATAGGTTTCATTTTTTGCAGTTTTCAAGCAGATTACAGAGAAATAAATGTTCGGTATGGAGTCGCCCATCCAATGGCATCAAAAACTCCACAAAAAGCCCCTGTGAAGTTGAGTTTTATTTTTAACTCGGTGGAAATTCACCACTAATTCATAATAGATGGCTTATCCATTACAATAAATGCATGGGCTCATTATATATCGACTAAATATACTTATTTGTAAAAAGCCATGCCTAGCTATTCTTTTTTTTCATTAAAAAAATTTTTTTTTAATATTTTAATTTTATTTCTGAGACAGAGGGAGACACAGTGCGAGCAGGGGTGGGGCAGAGAGAGAAGGAGACACAGGATCCGAAGCAGGCTTCAGGCTTTGAGCTGTTGGCACAGGGCCCGATGCGGGGCTCGAACTCATGGTCTGTGAGACCATGACTTGAGCCCAAGTTGGATGCTTACCCAACTGGGCCACCCGGGTGCCCCCCCCACCCAGAGTTATTCTTTATCATTTCAAATGACAACCTTTATTTTGGTCATAAATAGAATGATCAAGCTGACTGTGTCTGTTTTAAATTAAGATGATACAACATGTTGGTTTTGCCTGCTGATGAGTAGGGAACAAAATCAAGGTAAGGCAGATATGGAGGAAGACTAGAAAAACCAGCTGTGATGGAATACATGGTTTTTTCCCCCTGCTTCCGCCCAAAAGTCCAACTGAATTCACATAGGCCTTCTCCATGGGCACTGATGCCTGCTGAGCAGACAACCAGGAAGGTGAGGGTAAAGTCGAGGTGACCGGAAGGAGACCAGAAACCAATTTTACCTCTGGATAAAGACAAGTTGGAATAACTTAACAAACAAACAGCCCCCTTTTCATCACTCAATGACTAGACTGCTTCAGGGTGGGCTTGTTAGCTAGCGGTGAGAACCAGGAGCTGTCTGTGTTTCAGACAGATAGGGAGACACCATGTTCTCTTTTCTTACACTCTGAGTTGGTCAATTTGGCATCCATTTGTCACAACACCAGTTGTATTAACTATATTTTTTTGTTCTTTGTACCCTCGACGGTCTGGCATTTGTGGTCTCACTGAGTGGAGAGTCAGCCCCTCCCAAGGTTACCCAGGTTTCATTGTTTTATTTTTATTTTTATTATTTTATTTTATTTATATTTTAATTAGTTAATATACAGTGCAGTACTGGTTTCAGGATTAGAATTCAGTGATTCATCACTCATATACAGCATCCAGTGCTCATCACAAGTTTTCTCCTTAATACCCATCACCAATCTTGCCCATCCCCACCCACCTCCCTCCATCAACTCTCAGTGTGTTCTGTATCATTATGAGTCTCTGATGGTTTGTTTCCATTTCTTCTCTTTCCTTTCTCCATTCTCATATGTTCATCTGTTTTGTTTTTTAAATTCCACATATCAGTGAAATCGTATGATATTTGTCTTTTTCTGTTTGACTTATTCCAATTCATAATACACTCCAGCTCCATCCATGTCATTGAGAATGGTAGGATTTCTTTTTTTTTTTTTTTGGTGGCTGAGTAATATTCAGGTGTATATAGATACCACATCTTCTTTATCCATTCATCAGCAAATGGACATTTGAGCTCTCTCCATAGTTTGGCTATTGTTGATAATGCTGCTAGAAACATCAGCGTGCATGTACCCCTTTGAATCTGCATTTTTGCATCCTCTGGGTAAATACCTAATAGTGAAATTGCTGGATCATAGGGGAGTTCTATTTTTCTTGAAGAAACTCCATACTGGTTTCCAGAGTAGCTGCAGCAGTTTTCAGTCCCACCAATGGTGCAAAAGTGTCCCCCCTTCTCTGCATCCTCACCAACATGTGTGGTTTCTTGTGTTGTGAATTTTAGCCATTCTGACAGGCGTGAGATGGTATCTCATCATGGTTTTGATTTGTATTTCCCTGATGATGACTGACGTTGAACATCTTTTCATGTGTTTGTTAGCCATATGGATGCATTCTTTGGAAAAGTGTCTATTCATGTCTTCTGCCCATTTCTTAACTGGGTTATTTGTTTTTTAAGCTGTTGAGTTTGATAAGTTCTGTATAGATTTTGGATACTAACCCTTTATCAGATATGTCATTTGCAAATGTCTTTTCCCATTCCATAGGCTGCCTTTTAGTTTTGTTGATTGTTTCCTTCAATGTGCAGAAACTTGTCATCTTGATGAAGTGCCAATAGTTCACGTTTCCTTTTGTTTCCCTTGCCTTCAGTGATGTGTCTAGTAGAAGTTGCTCTGGCCAAGGTCAAAGAGGTTGCAGCTTGTGTTCTTTCTAGGATTTTGATTGTTTCCTGTCTCACATTTAAGTCTTTCATCCATTTTGAATTTACTTTTGTGTATGGTGTAAGAAAATGGTGCAGTTTTATTCCTTTGTATGTCACCATGGAAGCAGCAGAAAAAGAAATCAAGGAATCAATCTCATTTACAACTGCACCAAAAACAATAGGATACCTAGGAATGAACCTCACTAAAGAGGTAAAAGATCTGTACTCTGAAATAGAAGACTTATGAAAAATACTGAAGAGGACACAAAGGAATGGAAAAACATTCCATGCTTATGGACTGGAAGAACAAACATTGTTAAAATGTCTATACTACCCAAAGCAATCTACACATTTAATGCAATCACTCTTAAAGTACCATCAGCCTTCTTGCCAGAGCTAGAGCAAACAATCCTAAAATTTTTATGGAACCACAAAAGACCCCAAATAGCCAAACAATCCTAAAAAAGAAAAACGAATTTGGAAGCATCACAATTCTGGATTTCAAGCTACATAGCAAAGCTGTAGTCACTGAGACAGTATAGTCCTGGCATGAAAACAAACACAAAGATCAATGGAATAGAATGGAAAACCCAGAAATGGACCCACAACTATATGGTCAACTTATCTTTGACAAATCAAGAAAGAATATCCAATGGAAAAAAAGTAGTGTCTCCAACAATTGGTGTTAGGAAAACCGGACTGAGACATACTTATGTTTTAGAGATAAAAAAAAGCTCTTCTGGAACACACATTTTTCATATGTAAACTAACCAATCTGGAGCCCACACCCTCTATCTCCTTTATCAAACTGTCTCACACCAAACCAATATTCTCCTTCTCTACATGAACTCAGGGCCATGTACCTGGCAACTGGATAGCTTCTATGCCCCAAGGTTCCCTGGAATTATTCAAACCAGCCAATCCTAAGCTGTTTTAGTCTGTCCTGCCTTGTCTTTCCCATGAAAGCCACTAAAGTCTCTGATCTGAATTTTCCTCTCTTTGCTTCTGCTTCCGGACCAAAACTGGTGCTTCCTTATGTTCCCTTGCATGATGTAGCATGTTCCTTCTTGGGAAATGTCAACAGTAAAATTCTCTCAATGCCATTGGCGTCTCAGTCAGTCACCTCTATATATTAAAATCTTATGGGTACATTTTGAGACACTCAGCCTTGATTATATAGTGAGTGGTCATGAGATAAGAGCTCTTAGCTTGAACTATTTTCCAGTAGTTAGGGTATTTGTAAAGATTTTTCTTGGCTTGGGACTGAATGAGCCAAGCTTATACGTGACAGTCATCACCTTGGGAAGTTGGATCAGGCAGAAACAAAGAAATGGCTAAACATATCAGTATACAGCAATAGTTCAACCCATATGGACAAAGAAAGACAGAATTTATATCTTGCTTTAGGAATGCCTTGCCATTTTTTAAAGTGCAAGTCTTCTGTTCATTAGTTAGAATATTAATCTTAATTCCATGGTTCAGTTTATCAGCATATATCTTCCAAGCACCCTGTTAAGTGCTGTGGAGGCCGAAAACAGGCAAAGCATTATTTTTACTCTTAAAGTTTATGCAATCTAAATAGTAGTCACACCATTTCTGCTAGCCTGAGTTTCTTAGAAGTTGAGGCCAAGGTAAGATTAGATGTAGAAGAAACATTTTGGATGAAATGAGAGGCTCGTGGATCGCTTGCTTTTCTGTACAGCTCGTGACTGCCCTTGTTGTAGACTATCTTTTCAAGGGTATTTGTAGAGTAAACAGCCTTGGAGTCAGAGATAGTACAGAGCACAGAACAGAATGTTTACTGTCTAGTGTATTAAAAATACTGTCTCCCTTCAAGGTACAGTTCAGGAAGACTTAAGAGTCGTTATAAGAAATTCAAATTTTCTAAGATTGGGCAACCTCTTATATTAAAAAACAAACTTCTCAAAAACAAAACCCCAACACAATCCTCCATATGAGGGATGCCACCTTGGCCTTTAATGTCATCCTGTGGGATTTGGGGTTTGAATAACTAGAGCAAATGCTGCTGTGAGCAAGGCACTCTCCTTTATTTTTCATCCAAGAGTCTCTTGTCTTCTGCCAGCATCCATAAAATGGTGGCAGGCCAACTTGCTAGCTTGCAAGCAAGGTAAGCAAATCTCAGACCCTTCAGAATTCTTGGCAAAACACCTATGAAGGAAAACGGGAAGGAAACTGGCATATCCTGAGACAGCTCTTAGACCATGATACACGCGCTTGTATTAGAGAGAGCAAAATAAAAAAAAAAAAAAAAGGTTGGGTGAAGGAATCTTGGATGGTGTGCAGTTATAAGAACATTTTGAAAAGGCTGATGAGGAGTCTTCCAGCCAATGACCCTCTTCAGAGCTGCCCCACATCTCATGGCTTGCTCACTATTCCTGCTGCACTCAATCACTGGCTAGAAGCAGCCTGTGGGAAGCATGGCCTTGGATCAGAAGTGATGGCGGATTCAGAACATAACATCTGGGGATGCCTGGGTGGCTCAGTTGATTGAGCGTCTGACTTTGGCTCAGGTCATGATCTCGGGGTTTGTGAGTTTGAGCCCCGCGTTGGGCTCTGTGCTGACAGCTCGGAGCCTGGAGCCCGCTTCAGATTCTGTGTCTCCTTCTCTCTCTGCCGCTCCCCCACGTGTTCTCCGTCTCTCTCTATCAAAAATAAATAAATATATAAAAAAAAAACAAAAAGAACATAACATCTGGAACATTGGCCAGTACTTTATAGTGAGAGATCTGAGAGTCAATTAAGAGTCCTGTGATTCCAAAATGCTCTATTTTAAAAACAAAGTTGACCACACTATAATTTAAAGAGTTCAGAAAAATCTAGTGCATGGAATATTTAAAGTTTGGGTTGAGGAGTGTGTTGAACAGAACTCTTGGTTATAAGCATCTGAAACCCAAGGCATAGTAACTTTCACAAAAAAACAAACAGAAAAAAGAAAAAAAAAGGAAAAAAGGAAAAAAGGAGTTTATGGTCTCACGTAACTGAAGAGTGAAGAGTCAAAGCTGGTATCAGTGTCTCCCAGGGATAGCTGGGCTGGGAGATCAGATGATGTCTCTTGTTCTACCTTCTGCTCTGCTTCCTTCTGTGTTGATTTTTCTTCAGGCAGGTTTTCCATGTGGTGCTGTGTTATCCTTATAGGTCTTAATACCAGAGCAAAGGGAAATTGTCCTCTCTGATAATGCCAGCCAAAGCCCTTGGACTGACCCTCATTGGCCCACTTTGGATCAAAACTATTGTGATAACCAGTCGCTTGACTTGAGAGACATCGTCTTCTGCTTGCCCAGCCCTACTATGTGCTCAGCCTTCCGTGTGCTCAGCCTTATGCCAGGGAAGTGAACTGAAGCAGATCACTAACAGCCCAGCAAGTGAAAGAGCAACCACTGGTAAAAAAAGAATGATGCTGAGTAAATAAAGGTGTTCATTAGAAGGAGAATTTTTTTTTCCTCCAAGCTTCAGTGATGGTGGTGACTATTGAGATTGGTTGGTTGTGGCTGAAGAAACTGAGACGTTTGGTGTCAGCTGAGGATACAGAGGTTAAGAAAGGTATTAACAGAGGAAGCGGATGAAGTCAATGGTTGGATCTGGAACATTCTCAGGCAACCCGGAGCCTGCAGCCCGCATACTGATGCCTCCTACATTGTTGCCACTCTTTGTAATACGATTTTGGGCACCAAAAGATATCTTCAGATGGCATGGCCTCTAAGAATAGAAGTTATACTGGAACATGGAAACATAGCTAGATAATACGACTTTTAGAAATTCAGAAAGAGAAGAGACACCTTTGACTTTTCCTTTAGTTATATTGCTCATTGGGAGAGAAGTCTTTAAAACTTTGTTTTCCAGAATCTTTGAGTTAGTGAATGGTACACTTGGCTTTGTGAAGACCATCTTCAAATACATGAAATTACATGACAGTTTTTGGGCCCCCAAGTAGGTTTGTCCTGTTTCCTTCCTTCACTGAAGCTCAAGGTATCAACAGACTAAGCCAATGAATAAAGTTCTCTGGAGTGTAGTTTATCTGATGTCATTTTGGACCCAGTGGTCTCAATATTTCTTTTCAACTCATTCTCAGAGGCAACTGTGGTACTAAGGCTAGGGGTTAGAATATGTGGGTCCTCTATCACTGCACACTATGTCCTCAGGAAAACCCTTTAGCCTTTTGAGTAAAGATGGGTATAATGATGCATCTCTAAAACTGTTGAGCCAACCAACTGAGCTAATACACGTGAAGCTGTACCCAGATGTAAAAAATGAAAGGTATTGTGACCTTATTCTCAAGGCTGGGACATTCAGGCCAAAGATGAAGATATAACAAAATCACTTATTTTGTTTCTTTTAAGTCGTAACACATAGGATAGATTCTCTTTTGCCTACCCCTAGGATGATTTTTACCTATCAGTTGGCTTTAAAAAGTGAGTAGCATTGTCCTAACTCAGAATTCAGCAAACCTGCAGATCCCCGTGATGCTGCGAAGGAACCCGCTTCTTTTTTCCTCTCTTTGTTTTGGTATTTGTCGGTCTCTAATTTCTGTCCTTTGAGAAAAAGCTTACCTCACCATCAACTCATTAGTGCTTTAATATGGGGAAAGCTGATTATAAGCAATCTGAACACGGAATGTTCACGCAGAGCAATCAAGCTAATAATACCTTGCAAGAATATTTCCCCTGGATCTATCATTTTGGCTGTTCTTGTCAGATTTTATGTGTATGGGCATCTAAAGTGCTTCTAACCACTCTGCTTCTGGGATCCTGCATGTGCTAGAGTCTTTCCAGCCAAAAAAAAAAAAAAAAAAAAAAAAGGCTGCATGAAGTCATATGTTTAGGGGGAGCGGAAATGAAATTGTTTATACGTTACCACTTAGCTCTCAATTTGTTACTTGATCAAGATATCCCAAGATTTGGTCCAAAAGCAAATATGAGATAATGTTACCATAGGGCACAGGGATTAGGTAACCAGAGTGGAAGGAAGGAAGATTCACACTGAGTACCCAGGGAGAAATGAAGGAATTTGAAACTCATCCGAATCCTTTCCTTTTAGTCTGTCTCCAAGAGGCTAAAACATCTGGTGAATCACGTCAAAGACTCAATCAATCATCCCTGTGTTTGGTTTTTATGATGCCAGACATCTGGATTGACTGAGTTTCTCTTTTCTTTAATTAAATCAACTCGATGTTTTGACTTCCTGCAGAATCAACTTCGGTCTAAATAATAGACACCACTGTCCTGTTTGTATTCCTACTCGGTTGGGATGCTTTTCATTTTCGTGTTAATTGCTATTGATTGTATGATGGATTGAAAATGGTTTCGAATATTGTATATTTGAGCATTAACGTAAGTTTTTTTAAGCTCTATTTTTTTTTATTATATTGCAAAACTATTTCTGAGAAGATCAACATTACACTGTAACTGGCCACAACAGAACTTGGATGTCAATAAAAGTAATTATTCTTTTTTTTCTAGCTTGTTTTATTTTTTATTTTTTAAAATTTACATCCAAATTAGTTAGCATCTAGTGCAACAATGATTTCAGGAATAGATTCCTTAGTGCCCCTTCCCCATCTGGCCCATCCCCCCTCCCACAACAGAGCGTTAACGTAAGTTTTAATAAATCAGAAAAACAAAATTGACTTGATTGATTTGTTTTTTTTCTGGAAGGAACACGGGATGTTACCTACAATGAATGGTGGTTGAAAGAGTTGAGGAAATGTTAAATAATTATACAGCTAGCTGCCTGCAGAGATCAAAATATCCTCTTTGATGTAAAGACAGCCGGCTCTGCAGTCCTTTTAACTGTGTGTGACAAGGACACACAATTTATCTAATTTACGCATTCCTAGCTTTTCTGGTCTATAAGAATTTGGTCTGGTTTTGTATTATTTTCAGATATCCTCTGCTTCCTTATCTGGAGAGGCTTCTGGGCAAGTTGATACTGGGAGGACATTTAAAAAGAAGTGAAAAGAAACTCTGGACACATACTGGTTTAATGAAATATTATATTTTCCAGGAGATAAATGAAGCCTCAAAACAGACAAAACAAAGTTTATCATGCTAAATATGGGAGAGAAAGCAACTGAAGAAGTTTGAAATAACATCTCAGACCTCACTTTTTTATGGTGTTGACATGGGGCCTGACTTGCACACAAGTCAAAAACGGCTGCTTTCTCACGAAGGTGATTCTGTCCCTTGGTTTCAAAGATGTCTTGATGTGGTTGTAGTTAATCTTGAAAAGCAGGTGAATTATGAGTTTAGGATTCTTATAATCATTGAGCCAAACTGGCTATTTGATATCTGTGTTGTAAGCGTTATAGGACACATGTCTAAATACAATACCTAAAAGTTTTCACCAAAATTAGGCACAGCTCTTGTCCTGCAGAAAGTGCCCCCCAACCCCACCCCAGTGTGCCTTTAGTCAGACCAGTTGCTAAAAGTAAAAACTACTGTGAACTTTAATGTTACTCTACTAGACGTGGCTATTTCTTTATACTTTTTCTGGAGTTGAGTTTACAGACGTTTCCAGTGCATGACCTGGCTTTGACAGTAGTTTCCACTGATACTCTGTTGGTAGATAGAAAGTTCCAGGCACTCACATGCAGTTTACATATATTATTTCTTAGCTACTGCTCACAAGACTATAGAACATACCATTAGTAACAGTGGCCAATACTGAAGCTCTGGGAAGTTAAGCAACTGACTCAAAGTTAATTCAGTTTTGAATTAGCAGTATTTATTTTAAGCATATGTTTATATACATACACACCTTTTCACTACAGACATTTTGGAAAAGATAGAAAATTTATTACAAAAAAATTTTTTAATGTTTATTTTTGAGAGAGAGAGAGAGAGAGAGAGAGAGAGAGAGAGAGAATCCAAAGTAGGTTCCAGGGTCTGAGCTGTCAACACAGAGCCCGATGTGGGGTTCCAACCCACCAACCGTGAGATCATGATCTGAACCGAAGTCGGATGCTTAACCAACCGAGCCACCCAGGTGCCCCAAAGATAGAAAATTAAAAAAAAAGAAAGAAAGAAAGAAAGAAAGAAAAAATACACTCAAAATGTTATTTCCCTGAGATAATGACTATTAATTTTTTGGTGTACTGACTTACATACACATATATACATAAATCTTTAAATAAGTACATTTAAAACCATAGACTCTTAGCAAGCACATTATTTTGTAATATTCCTTTTTATAAACATAATTGACAATTTCTTCCCTATCATCGGCCATTTTCTAGGGCAGGGATCAGCGAGTGAACTTTTCCTACAAAGGGCCAGAGGGTAAATATTTTATGATTTGTGGGCAAGCCTGTCCCAACTACTTACCCCGGAGAAATCAGCGATCCAGAACGCATCAGTGAGTGTGCGCGATTGTGCTCTGATAGTATTTTCCTTACAAAACAAACAGTGGGCCAGATTTAGCCATGGGCTATAGCCTTCTGATCCTTGGTCTACAGAATCATTTTTAAAAATGACACCGATAGGAGTTTGTCACATGGCTGTATGATTATTTTCTTGTAAGCATTTATTTAGTTCATGACTGTTGAGAAACAGTAACGTGATGAAAATTCTTATAACTGAGAGTTGGTACACATGCGCTAGACTCTCCTTAAGATAATTGCCTGGAAAAAAGAATATCTGAGTCCTATGGAAAGTCTTTGGAAAGTCCTATGGAAAGTACATGATATTTATTCCCAAATTACAGTGCATAGGGTTGTAATTTCCATCCTCACCAGTGGTGTAAAGGAAGGCCTTTTTATCTATATCCTTGCTAATCATGAACACTGGGAGGTTTCTTCTTTTCTTTTTTTTTTTTTTTTTGCCAATTTGTTAGACGAAAACAACAGCCACTTGTTTGAATTTGCATGTTTTGATTTTTCCTGCCTCTGATAGTATTTTCTGCTTTTCACGTGCTTAATATTTAACCATAAGTCAGCTATTTCCTTCAGATCAACCTAATTTTATAAATGATGGAAACATGCAAATTTAGTTTAGCATATTAAATAACTTATATCCCTAGTTAGATTAACACATAAAGTGTTAGATTAGCATATAGGTGCTGCTAAAGCAGTCCCTGCTAGTCCCTCTTTGTTTACGAAACTATTTCTTTTCTTTTCTTTTCTTTTCTTTTCTTTTCTTTTCTTTTCTATGTCTATTTATTTACTTTTGAGAGAGAGAGAGGGCAGAGAGAGAGGGAGAGAGAGAATCCCAAGCAGACTCTGCACTGCCAGTGAAGAGCCCGACAGGAGACTTGGATTTATGAACTGTGAGATCATGACCTGAGCCAAAATTAAGAGTCGGATGCTTAGCCCACAGAGACACCCAGGTGCCCCAAACTGTATTTCTTTTCTAATCTCACTTCCTTTGACTCTTGTCCATAAAATAAGAAAGTGTCTTTTTTGAAAGCTTTTGCTCTTCATTTGGCCCTCACTGGACCCTCCCCATGGAAAACACACTTTCTCTGACTTATTGGAAGGCAAAATTTTGAGATTCCTTTATCCAGACTTCTCCATGAGGTGGAATAAATGTGCTGTAGCTTATGGGCATTGTTACTGGTTGAAATATATCTTCCAAAAAATAAAGTCCAAATCCCCCAGTACCTGTGAGTATCACCTTATTTGGAAATATGGTCTGTGAAGACGTAATCGAGTTAAGATGAGGTTGTTAGTGTGGGCCCTAATCCAATACGACTGCCAGCCTTATAAGTGAATGACACAGAGAGACAGGGAAAATGTGAAGGTGAAGGGGGAGGCAGAGTTTGTAGTTATGCTGCTATAAACCAAGGAACAGCTGGGCTGCCCGCATGTGGAAGAGAGAAGGAACGGTCCCCCTTAAGAGGCTTAGGAGGGAGCATGGCCCTGCCCACACCTCGATTTCAGACTTCTAGCCTCCAGAATTGTGAGAGAATGTTTTAAGCCACCCAAATGGTAGTACTTTGTTATTGCAACCCCAGGACCCTTGCACAGGTATGGATGTCTGTCAGCTACTTTAGAACTACACAGTCCAGAAATTCTCCCCGCTCTTTTCTCCTTCAAGTGGGGCTCTTGTCAGAGCAAAGCTCTTGTTCCTGATGGCTGATTTGCCTGTGGCCAATGGGTTATTTATTACAAGAAGTAAGGAGGAGGAAGTTGGTTAGGCTCTGAGCCAGATCGCTGTCTTATCCATAGCTGAGCTACCATTAAAGATGGTATTGTAGGGGGCGCCTGGGTGGCTCAGTTGGTTAAGCATCCAACTTTGGCTCGGGTCATGATCTCACACTCCGTGAGTTCAAGCCCCACATCAGGCTCTGCGCTGACAACTCAGAGCCTGGAGACTGCTTCAGATTCTGTGTCTTCCTCTGTCTCTGCCCCTCCCCTGCTCATGCTCTGTCTCTCTCTGTCTCAAAAATAAGTTAAAAAATTAAAAATAAAAAGATGATATTGTAGGAGCCC
This sequence comes from Prionailurus bengalensis, assembly GCF_016509475.1. Classification (NCBI taxonomy): domain Eukaryota; kingdom Metazoa; phylum Chordata; class Mammalia; order Carnivora; family Felidae; genus Prionailurus; species Prionailurus bengalensis. The sequence continues at coordinate 210,669,662 of NC_057345.1, read as the reverse complement.
CTGGGTAAGCATCTGATTTCAGTTCAGATCATGATCTCGTGGTTTATGAGTTGGAGCCCCGCCTAGGGTTCTGTGCTGATGGCTCGGAGCCTGGAGCCTGCTTTGGATTCTGTGTCTCCCTTTCTCTCTGCCCCTCCCCTGTTCATTCTCTCTCTCTCTCTCTCTCTCTCTCTCTCTCTCTCATTCTCTCAAAAATAAATGAAAACATTAAAAAAAAACCCAAGATGATATTTTGATCTCCTACCTCATTTCCTCCAAAATCTCCACAGGAAGATGGACCTGGAAGTCTCAAAAATAACACAGGACACTGGCATTTTGGTGACCAAAATACCACCTAGAGAGGCCTGGCTCCTTGCTTTGAGTGTGGTGGCTGGTATCTGAGTGGAGATGTGGATGATTTATCTTAGATTTACAGTGAGTATGGCTTCAGGGCCCTTGTGTCTGATATTCATTCAAGAAGGCATGTTGTGGTCACATCTGGTATCATAGATCTTTGATTATTAGAAAGGGAGATTTTATTTTTTTAAAGCTTATTTATTTTGAGAGACGGAGTGGGGGAGGGACAGAGAGCAGAGAAAGAGAGAGAATCCCAAACAGGCTCTGCATTGCTAGCACAGAGCCTGACACTGGGTTCAGTCTCACAAACTCTGAGATCATGACCTGACCTGAAACTAAGAGTCAGATGCTTAACTGACTGAGCCACCCAGGCGCACCCCCCCCCCTTTTAAAGCTTATTTATTATTTTGAGAGAGAGAGGGAGGTTTTAAATTCCCGTTAGTTTCTACCTTAAAATGGAGAATACATCATACAGATTTTTTTTCTGCACTGGTGGAAGAAATGCTTTGTTTCCCTTTATCTGTATATATTTTTTCAGCCAACACTTTGAACTGCAAAGGCGGGTAACGTTTCCACTGGGCCTCACGACACTTGTGTATGAGTATTTTATTTAGTATGATCATGAGTAGGCAGCACGAGGTGCACTGCCCTACATCTATGCCTTCTCATCTTATTTTGAAGTACTTTGAAGGATGAAGAAGGAGCCGTACAAGGGTTAATCTCGTGAATTCATGAAAGCATCAAGAAGAGTGGAAGTCCTTATCACACACCAGATAACTAATCTTGGGTCGAAAAAAATACCCTGCGATTATTATTAGACACTCAAAGGTTAGAATGGAATTTAACAAGCTTGTTCCTGGAGCACTGATGTTAGAACAGCTTACCCAGAAAAGCTGGGAGGAATGCAGCTGGTGGATGTAACATGTTTTCATCTTTATGTCAAAACATGAACTGTAGGACGGAGAAAGTAACACAAGTCATGCTGACTTCAGTGGGGCAGGCGAAGGATCTTCTTATTTAGAAACACGAAAACCTTGGTTGATCGATAAAAAGGCGGTTGGTCCAGACCCGTTTATAAAGGTGGGACTGGGCGGCTCTCTGTGATGAGACTGAAGGGTCAAGGCTGGCAGAAGACATAGAGAATTACAGAAGTGTTGGCATGACTGATGGGGTGGTGAAGTCCAATTAGCCAGAGTTCATGACTGAGCTATGATGGACCTGGAGGGATCAGACTCTGAGTGCTCCCATCACAGGTTCTCATGACAGACAGGTGCCCAAGGGTGAGGCCGGTTCAGAGAAGCAGGTGTTGGGTGGGGGCCGCTGGGACCAGTCATTCAGCTACAAGGTCCAGGGGACACCAGGGTACCATGTGGATTTAAGGACTCCATCTGATGGCCATGCCTCGACTTCATGAAGCCAGAAGCCAACTTAGAGAAGAGGACCCAGAAAACTGAGCATTGAACTCAAGAGACTATTTATTTATTTATTTATTTTTATTAAAAAAATTTTTTTTAGAATTTATTTATTTTTGAGAGACAGAGACAGAGTGTGAACGGGGAGGGGCAGAGAGAGAGATATATATAGAATCCTAAACAGGCTCCAGGCTCTGAGCCATCAACACAGAGCCCCATGCAGGGCTCCAAGCCATGAACCGGGGAGATGATGATCTGAGCTGAAGTTGGATGCTTAACTGGCTGAGAGCCACCCAGGTGTCCCTCAAGGAGCTGTTTAAACTATTGTTTCAAACTAAGTGAATCTTCGGAAGTGAAGTATAGTTTCCTCCCTTACTACCCGGCAGATAGGGTGCCATGAATGATGGGATGATAGGTCACATGATATTTCTCAGTTTTAGGGAAATTAAGTACCATGTCTTTTTGTTGCACATTTGACTACAGTGTAAGTTAAGTCCAGTCCTCTAGCATAAAGGGGTTCTTTTATGTGAAAACAGGCTCATGCACGTATGCTATTTCTAGTGGGCTCCCAGAAGAGATGGCCCTTCTCCCTACCTGCTGGCCCCTAGACTGTACCCTAATACCACAACCTCTACATGCCCACACTTCATGCCTGGACTCTGCGAGAATGTGCTATGCTTTATTGGTTTACTCCAGAAACAGGTGTGGAGGAGGAGAAACCAATTACATTAATTTTAGGCCACCATCTCCTCCTAGCTGGCCTTTTGTCCAACTTTGGAAAGTTGATCTGTCAAAGAGGACCCAGGATGAGACTCACTGCCATGATTGCTGTGTGCAGACGGAACTAACCTGTGACCTGGGCTGGCCATTGGTCTGGGCTGCTGATTCCTTGTCCATTCATTCCTTCATTCAATAAATGTGTGCTGAGGGGACTAAGTCGCATTCTCACAACTAGGAAAGAAGAGTTGTTACACATTTTCCCCTCAAGGAGCTTCCAGTCTGAGAAGTAAACAAGGTATTTTTCACACAAAACTTGTTTCAGAAGTTGAATGTGGGAATATAGAACTTGATGAAATTTGAAAAATGAAATTATGTATTTGGGTTGACTCTATAATAGAATGTCTTTGGCAACCAGATATCAGAAGGGCTCGAGAAAGAACACTGAACAACAATGACCTGGTCCAATTATCTCTACATCTGATTTCATAAAATAATTTCTTATAGAAAGAGCTACTTCATACACGAACAGTAAACTGAGGAAAGAGTGTAATGGAACATCAGAAACCTGTTTCTTAATTTGGGGGAAAAAAAAGATTTTTTTCTGCTGTTGGGTTATGATGTCATCTTCGAATGATAGGGAAAAACCATGCTTATACACATCAGGGAAAGGAAGCCCAAGTCTAGCCAATATTTATGCAGGAAGCGAACACAACATGTGGGACCCAAACTTGCCTCTGTCGTACTTCCCAGTCTTTTGCTGTTTTGCCATACGTGGCCACCCAGTGTCATCGACTTTTGAGGCCCACCCAGGCGATCTTGGTGTCAGCAATAAAAGATGCCATTGCAGTTAGGCGTAAACATGAAAATTTGTGTTAAATGTGCTAAATCACAGCTAATGAGATTCCAGGCATTTCTCTGTAATATGCAATGGAATTTATAACAATATGCTTGTATAAACCATGCTACTGGGATTACTGGGCTTCCAACTTATAAATAAAAAAAATAAAATTAAACATGAAGATACTGAATATGAAGAAAGTGATAAATAAAATTAAACATGAAGATACTGAATATGAAGTAAGTGATAAAGATTATGTTCTCCCGAAGAGATGAGGGTGCTTTGATTTCTGGTCATCTGAATTCAGTTCTCCGGCACAGTCTACAGAGCTAGGAAAAATGTCAGCATCAGAGTTTCCTCCCAAAGTGGGGTGAAGTTTGATGGTGTTCCTTCTTCAGAGCCTTCCTTTTTTGAGTACAAGAGCAGTTGTACATTGTTTACAGAGATAAATGTTTTGTAGCTGACCTATGATTGCTTCACTCAAACGCATTACTTCCTCACTTTTACAATTTAAAAACCATAGCCTATTAATGTATTTGCTAATAGCAAGGACAGCTCAAGTACACTAATTGTACATGTCATAATTTATTTAGCTTTACATTGACTGTAATTTTCAGTCTGTCTCTGAGAAATCTTAATGCATGTTTGTAGTCCGGTGTATTTATTAATAGCAGTCTCTGACTCTCAGAAGTGTCCTGTTTTGGATGATAAATTATACAGTCAACTTAATTTAGCACTATTTGTATCCCTGGCTCTGTGCTAAGTATTTGATGGGTGTTATCTCATTGAATCCTAAACTAGCAAGCAAACAGACCTACATGATTTCTGCCACTGCCTTTAACTGCTGTATCAGATTCATCCTCACACTGAGATTTGATGGGTCAAGATCTCAGAGAAAAAGGAAGCATATTCTCTGCTGATTTTTCCCTTAGGACATTCGTCAAATTGTTGGCTGTGCGTGGAAAAGAGGCTAAGAAGAAATAGTGGTTCAGAATTGTAACAAATATATTACGTACAGAAAAATACATAAATCATAAGCATATAGCTCAGTAAATTTTCACAAAGTAAACACTTACATGTAACTACTGCCCCAACAAAGAAATAGCATTTCCAGCAAACTGTCAGGTGTCCATGTACCTTTTCCAGGGCATTAGTCACCATGACAGCAGCTGCTATCTTGACTTCTCTCATGTTAGTTTTAATTGATTGTGAACTTTATATAAATGGAAGCATATAGTATATACCTTTTGTTTCTAGATTTTTTTCCACCCAACTTTATTTATATATTAAAAAAAATTTTTTTTTAACATTTATTTATTTTTGAGACAGAGAGAGACAGAGCATGAACGGGGGAGGGGCAGAGAGAGAGGGAGACACAGAATCGGAAGCAGGCTCCAGGCTCTGAGCCACCAGCCCAGAGCCTGACGTGGGGCTCGAACTCACGGACCGTGAGATCGTGACCTGAGCTGAAGTCGGACGCTCAACCGACTGAGCCACCCAGGCGCCCCAATCCACCCAACTTTATTTTGTGAGATTCATCCATGTTGTTCTGTGAACTAGCAGTTTGTTTATTTTCATTGCCGTAGAATATTCTATTGTATGAATGGGCCCCCATTTATTTGCTCATACTACTGTTTGATGGGTATTGTTTCCACTGTCTGGCTATCATACATAATGCTGATACAAACACAATTTTGTTTAATATACGCTTAGTGGAGATTAAGGTAATAGAATATGTATATGTCCAGGGTTAGTGTATATTATTATCTGAGGTGGTTGTACCAGCGTATATTCTTAACTCCTAACATGAGGCATATTCAGGCAAAATTTATGATCTGGCAAAACCATTAAATTAGGGAATTGTTATGTGGTTTCAAAACAACTCTTTGTTTTATAAGAGAACAGTTAAGGGTAAGCTTATTTCATATATTTAAAGATGTATCCAAGTTTCCATCTAACTTCTGAGATAGAAATTTAATGGGAAAAGCAATATGTAGAGCAATTTTCCTTTTGTTGGTTTTTTAGGTAAAAATCCTGAAAGTGAGACATAGGGTGTACAATCATATTACTTAGTTGTTACTAAATCAAAACTGGAAATTCAAACTATGTGTATTATTATTCTGGCACTCACTACTTGAGGGTTGTGGGGAGGAAATAACTTCTTAGAGGATCAATTTTCCAGGTATTCCAAGATAAACTTTGGAATTTAGCCACATAGAGTTTGTTCTTTTATTTCATCATACATCTGAGAGCACAACATATTTCAGTGTCATTTATATTTACATTTATTTTATTTTTACTGAGCTTGATGACTTTTAAAAGGGTTTATATTTCTTAATTTGGGAATTTCCTTTTCATATGTTTTGCCTATTTTTTTTTATTAGTGTATGTAGAAGAATGAATGGTGGCTCCCAAAATACATGTCCACGTTTTAACCCCTGGAACTATGAACGTGAAATTATTTGGAGAAAGAGTTGTTTTGCCCATTCCAGGCCACGGACGGTGATGCTCTTGACTAGAATGCTTTGAGGCTACTGCCTAGGCAGTGGTACAAGTAGCAAGCACCACGGACACTTCCCCACCAGGGTCAATATGTGAGTAGACCAGCCGTTGTAATTCTTATGATCACAGGATGCATTCCAGCAAAAAGCCATCAGGAAACATTGGGGAACAAGATTTATTACTCATAAGTCTTCAAGACTCATAAGTCTTGAAGGGTACATGACATGAAGGCACAGAAATGAGGGGGAGAGAGACAAAGAAAGAGAGGGAGAACCTGGGGCTCTACCTTTATTAGGATCCAAGGGTGGGGGTCTGAGGTTTTAAGAGGCCACTCATCATTGGCTAATTTGAACACTAAGAGCAGGAATTAGGGTGTGGGAGAGTGGTGGCAGGGTCACCCAAGCTACCAATTAACTAGATTGCCCTGGGTTTTTTGAAAGGGTAACTTCATCCGTCTAGGGAGCTTGGTTCCTTATCTGGCTTTGTGTGTGTGTGTGTGTGTGTGTGTGTGTGTGTGTGTGTGTTGTTTTTTTTTTTTTTTTTGCTGGTAGCTGTGTCATACAGCTGCCAATCTGTTAATAAACAGATTTAATAAATCCATAAAATGGATTTCTCAAAAATGATTGCCTTGGCAATCAAAAGTTTATAATGTCAGGAATTTACACTGCAAGGGTTTTTGCAGCTATAACTAAGGATCTCAAGATGAGAGCATCCTGGGTTATCTGGGTGGGACCTAAATCTAATGACAAATATCCTTACAAGGGATATGAGATGACACAGACCTGGAGAGGACCAGCTGGAGATGGAGGCAAAGTTTGGAGTGTTGTAGCCACAAACCAAGAGACTCCTCGACCACCAGAAGGAAGCTGAGGGTGGAAATGAAGGATTTTTCCCTACAGCCTTTCGTGTATACTGTGACACCTTGATTTTGGACTTCTGGCTTCCAGCACTGTGAGGCAATGGATGTCTGTTGTTTTAAGCCACTAATTTATAATAATTCCTTACAGAAGCTCTAGGAAATTAATATAGTGTATTTTCAGATTTTCTTTCATTGAGCACAATTTGTATATTAAGACGATTAACCATTTTCTTATTATGCATATGGCAAGTATTTTCCCCTTAATTGTTTATTTAAAAAAATGTTGTTTATGTTTGTATTTCTCCATAGAGAAAATTTTTGGCTGTTTTGTTTTAAATTAATAGACTTGATTCTTTAGAGTAGTTTTAGATTCATAGCAAAATAGAGCAGAAAGTACAAAAATTGCCAATATACTTACCCCACCCCTCTCACACACAAACTACCCCCACTATTGATGTTCCATGCAACAGTGGTACACCATAGCATCATTATCACCCAAAGCCCATAGTTTACATTAAGGTTCACTCGTGCCGTTGTATATTCTGTGCATTTTGATAAACATATAATGCCATATATTCATCAATGTAGTTTCATACAGAGTAGTTACACTGCCTTAAAGACCCTCTGTGCTGTGCCTGTTCATCCCTCTCTCCCACCTAAGAATTTTTATTTACTCAAATTTCCCAGTCCTTTTTGTTAGTATTTCTGATTTTGGAGATATTTTAAGAATGGTTACAATTATACTTTTAATAAGTTGATAGTTTCACCTGTGACATTTAAATCCACCATTGTCTAGAATTTATTGTGGCATAAGGTATTCTGGGAGAGAATACGACTTACTACATCGTGTACTATTTATTATATGACAACAGTGCTTCTTTCTTCATAAACTTGATATATACATCAGGTGAAACGAACTTTGCTAAGGTAGCCATCGCTTCTTGAACTTCGGCTTATCCAGCCCAGTCAAAGGTAACCATGGGATGGGGATGTAGGAGGCCAAAGACCACTGGCATAGTTGAGCATGAAACTCTGCCCAAAGGGAAAATTCACCTAGGATGGGGCCAGATTGATCCTGGGACTCATCCATTTGGGAAGAGACAATGTTGTGTGCTGTTTGAGAAGGTAGATTACATGAGCCCGGGCTGTGCTCTGTTCCTGCACATCCTCTGCTCTTCCCATTCTAGGCAGTCTTAGGATCAGAGGAGATGCAGCTTGGGTTTTGTGCTCTTTCAATGTTTAGTATGCCTGTACTCATTATCCACCAAAAAAAAATCATCTGTGTGCTTTCCATCCTTTTTACTGGAAAGAATCTAATTAACGTAATTTTGTAATATATTTGATTAACTGAGACGAGCTTGTTCATTACTCTTGGTTTTCTAATTTTGTCTATATACCTGTGCTCATTCTTCCAGGTGAGTTTGAGATCATGTTGTTAAGTTCCCCGTTCTCCACCCCTACACCTACAACTAAAAATTCCCGAGTTTTATTTGGAGTATCGTTATAGTCTAATTGGAAGAGAATTGACATCCTTAGAATATTGAAACTTCCCATTCAGGAAAACCCATTTTTGATAGGAGTATAAAGATATTGTGAGTCCGTGGGTTAAGATCTAAAGTATTTTTTTGTTAAATATGGACTTTTAATACTGTGTTTCCATTTATTTAACATATTCAAATCTTTGTATTTAGAAGATATTTTGTCTATTATATTTTTAAAATGGTGATTACTAATATATTCAGTAATCACTTTTGTTTTGTTATTTGTGTTGTTTCTATTGCATAAAATGAGAATTTCGTTTCTTCCTTTCAAATCTTCTACACCTTATTTCATTACACGGCTAATTGCGTTAGCTGGCCCTTCCATAAATCATCTCATAAGGGTAGAAATATGTCTAATGTTTCAGTATTAGATAGATCCTTATAACTCTTATAATAAGAGTTAAACTCTTATATAAGTTTATAAGTTAAACTCTCATAAACTCCTATAGTCATGAGTTTCAGATGCTATTCTGTTATAGCAGCTCCATACTTTTCTTTTCCATTGGTCTTTTATCTCATACTTTTACCATGCAGGATGCTTTTCAGTAGAAAGGACAGGTTACTTGTCCTCATTGTAGAGGTCTAATATCTTTCTCAGATTTTCAGATGAGGTGCATGCTGTTTTGTACAAAACCTCATTTTTAGAAGCCTTTTTTTAAGAGTTTATTTATTTTGAGCGAGCGAGAGAGAGAGAGAGAGAGAGAGCAGGGGGAGCAGAGAGAGGCATGGAGAAAGAGAATCTTAAACAGGCACCACACTGCCAGCACAGAGCCCCATGTGGGACTTGAACTCACAAACCATGAGATCATGACCTCAGCAGAAACCAAGAGTGGGATGCTTAACCAAGTGAGCAGGGGACGTCCCCTAGAAGCCTTTCATTTAGAGTTTTGGTGCAACTTGACTGTGTTAGTGTCTTCTCTACCCCACTGTTTTTGATAATAATGTTAAATATAAAATGAAACATACTATTCTCAGTACTGCTTCAAGATCTGATTCCTCCTTGCGCATGCATAGTGTTAGTTTTGCCTGCTGCCAGCACTGAGCGTGCCTGGAAGTCAATGTTGGCCTCTTAGAGTGGGACCCAGGGATCTTACTGCCATCTGCCTGTTCTCTGCTGGGTTGGGACTGTGCATTTCTCCATCTGGGCAGCGGTGCTGTAAGAGGTGCAGAGCCTCTCTGTCAAATAGACTTTATTCACTTCCCATACCATGTGTTTGAGCCTCCATATATGTTTCACAGTCCAGGTCCAACTCTTCTATAATCACTGCCAATTCCGTCTGGATTCTGCTTTTAGGATGATGATTAATCACAGTTTTTCTGAGAGTTGTCAATGTGAGCCTTTTTTGGTGAGTGTTTGTTTGTATTTAATGAGTGGCTGGGGGAGGTTATGATGGGGACTGCTTGCCACTCATCATTTTGAACCTGTCTGTTGTATGGTTACTCCTAAAGATACCTGTTTATATTTAACTTACCCCGGTCACATCTCATAGGTTACGCTTGGTCAAAACATGTTGGTTGTGTTTCAAAATCTTGTACTCCGATCTCTTTGAAAAGTTTGCAGAGTCATGCTGACTCATTCACAAGAGACCTTCTGGATTTGGTTAATTACAAGTAGTTTAAATAAAATCTCTGACAGAAATAAAACATAGGTAGAAAGAATAGGACAACCATGGTTGAAGAAGGAGGGGCTAACTCTACAGGGTCTCCCAGTTACCTAGCTATTTTTCTTCTTTGTAAAACTTACCACAATTATGATTAAATTATCATGTATTTAATGTCCCCCTACTCCTCTTATTGCAAATTTGATGAGGATGAGGACTGTGTCTCTTTCACTGCAGTATTTCCAGTAACTAGCGTAGAAACTTGCACATAGAAAGTGCTCAAAAATCTGTATCAAATAAATGAATAAGGGTTACTAGTGTCCTCACCCACTCCTATGCCTTCTCCAAAAAAGCATTCTTGCCTCAAAAGAAATGATAGTGTTTAGTAGAAACTAGTTCTGTTGAAAAATTCTAATATAGTTAAAGGAAAATTGGCAATACTGCGTGGACAAAAAAACCCACTTTTTTGTACCTGAACTTTGATATTGGGAAATTCTAAGCAGAGATGACCAAGGAAAACACTCACAATTAACTTTATATTTCATTAAAAAAGTAAAACACCAAACAGAACAGCACTCAACATCACTCGTCCTCAGGGAAATACAGATCAAAACCACAATGAGATACCACTTCACACCTGTCAGAATGGCTAACATTAACAACTCTGGCAACAACAGATGCTGGTGAGGATGCAAAGAAAGAGGATCTCTTTTGCACTGTTGGTGGGAATGCAAGCTGGTGCAGCCACTCTGGAAAACAGTATGGAGGTTCCTCAAAAAATTAAAAATAGAACTACCCTACGACCCAGCAATTGCACTACTAGGCATTTATCCAAGGGATACAGGTGTGCTGTTTCGAAGGGACACATGCACCCCCATGTTTATAGCAACGCTATCAACAATGGCCAAAGTCTGGAAAGAGCCCAAATGTCCATCGATGGACGAATGGATCAAGAAGATGTGGTATATATACACAATGGAGTATTACTCAGCAATCAAAAAGAATGAAATCTTGCCGTTTACAACTACGTGGATGGAACTGGAGGGTATTATGCTAAGTGAAGTTAGTCAGTCAGAGAAAGACAGAAACCATATGACTTCACTCCTATGAGGACTTTAAGAGACCAAACAGATGAACATAAGGGAAGGGAAACAAAAATAATATAAAAACAAGGAGGGGGACAAAACAGAAGAGACTCATAAATATGGAGAACAAACTGAAGGTTACAGGAGGGGCTGTGGGAAGGGGGGATGGGCTAAATAGGTAAGGGGCACTAAGGAATCCACTCCTGAAATCATTGTTGCACTAGATGCTAACTAATTTGGATGTCAATTAAAAATAAATAAAAAATAAAACGAGTTAATTAAAAAAAAAGCACTAAAAAATAACTGTCTTTAGAATTTTTTGTCGTTAGTTTAAAAAACTAAAATATAACTTAAAATAATAGTATTAACCACACATATGTGTTTGATAATAATGATACACCTTTTGGATGTGCTCAGGTTTTTGGAGAGTGATTGTCAGAAACATAAAGCAATTGCACGCTCTTTCCAAACATTCTCAAATTATGTTCTAATGTCTTAAATCATAAGAAGTACCTCTAGTCACTAAAGTAAGCGTCTCCATTTGGCTTGATGTATGTTTAGTCTATTTCTTCTTGGCAAAAATATTTTAGTGTAAGTGTCCGAGCATAAGGCTGACAAAATGTTTTCTTTCCTACCCATTTGTGTGGTCTTCTTTAACAAACTTTATGTTTAAAAAAACTAGAATCTGTTCAGAGGAATGATATATATCTACATAAGCAGTTTATTTGGCATTGAGAATAATTGAAAGGTAGGTGAGTTCTAATTGAGAAAAAGCAAGAGAGCACTTCTAATCATCAGTGTTTCAGCTACTTAATTACAATTTTGCCTCATTTTGAAAAAAAAGAAAATAGCACAATAATAAGAAAATAATTATAATTTTTGTAAATAATTGTATTTATAAGACCTAATCATTTTTGCTCTTTACCGTTTAATTTACTCTTTACCGTTTAATTTACTGTTTACATTTTACCGTTTAATAATACACAGGTGTGGATTATTTCTACTTTTGTCTTTTTTGAAATCTGGATAGGAAATTCTGAATTCCATGAGGTTGTTCTTGTAATATTAGCACATGGAATGGCAATTAATCTTAATTCAGAAAGTATGCATTGAATTTGTCTTAGATCTTTAATACTGTTGCTGAAGCATTAAAAGGACCTTACAACATAAATGACAAGATATATGCACATGGTATAATTATATGTTCCTCAGATCAGAGTGTGACAAGCTATTGTAGTGGACGGTTGAGATTTGGTATAAAAATAAAGAAAGAACAATATTGCAGTGGGCTGGAAGAGATTGAGTATGCCTTATAGTTTAATCCTAATATGAATCCTGAGAAGAGTAGGTTTAAATAAAATCAACGAATGGTGGAGGTCATTTCCTCTCAGGAAAACAGTATGAGGAAAGATTTTTTTTAGTTAAAAAAATGTTCATTTATTTATTTTTGAGAGAGATAGAGAGAATGGAGGGGAGGGGCAGAGAGCGAAGGAGAAAGAGAATCCCAAGCAAGCTCCCTGCTGTCAGGGCAGAGCCCAACACAGGGCTCAATCCCACAACCCTGAGATCATGACTTGAGCCAAAATCAAGAGTCAGATGCTTCACTGACTGTGCCACCTGTGCACCTCAAGGAAAGATTTTAAGTGGGGAGTGCGTACAGGGCAGAAAGCTTGAGCGTGATGAGATTGGCCATGAAAGGTGGGACTAATTTCAGGATGGTCGCGAGGACCAGACTCATGAGTTTGATCCTGTATTTTAGACAATTAGGATGAAAGTTTTGAAAAGGGGGATGAAATGTTGACGTTTATTTAAATGCAGACACAACATATAGGATCAATTGGAACAGGGAGGGAGTAGAGGCCGAAAGACTATATCTGCTATTCAGGAAGTGACAATATTAGGGTTGTGGTTATGGCTTTCTTCTCCTTCATACCTTGTGTTCTTAGATGTCTTCAATTTTTTTTTTTTTGCCTGGACCAACCAGGAGAACGTAAGTGCCAAAGAGGCTAAGGTAGAAGACTCTTTTTTAATGGATGATGAATTTGGTTTTGATTATGTTGATTTGGGGGCAAAGCTTGATTGTGCAAATACAAATTCCATGAGGTAGATGGAGATCCAGACTAGAATTGCTCAAGGAAACAGAATGGAGATGCAGATCTGCATCACCAGCACAGGAGCAATGATTAAAATACCAAGAAATGATATATAATGGTGCTTTAGATAAAGGGTCAGAAGCAGCTTTGGATCATTTTCCTGGTTAGTGACTGAGGGAAAAAAACTAGAAATGAGAAGTGAGACTCAGGAAAAACAACAACAGTGTCAGTGTCATGTACAGTCTGAAAAAAAAATGGGTGTAACTTGAAGGTCAAGTGTGAGGATTGTGGAAAAAACAATCTTTAATTCACCCAGAGAAGAGTGATTTAGCCTTTTGTGGGGATGGAGTACATGTAGGTAGAAAAATGTGCAGAGAAGTAAAATAGGATTTCAGGGCCTGGGGAGTAGACTGGTGTTTTAGAAACAAGCCCATGATTGTATGTTGCTAGTTTAAGAAATTTGGTAGGGGAAAGGATAGAAGTATGGCTGTAGTTAGGGAAAACAGAAGAGTCAAGAAAGACATTTTCAGAATGGGTAAATGTGTGAAATATGCAAAATAGGGAGATTTCATCAGGGAAAAGGAGCTTTCCTGGGAAAGGAAAGAATGTGTGAGGTACAAGAAGACAGGAGACAGGCAGAGACTTCTTTACCTTTAAAGTGGTCACTTTTTATTTTCTAAGACATGGGGAAGAGGGTCTAAGGGAGGGTAGTGAGCGAACTAAGGGCTGACAGATCTGTTGTTTGCAGGAAAATAAGGGCAGGCATGTGCTGGCAAGAATAGAATGGAAAAGTGAAAGAAATAGAAATATTTATACAGTAGAGTCATATATCAGTCCCACATTTAATTTATGTCAGAATTGCCAAATATTCTTTGGAGAAAAAAGCAAGGTAACAAGTGCCCTCAGTTTCATATGGACAAAATCATTAAATCTGTTCTTCATATAAAAAATGATTTATTTTTAAGTTTTTCTTTGGCCGTGAAATGAAAATATTAAGTGTATCTTGCATGGTAGACACTGTGATATGCACCCAGATCCTTTCTGGGTTGAAGGATCTATTTCCCCAGCTGCTGGGAATACTGCCAGACAATACTCTTTAGCTGTCATTCCACTTTGGAAATTGCCTTGGCCGAAGAAATATGCCTCACCCAAGGTCATGTCCCCTTCTGGACGGCCCACAACCAGTGACTGATCAATATAGGAGATAAAGACCCTATCCCTTCTCCTCAGCAGACAGCCAATCTGAAGGTCCATTAAAAGCTTGAGAGCTTCCGACAAGGTTTGCTGAGTTCTTTGCTGGGGTGTATCACAGCTCTTGCATTTTTTCCCCTCTCCTTTTAACAAGTGTTCAAGAACACTCCCTAAACATCCTTTATGCTAATCTATGTTTTGAAGTCTTCTTACGAAAACAAACTTGCAACATTTGAGAGACTTATTTCCCCAGGGGCTGGAAAGCCTTCTAGAAGATAGCCATCACATGTTAGTTTCCTTTCGGATTTACTTCAGCTGAAGAAAACTTTCTCTACCAAGTCATGTCTTCTTCCAGAAACAGTCGACATTCAACGACTAATCAATGTGGTGGCATAAAGGGCTTGTCATTCTGAATCCAAGATGGGACAATTCTGATAGGCCAACCCGCAATCAAAGCTTTCTATGACATTGGCTGAGGCCTTAGCTGGGACTGCATTACTGCTCAACTTTTCCCACTGCTCAATTTCCCTTCTTTCCTTTCCTTTCTACAAGGGCACTCCTTCAGCCTTCTCACGCTGAACTCCATCTGGCAGTCGGCTTCCCGTGATCCCTGACCTGCACTGTCTTGCCAACCCAGGTTTTATTTTTTAATACTAACTTTTACCTTAGCAAAGTACTCCTATAAAGTTCAATTGTCTTTTGTGACTCTTCCAAAAATCAACAAGTTGTTAGTACATTTTCTTTCTTTTCATGAAGATATTTCCTTCCAGTGACCATATTTAAAGTTTTCAAAGGTCCACTGATAATATCACTTGGGTTAGAATGTTTATGTGTCATCTTTTGCTTATTGATCTCAATTACTGAATATTCATTTTTAAAAATTTATTTGAGCTTCGTTTTATTAAATTAAATTTCTTTTAGTTTTTTTTTAGTTTATTTATTTTTGGAAGAGATAGAAATCTATCTCTAGAAATGGAGAGAGAGAGAGAGAGAGAGAGAGAGAGAGCGAACACAGGGGAGGGGCAGGGAGGGGGAGAGGATTCCAAGCAGGCTCCGCACTGTTATCACGGGGCTCGACTTAAAGCTCAGACTCATGAACCATGAGATCATGACCTGAGCCGAAACCGAGAGTCAGACCTTTAACCATCTGAGCCACCCAAGTGCCCCTAAATTAAATTTCTAATTGCTTGATAACTATAGAATATTAGTCAACACCTATGCCTATTTAGTCACAATATCTAGAAGATGATTTCTGTTATTCTTTTATTTTGTTGTTCACTAGAACAAGTGGTCTTGTCATACTGATACCACTAGTTGAGTGTGACAGTACTTGTTGGTTATTCTCTAATATCCACTTCCTCCTCCTGATTTAGTTGTAGTTTTTTTCCTTTTCATCTCTCTTTTGTGTTCTTTTCTTTTCTCTGCTCTCTCTTCCTCTCTCTTTCTTTCTGCTTTCAGTGAGTATAAGACTATCTTGTTAAATACTATTCTCCCTTGCAACTACGTGTGGCCATGTGACTAAATCCTGGGCGTTTGCAATGTGAATGGAAATGATGTGTGCAATTTCCAGAGATGGGTGTGAACACGAGGGCAAACGCTAGAGGAGGGACTTTGAACCATGTTGAGGATCGCAGAATGGCAAGACAGATGGAGCCTGGCTTCCAACATGGGCCAACACATTAGCCAAGACTTTACAGGAGAAAGAAATACATATCTTATTTAAGTCATTATTATTTTGGGTCTTTCCATTACAGCAGCCAAATCAATTCCTTAACTAATCCTTTAGGAATATGCATATCTTAGTATGCTTCCTAATGTTATATTCATGTAATCAGTTAGTAGCTGCTTGCCAAAAGATGGGGAAATATATGAATTCTTCTAAAACTATGCTTATTAACCTGGGCTTTTTGTGTCCCTATGGATAAGTGGTGGTGTGCAGAATTCAAGAACCCTCAGGATCAACATGACCTATCTGGTCTATATATTGACTTTAGGCAAAGCTTAACAAAGATTAAATTTCAAAAATTTCCCAAAGATAATTAAATTAAGTCATTAAAATTTTTACACAGATCTATATTAATATTTAATGCAAAACTACCATGATGTTTTAAGAGAAAGACAAAACCTAAAGACATTTAATGCTTGAGATGAGCTATTTTTGCCGTGTTCCCCTGCCTACCAGTGGGCTCATGTTCCCAGTTCATTTGCTTTTATGGTGCGTCTGGGGAAATTTTCAGAAAGCACTTTTCTATGGAGATGTTCTGTCTCAATGTCCAGAGCTCTCAGGCTGCATCAAAACGATGTTTTTCTTATTTACATCGGCATTTAATTTGTTGCACGTGGGTCCAGAAACCATTTATTAAACTGATGCTTTGATGTTTTAGAAATAATGTATTTTAGAAATTTTAGAACCAAGTTTTATAATTTTTCTTGACTTTATTCTTTGAGGGTTTTTTTTTTTTTAGGTATTCTCATTACCATTTTCAACAGAGGTCTTATTTATTCCAGCTCAGTAGTTATACATGGCTGAGTCTGGCTCAGACCATGGAGGCCAATTTATTGTTTTTGGCTGTCCTTTTCCAACTTTGTTATTCAAACCCTTGGGTGGCTGCATGCTCATTTTTGAGTCTCTGATAGAGTTTGAGAGATTCCAAGCACATAAAACAGAATGTTAGAATGCTTCTTGGGTACTATTCAGTGATATAAGTTTTGGTATACAGTTCAAAACTATAATTATAAATGGATTTTCTAACTGGGTGCAACTAAACTTTAGCCTCATTTTAACCTCCAGATTATTAAGCCTTAGAGCTAACAATAGGGACAAAGTTCAGTTAGAGAGCTGAACGTGTTTACTATAGTTTTGGAGAGGGACCTTTTAGGGTGGCTTTGGAATGTTGAATGGAGTTACTCAAGATACGTAATAGCTGGCATTCATGAAAACCAGGTAGAACTCCTTCTGTTTATGTCCTTATGGAATGGATGATTCTTGAAAGGA
Organism: Prionailurus bengalensis; assembly: GCF_016509475.1. Taxonomy (NCBI): domain Eukaryota; kingdom Metazoa; phylum Chordata; class Mammalia; order Carnivora; family Felidae; genus Prionailurus; species Prionailurus bengalensis. The sequence goes on along the minus strand of NC_057345.1, from coordinate 210,652,489 downwards.
TTGCAGAAAGGGTTAGAGAACACATTAACTTCATACTAATCATAAACAAGGGGTCCCTTCTCCTTAGCTGGGCCACTATGGAAATTAAAATATTGAATAACAGGAGGCAATTATCTTATATTTGTCGTTTCAGATCAATCTCAGAGTGCTAACCTTATGCTGAGAGGCATGAGGACTATAAAGAACAAGGGACAAACAAACACATGGGAGAAATGGCACACAAAACAAAGAACAATGCAAAGCCACCAGTGATTAACTGCCAAAATGCTGTAGACGTTGCACTTGGAGCCTGTTGGGCAATTGATCATGGTACTTGGCAAAGTCCACTGCAGCTGAAGAAAAGCCTGAAAAAAACTGAGGTGTTGTAAAGGGGACTCTTTACACAACCACAGCTATGTTTCAACAACTCAGTAACAAAAGGCTCTCACTTGGCAAGAAGATGGAGTGGAGAAATGAGCGCTGGTGAGGGGCCTGATACTTGTGCCCATTCTGTGTGGAGGAATGTTAGCAAGTCACAGGTCTGCTCTGGGTCTTGTTCTTGTCACTCTGAGATGTTTCTTGATGATTCGGCAAGGGTATTCGGTCTGCAACAGCAGGGCCAAGTTTTGCCGACATAAGCAGAGGAGGAATTTACTGGAAAGCCATGGGCTTGTTTACAGAATCGAGGAGAATGCTGAAGGAACCAGGTTAACCTTGGGAGTTGAGGTAGTAAAAAAGGAAGAATGTCAATCCTGGAATGAATCCAGTGTTTGTGCCCTTTGCTCTAGGATCAATTTTTAGGAATACAGAATCTGAAACTTGACAGAAGAGAGAATCAGAAGACAGAATCAGAACCCTGAAACTCTATCTAGTGGAGAATTTAGAAAAAGGGGAAAATTATACTATCTTTTCCCACCTTCCAGTTAATGCACAGCACCCGTCTGATTTTGAGTGTTGGTTGTTATATTGAGCAAGTTAATTAAAATGTTTTGAACTTCAATTTCCTCATCAGTAATGACAGGGTCAAATTCAAAGGGTTGTTGAGAGCATACATTGAGGTAAGGTATGTTACATCTTAGGCTGTTGAATGGAACATAGTAAATACTCAATGAATATTCTTTTCTTTCTCTTAGTCTTTAGAAGACAGTCCAGTGTATGGTTTAGGATGTGTCACATATCCACAAGTATATTCGTCTATGTGTAGATGTGTTAATGGTACTCTCGTGTCAGTCTATGCTTGTCTATTTCTGATTATGTTATTATCAAGGAATACTTATGAGTACTTCTTTGGGTATTATACAGTGCTAGAGATACAAAAATGCATAATATGGTATTTCCTCTCAGGGGAAATTATAAAATGCTAAAAAAGGTAAGCTAATGAGCACATTAAATGTAAAACATATATGATAATGTTTCCAAGTGCTAAATAATAACTTCTAAGCAAAGTGTAACCACTGAAGTTTAGAGAGGTTATATAATTTTTTCAAAAGGAAACCGGACCACTGTCTTACACCATACACCAAAATAAACTCCAAATGGGTTAAAGACCTAAATGTGAGACCCAAAACCATAAAAATCCTAGAAGAGAGCACAGGCAGTAATTTCTCTGACATTGGCTGTAGCAACATTTTTCTAGACATGTCTCCTGAGGCAAAGCAAAGGAAATCAAAGCAAAAATAAACTACTGGGACTATCTCAAAATAAAAAGCTTCTTCACAGCAAAGGAAACAATCAACAAAACTAAAAGACAACCTATTGAATGGGAGAAGGTATTTGCAGATGATGTATCTGATAAAGGGGTGGTATCCAAACTATATAAATATATAAACAGTTCAATACCAAAAAACCAAATAAACTGACCAGAATATGGGCAGAAAAACATGAACAGACGTTTCTTCAAACAAGAAGTACACATGGCCAACAGACATGTGAAAAGATGCTCAATATCACTCATCAGGGAAATGCAAAGCAAAACTACAATGAGGTATCATCTCACACCTGTCAGAATAGCTAATATCAAAAACACAACAAACAACAAGTGTTGGTGAGAATGTGAAGAAAAAAAGGAACTCTCTTGCACTGTTGGTAGGAATACAAACTGTTGCAGCCACTGTGGAAAACAGTATGGAGTTTCCTTGAAAAATTAAAAATAGAACTATCCTATGATCCAGTTATCACACTATGGAGTATTTACCCCAAAATATGAAAACACTAATCTGAAAGAATATATTTGCCCTTATGTTTAGTGCAGCATTATTTACAGTGGCCAAATTATGGAAGCAGCCCAAGTGTCCGTTGATACATGAATGGATAAAGAAGATGTGGTATATATAATACATATACAATGAAATATTATTCAGCCACAAAAAGAATGAAATCTTGCCATTAGCAACTATACGGATAGAGCTAGAGAGCATGATGCTAAGCAAAATAAATCAGAGTAAGACGAATGTCATATATTTCACTCATATGTAGAATTTAAGAAACAAAACAAATGAACAAATGGAAAAAAAGAGACAAACCAAAAACAGACTCTTAAGTACAGGAAGAAAACAGAGGCTGACCAGAGGGGAGGTGGTAGATTGGTGATGGGGATTAAGAGTACATTTACCATGATGAGCACTGAGTAATGTATAGAGTTGTTGAGTCACTATATTGCACAGCTGAAACTAATATAACACTGTATGTTAACTATATTGGAATTAAAAACTGAATAAAATAAAAAATTGAACTACATAATATATTCAGAAAAATAAGCATTTCATAAGTAAGTGGCTCAATGAATTTTCAAAGTGCACATTTCCATGTGATTACTACCTGAATCAAGAAAGAGAACGCTTCTAGGGACTAAGAAGCAGCCCTTTGGCCTCTGTCCATTCAATGACCAGCTTTCACAAAAGGTTAAAATTCCTGACTTTTACCACCAAAAATTAGTTTTGCCTATTTCTGAATTTCATCCAAACAGAATCATACATTGTGTATATCTTGGTATCTGGTTTCTTTGGCTCAATGTTCTACTTGTGAGATTCTTCCTTGTTGTTGTAAATAGCGGTGGTTTGTTTATTCCTATTGTTGTTTAGCATCCCATAGCGTGGATATATTAACATCTACTTGTCTATTCTACTGTTGGTGGACATTACTGCTGTTACTGATTTGGGCTATATGGGCATATATGAGCATTCTTGTACCAGTCCAGAAATCTTGGATAACTATAGAAATTAGAAGTCTGAGGATATGGTAGTAAAGGGAACCACAATGTATTAGCTTCCTAGGGTTATTGTAACCACAACCACATACTGGGTAGCTTAAGCAATAGAAATTTATTGTCTCACAGTTCAGGAGCCTTGGAGTCTGAGATCAAGGTGTTGGTGGGGTTGTTTCCTCCGAGGGCTGTGAGAAGAAGAATATGACTTGTGTCTCTCTTCTAGTGCTGATAGTTTGCTGGAAATCTCTGACACTCCTTGTAGATACATCTCCCTGAACTCCATCTCTGCTTTCATCTTTATGTGACATTCTCCTTTGTGTGTGTCTTTGTGTCTAAAGTTCTCCTTATAAGGACACCAGTCATATTGGATTAGAGCTTATTCTAATGATCTCATCTTAAGTTGATCACTGGCAAAGATCCATCTCCTCAAATAGGGTCATCAGAGGCTCTGAGGGTTAGAACTCCAACATTTTTTTTTTTTGGAGACACAATACAACCTACAACATAGAGTGTAGAACTATATCAGATCACACTGTTGTTGAGAAAGATGGAGTATTTCAAGTTGGAATATAAGGGAATTAGATATCTGACTATGATTTATGATATCTTATATCTTGTCATATATACTGTCATATTTCACCATTATATAAATGTATGGGCATGCAAAAGTTGAACATCAGAGTATAAAAATATCTGGTGAATGTTGATTTTCTAATGAGTAATAGTTTCTACTTTAATTCTTTATCCCTACAGAATTGCCTGCAGCTATTTGTATGCTAGATTTTGTCCAAAGATGTTCTGAATTTCATTATTCTTCTTTTTTCTAAATGTTTGTTTATTTACCTTGAGAGGGAGAGCATGCATGCATACATGTGAGGGAGGGAGGGACAGAGAGAAAGGGAGAGAGAGAATCCCAAGCAGGGTCTGTGCTGTCAGCTCAGAGCCCGCTGTGGGGCTGGATCTCATGAACAGGGAGATCATGACCTGAGTGGAAGCAAGGAGTCGAATGCTTAACTGACTGAGCCACCTAGGTGCCCTGTTATTATTCTTAATTAAGGGTTTTCTCATTTGTAGTTCGTTAATAGCTCCTTCCATCTTCCCTTCCTTGTCAATATTTTCTTCTCAACAATGGGAAATTGGCTTCCTGACTCTATATGCTTGAACCACTGGAACAGAGCACATCCTCTATGTCAGCAGCCTCTGCCCCTTCCACACTCTTATAGTCTCTGTTTGGCTACTTAATTATGGAGTTAATCTTGCCTGCAAGAAAGGGAATTTGAAAGCGCTTCAGGCCAGCAGCTCAGAGACCGATTCCATTATGATGCTGAACCATGACTCTTACACAGCCCTGCAAGTACATATCTCTCTCTTTTACTTTGTATAAGAGACCTTTTAGTCCTGGTCTTTGATCTCCGAGTCTCCTTCATTTTCACATTATCTGGAGTGTTTGATGACAGTCAGCAGAAGGAGAAGACTTTGGGGGAATAGGTGTTTGTTCACTGGGGCTAGACTACCAAGATTTTCTGGCATGTAGATTCTTCTCTCACGTATCTTTTGGTATCTCCTTTGTGTGTGAGCTTCATTCAGAAGCTCCCAGAATATGCTTGTATTTTTTATCATTGCTTCTATTTCTGTACCATCAAGAAGTACTGCTCTCAGCACTCTCCATCTTTCCTTTTCTTTCTAATTTTGTCATTCAGGCTCTGGGCCCAGCAGTGACCAGCACCCTTTGGAGCAGTACTCTTGGTGTGCCTTTGAAATACTCCTCCTGGAGCCGACACCCTAGACTTAAGTTCTCCTCATGGGACCTAGGGTTCAGGACTGGAACCTGGCTACCTCCTTCTAAATGTGGATTTAGAAGGTTTCATGTGTTTAAGAAAGACTCCTCTTCTAGGTAGATGCAGTCATGCTCCCGGACACACTCCATGGTGAGTGGCTAGAGGTTGTACCACTCAGTTGCTCAATGAACGAAGGATGGCCCTGTGCTTGGGTCTCTGACTTTTGACTTCCCTTAGTTGCCTTTTTTTTTAAGTCTCCATAAAGTTTTGTCTCTTGAATATGCAGATCCAGGCTTCTTAGCTCTGGCCCAGTCTACCGCAAATTAAACACAATGGTGAATTCAGGAACAATCACAGAGCAAATGAAATAGCCATTTAGTCGTGTGGGGGGGGGGGCAGTCAGTCAATTGGAGTTCCCAGAATCATGGATGAGAATTTTATATCTAAGGCCAAAAGCATAAAAATATATAAATCTACTGAAAGATGGGGTACAGTTTACATTCACTCTTTCAATACCCACAAGTGATTGAGATTTCACAAAAACATAAAGGAAGTATCGATATTCCTCATAATATTACATATGTATGCTCAGAATCTAGGTCTTTCAATTGATCCCAGAGAAAACATGAAGGCAGCATATTCATTATAATAAGGTCTTGGTTGATTAAAAACCATTGTACATTTGAAGTAAATTGACCACATTTTATGATGGAGTGTTTAAATATAGCAATAAGAAAATGGATGCATATTTAAAAATTGGGTGCCAATACTTGGTTCTGAAGCTCATTAAAACAAATGAAAGATTTAGAATAGAATATTTTCTTGTGTGTGTGTGTGTGTGTGTGTGTGCGTGCGCGTGTGTGTGTTTTGGCAGAAATTATACATCCTCATTGCAAGTTTAATGATTCTATGCTTGTGATTAAAACTTAAATAATAATTTTTTCCCTTGAAGAACATAAAAAAATGCACGTGGCATTATAATTTTCAGTACTTCTCTGTCATATGGTAGAGTTTCTGGGTGCTTAAAAATATTAACTCCTTTGCATAATACCACTTGGGAATCATTTTCATCTTATGGATCTCATTATATCAATAAGAAAATAAACATAGTAGGATTGTGTCAGGTCAGTGGCAGGATCCCAATAAAAATCCAATCACTCATGTAACCCAAGCCCAGGGTTAGAGCCCCAGGTGGGGAATTGGGATGACCTTATTGGATTATCTGCCATATGGGCGCATGAAGTCAGGATCACAGCACCTTGTCTCCCTCCCCTTCTTCCTATCATATGGACCTTACATGGATGGAATTAATTTATAGGAACCCTTATGCAATTCTACTTGCACTTAAGCTAAACAGAATTAAAAACACAAATCTTGTCCCCAAGGGGTAATGTAGAATACATTGCTGCAGAACTGCTCATCTATTCCCTGCTTTCCCAAACAAACCAGTTTATTAATTCATTAGTGTGTTTTCCCTGTTCCAACACCCCACCCTAAACAAAAAGGAATCCAAATGCAGGGGAAGCACACAGTAGGTCCCTAAATCATATAGAGGCAAAATCAAATGGAAACTCCTCACAGGAAACCTTAACCTTTTCTGATCCGTGAACCTCTCTCCCCTTTCTGACCATCTTCTGTCAGCCTAAGAGCTTGCCAGGTTGGCTTTGGGCAGCTGGCCATTAAAGGGTGACCCTGGCTGTCTGCTTCCCAAAGGTGGAGTGTTTACCCTTGGTTTTGCTCAGTTGCCTGGCCAATCAAATAAGATTCTATTTAAAATAGCATTTTTTTCAACCTTGGCCTCTGAAGTCTTCCAGAATATTGGAAACCTGCTAAAGCATAAACATATGTCATGCAGAGAGAGGGATAGTCAAAGAAATCAGGATAGCAAAGTCAAAGATGCAAATTAAAACCCAAGAAGAATCAATTAAAAAGGCACCAAAGGTCTGTTTAAGTGATTGAATGAGACACAAGTGCATCTTGAGATGAATAAATTACAGGAATGTGTGAGAAAAGAAATGAAGGCATTCAAGACTCGTGAGCAGGAGGATAAATGGATAGATGTGAGGGAAGGTATTTAACACGTAGATGATCGGCACATGGGCCCGGGTTCTGATTATTAGATTGATTAAGGATGCAAAAACATCACCATAGCCTCTGGGTAATTGTACAACCCATGACTACAAATGGTGATCTCTCCCCAGACAGAAGCATAACAAGAGGAAAGCCATGGCATTCCTCATGGCTAGTGAGGCACGTGTCTCCTGACCCCCCACTGTTCCTCTTTGTACCAAATGCAGTGTGTCCTCAGGCTTAATCATGACCAACTGTGCCTTTCAGTCTCTCTCCTCCCTCCTGGCCTGCTAGAGAGACATGGGTTAGGCTGCTCTGTAATAATGTCTGTCATTGTGTACGCTTCCCTCAGTGCTTCTATGTACATCACATAATCTTTAAAACCAGGCAAGAGTGGCAAACATGACTATAATTCCAGCTTTCCAAGGGCAGAAACCAGAAAGCAGAGAAACCTGGGTGCCCAAGTTCACACAGAAGCGGGAGCTGGCACGTGCGGGTGGGGAAGCTGCGCAGTGCATAGGATCCCTGGTGAAGAGGACAAATGCGGGCTGAAATACAAACCCTGGGCACGTCACCGCACTGTGCAGCATGGCATGAGGCTTGTCTGCCTGGGGCAAGGGCATCATTTCCTAGTTTGCAAGCAAAAGATTTAAAGGCCAGTGGTGGCCCTAAGCTGAAATTAGGTCTCTTGCTGCTTTCCTCTCTGTTTTGGTCCTGCCCTAAAAGAATTCTCTTCCTTCCCCATACGTATCGAATCAGGGTCGGTTTCTTCATCTCAGACCCACCAGCCTGAAAATAACAGTTACCCTTGAACAACACAGGTGTGGGGGCACTGACCTCCTGCGCAGTTGGAAATCCACATATAACTATTGGTCCCACCAAACGTAACTAGTAACAGCCTACTATTGACCAGAAGCCATAATGATCACATAAATAGTCGATGGACACATAATTTGAATGTTACATGTATTATATACCATGTTACGATAGAATAAGTCAGAAAAAAGAAAAAAAGTTCTTAAGAAAATTATAAGAGAAAATACATTCACAGCCCTGTACTGTATTTACTGAAAAAAAATCCATGAATAAGTGGAACCATGCGATTCAAGCCCGTGTTGTTTAAGCATCAATGTACTACTATGTTCAGTTATCTAGCTCTTTTAATGGTTTCCCAGTTTGTTTCACATAATAGTCCTTTCAATTCTTATTGTTCTTCACTCTTTCTAAGGGGTTTCCATAGATTTTCTTAAAAACAACCTCTCCAGAAATGATTATTCCACCTGCAGAAAAGCACCTCAGAGAGAACGTCATAAGGGCATGGTGCTTGTAGGAGGTGCTTGTACACTGGGATTAGAACCCAGGTGTAGATGTCTAGCTCTGGGCCCTGTCCACCACGTTACACGGCCCTGAGCCTGCTTCCTCCCCTACTCTATCATACTCCCTCCTGGCTTCTCTCCAGGTAACCGTCAACATTTTTACTTCTTCCACTGATCTATGTATGGATTAACTAGAGGCGGGCCAATAGCACTTGTGCATCTTCCCTGCTGAAATTTGATGAAATGTCCACTTAGTCTTGGCCCAAGGCAAGTAAGACCAAGAGTTTGGCCTTGGGTCAGTGCCTTTTGTTAAAGTTCCTACTTGATGTAGATTTTCTATGGGATCTGTCACTCTTCGCCTCTTGTCCTCAGAGAAGCCTCTAAAGGGACAGTAGATCTCATCTCCATGTTTCTCCTGACCAGACTCTGAGCCAATTCTGAAATTGTCTCTGGTGTTCAGGAGAGAGAAATGAGTTTTATTTATGGATATAAGGAGGATGTGGCCAGGACTCAATGCCGTATCTATCTACCCTGCCACAGGTTGAACATTTGTAGGAGGAAGCTTTCCTGCAAGACAGGTGAACAAAGAGAAGGAAAAAAAAAGAAGTGTTTGCTTCAAGGGCAGGTTGTTTCCAGAGAGGAGAGATCCATGAGCAAGGAGTATTGCTCATTAACTCCCCGCACACGAACCCCCAAGAGAGGCCCTCACCATCTTCCTTTTTACTTGGGAAGACAGAAGCGGTGGTGGGGAGAGAAGCAGGAACTTCCTCTTGGGTATCTTCCTTTTGGGGGACAGTGAAAGGCATGGCAAAAGGGCAGAAGGGCCATGGCAGGAACGTGTGCACCAAGACTATCTAGTTCACGGGAATGGCATGGCCACAAAATAGCTTTTAGGTGAGCTCATTCTTGGAGTGAGCACCTCTGAAGTTTTCCCCTGTCCTCCCCACAGAAGAACCATGCAGAATGTACTGCCTCCTCCCCAGAATGTCTCTACTGAGAACAATTTCTGGAGTAAAATGCACTTTGTAGAGTTGAAGGACTCATCCCACCTGCTCCATGGAATGGGAACCCCCGCCCTATGTGTATATTTGCAGGGGGTGATATTCCCAGGGCAGAGGGGAAAAACTCTTCCCTTTTTCCTGACAAGCTATTGGTGTTTGACCATACCATCCTCTGAAATGGAATTTTATCCTGTATACCGAGCAAAAAGAGAGACAAAACCATTATAAAATTATTTACATGTCAATATGTTACTGGATAATTTGAAGACCAAGAATACTGAGACTTAATTCAGTCAGACTTATGCCACTTGGACTGGCCTGAAATTTAGAAGACCAGTTATTGGTCTGACACTGGTCTGATGGTTGGATATGTCTGGATATGTCCCTTATCATGTTGGGTGTCAGTGTTGTTCCCCATCTATCAAGGTTATCTGAGGTGCATCCTTCTAGGCATCATGTCCCCCATGCAATGACCTCTGAGATACTAAGAACAATAAGGAGGATCCTGGTTAATTTGTGTTAAACATCAACTGGCTCATCTCCAAAATAATGTTTCAGAGGAAAAGGAAGGAGTTGAATTTGACACAACTATGTGAGATACCTCTAGCTGTCTGCGTCCTGCCCACTGGCCAGACCGCTTCCTTATCTGGTTTACCGGGGGAACTATTTTACTTGCAAACACTATCTAATCAGAAAAGACAGAATGCACCACAGAGCAGAGTAATGGTACCAAGTTAAAAGACTGCTGGGTAATATTTCACAGGCAAATTATCTCTATGGATATAATCTTGTTGCCACTGGGAATGGGTTATTTCTTTACCTCTCTGGAGCATTAAGAAAGACATTGATTTCCCATAGATATAAATCAACAGAGAGGGTGAATATACATTTTATAGAAAAATCTTTAGAGGAGGAAATAAAGGATGAATAAATGGATTTCTTCAGTGGTAAGGACTAAGTATGCGAAAGGCTATGTTGCTACAGATCCTCAGTCTTCATTTCTCCAGGATGGCAAATGAGGATGGACCCGTGCGTGTTAATTGGACAATGTCCCTTTTTATAGAAATGTGAAGGTAAGGTGAAAAAGAGAGACAGCATTAAGCAGGATTCCAGGAATATATGCAGCAAAGTTTTATTCTTTAAAGTTCAAAATTGGTATTCTGCCCTTTTCATTTTTTCTTTTAAAGGAAATATTTTGAAAACTGAAACTTGTACTGGAAACTAGTGACCAGTCATAAGTCTTTTCTACCCTGGAAACTTGGTTGAGATCCAACTTGGATAGATTAGCTAAGTGTTATTCCAGTTATAGTCCAGCTTGGTTTTCGTTTTTAGAATTGGGTAGTTTTATTACAATTAATTCACCTTAACTTCAACCAAGAGAAAATATTACACCATCTGTCAGATGTCAGAATTCCCGATTTTCTTTTAAGCTTGAGACTTTTGTATGTCCTGACAGCAGTATTTAACTTGTTTTTGCTGTTGAATCCCCTATTTCTGAAACTGTGTATTTCTGAAACTACCATCACAAACTAATAACTTTCAACCTCTTTAAATTAAATATGCAACTGAAAAATTACAGTACGACTCAGAAGTGGAAGTGACCTGTATGGGCTCACGTAACCAGTTCCTGGTATGGTTAGACGCCTGTTCTCTAGGTTTACGGAGAACTTTCTTCGGTGATTTCCATGGTTTTGAGTCTTTCTGTGTCTCACACACATGCGAGCACACAACTTAGTATTATGTATTTTATAGGAAGAAAGAAACCAAACAGATTACCTAAAATTGTGGGCAAGGCATGTGTGCCTGGAAAATTCTGTCATAATTTACAGCTTGTCAAAATTCAAAAGATAGCAAGGGGATGTGAATGGCTTGGGATAGTGTCCATCTTATAAATGCATTGGGAAATTCCAAACTAACATACTATCTGTTGGGTGGAGGAGTTTCTGAAAGTTTCTGAAAGACTAAATCTAATTTGATGTGTGTGTGTGTGTGTGTGTGCATGTGTCTGTGTTTGTAGGTATAGATATGTGCATATGTACATATATACATACACACAATGCATTTTAAGCAAATGACATATATACTGGGTCATTGCATTGTACACCTTCAGGGCTTACCATGCACATGAAGTACAACATGAATGGGAACCCCCTCCCCCCGAGCTGTACAAGGTGGAGTGCTGGGCATTTATATTTGAATGTCAGAACTCTCATCGTATAAACGCATAATTTCCTCAGGCATGTATTAAGATTCTTTTAAAACCTCTGAATCACACATGAGTTCTTACATATCATTTTTTGTGAGTGAAATAGTTTTGCCAGGAAACCGAACTAATTTGGATGAGGCTAGTGGATTTGACAAGACTTATTTCCAGGGTTGTTACTTTGGTATCAGTAGATTTAATGTAGATGAAACCCATTCTACTTGTTGGCAAAATAGTGGAATCAGGAAGTTCCCAAGTCAAACACAAGCTAAGACAATTCTCCCCTTGGCATCTACCTTGATGTCTGGAATTCCTAGTATTAGTCATTCCTTTGAGTCATGACATTGTCTCCAGGGCTCCTACAGGGCCTTGTTAAAATTATGATGTGTCCCACTCAAGTGGGGCAACATGTACCCCATTAGCCATTATTATGAATTCAACCAATAAAACATTTATTAAGGACCTGGTGTTTTCCTAACAATAAGCTATGTTTAATATATAACTCCACTTAATTCCAAAGAGAAGTTGAAGCAAACCAAATTAAGAAGCTTACACAAACTTGTTCTAAATGTATAATGATAATTATATGAAAAGACAGATGATGAGGAGAGGTGTGCATGTTTCAGAGGGTGTTTGTGTCTAAAAGTTGTGGTTGCAGAGTGCTGGTTATGGCTTACTACCATCACACTAGCTGAAAATGTGATTTGCTGTGGGGTGAAAAATTAATATGCATTTATGATCTTTCCTCCTTCTCCCCACTCCTGGTACTAAACAGTATTCTCAGAGCTATTATGCATTTCCCGCCATTGAGTAGAAAGTCTTGGGAACAGAGCAACATTGATGGACAAGCCACCCAGGGTCTAGTCTGGTTCTTTCCTGCTTTTGCATGTATTTTTCTGATTTAGTTTCAGTGTGTAGGTAAGTTCAAAGGATGCCTTTTCTCTCCATTTTCAACACATGTTTGGTTGAAGAGTCAACACTTATTTTCTCTTCAAAAGCTCTCCCACATCAATGGAAGGGGAGCCCTACGAATGAGACCAGACAGCACACTTGGCTTCAGGAGGAAGGGTTAAAGATCTGGAATTTGTATCAGAGAAGAACAGGGAATCAACAGACTGTAGAACCACTCATTGAGAGACAAGCATAGATTTAAGAATCAAATCTTATATAGAAGCTTTAGATCAAAATCCACAATTATATTTTTATTGTCCTATATTCCTCATATATGATATGTGCTGTTTCACATATGATTGGAATGTGAAATTCATGAACATTCATTCAGAAGAATGAATACTCTGAATGAGGATATTTGTTTGAAATACCCAGCATCAGATGCCTCTCCCTTCTCTTTGCCGATTATCTTTTTTCCAGTCTCTGTCCCTCTGACTCAGGTAGGCTGGCATATCTGATGCCAGGGGTGGAGTCTGTGACCCATGCTTGGCCACAGTGATGGTTTCCAAGATGGAAAGGAGTGAATCCAAGGGATGTTAGGAGTTCCTGGAAAGAAACATTTTCTCTTCTCTGCTTGATCAAACATGGAAGAATATGAACCTAGTTTTATCAGAAGTCCCTAGAAGAACCTAGTTTTATCAGAAGTCCCCAACACAATAGGAAAAATTTTGATTCTCATGTTTTTTTGAGCCCCTGAATTAAATCACACCTGATGCTAAAGCTCTTCCCCAGGAGACTCATGAATGTGGGTGTTACTGATGACAAATCCATAAACAACGAAAGTTTCTGGTTAAGTCCCTCAGCTACTTCAAGTTATTAAACACAAACATATATTGAAGTCTTCAGACATGAGGGACATTGAGTATTATCTTGTTAATGACTTATGAACTGTAATGAATTAGGTTTTTATCCCCCCTCCCTTTTTAACACCCTTGTCTTAAAGATTTTACATTAAATTGAAAGAAAACTGATCTTTCTGAAATTTTCCACTGAATGTAACCTGTTTGCCTCTTTAGCATTCAGATTAACTTGCAGCATTTTGTGATAAAGCTGTTTGCATACCTCTCTTATCACCACAAACAATTTAAGATTCTTTTGCGAAAGGACGGTTCTTGTACATATTATAACACAATCCTTTCATAGCATGCCAGGATACATTAATTGAAGTTATCTGGAAGCATGTGTGAAGTCAGGTTACGGATGTCTGAAATTCAGGATGTGAGCCAAAACATTAGGTAAAAAAAAAAAAATAAATGCAGAGCCAAGATTCATTGATACTTGACTAGCCATATTTAATAGTTGGCCACCCACTAAGGGGAAGAGACATATGTGGAACCCTCAAACAACAGCTAATCCCTGTATGAGATAGACTTCATTTCGAAACTATTCAAAAACTTACATGCACGTAGGTATGCAAGACCATTCACAAAATGGCCGACTTTAAACAATGGTAAGTTTTCTCTGCTCTGTCATTTGTGTGTATGTTTATCTCTTGCACTAGACTGGTATCTCCTCAGCTAGTATCCATAAGACTTGATACTCAAAAATATTTACTGAATGAATGGTTACAGAATAGAATCAAAGATTTTCCCCTCTTATTTTTATGCTCATTTGAAGCATTTCATTCTAATTTTGCCAACTGCTCTCTGACTGCTTTTGCCTGCCATTTGAGCAGCTCATTTGAGGGTATGTGTATGTATATGTGTGTGTATGTGCATGTGTCTATGGCAGCAGTGGAGGGAGTTGGGGTACTGTGAACCTTGGATCTTCCTAGAAGTCTTTAATATCAAAATATTTTTGCCTATCCTTAGTTCCTTCTGTAATCTTGGGTTTGTATATTGTATTTACATTTTAATGTACTCTTAGATGGAGTATCAGAACACAAATGGATGTCAGTGATAGTGTGTGTTGTGGATCTATTGGTTGGGAGGGTGGTTAAAATATAGCCAGGAGGTGCCTGTGTTCTCCACGTTGCCATAGACTGGCCTTGCTCACAGAGATTCTGATTTTGTCTGTAAGGAGGGAATAGCCAGACTGTGAAACAGTTTGCTTGTTTTGGCCCCTTATATTTTTGGATTATTTCACAGTCCAATCAATTGTGTAGCAATTGGCTCTAAATTTGCCCAAATGAAGTCAGCTGAACACATATGCACACTTAGGCACTTACACACCCACCCTCACTGTGCCTGGCTCAAGCATCTTGTAGGCTGGCCCAGACTCTCAGTGGTTTAGCACCTGCATGGACATCATGGGAGGCAGGAGAAAGTAGGGGTTAGTGGCACAAATTCTGGAGATGGACTGTCTGGCTTCAAGCTAAGGCTCTGTCATTTACTAGTGTGTGACCTTGAGTAGGATATTTGCCTAATACTTCCGTGCTTCAGTTTCCTCACCTGTTAAGTGGGGATGGGTCCCACCTTAGGAGTTGTTACAAAGATCATACAAGATAATCTGTGAGAAACACTGAGAAATACCTGGTAAATAGAAACTCTCAATAGTTGTTGTCTACAACCCTTATCACCACCATCATCACCAACACCTCCATTAACATCAGCATCACATAATCTTTGAAGTATGGCTATTCTGATAACTAGGTCAGAGGAGGGACTGTTGGGATTTGAGGAAGGGATAACAGATTTCATGTCAGTGCACGTAATCTCTGGGAGTTCGGGACCCCACACAAATGAAGTTGTGATTAAGGTCTAAACCTGTGGATGTATTTGCTTCCCTTGGATAAGTGACTACCTAGGTGTGGTTCTGGATGACCGGGCCAAAAGATGGATCATAGATATAATAATTGAAAACTCATGATAATCTTTGGGTAATTTATTATATGTCACTGTTAAGAATAAATGTTTGTTATTTTTTTTTCCCAAGAGACACAGAGAATGCATGCACAAGTGGGGGAGGGAAAGCGAGAGAGGGGGCCAGAGCATCTGAAGCAGGCTCTGCACTTACAGCAGAGAGTTCCACGCAGAGGTGGAACTCGTAAAGGGAGATTATGACCTGAGCCAAAGTCAGATGCTTCAGCCCCCAAGTCACCCAGGCTCATACTATTATGTGTAACCTTTTGGTGGAAAGTCATGAATATTGCCTTTATGTGAAAAGATACAGGCACACAAAAACAGTCACAGGTGAGATGGGGAAACAAGTTAAGAATGAGATCTAAGAGTGCTGGATGGCTCAGTCGGTTAAGCAGTTGATTTCCACCCAGGTCATGATCTCATGGTTGTGAGATCAAGCCCTGCATCAGGCTCTGTGTTAGGAATGGGGCCTTCTTGTGATTCTCTCTCTGCCTCTCCCTCTGCCCCTCCTCTGCTTGCTCTCTCTATCTCTCTCTCTCTCTCAAAAAGAATCTATCTTCTGTCATCTACCTATCAATCTATCTACTA
Source organism: Prionailurus bengalensis (assembly GCF_016509475.1). NCBI lineage: Eukaryota > Metazoa > Chordata > Mammalia > Carnivora > Felidae > Prionailurus > Prionailurus bengalensis. Next base: position 210,636,597 of record NC_057345.1, on the reverse strand, counting down.
TCTATATACCATTGATCTATATATCTATACCTATATTTCTTTTTCTGGTTTGTCTTTTTTAAAGTTTATTTATTTTGGAAGAGAGAGAGTGAGAGAGAGAGAGAGAGCATGATCAGGGGAAGGGCAGAGAGAGTGGGAGAGAGAGAATCCCAAGCAAGCTCCATGCTGTCTGTGCAAAGCCCAACCTGGGGCTCCAACAGGAACCATGAGATCACGACCTGAGCCAAAACCAAGAGCCAGATGCTTAACTGACTGAGCTATTCAGGCACCCCGGTTTCTGTTTTCTAATATACATATGCATTTTGGAGATCTTCATCATACCTTTATACATAACTCTTTTCTTTTCTAGAAATGACAGCAAAACAACTCTTGGGGAGAAATGTAGTTATACACAAACTGTTGCTTGCATGAATAAAACAATCTGGGGTGGGTGCAGTTGTGAGATTTGCTGTGGAAGGCAGGATTTGAAAGGACTCTGGAAGAAGACTGCTTGTCCTGTCTCCAAACCTGAAATGGGTGGAAGGAATACATCAAAATAAGTTCTTTAAAGTAAGCAACAAACTTGAAGCCCTTATCGTGTTTTGTGACACTGACTCTATCAGTTTGTTCTTTAACTGTGAGTTGTCCCCACATGGGAAATACAAACTTCAGGGAGTTCTGAGGACGTTAGCTCCATGATTCTGGAGTCTAGGCTCACTTACTTTCCCTCCTAAACAACAGCTCTGCCTAAGTTGAATGCTGCTTGATGGCTTAGCACTCTTGACATTATTCTTCCACAGTTCCCTAACCCAGAAGTGTCATAGTGATTTATGGAAGGGCCACCTTGTACTCACATTCTGAGAAGGAAAGATGAGGAAGAAGAAGACGAAGAAGAAGAAGAAGAAGAAGAAGAAGAGGAAGAGGAAGAAGAAGAAGAAGAAGAAGAAGAAGAAGAGGAAGAAGAAGAAGAAGAAGAAGAAGAAGAAGAAGAAGAAGAAGGGGGAGGGGAGGGAAGGAAGGAGAAGAAAGGAAGGAAAATGTGGGATATAGTGACAAAAACACAGAAACAGCCAAGACACTGGCCGGAGGTAGGAGAAGCTGACCCACATGCTCTACCTCTGGTCTCCAAAGGAAATGCTGGTTCATAAATCCACATATGAGCTGCAATTCTTCCGGGTGTTCTTTTGGTCCTTTGAAATATTTCCCTTTTTTTCAGAGCTGAAATATTTTGTTTTCCTCTCCTCTAGATTTCTTTCTTATTCTGGGTTGTGTACCCTTTTAAAATGTATTTCTCTTTCTCTTTTTAAAGCTTTGTCTTCCTTTCTTTGGTTTCCACAAGAACTTTCTGGTTTTCCTTTGCTTTCTTGAACTTTTTTTTTTTAATGTTTTTATTCATTTTTGAGAGACAGAGAGAGACAGGGCATGAATGGGGGAGGGGCAGAGAGACAGGGAGACAGAATCGGAAGCAGGCTCCAGGCTCTGAGCTGTCAGCACAGAGCCTGACACGGGACACGAACCCGTGAATCATGACATCATGACCTGAGCTGAAGTCGGATGCTCAACCGATTGAGCCACCCAGGCGCCCCACCTTTGCTCTTTTTAAATTGTGTGTGTGTGTGTGTGTGTGTGTGTGTGTGTAAGTGTGCATGTGCCTGTTTAAATAAGAGTATGAGGGGGAGGAAATTAAAAAATTGGGGAAACCAATTGAGTTTGGAAAAAGTTGTGTTCTCTGAGGCACATTCTTTTTGCCATGTGCTTTGAAAGACATGTCCTCAGGCATGTGGTACACCAAAAACCCACAATGAGTACAAGCAGTGGAAAATATGTCTCCTTTCCTGCTTTCGTATAGGCTACACGAACTGAGGTCATGGTCTCTTGGATGGAGCAGTGTCTCTTCTGCTTTCCAGTGAGAAGTCAGTCGCGGGATAGCACGTTGAGCCTGGTGTCAGAGTCTGCAACAGGAAAAGTAGAGTTATTTTACATGTTGCACAATGAAAGAATGTTGTTTGTGCAAGATCTGATGAGGAGAAGTGCTTATTAGGTGTACCTTGTTAAACCAGTGCCTGATTTAATCATAATGATTGTCATTTGTGGTGGGGATTAAATTACAGAGCCTCTTCTGTGTAAACAGGTAGACAATTGAAGTCTTGCTGAAAAGAAAGGCACCCATCTTGGTGCTCCTGGAAATATTTGGTTCTTCCAAGGTAGAGAAGAATTTGAAAAATCTGACATGACAGCATTCAGGCAGCTGGGGGAAGGAACAGAAGCTTCCACTCCAAGATATAGGTATACATTTTCAGTCTGATATTCATTCCCGCAGGATGAAAACCAACCCCAAACACAAGCTAACTCATAATCACTTTTCCTATTCTGGAAAACCCTTAAGAACTGCTTTAAAAAGTTATGATTCTTTCGGGTTTGTTCGACTTTTAAGTCTTAGGTAGAGGCTGCAATTATAATTACTGTGCTGCTTCCTTCCAAGCCCTGAAAAATGTAATAGGTACCTGAGCAGGAAGGTTTAATTTCTATGTTAAAACTATGCTATGATAAAACTTGGAAATCTTATTATTTATATTCTCATGTCAAATCAGTCATTATACAAGAACCATTTTTTGGAGACTAAATTATAACCTCAAGGCCATGTTAAAGCCTTTACAATGGTCATTCCCACAGAAGTCATCAAATCTATTGTACAACGTTCCTCAAAAAGATAAGATATAACAAGTGTTAGTGAGGATGCAGAGAAAAAGGAACCCTTGTGCAGTAGAATTGGATGCAGCTACTGTGGAAAAGAGTATGGAGGTTCCCAAAAAAGTAAAAATAAAATAAGAATATCATATGATCCAGCAATTCCACTATTGGGTATTCACCCAAAGAAAATGAAAACACTACTTTGAAAAAAAGATATGTTTATTGCAGCATTATTTATAGTAGCCAAGATATGGAAGCAACCCAGGAGTCCACTGATAGATTAATGGATAAAGAAGCTGTGGTATAAACACACACACACACACACACACACACACACACACACACGAATATCACTAAGCCATAAAAAAGAATGAGATCTTGCCATGTGTGGTAACATGGATGGATCGAGAAGGTATTATGCTAAGTGAAATGAGCGAGACATCAGAAGACAAATATCATCTGGTATCACTCACGTGTGGTATCTAAAAAAATGAAGCAAATGAACAAACAAACAAAGCAGAAACAGACCCATAAATATGGATGGTTGCCAGAAGGGTGGGGGCATGTGCTAAATCCGTGAAGGGGAATGGAAGGTACAGACTTCCAGTTATAACAGGAATAAGTCACAGGGATGAAAGGTGCAGCATGGGGCATATAGTCAATGAAACTATGATAGTATGGTATGGTGACAGATGAGAGCAACACTGTGGTGAGCAGAGCTTAATGTACAAAGTTGTCCAGTCACTAGGTTGTACACCTGAGACTAATGGAAAACTGTGTGCCAACTGTGCTTCACCGACAAAATGGTAACTATTCCTATCATCGTCATGATTCTGATCCAGAAAAATGGCTTATTTCTCCCATTCATTTTAAAGCAGAATGATTTTCATTAAAACGTTATAGTGGCTTGAGAAGAAAGTGATTTTAAAGAGCTAAAGACTTTGCACCCACCGAAATAGCCTACACTTACCAGTTGGAAAAAACTCACTCCAAATTTGTGTCTCATACTAAATATAAATGTAGATTCTAATTATGATGTACATAATAAAATAATTACTATGTGATGTTAAAACATTTAAAAACACAAGACTCATTTTCATTTTTGAGATTATTTGGAAGGTTCTTTTTCATACTAAGAAAAATACATACACACATACATGACATTTAGAATGATTAAGATGATTTACCTCGTCTGATACAATTTATTGATAATCTTTTCTAGCAATTATCCTGATTAACATGTGAAGTTTTCCTGGCCTCTGCTGCATCGTTTGGTGCCTGTGAATTGAAATGCCATTTGAAAAGCTCTCTGTAAGATAGCATGGAAAAAAGAAAGGAGGAGGAAATAAATTCGAAATAAATACCAAATATATTCACACTCAAGTGTAAATGATATGAAGAAAAAATTAATGAAAAGTTTTATTTTGAGGTTAGTGCCCACAGCTCTCTATAATTTCATGCTTATAAAGCACACACATGCTGTCTAAATTGGCTCCAAAACCCTTTTGTGATTGTTCATGACACACATGCCTGGTTCTGGACCTCAATTTCTACCCAATACCCAAAATAATGTAAATTTTATAAGTGTGAAATTAAATTAAATGATGTATATCCTACAAGAGTTATAACTATGCAAAAGCATGACCTAATTTGCTTCATTTTTTGATTACGTACTATTTTCTTTTCTTTTTTTAAATTTTTAATGTTTATTTTTGAGAGAGAGAGAGAGAGAGAAAGCACAAGCAGGGGAGGGGCAGAGAGAGAGGGAGACACAGAATCCAAAGCAGGCTCCAGACTGTGAGCTGTTAGCACAGAGCCTGATGTGGGGCTCGAACCCATGAGCCATGAGACCATGACCTGAGCTGAAGTCGGACGCGTAACCGACTGAGCTACCCAGGTGCCCCAGTACTATTTTATTTTTTTAATAAATATTTGTTTTGTTCAAGCCACCAAGAGAAAGAAGTTTGAGCTCTCTACGACTCTCTAAATCTGGTTATTAAGCAAATCACTTTTGTTTTCTTGCCTGGGAAGTATAGTTTTTGATCCATTTGAGAAGAACATTTCCTTGTGAAAAACTTCCCTCTTAAGTGATAGTTTTATTATTAGCAAGTCAAAAGTAACTAAAATAAAATGTCTCAGCTTGCACTACTTCTCTGGGTTTGAAGGCCTGTAAATGACCAAGATATGCAATGAAATTCTAGTACCCCGTCCAGACAGGAGACACAATAGATTTCGCATTTCAACCTTTAAGTAAGACAGTCTGTCTTCTTGGAATGCCCTTCTCTGTGTTTTTCCAAGTCACCTATTTTTCAAGGGCAAATAAAATGCCATGCTGTGAAGACTTCCCCATGCCTTCTGTCTGCTTGCTGTCACATGCAGAAATGTCCCCAAGGTACCTCTTCATAAATCTATTGCAGTATTTATTTTATTGTAATGATTTGTGTGTATACATTAGACGGTAAATTATTTGAGGGAAGTAACCGTGTATTCAGCTTTCTGTTCCCATAACCGAATCCAATATCAAGCAGAGGATAAATGCTTGATAAATATTTGTCACATGGAACAATATTTTCAGCCAGGAAAACCAACCCTGTCACCTGGCTTTCAAGCTTTCCATACAGTAATGCTTTATAAAAAATACATATTTTCATCACAACTCAGAACATACACAAACACAGTTGACAGAGTTTTATGAGATAGCATTTCCCTCCCCCACTATGTGTGATATACACTGATCTATTCTACTCCTCTCCTCTTCTCTTCTCTTCTCTTCTCTTCTCTTCTCTTCTCTTCTCTTCTCTTCTCATTTTTAAATTTGGTTCTAATGGACTAAATTGATTTCCTCACCTCCTTGGTTGTGATCCAGTTTAAATAACACTCATCTTTGTGGCTTAGGCACATGTATTTCTTTCATTATCATTTCAAGGCAATATGTCCTGGTTATAGATGTTACCAGAGATTCACATTATTACAGCTATCTTCCAGACATTTAGTCCAAAGGAAATACCAATATTCCAAAATCTTCCTATTATTAATTTTTGGTAATGATTCTCTTTTATATTTTGTCACAGAGATTATTGGCAAGTGAAAAGTCATCTAATTCTGGTTTTATTTAGTCTGCTACAGTGTCTCAGAAGAGATTCTAAGGAGTGATTAAAATGGTCATGTGTCCTGATAGCTGACTGGTAGGCATGACATATAGCGTATCTGAATTCATGTAACAAGGAATCAGTTTCCAAGAAAATTGCAAAAGGATGTTCTTGAAATAACTGCATGGAAAACTCAAAGTGAAAGTCTTAGGAACTGATCATAATTCTTGACTCCAAACCCACAGAGGAAAAAATACTGAACAAAATCATTTCTATGATCCAGAAAGTGAAGACCACAAATCAACTTACAAAAACACTTAACTACACACCATGGTCGTCCTGCTGTGCTGTAGCTAACAATGGGGCAATGACTCATCGGGCAACTTTCGTCGGAAAATGTATAGTCAGGAGACAGATCCTTCTCTCTGTGAAGTCGGGAAGAATTAGTCAAACTCTTCCTGACTTCCATGATGTTATCCACCATTGACAGGCTATCAAAGCAGACCTAGAGATTAGATAATACTTCTGAATAACTCAAAGGAATCCCTTTTGGAAGTGAAAATGTTTTGGAAGTTTTATTATGCTTGAGCTAAATAGAAGCACAACATCTTATCTATTAGTGTGGGTTATGAATGATAACCAGTGCTCATCCCAACACCCATTTAGGCCATCCTCCTGCCCCTCCGTCAATCCTTGGTTTGTTCTCTATCATTAAGAGTCTCTTATGGTTTGCTTCCCCCTCCCCCCGCCCCACCCTTCCTGTATGTTCATCTGTTTTGTTTCTTAAAGACAAATACCATATGATTTCACTCATACGTGGAATTTAAGGGACATGGTTTTAATGTTAAGTATGGGGATAGGTTAAATATAATTTGAAATACTCAAACAACGGAATGCAGTTATAGCAAACAAAATGATTAGATTATATATCCATCAATCTATTTAAATTGTCATGAGTATTTCCTAAAAACCTATTGCATGAGAGAGATAATTGTAGAATGATATGTCAGCATGATTTCATTTAAATACAAATTTAAATCACATGAGAATGTACTACATTCTTCTTCTTATTATTTCTTTTTTTTAATTTAAGGAGTAGTTTAGTGATTAGTCACTTACATATAACACCCAGTGCTCATCCCAACAAGTGCCCCCCTTAACGCCCATCACCCATTTAGCCCATCCCCACAACACGGTGCTTTTGATAGTAGACAGTTATCATCTTCAAAATCCAGCCAAGCCACTGTAGTCTGATAATTGGTAGAAAAATAATGTAAATTTTTCACAAATGTTTTGAATGTCTTGACTCAGTCAGTAAAATTTTATTCTCTAGAGCTTCATTGTTCAATGTGGCGGCATTTGCCACACAGGGCTATGTAAATTATAATTAATTAATATTAAGTAAAATTTAAAGATCCAATCATAGAGTCACAGTGGCCACATTTCTAGTGATCAATATCCATTATTGCAGATGTTTCTATTGGACAACACTATTCTTGATAGAGACCATTTTATTCAATTAAAATCTGATTTCTTTGGTCACTTATTTGATTGTTGAAAAGGAAGGGTGGCAGGGAAGTTGAGATGTGACAGAGAAGCCTTGCCATTGATTTCACCTTCTACAGGGCCTGTTATCTTACAGTCTTCTACCCCCACTGTAACTGGGTCATGGACATGGATCCATTTTAGCTTTTGACTTGAATCTCTTCAGTAAGTCTTTCTCACTGCTTCCCTTTGAGAGTCACCATTCTAAATCAGATGTCAGTGTAAGCCATTGTTATTTTCCTAAGAAAACTTCAAATGCTCCCCATTATCCATAGAGTAACATTTTATTCTTCTTCATTTGGATCAAACCTGGCCCAGGTCAGCAGCCCTTAATCAATTCCTCTATTTAGATTATGCTCCGGTGACACTCTTAGCCACCTACCCACGTGTCGTTAGTCCTTTGCTCACACTGCTCCTTGGAGCTCCATGAAAGGTGTCCTTGCCTCTTAGTTCAGTTTACATGCCAGAACCTTTGTGAAAACTTCTGTGATCCCATCACACTGAAACTTGCCACTGCTTTAAGTACTCATCACCTTTTATTTGCACCTCTGTTACTACATTTTTTTTCCAATTAAATTTTTACATGTCTAACTCCCACTGGCTTCTAAGCTTTTTGCAGGAAAAGGGTGGCCGTGCATTTCAGTATCCTCCATAGCTTTCCGCACGTGACTGCTTAACAAGAAATATAGACAGACACTTCAATTTAATTTGGAGTGAGGAATAGAAAAACTGGTTAACTGGAATCGAGTGAGTGTTTGCTTAGAGAAATGTCACTGGGGGTTGTGCAGGGTTTTAAAGGATGCAGACAGGAGGAGGGCTGAGGTTCAGACCAGAAATCTAACCTTGGCAGTGTCGAAGAGCGTCACAGAATTGTGAGGCGGCAATGCAGGCTGCCAATGTTTCATAGGTCACAAAACACCACAAGGCATTCCTCCTGATGGAGATCAACCTCAGGCAGCATGAGTCATTCTCTCCCTGAGCTCATATGGCACTTAATCCATAGCTTTGCTGTATTCTGTGTTCTCAATGCCACCATCTTGCTCTATTTCCTCTCTGATGCTTCTGCCCCGTCCTTCCTAGGACCCAGTGTCATACATCCAGTAAGGAAGTTCTCAGTAAATTGTGGCTAAGTCCAACGGTGAGCCGAGAAATGAGTAAAAGGTCACCACAGGTAGAATGTAAAACATGTAAGATTATAGAGTACAATAGGAATGTGGAACGTGTTACCAGAGTTATCTTATTTATTTTCAAATGGTGCAGGGTCTTTGGGTCATCTCGACCATTTAAGCTAACAATATCTTGGCATGCCTGGAATTCTGAACACTGTTTGATCAATCATCACTTCTTTTTTCTATCAAGGGCCTGTTTCTACTAGAGATAAAACTTACCTCATCTTCAAAAGGAAGCTCAAACTGTTAAAAACACCCCAAAACCCCTCCCCCTCTTCTTTGCCCCTCCCACTTTGACTTTTCTCCCTCTGTGTGTCCTGGGGTCAACGTGAAGTGAAGAATTTGGAGACTCAGAGCTGCAAGTGTTAGCAATGTGGAATTCTTTTCCATGAGGGGGCAGGAAGTTCATCAAAGCACACGTGTGGTCAAGGAAGCTTAAAAATAAAGCTGATTTCTTAAGGAGAAAAAAAATAGCATTAATTAAGCTTTCAATAAGCTACTTTTTTTCCTTAAGGACTAAGTTGATTTACTTAGGGAAAAAAAAAAGGTGCCAGCAGAGAAAAAGTCAATGCACTCTTCCAAAAAAGATCCTTTGACTAGAAGGAACACGTAAATTCCAAGAAAAGTTAGTTAGAAAGAACAGTTTCTTCTCACTGGTTCCTTCTCATCACATCAGTATTTATTTCCCCCAGATGCCCTTTATTTATTCATTTTAAACCATCCTAGGTGTCTACGTGTTGGTTCAGGGCATAAAGAACTTTTCTTACCACAAAGACCCTTTTGGGACACCAAGTGGAGAACTCAGCTATCCTTTTAAATTCCCAGGACTCTAAAACTTAATGTCTGCAGAGACAAACAGGACGGCTACTGCAAGAAGGCAGGAGCCTAAGTAGTTAGGATGTAGGCCTCTTACCAAGAAAATCACTGGGCTGTTCCAACATGAGCCACTTTGCCATCAATCCATAAGATGGAGATAGGGTGTGCCAGCTTCAGACTGTGTAACTTCTATTTACTGAAACGGTAACACATAGTCATTGTAAGCTACAATTATCCACAGTTTAGTCTGTTTATGAAACCGTTTTGTGGTTATTTATTAAAAATAAAATTTATGTGTGCTTATTGAAGCTATATTTTGGCAGGCAAAGGAGGTTGGCAGAAACGTCTGAGTCAACAGCCAGGCTCCAGCCACTCTGTATGTCGTCATATAAAAACTTGTCAAATAATATTTGGTTTTTAATCTTTAGTTGCAAACATAAGGTTAGTCATGAGAATATTCTGTGAGTAGGTCTCCTTGAAACAAGAACCCGGGTGTTTGGATTTCAGTAAAGGTGATAATTAAGTTTCTGGCTTGTTTAGGGGCGATTTGTTATTCCTTTTCTTCTAGCAACTTCTATTACCTGTGGTCTGTCCAGGTTCCTCACATCTTTTAAGAACTGTTTTATAATGATTTTTAAAATATAAGCAATCTGTTTATCTATCAATTTTAAAACCCCAAACAAATATGTCATTCATGATTAAGGAGACATTATCCCACCAGTTAAATCTTGGTTGCCTTCTACTGGAGATCTTTCGAATGCAAATAGATTATTTTTCTGGACCTTTTCAGTTATTTATATCATTATATATTTGACCCTTGAATGACACAGGTTTGAACTGTGGGGTCCATTTATGCACAGTTTTTTTTTTTCTGATAAATACAGTACAGCACTGTTAAATGTATTTGTTCTTATGATTGTTTTAACATTTTCTTTCTCAAACTTACTTTATTATAAGAATGCAATATATAATACATATAGCATACAAAGTATGTGCTAATTGACTGTTTATGTTCTTAGTAGAGTTTGTGGTCAACTATGGACTGTTAGTAGTGAAAGTTTTGGGGAGTCAAGGTTATATGTGGATTTTTTTATTGTGTAGGGAGTTAGTGCTAGTAACTTGCTAACTCCCACATTGTTCAAGGGTTAACTGTACTTACTTTTATAATGCCTTCTATGAAGAAAGTTCTTTTCAAAGAGGCCACAGTTGTTAGCTTCAAGAATGTATGGTTTATCTCATTTAAATATAAGCCATTTAAATATAAGCACTTAAATATAAGCCAAGCCAATAAGAGTTTGTTGAAAGGGATCCTGAAAGGAAAGAAAAATGTCATTAAATAAAGGGTCTTGGAATTGGAGAGAAGGGATGCACTATGTTATGAATCAGGTTAAAAAAAAAAAAAAATATATATATATATATATATATATATATATATATATATATATACAAGCCCTAAAGAGGGAGGGGCATAGAGAGAGGAAGAGAGAAAATCCCAAGCAGACTCCTTACTGCCAACACAGAGCCTGACTCTGGGATCAATCCCAGGAACCATTAGATCATGACCTGTGTTGAAATCAAGAGTCACATACTTAACCAACTGAGCCACCCAGGCGCCCTGGGGGAATAAAGTAATTCTTTGCTTTGGATCAACTTGTACAAAGATTCAATGAGAGAAGAGCAAGGACTTAATGGAATAGAATTAATCAAGCATGAGTTAATCAAGAAGATACTTTTCCTGAAAGGGAGTTTTTGTGATGTGATAATCAGGAGTTGAGAAAAGATAGCCCGATATACTTCTTGCTACTTCCATAAATACCTTGGGTATGAGTCATTGCCGAGACTGTGCTTTAGTTTGCCTTGAGAGAATTTCTCATCCCAACTTTATAAGACAGTTATACATTTTATATATCAATTGTCTCCCGTATCTCCATCCTTTTCCTCCACTGGAATTTGGCTTTAGCTGTAGTAGAAAGATGTTTCAAGTTTCCTTCATTGATAGTGGCTTGGTCCTGTAATTTAGAACTTGTTGCCAACACACATAATTCACTTCCATACACAATTTATTGGGCATCTTCTGTGAACAAAGCTCTGTGCTAGGTGCTAGATAATGTGGTTTTCTAAGAGAGCCATACCTGTAAGAAGCTCATAAAATGATAAAATGTAATATCTATGAATGATCTGTATCTCCTAGTTTCGAGCAGTTTGGATGCCATTAACATGATGACACTGTATTTTGAATCCACCAGTGAAAAAATCCTGAGGGTCTGCAAAAATGCCTGTAGAAATTTGGCGCATTTGAAGACAGAGATTCAGCAAAACTAGAGCAGGAGAGTGGCCAGAGAGGAATTTGGATCAGTAGAACCCTCAACATGCGATTGTGGGGTTTCTAGCAGGGAAGCAAAAGACTGGTGCAGATTGCATTCAAAGATTGTAACCTGAGACAGAATTGAGAGGGAAGGAGGCTTATTAAGGAGTGGTCTTGGGATTAGCATCTGTTGGAGAAGGGATAAAACAAGAATTGGGTAGAGGGAGAAGGTGACTTGGGGTTTGCCTTGCTCAAAGCAAGCAGTGGTCATCCAGAGTGGTCTCAGTGATGCTGAGATATTTGGGCATTTATATTTCCACACTGAACCATTATTGGATATGGGCTTCCCCAGGGTGGGGTGTGATCTGGGGCAAGGCAATTCTTTACTGCCTTGGCCACCTTAAAGAGATTGATATCAGTCTCACTTTCTGGACACCAAGTCTCTCATTGAAACAGAATCTGAGGGTTGCTTCTCAGTGTCCAACACAAGAAGCTTATTTTCATTTAAAAAAATGATGCTGGTAGTTTGGGAAGAATAGATTAAAGACAGAAAAGTGTAGGAGCAGGAAAGCAGTTAGGTGTTCTTGGTATTGTTCAGTGCGAGATGATGATAGTTTGAACTCTAGGGAAACTGTAGGGTTTCTAAGAAGTGAATGGAGTCAAAAGACATTTTCGAGACCGATTCTATAGAATAGGGGTTGAACTGGCAAAGAGAAGTAAGGACAAGAAAGGCACTAAGGATGAATCTTTGAGCAAGTGGGAGGGTGGAAAAAACACATATGGGAGAAGGGAGTGCTTGAGGAAGAGAGCTATGAGTCAGATTTGATATGTTCATCATTCAACCAAGTGGAGACACCAAGCAGAAAGTCAGATATGTGATTCCCAAGCTTAGAAAAGAGGTGTGTCATGTTAATTTACATTGTTGTTACATGGCTCTGTTGGCACAAGGGCCAGTTACAAGGGTTAATTCTTAGGAAGGGAATGTAGTAAAATGGGCAAGAAGTTCAGCAGAGAACCCTAAGGAATGGCCACCTCTAGCAACAGGAGTGAACAAAAGAGACAGAAGGAGGAAAATCAGGACAATATGATCTTGTGGAAGTTTAGGGAGGAGATCATTGTAGGAGGTGTTTTATAAGCATTTCTCTGAATATTAACAAGGAAGAACATCTATTTTAATGTTTACTGGCCATTGTATTAATAACTTTAATGAGGCACATTTAACATATCATATCATTCACCCATCTCAAGTGTACAATTCAGTGATGTTCTTTTTTTTCTCTTTCAGTCAATTTACCAAGTTGTGCAACCATCACTGTAAATCAGTTTTAGAACATTTCATCACCCAAATAAGATCCCTCATGCAGAGTCATTTGTTTTTGTTTTTCTTTTGTAAGTGGATTTTTAAAGTCTATTGGTTTCTATGTTTTTAAAATATAGATTTGCAAGAACTTAGAAAAATAGATATTTAAAATTTTAGGGGCGTAGACTTGAAAATATTTTTGTTTGGTTTGGTTTTTGTTTTTTTGTTTTTTGTTTTCCAGGTTGTCATTGATCCTTCAGTCCGGTTGTGGAAATATTTTGCAATGTAGAACTTAGACCATCACAGTTTCATGGAGTCAAATTGTTTTCCTTTTTTTTTTTTTTTTTTTTTGCAATTTTTGCAATTGTTAGGAAAGTCTTTTTTTCCAAGATTATAAAAACGTGTTTTTTAGTATTCTTATGGTTTCATTATTTTGCATTTTGATTTCTGATTCATCTGGAATTCGTTTTGTTTTAAAGAAAAAAGTAATAATGCAGTCTTACCTCTTTTTTCCAAACTCTTGGCCCTTTGTTCCCACATTAATTATTTACTAGACCACCTTCCCCGCCCCCAACCTTGTTTGGCTAAATTCCCATATTCTGTCCATCGTTGAATCTATTCCTGCCTCAGTGCCACTCTGTTTTACTCACTACCCCTTGGCAGTGCATTTTACTGTCTCATAGCATGAGTCTACAATAGCACTTGGCTAAGTCTCCGTGTGACAGAGTTGATTCATTTACTATTCTCTCTCTAGTATCCCCCTCTGGCCTTTTCCCTGCCTTTGCCTGCAATCTGGCCCTCAACCCAACTAGATCCTGCCCACCCTCAGGCTTGAAGTCTATTTATTTTAGTCACCAAACTCTCAAAATAAATCTGGTTCTTCAGCCAGACTGGTAATTTAGAAGTTTGACTGTTGTGTTTGCATGAACATCCAAATTGGCTTGGGTGCCTGGTAATCTGAGGGTAGCTCACCATCATGTGCAAGCAGCCTATTTTGTGGGTGATGTAAGGTAAACAGCATCTTGTGATGCTGAAAAGAAGGGTTGACTATTATAGTCTTATTGGCCAATTGACATATTTAATTGAGTTCTCTGTCAGTAACAGACTTTTGTGTCAGTTTCGTGTTGTTTCATGCTTTCTGGTAGCCTTCAAATAAATCTGGAGTTGAGAGTTATTTTTCCACTGGCTGCATAATGACGTTGGCTATCTTTATTTATTTCATCAGCTCAAAGCATTGCCCTGATTCTGCAAAGCACTTTGTTGCATGCTCTTTTTTTTTTTTTTTTAATTTCTTTCCTTACATCAAAGTAGGCTTCTGTCTATCGGCATGAAGACCCTGGAATTTTGATGACTGTGGCCTGTGAAATTAAAAGATCTCAACAAAGGATAGGAAGTGATTTCATAGCCAGTTTCTCTCCCTGTTATTGTTCACAAGTACAGAGTGATACTGGGTAAGTTTCTCAGAGCATATGCCTTTTCTAATGAGTGAGAGGTTGTTAGCTATAACCAGAGTTGAACGGTTTAGACCCTGGTTACAGTGTAGGACAGTAGGACTCTTACGCAGAGCGTAATCCTAGAGGTAATCATGGTAGGGCTGTAAAAGAAGCAGGGCCGGAGTCTGAAGATGTGCATTTGCCTCCTGACTCCCTGAGCTAGTGACCTTGTGCAAGGGAGTTGATTTCTCTACACTCCTGATTCCTGGTCTGTGAAAACAAGTGATAATAAGCGCGTATCGCATAGGTTTGGCATGGGTATACAACAGTGCATTGTGGAAATGTGTTAGGTAGGATAAAAAGCCATAGAAATCTTGAGTAGTGTTGAGGTTGTTTCTAGCCTTTTCTTGTCTTAGAAGTGTTCATGGTAATTGAAGGCCAAGGAAATAATGTTGTTCATCAAACCTAACATGTCATAGATTGTAAGATGCGTAATTATTTTATGCACCACCAGGGGAAAATGCTCCCAATATTATCAGCAAGTGTAAGACATAACATGATTTCTGAGATGATAATATCGGAAACAATTCTGTGTCTTAGAATGGATGAAATACAGTAAGGAGGGAAAAACACTGAAGATTTGGGCAGTCTGAGGAGAAGGCCAGTCTGAATTAGCAATAGGTCAGACCTACTGAATCTTTTATGAAGGGATATGGTTTGTAACTTTTGAATTTTAATAGCTGAAATTGATTAATGAGTCACTAGAGCAATTTTCTTAATGAATAGTTAATTGATTTGTAATTGGCTTGTTTTCAGGAGTGAGAATAGGATAATTGTTTGGGTCCATTATAAATCCATGCCACCTGGCCCCAGCTGGGCTCTTAGCTGGTCCTCTGATTTAGCCCTTTGGGGACCTTGGTAGATTTTTCACAGGAGACATTTCAAGTGCTTTTCACACTCTTAAATTTCCAACCCTTGTGTCTATTAGTCCGCCAACGATTTCTCCACTTAAACTTGAATGTGAGCAGCTACACATTCCCTGATTTTCGTTCCAACATGTCTTTCCTTATTTTAGCTAAAAGTGTGTTTTTTTCTCTTCCAAGATTAAAATTACATGAGTTCCTTTCTCACCTTTTCTGAGATTTTGCTTTACTGTTTTCTCTTGACTTCCTCCACTAGCTTTTTCTATTTCACTTATTAGTGGGTTAACATTTTCCAAATTAAAAAGAGAGTCTTTATAGCCTATTATCATTGAGAAGCAATATAGTTAAGCAGATAAAAGCATGAGCTATAGAATCATATTCTGAGGGTTCAAATCCCAGCTCCCCTACCTCTCAGCTGGATACATTAGTCAAATTACTTAACACATCTCTTCTTCAATTGTTTTCATGGGCAACTTGGGTCATAAAATTGTATTTGTCTCTTAGAGTTGGTGAAGGATTAAGTGAGTTAATATGGACAACATACTTAGGACATTGCCTGGCACATAGTAGGTGCTGAATCAGTGTTACCTATTACAGTTATTATTCCTCCTGTTACCAGTTTGTTTCATCCTTTTAAAAATTCTTATCCCGCCCTTAACAAGCAAAGGTTTTTGTTTGTTTGTTTTTTTACCACTGCATTCGACTGATGTCTGGTTTTGCCATATATCCTTTCAAACCACTTCTGGTGAAACTTAAGGGAGTAAAGGTCAATTTTGGTCCTACTGCGTGGAGTAGGTGAGTATGCCATTGAATATGTCAACATGGATTTTGCTAATGGTCCGGGCCACAGATAGAAAATAAGAGTTTATAGGAGAGAGGGTATTTAAAGCCTTGAGTCTGCTGGAATCATCAAAGAGCGGAGTGAAGAAGAAGACGATCGGAGTCAGGACTGGGAAGTGAGTAGTACCCGTGTAGAGTAGGCAGGAAGGTGAGACTGGAGATAAAGAAGGAGAGATTAGCCAGGGGGCAGGAACATGGGGAGAGCCAGGGGAAGGAAGGGCTGGTGGGGGAGAAAAGTTCGGTCAAGCACGGCTGACAGGTTAAGCAAGTGGAAGACAAACGTCAGTGATGACCTTTACTGAAACACTTTGGTTGAGTGTTGTGGTTGTTTAGTACAGGTGGAATAACAGAATGTTTTATGTACCTGGAACAACTGAGTAGAGAGAGGGAAGCCGGTGAAGCAGAAAAGAGTGGATAGTTATTACAGCAACATCGGTGAGGACGCAGGTGGGATGAAATCTGGTACACAAGTGGAAGACGTTGATTTTTACCTAGAAGTGCACACAATCTGGGGAAACTGGAGGGAAGACAGTGGGTAAGGGTGCTGAAGCTGGCAGGTGAGTGGTGATGGAAGTTCTGTTCTGGTTGTTGCTGTTCTCAGTAACACAGGAAGCAAAGTCATCAGGGAAGAGTGAAGACTGAGGAAGAAGTATGAAATTTTATTACAGTCACCCAGAGGTGGGAAGATGAACAGAACTGGGAAATCCACAGAGATTGCCTCTGGCAGGAAGTCTCCCTGAAAACAGTAGCAACAAATTTAAAGAAATACTAGGTTTTCTTTAGCCATACATTAGATCTTCTTTTTTTTAAAAAAATGTTTATTTATTTTTGAGAAAGAGAGAGAGAGAGAGAGAGAGAGAGAGAGAGAGAATATGCTGGGGAGAGGCAGAGAGAGAAGGGGACAGAAGATCCGAAGCAGGCTCTGTGCTCACCGCAGAGAGATGCTGTGGGGCTTGAACTCATGTGAGATCATGACCTGACCTGAAGTCAGATGCTTAACCGACTGAGCCACCCAAATGCCAGTGGATTTTATGATACAGACCAGAAATGGGTTGAAGTTTGGTCTTAACCAGGGTCATTTTTTTTCTTTTTGCCAAATGAGTAAAATGACAACAATATCAATAGATGATGTGAAATACACACTGTGTTCAAGACACGTTCAAGGAAGAGATGAAGTTGTAGGAGCTGTCAAAGAGCTTGTCAAGGAGCTTGTCAAAGAGCTGTTAGAGCAAAGACGCTATAGGTAAATTGAGGTCAAAGTGTTGAGATTCTTGGGGGGTACATGGGTGGCTCATTCAATTGTGTCCAACTCTTGATTTTGGCTCAGGCCATGATTCCAGGGTCATGGGATCAAGCTCCATGTCAGGTGCTGAATGTAGAGCCTGCTTAAGAATCTGTCTCCCTCCGCACCTCCCCCACTCGCATACACCGCTTCTCTGACAAACAAACAAAAAACAGTGTGGGATTTTTGGAATTGGATTATAAAGGTGTTGTATTTTTTGGTAATAGTGAGGTCAAATTTGAGCAAGTATGGAGAGCTTATTAAACAGGAATTGCTGGGCCTTGCTCCACGTTTCCTGATTCACTAGGTCAATATGAGGTCTGAAAATTTTATTTCTAGCAAGTTCTCTGATGACAGTGAGGCTGAACTTTGGGAATCACTGCCCTGGGATATGAGCACGGTAAGTAAATGGCTGAGATAAGTTGAAGAACATTATCATTAGAATGCACGGACTCAAGAATCTCAGAAGTCAGAATGTTGGAAGAATCATCTATTGGGATATAGGAAAATCCCAAGGGAAAAAAAAACCCAGTAGGTCCGGGAGCTGAAGCATACAGAAATGAAGGGAATGGCTGCCATGGGGAGGGGAGCTCGGTGGTAAAGTCTGACAACACGAAATTCAAATTTGGATGTTTTAATGAAGGAAGAGGGTATGCAGAAGGGCTCTGTGGAAGGTTGTTCAGGTTGTGCCCTGCACATCTCTAGGGAGTGCCATCCTCATTGTGGTTCCTCAGAACAAGAATGGTCTGTAAACTTGATTGAGACATGAAAAAAAATAAACTTACTTCTTATTCCAAGCCCACAGGTATGAATAATTTCGGTCCTCAAAGAAGATACTTTGGCCCGCTAAAAACTGTGGGGCTTTTTAGAAGCTTTCCTGTGAGGTAACCAATGGAGGAGAAAACCCACAAATAATCACATGCACCCCTCCCTATACGCACATACCTCTGTGCTCAAATGGGAATTAGTTCCTTTGACATCCAAAATCATTAAAGTAGGGTCCTCAAAGTTCGAAGAATATCAAAAATGTCTCCTAGTGAAAAATTAACAAAAGCAAGGAGTATTTTGATATTTTCTATTTAATCTAAAAAAGTCTGCTTTCCAGTCCTGTGACGCAAGATTCATCTCATTTTAGAGACAGCAACTCAGAAGTATTAGGTTTACTTCCCGGTCCCTGCCTTCTTGGTTTGTTCTTCCACTATGTCCTTTTCTTTCCTTTCTTTTCTCTTTTTCTCCTAATTAAGTAGGTAGATAGATAAATAGGTATAGGTATATATATATATATATATATATACACACACACACACATACACACACATTGAATACAGGGATTACTTAAACATACATGATATATATATATATAAGCCTATGTATATATTACATATATATATATATGTAAGCCATATATATAAGCCATATATATCATATATGCTTAAGTAATCCCTGTAGTCAATGTGGGGATGGAACTCACAACCCTGAGATCAAGAGTTGCTCAACTAGTAACTGACCCGGACAGGCACAGACATATATCTTTTGGCCAAACATCTGATTCATTAAATCAGATTGACAAATGCTCAACTCTTACTCATTTTCTGGAATACTATAATAGAGGACAAGAGAAGCTGAGGGAGTGGCCAGGATATGATGGGGTCCAGCCCTTTGCTGAGGTTACATATATCCTATGTAGGTTCAATGACCCCAGCAAGGTCACTCCTTTTTGTGAGCATGGTATTATCTGGTGAAGGGTATGGTTCTCTGAAGTTTGTAAGTAGCATCTGATGACAGCCCAGAAATGGCAAATAAAATGAAACTTTAACTTTCATAATTTAAAAATCATGCCTTTACTCTCAGGCTTATTTTTTAGTACCAGCCAACAACAAAACACAGAAGTGACTTTAGAAGGAGAGTTTTGGTTGGCTGGATGGGATGGTAGCACCCTCAGAACACAGATGCAGAGCAATTATTTTCATATGGCCGTGAAAGTCCATTTTAATATATAGTTTCCTCAGATGAACTGAAATTAAAGAAAAAGGATCTGGGCATGAAGAAAACACAGGGTTTAAACTAAGCTTAGAAAAGCTTTTTGTTCTAGATGGGGCACCTGGGTGGCTCAATTCGGTTGAGTGTCTCACTCTTGATTTTGGCTCAGGTCATGATCCCAGGGTTGTGGGATCAAGCCCTGTGTCAGGCTCTGCACTGAGCACAAAGCCTTCTTGAGATTCCCTCTCTCTGTCTCTCTTTCTGTCTCTCTGTCTCTCTGTCTCCCCCTCTACCCTGCTCGCACATGGTCTCTCTCTCTCTCTCAAACCTATTTTTTTTAAGAGAATCATTTTGGGTTTAAGTTTATCTCATGTTTTCATTTTTGTTTTTTTTTTTTGTTTGTTTATTTGTTTGCTTTTCCTCATATTGTATTTCAGGATTTTAAATTATGTGTTTTAATATTTTCCTTAGACCATTTGAGATATCTTAATTATGTTTGTAGCTTATTTTTATGAGTATGGAAATATACTCACTGTGCAATAACAATGTGTAAATAATTTCAGAAATTATATGTAAAGGGTGATAAAATGAGTAATTTACGTTTCATGGTCCCTCTTTAGAAATATTTTTGAGGTGGGGCACCTGGGTGGCTTAGTAGGTTAAGCGTCTGACTCTTGGTTTCAGCTCAGGTCATGATCTCATGGTTCATGAGGTCAAGTCTCACGTGGGGCTCTGTGCTGACAGTGTGGAGCCTGCTTGGGATTATCTCTTTCCCTCTCTCTGTGCCCCTCCCTGCTCATGCTCTTTTTCTCTCTCTCCCTCTCCCAAAATAAAATTAAAAAAGAAAAGGTAGTTGTTTTCTCCCTCTATAATAGGAAAACTCTGAGTCAAAGCTGTATTAACTGCACATTGGTAAAAATTAAAGGGGAGAAAAAACAAAGTTCCTTAGGAGGGCAAAAGAAGATTTTCTAAGTCCTTATAGCTAAACTTTATTCTATGATGGAATTGAAATTTTCATTTTAAATTTTGATCATTGGAATTTGTAAATTGATTAAGGTTGCATTTACAGTAGCTGAAGGTAAGTTTCATATAAAATGAGAGTAATCCTTTCTATAGCAAATAAATTTTTATTTGTTGTACAGAGTTTAGAGCAGAGGAGGTAAGAATATCAGGAAATAAGGCAATAAATACCTGAATGTCTGATCATAGGTTCTACTTAGAGGAGTTTACAAGACCAGAATATTATTGACAAAAGGCTCTCCAAAGTCTGTCTTAAATAAATACAGTGCTAGACCCGACTAACACAAAGAAGATGAAGTTGTAAGAAAATTGAAGCCCATTTAAATTATTTGGCTTGTAGCTGATATTTATGTAAAGTTTGTTCTGCTTATGGTAGAGATTGTGTTACTGCTCCTCGTTATTGTTGTCCTCTTTGTAGGAAGATTGTATATTCTTACCCTTTATTGTAAGAGCCACAGTGCCCCGCATGGTATGTACCCCCATCCCATTGATTCAGGCTTTGTACTGACTTGCACAAGCTAATGGAATGTAGATGGAAGTGACTTATGTGAGTGGAAACTTCAGGCTTGTACAATGATCCTTGTATGATTCTTCCACTACTCTTTCTCTCTCTTTGCCCAGGGTTAGAGGAATTGCTACTTTGTGCACCTGCCCACTGAATTGCTATTTACAAATGTAGCACCTGAAATTTTATTTGAGTCTACTCTGAACACTTGGAAACTATGGTTGGCATCATCTTTTATAGTTTTAATATATGTGTGAAAATGAATAGTAAGTTGGCAATTATTGGGTGAAAGAAAGCTATTAGATTAGGGCAGTTTAATATACCCTAAAGAAACCCTCAAATGATAGTGGCTTGAAAGGGAAAAGTTTTCAATTCCTCATGAAACATCTGTCTAGTCTAGCCTCGTTGGGAAACCCAACTGCTTGAAGTCATTTAAGGGACTTGATCTCCATACATTTTATTTTTCCACCCACTGGGTCACAATCCTTTTCTGCATGATCAAAGTTGGGCATTGATCTATCTATATTTATAGCTCATGATAAGGGGGAAGAGAAGAGGTTTGGAACATGACATTTCCTTTTATTTAAAAAAAAATTAATGCTTATTTATTTTTGAGAGCGAGAGACAGAGGGCGGGCAGGGGAGGGGCAAAGAGAGAGACACACAAAATCCAAAGCACATTCCAGGTTCTGAGCTGTCAGCACAGAGTTTGACATGGGGCTCGAAATCATGGACCATAAGCTCATGACCTGAGCTGAAGTTGGACACTTAACCAACTAAGTCACCCAAGCACCCTGGCATTTCCTTTTAAATAAACAATTTGGAAGTTGTACACAGGTGAGTTTCACTCAAATCCGTTGCAAAGGAAGCTGAAAATGTAGTCTTGAGAAGGTTGCTCATGATTCCAGTCAAAACTAAAGGAAGAAACTATTACCAAGAGCTAATAAAGGGAGATAGTTAACGATCCTCACTTCACAATGTAAGATGGTTATCCAGATCAACTAGCTTTTCTATACATTGCTTTCTTCAGAATTCTTGAGTTGAAAGAGATGCTAGATGCTGTTATGCTCAGAACTCTGAGAGAAATAAATAACTATCTTGATCTTTAGCTTTTTGAGAATAGACAATTTAGAGCCACTCTTGGCTGTTTCTTTTGGTATCTCAGAATTCTTGAGTTGAAAGAGATGCTAGATGCTGTTATGCTCAGAACTCTGAGAGAAATAAATAACTATCTTGATCTTTAGCTTTTTGAGAATAGACAATTTAGAGCCACTCTTGGCTGTTTCTTTTGGTATCCAGGGACACTAAACTAGGAAGTTCTTCACAATGCCTGGCACATAGAAGATGCCATATTGAAAACACAATATTAAATGTATGAATAATATATTTATTAGGCTTTTAGGACAATACTTATTAGTTAGAAAATATTCAATAAATGCTTGTTGAGTACGGCATGGATAGCTAATTAAGTAAATTTTCAATTATTAAGTATAAACGGGCTTCCCATTGAAAATGGTGAACTCTGCACATGGACTAATTTTTTCTGCCTCTAGAGACTTAAAAATGATAATAAAGGAATAAAAATCAAATATTAACCTAGAAAAAAAAATCTCGCTGGGGCAAACTTAAACAAACAAGATATTTCAAAAAAATTCTTGGATAATGAAATACAGAACATCCACTATATGTTCTATATTTCAGAACAGTCATAGAGTTGACCACTCTCAGAGGAAGATGCAGCCAACAAAGAATGCAGGTGTCAGAGTCTGCAGGGGTGAGGAGACATGGGGATGAGAAGGCAGTTGGAAATGTAGGGAATAATTTAAATTCTGTATATAGATGAATTAGTTCCACCCAATCGTCTTTCTTCTCCTACCTCCAGAGGGAATTTTTTTTTCCAATTGAGCAATCCACTCTCCCAAACTGAAGTTTTTATTAAAGATATAGAATCAACTTTATGGCAGGTGTGGGGAGAGATGGTGTCTCAGAGCAAAGCTTCTACACTTTATTATCTGGGCCCTCAGGACAGAGGCCACTTGCCCAAAAGAGGCAAAGAGCCTGTAAGTCTGAGAGCCCCGCAATACACGTAGAAAAGATATGAAAATCCCTTCGCAAGAATAAAACCACTTTTAAAAGTGGCTATTATAAACAGATTAAATACAGAGAAGAAGCTATTACTTTTTGCAATGGGCTGAATTGTGTCCCCACCTCAAATTCCTATGTTGAAGCTCTAAACCCCAATGTGACTGTATCTAGAGATAGCATCTTTAAAAGATAAAGGTTAATGAGGTCATAGGGTGGACCCCTCATTGACAAGATGGTGGCCTGTAAGAAGACAGAGATCCCCCTCACCCTCTACTGTTCTACTTGGCCATGGGATCACACAGCAAGAATATGGCCTTCTGCAAACCAGGAAGAGAGCTCTCTCAGAACCTGATCATGCTGGCACACTGATCTTGGACTTCCAGCCTGCAGAACTGTGAAGAGATCGGCTTCTGTCATTCAATCCTCTCAGCCACTGATATTTTGTTATGGCAGCTCCAGCTTACTCGCATACCTTTCATTGAAACCCTTCTTTTCTCTTTGATTTTTAATATATTATGTGAATGCGTACATTACTTTGAAAAACCACGACAGATAAATAGTTAAAACAATAACGAGAGATGAATGAGACCCCCAAGCTGGTTCAGAGAGGACCAATCAGCTCCCCTTTCCGTAGGTGGAAAAAACTTCTAAAAAGACAAAGGATTTTCCCAGGGTTACTTCGTTTGAAATGCAGCTGACTTAAAACCTATATTTGGACTCCAGCTTCAGCCTTTCCAGTGTTTGTTGCATATTCTATAATATGCTTATATTTTAAACATATTTGCTAATGTATATATTTTGACCAGATGGAAAACATACCACATCCTTGTTTAAGATTGCCTGATTATACATAATAGCACCACAATATTTTGACAGTATAAATGGAATTATTATCTATATAGATTGCTGACACAGGGAAAACAATATATCCTCAATGTAGAAACATTCCAAAGCATTTAGAAATATCTGAGCATTTTCACGTTAACATATTTGAGACATTGCCTAAGTTGGTGAAAAGTCATGAAAAAGTTGGAATCGTGGTTCTCTACATTGTCTATGTGGCCATGGAAATCCCGGAAACATTCTGAGCCTCACCTTCTTCATCTTTAGCATGAGAACAAGATTTGCATACCCTACAAAGATGTTGTGATGATTGAAAGCATTGTAAAGTATTGGGCATAAATATAGTCTATATGACTGTGGACCATGATACAGAAGAAGCCACAGAACTGACTCTGGATGCTTTCTCATACAACTGTATTCAAATTTTGGGGTCTGTGGTCCTGATTGATTCTGTTCAGGTGTCTGTGGCTTGTTTCACCAATGGTTACTATGCGTTATATTTGGGAATGTATTGTGGGTATTGTGGAGCTCAGAAATTAGCTCAGAGTTCTTCAAATCTCAGCAGCAATGTTTTCCAAGATTGCTATTCTCTTACTTTTTGATGGTTGGCTTTGGCAGGGAAAATATTTGGAAAGCTAGAAATGACTGAAGAAAAGGATACTTTTTCCCATCAAGTCATGAGTTATTTTTGATAAAGTATCTCCTACTATTGGGTTTTTGAAAACTGACTTTAATTTCCTCCCTACTCTGACTTTTATCCATTTAGTCCCTTCTTGGTCTATTGAAAAGGGCTCAGAAAAACAGACTGGGGTTTCTAGAATATTCAGTAACACAGCCATTCTGGTAGTTCCCTAATTGGTCTCACACATTACTTGCTAACTCTTGAATTCAATATAGATTCTTTGTAAAAGAAACAAAATGAATTTAACCTTATATAAACTTTTTTTTCCTTAGTGTTAGTTTCGAGGAATCAGTTTCCTTATTTTGCTTGACAAAAATACTCTTTAATGTTAATAAAATGATTGTAACTTTATATGAAAATATCAAGTAACATTTTGTGTTCAAATGCATATTTAGTCACTATTAATTATTTGCCTGTCTAGGCCAGCTTCTCCACTTGTCATAGATAATGCTCATACTTTTTTTCCTTTGTCCTTTTTACATCTCTTGAAACAGAAGGAGCCACCAACACAACAGGAAATGTTGCTATCCCATGCTAAACTCACTTTTCAGACCCACCAATCCCCGACCGCTGCAAGACTTCATTGCTCCCTCTGCGCATCTACTATCATTGAGGACAGAGCAACCTGCGGGTGTCCAACGATTTTCTGATTTAAAATCTCCTGTGATCTATTTCCATATATACACTTGGGATTGCATGCGTTTATGTGGTTGATTTTATTCCTGAAACTAAGAAACAAAAAGGAAGAAAGATCAGAGGTTATAGTACAGTTAATTACCCATGTGCCTGTTTCCACGTGCCTGTTTCCCTATTACTTCTCATGGTCATCAGAATACAGAACCTAATGGTTGGAGCATAGTCAAATAGTTAAGAACGAGGATGGAAGTTTCAGATTGCATGGCCTTGAGAGCACAACTAAGTCCTCTAGTTACTAAGGAAGTATTAGTTTCCTTATTTATAATATTTAAATGGTAAGTTCATTACCATGGAAAGCAGTTGTGAAAAGAAGAGAAGTAAAGGATTGAGAGGGTCTGGCATTTTACTGGACTCATAAGTCAGGAAACGCTGACTGCTATTGCCACAGGTTTTGTGCTTAAGAGAACTTCAAAAAAATACGTGTTTGTAAAATACAAATGAGTGCTGGCCAGAAGAATCCTACTTAACCTTCCCTGTGGGGCTTCCTTAATAAAACATTAAGGAAAATGCTTAATATACTTCTCTGTAGAAGCCAATACTAAATTTATTTCACAAGCCGTCGAGTTCTCAGTCGTGTGTTTATAGTGGAACCCGAGTCAACACACGTGACGATTTTATTTTCTAGGAGCTCACAGTTTAGCGGAAGAGACCGATGAACAAATGGCAAAGATTTAAGCATAATAAAAGAAATTCAATTACAATCAGAAAATTCATGCTGGTGCTGAATTTGTACACCGAACAGTTACCGGATTGCTAGTTAGGACACGGCAGAAATGCAGAAAGAAAAGTCAAAGTCAGCAAGCACATAATGCAAATGTGAGCCTGATCTTGGTTTCGGCTTGAATATTCCAATGAATCAGGATTGATATCTCAACACATCTTAAATACTCTATTTGAAGAAGTGCTTGTAATTTTTTGGATAAGAGACAAAAAAAACCCCACTGCAGGTATTAAATTGCGTTGCCTTACATGGTTTGGGGAAGTGAGGCCAAAAAACATCTACCGGATATCCACTAAATGTTATTTATGTGAGCCAACAGAAAGAATTAGTTTGCACATCCATATCAAATGCCCACACTCCCAACTCCCAACTCTTTATATAGCTGTCATGAAACAAAGATACGCCTAATTGGCTTTGCCAGCAGTAAGGGATAAGCTATCTCCTTTTTTTTTTTTTCCATCTTCATTGGCTGCAACTCTCATTCCTGATTTGATACAGAATGCTTAGCTCCCTCTAAAAATGATTCATATTAAAATGAATCCATGTTCAGAAGCATTTTTGCATATTGTCTCTAAAAAAGCAATGGCATGCTGGAAATCTCTGGTGTTGTGGAAACTTGTTATTGGGGACACGTGACTGGCATTTCCTTTAGGGGTGTAAGTGGTTTAAGTGGCTCAAGATAGAATGCCACTCTATGCCTGGTATTACATTATGCACTGTCAGAAACCCTGACACTGATTTATTATTGCTGCTTATGTCTTTTACACCATCTAATATCTTATATGAAATAGACTCCTAACTCAGTTCCCAACATTGTTTCACTAATAAGAAACAACCCAGACATATTAACCTGGGCCATACACTCATTATATTCACTATAATTAAGTTATGTTTCCAATATTTTAGGGAAATCCATTAAGTATTTTCCCCTTATTTCTTCTACTCTCAGAGCTTTCTCTATGGAAGTAAGATTTTAATAAGAGGACAAGATAGCTGAGAGTGTGCACCTTAACTTCTACTGCTGTTTGTATATTAAAATTAAATTGCGCTAAATCTGTGAAGTAGAGATACTAAGTAGTTAAATTGTGCCTTTGGAGATCTGGTGCCTTTTCACCTAAGTGACAGATGACGGTATTCCTGCCATAAAGGAATGGGAACAAGTGGAGTTTTATCACTACAAGTTAATTTCTTAATGTTTACTAAAGAGCTTGCTTTGTAAATTTATTTGTGGGCTATATACTTATTTACAGAAGAAAGTAGGAAGGCTTAGTGTTCACAAGAGTACTCTTATGCCGCATTTTATTTAGAGCGCTGCATTTTCATGTGTTCCTTTATTTTATTGTACCCTCAGCTAACTTGTTCTTCTTCCTCCTAGGATTTCCCCTCGAGAGTAGCTGTGTCTGTTAGGACTTACTTGGTTCTGAGAGATAAATATTTAAACCCAGGTTTTTTTGAGGGAAAAGAAACAATCTATTGATTTATGCAGTTTACGGTGTGTAGGACCGGCTTTCGGTGAGACTTGAGTTAGGTTCTCAAAAGAGTGGCATCTTTCTTTTCGGTCTCTAGACTTGTGCAGGTGCTCTCCTTGTACTATCAAAACGGCTGCTTAGCGTCATGCTCTACAGTTGCAAGTCAACTCAAATGAAAAAGGGTCTTTTCGCTGGAAGTTCCTGCCAAAGTCCATGCTCCTATTTTGTTTCCATTGACTTATGTGCACTTCTCTGGACTCCTCCCCATCATTAGGCTAATGGTTTGCATTTGCCATATTCTGTGCTTTTGAGTGGAAGTAGTGACACGCTTGGTCAAGAGTGACCGGAAGGTGAATCCCCAGTTATGGAGCTAATATTGGAAAGAGAGGATGTGCCTGCAGAGTCTGAAAACAAGCAAACAAATGCAAAAATGGTCACTACAGAAGGAACACTTTGGTGTTCCTGACAATGGCAATTTAGGCGGTGGGATAAATAGCTGTGCCAAAGAATAATTAAGTATAGGTACCCTGGAGGCACTCAGACCTTTCTAGTGCAGGTACTTCATATTCCCGGAATTTAGTTTACCAGAGTGACTGCTGCCACTCTCTGTAGACTACGACTCTGGACCACAAGGGCTCTCTCAGTCCAGAATCATAGCCTGTATGGGACGTTACATGGAACATCAGCTTTCCTTTCTTGTCTCTTCCTTCACCTCTGCCATCTTCCTTCCTTTCCATTTTAAGTTCTGGGAAACGTGTCCTTTCTCACCCCTTCCTTATTACATTTAGTGCTCTGATAACTAACATTGTGGTTTCTTCTAGCTTAGTGCAAATTTCATATTAGTGTTTTTAGGATAGAAATTTTTGAGCTTTGATCTTTATTGGCCAACCAATTTCAATGGCAAGAAGTTTTGTGGAGCTTCTGGGTGCGGCACAGAGGCCTTTTTCCAAGGCCAGTGTACCCTTCTACCCATTTGGTACCCTTCTACCAAATGTACTTGTGAAGTCAGCCCTAATGGAAAAGAAAGAGTGTCTCGTTTGAACGAGGTTGAATATAGGTCACATTTTACAGGGCTCCAGAGTCATCCTTCTGTCTTGGTATATCTCTAGGAAGGGTGCTAGAGTAATATTGCATTCTCTAATTTCTCTCTTCAAAAACAAACAAACAGGGGCGCCTGGGTGGCGCAGTCGGTTAAGCGTCCGACTTCAGCCAGGTCACGATCTCGCGGTCTGTGAGTTCGAGCCCCGCGTCGGGCTCTGGGCTGATGGCTCGGAGCCTGGAGCCTGTTTCCGATTCTGTGTCTCCCTCTCTCTCTGCCCCTCCCCCGTTCATGCTCTGTCTCTCTCTGTCCCAAAAATAAATAAACGTTGAAAAAAAAAATTAAAAAACAAACAAACAAACAAACAAAACAACAACAACAACTCCTCCAATGTTCTATTCCCTTTGAGAGCCAGCCCTATAAAGAAATGTTTTAGAGAAGCATTTCACAAATTCTGATGTGTGTGCAAATCACCTGGAGATCCTGGTAAAACACAGATTCTAGAAGTTTGTAAACAGGGCATGGCTTCTTCTTGAAATTTCAAGGTAGCACAACTTCCCAGAGAAATGGTCTGTATCTTCAGAAGGAACATAATGAAAAAGCCTAGCGTTTACTAAGCCATGGTATGATCTAAGCTATGTGAGATTTCTCTTGAGATTTTCCTTTCCTATTTGAACACAAGATGTCTAGCACTTGTTATCCTACCCCATAAAGAAATGCTCATCTAATTTAGTCCTTTGTTTCCGTTGTTGGCTGTGGTTCTCATCTTGGTATTCTTGTGGGATATTTTTTACCAAATCGTTAAAAAACTGTAGTGCCTTATCTAGCTAGAATGCTTATGTGGCAATCACATATATTGCAATGTAGGTAAAAGCCAAGAATTGGAAAGGCAGTTAGTAGCCAAACAAAAAACAACAAAAGCCTAGGAATCAAACATCTAAACATATACCTATACAGCAACCTATAAACACATATTGCTAGCATTTGGCCATATATAGGTCCTGGTGAAAAGGGAATAACCCAGACTCAGCTTTCATTGTGGGCTTTATGTAGCTTTGCCTTTACACTCAATTAGCCCTATTGTACTAGAGCCTAGTAATTTCAATGTCTTAGAGGAGCAAGGTATACAAATGTCCCAAGTCATGCTTAGCTGCTTCCAGCTTAGCTCTGAAACTCATTTCCAGTGTATAAATGTCACTATCTTACGCATGGCACTTGAGAATGCTTCCTGAGCACAGAAGGACTTCTGTAACTCAGTCAATCTTATCCTTTGGATTGGCTTCAATATGGACAGGACCTTTACGATGATACGTACATGGCCCACTTCTCAACGCTTCTCTATGACTCAGACGTGGTTTGGGTTTTGGCATCACATGCTCTCTAGTGCCATTTCTCCAGAGTCACATGAGTCTTTAGTATTTCTGTCCCTTGAGAACTGGAATGACAAGTATACATTTCGCCTTAGCATGTGGTTGTGTGAGATCACTGGCCCAGTTGGGAATATGGGGTGAATTTCCTTGAAGTGTCTATAAGGGTAAGTGTAGTGCATATTTGCTACAGAGTAAGATAAATATTCCCAGAAAGATTCTGCCTTATGCTGGGATACATGTTCAGAGTCAAGAAAAGGACTAGAGATCAACCTTCCTTGCCACTGAAAGGTTGCCCAGCTATGAGCAACAATAAACGGGCAATAAATGGCATTCTTCCTCCCCTCCTGAGACTGTAGCCAATAGAGAAATGGGCATTAGAATCAGACTTGTGGGAATAAAAATAACATCTTTATTTTTTTAATGTTTATTGATTTTAGAGAGAGACAGAACATGAGTGGGGGAGGGAGGGAGAGAGAGAGAGAGAGAGAGAGAGAGACAGAAGTGCAGAATCCGAAGTAGGCTCCAGGCTCTGAGTTGTCAGCACAGAGCCCAACACGGGACTTGAACCCAAGAACCTCAAGATCATGACCTGGCCTAAAGTCAGATGCTTAACCAACTGAGCAACCCAGGCACCCCACATCTTTATGATTTTTGATAAAACTGTTGGACAGTAGGCCTTAGGGGTTGCAGATGGCAGCTTCTGACATGACCTCCAATGACATCCACCCCTTGGTATTCACATCCATGTACAATCTCTTCCCTTTGAGACCCAGTAACTTGTTTAAAAATGGAATATGGTGACAGTTATGCCTATATATATACACATATATATAATTTTATATATGTGTATATATATATATATGCATAATTATATATATATATAATTGTAACTTCTATTTTACTAGTAGAATCTCTTTTGATCCTCTTCCTTACTGGCATTGATGAAGCAAGATGGAGACACTCAAGTGGCATGAACTCGAGGGCAGACTTTGGACAACAGCCCATGAGGAACTGAGGCCCTGAGTCCAATATGGTGAAAGAAACCGATCCTATCCAAAGCCAGGTGAGCTTGGAAGCAGATATTTCTCCAGCTGAGCCCTCAGATGAAATCCCAGCTCTGGCTGACACCTTGATTGCAGCCTTTTGAGAAACCCTGAAGCAGAGGATCCCGTGAAGCCATGTCAAGATTCCTGACCCATAGATACTGGGAGATAATAAGTTGTTTGAAGCGGGTAAGTTAGGGACAGTATTTCCCTAAGCAATAGATAACTAACACAAGTGTGTTTGCCAAGTGGACTTGCTAACCTACCCTTAAAGTAGATGACTATACCCACCTGCTCTCTGGCAGTGCTTAGAAGCTACATCATCTTTGGAGGCCTCCTCTGTACAGCTTGCAGAAGTAGAAAGGACAATGGACAATGGCTTTTGTTAGGCAGGGAGACTCCAAATCAGCTGGGGAAGAGGAAGGATCATTTCCTATTACCAGACTTAGCTGGTAAGTCAGTCTCCTCCACTGGGGAAAAATGAGGGTGGAGAAAATCCAGGAGTGTTATTCCAAATATATCTCTCTACTCTTAAAAACTGAGAACAAACTGAGGGTTGATGGGGGGGGTGGGAAGGAGGGAAGGGTAGGTGATGGGTATTGAAGAGGGCATCTTTTGGGATGAACACTGGGTGTTGTACGGAAACCAATTTGACAATAAATTTCATATGTTAATAAATAAATAAATAAATAAATAAATAAATAAATAAAATACGTCTCTCTACACATGCAAATACAAATGGATGAGTATCCTTAAGTCATATGGTTACCTAAGTGATCAGGTAAATTACCTCACTTCTACAGCTAAGAATGAGGCCTACAGGTAGACCATGAATGCGTTGGGAAAATATGTTCTCATAGAAATGATAATAGAAAACAAACAAACAAACATTTCTCTTTTACAATGAGAAATCCTTTGGGCACCTGGGTGGCTCAGTCAGTTAAGCACATGACTCTTGCATTTGGCTCAGGTCAGGATCTACAGCTTTGGAAGTTTGGGCCCTGCATTGGGCTCTGTGCTAAACATGGGGTCTGCATGGGTTTCCTTCACTCTCCCTCTCTCTGGCCCTCCTCTGCTCATACTCTCTCTCTCTCTTAAAATAAACTTAAAAAAAAAAAAACGAGAAACTCCTCCTGTTAAAGAACTCCTTCATAGAAAAGTCTTCCTGTGCTGATTTGAAAGTTTGCATTTCACTTTCTCATCCTGGTTTTGATGTCTTTTATTAAAAAAGTCCTGTGCCGCTTCTCAGGTGCCAGCTCTCAGCAATGCAAAGATGCATTAATAGCCATCTCTGCCCTCAAGGGACATACAGCCTTCCAGGCAGATGCGTTTGAAAACAAGCCTCTAGAACACGCTATTGCAGGTTTGATTCCTTTGGAAGCTGGCTCTCAGGGGAAATTTAACATGTAAAATGTTTATTGGGAACGGTCCATAGGATTAACACCTGTTGAAGGAAAGGGGCTGTAGGATTGGGCAGAGGGAGTTGTCCAGCTGTGGAGGAGGCCTCAGGTGGCCTCAGGTGAGCACAGGAGAAGCTGTGGTGCTAAAATGGCCCTTTGGAGTTAACTTCATAGACCGAGATAGCGTGGCTCTATACATCACTGGCTTCTTCGTTGGATGCGGCCACCCTGACAGGGTGGGATCCTGAAATAGGCTTTTATCTGCACTAGAAGGAGTCCCTGAAAGGGCTGACAGCTGAAAGCAGTGTGCCATGAGCCCTCCTAGCAGCTGGGGTGGCAAGTCTTTTTTTTTTTTTTTTTTTTGGGACAGAGAGAGACAGCATGAACGGGGGAGGGGCAGAGAGAGAGGGAGACACAGAATCGGAAACAGGCTCCAGGCTCCGAGCCATCAGCCCAGAGCCCGACGCGGGGCTCGAACTCACGGACCGCGAGATCGTGACCTGGCTGAAGTCGGACGCTTAACCGACTGCGCCACCCAGGCGCCCCGCAAGTCTTTTCTTGATGGAGACGTTTAGGAGGTAGGATTCCCCCCGTACCTTTCCAAAAAGGTAAGGGTAAGACTCTGCTTAGTAGAAATATTCCACAAGATTCCCTCTGTCCACACTCAGGCCCATTTTACTATTCTACATGGGGTCGGGGGAGGTGGTTAAGGCACTCAGGTTCCTTATTTCCTTTGCCTACCTCTGCTAACCCACATCAGCCTCTTTGGCATCCAGTGTCCGCTGAGGTGGGAGAAGTTCCCATTGGAACATCCCACTGTATACACTTAGGTATAAAATGGCGGTACCGAGGGAGTTGCTGGCTATGAGCCTGAAAGGTTACCTAGGGCTACTTTGTGAAGCGAGCTGTATATCATACTCAGGAATTTGAATATTTTGGTTAATGAGATCTTATTGGAAGATCAGTCTTCACAGTGCCCAGGGGTCAGGTCACAGTTTTAATCCAGAAACGGGTGGCAGTATGGAGCATGGGTCTGGGAGGAGATTGGAAGCATGGGGACAAAATAAGAGACTGAGATGTTGTTGGAAAGAACGGTGGTGAGGTCCAGGGAGGAGAGCAGGGAGGGGGCCTCCGAGGGAGGGTTTTAGAGATTAGGTTGACAGGATTTGAAAGCTGATTAAAGAAAAAAAGTTAGAATACATTAGTTTTCCAGCTTGAGCTAATGCATGTGTGACGGGGGAAGAGTGGAGCTCTTTTCCACTGCAAAAATGTACTTATTCTAAAAAAATAAATGTGAATGTGCTATTATTTAGATACTATTGTATATTTTCATTTGTTTCATAGCTAACAGTTTTTCAGGCATAGGAAATTTGGGTGGGCATTAAAACATTTCAAAACATTAGCTCACCGTTGATAATAAGAATGATAGCAACCCCTTTATTGAGTGCTGCTGGCCATTTGGGGCACTCATCTGAAATTATCTTATTAAACTTCACGACGACACGACTATCCTGTGGATTATTGTTATGCCAGTCTACAGATGGGAAAAGGAAAATGGTGTAATCAAGATTGAAATGACCACAGTCCGACTTTAAAGCTCATGCTTTATTCATATAACCAATCCAAAGCCTCATTCAAGATATTCTCAGTCTTCCCCTGTGCCGGTCCCCTGGGCCATTGTCTCGAGTAATAATGTGTACTTCCCATCCTTTGGCAGCCAAAGGGTTAAAGGTAAGGTAGCTGATTCTGCAGGCAATCTATGCCAGTAATTTGTGGTATGGAATGTTGATGTGCTGAAAAAAAAAAAAAAAAAGATGTTCTAGTTGCCAGGATTTCTTGCATAGAAACAAAACTTCCATTCACATCTTGCTGAATTTCCAGGACCTAATTAGATGTGGGACCAAATATTCCAGTTTCTTCACTCGACAGGAGCACAGATGAACACTGATGAAGGTTGGAAATAAGATTTTCAGCCTTTTTTTCTTTTTAAGAGTTATAGCTTTATTTGACGGTAAGCTTCGATTTAAATACTACCTACAGACTAATGTGTTCTCTCTCAATTTTCTAGGATATCATGTTACATTTGAATGGGACTTTGTCTTTTACCAGACGTGGAATCCTATTTGATGTGCCAATAATGTGAGGCTGGGTGACTCAGAGCGTTGAGTGACTTGTCAAATCTCTCCCAGCTCCTAAGAGTCAGGACCAAGTTTCAGACTTGGCACTTCCAATCTCAGGTTCAGTACTTTTTAAACATGTTCACCGCACTTTGGAGTTTTGTTGGCCAAACAGCAATCAAAAGCACATGATGTCAATTGAATTTTTCTTATTCGTATATCAATGTATAGAAAAACTACTTTAATTCTACTCCTGTTAAAAATAGAGTTCGAGTGAAATGAACCAAAGTTTGGGTTTTTTTTTTCTTCTTCTTCTTGGTCTTAGAAAAACAAAACAAAAAGGAGAAAACAGGAGACAGATTCATTTTTTTATGGTGACCCGGGACGGATGACACCCAGTTAACCCGAGGATTTGCATAGAGTGTGCATTGTTTTTGTGAAATGTTGTGCACTGTTATGCTATTGCATTGAGGAATGACACTAGAATTTGGACTTTGAAATAAAGACGAACAGATAAGTCTTGGTGACCCACAAAGGCTAGCCTCTTTTGCCTTAGATTTGCAGACAGGGATTTCTGTGTCGTACAGGGATTAAGGGTGCCAAATGTAGCCAGGAACTGCTTCAGCAATCATAGATGTTGTTTTTCCAATCGGGCCAATCTGCCAGACTGGCAGACAGAAAACTAACAGAAATATTAAATATAGACAGATTCTATAGTTGAATCTTGTTTTTTCCCTCTCTCTGCTGGAAGTCACTATAAAATAGTAGCCTGTGTGTAGGTCATTAAAAACATACACAGATACACACACCGCGTTGTGTGTTTGCACTGTTAAATAAGTCTTTGTGAACTCGATAACTGGGTGCCAAAACAGCTGCCGCAGATGTATTAGGTGGCTGAAGTGGCCCTTCCTTTACGATGTTATTCCCAGATACTCTCTCCTGGCTCCCTGTCACACGGCGCGAGATTCCGTCCTCTCTTGACCTACACACCTTGGAGAACCATTTCCAGGGAAGCACCATTCTTGAGGTTCCAAATTCATCCTCTCGAGGTCTGGTAAATTTGGTGGATTTGTACTTGGAGACCTTGATAGAAGAGTTGGTTTCATTTCCAGGATTTGTTGCCACGCGTGGTCAACAAAGATGCATAATTACGTGCAATTCTTCTCTTGGCCACGAATGTAACAGAAGGGAGCTCAGTTAGCTTCTGTGACCACAATTTATATAGAGCAAACCCTCCCCTGAGATTCAGAGAAATGATGACGTGATTCCATTGCAACATACACATGTGGCTTCCCCCAGATGCCCCCGGGGTACAAAGGGGCCTTATGCAGCTTGCGTGGCATCATGATCTCTCTTTTCTATGAATATTCTACTATTTTCTCAGCTTTCTTACAACACGTTTTTCTACTTCTTTTGCTCTATATTTCTTAGGAAGAAAAGAGTTTAATAAAGTGATACAAAGAGAACTTTTGTTGGGTAGAATTGACCAATGTTCGCTTAGAAAAATTATCTTCCAAATAATTTTATCTTATAAGTAGGAAGCATACAGGAGTAGTGGGCTCCATTATAGCTGATTTGGAAAGACCTCTTCTTTCCCTTCCATCAGGAAAAGTGGCAAGTGAAATGATGCTATCTTTGGAGATCTGTGTTCTTTATACAAAGCTTGAGAAACAGTATTCTTCAATATTAAAAGTAATATTTAATGGACACGTTTCTACATGGATTGGGAATTACTTTTTTCTCTGATATCAAGGATTTGGAATACCTGACCCTTTGACTAAAAGCCATGAGTGAATTTCGGGAGCAATAAACAATGTCATCTTCCACCTAGGACTCTTTGCTTCTTGACAGTCTTAGAGTTGTGAGTCTGAATTGGAAAAATTGGTCTATTTCCCCTTTCTATGTCTGAGAGATGGAGAGCAAGGAGGGGTAGAAAAGTTGCATTCTTCAAACAATCCACATCCCAGAATAAACAGCATATATATAGTCCTTTCTGGATAATTATATGTTGGCAATGCTTGCTAACTAGTTTTGTCTGACTTCTCAACCTAGATTCTTCGCCATTATATTGCATAGCAACACATTCCTTGTACCCGAAAGGCATTTGTGGCCTTGTCACCTTATACATGTGGGAAGACCCCAATTGCAGTCTTTAATATGGGAACTTTTCTCTGCATGGGAAACCCTCCCGTCTTGCATCAGAATGCTTCATTGATGGCTCAGAACTATTTGGTACTTTTTGAAAATTACGTTTTCTACAGAAGCTTAAAACATCACTGTAAACTTATAGCTTATGACAACATAAATTTATTATCTTACAGTTTTGTAGGCCAGAAATCTGTTGTGGGTCTCACTAGGCTAAAATGACAGTATTGGCAGGCATGTGTTCCCTTCTGGAAATTGTAGGGGAGAATCTGCTTCCGTGACTTTTCCAGCTTCTAGAGGCTTCTGACATTTCTTGTCCCGTGGCTCCCTTCCAATTTTGAAGCCAGCAATGGGGTATTGGGTCCTTCTCATGTGTATTATTCCAACATTTGCGTTCAGCATTATGTCTCCTTCTCTGACTCTGACGTCTCTTCTGCCCCCTTCTTCCACTTAAAAAAATCCCTTGTGATTACATTGGGCCCGCTCAGATGATCTGGTATAATCTCTCCATTTAATGTTAGCTGATAGGCAAACTCAATTCCATATGCAACCTTTATTCTCCCTTGTCATGTAGCAGAACACATTCCTGAGTTCCAGGGATTAGGGTCTGGACATCTTTGGGGGGCTATTATTCTTTCTACCATACCACCCCTCCTCTCAGATTTTATTAATGAGGGGCAGAGGTTGAGTTCTTGAACTGGATTGGCAAAGGTTAGCTGCTCTTGGCAGCAGTGAAAAAGATATTGCTTGGATAAATGGTCAGGAGCCTTACCCTAAGCCTGAGCATCATCTCTCAGAGCAGCTCTACAGAATCAGTTCAGAACCAAAATATTCCATCTGTAGGATACCTGGAAAAGTGTCATAAGTGAACACTACTCTTTTCTAATGTAAGTATAGTAGTACTTACATTTACTGACTCTACATTCTTTGGTTCTAGTCAATAAATACATTATTATTCTTTATACAGATTTGCCTGCGAGAAGACAACACATTCCCTGAGAAGGTGATCTGGGTTTCTGGGTTTCTACCTTTGCTCAGTGATTGAACATTGTCCATCTGTGGGAGGGACACCTCCCATTAGCCCCTGTTGGACAGTGTAGTACGGTGTTTCAGACAAGGCTTGTCTTGGTTGAACCTTCCCACTCTAGTTGTTGAGATATGCTTTCAAGTCTTTTGAAATGTCCAGTTTTCTCCTTTCTCATTTGAATTCCAGAATTCTAGCTATGTGGGCAGGTTTTAGGTTTGACCTCTGCCCTTCCTCTGCTCAGCCTGGACTTCTGGACTTGGCTCCTGAATTCAGCTCTTTTAGCTTTGCTCATTCTGTTTGATTGGGCCAGTTACTCCAAATTGGATTTTCAATAGTATTTTATCATTCCTCTATTCTTACCCACTCCTTCTACCCTCACTCCTACACTTAGGTCCTCCTAAGGTATGCAGAACTCTCTGCCAGGTCTCACTGGCCTTGCCAGGTTTTATCTCAGCCCTTTCTGGTTTTTCTCTTGTCGGTTTCTCGTAACTATGAATAGATACTTAGACAATGGTAAACCTCATTAACGTAGAAGAAGATGCTTTAATAGGAGAAATCAAGGTAGGGGCGCCTGGGTGACTCAGTTGGCTAAGTGACCAACTTCGGCACAGGTCATGATCTCATGGTTCATGGGTTTGAGCCCTGTGTCGGGTTCTGTGCTGACAGCTCAGAGCCTGGAGGCTGCTTCAGATTCTGTGTCTCCCTCTCTCTGCCCCTCACCTTCTCTCTCTCTCTCTCTCTCTCTCTCTCTCTCTCTCAGAAATAAACATTAAAAAAATAGGAGAAACAAAGCAACTCATGATATAGCACATTACACATAATTTCTTTGCAGTGTTTTATAAGGAATCAGAATATAAAGAGTCATGTACTCTGATTTTTATAACTGTCATAACCTGAATCCAGCTACGGAAAGGAAGAGAATCTCAAACGCCTGACACTGAGTTGGGAGATTATCATGATTGGGAAAGAAGATTTTGACCACAGAAATGTGAGTCACTGTCTAAAAAATAATGTCTCCCTTTCAACTGACAGGGAACTTTTTTTTAATAAAAAAAATTTTTTTTTTTGGCTTTTAGTTGGAAACGTTTCTCAAATTTCTAATTACCTAGCAGTAGTTTTCTCCAGAACCTTTTGGAAATAAAATGTAGGGTCTAGAGAGGAGGAGAAAAGTAGGCGAAAGCCAAAAAAAAAAAAAAAAAAAGTTAAGGCAGAGTGTTGTGTTTCTTTGGGAAATTTTCCAAACCATCAGGAGTGTTTGGGGTGGCCTGGGGACGCAAAGGGAGGGCATCTGTGTGTTCAAGAGTGTTATGAGGAGCGCCATGGCTGTGGTAGGTGGTACAGAGGTCCAATGCCCAAAGGTACTCTGAAGCCAGTCCTTCTTCTCAAGGGGAAAA
This sequence comes from Prionailurus bengalensis, assembly GCF_016509475.1. Taxonomy (NCBI): domain Eukaryota; kingdom Metazoa; phylum Chordata; class Mammalia; order Carnivora; family Felidae; genus Prionailurus; species Prionailurus bengalensis. The sequence goes on along the minus strand of NC_057345.1, from coordinate 210,597,690 downwards.
AAATATCTTCTCCTTCTTCCTTTAACTATAAGACAAGAACTAGGATTAGAGAGGACAGTGGCCCTGTGGGCTTGGGGACTCATATGTAATAAAATTCTCTAAAGAAAACCTTCACAATATGACAGGGATCTGGCTGAGAGTATTATCGACTTAAACGAGAATTTTGCAAAGAAGATATGGCAAGGGCTAGAGATTCATCTGCAGCCCACACATTCCTGTAAAACCCTTTAGGCTACAGCCCCGAGAGTCATGGAACGTTGAAAGGTAAATGTTTTCAGCGTCAGGCAAGTGTTGAGAGAAATAGTGTGCTACGGCGTCCTCCTACCCATCCGCTGGTTCCCAACCAAATATTTTTGCCTCAGAATAGATGTTCGGTCATGGTTGGTGCTCCAGGAAATCAGGTGGCCTGAACTTGGATCGTGGCTTCCCTGATTGCTCTCCAAGTGACTCCAAACAATGTATTTAGCCTCTGTATACCTTCTGTGTAATATGGGAGTAATAAGATACCCTCCTTTATTGTGGAGTGCTGACGTGCATGTGAGGTAACGCGTGCCACACATTTAGCACACCTCAGGGTACGTAATAGGAATCATTAAGACGGGACCGCAACCGTCATCATTATGAATATTATTACAGTTAGTTGAACTCAGTAACTCATGAGATGTGCCTGTAGGAGCAGCAGGAGTTCTGTTTCCTGATCCTGTCTTAACTAAGGGTTAACTTGCACATATAAGCAAACTCTCCCTTTCACTTTCCAGGGCACGGACTTCAAAGTTTAGGCTCTCTACACCCTACAATTTGAATTTGTACTACTTTTGGTTCAACGGTGAAATTGTGGTATGGTAGAGCTTACTCAGCCAGGCTCATTTTTTTCTATCTTCCCTTGCAGCCAGTTTGGCATTACATAGATCTTAAAGCTGGTTTCACACTCCATTGTATCAAAGGTTAGGGGTCAATTTGAAACATGGCAGGAGTGGACCGTAATAGCCTTTGGCACCTAGATCCCCCTTTTATACAGTGCAAAGCATTTTAGAAATGCTAACCTCAGTGGGGTGCTCAGATTAGTTCTGTTTTGAATTAGCCCCTCCAATCTGGGTGGTAAAATGCGAGCAGGGAGGCTAAATGAACTTATTCAAGTTCAGGAACAGAGAGCTTTTCGAAACTGATATTCATATTTAGAACACAAGCTTTCACTGCTTTCTACTCCTGCCCCTTCCTCTTAGCCTTCTCTGGGATTAAAGGCATTCTCTGACATTTACAAATTTTCTGCATCTAGAGGGAGATGGCGTTAAAGTGTAATATTTGTCTAATTGTTTTGCTCTTTCTTGGTGAATTTCGTTACTGGACAGAAGGCATCAGGAAGGGAAGAAGGGAAGAGTCTGGTCCTGGGTCTGCTACCAGTCATCACAATGTTTACAAAGTGAAGGGGGTTGCAAAGATGTCCTAGGGAACCAGCCATCCTCACTGGCGGCCCAGCAGGGGGACTCTTTAGGCTTGGTGTTGGAGAGGGAACAGTTCCCAATTGATGCTGAACAGTCGCTTTTATTTTCTAAATGTGGAATTTTCAACAGATGACACCACCCTCCCCTTCCCCCCCCCCCCCCCCCAGGAAACTTCTAAGGCTGCTGTTGTTGGCTCTGACATCTTTTTGAGGTGGAAAAGATACATAAGAAGGACAAGAAAAAGAAGAAAGAAAAGGAGGAGAAAGAGGAGAAGGAGGGGGAAAAATATTTCTCTTAAATTGCTTAAGATAAACATGTCTCTTGGCAAAATTGAAACATCATAGAAGTTCTTTATTTCTGTTATCATTTTTTTTTCTAGGATAAGAAAACACTTCAAATATTTGAATGCAGGTTCAACCACAACTGTATTTGAATAACAGGTAAAGATGTTCATGGGGGTGTCTCCAGTTCGAATGGATGGTAAGGTCGTCTAATCACAGACGGCTTCTTTTCCTTTGGTGTCCCTGCTCTACAATGTAATGCTGAGATTTTGAATTTATGATAAGGGGGATTATTCTATTGTGGCTAAAAATTCTACTGATGCTCAAGTTATTGATCCATCTATCCAACTGGAGACCTTTTGGTTATTTGCCTCACCAGTTTCTTTATTGGTAAAAGTTCTTGTAAATTGCGTTTTAGCAGGGGCTTTATTTAAATCTCTCTCCTATCGTTTGGTAGGGAGTAGCTTTCCAGCTGTTTGCTATGAATGTGTCCACTTTATGTAACTACCAAATGCCTCTGTAACATTCTGGACAATGTGCACTCGTTTTATCATGTGACATTTTCTATTCAACATTGGCTGTATCTATAGACAGAGGCAGGCAGGAGAGGTGGGATTTTATTGCCTTAGCCTCCTGGCACGTTGAGTAGAAACTCTACATCTTAACCTTTACAGTTAATGGTAGAACACACACAAGTGCTCAGCCTAGGCTCTCAGTCAAACATCAAAAATTGGGAGTCAATTCTGAAATGTTATTTTGGGGAATGTAATAGGTGCGTTTCTGGCAGATTTCATGTAGTGCTATTCAACTGTCCTAATGGGGGTCAGATGGGAATGGTGAATCTCAATGTTTCCTAATAGCTCTTAAAGTCCTGCCTAGACAAAAAGTTGCAAAATACACATTTTTCTCATAGACTCGGGCAACATGTTCATGGAATCCTCAAAAACGCATTCAGTTAAAATCATTAGAATACGGCTCACTGGGGCGCCTGGGTGGCACAGTCAGTTAAACACCTGACTTCGGCTCAGGTCATGATCTCACGATCTCGTGATCTCAGGGCTCATGGGTTCGAGCCCTGCATCAGACTGTGTGCTGACACCTCAGAGCCTGGAGCCTGCTTTGGATTCTGTGTCTCCTTCTCTCTCTCTGCCCTTCCCCCGCTCGCCCTCTCTCTCTCTCTCTCTCTCTCTCTCTCTCTCTCTCTCTCTCAAAAATAAATAAGCATTAAAATAAAGGAAAGAAAAAAAAGAAAATGTTCCTCCCCCGCTCATGCTCTGTCTCTTTCTCTCTCTCTCTCAAAAATAAGCATGAAAAAAAATGCAATACAGCTCGTTTTATTGATGTTCTACTTTGAGAAATAGAAAGTCAGTGCCCATGAGACTTCTAGATATTTCCTCTGTGGTTAGCTTTGATATCTCCAGGCAACTAGTGCCAATAAGTCTGAGTAGATATGACATTCAGCATCCTTTCCTTTTCAGATGCTTAAGGATATCATGGAGAACCTCAAGCATTAAAATATTCACCTTTGGGCAGCACCAATTAGTTTTGCAAATCAAATAAATTGGCATAAGATGCACTTTAATGGGTATAAGATGTCCTTAAAGTTACTTGGAGTGTCATCCTAATTTGAAAAATGCCTTATGGGGCCAAATGGAAGTCTTTCTTATTTTTTTCTGACAATATTCCACATAATGTTCACTGATAGATTAATATTGAAAATGGCCTGGCTCTCAACAAGCAGTCAGACTCTGCCAGTCACAGACCATACTGAAATGGCTTGCCTTAGTAGTTTTGGATATTTCTAGTTTATACATATTTTATTTTGAGTTTCATGCAATTAAGAAGGGAATAGGATTTGAAGAACTATCCCTGAGCCATAATTCTTTTATGATAGTTCCCAGATTCTGGGAAAGTCTAAGTTCATCTAACTTTTTGGTAGAATAACAGATACGCCAGTCCACTGTGTTCTTAATTCTATTTAAAATTCTTCTGGACAATGAACGTGCAGAATGAAGAATCTTTTACTATATTACTGTATCTCAGCTGAAATTCTGTGGACCGGTTACCAGTTTAGAATTTGTTGCTAATTATCTTGAGCCCCCATCTAATTGAGGGGGGGCAGGCTCCAGTACCATTTCCTCATGAGAAACTATTCTTTTTTTTCCCATAGTGTAATGTCAACCCCCCACCCCCACCCCACCAAAACCAAAAAACAAGAAAGCTCCAACAGTCTTCCTGATGTTTGTTGGGTAACAGTGATGGTATCCCTCCTCACCAGGGAATGATTTCTATGGGAAGATTTCAAATAGTGGGGGACACCCTAGGCAGCTGTCTTTTTTGTGTTCGAATGGCTCTTTCCAAGCTACACCCATCCATCACCAACGACTCCCTTGACGGCCACAATCTAGAAGTGCCTTAAGGAACACCCTCATCATGGCTTTTCACACTATACATGGTGAATGACGAGGTTTTATGGTTTATTTCCAAGGAAAGAAAAGACCGACAAACATAAGTCTGTTGGTTAGGCAAGTCATCGGCTAAAAAGTTTCTGAATACTTTCAATTTCCATGCATATGGTACTATGGACAGGTAATAGGCATTTTGTAGACCAGCATTAGCCCCTGGAGGAAACTTTCAATAGCACTGACCTAGGTCCCTTGGTACAGGACATCTCAGCTCCACTCTCTGCACAAACTAACTTCCTGGCTGAGCCATGTGATGGAGACTGATATTTAGAGTTGGCTCAAGTTGTTTTGGGAAGGAATTTTCTGTAACAATCCAGCATGCCATCCTTCTCACAGTCCAGTCAAGTGCCCTGGAATAAGGGCTTGGTTTTACTGTATTCCTTTGATAAGGTGGTGTCTTTCTGCTCAGAGGATACCCATCGGATGTCCTGTTTCATCGTACTAAAACTGTTTGAATTAAAGAATTTAGAGAATTTGGCAAAAGTCCTAAATTCCTCTCAGATTCCTCCCACGTGACACAAGGACAACTATGCAATTGAGTGTTCGAACGAAGGGGGGGGTAAATATTTCCCGGGGGTAGGTATGTAAATCACACATTAATAAGAATTCTAGGCTACATGTATCAGCATTCATACAGACAATGAAACTTTTAGAGCCAGGGAACAGTTGCACAATTTTAATACAGGAAGCTACTTGTCTCCATATACGCGAACACATTATTTATAAAAGGATGATAGCAGCAGCAAAAGCTTCTAGTAAACAAACCAGTTCTTAGAGTTCTATTCTGCAAAACAAATACTGCAATGCTGTCTTTCCAATGTTTGTTATTCCGGATGTGTCCTAATTGTGCAATTTGAAGAGCTTAAAACAATTTTTTTTTGTAACCTCTTTTTTCCTTCTACTCAATTGTTATTCCTTCTAGCTCTTTTTGTTATGAAACCGAGAATTAGGTGGTGCCAGCAGGGACTTAGTGGGTCTTTGAGGAATCTTTCCTAAGCCATTTTTAGCATTTTAGAAAAACCTTGTTCTATGATTACTGAGACTTTGACAAAATCAAACTCATATATATATATATATAGAGAGAGAGAGAGAGAGAGAGAGAGAGAGAGACTAATAAGGGAAACTGATCGGATTTTTATCATCTAACTAAAAACAATGAGTGACTTAAAAACAATGAGTTTCTACTGAACAGTTATGCTCATCCTCCGGCAAAATATTTTGGAGTTGGTCAACTCAGAAGAGTCCAAGGAAAAGAAAAAAAAAAACGTTTAGTGGACAAGGATGATGTGTACTAATATCACATCTTCTATCAGAAGGGAGATTTCGAGCGGCATGTCATAAAAATAAGTCAATTAATTGAATTAAGAGTCTCTCAATAATACTCAACTAGCAGTTAGCCACCTCTAAGCTCTTTAAGGAAAGATAAATAAACGGTATTTACCTATCAAGTTCCAGAAACATAATCTCTGCCAGGTAACAAAATAGAAAAATTTGCTTTAAGAGTAGCCTGTCTTCCATGCTGTGAAACTTCTTTGGATGTAACTCATTCTTCGCAGATGAATTCACGGTAGCTTTTCTACATCTTTGGAAGGTGTACATGCAAAATGAGAAATTCTCATAAAACACCATAGTAATCACCCAGTGCCCTGTAGTTATTGACAGAGTTCCAATACAAGGAAGCTTTTTTGGTGTTCTGGAAATCTTGAGATTATATCATCAAAGGAGAAAATATGTTTTGGGTGCTTGTCAAATCATTCTTCACTAATCCTGAATGATATCTATAAGAATAATACCATTCTTAGACTACCTTCGCACTTGACCCAGATATAGCCAAGAGCTTAAGGATGGCTTTGGGAACACCGAAAACATAATACGCAGAGTCCAAACATTTATAGGGCAGCAGTTAAAGGGGACATATAACACTTCTACTTAAGGCAAATCAGCAATTCACCGAGAAAGGTGTTGATGTTTAGCTGGAACAGTTTTTGAAGAACAAATCCATCCTAAAATGAAAGAAATATCATTGACCACCACGTGATGTCAACTGAAAATGCTCCAGTGGCAAGTATATTTAGAGTACCAGGGCAGGCAGTAAACCCTGTGAAGGTAGTTAACGACTAATGGGGGAACTTGGAATTCTCTTTTGCCGGGGACACAGCTCCCGCTGGAAGGCACACACGCGCACACGCACACACCCAGGTAGGTCCGGTTAAATCTCTAAAAGTAGGGCCAGGCGTAAAAATTGTTAAAAGTCACACCGACATTGCAATATGCAGCCAGGATTGGGAACCACTGCCCTTATCTAACCAGAAGTGTGTGTGTGTGTGTGTGTGTGTGTGTGCGTGCATGTGTGTACCGGAAGCGAATAGTTAGGAAAACATTCAAAGGGGAATTTTGAAGGATGAAGAGGATGCACCCAGATGGTGCGAGAACAGGTGACCTGAAACGGCAGCTGGGTTCTGGGAACTGGAGTGAATGAAGACAAGGCTGGAGGGACGCAGAGCATGTCCTGAGAGGGGACTCAGTCCACACACGGCGAGGAACCACGGAAGTGGGACCATCGGGTTTGTGTTTGGACAAATCACTTGAATGACGGGGTGGAAACCACATAGTGGGGTGACTCTAGCTCAGAGTTCTCATCAACTGTGCACTGCTCCTTGCTGAGCTGTTTCATGTCAGTGACTTGCGTCAACAATCTTTCCACATTTTTTAAAAATTTTATTTATCATTTTTAAAAAATTTACATCCCAATTAGCATATAATGCAACAATGATTTCAGGAGCAGATTCCTTAGTGCTGCTTACCCATTTAGCCCATCCCCCCTCCCACGACCCCTGCAGTAACCCTCAGTTTGTTCTCTATGTTTATGAGTCTCTTCTGTTTTGTCCCCCTCCCTGTTTTTATATTATTTTTGTTTCCCTTCCCTTATGTTCATCTGTTTTGTCTCTTAAAGTCCTCATATGAGTGAAGTCATATGATTTTTGTCTTTGACTGACTAATTTCACTTAGCATAATACCTTCCAGTTCCATCCATGTAGTTGCAAATGGCAAGATTTCATTCTTTTTGATTGCCAAGTAATACTCCATTGTGTGTGTATATATATATATATACACACACACATATATATACGTATATACACATATACGTATATATATATGTGTATATATATATATGTGTATATATATATGTGTATATATATATATGTGTATATACGTATATATATGTGTGTGTATATATATATATGGGTTTTTTTTTTGGTGATGCACAGTAGGAGGAGAGGGGAGGAGACAACGGAAGGAGGGAGATCAGCAGGCTTAGTCTCTGGTAGAAAGAACTACCTTAGTCAGATTCTTTGGTGGGAAGCTCCTCATGCTACCTGGATATCCCCCACGGGGTATATAGGGGAATGGGGTTTCTTTTGCTCTTCCTGTAGAGGGCTAGTCTTCCTCTGCACATGGCTTGTGGTTCTTTCTCTAGGCTGTGGCTACTCCAACTGTGATCCGCTGGACCAACAGCATCAAAACCACTTCAGACTTTTCTGGAAATGCAAAATGTAATGCCCTACCATTGATCTACTGAATCAGAAACTGCATTTTCACAACATTTCCAGCTAATTTTTATGCATTGAGTTTGAGAAACACTACTCTAGAATAATGTTTTTCGGGTTTTTTAACCCAAACCCTCCCACATGGCAAGACAATCATTCTATATTGTGACCTGGAAGATGTGTATGCATGCAAATGCACCTGAAGAAAAATTTTCAGGACGAAAAATGTATGTGGTCTATGCTATGCTGTGCCATTATGTCCAATTCTGAAAAGAAAAATACTGGGGGCATCTGGGTGGCTCAGTTGGTTAAGCATCTGGCTTTGGCTCAGGTCATGATCTCATGATCTCATGGTTCATAAGTTCGAGCCCCGCATCAGTGTAGAGCCTGCTTGGGATTCTCTCTCTCTCTCTCTCTCTCTGCCCCTCCCCCCCTCAATAAATAAACAAAGCTAAAAAAAAAAGACTGGTCAATACTTACTCCACTGATTTCATAAGTCACCAATAGCTTGTGACATCTGTTTTGTGCTCCTGGTGAAACCAAAGAGGCCTGGCCCTGAATTAGAATACAGGAAGTACTTTCCCAGTTTTCAGGAAAAATAAATTACCTGGAAAACAGGTTGTCAATTCAAAGATATTTTTTCCTATATATTTTTTAAAAATATCTGGCTTTTGCCATTACTTGATTGCCAGCAACTGTCTGTAAGCATAATAATAAAGGAAAGAGAGACAAATATTCGTGGAAAAAGAACCAGAGTCAATCACGCTTAGTCTAATTAACAAAACAGTGATATGATTTTGATTGAAATTTCATTATCATAAAATTAATGTTTCTTGCTATGACATTTTTCTTGATTTGAAAAATTTGACCTAATGGTATCATTAATGTATTAGTACTTAGTATCACCTGATTACAGTTGACAATCACTATTCTAGAAAAAACATTTCTCCAGCAACTTCTGTAGTGTGGCAGGGCAAAAGACCCCAAAGCCCACTTATCCTATCCATTCTCACTCTACAGAGGGAAAAGAATATAGTAATAATAGGGAATGTGTCACTGTATAAGCAAATTTTTGTGGTTTGCCTTAGCAGAGTGGTAGAGATGACTCAGATTTGAATCACAATGTATACATGACTTAAAGTCTAGTGACTGCAAAATTATGGTCTTCAAGTACCATCAATAGAAGCATATATCACTATACACACTGGGGTTAACCAAACAATCCACAACAAAGTTCATTGTGAATGGAGAAGTTAAGCCAAAAGTAATTCATAAGTAGAAGGCATTTGGAAACCATGACCATGTTAAGACCACATCGATAACCAAGTACGCTTCCTGAAATCTGCAGGAATTCTACAAGTTGTGCAACCTTCTAGCACCACATGGTGATGTAGGACCCTGAATTAGAGTCATCAGGAAGCTCTACTGAAACAAGAATTTAATTTTGGAAATACACTATTTTAGTACCTTTAACTCATGCCTTCCTTCACCAGGTGGCCAACATGTGATCATTCAACGTATGTAAAAATGACAGTATATGAATTATGCATCATTTGGCTGTAAGAATCAAAGAATGTGCATTATCAGGAGAGCTGGTGTAGATTGTAATCCATATTTCAGAGCCACTACAAGAGAATCGTTTATTATCAACTGAGTTATCTAGTGATAGCCCCAACTGAGTTATCTAGTGACAAATCTGAATTTTATAGCTTTTTAAGGTGATAGGTTCCCCCCCACCCCTGCTTTTCAGGGAACATAAGAAAATGCACTGAGATTTGCCTGCGAACTAAGCCTGAGTAATTCTGTGTACCTCCATCTTCTCAGTCCTGTCTAGGCCAAGGATTACAAAAATGTTTCATCTCACAAGCAAGATCTGATTGATTTGTAATGGATGCCTGAGGGGCTGTGCTGAAGCCAGAAAAAGGTGTCTTGACTGATCGAGGATGTTGGCCGTGGGTGTTGGGCAGGGGAAGAGAAGCTTCATGCCTTGATTTGCCCTTCTTGTTACAGACTCTCTTCTAAACTCTGAGGCAAAGCACGCATGGATCATCTCCCATTTTGTTGAGCTGTGCTTTTGCGATACTATTGGTTAATTGAGTCTTGACTTCGTTCTCACCATGTCCAGACTCAGCTAAGGTTGCCAGATAAAATACTGGGTGCATAGATAAATCTGAATGTCAGGTAAACAACAAATACAGTTTGGTTCTAAGTATGCCCCGAATATTGCAAAGGACATGCTTCTAGAAAAGACGTTGGTTATCTGAAATTCAAATTTAATTGGATACCTTGTGTTTTTATTTGCCAAATCTGGCATGCTAAATTGAGTATTTAAGACACTTGATAGTGTCCTAATCTCTGATTTATAGGTCACCTATCTCTAACTTCTTCAGGGTATCCAAACTCAACTGAACACTAGAATAGTTCTGTGTATCCCAGAGTGACCCAAAGTAAATATGCAAACTAATCCTGAATTACAAAAGTTTGATAAATCCAAGGAATGTAGAAAAGGGGAGTAGGGAAGAGATTTAAAGGATTAGGGGGTCAGTGGAATGTAGGAGTCAGGAATGTTCAATATTGTAGGTTGGGATTAAGCTGTCTGGAGGAGGCCGAGGTAGGTAAAAGCAGTTGGCTAGAGGTGACTCTTAGGGAGGGGTTTAGGAGGAGAAAAGCAGTATGGCTTTGTGTTTGGTCCCTTTAAGCTTCCAATGACTTCCACATTAGGAGTTTCTTGAATAGTGGGAAGGAGCAAGAACAAGGCATATCCTGGGGCTCGGGCTGGCACTTGGTTTAGCATGGAAGTTATAAATCTATGTGTGATTCTGAAACATGGTGGTGATAATCTTTGGAGTCCTGCAAAAGCATTAGAAAGTAGTATTCTTAACGCATTGACAAGGAGGGAGGTGGAGAGAAAACCCATTTGTTCCCAGATTGCCAGGAGCGACTCTGTACTCTTTCTCTCTGCTTCTCTTTTTGTCTCTCTCTCTTTCACTCTATCAGGTGTCTGGGAGTAAAACCTATTGATTGATGTTTGCTTCAATTGAATTTTGTGTGTGTGTGTGTGTGTGATAGAGACAGAGACAGAGAGAGAGAGAGAGAGACAGAAAATATAGTTCACTTTAAGTGATGATCATTTTTGGTAATAATTCAGATTCACGCTAAGCTTTGCAAGGCAAAACAATGGAAAGGCTGAAAACCAGAGCTTAGCCAAAGATTAAATTTGTGACTAGGCATAAAAAGATTTACAGTTAGGCGCTACTGTTAAAACTAATTTCCCCTGTGGTTTCATTAGATTTTCTGTATGCAGAAGAGTTACACTGCGGTGTGGTGGATCTTTTTCATCTTGGAAAATTGCACGAAATCAACAAAGTATCTGATGGCTGTGATTTGGAACTGTGATTGAGCTCTGCATTATCCATCTGAATTTGCAGTAAATGTTTGACTTCGAGCTTATTAGAATTCAGCACAGTCCTTTCTTTTGCCTTATTGACATGTTTTATTAAGCACGGAGGTACCTGCAGAGCGCCCAAAAGACTGCAGGCAAAATGGGGTTAAAGACATTCATCTGATCGCTTTCACCTAGAGTCTAGATATTCAGCAATTTAGGATGAAATGCACCCACCAGCTCCCAACTGAAGCCTCCCATAAACTGGCTATACTGCCTCGGCTGCCAAGACCTCTCTGTCGTGTTTTCTAAACTACAATGGTCATTTTTGCATTACTTACTGCAAGGTCCCCAGGAAGACGAAGGCAGGGGAGACAGATTACGTGCCAGGCAGCTGGATTTCTTCTAAAGGCTTTTCCTTTTAAAGACGCTTCCTCCTTTCGCAGGTTTATAAACAGCCCTTCCTGTGATTTTTGCAGCACAGAATATGGTGAGCATGCCTGCCAGCTCACAGCACAGCCAGGTGCTAAGCATCTGCGGCAGTGAGCTCGTGCCTCTGCAAGCTGCCTCTTCGCTCTAGGTGTGTTATAGGCACCGTGTCATTGTTTGGGAAGCCAGGAGGTTGGCTGTAACTCTCCCACACAACCCTCCCAATTGGTCTTGCAGGTAGCAAGAATATCACTCTAATGTGAATTGCCGATGCGCTGCCTCTGTTTTCCCTGCTAAGCCAATCCCAGGGGTATCAAAAGAAGCAAGAAGCCCAGCCTGTGTGGTGCATTATTGCTTTGTGGCCAAGAGGTCCTGGAGGATGTGGCAGAGAAAGCCTCTCTTTTCCATGATGAGCAAGGGCAATATCCATTGTCGTCATACAATGTCGTTTCCTTATATAACTGTTGAATTTCTGTCATGGTAGGAAAAGTATAGTGATAGAAGATACTCTCGAAGGAAAAATACGTGAAGCCCATGCAGGTACATAGATAACGGAATGGATTAGCAGTTAGCCCTTCTTCTAGAGGTGAAAAAACACAAATATTGGCGAAGTCATTCTGTATGCGTGATTACTAAATTCCGGATAGCCCCGCGACTAGAAGTAAAATGAAATGTATTAGTCAATAGCTGAGCAACTGCTCTACCTTAATAATTACCGATTTGATTTATAAATTACATTAATAATTTGTAACCGAGGACAGAACTGGTGGTATAAAAATAAACCCTGACTTGTATTTCTGCCTGATCACACCCTATCTAAGTGTACACCTCATGTCATACGCTTTAAACAATGGAAAAAAATTCAAGAAATCAAATTGCATTTTAACGTTATGAGGGAGGAAAAATTTATGACGGTTGATATTTATGTAGTGATTACTATGCACCAGGCACAGCGTTAAGTACTTTGTGTGAATTTTCTAATGTCGAAATTGACCACGATAGGTTAAATAATCTATTGTAAGTCATTAGTGATGAAGTTCAGATTCCAGCTCAGGCAGTCCGATACTCTTGGGGTCCACACTTCAATGGCGATAAGTGAACTGGACATAGTTGTCAAATAGGTAAAACTTGCCATGGTTCAGACTAGAACCAACTAGATAATTCTGGCTAGGCAATTGGGTACCCCATTCTGTCTTCAGTGCCAAATCTCCCTTGTAAGTTTGACATTCATGAAGTCAGGCTTTGTTCATCATTCATCTGTGTATTTTGAACTATAGTTATCTTAGACACAGAAGTCAAGGCATTCAGTAATGCTGTTGAATAAATAAGTAGGATATTTATAAGTGTAAATTAATTTTCTGGTGTTGTTTTTGTATTTTTCCATACGTAAGAGGGTAAGGTAATATCACTATAGTTCCAAATATTATTCTACTTATCTTTAGAGTCTTTATCCTGCCTGAGTGGTAGAAAAACAATTTGTCAACTTAAGTATTCTTCTGCTTTTCATATACATTGTAGCCACATTTGGAGGATGAACTGAAGGCCTGAACCAGGTAAAATGGGTACAGCGGTACTCTTCCCAGATTCCCCTTTCAGCACGGAGGTATCCATGCCCCCCAGTACCCAAGAGTGTTGTCTATCCACAGCTCACAGGCAGTTGCGTTCCATCCTGGGACCCGACCTTGGCTGCAAAGAGGTACCCCAGGTTACAGCCTTTTCCTGAAGGCCAGACACATCCAATGATGGTTGAAATGGGGGTACAAAGGCTCAGCTCCCAGCTTCAACGTGCGACAATTCTGAGAGGCCTGCCTGGTCCAGAGCTCCCTAAAGAATTGTCTGAGACCCCAGTTATAATTGCATTGCAATGCGCCTTTTCCTCTGCCCCAAACTGCTTCATTCACTTCCTTACACGTGTTCTCAAATATGTTTCCCAACAAATAAACCTCCAGCACCCAATTCTCTCCTCCAGGGGACCTGACCTAAGGCAGTAGGTATCAAGAGAAGACCTAGGAAGTCAGACTCTGGAATGAAATTTGGGAGCTACACTACTCGCAGCAAGAACTCAGCCATAGGTGGGAACACGAGCAGTCATTGGCATACTGGGGCTGCGCTAGTGTTAACATTGTCACTGGAGGTGAAATGGAGATGTGTGATCTGTGGAAGGGAATGCATTAGCTGGTAGTATTTCTCAGGAATTTGAGAGATCCAGGGGGAAATCCTACTTATAAGGACTATGGAATTGGATAGCTGCTGTTGGGTGCTATGAATGCGTTGCAGAAAGCCGAATGGCTCATCACCAACTGAGGGTGAAGTATGAAACTCAGCCTCCTTGACTCCACTCAATGACACTTTAATTTCTTGCATTCAGAAGCCAGAAAAACCTGATGATGGGGATAGGTCTTTATTATAGGTGTGGTGGCATTCTAGGTAAGGTCTCATTCTCCACTCTGGCAATTTGCTATGCCAAGGTCAAGGCTCTGATTAGAAATGCATGAAACAACGCATCATAGTGAAACTAGCAAAATGCAAAGATAATGAGAGAATTCTGAAAGCAGCTAGGGACAAAGGGGCCTTAACCTACAACTGTAGACACATAACAATAGTAGCAGACCTATCCTATCTACTGAAACTTGGCAGGCTAGAAGGGAGTGGCAAGAAATATTCAATGTGCTGAATAGGAAAAATATGCAGTCAAGAATCCTTTATCCAACAAGCCTGTTATTCGGAATAGAAAGAGAGATAAAGGTTTTCCCAGAAAAACAAAAACTGAATGAGTGCATCACCACTAAACCAGCCCGGCAAGAGATCCTAAGGGGGTCTCTGTGGGTGGAATGTTACAAAGATCACAAAGGACCAGAGACATCACTACGAGCATGAAACCTACAGATAATACAATGACTCTAAATCCATATCTTTCAATAATAACACTGAATGTAAATGGACTAAATGCTCCAATCAAAAGACATAGGGTACCAGGATGGATAAAAAAAACAAGACCCATCTATTTGCTGGCTACAAGAGACCCATTTTAGACCTGAGGACACCTTCAGATTGAATGTGAGGGGATGGAGAATCATCTATCATGCCACTGGGTGTCAAAAGAAAGCTGGAGTAACCATACTTATATCAGACAAGCTATGTTTTAAACCAAAGGCTGTAACAAGAGATGAATAAGGGCATTATATCATAATTATGGGGTCTATCCATCAAGAAGAGCTAACAATTATAAATGTTTAGGCACCCAATTCAGAAGTACCCACGTATGTAAAACAATCACAAACGTAAGCGATCCTATTGGTAAGAATGTGGTAATTGCAGGGGACTTTAATACTCCACTTACAACAATAGACCAATCATCTAGACAGAAAATCAATAAAGAAACAATGGCCCTGAATGATACACTGGACCACGTGGACTTGACACAGATATATTCACAACTTTTCATCCTAAAGCAGCAGTATACACATTCTTCTCAAGTGCACATGGAACATTCTCCAAGATAGATCACATACTGGGTCACAAAACAGCCCTCAACAAATATAAAACAATTGAGATCATACCATGCACATTTTCAGATCACAATGCTATGAAACTTGAAATCAACCACAGGAAAAAGTTTGGAATGCCTCCAAATGTATGGAGGTTAAAGAACATCCTACAAAAGAATGAATGGGCCAACCAGGCAATTAAAGAAGATATTAAAAAATATGGAAACAAATGAAAATGAAAACACAACAGTCCAAACCCTTTGGGATACAGCAAAGGCAGTCCTAAGAGGAAAAAACATTGCAATCCAGGCCTAACTGAAGAAACAAGAAAAATTCCACATAGAAAATATAACAGCACACCTAAAAGAACTAGAAGCAGAACACCAAAGAAACCCCAATACCAGTAGGAGAAGAGAAATAATAAGGATAAGAGAAATAATAATAATAAGGATAATAATAATAATAATAAGCAGAAAATAAACAATATAGAATCCAAAAGGAAAAAAAAAACAGTGGAACAGATCAATTCAATAAAACTAAGAGCTAGTTTTTTGAAAAAATAAGCAAACTTGATAAATGCCTAGCCACACTTCTCAAAAAGAAAAAAAGAGGACCCAAACATAAAATCATGAATGAAAATGGATTTATTACAACCAATCCCTCAGAAATACAAGCAATTATCAGACAATACTATGAAAAATTATATGCCAACAAACTGGACAATCTGGAAGAAATTGACAAATTCCTAAACACCCACACACTACTGAAACTCAAACAGGAAGAAATAGAAAATTTGAACAGACCCATAACTTAGTGAAGAAATCGAATCAGTTATCAAAAATCTCCCAACACATAAGAGTCCTGGACCAGATGGCTTCCCAGGGGAATTCTACCAGACATTTAAAGCAGAATTAGTACCTGTCCTTTTAAGCTGTTCCAAAAAATAGAAACGGAAGGAAAACTTCTGGACTCATTCTATGAAGCTAGCATTACCTTGATTCCCAAACTAGACTGAGACCCCACAAAAAAAGGAGAATTACAGGCCAATATCCCTGATGAACATGGATGCAAAAATTCTCAACAAGATACTAGCAAATTGAATTCAACAGCACATAAAAAGAATTATTCACCACGATCAAGTGGGATTCATTCCTGGGTTGGATAGCTGGTTCAATATTTGCAAATCAACCAACATGATACATCACATTAATAAAAGAAAAGATAAGAACCATATGATCCTGTCAATAGATGCAGAAAAGGCATTTGGCAAAATACAGCAGACTTTCTTAATAAAAACCCTCAAGAAAGTCAGGATAGAAGGAACGTAACTAAACATCATAAGAAGCCATATATGAAAAGCCCACAGCTAATACCATTCTCAATAGGGAAAAACTGAGAGCTTTCCCTCTGAGATCAGGAACACTACAGGGACATCCACTCTCACCACTGTTGTTTAACATAGTGTTGCACATCATAAAATGAAATAAAAGGCATCTAAATTGGCAAAGAAGAAGTCAAACTTTCACTTCTTGCAGACAACATGATACTCTACATGGAAAAATGCAAAAGACTCCACCAAAAGGCTTCTAGAACTGATACACGAATTCAGCAAAGTCACAGGGTACAAAATCAATATACAGAAATCAGCTGAATTTCTGTACACCAATGATGAAGCAACAGAAAGGGAAGTCAAGAAATTGATCCCATTTATAATTGCACCAAGAACTATAAAATAACTAGGAATAAACCTAACCAAAGATGTAAAAGATCTGTATGCTGAAAACTGTAGAAAAACTTATGAAGGAAATTGAAGAAGACATAAAGAAATGGAAAAACATTCCATGGTCATGGATTGGAAGAATAAATATTGTTAAAATGTCAATACTCTCCAAAGCAATCTACACATTCAATCCAATCCCAATCAAAATTGCATCAGCAGTCTTCTCAAAGCTGGAACAAACAATCCTAAAATTTGTATGAAAGCACAAAAGACCTCGACTAGCCAAAGTAATATTGAAAAAGAAAACCAAAGCGGCAGGCATCACAATCCCAGACTTTAGCCTCTACCACAAAGCTGCAATCATCAAAACAGTATGGTATTGGCACAAAAACAGACACATAGACCAATGAATTGGAATAGGGAACCCAGAATTGGATCCACAAATGTATGGCCAACTAATCTTTGACAAAGCAGGAAAGAGTATGCAAAGGAAAAAAGACAGTCTCTTTAGCAAATGGTGCTGGGAGAACTGGACAGCCACATACAGAAGAATGAAACTAGACCATTTTCTTATACCATAAATAAAAATAAACTCAGAATGGATGAAAGACCTAACTGTGAGACAGGAAACCATCAAAACCCTAGAGGAGAAAGCAGGCAACAACCTCTCTGACCTCAGTCACCTCAGCAATTTCTGGCTTGACACATCTCCAAAGGCAAGGGAATTAAAAGCAAGAATGAACAATTGGGACCTCATTAATTAAAAAGCTTTTGCACTGCAAAGGAAACAATCAGCAAAACTAAAAGGCAACCGACGGAATGGGAAAAGATAGTCGCAAATGACATATCAGATAAAGGATTAGTATCCAAAATCTATAAAGAACTTACCAAACTCAACACCCAAAAACCAAATAACCCAGTGAAGAAATGGGTAGAAGTCATGAAGACACTTTTCCAAAGAAGACATCCAGATAGCCAACTGACACATGAAAAGATGCTCAACGTCATTCATCATCAGGGAAATACAAATCAAAACCACACTGAGATACCACCTTACACCCGTCAGAGTGAGTAAAATTAACAATTTAGGAAACAATAGTTGCTGGCAAGGATGTGGAGAAATGGGAACCCTCTTGCACTGTTGGTGGGGACGCAAACTCGTGAAGCTGCTCTGGAAAACATTGTGGAGGTTTCTCAAAAAAATAAAAAAAAAATAGAACTACCCTACAACCCACCAATAGCACTACTAGGAATTTATACAAAGGATACAGGAGTGCTGATTCATAAGGCCACATGTACCCCAATGTTTACAGCAGCACTTTTGACAATAGCCAAATTATGGAAAGAGCCTAAATGTCCATCAGCTGATGAATGGACAAAGAAGATGCGGTTTATATATACAATGGAATACTACTTGGCAATGAGAAAGAATAACATCATGCCATTTGCAGCAATGAGGATGGAACTGGAAGGTATTATGCTAAGTGAAGTAAGTCAGTCAGAGAAAGACAGATATATGTTTTCACTCATATGTAGATCTTGAGAAACTTAACAGAAGACCATGGGGGAAGGGAAGGGGAAAAATAGTTACAAACAGAGAAGGAGGGAGGCAAACCATAAGAGACACTTAAATACAGAGAACAAACCGAGGGTTGATGGGGAGGGGGGAAGGGAAAATCGGGGATGGACACTGAGGAGAGCACTTGTTGGATGAGCACTGGGTGTTGTATGTAAGCGATGAACCATGAGAATCTACCCCCAAAACCAAGAGCACATTTTAAGCACTGTATGTTAGCCAATTTGACAATAAATTATATTGAAAAAAGAGAAACTCATGAAATAGTGAGACTTGAAAATAAAGATATCTAAACGGATGCACATTGAAACCCAGATTCCTCTAAAAATTTGGGCCTACAGAATTGGCCTTCTCATCGCTGTCAGAAGATGGTGCCTCCCGCTCACTTGAAGACGTTTCAGTAGCTTCTAGCTTGTATGACAACAGGTGCTCTACTTGCCATAGTGTAACCCACCCCCGCGCTTCCCTTCCTCGACACCAAATTAGGATAAATTTAGGATATAATCCAGCTAGGGAAATGCTATTCTGCTAAGGAAGGAAAAGGCTATATTGCTGATGCTGCTACATGGTCTAGCTAATACATACCTGCAGGATCCATGAGAGCAAATATAGGGATGATTATGGGAGCACTGGACTATAAAATTGGACAAAGAAAAATTGATCACTATAGGAATACTTTCCCAGGACACAGAATTTATCAGCTGACAAGAATCCTGGGAGACTGCACTAATATGGCGAGGAGGGCTTTTATGAGTTTGAGAAAAAGAAATAGTCTATGCAAAATGAAATACAAACGTCAGAATTTCCATGGAAGACAATGGAGTAATATACCAAAAGCTTAGAGGATTGGGTATGCTAGAGGTACCTTGAATATTTCAAGGAAGGCTGGAGAGCCCACCAGCTAGCTAAGTTTTGTGTGAGGGTCTGGAATACTCTTCCTTTGCCAAAGTTATAAGGGATGTGATGGTGAGGGGGCACTCACTCTATTGGGAAGTTCAGTAGTGGCTGTACGTTGTATGGTGGGGCTAGTGATAGGAGATGTAATACAACTTGGCTTCCTAATAGCGAAGTAGTATTCCATTGTGTACATGAACCACATAGTCTTTACCCATTCATCAGTTGATTGACCAAGTAATAGAGCTTAACCTTTGCACAAAAGAGGGTTTAATTTTTGTAATAAGAGTCAAGGTTGGGTAGCAGTGGAGAAGCCTGACGTGTCGAGAGCTAGGTTGTTAACAGAGCATAGTATCCTAGGAGTGAGATAGATGGATGGCCAATAAAGATGTTGCTCAATCTACATAGTAAAAAAAAATAAAGGATGGGCGATCGGGAGGCCGAGGGCAGCTATGCCAAAGAAAGTCACGATTCCTCACGCGATTTCTGGATCTATAATCCTCATATTTGTCACTTGGCCTGTGGGGGAGTAGAACTGTCTTAGCATATAATATATAAGGCCAAAGAGAAATTTTTGAAACTGTCCCTGTCCCTACTCCACACCACTGTGACAGCCAAGTGGTAAATAAAAAGCAGTGTTACATGCCAGGAGAAATGGAAGATATTCATGTCACTTTTAAAGACTTAAAGTGTGCATTGTATCTAGACTTTATTGATTAGTTGGGCCCATCAGAAACCAGATAGGTCCTGGTGGATGAGAGTGGGCTACCTCAAACTTAACCAAGCGATAGCCCCAATTGTGGTTGCTGGGGCGAGATCAGTTACTTTGCTAGAGTAGATTAACACAGCCTCAGTACATGGTGTGAAGTGATCGATCTGGTGAATATATACATTTTTCCATCCTTATCAGGAAACAGGTTCAGTGCAACGTGCCTTTATATGAGATGGAAAAATAGTATAGATCTATTATGTTTTCTCAGGGCTAATTCATCCTCCCAACTTTTGTCACAGTATAGTCCAAAGGGACTGGACCAATTGGATATTCTGGAGAACCTAGTCCAATATATTGACGAGATAATGTTAATTGAACTGATAAAGCAATAAATAGCAGGTCTTTGGAGTGCTTTGTAACATACATGTATTCCAGAGGATGAGAGAGAAACGGTACCAAATTTCAAGAGCCTGCCACCATCAGTGAAGCGTAGGGCTCTAATGGTCTAGCATACACTGTGAAATTGCAAAGAAAGGGACAAAGTATTGTATCTTACGTCTCCTCCCACTGAGAAAGAAGCTCAATACTGCAGGCTTCTTCTGTTGCTGTTGTGTATCACATCAGGAGATGTTGTTCTTATCTATTTATGGGGGGAGGGGAATCTGACCTCAGCTGTGCCAAAATAGTTGCAATGAAGGATGTATAATAATGTCTTTGATCCTTGATGTAATCTATCAACAGGTACCCATCATCCCGCCTGGTCCTTAGTTACCACTTTCCTATGTAACTATGAAGATGCCATCATTGCCACGTGCATAGTCCCTTAGGTTTGGGGATGTCCTATGAAAGCACACGAGAGCTATTCTGCTCTCGCTGTGTCATGTCAGAACACGAGAACCCAGAAAGCAGTCTCTTGCCTTGGATACCTAGGACACTTACATTGTGTAGCTATTCTCGTTCTTTCTCTTTCTTTGGTTTTGCTGCCTGCCTGCTGCTTTTGGATTTTCTAATACTGGGGGCTCTCTTGAGAGGCCAGTTGGCCACTATGATTTGGATCAATCCATTTCTCACCACTTCCTTTCTCTTCCCTTTTCTCCTTTTTTTTTCCCCCCAGG
This sequence comes from Prionailurus bengalensis, assembly GCF_016509475.1. NCBI lineage: Eukaryota > Metazoa > Chordata > Mammalia > Carnivora > Felidae > Prionailurus > Prionailurus bengalensis. The sequence goes on along the minus strand of NC_057345.1, from coordinate 210,576,638 downwards.
GAGAAGATTTTCAACTACCGAGGAACAGGTGTTGGCTGAAGAATTCACTTCTTAAATCCTCAGAAAAGCTAAAGTCAGGAGAGTTTCCACTCCCTTAGGCTAGTGGAATAGAAATAGAACTGTGTTAAGAAAAGAAGTGTATTTCTTTTGAAATAGAAAAGAGAGTGAATGGTCTTCAGTACCTTTGGTTTTGGCCTGCTGTATGCCTCCCATGAGAAAATGAATGGAGAAGGTTTAGGTGGTTGGATTGGCAAAGGGTAAAAGATAGGGTACAGAAGTAAAAACTCATGAATATCCATAAAAATCAGTTGATATATTTCAAAAATATAATCTGGGTATATCTAGCACTTTACTGTAGTGGATATCTACTTTCCCTCCAACAGTCTTTAAAAACAGCATCGATTTCTCTCTCTCTCTTTTTAAATCTAAGACCTAATACACTATTCTGTGTGTGAGTGTTAATAACTGTTGTTCTTGTTATTGAAATTGTTAACGATAGCCAACACACAAGATAATAAAAGGCTTAATTTGAAATATAAATATTGACATTAGAGTCTTGAAAACCAACATTAACCATGCCAGCCATATGAGAATTTGCAGGCTTATCCTCATATCTGACTGACTTAGGCTTTCTTTTATATTTTTAAGCTTAAAAACATCTTTTTTAGGATCCACGAGAATCTATTTATAATGTTTACACACTTCAATGATTCACTGTAGTCAACACTTGTAAGTAAATATCTCACTTCCTGATTAGATAATGAGATTTCATGAATGAAGCTGATATTATGAATGAAAGTGTTGCCAATGAGAGGAAAAAAACCAGATCCAGGATTCAAGTACACCTTGTTTCCTCCATTTGTCTCTGAGGAAAGGGCCAAGAGGGTCTGAGGTAACTACATCTTGGCTTGATCACTACTTGATCAATAGAAATCACCGTGTTCAATCATGATAATTGTTAAGAAAATGCATGTAAAGCTAACAGTAATGTATCATGTCATGACTCTGAAGTTGTCAAAGATAAATAGACACTGATTTCTATGGGTTTAAGAAATGGACACTTTTCACCCAACAGGTAAGACTGTAAACTGACTGGCTGTTTTAGAAAGGCAATTTGATAGTTTAGGACAGGAGCCATAAAATATTTATTTTCCCTTTGATTTAGTAATTTCCTATTCAGGGATTTATCCTAAGGAAATTGTCAGAGATTAAGCAAAGTATTATGTACAAAGATGCCTGTTAAATATTTATTTGTAATATTGGAAAACGATTTGATAATAGAATATAGTCAAACAAATGATATCATGGTAATAATATGGAATAAAATACATCAATTCAATTTTTTACACGTTTAATGACATAGAAGACACTTCTGACAATTAATGAAAGATACTGTATTTACAGAATCATCAGAATTTTATAAGAAAGGAATAACTTTTCTGGGTGTGAAAAAATTCCAGGAAAAACCAACCCTGCCAAATATTTGATCTTGGACTTCTAGCCTCCAGAATTACTAAACAATGCATTTCCATTGTTTAAAGAAAAAAAATAATTCCAGTAAGAAAATACATCAAAGTGTGATCAATGTTTTTCTTGGGGTAGCAGAGTTAAGGGGAGTTTTATTTCTTTTCTTTATAATTTCCATATTTTCAATTGTCCACATTGGCTATGTGTTACTTATAATTATGAAGAAACTTTAAAAGCATTCTCATACAAGAGATATTTGTCTTTAGTGACAACATTGGCGCCCTTCATGCGGTGAGGAAGAAAGCATTCCATATGCACATAGTGCCATGCAATGATGGACGTATCTGGTTTATTCCCACAAAATGCTTCACCATGCTCTGTCCCGTTCTCAAAATCTCAGTCCTGTGTTTCTTTGGCATACACACATTTGGAGCACAGCATTAAAAGCTCAATTTCTTCCTTTGTAGGGTGCCAATAGGAATTGATTTCTTTTGTTATTCCTTGATGATTACTTACTAAAATGCTTTATTCATAGCTATGCATAATTTGGAAACTTCCTTCTCTTCTTGGAAACTGCAAACATGTTAAGCTCTAAGCCAAGCATAGAATTTTGTGGCCCATAGTCTTTCCCAACTGCTGAGGCATGAATATTGATTTATACCCAAGGGGATACGTATGAGAAAGGATTTGAGCATCACTGTGTAGAAGGAGAAAGTGTCGATTTCCAGAGAAACGACAATAGCAAGATCCTAGTTTCCATGTGTATCACATTAGAAAAGGAATTATGAGTTACTAGGAACAGAAACTCATTCAATGATGAATACAATGCAAGATTACAATGCCTCGTATTTCTCCAGGGAAACTGTTCTCTTCATCTGATTCCACATACTCTTTTTCTTTTGATCCACTCCTTCCAAGATTTCTTCCAGCACAGGTTTTACATAGTGCAATATAGAAAATAAATAGAAACAAATAAAATGCTGTAAAATAGCCATATGTGTTGTAGGAATACAGAATAGAGGGTGTTTTTATGTTTGTTTTTTCCTTTTTTTCCCTTTCCCTCTTCCCTTTACCTCTCCAACCCTCCCTCTCTCCCTTCCTCTTTTTCTTGTTCTTATTCTTTCTCTCTCTCTCTCTTTTTTTCTTTGCTTCCTGATTTAGGTTGTTACATAAATTCTGATCCTCCTTGTTCCTTTAGAGGTAAAGATACATAAAATCTGAGTTTCAAAAACAGTACTTTAATGTGCCCTAGGCATAACTGCTGTGCTAGAAACATGTTCTCCTGGGTGAGATGGCAGCTTCGTTTGGGATTCACCTTGTGATGTATTTGCTTGGACAAGGATATTGACAGAAAGAGCATCTTTCCTAATTTTTAAAAGACTTTGAGATGCCTGGTGGCTGTTTTTGAATGATTTACTCACCATGGATTTAAAACCAGGGAATGTCTTGTTTCTTGTTTCTTTCAATAATTTTACCAAACATCTGCTAAGAGCTCCCAGGGGTATATTTTGTACAGGACTGAAAAATGACTGCTGGTAATGCTAAGAGCCTGCTACTTTCAGAATACGTAACACAGCTAATATGCATCATGCTTTAATAAATCCATGAATGGATATTATGTGGAGACTGCAGACCAGCTGTTCCCTGCTAAATAAGCCAGAGGAACAGGGTCCTGCAGCTAGAGGGATTTGGGTTCAAAATGAGGAGCTGGAAGAAGTTGCTAGGGAGATTTTTGAATCCCTGAGGAAGATCCTTACTTAGAATGTTGAATGTTGTCAGCTCTGGCCTGTGATTTCCAAGTCTTGCGAGTTAAAAAAAGAACAAAATATCGACTTGGATTTTAAACTTAGATGCAAATCATTTTATTCACTGGAACAGGTTCTCAAGCAGTACTGAAAATAAGGAGAAAATTTCCACTCAAAATTCCAGGAGTTAAAATAGGCCCTGCTCACCCTCGCCTTCTCTATCTCAGCAGAGCAAAACTCAAATCCCCACAGACTGTAGAAGGGAATTCAACCCCCCACGTTACAGCTTTCTCGCTGGGACTCCCAACAAACCCCCTGTTCATTACCCTGCCAGCCAGCGCAGTCCTGCTTTGAGACTGAAGCAACAACGGTTCCTTCAGTTTATTCTGTAATCTTCTAGTGTCGAATGCGTTCTCGTTTAGAGTCTCATTTAATCTTCCCAACAACTCTACAAAACAGGTATAATTATCCCCATTTCCCAACGAGAAAAGTAAGAATCAGGGGGTAACCTATGCAGAATTACCCACTTTGTAGGGAAAACTAAGTCCGTTGGATGCTAGTTAAGGGCTCTTTGTACTACAGCTCAGTAATTTTGATGTACTCATTTGTTTTGTTTTGTTTTGTTTTGTTTTGTTTTGTTTTGTTTTTCCAGAGGTGTTCCATGTTATCACAGTGTGATTTATTTGCTTGGAAAGACCTTGGATATCCACCCTCCTAAGGAATTGCGAGGGAAATACTCAGGCTGGAGTTTTCCAGAAAGTATGCCTGATGTAGACATTCTTACTGATCCATTCACTTTAAGCATTGATGGCCTGGCTTTTCCACTTACCAATTATGTGGCAAGTTATTTAACGTATCTCCATGTCCTCAGCTGTATAAACGGCAATAATAAGGCACTTACCTCAAAGGGGTATTGTAAGGGAAAACTGAGTTCAAGGATGCAAGGTGTCTGGAAAAATCTTTGCTTGGAACAAAATAAATGGAGTAAAAATGTTGGTTAATATTACAAATTTGCCATCACCTCTAGACTCCAAGCTTGACCTTCCCATGGGGAAGGTTAATTATTCCCATAGAATAATTAACTAATTTTATAAGTCATCTATACATGTACCTCTTTTTAAGGCATTGGGAGAATATAGGGATGAATAAAAAAAGTAGCATCTTCCACCAGGAGGCATGTAATGCAGTAGAAGAGATACAGAATATATGCACATTTCTGTAGTCCAAGGCACAATAAGTAATGTAAGACCAGAGCATAAAGGAAGGAGATATTCCTAACAGCTGAAAAGATATGATAACATTTCCAGGAGCGGCAGGACTTTGAATATCTTGTTTGCCTTGAGTTTCCACAGGATCTGATTTAATGCCTGTTGCATAGAAGGTACTCAGTGGATAAGTGTGAAGTTGACTGAGTATGACAGGTAGAGGTCAAGGGTTTGAGAAAGCATCCTGGGAGGGCAAACGGTATAAGCCACACATGGAGGCATGAAAAGGATCAATTTAGGAAGTTAATGGCTACTGGATTCGTGATCTGGGGTAAGGGGATAAAGAAATGATAAACGTAGGCTTAGTCCTAGATGCTGGGTAGCTCGAATGACATTCTACACATTTAAATTTTATGTGGTGCCAATGGAGTGACGCAGAACATCAGATAGTTCTGAGAAGGATCTGGCATGATTAGATATGGACTACAGGACCATGCCTTTTATGGTTCTGAGGAATGTTAGGACTAGTGATCTGGTATCCAAATACTAACATAAGGTTGTCGAGGAAAATATCCATGTGGGGGATCAAAGGTAAAGAAAAGCAAAATAATATTTTATTAGCTGGACTATTTGTCCTCAACTCTTGAGAACTCTAGTGAGATGGGCTTGGGATGTGGCTTGTAGACTAGAAGCCTAAGGAGACTCTTTGTTATCCCTAAGTCTAGACCCTAACCTGGGCACTGTGCCTTTGCTGGCCTCAAGGAAGGACAGAAACTTTTGAGTTTAGTGAGCTGAAATGAACATGAAAGAGAAGTGATGAGCAAGACATTTGGATGACTCAGTCTCCCCGAAGTGGGAGAAGTCCTGGACCACTTTGCCATTCCAGGTCCATAAAAGGAGAAAGAAGAAAAAGCCATACCCATGGGTCCTATCTTTAATCCGCAGTGACCTTGCTCATTAGTAAACGTGGCGCAGGCACATGCCTGGGATCTGACTCATTTCATGAGTGTTCCTCCCCCTGCAGGGAAGAAAAAGAAGGCACAAGGGAAAGTAGATGTTCGTCTTTTCAGAGGCCTGCCTAAAAGGTGACTTAAAGAGGACAATGGTGGAAGCAGAGGGAATTTGAGCGAGGTCAGTGTCCATGAGACTGGAAAAGGAGTGAGTTCAAAGACATCAAAGGCTCTGATGTTGGCCTCAGCGATGCAAAAGCACTGCAACTGATTACCAGATAGGAGAATTCCTACCTCCTCCTGACTGGGAGGGCCGTGCTGCTGCCATTAATGCCGATAAGCAATGAAGAGGCCACAATGATTTCTGGTCTTTTCCAGTTTTAGTGTAGCCTTTAACCAAAACACATCTGCTTGTATCCCGAGGCTACCTCAAGGCTAAGCAGAACGGTAAGTTAATTAACAAGTAATATTGCCATGTTAGGAAAAAGGGAAGGATCAAAACCCCCTTTTTTCTTTTCCTAGGGAATAAAGTATAGGGAGGTAGAATTCTTCAGGAGGGAGGTAGACTCAGAGTTCTACCACAAATGGCTGCTCGTTTGACATGTTTTGTGTGTCTCTGACGATCTCAGAAAACATCTAAGAGGTGCTGAAAGCTTTTAGAAGGATTACGTCAAAAAAAAGTTGCAAAAGAAAGAAGTCATAGAAATTACTGTCTTAGCAACATTTTCATAGTGGAGCAGAGAGTCTTTGCTCTGGGAATTGTTTAAGTATGTGACAGAAAAGAAGAGATTCCTCTTAAAAGCCAACAATGATATTTTAAAAAGAAGGAAAGGAGCAACATAATGATGCAAAGCTGATGAAGAAAAATATATTGTGTATCTTAGGATTTGCTCTAGAATCATGGAAGGGAGCTGCTTATGGGTGCAGGATAAACAAGTGAGATTAGAAATGCTGAGATGGAGGGGCACCTGGGTGGCTCAGTCGGTTGAGATTCCGACTTTGGCTCAGGTCATGATCTTGTGGTTTGTGAGTTTCAGCCCCACATCTGGCTCTGTGCTGACAGCTCAGAGCCCGAAGCCTGCTTTGGATTCTGTGTCTCCCCCTCTCTCTGCCCCTCCACTCCCCCCTCTCAAAATAAATAAACATTAAAAAAATAAAAAAGAAATGATGAAATGTAGTTGACAGTCCAGGTTAATATTCTAGGAAGACAAGAAAAAGACTTATAGAGAAGGCACACAAACTCAGTGATTGCTAACAAATCACACAGTTTCAGAGAATACCATAGTTAATGAGGGTCAACTCCAGGCATACATCGGAAGGCTCACAGGCTGTATACTTAGGCAACCATCACAAGCAAAAAGAGACAAGGGCCAAGATGTATGCTGGTAGTTTGAGCCATGGGGGGTGGAATATGGTGGTAAAAGTAGGGCCAGAACTTTGACCAGTGCCTGGGAAGGAAATTCTAAGAAACCAGTGTGGAAGCAGGAAGGATCATGACGAGTAAGAACGTTTTTATTTGGTTTCTTGTTAGGACAAGAGCCAGTTCTCAGAATGGGTTCCCTTGAGCCCTTGTAAAAGAATAAATGAGCTCTTCACGTATGTAAGTGAAGTGATCCCAGAACGAAATAGAAGAAATGCAGAGTACTTGGTATAGTATGCTAGCAATTGTGTAAAATAAAAGGTGTGTGGCTAAGAACTTCTGAAAGGATCCACAGGAATATCTAATAGTAGCCTCTTGGTTAGTGGGGGTGGTTGTGATGAAGGAAAAGGAGTCGAAGGACACTTTAACTTATACAAATATATAACAAATTGTTATATGACATATGAAAAAACAGAACAAAACCAAACCAAAACGACTAAAGATGCACATTCTAAAAACGAGCATTGCTTGGGTTTTCATGTGAGAGTTAATGGGGTTATATGTCCTCGAAAGGGTAGAGAATGAGGTGGGCATCTCATATCATGGAAGGAAACATTTTATTTTAACGAATGCATCATCCGTAATTTGTGTTTCGTGTGTAAGTTAAAAGCTTGACCATAAAGTCAAAAGTGTTACACGTATGTAGATTAGAGACCCATTTCCGCCAGAAATCCATCAAAGCCACCTGTGTTGGGGAGTGTATGACCTTTTGATTCTTTCTTGCTATCTTCGGTGGTATGGTTAAAATTCAGGAGCAAAGCCGGAGGATGAACAAACCTCTTGGAGGGGAGACTGGAGTAAAAATTCCATGCGGCAATGGCTTGGTGATAAAGCTCATCCTGTTTGCAGGTGTTTTTGTTTTGTTCTGTTTTGTCTTCTCGTTGGCATTAGCAATGTTTTGGTTTAAAAACCCCAACAAATTGACTGGTAATTGAGCCAAACCCAACAAAACAAACCAGAAAAGAGAGACAGAGTTGATGGCGATAATAAGAAACACCACACTTCACAATTCTGCTCAGAGCTGGTTTCGTCTGAAGCACTTTTCCCCCCGCGTCCCAGCAGCTTACAATATCAATTCATGGTTCATTCAAAACCTTCTCCTGCTGGTAGCTCTCAAGGGTGTCAGTGGGGACAAAAATGGAAAGTGATTTTAGAGTGAGGGTGTGCAGACTCTTCCTATGAATTGAATTCCATCCAGGGTGACAGAAGGATTGATCTGGGCAAGTCATGGATGCTCCATAATTGTTAATAGGTGTCGGGTTCCATTTTGGAGGAACTGGAAATTCTACTGGGGTGTAGGTTTATATTCAGGCATTACTGTCGTAAGATAACGCTAAAAATTATGGTCAATGAAAATGTTTCAACAGTGTAAAAAGAAATACTTAAGTGTAATTATAAAGAAAACATTCAAAACGAGGATTTGGGGATTTAGTCCTGATTCTGGCATTTCCTCCTTCTCTTTCGATCCTCTGTAACCTCAGTGTCTCCATTTTTTATCACTTGGGAGATTGTTGCTGCTTCATGATGGCACTAGAAGGAACAACTTAAGAAATGTTATTGAGTCCTTCTGCATGGATGGATGAAAAGTTACAATCATAGAAAAATTATCTATGCTGACGCAAAATGAGTATTGTTTGGATTTACTGATAGCATTCATAGTCTTACCTGTTCTTGGATTATGGTCCCTTCACGCATCAGTGGTTGATTTAGCTGCTGTTTTGGAGACATTCGGGTTGAAACTGAACCAACAGTGTTCCTTTCCTTATTTCCGCACGTTCTTCTTTCTGTTTTAAACATCTCTTCTTTGATCTGAAGTGAACTTGGAGACGTTTTCGTCTCCTCAACTGTAAGATAGATTCAGTAAAAAGAAATTTTTCCAGCGCTCCGGTCTTGTTTATAGTAGTCAGTTCTTTAGAAATTTCCTAACTGATGTTTCCAAGGGTTCACGATTAAATATTAATGAATTGGGGCTGAACTCCCAAACAGCAATGTCGGAAGGAAAGAATCAAATGGTCGACAAACCAACAAACAGGGAGAGCTATTAAATACTCTGAAATTCTAGCTATTCATCATTGGTGTTTTGGTAATTGTGATTTATTGAGGAGAGTTACAATGCCCCGAGTTCATCAGGCTCCACTTCTGTACTGTGGCCCAGGCTCCCTGCTTTTGTTTGTAACATAAATCATGTCTGGATACCAAAGACTCCAGATCTGCTCAGCTTTAAGCTTTTTGTTTTGTTTGTATTCTTTGTGTTTCCTTATTAGGAAATGTTGATGCTATGCTTAAAAGCATGTTATTTCCCTTAAAAGAAATATGGTCCAGAAATACGATTTCATATAAAAATTACAAGAAGACAGGCGAGCTTCAAATTTATGGCACTTGATGCCTTTCCCCCTGTTTTTAAACTTCTACTGCTATCATTTTGAACCAGAATCACCTAACTCAAAGGCTGCTGTTGTTTGAAATCTTGACAATAAGTAGTTCATTCTTACTTGGGATAATTAAAAAGTTAGCATGCTAAATATTATTTTGTGAAGTCACAGGTTGCCTTCACTCTTCTTTTAAGAATGCCCCCAAGATTGCTGTGCCCTTAAGTCTTTACTTACTAAGGTCCTTCCCCTCATGCACAGTTCACATCCAATGTCATTTCCGCAAATACAAAATACTGTCTACAGCTCCAGTGCTTTCCTAGGAAGCCCCCTGCCATTACTCTCTATCACATTACGCTGTTGTATGTCAATATCTGAAATCATCTTACTTATCTGTTTCCCTTTTTATTGTCTGTTTCCTGTTAGTAGCAGGAAACCTGCTGTGAGCGCTGCATTTCACTCTCCTTGTTTCAGCTGTATCCTCAGAGCAATGGATTCAGTATGTAATAGACACTCACCAAACACTTGAAACAAATTCAATAAAGCAATTAAAGTGGAGTTCGAAAGATTTTTCCCTCCTGCAGCTTCCTGTTTGTGTCATGGTATGCGCATATTATTTAATCCTGTTCATCTTATTTCTTCCTTTGTAAAATAATTAGTTGAGCATCATGACTTAAAAGGTTGCATTGGGATCAAAACGTGTTCTCACTTTAACTTGGAAAACTCCATTTAATTAGCATTGTTTATGTCAAGAAAGCCCATTGCGTTAGAGTGTATCATTCCACTGGCAGACATCTGTAATTACATTTTAGTTGAATTATTGTTTTCCTTTGATTTTGAGAGAAAATCGTCCTGATTTATAGTTTTCTTCTCTAGCGGAAACTTCCTTTCTGTTATAGCCTTCACTTAACATCATGACACAGAAAAGAAAGGTCAGGTCTAAAAGCACACCTATCTCTGGCATCTATCCACTGTCAGAACATGATCAGATCTGAACCATGTTACTGTACCTCCCGTCCATTCAATGCGATCAGCAGTGTTTGGAAGTACTCGTTAATACCTCTCTTCTTTTTTTTTTTTTTTTTGCAATTCAAATTCAAAGTCCAGATTTCAAGTGACTAAAACAAATAGATGACAACGATTGGCTTTTTCACTTCCTGTATTTTTGACCAAACTATATTTTTTGTGCATATTCTTATGATAAAAGTTATTTTAATAATCCTATTTAAAATAAGATAAAGAATTTGCTTTTTCCAAGGGGAGAGGCAGAGAAAGAAGAGAACAGAGAACCCGAAGCGGGCTCTGCACTGACAGCAAAGAGTCCTACACAGGTCTCGAACTCACGAACCATAAGATCATAACCTGAGCCGAAATTGGGCACTTAACTGACTGAGCTACCCAGGCACCCCTGTCTTCATTTTCTGTTTCTCTTCACTAAGTTGGTAAGTTGCACATCAAAGATTTTTTTCCCATTTTTGTCTGTTTTGTTCCTTGTGTCTACTATTATCTGTTGCCTAGGAAATAATATAACAAATATTTGTTGAATGAATAAATAAATATTTCCACACCTAGTTTCTAGATGGTTTTTTTTCATTTTATTGGTTGCCAGAAAAGCAGGACCAATGCTTGCCTCTGACTTCACATTTTTTATATTCTGAAGTTGGGAATCTGTGGGTAAATTACTATTCAGAAAAAAAAAATCTTAAAAGAACCAGTAATTACTTAAGGACATAATTTGTCATTGTTTAGTTTGACACTATATGTATTAAACATTACATATTTTCTTTGGAAGTGGAATTAAGAAAAACCCCATAAAAAGATATTCAAATTAGTTTGTATGAAAAAGCCAACCTGACATTTCTGATGAATAGGAAAGGGAGCATCTAAAAAAAAAATTATGGGGATGCCTGGGTGGCTCAGTTGGTTGAGCGTCCAACTTTGGCTCAGGTCATGATCTCACCGTTTGTTAGTTCAAGCCCCACGTCAGGCTCTGTGCTGAGAGCTCGGAGCTCCGAGCCAGGAGCCTGCTTTGGATTCTGTGTCTTCCTCTTTCTCTGCCCTTCCCCTCCCCCCCTTCTCTCTCTCTCTCTCTCTCTCTCCTTCAAAAATAATAAATAAACATTAAAAAAATTATGATTCCAAGGTCCCTGGGTGGCCCAGTCAGTTGAGTGTCCAACTTTGGCTCAGATCACGATCTCACAGTTGGTGAGTTCGAGCCCTGTGTCAGGTTCTGTGCTGACAGCTCAGAGTCTGGAGATTGCTTTGGATTCTCTGTCTCCTCTGCCCCTCCTCCACTCATGCTCTGTCTGTCTGTCTGTCTTTCTCAAAAATAAATAAATGTTAAATTTTTTTAAAAATTTATGATTCCATGGGTAGAGAGTCTAATAATCTCACCAAAAAGGCTTCCTATTTTTCACTTTGCATTAAGAGAGAGGAAACAAATGTTCCCTATGTTTCTGACCGCAGATATTTCTTTATATCTTGCCTATGAAGTAAGAGGAAAAGGTTTGGTTTTTACATGAGTTGAAATTTCCATAAAGTGCATTTTTTTTCAGGATAACTTGAGCTTTGCGAGTGCCAAGCACCCCTTCCTCTTCTCATATTAAACTGGATTAAACTCAGGAGGAAGAACATGTGGAGCAACATTTCTTTCTTTCTCGTACATAAAAGCAAAGGTTGTTCAGTGTTTCAAGTGGGATGGGGTTGCTCTGTGAAGCATTTTCTTTCACAGAAAAACATAGCATCCGCTATTCACGAGGTTGGCAAGCAGAACAGCAAAGAGAACTAAAGAGCAAATTGTCAGGACTTAATAAAAATCTGAATGAGCTTTCCTTCTTAGAGGAAAGGGTTACTGATCCAAAACACACTACTGACACCGACAAGAAAGAAACATGAATATGTGGGGTTGGAAGAGTAAATTGTAGTTCAGTTAAACTGGAGCCACCTGTAGTCCTCACTTATTTCATAAAAATAAATAAATAAATAAATAAATGAAAAGTGTTTGAAATCCCAGATTATAGAAAGCTATTTTTTTGGCATTAAATGAACCAAAAGTAATCATTTCCCCTTCTGTAACACATCCCCTCCATTTATTTCCTTGCTCATTCATTCCTTTATTCCAAGGGCTCCTCATCTACTAGACAGATCAACCTGGAAACAATTACCGTGGTAAGACAAATGTCCTTATAAAAATGTAGACAATGCACAGAAAAGGATTTAGTTAACTCTGCCTGAGAACTGAGACAAGGCTTTTGTCAGAGAGTGACATTTGAACCACGTTTTAAAGAATAAGGAGGATTTTTCTAGCAGGACGACGTGGAAGGAACATATTGATCAAAAGGAAATGGTGTTTTCAAAGCAATCAAGATGAAAAAGAGGAAATAAAAAACATGTAAGTCCTTGCCTTGTTCATGAGAAGACTAGCTTGGCCATTTTCCATTTTCCTGAATGCTAACATCAAATGTTCTTCTAACAATTAATATACCTGCTTTTCATGTTCAACTCAACAGAGTTCTTAATACACCAGATTTAGATAGCTGACTCCAGAGTGTCAGGGAGACATATATTCAATGGAAATCGTGCGCTTGAATCACTATGGTGAAGAAATGTGCTCACAGACTGGCCAGTTACATAGCCTTAACGTTCTGCAAGCATTTCCAGGATACCTATTCATAATGCTCGGTCCTCTTGTGGGTGAAATGCTGCTGTTTTCCCATTACTGGTGATGGAATGTCTTGATTAATATCTCTCACTTTTCTTCGTTCTACCTCCTGGGTGTTTTGGCCATGACTTCATGGGAATTCAACGGTTGCTTGGTAGAAATATTTGTGCAGTGAGGACAGCTCATATATTCTTTTGAAACAGATATTTGCTCCCTTCACTCCTTCTGGCCTCTTGCCTCCTTTCTTAGCTGCTTTCACCTTCCTTCCATCCCCCTGAAAGGAGTTAAGACTTGTTCACGCCATGATCTTGGTATTCGTTTTTCTTCATCCTTGTCATTTACTCAATACTGTGGATATTATAAAATTAAATAAACATTCCCAAACTGCTTACTTTTGCTTAATAATTTAAGTAAATGTGCAATCATTTGGGTTTTAAGGTTATAATAAGAGTATTTTTCTTGTGTGGTTGTAATAATAATGCTTCCTATTTTTTATAAAAACAATGTTTTCTATTATTTTATGATAATATCATCTTTGACTTCGTCCATTTTTGTGAATTAGTGCAGCATTATGAAAACATGATATTTAATGAAATAGAATATTAACCTTCAACACGTAGCTTTTAGATGTATATTTATAAAAAGGCAATGAAAAGGAGAAAACTATTATACGGAACCTTTTATTATTTTGTCTATAATATTCATCATATCTAAACATAAATTATGACAATTATTACTTCTTCCCAGAAACATCAATTTCTATAAATGAAACCTTTGTATTTTCATCTTTCTTAAACATGCCTAAAATATTTGAAACCGAATACAGCCAATATATTAACTACCAACTTAGCCAGAAAAAAAAAAAAGAAACGTTCTCAAAATAAAAACATAAAGATTCTTAAGTCTTTATGTTCTTAAAACTACAGTTGACCCTAGAACAACATGGGGGTTGGGGGCACCAGCCTTGCCTCCCTCCACCGGTTCAGTAAAAAATCGGCATATAGCTTTTGACTCCCCCAAAACTTAACTCTAATAGCCTCCTGTTGACCAAAAGCCTTACCGATAACGTGTACAGTTGACTAACATCTATTTTGTGTGTTACATGTATACTATCTTCTTACAATAGAGTAAGCTAGAGAAAAGAAAATGTTATTAAGAAAATCATACGGAAGAAAAAATACATTCACAGTACTGTACTGCATTCATTGAAAAGATTTCGTGTGTAAGTGGACCCGCACAGTTCAGGCTTGTATGTTCAAGGGTCAACCATAGTAGATGCCAATAGCATTTAGGATGAGGTACTTAGGTGGCCCCATTTTGCATATATATATTTAAACATGATTAAGAGCATCTAGTTAGTTTTTCAATTAAGTGGTATCGTTTAGTTGGGAAAAACTGAATTACCCTGAAAGCACAATTTCTTGTCACCTTAATCTCATAGGTCGTCCTTTCCATTGAATCATTGGTTTTTAAGATCACATAAGGATACTTTGTACAGGCATCATTTTAAGTATATATATTACCTTATCCAGCAATCAGAACAGCCCTGTGAGCAAGGTACTAGGGACCATCGCTGTTCTGTAGATAGGGGCATAGAGGTACAGAGTGATGAAGGTCCAGGCCATATGGCCAGGAAAGCACTTCCTGTCTCAGCTCTCTGCAATCTATGATATTAACCACTGTATTTTATGGCTTTTAATAATTAGGAGTCCAGTTGGACTGCTCATTCTGCTAAATTATCTGTGTGTTGGAGGAAAACTTAATAAGTAATAGAAAATTATATAGAGAATCATGATCAACAGAAAACTGACAATAACACCGGAAGTACACTTTGCACGCATTAGTTATGTCACTTTGTGCAAATCGAATTTCCCTGGTCATGGTTTCTTGATCTATGAAATAGGAATATTGGTATATCTTTTACCAGGTGATTTTAAAGATTTAACCTTTTAAAGGTTCAAAGCTTTCATGAAACAAAAGTTCTTACAAAACACAAGGCATTTGCAACCTGTTTCTCCTGGACTTGAAATGTGCATGTTTTTGTTTTCTGTTGGTGTTGGTAGAAGTCTGTGAAAACCCTACATGAAGTGAAGATGAGATGATTTTAAAAGGCTGTGGGTCCTTAAGAGTTGCTGTATCATTATTGAATTTGTATTTTGTAAAAGTAACTGGACTATAATAAATATTTTGACATTTTGCCCTGGTTCAAATAATTGATTTGACCCACTTCTACTTCTAAAACCTTTCACTTTTATATACTTTGATAACTATACAGATTTGGGGAGGCCTAGCACCAGAAATTTCACCAGAAGGCATTGTGGTAGGGCAATTCAAAAAAAAGTCTCATTCAAGCCTTTATTTAGTGCCCAGAGTGTGCCTGACCCTTTTTTGTAAGTATTTGTGACATAAACGTGAATAAAGCAAGTGAACCCCCTCAAGCATTAAGCATGCTTGCAGACAGACATTTAAACTTTTAGTAGCATACAATGGGGGAAGTGCAATGATAGGAGGGTGTCATTAGAGGAAAGAGGAGAACCTTCAAACCAGGCTTCTCAGAGGAGGGGATACTGATCTGATATTCAGAGAAGAGTAAGACTTAGCATGTCACTGGTGGTGTGGAAAGGCGTCCTGCTGAAGGACTTAGCATACACAACAAAGCGGAGATAAGAACTATCACGTTGGTTAAAGGAACTGGAATGAAGGAGTCATAGTAGGGGCGAAAAAGAGACAAGGCTGGTCTAGATCACCTAGAGCTCTGAGCACTTATCTAGACTGTTAGAACTTGATCAGGAAACCTATGGAGGCCACTGAGAACTTTATCACAGTTGCATCACCACATTTGAAATTTGGGAATATCACTCTGATGATGCAGCAAAGGAAAGCCACCCATCCAGGAGGTAGGAATGGAGAGAAGCCTTCTGTACTCATCCAAATGAGCTGGGATGAGGGCTTGGGAAGAGGAGGAAGAGAAGATATGTGAAAGATGGGATACTTTTAAGTTGGTGACTGCTTGAGTAGAGGCTCCTTAGTTTCTAGACTGGGCAATTGGGAATCGATGGTGGGGTCATTAGCTGAGATAGGAACACAGAGGGAGAGAAGTGGACAAGCTCAGGAAATTTTAGATGTTTGTGTCTGGAATTTAAGGCAGTAGTTTGGGGTTTAGATATAGGTTTGAGAGTGTTTTCTGGCATATGCAACTACCCTTCAGCTGGACAAGGAGAAGGGGTCCCCTCAAACATTAGATGTTCCTCATTTGACCTCCTCTATCCTCAAGTGGACATTTCTCTTGAGTCATTCTTATGATCTCTCTAAAGCATTCAATATTAGCTGTATTCTCTCATGGGGATAGAATCAAGGCAACCACCAATCAAGGCAACTCTTCTCTAATTCTAAAAGTCTAATCTAGTCCTTGCACAGATATGTCTCATTGACCAACCATGGACAGGGTCCCAGGTAAAAGGACTTTGGTCACTGGTCTTAGCTGTTACCATGAACAGAATCTGAAGCCATTTACGTGTGACATAATTAATATGAACTGGGTATAAGGCAGACGCAGAGTTTTGTGTCGACTGTGATTATAGATAAGCAGAGGCGATACTAGAATTTGGAAAGACCCATGTGGTGGCTATGGAGTCACACCTGTCACCTGTTAATCTACATAAGGTACTGAGAAAACTGCCTGGCACATCACAATGACTATGTGAATGTTTTCTTGTGTGTCAAATAGCTTCTTTGTAAAATATAAGTGAGAAATATCCTATAGAGAGGGAGAGTTGAGTTTTTAATATTCTTTTGGAGACAGAAGGAAATGAGGACTAAAGTTTCAAATAGATAGGTAGAATTTTTTGGTTTGGTTTGATAGTTCCTCTGTTCTCAGAGAAGACTTAAAGTTCTATACATGAACAGTAGATCTTATTCTTGAGGGAGGGAGAGAGAGAGAGAGAGAGAGAGAGAGAGGAAGAGAGAATCCCAACCACACTGCCAGCACAGAGTCTGACATGGGGATCGAACACATGAACTGTGAGATTGTAACCCGAACTTAAATCAAGAGTTGGATGTGTAACCAACTGAGGAACCCAGGCATTTCTGAATAGTAGATATTAATCTTTCCTGATTAGCTAGGTCCAAAGCTTCCCAGACTGAGCTAGCAGGTAATGGGTTAGAAGTTTTGAGGAAAGAAGTGGAATGTAGAAAACCTGCCGAAGAGCATGGAAAAGATGAGTTTGGATAACTGGGAGGGATCCTGGGGTTATTAATGCATGAGCTTGGAAATTATTAATTAATATTGGTTCTCGTCATCAAGATCACTGAGTGATATTCTTTAGCAGCATTCAGCGTCTGGGAGACAGAAAAGGCAAGTTAGGCAATTAGATTCATCCAGGTCTAGACTATTCCAGGGCAGGTGAGGAAGGAAAAACAAGAGAGCAAGAACATAAGGGTTTAGGGCAAGGGCAAGGAAGTGTTTATGTGATAGGCCTAACCAAATGGGCCGGAAAGGGAAGTAAACCTGGAAAATGAAGGTAATTAAGAAATATTGATGGGTGCCACAGCCAGACCATCTCTAGGAGGGCAAGAGATAGAGAGAGTTGGAATAATGAGTTTGTGGTTAGAAAGTGGATATTGGAATTTAACTAATACTACATGGACCTTTACAAAAATATCACCAAAGCTTATGGAACCTGTGTGAAGATAAAAATTACTGAGGATGTCAAGAAGCAGTTTGTCTATGATAGTAGAACCATCGAAATGGACATGGGGTCATCTAAGATGATGGATATAGACCACAGATTTACTGCGAAAAATCACTAGTAATATGGAGAAGGAAGGAGAGTGTAAGTTGATGACAGGGATGAGGGGCCCCAAAGAGATATGGTCACTGTAGGGGGTCAGATTTGTAATGCTATATAAGTAACAATGGGCAACAAGAAATTACTGAATAATTCCTACACACTCCTGCTCTCCACACCTGCTCTGTCCTCTTAACCTTGTGGGAACATGGAGTTGGAGAACGTGCAGCTTCTACTTGAGTTGACTGAAAGCAAGTGGGAGAAGTCTTAAAGGGAAAAAAACTTTTACCTTAAGGAAATAATAGAGGGAAATGTGAACTTAGGGATGGTTTTAGGTAGAGGGAACCTTTTGTGAACCAATTGAGGGTGATGATAGAAATAGAGTTTACACTTGAACGTGCATTCCAGAGGGCATCCTAAAAAGCTTTTGTAAAGAGAGACTCAAAGGGATGATGAGTTGAATGAAATGGGGTTTGCATGAGAGCTTGGCAGGGAATGGAGAACAAAAGACTTGAATTTTGGATAGAAGCCAACAATGGCAAGGATGTGACAGATAATGGCATTGAATGGTCTAAAGATTTGGAATGGAACTCTGATGTATAACTGTTTTTGTGCCAACAGAACCCTGGGCCCAAGGAAAGATCTTATTCTGTATGTGGTTCTGTCAGCAATTTGCAGCCTTTGCTCATTATTACAAATAGAACCTTGATAAAATGATGTGTTTTGACTTGGCAAAGCTCAAAATTGGATATAAAGAACAATGTAGTTAGAACCCAATCAACATGTTGTCACCAATCCCTTAAAACTCATTGGATCTAATGGGCTCAAATATTTGCCAAATAGCGAATAGCACTCATCCATATACATTTTCTCTTCCTGGTCACATGTCCAGGCTACATTTTCCAGTCTTCCTATGGTTAGGTCCACATCTAACTCCAATGATTGAGTTCTACCCAATAGGATTGATAGGGATGATATATGTCACTTATGGGTCTATTCCACAAAACTCTCTCCAAGTCCCTTTCCCTAGAGCCTGTCTCAATGGGGGAGGTCTCTGAGGACCTCTAGGAATCACAACATGGGAAGAGCTTAGAGCACAAGATATTTCCCTCACTGCCTCCATTGACTTAAACACATGGGACAAAAAATATAAATCTTTATGGCATATAACTAGTAAGAATTGGATATTATTTATCATAGCAGTGGCCTTACCTATCTGACAGATATCTGTGGAAGATAGCTTTGCTGTATGAGCTGATGGAAAACTCCATAGTTTTCGAGCAAAGGCATATTTTCTCCACAAGCAATTTTTTATTTTTAGGAGGGGACCCTAACTTGTTATTGCAACCTCGTAGAGACTAAACATATGATAACTGTGCTATCCAGGCACAGTGTCTCCGTCATCAATTCAGCCTCATCTGATTGGCTGAGCCATGAAATCAAGTGTTCCCTTGGGCACTCCCCCCATCCCATGAAGTTGAATTCACAGGCCTGGATCCAAGCACGTCCTGATGGCACAAAGTGGCTAATATACCCACGGTGCCTCCTTCTACCATACTGGTACTTCTCTCTCAAAATACTATTACGGCCTCAAGAGCAGTTTCCTATGAACAAATGACAGTGGAAAGAAAAAGAGCCTCATTTAAGATGACTATATGTGATATTCTGGCATCAGCATTACCACCTGCTGCATGGGTGGCCCTGAGGGACAATCAAGGAAGAGAAATTCTCCCAGTGGGTAGACTTTTGCATAATACCTACCAAATTTGAAGTTCACAGATAAATCAGCTCTTCTCAACATGCATTCTCTACATGATGGGTAGTCTTTAAATAGTAATTAGATAATATCCCTTGCTTGCTCAAAGTCCTTCTGTAGCTTCCTATTAAATTTTGCATTATTTTATACTTCTAACTTTGGTCTACCAGGCCCTACGTGGTATGTCCCCGGCTTTACACTAGAACATCAGTGTGGACTGACCTTTAATTTGCTGCTCTAGCCACTGGGCTTATTTTAATTCCCAAGCATCAACCTCTTGGCCCGACACAGACCTTCACCTCTGCGAACTCACAACTTGGCTGGCTTTCTCGTCATTTGGAGGTTAGCTTAAGTTTGATCTCTTCTGATAGGTCTTCATTAATCTTCCAATGTCAATTAAGCTTCCTCTGTGACTCTACCTTTTCCAACATTTCTTCTGTGTCTTGCTCTTTTCCTTCATAGCAGGTATCCGTATTGATGTAATTGTTTATATATTATTTTACTTAACAGTTGTCTTTTTCATTGTATTGTAACTTCCGTAAAAGACCCTGTCCATTTTGTTCACCATCAAATATTGGACACTTAGTATATAGTTCTTGGCTCACGGTGGAGGGAGGGGAAACTTGTGTTGAGCAAAGAATGTATAAATAGTTGTCTCTCTCGAAAAGAAGTGGAGGAGAATGTGGGTCCCTAAGCTGAGTGCGGCTGTTAAGGTACCAGGAGATTCATTTGATTTATATAAGCCATGGAAAAGAAGAAAACCGGGAAGCTGGAAGAACAAAGTCAGCCATCCTGTGAACAGGAAGAGGTAGGTATGATATAGATTTGCAAGATGGTGGAACAAGGTAGGTCTTGCAGATATTAGAGTCTAGCCAAAAGATGAACAGAAACTCTCCTAGGACCACTGGTGGCATCCTTTAAGAGGAAGTATATTGATGCTGTTCTGACTGGCATATCTTCCTTCCCTTTTGGTTCTTTTCTCATTCTTTTCCTTAACTTCCTAAACAAAACAAAACAAAACAGAACACAACAGACAAACAAAAATCTAATCATCCAAGATTTGAGGCTAAAATATCAAGGACAATAAAAGTCATTCATAGTGAGTGACATTTCCAGAAGCCTCCTAACTAAATCATTCATTAAAGAAAAACAATATCTATGTTGCTGTTCATTAACAAAATAAAGATTGATTTCCTTCATGAAATATTTAAATTTTATTGCCAAATTATTGTAATGATGCTTTTCTCAGCCAGGACAGTCTGGGAAATACTGCTTCTAATAAAAACTCGTAAAAACATCAAGAGAGAAAATTCCAGATTTCCAACTGGAGTGCATCCCTCAAGATGGTTAAACATTAATATCAAAGGAACACATACCCATATATAAAAAGCAGATGATCACAGGTCACATTTTTGAAGGTAGAAGATTAAGGAAACAGATATCCCGGAGGGTGACTGAATGTTACTGCTAACTTCAAAATAGTCTTGGTTTTAGTTATTTTTTCAGGATGTCAAAAAACCCTGTAGTCATTCCAGTCATTTCATGCCTAAAGTTTTCCCCACAGAAATAAAATATTTTTCAGGAAAATGTTACGAAAGGAATGAAGGACAAGTGTATTAAACATCTGCAGAAGATCTGTAAGATTGAGTAAGAGTTAGTTATTTCATGGTATGTTAATTCCTTTCTCCTCCTAGCTTGTAGAGTTCCTTGTGACACAAGCATTTTCTTTACTAAAAAAAATGCTCTGAACTGTATGTAACTGCAGAAATTACACCTGTTTAAGTAATAAAATATGACCCCCAGAAAAAAAAGTCTATCACTTACACCAATGGTGGGTGCATTGTATAGTGTAATTAACTGCATGCAACAAAAACACACTAATTTAAATAGTAGAGAAATGTATTAGGAAATCAGTGGCAGCTCCTCAAATCTCTAAGAGGATCAGAGAACTGTTTTGGGGGATGCAACCAGGAACAATACTGCAAACTATGCTCCAGAACTACACATAAACTATCACTAGGGGACACAGTCAGGGTAGCCAGGGAGCTTCTGTCCCTCAGTACTGATGCAGGTGATGATTCTTCTGCATCACCACCCCCATTGTCCGGCCAGCCACAATGGATTCTAGGTGGACCCTGTTTTCTTGTCTTTCTATCTCAAGATTCAAAGTTCAGGAAAGGTGCATGTGATTGGAGGAGGCTAGATCTTGTATCTGTGCTCTAGCTTCAAGGCAAGCTGATGTTCTCCAAGTCTGCATTAGGAGGTACCCTTTCCTAGAAGCTAGGCATATATCTTGGACGTAGGGAGGATGATGACCTCATAGATGGCCTAAAGGAATAAAAAAAAATACCTGCTACTGTAGATATTAGTTTCATTTAATATAGATTTTGTTATAAAAGAAAGTGTAATTTTTTTAAGTAGTTAGTAAAGCCGATATGTGTTTGGAGTCGAAAGTTCTGGGTTCAAATCAAATCTTGAGCATTTAAGTCTATCAAACTCTAGTATTCTGTCTTATGTGTGTGTGCGTGTGCATGTGCATTCAGACAGAATTATATCTTGTCTCTTGTTTCTGCCTCACATCGTTATTGAAAGGTTCCAATGAGATGTATGTGAAAATAATTTGAAAATGTAGAGCTAAAGGGATTTGAAGTGAGAGGAGACCAGATTCGAATCTGCTCTCTATGTCTTACTTGATGTATAACCCTCGACTTGTTATTTAAATGATCCAAGCTTTAGTTTCCCATTACATGAAACGGGGATAAAAACGCCCACTTTTCAGAATTCTCAAAGAGTTTAGGTCGGATAAAACGGTTAAGAACTCATAACATAACTTAGACATAGAAAGCCCCCAACAAACAACAAACCCAGCAAGGAGCTGTAGGCGTGTCAAAGTATCATTCATTTTTTTCCTAAAAATTGTTGTATGCAAGATAGGCATACACATATATCTATGTCTTCCTAAGAACACACACATATACATCCATCTTTTGGAAGTTTTAAACGTTTTTTGGTTTTTTGCCCTGAGGAATAATATGACATATTCATCTAAATCACATTATGAAAAGAGGAAAGGTTCTTGGCATCTGTTGGAGATATTACTGCAGAGATGTTTGAGCCGGTCAGCCCTATAATATATATATTTTTTTGTACGACACGTGATATCAAGCATGTGGCAGTTTGTTTGTGTGCTGTAATGAGCTCTCTTTCTGATTGGGATTTGCAAATGTTTCCAGGGAGCTGATCGCACTTATTAAAACAAAGAGGGAAATTCCTCTTGGATGAAAGAGTGTATTACCTTTAGGACTGGTGGGATTATGCACTAAGCCCTTAGAAGTGAACTGCTAGAAAGGGCTATGATTTTGAGAGGGTAACTGCATGATGACATCTGTTGCCCAGTGACACCTTTGTGCTCAAGTGAACTTGGGCCCAACGGTCTTGTGATATTTTTCCTATCTGGGAAAAATGCCATCACTTTTCATGCTTCAATGCAGTGAAGTTTGAGATAAAAGAAAATGAATCTCCCCCTTTATTCAACAGCTTTTATTGAAAGCTACTATATTCTGGTCATTATTGGCTCTAGAAATAAAATGGAAATTAAATGAGACACTGCCTCTTTTCACATTCTAGCAGAATAAAACAATTTTTTTTAAACAATTAAAATACAAGATGACAGTTGTTATATTCGAGGCAGATAAAGCCGGGAAAGGAATCCACATATCTTTGGGAAGCCAAAGGAAGTCACGAGAACTAGGACTTCAAAGAAACATAGAGATGTGCTTGGGGAAAATGGGCAGAGAAGAACAAGGCAGGCTAGGGAAATTTAGGTCCAAAATCCCAGGGACTTGGAGTCAACATAGATCTGGTTCAGAGAAGGGCCACTATTCCGGTGTGGTCATGTGAGGTGGGCAGTGAGAAATGAGGCAGATTCAGAACACCATGGGCATTATATGCTTGCTAAGGATTGCTAAATTTTATCCTGGAGAGGACTATTATTGCCTTTGGCTATCTCCTTTAGACCAAATGATTTCTTTTTAAGTTTATTTATTTATTGAGAGAGAGAGAGAGAGAGAGAGAGAGAACACACACAGGGAAGGGGCAGAGAGAAGGAGAGAGAGAATCCCAAGCAGGCTCTGCACCATCAGCACAGAGCCTAATGTGGGGCTCAATCTCATGAACTGTGAGATCATGACCTGAGCCGAGACCAAAAGTCAGATGCTTAACTGACTGAACCGCCCAGGAACCCTTTAGACCAGATGATTTAACACTACATTGGGTAATAAAAGGCATATTAACTCAGTGTGAAATTTTGATGTATGTCTTACTGTATCAAGTACTGATCTACAATTTAGTTCTTACAGCCCCCTTTTTGGGGTAACTAGCATTATCACCTAACATCTTGGTTAAGCTCCCATCCCAAAGTCAGATACCCAGCGAGTAGCAAAGCAAGGCTCAAACCCAGGAAGTCTGGTCCCAGGGGCCACCTGCTTTAACCTCTGGTATCCTGCCTCTCCAGATAGGTCTTCTATTCCTCTGCATCCTTAGCTACTATAGTGGACTATACTGTTTAAGGATAAGTCACTAATATTTGCCAATGGATCCAGATCTTTCAAAGTTAAGAGGCTTAATGGATATAATAGTAAAATGTTACATATTAATACAGAAAGCTGTCTTTTTAGTGTTCTTCAAACGTAACACCAGAAATGAGAGCGTATTCAGGCCAATATTCATCCTTACCCTGGATATTGAAAACTAAAGCTGGGAAACAGAAGGCATTTTTGCTTTTTGGCCAAAGGCTGTAAGCATGTGACCTCAGAGCTGTGAGTGGTCATGTCTCCACCATGCGGAGAAGCATAAGAGCAGAGGCTCCCCCAGCAGAGAGATTTAGAGAGAGAAAGGACCGACTGTGTTCCCGGACCTAAGTCCTGTTGTGCCTTAGAGGATCCTTCGCCTTTCTAATATCTGATGATGTTAAGCTATCAAGCCCTGCCTTTTTTTGACTGAGCTACTTAGAGAGTTAGGATATTTGTGGCATCAACTCTAAATATAAGACAGCATATATATTCGTCCTCATTTTTAGAATAGTTAACTTTCTTAAAATGTAAACTTTCATTGCCTAAATTGATGTAAAACTATTAATAATACCTAAATGAAATGATACAAAATGAATCTACTCCAAACGCCTTCTTCCTTGATCTCATGCAAGTAAACTTTTGGTATTGCCATTTAAACATCCAAAACGCAGTGTTTCTTTCTGGATCCATAACAAGTGACAGCGTGAAAAAGGTAACAGATATATGATTCAGAAAGAGAATAAGGGAAATAGTCTCTATAAAATGGTGTTATGACCACTTTCTAAATATAAGTCTCTTTTGGGACCTCTAGCAAATTTCAACTGGTAGACAAATTAGGCTTCAGGGTGCTTAAGAAATTTTAGGAGACTCCTGTTTGAGTGTGACATAAAAAATATGTTATGACCGTAATGCATGAACACTGACCAATCAGAATGGAGACTGGATTTCAACAGCCGGTATACGGTCGTACTGGTATGATGAGTACTGGCTGAACACAGGCTGGTCCTCCTCACTCCATGCTCCAAAACTTCCCTGAAGCATTATCTTGCTCCTGTATTCTCCATCATTACCCTCAAAGACCCATCACACACACACACACACACACACACACGCACGCACACACGCACATACGCACACACATGCACACACGCGCGCACACACACACACATACTTCATTGACTTAAGCAGGAATTCTGGTTTTTCATTGAAAGCAGAATTGGGCCCATGGGCTTAACAAACACATGTTTTTCCTATTAAGGTGAAGGCGGCTTGTTTTAAAATTTAAACAAGGGTTCTGTTTTGTATGACTATCATTTGACTATTTTCTGGCATTTTAATAACCTTTATTTATGGAATTCTTTTCATATTACAACTTCTTCTATGTCTTTTGAGAAAACGTTAAATTTCAATGTTCAAAAGAAAACCCATTTGACCTCAGGAACACGTTTACCCGCAGGGAGTTCAAAATATCTTTGGCCTTTGTGCTTTGTGTTTGAAGGTGCTGTTTGTGCTGATTTTAGGTTCTGTGCTTGGCCTGCTCACTGGCAGGAAGACATATGCACGGATTGTTGGAGGCAGGGGTGACTTGGATGTCTTACCTTTGACCCTGGGACTAAGCAGCCCCCACAGTGAGGGCTAGTTTAGTGAGAAATGTAGTGACGAATGGAATCCCTGTGTGGTTCTTTCACTGTTACATCAACACATAGCTCAGAGGCTCCCACTCTTCCCCCTTTAAGTCCCATTCCAATCTTGACTGTTAATACAGAGAATTTTAACATATGTATAGTTATGATGAAAAGGCTCAAGGACAGTCAGATATTTGAGGGAAGCTCTCCAAGTGGAGGGGCGGTCCTGTTGGGTAGGGAGAAAGGCATCTCACAGGAACTGGGTAATATGGGAGGGAAAAGTCTAGAAACGGGGAGTTGAGAGGTGCAAGAAAAGGTAAAAGGACAAACTATGTAGGTCAAGGGTGGCAGAGAACAAATAGGGCAATATCATATGAAGAAGACAGTGTGCGGGAAAGCTATCCTGGAATTCTTCACTTCCATGGCAAGGAATCTCTAGCTATTCAGGCTGACAAAGAGAGAGACCAAGTTGTTGGAGAGTTTGGTGGAAAGTCAGCAATTCACTTACACTGATTCTCAGACTCACGCTAAGAATGCTCTCCAACACCGTGGAGGTCCAGTAAAGATCCACCGTAGGCTTCTCTATTATAATCTAGTAACAAGAACTTACGGAAATCTAGAAACCATGCCAGCCGCTTCTATAGAAAAGAAGTTTGGATTGTCCTGTAAGTTCAGCATCATAAGAAAATTACTATTAAAAAGACAGCAAAAACAAAGCTTTCATTCATACAAATTTTCATCTGATTATTCAACACACGCATGGCAAATCAGGTCAGCAGTAATGAGTGTACATCCCTCACTGCATGCAACACATGTTTAAAGCTTGCAATTTTCTCTACTTAGGTTTGCATTTTCAAATGGATCCAAATATATATATATATACATATATATATATGGTAGAATATATAGGTTGGTAGATGTAGGAAAGTATGAACTATGGATAAATAGGGATACATTGTTTTCCCTTTGAGGCCAGACTTATGAGCACCCTGTAAAATATGTTGTTACTAATGTAGGAAAGGAAAGAAAAGGGCTTGAAAATATAAAATTAAAGCTTTTCTGAATCAGGCAGTTTTCACGTGCTTACATATTGGTAGGACACTGGGTTAAACTGAGCTTGAGACCAGGGGTCAGCCAACCATGGCCCATGGGTCAAATCCAGCTCACCATCTGTTTTTGTCAATAAAGTTTTACTGGAGAGAGCCACATTCATTAGTTTCTCACTACAATGGCAGAGTCAAGCAATCGCTACAGAGACCATATGGCCTGCGAGCCTAAAATATTTACACTCCGTCCATTTACAGAAAAACTCTGCCAACACTTGCTTTGGACAGAGGCTGCAATGATACTTCGAGATATTTCTAAAGACTTCCAGGCACAGGGCAGACCACAGCGAGCCTGGTCTCCCCATGCTTTTTAAGAAATATTGAGGTTAAGGTGAACTCCAAGAGTAGGTTTTCAGGCAAAAAGAATATAAGAGTATGTGTCCTAATGGAACACGTGGTTGGGGCTGCTGCCCTCAGGGTCATTATGATTCACCAACTGCATGGACACCAGCCTCAAATCTGTTTTCTAACCAGTCGACAGCTCTGACCCTGCATTCCTGTCATGTGAAACTTTAGCCACCTGGTCCCAGGAGCAGCGAGGGCCTCCCAAAGTGAGGGGCTCAAGCTGATTAGCTCAATTTGTTATACCCTAGGATTTGGTTGTGAGAAGTCACACAAAATCGGGACACTATGAAACACAGGCACTTATTGAACAAGGCTGTTATGTGATAAAAAAAAAAACAAACCCACCACGTGATGCACACAAAAGACATAAAATCTGTAACTTGAGAGAGAAAGAGCCACCAGCTGGTTTCAGGAGCCAAGAATTCCCAAGAATGGCAGGAATTGAGCCCCCTCAGAAGGAATGGGTAAAAAGCTGATGAATGGCGAAGAGCGAGAAATGCTCCCCTGTGGAATCCGTGGAGATTTTCTCTTCTCTGCCTAGAGCAGAGCTAAGCGACAGCTGTCTGACTTCCTACAGAGAATGGCCTTTGTGCACAGGAACCGAAGACTCAGTCCAGGCTTTACGCTCTAGGAAAAACACCACCTTAGACCTTGAAGACAGGGCATCCCCCAGCACAATTCTCACCATTGTTCCTTCCAGAATTTGTATTTGTCTTGTCGGATTTCTCCCCACTGCTGTCACGTTGGACAGCCATGGGAAATATTTTTGCAATTTACACATTGAGAAAGAAAGAGATGCTTGTACATAAATCAAGTTAAATGGAGTTCACATGGAATGAATTTAAGGCAAATAGCAGCAAACTGACTTTCAAAGTAGGGGAAATTGGGGTGTGAGAACAATATCCCAGAGTGACAGTTAGTGCCAGATTAGTTACCGAATTCAAGCCTATTGACTGAGTGTGTCGTGCCAATATGTAATCAATATGCATGGATGAGACTTTACTTTGTTAACATACGTTTTTTTGAATTTCCTTTTTAGGGGCACCTGGGTGGCTCAGTTGGTTAAGCAGCCGACTCTTGATTTCGGCTCAAGTCACCATCTCACAGTTCATGGAATCGACTCCCTCGTCAGGCTCTGCACTGATGGCAGGGAGCCTGCTTGAGATTCTCTCTCTCTCTGTCTCCCCCCACCTGCTCACTGAAGTGACCATAACTTCTGCTTGCCCGGGACAATCCTGATTCATATTTGTTATCCTGGTATTATTAATAGAGTACCTTTTATCACTCTTAAAGCCATTTTAGTTTGGGTGATAAATTATGTGTTCACTCTACCAAGGGCCCTCTACTGTCCCCTATCCTTGGACCTCCCTACAAATAGCAACCAGAGGGTTAATGGCAATGCAGGTGGGGTCTACAGAAGGGAGTGTGGCCCAGTCCCAAGGCTGGTAACCCTGCCTAATCAGTTAGTAAATATTTTGACTATTATCCCTGCAGGTTTGGCCTTTTTCAGATTTTTAAATTCTGTAGATGGTTGAGAAAGATTCTCTTTTAGCCTATGGCTATAACGTGCACCTCCAGAGGGTAGGACTCAAGTCTTTCTGTGGCTTACATGGCCCTGGATGATATGGCCCAGGCCATATACCCGTACCTCTTACCTGATTCTCTGTCCTCTTGCCATGTGGACCTCCTCTCAGTTTTATGAGAGCAGATTTTCGCTCTTATTCTCCCCATAATGATCCTTCTCTTTCCTCATCTAGCTAGGGCAGCTTTTAGGTCATAGATTCATGATGAGTTCCTTAGGCAAGTTTTCCTTGACCCACTGTTATAGCAGAATTTTAAGATGGTCCCAAAGAAATCCACCTCCAGTATATATACTCCTTGCCCCATTTATTCAGAGAAACACTAATCTAGGTACTACTGTGAAAGGGTTTTGCAAATCTGATTAATGTCCCAAATAAGTTGACTTTAAAATGGAAAGCCTAACTTTGGTGAGCTTACCCCAAATTTGGCAGACCCTAAAAAGGGACTGGGTTCTCCTGAAAGAAAGAACTTCGAATCATGAGAGTTTCAATACACACAATATATTCTGTTGCTTGCTTTGAAGAGGCAGGGGACTCGGTGACCAGGGATGTGGGTAATCTCTAGGAGTCAAGCATAGTCCCCAGCTGTCAGCCAGCAAGGAAACATGAACCTCAGTCCTACAACCACAAGGAACAGATATCTTCTAACCATCTGAATGGAGCTTATTAGTGAATTGTTCCCCAGAGGCTATGGACAAAAACTCAGTCTGGCCAACACCTTGATTTTAGTTCTTGAGATCCTGGGTAGAGAATCCAACCACACTGTGCCTGAGTTCTGACCTACCGAAGGTTAAGATATTAAGTGGATACTGTCTTAAACAGCTAAGTTTGTGGTAGTTTGTTACATAGCGACTGAAATCTACTATATCCACATTCTACCTCACATGTCTTTTTTATCCTTGTGTAAGATCATATTCTTTCCCTTCCTTGTCTCATTTAGTTTCTAATTGTGTGGTGGGTTGAATAGTGTCTTCCAAAAATTCATTATCTACCAGGAACCTTAGAATGTGACCTTATTTGGTGATAGGACCTTGGCAGATGTAATTAATTAAGGATCTTGAGTTAAAATCATCCTAGATTTGGGGTTGGCTCTAAATACAATATCTGCTATCCTTCTAAAAAACGAGGGCACCAGGAACACACAGAGGAGGAGATGATGTGAAGACAGGGTTAAAGACTGAATGAAGTGTTTACAACCCAAGAAATGTCAGAAACTTGGAAAGACAAGGAAGGTTTCTGTCCTAGGACCTTTAGAGGGAGCTTGGCTTCAGATCTGTGAAAGAACAGATTTCTGAGGTTTTAAGCCACCCAGGTTGTGGTACTTTATCATGGCAGTGTTAGGAAACTAATATAAGGTACATGATTTAAAATTTTTTGGACTCTCTCTGTAAAGCCCCTTGAGTTAAAGATTGGTCTATTTTTGCCCAAGATGGCAACTCCAGTGCCTTTCCCAATACTCGGCATAGATTAGACACTCCATCTAATTAATGTGTATATGATCACATGAATAGAAAAAGACTGAGGGCTTTGCCCTATTTCTGATTATTTAAGTTTCCTTTTCAGCACACTAGGGAATAAATATATCAAAAGAAATTTACAGCACAAGTCTAATTGTGAGGTCAGTCAATATACTTTACATTTGGGGACCAAAGACTCTCCTCGTCCTCCTTCTACAAGGAAGCAACCATATTATTGGATTATTTCCATTCAGGGCTGGACATGGAATTTGACAAAAACGTGCCTTCAGTCTTCAACATCTCAGACACTGTGTACAACTATGCATGCCTATACAGCTAGCTCAGTGGTAGTTGAGTGGGGCTGCACTCAACAGAAACTGGCCTTGATTAATGTAAGTGGCAAAAAACACAATCAAACCAAACCAAAAAACAATGAGTGGACACTGAGTAGACCATAGAATTGAAGGAAAATTTGAGCATCTAGACGTTTTGAAAAGGCAGGAGCCAAAGCCTCTAAGGTACCTCGGATATATTAGAAACAAACACTCATGGCCATCCCTTTACATTGGTGGACTCAGCTCCAACCACCTTCTGTACCTCAGCACTAAAGATTACATTTCCCAGGAGACCAGATTGGATTGGCTAACTTGAGTCACATGTTCACCCTGTGGTCAGGGTGCCATGATCAGCAGTCCCACTAAACCCTATTGCACAAATAAAGATGGTGTTGCTACTGAAAGACAGAGAAGAGAAGCTGGACAGACAACCAAAGCAACTTCTTTTATGCTCTCCATGTCAACTCATCCTCAAACTGCAGTGATCCGACCAGAAGTTTTTTCTGTGATTTTTGCATTTCTAGAGTCCACCTCCCTTTAGGGTACCAGTGGACCCTCTTCCTGCTTGGGGAGCCCTTTCTGCATCCATTTGGCGTGAATGGAGCTCCAGATTTGCATAGGAGATCCTATCCGGGCCAATTCAAACCAGGGAGTGTTCAGATTTTTGTGTTGCTTATTTGTCTTCTGGGAAGTATTTGAGAAAAAGTATTCTTTTTGCTTCTGGAGGTTGTTAAGAATATAGAGTATAATTCTTGAAAGTCTAATTTCCATACAGAAGGAATAGTCTAGTTGAAAGTGGTGCCAGTGCAAAGGAAACAGATCTGAGGAGGGAGGGGAACAGAACCGAGCCATACTGACATGATTTCTGTCCCAAATTTGACTAAATTCTGGATTTTTCAGTTGAATAAGGTTTCTGCCTTCCTCTCTCTTTCCCACCTCTTTTTCTCTCTTCTTCCCTCTATTTCCTTCATCTTTCTCCTTCTCTTTCCTTTTTTTTTTTTTAAGTCTTGAGCAAGTGTGAATTGTAGCCTCTGTCACTTGCAACCGAAAGAATTCTGAGTAAATTGGAGGAAAGGAGAGACAATTCCACTCATACACAGGGAGAACAGCTGAGTCCCCCAGCTGGTTTCCGTGGATGCTCACTCTATCAAGGTGCATACAGAGACCATCGTCCTCTGCCTTCTCTTCAGAGGGCACGTGGTGTGCCTGGTGCTAGATCTTCATCCCCTTTCCTCCAGCTCTGATTGATTGTGTCCAATCCCTGTTGTCCTCTGATATGGCCCCTTGAACTGTCTTCCTGCTCTTTCCGTGTCTGCGTTGACGATTGCTTTCACTCTCCCAAAAGCTGCAAATGTTTCTCACTGTTGCTCTGAAAAGTGGGAATAGTGCAGGGAGGTGATATCTGTCAACACAGCAGCATTGTGAGATCGGCTTGCCAACTTGGCGAGACCCTTCACCTGGTTTCCCTCGGGGTATGGAGCTTTGTGAAGGTCTATTTTACTTTTGCTGTAAAGAAGTCAATGCAGGAAGACACGTGTGCCTGCCCTGTGTGCAGACTGCACCTGCCTGAAGCTGTCTGGGTCCCAGGGAGGGTCTGCGTGAGGACCCAGCGTCATCCATCACTTTTGCTACAGCTCCCGGCCTCTGCTTTGAGAAATGTTCTTTGCCAAGCTAACACCGTGATCTGAGCCATGACCGAACTAGGAAAGACAAAGTTAGGAGAGGGCTTCTCAGGGCTTCCTTGTTTATCCTGGAGCAGCTGTTCGCATCAATGTAATTTCTCACTGCCTACCTCCGACACAGCGGCCGAGTAACTGCTAGAATGATTGGTGACTAGGTGGAGAACAGTCATTTGATGATCAGGTAGAACACTGCCTTTATGGACCTCAATATATTGTTTCAGCAGTTGGCCTTCCAAATCCATTCCTGCGGAGCTGGGATGTCATTCTTCTCACAGCCACAAAAGTGGGTGTCGATCACTGCCACGCCGTGTTTGTGGCTTTTATTATGATCCTACCCCTTGTCTGAATTGGTAGAACCGTTTTGTTTGTAAGCCCAGATGACTGCAGTTGTTTTTTCATGTAAAAGAAAGCTTTACATTTCTATTAGCAAGATGCTAAATCTCTCATGAAGCAACTCTGCATTATAAACACAAGGTTCCTCAACATTCTCTTACTAACAGTTTGTAAATTTAATCTAACAAAAGGTATTCTGGTGGAGTTCTCAGAAGGGCATGCAAGGTGGTCTGAAGACACGTTAGAAGGCTCAGAGGATGTTTCAGAGGATGCTTCTGGAGACGAATAATTTAGGGAAAGAAGATACAAGTTACACGGATGAAAAAATACACCAAGGGCATCACAGATAAAGGGGATGCCGAAATAAATATGGTCCTTTCAAGTGTTCCCATAATTTTCATAAGACCCTTTCATAATGATGCAAGATGCAGCAGAAAACTCCTTGATGAATTTTTTCATACAATATTAGAAATTGGTATTAGATTTTCCAAGAAAGCTTGCCATCACTTGGACACTTAAAGCAAATAAAGCAGAAAGCAGTCCTATGTAGAACATGCCAATTACCCTTCATGTGAAGAGAGAACAAGGCATGTGTATCTCTGGGGATGAGCTTACAGATCTGGGCTCTCAGATAAGGAAGCTCACCGTCTTTCCATCCCGGCACAACCTGGAGAGATCAGGTCCAGATCTCACCTTCTACTAGCTCTGTGATCTTTGGAAATTGTTTAATTATTTAAATGCATTTCTTCATCTGTAAAATGGATCTAATTATTGGTATCTACTGAGCTCTTGCTAGGGTCAAATGATAAATGACATTTAAAGTGCTTGCCACTCTTTCTATGAAAGAATAAAAACAAACCACTTTATCCTTGAATAAAATTAAAGAAAATAATCCGAAGGAAAGCATGGGAAATTGTATCACACAGATAAAAGCAAGAATGATGAATTAAACAGAAAGCTGACTTGATAAACTCGAGACATTTTTATAGTGGAAAAAGTTTAATATTCAAGTTTAATGAAAACTACAAAAAACACAAAACACAATATTACGTGTTAAATGCTTTAAAAGACTATACGTTTTGATTCAGGATTTCTAACTCTAGAAAATTCTCATGAGGAAATAATTACACAAGTGCATAAAGACTCACAAATATATGTATTATTTATTTTAGTAAAATAATAAAAACAACATCCATTAGTATCAAACTGTTGAGATAAATTTTGTAACTTATTAGGTAAATTATGGTAGAGACAAATAATCAAAATCTATATAGAATATTTATGGGTATAGGAAAACACCCCAAATATAACAATGTGTAAAATTAAACTAAAAAGCTATATACTTAGATACTAATTTTATTTTAAAAACTCTATATGAATTTATAAGCCTAGGGGATGTATGTTGGGGGATAGCTAACGATAAACCCTAGGATATTCAGATACAATGGAGTAAGAGGATTGTATAGTGATTCTCATTTTCTTCTGTATATTAAGAAGAAAATCCTAATTTTGTTAATAAACCTGTGTTGCTCTAGTATCAGGAAAAAAAATCGTAAAAGTTGCCATTTTTTTTCAAGCCATGCTTTAACATAGAAATAACTGAAAATCTGTCTCCCTTTCTCTCTCTCTTTCTCTTTCTCTTTTTCTTCCTACCTCCCCCCTCCCCCAGCCCCCTCCTGTAAGACACTTTATTGGACTGGGTAAAGTCCAAGGATACTTGTACAAACAGGCACTGACACGAAGAAAATTTTATGTACAAAAATTATTGTTTTTCAAAACTCCTCAAGAAACTACTGGGGCGGGTGGGGAGGGGGTTGAAAATATCTATCATTCCCATGCAAATGTCTCACGTTCATTTATTCCCCTTTTAAAAAAAAAGTTTACTTACTTTGAGAGAGACAGTGCATGCATGTGCATGGAGGGGAGAGGGGCAGAGAGAGAGGGAGAAAGAGAGAATCCCAAGCAGGATCTATACTGTAAGCTCAGAGCCTGATGTGGGACTTGATCTCAGGAACTGTGAGATCATGACCTGAGCTCAAATCAAGAGTCTGACACTCAACTGACTGAGCCACCCAGATGCCCCCATTTACTCCCTTTTATACTTTGTCCAAGTGAGACATATCACCCCAATGAGGGGTGTCACAACTACTCTGTCTTCCAGACTCACCTTAATCCAACATATATATATATATATATACGTATATATGTACGTGTATATATATACGTATATATATATATACATATATGTATATATATGCGTATATATATATACGTATATATACGTATATATATACATATATGTATATATATGCGTATATATATATGTATATATATGCGCATATATATATATATATACGTATATATATGCGTGTATATATATATATATATATTTTTTTTTCCTGGCCCGGCAACATCAAATCATATTCACACGAATTTAAATGTAATTTGCATGTGTAACTGGTTAATTTTTTTAAAAAGCCAGCTGCATATTTTCGTTCTCTTTTGATTTAGGAAATTTGGATGGAAAATTAAGTCCATTCGGGAGTTTCCTGGAGCAGTCAGGAGAAAAGATCCAGTTTCTACAATGTTGCATAAACTTCATACAGTGGATTCATTTCTCTATATGTACGCTTATTTCTTAAGTTGGTTTACATTTCACACTTAGAGGGTGTCTTACTTCCTATCATTGTAGTATTGTCGGTGCCTTATAGCCAGTGAGCCCCGCAGAGCAGTAAACACGGGGCAAGGGTTGAGTTCCTTGGGTCCGGAGCAAGGAAAACAGTTGATCTTCCTGTCCAGCAACATTCTCTTCTGTAAAAGGAGAAGTTTATTTGCGTAAATTCTCTCTTGGTTTTTCTGGAAGGATTAAATAGCCCATGTCTGGAAGCAACATGAGCGATTCTGAAAATAAGGCCTTGGGAATCTGTGATTTTCTCTCTCAGAAGGATTTACCGCTTCAGCATTGGAGCTCGCGTGTGTTGTGTGCACCGAGCCGGGAGTGACGTTCCCGGTTCAAGAAAGGAATCTATGCCTTTACCAAACACACGTATAGTGCTTAGAATGCGCCAAGCACTATTCTAAGATCCTTACAAATTTTGATTCATTTAATCCTTGCAATAGCCCCATGAAATAGGCACTATTATTATTATTTTTTTTTCATTTTATAAGATAAGGAAACTGAACCCCAGGGCAGGTAAGTAATTTGCCCCAAATGTTTCAATTACTGAATCATAGAGCCACATTGTAAACTCTGGCTACCTGTCTCTAGATTCCATGTTTCTAACCACCATTCTATGCTGTTGAAAGGAATTTTTGAGAATGAACTGAAAGTCACCACCATTTTGAGGTTGGTTTGTTTCAGATATAATCTGACTAAGGCTGCCTACCTCCTGATTTCTCACTTAGATTGATCCCACTGGGCAAGTAATTCCTGCATTTAACCTTTCAAGGTGATTCTTCCATTTAAATGCCTTCCATGAACCAAGAAACCCTTTCTGTCACAAGTCCTTGAACGTATTTGAACTCATAGGTTGAGAACCGCCAAAGGAGGGGACGAGGGGGAGGATAGGTCCTCTTCTGGATCCACAGAGGATGAATCTCGGCACAAATCTATCCATCAGGGAGCTCAGAGCATGTAGCAGCCAAGTTGTTTTTGAGGATTTTAAGTTCACGAGCCCAGCAGATTCCCCACTGTGGTGATGGATGAGAATCCCTGGACTAGCCTGCCTAAATGTAACACCACCGGCTTGGCCCTCGGTGGAATTAGTTTGGCTGTAGATGACATTAGGCATTTGATCAAAATTAATGTAATGCAGCTACAGTTCCAGATAACATTTGCTAAATAAAAAAAAAAAAAAATTCTGTTTTACCTAACATGCAATGTGTGCCCGTTGTAATGTTTTTTTTCTTTTTTCTTTTTTCTTTTCTTTTTTTTTTTTTTTTTTTTTTTTTGCTTTGAACAAATAATACAAGTGAAAGTATCTGCTCTTTCAATTTACTGAAAGAAAAATAAGGCCCGGGGAACCCGGCATGTATGTGGCCATCAAGCCATCTGATTTCTTTCTAAATGCACACACAAAATTAAATGCCACCAACGTCAAAATTGACTCCGGGGATCAGCATACAGCAATCTCCTTGAAACAACCGCTATCTGTAAGAGCTGTAATGAAACTTGTGAACTT
This sequence comes from Prionailurus bengalensis, assembly GCF_016509475.1. Lineage (NCBI taxonomy): Eukaryota > Metazoa > Chordata > Mammalia > Carnivora > Felidae > Prionailurus > Prionailurus bengalensis. The sequence goes on along the minus strand of NC_057345.1, from coordinate 210,540,063 downwards.
CACCTGCATCCTCCCGAGGTGCCTTGATATGATATTCTTAGTCTTGGTGGCACTTTGCAATCGGAATTGTTCTGTAACCAACTCCTTCCTAACAACTTAGCACCCCTCACTCAATAATTTAATTTCATAATCCATTTCAGGGACCGATGAATATCATTAATTTCATAATCCAAATTTTAAAAATTGCAAATGGACACATCTGAAACACGGTTGTCAGAGTTAAGGCAATAATAATAAGAAGAAGAAGGACAAAGACAATGTGAAAATTCAAACACAGAAGAGATAAGAGAACAAAAGGGATCTTCACAAACTTACACGGACAATGGATAATTTTTTTTTTTTAGGTTTTTAATCTATTTTGAGAGAGAGAGGCAGTGGGTAGGGGAGGGGGAGGGGCAGAGAAAGAGGGACAGAGAATCCCAACAAGGCTCCACACTGTCAGTGCAGAGGCCGACTCCGTGCTTTATCTCACCAACTGCGATACTTTGACCTGGGCTGAAATCAAGAGTCAGACGCTTAACCGACTGAGTCACCCAGGCACCCCAATGGACAATAATTCTTATTTTTATTTTAAAAGAGATAGTTACAGAATGCCGCTAACCAAATTCCTCTGTGTCTTTTATCTTTTCGGTGGAATAGTTGGTTGGTGCAGGCGGTTTACTGGTCCAAACCAAGGGATTTCAAGTATATGGACAAGACTGGCATATATTTCTGCTGTGGTAACACCCTTGTTTAAGTTCTGTCTATACAGATTAGATCTAAAGGCTTCTAAGGAGCACTCTTGTATTCTACACTTGCTCTCTGGAGACAGCATCTCTCATCTCCCAGCTGCCAATGAGGGCTCTGTGGTCCAGCCCAGGGGTAGGGGTGAGCTTCTGCTCTCTGGGTATCAGCCCTATTTCCTTTTTGCCTCTCCATGTCCTTTTACTCTATACCTCCTTAAACAACTAATTTCTTGTATTAATACACTTCTGTTTAAAGTACCTAAAATAGGGACGCCTGGGTGGCTCAGTCGGTTAAGCATCCGACTGTGGCTCACATCGTGATCTCGAGCTTAGTGAGTTTGAGCCCCACATTGGGCTCTGTGCCAACAGCTCAGAGCCCCAAGCCTGCTTCAGATTGTGTGTGTGTCTCTCTCTCTCTAACCCCTCCCTGCTCACGCTTTCTCTCTCTCTCTCAAAAATAAATAAACATTAAAAAAAAATAAAGTACCTAAAATATTTCAATTTTCCTGAATAGATCTGAAGATTAATTTCAGCACATGTTGAAAATAAATGACACTTCTTTGATTTTAATGATATCACTTAGAAAGTATTCTTCCACTAGTGAGTATTTGTAGGGGCTTTCAGAGATATGCTAGAAGCAATGTAAAAGTTGTTATCGGGCAATGACTAATTAATTGCAGTTATTCATTAAACATTAATTGAGGTCATATTTATTATTATTATGTGTCATATTATTATATACAATTTTGCATTTATACAATTCATTATAAATAAATTCTTTATATATAATAGCGTATTTGTTATACACATTTAATATTCACTTCTAGATTTTACAGAGCTTTATTCTTTTATTTCTTAGTTTTAACAAGAGTACTAAGCAAGAATTTGATCGGAAGCAGAAATTGATGCTAGTGTTAATTAAAACCCCTGAGTTAACAAGGAGCAATGCAACTTTGATCAATCCTAAGCAAGACAGTTAAGACTTTGGAACTGTCCAAGTCACTTAAAACATAGCTAGAAAATTGCTAAGCATCTGTAAACTTCTAAAGTACATTTTACAACACCCTGGAAGAAAATAAACTTTAATTCTAAAGTGAACTTTGCCATCTTCTAATAGTAATAGTGTGTTTCTAGATGCAGAAAGAACTGCTTTCAACTTCAGTAAGGCTCATAGAAATCTCAACAAAAAGTGGAACCGGTTAATGGTTGGCTTGGAGAACAAGAGAAGCGAACTCGGGTGCCCAGAAGCAGGTGTGGAGTCTATCTGAGTCAGTATCCTGGCCCTGCCATCATTACTTATAAATTGTGGAGTGTAGATTTCCTGTTTGCAGGCGATGATTAGGATTATAATAATAGAAGAAAGCTCACAAGGTTACGGTCAAGATTACATCTCAAGTGCTTAGAATAACATCTGGGAGATAATAGACATTCAGTAAATGTTATTATTAACAATGATTATTGTGGCTGCTGTGGTCACAGGGCATAGGCAGCCTAGATGCTAAGTGAGTAATTTACTTCTCGTCAGTATACTCACTTCAAAACACTTCTTCCCTCTCTCTTCTCCTCCCTCCCTCCCTCCCTCCCCCGCTTCCTTCCTTCCTTCTCTCCTTTCTCCTTCCTCCCTCCCTCCCTTCCTTCCTGACTCTCTCCTTGCTACTTACCCCCCACTCTCTCTTCCTTTTTCTCTCTGTGAGTATCAATCTGTTTCATTGTTTGCTTTCACCTCTCTCTCCATTGCTCTGCCTTCTCCATGCACCGACTCTCACGCTACCCACCCCTATGTTTCCCCACCTTCCTCCTACCCCATCAATCTTACCAGTGTTTTCCTCAACTTGCTATGACCTGTTTGAAATGCACACTCTATCACTTAACTCTTCCTAAGTCATCTAAAATTTATGTAGCCCTAGTTTACTTGATTAAAAACTAAGCCCTCGGGGCGCCTGGGTGGCGCAGTCGGTTAAGCGTCCGACTTCAGCCAGGTCACGATCTCGCGGTCCGTGAGTTCGAGCCCCGCGTCAGGCTCTGGGCTGATGGCTCGGAGCCTGGAGCCTGTTTCCGAGTCTGTGTCTCCCTCTCTCTCTGCCCCTCCCCCGTTCATGCTCTGTCTCTCTCTGTCCCAAAAATAAATAAAAACGTTGAAAAAAAAAAAAAAACAAACAAAAAAAAAAACAACTAAGCCCTCAAAACCAACTAAAATGGTTTTGCACATGTAATTACCCTGGTCTGATATTTGCATTTGTGGGGCAATAACCAACAAAACTTTCTTCCCTTTCACCGTGGTGGAACATCAATGGCTTCCTAGCCCCAAAACAATAAAGAGAGAAAGAGAGAGAGAAAGAAGTTAGGGCTTCTACAGGGTCTAATAGATTAGCACCTGCAGTCTGAATGTTGCTGGAACACACAGTCAGGAAGCTGGGCAGCACGCGTGTCCCGGGCCACATGCTCCAAGCAGCTCCAACCAGTGAACGGCTGGCCAAGTTGGAGGTTGGACAGTAGCCATTGTCAGACATGTGGCAGGGGGAATTCCTGTCCCGGGGGGAGGAGAACTGTAGGCCCTGCCATGACCTTCCTTCTTGGATATTGTGAAGGCAGCATTCTTGTGTCTTTTAGGTTGACATATTTGGAGCGATGCTTTTCTCTCTTCTTGCCTATATTTCAGAGCAACTAAGGCCTTCAACAGGATTCTGGATGAGGCGCACTAAGAGAAAGTTCAAGAATATTCTAAGGGCTCCTAATGCCAACAGTCTTTGGGAAAGTGTCTTTCTGTGTGTATTCACTTATTTAGTGAAAGGTCTAATATCACACAGAGAACAAATTTTACTCGGTAGACTGGAAACTTTTTGTTACCAAGTACTTGTAAAGCTACTTTATGAGAAGTAAGGATCATTTTTTCCAGAAAATATTTTACCATTATTTACATAGTTTTTAATAGTACACAATCGTCTCTATTATAGACAAAAGTGGAATTGAAATGGAAAAAAAATTCGATCTTCCTTCCCTACAGAAAAGCTTTCTGTTTGGCACCTAGTTTTTCTGGGGATGCCACAAAGTGATGCGTGGTCTATCGGTGTCCCATGGTATGCTAAACAAAATTAAGATGGAAACACGGAAAAGCATCAGAGCTAAAATCACCTGCAGAATAATTGTGCATTAAACTAAGTGTCCCTGTGTCCTCATACATTATGTTTTCATCAGAAGCTTTTATTTTTCAACTTTTTAAATGTTTTTTTTTTAATTTATTTTTGAGAGAAAGAGAGAGTAAACGTGCAAGTAGGGGAGAGGCAGAGAGAGAGGGAGACACAGAATCTGAAGCAGGCTCCAGGCTCTGAGCTGTCAGCACAGAGCCCGACACGGGGCTCGAACTCGTGAACTGTGAGACCATGACCTGAATGAAAGTCGGACGCCCAACCGACTGATCCATGAAGGCACCTCCTCATAATGGCACTTGTGGAACATATTTAGCTTCATAAAGATCTTTTACATGCGTCACGGTGTTTTCCATTTGTGGCGTGTTTTAGCATTTATGAAACACGTTCACCTACATGGTAGCATTTGAATGTTACTACAATCCTGCTGCATTAAAGAGGGACCCAGCGAAGACCAGAAACGATAAATCATCCCCAGGTCACACAGGTAGGGGGTAACTCAATCCTCTAGTGAGGGCACATTGGGAGCCAGAGCTTCTGATTCCTTTTCTTGTAGGAAACCACCAATCGGCACAACAAATTTTGCAGGTTTGTGCAAAGAGGGAACAGTGAACAGAATCCCAAGAGAACAGAAGTCACACCCCAAAATGCCCACATGTGAGGTGCAACCCTTCTGAAGGGTAGAGGTCTTGTCCTTTTCATCCTCGATCATTTCAGCTACATGAAATGCATCCAGATGACACTACCAGAGCACTGGCTTGATTTAGAACGGAGCCACACACCTGTTCTTCTAAATATAAACAAATTTGCAACCTGAGCCATTGGCAGTCACTGCAGGGTAAGGGGGTGAGAGCTGGGGCCGGTGCTCGCCTGCAGGCTGGCTCTGGGCTTACACAAGGCCAAGGCTCTGGGCACAAGGGCCAAGGATGCAGAATGTCAGGCAGGATATTTGGAATTGTGATCTGCTGGTCACAGTGACCTTTTATCTTGCCGGAGAGATAATAATTAGCTTTATTATCCTTATTGTTATTTTTAAACGTGCTTAGTTCGCTCTTGTGGCTCAGCTTGTACCTAGCGTGTTGAATGTTCCAGGTCTTCTTGCTTGATATGGATGAACGTTGCCTGAGTTGCCATGTTTGAAGAAAGCTTATTCTAAAGGAAATGGTTTGCTGAGATCCAGAACACTAATTTAAATCATGGGGTATTTTTATTGTCTCTGTGAAGGCAACACTATTTTGGATTCTAGAGTTCCTGGCTATTCAAAGTATGTGACTACTCCCTCATACTGTCATGCCTCTTTCCATTCTTGCTTAGAGGCCGTGCGATCATGCTGGAGTCCTTGGAAACATTCCATATTATTCTTAACTGATGGGATGCTACAGAGGTCATATGGATGTAAGTAGCCCAGTGGCTGGCATGTTATCATGCGTGTGGTACAATTATACAGAACTGGGACACTTGATTGGTCCGATTGGCCAAAGCTCTTAAAATGGTCCGGATTATGATCATTAGGTGCTGCAAGCATTATTTCCGGATGCTGAGAATCAGCAGAGAAATCTCTTCATTCTCTTTCAGAATTAACAGTTAAATCTTCTTTGTGCAATTGGAAAAGATTTGCATGTTGAAATTTTGACTGTACAGAAAAGCCTCAAGGGAAACTAAAACTATTGCCATTTTTACTTGCTTGTCTGTTCCCCCACCTCCAATCTGGTGTTTTGGCAAATTCTACTCAAATGTCTTCTAATGTCAGTAAACGTTTGAATTCAAGGGATGAACCGCACTTGTGTATAACGAAATGTTACATATTTGGACACAGATCGAGGTATAGAGATTGGTGTATTAATGTAGCTTGATCCAGCGGTGGGTGGCCATAGGGGTAGAATTCATTTCTTTGTGGCAAGTGTCGTTGTCAGACAGCGTCAGCTGCTGCAGCTTGGATTCCACCTTAGTATTCAGGCTCTGGCCACCCTCTCCTAGTCTGTTCTCAGCCAATGACTGAGCACAGCGGGAGGATTAGGATTGGGCCATTCTTGCTCCTTTCCATCCTCCACCAAGAGCGTAAATCAAAACAGAGTTGTAGCCCAGGGGGTGGTGGGGCTTAATGCCACCATTAATGACCTAAAAGGTGCAGGGGTGGTGCTCCCCCATTATATCATCATCTCATTCACCAGTCTGGCCCTTGCGAAAACTGGATTAATCCAAAAGGATGACTATCGACTCCCACAAGCAATCGTGTAGCTCTGACCACAACCGCTGGTGGCTTTGCTGGAGTAAATTTATGAGGCCTTATGTACATAGCATGTGGCCATTGATTTGGTAAATATATTCTGTTTGAGGGGCAGACACAGTTCACATCCATGAGAAATATGTGGTAATAATTATAGTTTTGCCTCCTGGCTATGTTAACTGTCTCTCTCTCTCTCTCTCTCTCTCTCTCTCTCTCTCTCTCTCTCTCATAATACTATCCAAAGAGATCTTGATCATCTGCATATGCTAACGAACATAACATTGCTACTAAATATCAATAACATCGTGCTGATGTGGCAGACTGAGCAAGGAGTTGGTAGTATGCTAGAGAACTTGGTGAGATCACATGCACCAGCCTCTAGGCTGGGAGTTAAAGTCAGTAACGAATCAGGGACCCATCTCTTTACTAAACATTTAGAAATCCAGTTGTCAGTAGAGTTCCAGGATGTACCCTTCAAAGTAAAAACCAAATGGCTACCTCTTGGACTCCCTACTACCGAGAAAGCAGGGAGCACGGCTGTTGATAAACGCCTTCAGGTTCTGGAGACATCATCCAGGTCCTAGGAATGCAGTTCTGTCCAAGTGCTAGGTGACATGAAAGGCTGCCGTCTTTATGTGGGACTCACAATAAGAAAGAACTCTCTAGTAGGTCAGGCTGTAGTGTACGTAGTTCTGCTATTTGGGCTAGAACAGTGTCCAGTCCACTGCCTGTTGGAGGAATCGATGACAGGAAAAGATAAAGTGTGGGACTAATGGTGAGCCTGACTGGGAGAATTACAGAGAAAGTGTTCCTGAAGCTCTAAAGAAAGTGCATGCCATTTGAGTGAGAATTAGATGCCTTTTGAAAGCACAGCTCTTGACATTTTATTGGGCTCTGGTGGAGGCAGACCACTTCACTCTGGGACAACAAATGATCAAGCATCTAGAACTACTTTTTATGAGCCAGATCCTATTGGCCCACCCAGTCCTACAGTTGGCTGGGCACCGCAACAATCTGTTGTAATGCGGATCACACATCAGGGATGGAGCCCAGGCAGGACCACATGGTGGGTGTCAGCGGCATGAGCAAGTAGCTCCGATTCCCCTGTTTCCCACCAAAGTTGCACCAGCCCTTCTCTCAGTTTGGCCCTCTGGCTACACTGTAAGGAGAGGTTCCTATATGGCCAGCAGAAGGAGCATAAGAAGCCCAAATGCCATTTGCAGATGGGTGAGCTTAATAGGTTGGTGCTAACTGAAAATTAAAGGAGGCTGAATTACTGCCACCATGAGAGTCAGCTGAGACAAAAAAAATCTTTCCAAAGATGCAGCTTTGGGCAGTCCTCCTGTGTGGAGGGAGGAATGCTCCCGAACTGCAGGGGAGAAGTAGCTGAAAGCGGTCAGGGCCCGGGAGGAAAGAGATGGGAGCACTGAAGGCAAGGAGACCGTGAACAGAAGGCTGTGGATGGGCATATGTGAGTGGGCATGGGGCATGATTTCTGGATGCCGGTCACAAAGCACTGGGCCTCTGAAAGACACTGGAAAACCTAGGAAGTAGATGGTGTAGCCAGTTCACGTTAGCCAGTCTGCATCATCAGCCATCCCAGAACTGGCGGAGTGGGCATGTGAACTGAATGGCTGAGCTGGGAGCTACTCATGGACTCCTGCTTCCCATAGATGATCGACTGGGCTATATCTGCCTCCAAAAGAGCAACAGAGACCGATGCTGATACCCAATCTGACACTTTTCTCCAAGAATTGACTTCGCTACTTGGTAGCAAGTTGACTACATTGGATGTCCCCCAGTTTTCAGGGCAGACCCTTGTAGACACAGAAGCATCTTTTTGTATGCGTTTGCCTTTCTCATCCACAGAACCTCAGCCAGCAACACTTGTGGGGACATATGACTGCCTGATCCCCAGACACGGGATGCCGCATAACATAGAATCTAACCAGGACCCTCCCCAGCTTGTGCTCTCTCTCTCTCTCAAGCATAAATAAATAAACATTAAAAAATATTAATATATATGCATATATATGTATGTGTATATGGCTGTCCCAGGGCACGGGCTCAGTATGTCCAGGGACGAGCAGGTGAAGAGAAGAGTTGCTTTCATTCCAGGGGCCACTGACCCTGACCAGCAGAAGAATGAAAGGCTGCTTTCGCGCAATGGAGAAACATGGATGGAGCCCAGGTAATCCACTCGGGTACCCCCTGGTACTCCATTGCTCCACTGTGACCATGGAGAGGGTGAGGGTGGCATCATGACCAAGTGTTCATACCCCAAGGAATAAAGGCTTGGATCACCCCTCCAGGTAAACTATCAAGACGTGCCAAGGTGATAGCTGAGGAGGAAGGGAACTTTAAGACGGAGAGGAAGGGAAGGAGCACCATATGTGGCCCCAGGTCCCATCACAGAGACGGGGGCTGCATTTTCTCCCAGTGACTTCCTTCTCCTACATTACCCTCAGGACGAGAGGCTGTAGGAACTGTAGACACATTGCTCCCTGACTGTGTGGAGAAGTGGGGGTGTGAGGTGTGAAGGGTGTGGGCTGATGGCCATCAAGGCGCGTCACTTGGATCTCCCTCTAAGAAAATCTGGTGGGTCCAGTGTGGTCGGCCAACAGCCCCCAGGTGCTGCCCCCTTGGGCCCACCACAGCATTCAGGCCATGGCCGTGCTCAATTCAGGCTGCTTCCAGCCAACAGCTGAGCAGGTGGGGGTGTGAGGCTGAGCTCTTCCTGCCCCTCGTGGGCTTCCTTTGATTTCTCTGCCCTGGGGCATCTCCTCTGTCCGGCCTGGACTTTCTCTGAGCTGCTCTGCCCCCTGAGTCTCTTCCTACCTAAATCTCTCTGCTTCCCTCAAGTGTCACATCAGCGTTGCTTTCTGTCCTCTCTGGATCCCTCCTCCCCGTACTCTTCACAGGCCTTTCTCTTAAGTCAATGCTTCATGTCTAATCACATCTTGGCATCCCCTCTGCAAAGACCTGAAGTGACACATGAGACTTAAAGCTTAAACCCTGGCTTCCACACTTTCTCTGGCTCTCCCGCTTCCCCTCCCTCCCCCAGGTCTCCTTTCCTTCTGCAAGACTTTCATCCCCAGCTCGGCTCTCTCCACCTGGTGGCATGGACAGGTGCAGGCAGGGCTGGCCTCAAGGGCACGCACACTGTGCGGTGGCACGGGCACCCCCAGCTTAGAAGGGCCCAGAGTTTGGTTTACTTCTCTGTTGTCACTGTATCTGTCTGCTAGAGCTGCTGTAAAAGAGTACCACCAACCGGGTGGCTTAAACCATTAAAATTTACTCTCTTACAGTCCAGAGGCCGGAAGAGCTCTCTTGCCCAAGATCAAAGTGTTGGCACGGCTGTTTCCTTCTGAGGCTGTGAGGAAGAATCTGTTCCATGCCTCTCTCGTAGCTTCTGCTGGTTTCCTGGCATTCCTTGCTGTTCCTTGGCCTGTAGACACGTCACCATGATCCCTGTCTTCGTGTTCACATGGTGTTCTGGGTTTCTGTGTCCAAGTTTCCCCTTCTTATAAGGACACTGAGCTAGGGCCCACCCTAATGACCTCATCTTAACTAATTACATCTGTAATGACCCTATTTCCAAACAAGACCCTATTCCGAGACACTGGGGTTTAGGGCTTCGATATATGAATTTTCGGGGGGACACATTTCTACCCATAAAAGTCATTATCTTGAAATCCCTAGTGATTTTCATTTTGCACTGATCTCCACAAATTATGTAGCCACTCCTGGCTCAGACAGCTAATTCCAGGCTTTCATCTGCCTTAACATCTTGGATCCCAGGAGAGAGTGTTGTTTTTTTTTCCCCCTATAATTGCAGCAACTCTCCCTAGAAGGCTTGATTGGCTTCAACTGCATCATCTAGACATTTCTAACCAGTTATATGGCCATAAAGACCTGGTACTCTGGCTTGGCCAGGCCAGGGGCTTGTGACTCCCAAATCACATTGCCTGACAAAGGGGAGAGGGATGGGAGCACAGTCTTTGGTCCATGAGAACATTCTTGTCAAGGTTTGGGACAAGGTTTATGCTCGTTTTATAGAATGGGGTTTACAGCTTTTCTCTAATTCTTTGATCTGGAAGGGTTTAGGCTGTTTAAGAATTATCTGTGATTTGAGTTTCTATAAAAAAAACATCAACGAAGTCCTCCGTTTCTCATTTCAGAATATTTTTAAATTTGAAACATTTTTACATCATTACTAATCTCAGAGTTTTCTATTTTTTTTTGAGTCAAAGTGTAAAATTTGTACTTTCTTTAAACGTTCATTAATGAAGGCCACTTAACACGTTCTTCAATATGTAGCTGTTGATGCCTGTTGTAGAGTGAATTATGTTCTCTCAAAACCCATATGCTGAAAGCTCTAACTCCCCATACCTCAGGGATTGTTTTTGAAGGTAGCGTCCTTAAAGATATTATTAAAGTGAGGTCGCCACCGTGGGCTCTGATCCAATGTGACTGGTGCCCGTGTAAGAAAAGGAGGCATAGATGTTCCCGTGTATGGAGGGAAGACCATGTGAGGACCCAGAGAAAAGATGGCGTCTCTGAGAAGCCAAAGAGAGAGGCCTCAGAAGAAACCAATCCTACCAGCACCTTGATTTCGGGCTTCTAGACTCTGGAATTGTGAGAAAATCCAAGTCTCTGGTTAAGACCTTCAGTCTGTGTTATTTTGTTATGGTGGTCTTTATGAACTAACACAACACCTAAGGGGTTGTGTTTGTGTTTTCTTGTCTTTTCTCATTTAAATTTATTAGACTTACAATTTTGTCCCCCCAGAAAATGTATTTGGTTGAAATACTTTCTGAGACTTCCCATGTTTGATAATATCTGTTTCTCTTCTCTTGTCTTGCTATAAATTTCTTCTTCCAAGGCCATTTTTCATCAGAACTCTGTGGACATTGTTTCATTGCCTTCTGTCATGTTGTGTTATGAGGAGAATTTTAATATAAAATGAATACTTTATCCTTTGTCGACAACTTCTTTATTATTCGTGCTGTATTCATTCAGAATGTTTTCTTTCTTTCTGAAATGAAAACATATCATGAGAATATATAGCTTTTGTTTGTTTGTTTTGTCTGGCAGTCATGGGCCCCTTTGACCCCAGGCCTCGAACCTGTCTTAAGTTCGGGGAGCGATCTCTCTTGTTATTTGGAATCTGCCTCACATCTGCCTTCTGTTTTCTCCTGAAACTGCTGCTACACTATGTCCTGGCTCCCAGATATCTTTGTGTGCCCTATCTTTTCTCTCACTATTCTTTTTTTTTTAGTTTTAAAACACTTTTTAAATTTTTTATTGAATTTTTTTTAATGTTTATTTATTTTTGAGAGAGAGAGAGACACACACACACAGAGTACAAATGGGGGATGGACAGAGAGAGAGAGGGAGACACAGAATCTGAGGCAGGCTCCAGGCTCTGAGCTGTCAGCACACAGCCCGATGCGGGCCTTGAACCCATGAACCGCAAGATCATGACCTGAGTTGAAGTCAGACACTTAACCGACTGAGCCACCCAGGGATCTTTTTTCTCCCCTCCTCCTCCTCCTCTTCCTCCTCCTCCTTCTTCTTCTTCTTCTTCTTCTTCTTCCATTTATTTATTTTTGAGAGACAGAGAGAGACAGTGTGAGCAGGGGAGGGACAGAGAGAGAGGGAGACACAGAATCAGAAGCAGGCTCCAGGCTCCCAGCTGTCAGCAAAGAGCCCGACACGGGGCTCGAACCCACGAACCATGACATCATGACCTGAGCTGAAGTCAGACGCTTAACGGACTGAGCCACCCAGGCGCCCCTCTCTCATCATTCTTAACTCGTGATTATTGAGTAGTCTCTGAACAATCTCCCCTCATTAAATAAGAAAGCACATCTTCTGCTCTACTAGATGAGGGCTTCTGGAATCTCACGAAGGTGGTGCTGCCTCTGTGTCACTTGTAAATCTGGGAATAGGCATCCTTTCCACACCTCTCATGGCTGACACTTAGTACTTGACTAATAATGTAGATTCATAAATGTAATATGCTCTTTAACTTCCCCCCAAATCTTTCTCTTTTTATTGCAGTAAATCCAGTGACATTGAAGAATATTTGCTTGATTTCTTGGATTGGCTCATTTCTTTTGAACTGAAGTCTGTTTTTATGTGTTTGGCTATTTTCCTCTGTTCATCTTCACAAGTCCAAAGTTGTCTAAAATCACAAATTCTGGTATGTTGGTCTTTCCTTGGATCTCACAGGCTCAGATGAGGGGAAAGGGAACAATTTTTCAAGTTCATTTATTTATTTTGAGAGAAAGTGTGAATCAGGGAGGGGCAGAGACAGAGAGAGAGAGGGAGAGAGAGAATCCCAAGCAGGCTCCACACTGTCAGCACAGAGTCTGACGTGGGGCTCAATCCCATGAACCGTGAGATCATGACCTGAGCTGAAGTCAGATGCTCAGTTAGATGCTCCTTGGGGCTCAGCCAGGAGCCCCAATGAACACTTTTATATTTATGATAATTGTATTTGCCAAGTAGAGACATGAATTGTGAGGGATAGTGAGGTAATGAGAGCTTAGCCCCTCTGCCAAGCAGTTGGTTTCCTTTTGTTTCTTCCTTCCCACCCACCCCCAGCTTTATTGAGCTAGATTTGCTAAAGAAATTGTAAGATACTTAAAGTGTACAATGTGATAATTTAATATATGTATATACAACCTCCCCCCAGCCAGTTAACTAACACTTTCTTTATCTCACATAGTTACCTTTTGTGTGTGCATGCGTACATTTAAGTCCTACTCTCCTAGCAAATTTCATTTATACAATACAATGTTGACCAAATGTAGTCACCTTGTGACTATAGTCACATTAGATCCTCTGGCCGCATTCATCACATATCTGAAAGTTTGTAGCGTTTTACCAACTTCTCCCTATTTCCCCCACTCCCAGCTGCTGGCAACCACTATTCTACTCTATGTTTCTACGAATTTGACTTGTATTTTATTTTTTTTTTTAAGTTTTATTTATTTCAAGAGAGACAGAGACAGCGCAATTGGGGGAGCGACAGAGAGAGGGAGAGGGAGAGGGAGAGGGAGAGGGAGAGAGAGAGAGACACAGAGAGAGAGAGAGAGAGAGAGAGAGAGAGAATCCCAAGCAGGCTCCATGCCACCAGCACAGAGCCTAACTTGGGGCTCAAACCCATGAAGCTGTGAGATCATGGCCTGAACCAAAACCAAGAGTTGGAAGCTTAACTGACTGAGACACCCAGGTGCCCCAAATTTTACTTAAAAAAAGATTCTATAATAAGTGATACCATGCAGTATTTGTCTTTCTCTTTGAGGCTAATTTGACTTAACATAATGCCCTCTAGGTTCACCTATGTCATCACGAATGACAGGATTTCCTTCTTTTGAAAGGCTGGATAGTATTCCATTGTATATATACCACATTTTCTTTATCCATTTATTACACCGATAGACACTTAGGCTGTGTCCATGCATTGGTTATAGCAAACAATGCCGCAACAAACATGGGTGTACAAATACCTCTTTGAGATAGTGATTTTGTATCCTTTGGGTATATATACCCAGAAGTGGGAATGCTGGATCACAAGGTAGTTCTGTTTTTAGTTTCTTGAGGAACCTCTATATTATTTTCGATAGTGGCTGCACCAGTTTACATTCTCACCAGCAGGGCACGGGTGTTCCCTTTTTCCACATCCTCACCAGGCTCTGTTATCTCCTGTCTTTTTGATAATGGCCATCCTAATAGGTGTGAAGTGATATCTCACAGTAGTTTCGATTTGAACTTCTCTGATAATTAGTGATGTTGACTATCTTTTTACGTACCTGTTGGCTAGCCATATGTCTTCTTTGAAAAAAAATGTTTATTTAGTTCTGTTGCCCAATTATTCAATTGAGTTATTTGTGGCTTTTGTTGCCATTGAGTTGTATGAATTCCTTGTACCTCTTGGATATTAACCATTTATCAGATATGTGGTTAATATTTCTTCCCTTATCATAGGTTAATATTTCCTCCTTTATCATAGGTTAATATTTCCTCCCTTATCATAGGTTGCCTTTTCATTTTGTTGATTATTTCCTTTGCTCTACCAAAGCTTCTTTAGTTTAATGCTGTCCCCTTGTTTGTTTCTGCTTTTGTTGCCTGTGTTTTGGGTATCTTATTCAAGAAACCATTGCCAAGACCAGTATCAAGGAGGTTACCCCTTTGTCTTCTGCCAGTTTATTGGTTTCAGATCTATGTTTAAGTCTTGAACTCATTTTGAGTTGGGTTTTGGGTGTGGTGTAAGATAGTGATCCAGTTTCATTCTCTTCACGTGGCTGTCCAGTTTCCCCCACACTTTATAAAGAGACTATCATTTCCCCTTTGTATATTATTGACTGTCTTATTGTAAATTAATAGACCAAAACACATGGGTTTATTTTTGAAATCTGTATTAGGTTCTATTAACTTCTGTGTATCTTGATGCCAATACCACGCTGTTTTGATTACTATAGCTTTGTCATACGGTTTGAAACCAAGAAGGGTGATGCCAACAGCTTTGTTCTTCTTTCCCTTTGTCTCTTTAGGGTCCTTTATGGTTCCATACAAATTTTAGGATTTTTTAAAATTTCTGTGCTAAAGGGCCCTTAGAATTTTGATAGAAACTGCATTAAATCTATTTACTGCATTGGGTAGTGTGGACATCTTAACAATATTAATTCTTCAAATGCACGAGCATGGGACATATTGTCCTTGATTTGTGCCTTCTTCAATTGTTTTGATTAGTTTTTTACAGTTTTTAGTGTATAGACCTTTCACCTTAGTTAAATTTATTCCTAGGAATTTTATTCTTTTTTTTTTCTTTTCCTTTTTTTATACTAAATATAATTTATTGCCAGATTGGTTTCCATATAACACCAGTGCTCATCCCAACATTATTCTTTTTGATGCAGTTACAAGTGGGATATTTTTATTAATTTTTCTTTCTGATAGTTTGTTGTTGGTGTGTAGAAAAGCAAGTGATGTTTTATAATTATCTTGTATCCTGCAACTTCTTTGAATTTGTTTATTAGTTTTATTTTAATAATTAATTATTATAAAGGAACAAATTGACAAACTTGTTTATTACTTAAACTAAACTAAATGTTTTGGTTCAGGGTTTTCTATACATAATATCTTGTCATCTGCAAATACAGAGAGTTTTACTTCTGCCTTTTTGATTTGGATGAAACTTTTATTTCTTTTTCTGCCTTATTGCTCTGGCCAGAACTTCCAATACTATATTGAATAAAAGCATTGAGAGAGGGCATCTTTGTCTTGCTTCTGACCTTAGAAAACAAGCTTTTGATATTCTCCCATTAAGTGAGCCATGGGCTTTTCATACATGGCCTTTATTATGTTGAGACGTGTTCCCTTTATGCTCAGTTCATTGAGTTTTTACTACGAAGGGTGGTTGAATTTTTTCAAATGCTTTTATCTGCATTTATTGGAAGGATTCTCTTTATCTTTCATTTTGTTAATGTGGTATACACTTTTGTTGATTTGTGGATGTCAAACTGTCCTTGCATCCCTGAAATAAATCCCACTTGATTATGTTATATGATGCTTACAATATTGTTGAATTTAGGTTGCTAATATTGTGTTGAAAATGTTTCCATCTATGTTTATCAGGGATGTTGGCTTGTAATTTTCTTTTCTTGCAGTGTCCTTGTCTGGCTTGCTGTCAGGGTAATGCTGGCCTCATAAAATGAGATTGGGAGTATTCCTTCTTTTTCAATTTTTTTGGAAGAGTTTGAAAAGGATTGGTATTCGTTCATCTTTAAATATTCAGTAGAATTTGCCAGTGAAACCATCTGGTTCGGGACATTTTTTGTTCTTGTTTTTGTTGGGATGTTTTTAATTACAGATTCAATATCCTTACTAGTAATTGGTCTGTTCAGATCTTCTATTTCCTCATAATTCAGTCTTGGTAGATTGTATGTGTCTAAGAATTTATCTAATTCTTCTAGGTTGGTCAATTTTTTGGCATGTAGTAGTAATCTTTTTTGATCCTATGCATTTTTTTTTGGTATCAGCTATAATTTCTCACCTTTCATTTATACGATTATTTGTGTCCTCTTTTTTTTTCTTGATATGTCTAGCTACACATTTGTCTATTTTTTCCTTTAAAAAACAGATTTTAGTTTCATTGATTTTTTAAGAAAAGCATCTTTTTCGTCCTTATTTCATTTATTTCCACTCTATATCATTGTTATTTCCTTCCTTGTGCTAACTTTGTGTGGTTAGTTTGTTCTTTTCTAGTTACTTGTGGTGTAAAGTTAGGTTTTATATTTTAAATCTTTATTTTTTTCTTTTTTACATTTTCAGTGTTTTTATTCTTTTGACTCTAC
Source organism: Prionailurus bengalensis (assembly GCF_016509475.1). Taxonomy (NCBI): domain Eukaryota; kingdom Metazoa; phylum Chordata; class Mammalia; order Carnivora; family Felidae; genus Prionailurus; species Prionailurus bengalensis. The sequence goes on along the minus strand of NC_057345.1, from coordinate 210,523,598 downwards.
AAAAACTGTGGTTAAGCCAAGTATTTTGCTACCATTATTTTTCTTTCTTATACAACATGTTGTTTTTCCTGTTATTAGTAACTGCATTAAAATTGGGATAATTATAGATTCATATGCAGTTGTAAGAGAATATAGTAAAATGCTCTGTATATTTTTCCCAGTTTCTCCCAATGGTAACATTTTACAAAACTGTGATATAATATTACAACCAGAATACTGACAATACTGGCATTGATACAATCTCTTTTATCAACATTTCCCAAGTTTTACTGTTTACTTGTGTCCGTGTGTGTGTGTGTGTGTGTGTGTGTGTGTGTGTAAAGTTCTATATAGTTTCATTACCTGTGTAGGTTCATAGGTTCACCACCCTGGTCAACATTCTGAACATTTCCAAAAGCACAAAGATGTTTTGTGTTGCTCTGTTATAACCATATCTTTCCCTCTCTCCTTCAACCCTGTGTCTACTCCCTGGCAACTTTCATATTTTATCCGTTTCTAAAATTTTGTCATTTCATGAATGTTATGTAAATAGAATCATACTGTATGGAAGCTTTTGGAATTGCTTTTGCTTGCTCATTACATTCCTTAGAGATTGACCTGGATTGTTTTGTGTCTCAATGTTTTTTTTTTCTTTATATGGGTGACTAGTATTCCATGGCGTGGATGCACCATTCACCCATTGAAGCACGTCTGGGTCGCCTCCAGGTTGAGGCCACTGCAAATAAAGCTGTCACAAACATAAACATTACTGTACAGGTTTTTGTGTGAACATAAAACTTTCATTTCTTTGGAATAAATGCCAAGTAATGTCATGGCTAGGTTGTATGATAGTTTTATGTTTAGCTTTATGTTTAGCCATTTTCCAGAATGGCTATATCACTTTTCACTGTCACTAGCAATGTACGTGTGATCCGGTTTTTCAGTGTCCTCACTAACATTTGTTGTCACTCTTTTTATTTTAGCCATAGTGAGAGGTGTGTCATGCTATTTCACTGCATGGGATCTTTTTTCTTTTCGTAAGTACTTACCACTAAGAAATTTCTTTCCTATAACTGTGTTAGCTGCATCCTGTTTTAGTATGTTGTTTTTCCATTTTCATTTGTCACAAAATATTTTTGTTTGTTTTCTCTTTTGACTTCCTCTTTGACTTCTTCTTTGTTTTTTCAGGAGCATGCTGTTCAATTTCTACATATTTGCAAATTTTCCGGTCTTCTTCTTGTGATTGATTTCTTTTTTTTTATTTTTTATTTTTTTAATGTTTATTTTTGAGAGAGAGAGAGAGTGAGACAGAGCCTGAGCAGGGGAGGGTCAGAGAGAGGGAGACACAGAATTGGAAGCAGGCTCAAGGCTCTGAGCTGTCAGCACAGAGCCTGATGTGGGGCTCGAACCACGAACTGTGAGAACATGACCTGAGCCGAAGTCAGTTGCTTAACAGACTGAGCCACCCAGGCGCTCCTCTTGTCATTGATTTCTAGTTTCATACCATTGTGGTTGGAAAAGATGCTTGATATGATTTCAGTCTTAAATTTATTAAGGTTTGTTTTGTGGTCTAACATGTGATCTACCCTGGAGAATGTTCCATGTGCACTGGAGAAGATTGTGTATTCTGCTGCTGTTGATGGAATGTTCTGTATGCATTTGTTAGGTCCATCTGGTCTAACTAGTTTTCTTCTTATTATTGTTTTTTTTTTGTTTGTTTGTTTCTTTGTCTTGTTGAGACAGTCAACTCAGACATTTCTTCCATTCTCCATTATTGCTACCATCACTTGGCAACATGGTGGCATTACCTCCATTTTTTGACTAATATATCAATCTGGACTAAATTTATGTGTGTTCGAGTAAATATTTTTGAGGAGATGGTCTGTATCTGTGGTAGGTGTTTATTCACTTTGTAGTTTTTTCTAATTCCGCCTTCTCCACCCAATCAATAGCCCCCGAGCGATCACCTCATGGGCAATCCTTTCTCCTTCAAATTTTGATACGCTGTTGGGTTCAAGTCAGTGTGTTCCCTCTTACTCATCTTTGGGACTTTTCTTTAACATATAATGTCCTGTGTGTTGACTAACCATCGCTCATTTTAGATTTATCAGTATACTCTGTTGAAGAAATCCTAAAGTTTCTGGTCTATGGATAGGACATTTCCTTGGCTTCCAAAACTTAAATGGAATTTCCCCCCACTGTATTTCTTCGGACTATTTAAACACATAAGCTTAAGCTGTCCATAACAGCATAACAAATCCTTAGTGGACTCTATTTTGTGTGAAAACATTTATGACAAGAGTCACTTTCTTACTGGCAATAATAAGCCTAAGAAATGCATCTCCATTTTGTGATCAAAGCAGTCATTATTGATAGTAAATGTAATGATTAAAAGGGTATATATTTTGGTTTCAGACTCACATACCTGATTTCAAATCCCACTGAGTTCCTTACTAGCTTGGAGCTCTTAGGGAAATTATGAACATTCTCAGAGCCTCAGGTCTACCCTGTGTAAAACAGAGATAACAATAATTCCCTTGCAGAATGTTTTTGGAAAGTTCACAATAATTGCAAACACTCACTGAATGCTTACCATGTGCCAGCCAGTGCTCTAATATATACGTGTGTGTATAAATATGTATAGCAATAAATGTTCTACATAATATAGTATATATGATATGTATTTTATTCAACACCATATTATATTTTATATATGATGAGATATGTAATCATTAGGCTTCATAAGAACCCCCATAAGGTGGTTACTATTAGTTCCCCATTTTATAGTTTATAAAAACAAAGCAGAGGAAGGATAAAAAAAAAACCCTTGATTTTATAGGAGTTAAGTTACCAAACTATTGAGTCATGGAATCAAGATATGAACCAAAACTGGTTGGCTCTTTCTTAAGCACCTACTTTAATTATCTGGCCCAGTATATATACCTCACAAATAACATATTCCTCAAATAACAAAGTAGCTTAAATTCAGGTAAGTACAATTATACTTACTTATGAGCACCATTGTATAGCCAATATTTTAATGTGCAAAAACATATACACACAAACACATGGAATAAATATATATAAAATCAGATTTTTACAGTATGCACACATCTTAAAGAATAGATGAATAATATACATGTGCCAAAATGTTAACAGTAACTTTAAAAAAAAATGTCATGGTGTTTTAATTTTTATAAGTTTTTAGTATTTTTTTAACTTTATTTTTTATGTTTTAAAATTTGCATCCAAATTAGTTAGCATATAGTGAAGCAGTGATTTCAGGAGTAGATTCTTTAATGCCCTTTACCCATTTAGCCCATCCCACCCTCCCACAACCCCTCCAGTAACCCTCAGTTTGTTCTCCATATGTATGAGTCTGTTCTGTTTTGTCCCCCTCCCTGTTTTTATATTATTTTTGTTTCCCTTCCCTTATGTTCATCTGTTTGGTCACTTAAAGTCCTCATAAGAGTGAAATCATATGATTTTTGTCTTTCTATGACTGACTAATTTCACTTAGCATAATACCCTCCAGTTCCATTCATGTAGTTGCAAATGGCAAGATTTCATTCTTTTTGATTGCCGAGTAATATTCCATTATATACGTATATATACCACATCTTCTTGATCCATTCGTCCATCGATGGACATTTGGGCTCTTTCCATACTTTGGCTGTTGTTGATAGTGCTGCTATCAACATGGGGGTGCATGTGTCCCTTTGAAACAGCACACCTGTATCCCTTGGATAAATGCCTAATAGTGCAATTGCTGCGTTGTAGGATATTTCTATTTTTAGCTTTTTGAGGAACCTCCATACTGTTTTCCAGAGTGGCTGCACCAGCTTGCATTCCCACCAACAATGCAAAAGAGATCCTCTTTCTCTGCATCCTCGCCAACATCTGTTGTTGCCTGAATTGTTAATGTTAGCCATTCTGACAGGTGTGAGGTGGTATCTCATTGTGGTTTTGATTTGTATTTCCCAGATGATGAGTGACGTTGAGCATTTTTTCATGTGTCGGTTGGCCCTCTAGATGTCTTCTTTGGAGAAGTGTCTATTCATGCCTTTTGCCCATTTCTTCACTGGATTATTTGTTTTTTGGGTGTTGAGTTTGATATGTTCTTTATAGATTTTGTATACTAACCCTTTATCTGATATGTCATTTGCAAATATCTTCTCCCATTCGGTCGGTTGCCTTTTAGTTTTGTTCATTGTTTCCTTTGCTGTGCAGAAGCTTTTTATTTTGATGAGGTCCCAGTAGTTCATTTTTGCTTTTGTTTCCCTTGCCTCTGGAAACGTGTTGAGTAAGAAGTTGCTGCAGGCAAGATCAAAGAGGTTTTTGCCTGCTTTCTCCTCGAGGATTTTGATGGCTTCCTGTTTTACATTGAGCTCTTTCATCCATTTTGAGGTTATTTTTGTGTATGGTGTAAGAAAGTGGTCCAGGTTCATTCTTCTGCATGTCGCTGTCCAGTTTTTCCAGCACCACTTGCTGAAGAGACTGTATTTATTCCACTGGATAGCCTTTCCTGCTTTGTCAAAGATTAGTTGGCCATACGTTTGTGGGTCCATTTCTGGGTTCTCTATTCTGTTCCATCTGATTCTGTTGAAATCCATCTGGATTCTCTATTCTGTTCCATTCTGATCTGAATGTCTGTTCTTGTGCCAGTACCATACTGCCTTGATGATTACAGCTTTGTAGTATAGCTTGAAGTCTGGGATTGTGATGTCTCCTGATTTGGTTTTCTTTTTCAAGATTGCTTTGGCTATTCGGGGTCTTTTCTGGTTCCATACAAATTTTAGGATTATTTGTTCCAGCTCGGTGAAGAATGCTATTGTTACTTTGATAGGGATTGCATTGAATATGTAGATTGCTTTGGGTAGTATCGACATTTTAACAATTAACATTTTAACAATATTTGTTCTTCCTATCCAGGAGCATGGGAATCTTTTTCCATTTCTTTGTGTCTTCCTCAATTTCTTTCATAAGCTTTCTATAGTTTTCAGCATATAGATTTTTCACCTCTTTGGTTAGACTTATTCCTAGGTATTTTATGGTTTTTGGTGCAACTGTAAATCGGATCGATTCCTTGATTTCTCTTTCTGTCACTTCATTGTTGGTATATAGGAATACAACCGATTTCTGTGCATTGATTTATATCCTACAACTTTGTTGAATTCATGAATCAGTTCTAGCAGTTCTTTGGTGGAATCTTTTGGGTTTTCCATATAGAGTATCATGTCATCTGCGAAGAGTGAAAGTTTGACCTCCTCCTGGCCGATTTGGATGCCTTTTATTTCTTTGTGTTGTCTGATTGCAGAGACTAAGACTTCCAATACTATGTTGAATAACAATGGCGAGAGTGGACATCCATGTCTTGTTCCGGACCTTAGGGGGAAAGCTCTCAGTTTTTCCCCATTAAGGATGATATTAGCATTGGGTCTTTCATATATGCCTTTATGATCTTGAGGTATGATCCTTCTATCCCTACGTTCTTGAGGGTTTTTATCAAATTCTTTCTCTGCATCTATTGAGAGGATCATGTTTCTTGTCCTTTTATTGACGTGATGAAACACGTTAATTGTTTTGTGGATATTGAACCAGCCCTGCATCCCAGGTATAAATCCCACTTGGTCGTAGTGAATAATTTTTTTAATGTATTGTTGGATCCGGTTGGCTAATGTCTTGTTGAGGATTTTTGCATCCACATTCATCAGGAAAATTGGTCTATAGTTCTCCTTTTTAGTGGGGTCTCTACCTGGTTTTGGAATCAAGGTTATGCTTACTTCATAGAAAGAGTTTGGAAGTTTTTTTCCCATTTCTATTTTTTGGAACAGCTTCAAGAGAATAGGTGTTAACTCTTCCTTAAATGTTTGGTAGAATTCCCCTGGAAAGCCATCTGGCCCTGGACTCTTGTTTTTTGGCAGATTTTTGATTACTAATTCAGTTTCCTTACTGGTTATGGGTGTGTTCAAATTTTCTATTTCTTCCAGTTTCAGTTTTGGTAGTGTATATGTTTCTAGGAATTTGTCCATTTCTTCCAGATTGCCCATTTTATTGGCATATAATTGCTCATAATATTCTTTTATTATTGGTTTTATTTCTGTTGTGTTGGTTGTGATCTCCCCTTTTCATTCTTGATTTTACTTATTTAGGCCCTTTCCTTTTTCTTTTCTTTTTTTTTTTTTAATTTTTTTTTTCAACGTTTTTTATTTATTTTTGGGACAGAGAGAGACAGAGCATGAACGGGGGAGGGGCAGAGAGAGAGGGAGATACAGAATTGGAAACAAGCTCCAGGCTCTGAGCCATCAGCCCAGAGCCCGACGCGGGGCTCGAACTCACGGACCGCGAGATCGTGACCTGGCTGAAGTCAGACGCTTAACCGACTGCGCCACCCAGGCGCCCCGGCCCTTTCCTTTTTCTTCTTGATAAAACTGGCTAGTGGTTTATCAATTTTGTTAATTCTTTCAAAGAACCAGCTTCTGGTTTCATTCATCTGTTCTACTGTTTTTTGTTTTTGTTTTTTGGTTTCGATAGCATTCATTTCTGCTCTAATCTTCATTATTTCCTGTCTTCTGCTGGCTTTGGGTTTTATTTGCTGTTCTCTTTAACAGTAACTTTTTAAATTGATGATTAAACATATGCTAGTATTTTATTATTTATTTGTTTATTTATTTTGTTATTATTTTTTTAATAAACCTTTTCTTTTGGAATTGTTTTAAATTTACAGAAAAATTACAAAGATAGTTTAGAAAGTTTCCATATATATCACATCAGTTTCCTCTATTAGTAACATCCTACATTAGTATAATATGTTTGTTACAACTTATAAACTGATGTTTATACATTAAATAAACTTAATTTTAAATAAAACCCACACTTTGTATTTCCTTAGCTTTTGCTCCAATTTTTTTTCCTTTTCCAAGATTCCATGCAGGATACCTCCTCAAACTTGATTATCATGCGTTCTCAGCCTTCTCTTGGCTATGAGTTTCTCAGACTTTCTTTCTTTTTGATGTCCTTGGCAGTTTTGAGGAACACTGGTCAGGTATTTTGTAGAACGTCCTTCCATTAGGATTTGTCTGAAGTTTTGCAGCACCATTTGTTGAAAAGACTTTACTTTCCTCACTGATTTGCCTTTATTTCTTTGTCAAAGACCCACATTTGTGTGGGTCTAATTCTCCGTGCTCTATTCTTCCTCATTAATCTATGTCTGTCCTCTCACTAATAGTACACTCTTTTGATTATTGTGAATTTATAGTAAATCTTGAAATCATGTAGTATGGGTCCTTCATTTTTGTTCTTCTTCAATGTTACATTAGCTCTTCTGGATTTTTGCCTTTCGATATAAACTTTAGAATCAGCTTTCCAATATATACAGGATAGCCTGCTGGTATTTTGATTGGGATTGCATTGGATCTACAGATCAAATTGAATCTTTCAATCCATGAAAATGGATTATTTCTCCAATTACTTAGATCTGTGGTTTCTTAAATCAAAGTTTTGTAGTTTTCCCCACATATGTCTCACGTATATATTCTTAGATTTGTACCTTAGTATTTCATTTTTTGCGTGTGTTCTAAATGATATCTATTTTTTTTCAGATCTAGTCATTTATTCTTGGCATATAGAAAAACAATTGATGTTATGTATTAACCTTTAATTCTGTAACCTTGATATAATCATTTATTAGTTACAGGAGATTTTTGAAGATTCTTTGGAATTTTCCATACAGAGAATCATGCTATCAGAAATAAAGAAAGATTCCTTAGTTTCCTTTCCCACGTATATTTTTTATTTCCTTTCATTCTATTGTTATAATAAGTAGAATTTTTAGTGTGACATTTAACAGGAATGGTGAGAGAGAACATCCCTGCCTAGTTTCTAACTGTAAAGAGAAGTCCATTTATTCACCATAAAGTATGTTACCTATAGGTGTTTTTAAAACAGATGTTCTTGATTAATTTGAAGAAATTCCACTGTATGTCTGCTGAGTTATATGTAACAAATGGATTTGGATTTTGTTGTATGCTTTTTTTGCACTAATTGATACAATCATATGAGTTTTCTTCCTTAGCTTGTTGATGAGGTGTATTCTATTGATTGGTTTTGGAATGTTGGACACATATTGCATACTTGGAACAAAGCCCACTTGGTCATAGTGCAGAATTCTTTTTCCATTTTGCTGACTTCCTTTGATAATACTTTGTAGAGGACTTTGCATCTCTATTTATGAACAATATTGGTCTGTTGTTTTCATTTTTGTGCTATATTTTCTGTATTTTGATATAATGAGTTTCATAAAATTAATGGAGAATTGCATCAATTCTCTTTCCTACCTCCTCTCTACTTTGTGAAAGAGATTGTGTAAAATTGGTGTTAAGTCCCCTTTAAACCTTTGATAGAATCTCCACTGAAATCGGGGCCTGAAGATTTCATTTTTAGTACTTTCGAATAATGAATTCAATGTCCTTAATAGTAACATGGCCATTGAATGATTTAATTCATGTTGGATGAGTTTTGGTAGTTTTTGTAATTCTTATCTTTGTTTTTCTATAGGTAAGGTGTTTTCTCCTCTGGCCTCTTTGACATTTTTTTCTTTTTCTTTGGTTTTCTGCAGTTTGTGTATATCTATGTGCAGCTTTTTGCTTTTTATTTTTGATATTTATTCTGCTTAGTATTCTCTCAGTTTGTTAGCGTCTGTCATTAATTCTGGAATTAATTATTACTTCAACTATTTCTTCTTTCTTTTTCTTCTGAAATTTCAGTTGTGTGTATGTTACATCTCTTGAAATTGTCCGTGGTTCTTCGATGTTCTGTCCTGTTTCATTCATCCTTTTCCCCTCTTTGCGTTTCAGTCTGGGGAGTTTCCGTTGATCTGTTTTCTCATTCACTAATTCTTTGCTAAGTCTGTGGATGAGCCCATCTGAGACATTATTTCTCTGGCATTATTTTTAATTTCTAGCGTTTCCTTTTGATTATTTATTTTAGCACTTCTGTCTCCTAATCTCCGGTGTACTGATGAACCCAGCAAAGGAACTCATTTATAGCATTTCCTTTTATTCTTTTTTAGAGTTTTCATCTCTCTGTTTACATTACTCATCGGTTCTTGAATTTTGTCTAATTTTTCCACTGAACTCTTGACATATTAATCATAGTTATTTTAAATTCCTGTCTAATAACTCCAACATCTGTGTCATATCTGAGTCTGTTTCGGATGCTTGCTATGTCTTCTCAGGCCATTCTTTCTTTTTTCCTTCCTCTCTCCCTCCATATTTCCTTCCCTTCCTACCTCTTTCTTTCTTTCTTTCTTTCTTTCTTTCTTTCTTTCTTTCTTTTTTTCTTTCTTCTTTCTTCTTTCTTTCTCTTTCTTTCTTTCTTTCTTTCTCTTTCTCTCTCCTTCTCTTTCTTTCTTGGAATGCCTTAGACATTTTTGAAACCTAAATGCATTGCATTGGGTAATAGGAACTCAGGTAAATAGGCCTTTAGTGTGAGGACTTGTGTTAATATGGCTAGGAATTCAACTGTGTTTATTGTTTGCTGTAGCTGTAAATATCAGAGGTTTCAAATTCCTCTACTCTGCTTGCTTTGGCTTTTTGTCTTTTGAGCTGGCCTAAGTATTCCTCCTCACAGGAAGTATGCTGTGTTATTATAACTACCATTAGTTTGGTGATTAGGTGCGGGGATAGGGGAAGCTTTCTGTAATCTTATGATGAAGTCTCATTCTTTTGGTGGGCTCGCTTCTCTAGGCTGTGAGCTTCCCAAGTGTTGTTCCAGTGGTATCCCCTCCCCTTCCTTTAGGTGAGATGGGAAAGCTGAGGAGAGCTACAGGAGAGGAAGGCCCTTCCCAGCTGGGGTAAAGCTCTGGGAAATGCCTTTTCTGCAATAGACCTTTGTTGTGGAGATCTTTCTGGTGAATTTCACAATAATTACTCTTCCCCTCCTCTTGCCTGAGCCAGGAGGGGATCTTTTTGGGGACCTTCACTGGGAGTACCTTGTGTGGTTTCTGCAGGTAAAGCCCACAAAAACGTGGGGATCTTCTTCAGTCTGCAGCTCCTGGAGTTTCTTATTGTAGGTGCATATGCAACCTTCAGCAACTTACCAGAATTCTCCCTTAAGTGTCCTACTAGGTTATGTCTCCAGCGGTCATGTTTATCTGCTCTAGGTAAGCAACTCTGACTCTAGACTTACCTTTGTCTCCAGATTTTGGGGTGATAGTTTGTCTGCAACCTCAGTTTTCTGTTGGTTCTGAGATTTTAAGGTTGTGTAGCTTTTTTTATTCTCTAAGGATGGTAATGAAAGCTTCCAAGGTTTTTATTATGTTGAAGCTGACTATTGAAGTTCATATGTTGCTTTTGGTGCATTATCTTACTTTGCCTTTCAATTATCCCGTGATGCTTGATGCTTATATAGTAGACAGGAATTGTAAGAAAATAAAATAAAATAAGTCATTTTAAATATGGGAGATAGAGCACAAAGTAGAACAGGTATGCGAATGATACGAACACTTTTATATTACTTACTAGCTCCCAGACAGTATGCTAAATATCTTCCTTTAATCCATTTAGTTTTCATAACAACCTGATGAAGTAATTTATTCTCATTTTACAGATGAGGGAACAGGGGCACAGAGGAGTTAAGTTGCTCGTCTCTAGTCTTACAGCTATTAAACGGCAGAGCTGGAACCTGAACCCGAGTAGACTGCTTCTGGCGTCCGCTTGGTTAAACACTGTTGTATGCCATCTCCTTCTTTGTTGGCTAAACACATCTCAAGGTGCACAAACCTGCAAACATTGTACAAATACCAGTGGCAGACACACAGTCCCTTAGAAAGTCCTGATAGTAGAGCAGAAATATTTTACTGGGCAACTTTGATCAGTGCTAGGTTTTCTATTGCTCCAGACTTTTCATCTACTTATATCCTTCAGATTAAAGATAGATATATTGTATTAGAACTATATGCAAGATAGAAATGCACGTAAGAGAGAAAATGATGACTTAAGAAAACACAAGGTACTGAAGGTTAAGTTAGCTCCCACGCTGCAAATCTCTGCATGGCCAAGGCTAGCACGATGTAGGTGAGGCATCCCGAGTGACTCCTTGGTTCTTGGGATTTATGTGGCTTGCTGGCCTCACTCCAGCTGTCGTTCTGAGGCTATTCAGGAAGATATGGCTTATGGACCTGTCTGGACTGGATTTTATAGCAATAAATACAAAAAGGGAAATATCAATTCCACAACTCACAACATTCATAGGATAAAAACAAAGCTAGTAATTTAGGAGAAACAGAAATATTGTTGGAACCTGAAGTAAGAAAAAAATTCTCCAATGTTTCCTCACAGAGAGACATTTGTGTAATGTCAAAAAGGTGTGCTCAACAACATCAGAGTGGCAAAAATGAGGAGTTTCATGGGAAGAGGCCCATGGCATGGTATCTAAATGTAATTCAGTTAAAGTGGTTACTGCATATGAAGTTTCAAGGAAACTTGGTCCCATGGTCCAGGATTTTCTTGACCAGCTGGCTTATTTTATTGAGCATAACCAAATATAGTAATTATAATGTGTGTGTGTGTGTGTGTATGTGCATGCATGCACACGCCTTTGGGGTTGGGGAGAGCTGGGCCTCCATTACTGGTTCATATTTCTCTTCAGTTCAGACAATATGAGGTGCTTCTGAATGGCTTTAAGTGTTTCTAAGGATAGTTCAGAATGCATGATTGATAAACACGAAATTAGATCTAATAAGAGGGAATGTGGAATTACCAGGGGTGTCATGGCAGCGAGAACAATAGAAAGCTAGAGATGCTAGCAAGGTGACAGTGGCTTGGCTTGACTGTCACAATGTGGGAAGCCCAGAAGGAATTGATTGGATAAGTTCTTCAATCATTTCTTTATCTAATGATCAGTCATATTTGGTATCATGACAGATGGTAGAGTTCTGTGGAAATCAAGACAGCTTTGAATAAGGAAATGTGTGAAAACTCAGTAGTTCCTCCTACAAAAACTTCATTAATATTCAGTAATTAGATTTAACTTGTGGCTGAATGTGTGCATGGTCGGAGCTTGGGCTTATTAGTGATGGAACTACTTCTGTAAAGCAGCACCAGATTACGCAGTAGTAAAGAAACTTAAATGTTCACACCGTTGGGTATGAAGCTAGGGTAATGTTCTTTCTAGGAAATCTGCTTCCCCTCATTATAATTACATTCTCGACTGGAGTTTATGCACTTTTATGGGATTGAATTATCTCTGTTATTTTATAATTCAAGAGATATAGTAAAAAATTATTTCTTACAATTATCAGCCTTAATATCTTTGGGGCAAAGTTACTGGGATTTAGCTTTTATAAGTCCTTCTTCCCCATTTTGACCCCTACTCTTGAAAAGCAATGCTACGCTTTGGAAAGAAGAGACATATATTGGCCAGCCATTAAGAGTGAATATTTTTAATAAGAATGAGTTAACCGGGTCACAGGAGCCCTTGGCTGTATCAGATACAGCCTGACTGATTTTACCCACAGTGTTTCTCTTTCTAAGGGTAGAAATGGTCCAGGAATGATTTAGTTACTCCTCTATTCCTTAGGAAAGGTAAAATATCAAAGAATTTAAACTATATATTGCATCTAACATCTCCCAAGCACATAGGATTTTCTTCCTATTATTTTCCCATGACACATTTGGTTCTTACAGGTGGGGCTGTGAATTGAATAATGGATTTATTCTATTTCACAAATCTTATTCTTTGGTCTACGAGCTTTGCATCAGGGTGGGACACTTTACCATAGAAACCATCAGCATAACAAAATTCTGAGTTGTAGATCGCATTTTGCTTTTTGGAAACATCTGACTCATTTATTTTGGTTGATTTCAAATCTGTTCTCAGATTCGACTGAGGTGCTAGCCCTTCCACATATTCTCTCTTAATTTCTTTCCCTAGGGCAAATCTTTTAATCATCTACTCTTGTGGTATTTTTTGCTTATTTCCCTGTATTGTAAACAATGGTGCCCAGGTCTCATGTCCTTATTGGATTGTGTTTCATTTAAAGGCAAGATGGTTATTTGATTCAACAATGGATTCTTCAAAAACCTAGCTAGGTGTCTCCTAAAGAGTTGGTGTTGAATGTATATTGTTGAATGAATAGGTAAAATGTGCTAGTTGGCCAATGCCGACTTACTATGCAGCTAGTAATGGGTTTTGAAAATCTTTCAGAAAATAGGCTTTATACCATATGTAAGATATTGCTGAAACTACTTAAATACAGGTGACCCAGATGTCAATTATCCCTCTATGTTCCTTTTGAAATTACCCATTCACGTTCTCACCATTCTAGTAAGAAAAAATCAAGCATTAGTGTAGAAGTAATCAAAGATGTGCTTTAAAAAATGCAGGATTGAGGGTCATCCGGGTGACTCAGTCCATTGAGCGTCCAGTTGAGCGTCTGAGTTCAGCTCGGGTCATGATCTCACAGCTGGTGGGTTTGAGCCCCACGTTGGGCTCTGTGCTGAGAACTCAGAGCCTGGAACCTGCTTCGGATTCTGTGTCTCCCTCTCTGTCTGTCTCTCCCCTGCTCATGCTCTGTCTCTCTCTGTCTCTCAAAAATGAATAAACGTTAAAAAAAAAAACTTTAAAAAAGCATTGGATTGGGTTAGAGCTTAAAAATTTAAAACTTAGCAAAGTTCATGAATTGGCCCTTGTTTTCTTCTCCCAAGTTCCTCTTGTCCCTTTTCATATTTCCTCTCCCACACATCCAGCTTTTCCTAAAATATAATCTTCTCTCAAATATTTCTCAAGGTCTCCAAATCCCGTGCCCCTCTATTCTATGTAGAAATTTGCCTCTCCTGACTTATTACAGTGTTCAGCAAAATGCCCTCCGGTTAGCATCATCTAACCTCCTTAAACGGTATTGGGGGATTATATTCATTCAATAATTCAAAAGGACCTTTATTAAAATGATTAAATGTTATTAATAATTAATGCATTAACAAAAATTAACATTATCTGATAGTATGCTTGTCCTAAATGTGGCATATAGGAAAGGTCTGTAATATACACAGGATGATAGCCATTTCTTTGTTTGAAGAAGATTAAAATAAATGAGCCTGAGGAAAATGCAAGTTATGACCCATATTAGGAATCTTTCAGTTTTGTGGGCCTAACTGGAAGTGAGCAGAGAGCTCCCAATTCTGTGTGAACACCATTTTTTTATTCAAAGACACCTTTACATGCCTGCTGGTGATCAATGGGAATAAGTTATTTGGACATCGCTCAATGAGAATAAAGAATACTGTGAACTCCATGAAGCCATTTTAAGAAAGACTGCTTGGGGTAAAATTCACAAGGGTCTACTGTTGTTTGCAGTACCCCTAAGCTCTTTTATTTTCATACATTTATCATAAGATGCCTCTACTTCTTTTTGCTGAAATGTATTTGATGACTCTGAAAGATAAGCAAATTAGTGTTAATTTATATAATTCATTGTTACTTTGCTTATCATTCGGAACTAATGATTAAATAGAGATTATTTTTATCATTATTATTTTTTATGAACACAGCTAATTTCACCAGTTTTCAGATGTCTGTCTTGTTGTGGATGATCTCCTCAGCTTTCCAACAGAGGACTTGTCTTCTCACAAGAGGCTGTAGATGACTGCCCTATGGCCCATCATACCTTTTCCTTCCTGCTCTGCCTGCCTTAATTCTCTTCTTGGATATTTTGAGACCATCAATATTGAATTTATTTAGCGCTGATCTGGAAGAGAGACAAAAATCTCCGTTGGATTTGGTTAGGAAAATGACAGCATGGGTATTACAGAGGTTGGCCGCTGAGGTTACATGCACTTTATCAGAACAAAAAAGGGCCAATGGGATAAAGCAAAAGTAGTCACAGTTGGTTAAATGTTTCTAGTCTTCTGGTCCCTAAGGGGATCTCTTTGACCTCATTTTAGGAAACAGTCTAATAGGTTGATAGTCACAGAATGATTACAAGAGAGCAAGGTAGCTAAGAGTAGATGCCCGGAAGGTAGGCAGGCTCGTAGAAGTGTCCTACCGTCTGTAAGGTCCCTCTGCGTAAGAGCCACATGACGCTGAGCCACCATAGTTGGAATGACTCATCAAATGCTTACCGTAAAATGGCAGAACCACCAAAAACAAAGCAAAACAAGCAAACAAAACACACACACACACACACACACACACACGCTACAGAGCAGTGGTTACTTTTCTGAATTCCCTGTCCTTTCTATGGAATCCCTCCATGAGGGTTTTTAGTCAGTCTTATTGCTCTTCCATCTTATAAATTTAATTTCAAGGCAAACAGACTTCCATGAAAGGGCATAGAGTTAAACACACTTTATTTGTTACAAGAACATCACCATTAAAGACATAGTTAAATGACACTCTAACAAGTATTATGAAGCCATTTCACCACACTGCCTTATGGATAACCATAATTAATGTCATCTTCAAATATGAAGGACAGACCCTTCTCTATTTTAAGAAAGAAGTATTTGAAAGTAATTTGCACTCCAATTATCTCAACCTGAATGTCAGCTGCATTTAGTCTGCATTGCTGAAAAGGTGAATAAAACCAGCTGCTAAACCACTGTGGTCATTTTTTAAACCATTTCATTTATTAGGCCAATTGAAGCAAATTGAAGCATATTTGTTTTCTTTCATTCTTTTCCTTCTGTCTTCTTTCTTTCTTTCTTTCTTTTGTCTTTTTTCTTTCTTTCTTTTTTTTTTTGAGAAGCAAGGGATAAGAAATTACAGAGGACAGGATGGTTGAGGAATAAGTAAAAAGTGCCTAGGTCCAGTGCAATAGTCATTGGGGTGTCTGTAGTGTTATCAGGTTAACTAATAGATCGATTTGATGCATTTGCATCACATGGGTGACCACATCACCAAATGTCCTTGAAACTAGAGACCTTGTTGGCAGTGTCCGCAGAGAGGCCAATGCTTAAGCAGCATATGAAGTTTGAGCCACCAGCTCCCTTTTCAGAAGTGGGACTACAGCAGGCATAGGGGGGAATACAGTTGGAGTGGCCTCAGTAGAGTTGAGTTCCTTGTACTGCTTTTGTTTATACAGCCACATTCTTCATTAACATTTCATGGCCATGCTGGACTTCAGGTGCACAGAGTCAGAATGGCTCGATCAATTATATTCCCCATTAATAGTGCAATGTTATTATTGTTCAAATAATAACTCCTTGACTATTTTGTCCCACTCTGTCTCCTTTCCCACTTCCATATCCTTCCTGTGCATTGGCATCTGATGCATGTCCTTTCTATCCATCTTCAACCAAAAGCTAAAAATATGTAAGTGTCCATCAACATATAAATAGTGCTTAATATATAATTGTGAATTTTACACAAGTAGATTATTTGGTATGGATTATACACATTGCAACTGGACATTTTTTG
This sequence comes from Prionailurus bengalensis, assembly GCF_016509475.1. Taxonomy (NCBI): domain Eukaryota; kingdom Metazoa; phylum Chordata; class Mammalia; order Carnivora; family Felidae; genus Prionailurus; species Prionailurus bengalensis. The sequence goes on along the minus strand of NC_057345.1, from coordinate 210,507,203 downwards.
TTTTTAGCATCTGTCTATGTTGATAAATGTAGCTTGATACTTTTAACTGTAGCATAGTATTCCATGGTATAATTATACCACAGAATTTTCTATCCACTCCTCGATGGACAAACATTTAAATTGCTTCCAATTTTTTGTTACCCTTGGATTTACAGTATTACTAATACTCTAATGTTAAACTGTGCACATGTTTCCTGGTAGATTTGTGCTAGATTTTCCCTGGGGGTAGATAGCAAGAATTGGAATTTCTGAGGCTCGAGGCATATGCATTTTCAAATTTGTTTTTCAACACATAAATTTACGTGAAAGCAGCATTTAAAAGAAAGTAGAATCTTGTCGGGATATGGTTATGAGATTATGCAAGGCTAGATAAGCACTTGACAAGGCTTTTCCAGGGGAACTAATCTGTGGTCACTAAGGAAGCATTTCTAGATGCCAATGTCAAAGGCAGGACAGAAATCATCATAGGATCAACTGGTTTTCTATTTGTATGCTGATTGGTGTTTTTAGGAAGCTGGTGGGGTTTGACCAATGACTTCAGGCACTGATGGCACACCAACATTCAGCCTTATCAAGCCTTTTAACCTGTTGGAAGTTGAGCACAATGTGCTGGGATGGGTAACTTGCTGAAGCATGCAACCACTTCTGCCTGAAGGCTTGGATTAAACAGTGACATAGGAAGCATCTGTGAAAGATTCATCAATCACAGGATGTCTATTATTGGAATCAAAACACCTTCTAACCATGGCATAGATTTGCATTGATTGCGATAGGCTGTGAATAATCCACTTGCACTGCATTGACTCTCTGCCTTTGGACTGGAAGCTCAGATATATGGGTTGATTTCCTCTCTCGCTTGGAGCCTACTTCTGCACGAGGATGCAGAGACAATGCGGTATTCAATACAGATACATTAGATGACTTGTGTAGTCATTAAACTTAATATTATGGTGAACAGTTCTTTGACAATTCAAAATTTAACCATATGATCTGACAAAGACATTTATGCAAATTTAGCAACAGGCAAGCTGAGAGATATACTGAGATATTGACACTAAAATATGGCATATGGAAACAAGTGAAGAAAACGCTTGAATTCAGGATTTAAAAAACAGGGATGATGACCATATTTATAATATTTTAACAAGTGCCTTTACTGTTCCTACGATGTTGAGAACCAACCTGTGTCCTTACACCGAGGCAGCAGAGGTGGGTTGTATTCATTAAACTCTTATAAATAGGACTTTATTCTTGTGTTAAGGCCATATATTTGAAAGTCTTTTTCAGACTTCTCTAGATGCTCTAATTTCACAAGTAACAACTATTATTGATAATAGTCACCATTTGTTGAACATATACCAGTCACAGTGCTAGATGCTTTAAGCCATTTGATCCTTACGATAATTTAAAAAGTGGGTTATCATCCACATTTCCAAAATATGAAAGTTACACTGAGTTACAACCTAAATTAATTTATGTTAAAGTGACCAGTATTAAAATACCCCTGGGAAGTATAAATTGGTCACTCATGATTCGGCAGGTATACTCGAGAGGCAGTAAGTAGGGAGTCAAGATTCACCTGGCATTAGTAAACATAAATTTCTCTCTAGCATTTATACAGGTGATCCTCAATGTCTATACATCTTCCTTTTGTGCAATGTCAACTTTTTTTTTACATTTTTCAATGATGCCTGAGATCGTATGTCATATGTCAAATCCAGACTTTAATTTCTTAATAGCCAGTGAACATTTTGAGCTATAATAGAGTGGTCCCAAATATATCTCTATAGCTCAAGGGTCGAAACATCTTCATTTTGATGCACATAACAGTGTTTCTTTGTGTCACTCAAAATGTTTTCTAACATTTTAATTTGTTTTCTAAAACTAGTAATTGGAAAACATATGTTTTTTTTTTTTTTTTTTTTTTTTTTTTTAAATAGTTACATATTTTTTTTCAACGTTTTTTATTTATTTTTGGGACAGAGAGAGACAGAGCATGAACGGGGGAGGGGCAGAGAGAGAGGGAGACACAGAATCGGAAACAGGCTCCAGGCTCTGAGCCATCAGCCCAGAGCCTGACGTGGGGCTCGAACTCACGGACCGCGAGATCGTGACCTGGCTGAAGTCGGACGCTTAACCGACTGCGCCACCCAGGCGCCCCGAAAACATATGTTTTAAAAGTTCTTTTATTTACAATAATAACAAGGGAGAATTGACTCTCCTGGTAATTGATGGATATCATTAATCTCAACCGGGTGCTCCACGGACAGATGCGGTTCATTGAAATTGCATGTGTGCAAGCCTCTGCATTTTATATATAACATCTAATTTATTGTTTTACCGGGAAACACTTTGCAGAAAACATGCTTTATTGCATCATGGGGCTTTCCCTTCCTAGAAACCAAACAGTTTCCCCACTAGTAAAGATCTTCTTGCACCCCGAAGCCTTCCCCTTGGTGAGAACCTTGTTTTCAGTGAGCAAAGGGCAGAGCTGGAGGAGTGACCTGAAATGGAGCCTCACGTCTAAGTGGCAGGACAGAAGCTCTGTCTGAGAGAAAGCCCTGACACCGAACACAGGAATCTCAAACCAGGAGATGGAACAGAGGGACTGAAACTGTCCGCAGATTAACTGGCATCATCAACGGCATGGATACATGAAGTAGGGCAAATCTCAAAGCTTTCTTTGATTTAAATTAAATAAACAATAAACAAAACAACCAATAAATAAAAATCTCCTTTGAACATCTGTCCTTGACAACAGTAGAGATATATTTAAAATAAGATACTTAAGAAAAGGGTGCTAATTGCATATGTAAATAACTATGCATATAGGTTTGGGATTAGACTACAATACAAACAAAAATCAGGTGCACTGTGCTGTTTTCCCTCAATGTTCTTTAAACTTCTTGGATATTCTCAATAAGCACAAGTTTCAGTTTCTAAAAGCATAAAAAATATATGCTGTTTCTTAATTGGTTTTTAAATTTAATTTAATTATAACTCTATAGAAACATCTATTTCAATATCTGTAGATTTGTGATACTTCAAATGGCTACACTTTATCTTCCTGTATCATTATATAGGACCATGATTAATTAATCCAATCACTATTGATGGATATTTATATTGGTTCCCATGATGTACTCAGCAATATGTTACTAAACATCCTTGAATATTATTTGTCTATGTACTTATTTTAAGGATATATTTGTATAAGTGATATTTCTGTGCCAATGTGGATAGATAAAATTTTTGATTTAGTTCCCTAAAGTGCTCTCCAGAAACATAGCAAACTTGCACTTATATCAACAACGCATGAAAGTGACTGATCTCCCGCATGCATACTAATATCGTGTAATGATTCTTTTACGTTTTTACAAATCTGAATTTTAATTTGATTTTATTTGCTTATTTTATCTTTTATTATCAGTGAGTATAAACATCTTTTCAGAAATAGGTTGGCCATTTGCATTCCCTTGGTGAATTGTCTTTACGTCTTCCTATGCTATTTTGTATTGTGATTTCTAGGTTTTCTTTTCTCCCTGATATGTAAGAATTAATTGCGTAGTAGAGCTATTAATACTACAGGTTGGCCATTTGCATTCATTTGGTGAATTGCCTTTACATCTTCTTTGCTATTTTGTTTTGTGATTTCTAGGTTTTCCTTTTCTACCTGATAGGTAAGAATTGCGTAGTAGAGCTATTAACACTCTATCATAAGTTGCCAATGATTTGCTAGTGTGTCATCTGATTTTTGACTTTGCGGGTTTTTTGTCTGTTTGTTTGTTTGTTTTGCAGGGGCTTTCCATGCTATGAAAGGTTCAACTTTAATGTAATCATCCCTTTCCATGATGACTTCTGAAATTAGTAACATGTTAAAAAACGGTAAAATAAAAATTCTGTCTTGGTTCATACTTATATTGTATTAAGAATAGATGTTTATACTTTTGGAGTATATTAGCAGTGTTTGAGGGGCTAAAAATGCAAGCAATTGAAATTAAATTGCCATCTTCGAAGCTTGGAACAGGTATCTTTTTATTTTTAATTGAAATAAGATTTTAAAATTTAAACAGCTTGGGGGAGTCCTTTACCTCTTTTTTATTTAAAGAAAAGAAAAAAAGGGGTGCCTGCAGTGCTTTAGTCAGTTGAGCATCCGACTCTTGATTTTGGCTCAGGTCATGGTCTCAAGGTCATGAGATTGAGCCCCACGTCAGGTTCCGCACTGGGCTTGTTGCCTGCTTCTGATTTTCTCTCTCCCTCTCTTTTTCCTCTTCCATCACTCATTCTCTCTCTCTCTCTCTCTCTCTCAATAAATAAATAAACATTAAAAAAAAGAAGAGAGAAAAGTACTTTGAATTCTTATTTTGCATCAATGTATATTTTTTAAAAAATAAATCGCTGATTATATGACTATAATAGCTTTCTTCTCAATATATTTTCATCAGAAGAAATGGAATTCAGTTATGTTTCCATTGTAAAACAAGCAGTTTTTAAAAGAGACAAAAATGAATATTCTATTAAATGGGTAGGTTTTGTATTTAGTGTGCTTTGCTGGGGTAAATAGAATTATATGTTACGGCTGGCAAATGAAGGCTAAGGCAGACATAATACAAATTCATGTTAGTGCTTCTACTTACATTGCTATAAAATCATGAATCAAATAGGCACATTCAGCATTTATTAGTGATTTTACGCTGGATTCTTTAGTTTATGTGGAGTGGCATGGTCTAAGTGTTAATAAATATTCTACACCTAGAATTCATAATGTTTCTTTACCCTTATCCTTCAGGGGAAAGAGGAGGGGATGGCCAGGAATCTTTAAGAATTCTCCATTTCTTAGTCCCTGTTCCCAAAGCATGCTTTCTAACGAGAGAATAAGAATGTACAGAACGCTTAGGGGAGTGGGCCAGAAAGGTTAAAAATCAGTGAGAAATGATGGGTACAGGCTGAGCATTCCACCTGTGTCATCTCTCCCTGCTCCCAGAGCCCTTCTGGGTCTCTAAGTGAGCACCGCTGATGGGGCTATGTCAGGTTGCTGCCTCCAGGCCTGCCCGCAGACCACCAAATAGAGGCAGCTGTCTACTTGGCTCATTGGAGACTTCATTGGCCGACAAACCAAACATGCAAATGGGCAATCTTTAAAACCTACTCCAAATAATTACATGGTAGAGACAGAGTACTCATGGTGGGAGTTGAGGGGCAGGTACCGAAGGGCCCTGAATTGACCACTTGGATCTCGGCAGGTGATGGATAGGGTCGCCACTGCAGGGTAGAGCCGCACAGATTGAAGAGCTCTATCTTCTACTTAAAAACTCACTGGAAAAATCTATCAGGCCATTTGACAGGTATTTTAAGCAGGGTTCTAGCTTCCAAGAAGCCCAACTCGTATTCCTACCTGGCAGCCACAAATCACGGTCCTTTCCATCCACTGGGCTCCCCCTTTATGAGCTTAAGTGGCTTTAAAACCAGCCTCACAATTTATACCTCTCAGTCTTCCTTACCATCAAAGCCAAGTCCCTGAGAGCCACCCACAGCTGTTTCTCCTGGATGTGGCTATTCCGGGAACAGGTAGGATTTTCCTCTTGCACAACCCACCCAAAGAGCATTTCATTCAGTCGCTGTGCTTGGGGAACACTGTGGCAGTTATAAGGCACATGACACTGAAGTAAGTGAATTCCATTTGGGGACAGAGACACCTAATGCTTTCCACTTACTTTCACTATAATTGGAGAAGAAAACACTGCGAGCCAGGAGGAGGGGGAGAGGGAGGTGGAATCAGGGAGGGAGGAGAAGAGCTACAGAGGTCACTTTCCTGAAGAGGCTACCCTCTGGAGGGAAGAGAAAGGAAGTCATAAGCAAACTCTATATCAGACAGGTATTTATTAAGTATATAGCGTATCCAGGTATCTGAGATACAACGGTGAGCGGTGAATAACATACCCGAGGACTTACCCACAAGGAATAAAATCCCCATGTCTTATGCATGTGTCTGGAAAGTGCTGATATCTAACTAGATTGTAAGGGTAAATACCTGCGCACTGTAAAGAAACACGGTAAAACCTTCGATTGCGAGGAACTTGTTCTGCCAGTGTTCTGCAAGAGGAGCCAACATTTCCAAAGAATTTTAACTTGATAAACGAGTCACGTCTTGCAATACGAGTAGTATGTGACACCCAATGTCACATGACCACAACTGAGCCAATGGCTCTTGAAATTCGCTTTGATGTACGAATGCTTTGGATTAGGAGCGTGTTTCTGGAAGGAATTATGCTCGCAAACCAAGGTAGTACTGTCCGCCATAAATAAGCAGCCTCTGCCTCGTCATCACGGCGGCTACTGTCTTTCTAGTGCTCTCCATGAGCCTGGCTCTGAACTAAATACCTTAGACTAATTTAAGCCTGTGCCACCCAATCAGTTTATTATTGGTGTGACTTCACTGGTGAGGAGACTGATGCTCAGGAAGTTTTATCCATTCCTTTTTTTTTTTTTCCCCTTCAACTGACATTGTCAGCTATGTGCCAGACAGCTGGGGTCTTGTCCTAGAGGTCGGAGGAGCTGCAAAGTCTCTCAGGCGCTAAGCTATGCCTTCCCTCTTCAATCGCCTCCCGTCTGGTGGGTATGCCCCATTCCACGCTAGAGGCCTAGCTGTAGCTAGGCCGGGCCATTATTAGGGGGTCTGGAAAGAGGTTAACATTTGGGAATCATCATTCAACTGAAGGCAGTTTCTATTGTGGCAAATTCAAATGTGGTTTTGGATTCCCATTTGAGGAGTACAACTTCCATTGGATTCCTTTGAGCCCTCACCTTGTGTCTGAGCCTGTGCCTTGCTCTGAGAAACCTGATATGTTGTCTTGATAAGCCACCTCGTATTCTGGTGGTGTTTAAATTGAGGTGCTCTCTGGATCTTGCCAACCCTCATACAACCTCCTTGGTTGTTGTACTTACTTGCCAGCTCCGTATTAGGAGGCCATCTACCTCCCATTCCCCTCAGATGGCCTACTCAGAGCTCAGAGCCATGTGTAAGATCCACTGAGATTTCCAGTCACATGCCAGATAGACACAAACTTAGGGGTCATCCTTGACCCCTGCCTCTCCTTTACTCCCATATGCAATCCACCAAAAATCCCTGTTTAGTCCACCAAAATAGCCCGGTCTTTTTATCTCCTGGTGGAAGTTACTGTCGTCTCTTCCTTGGCTCCTGAGTAGAAAGTCCTCTTCTGAATTACCTGAAGTCAGAGTGACCTAGGCAGTTCTGATAGTTCTCCTCCTTCTCCCCACAGTGCCATGCTCAAACCTTTTGTATATCTTTCTCTTTCTTTCTTTCTTTCTTTCTTTCTTTCTTTTCTTTCTTTCTTTCTTTCTTTCTTTTTCTTTCCTTAGAGAGAGACAGAGTGCTGGCTGGGGAGGAGCAGCGAGAGAGGGAGAGAGAGGGAGAGAAAGAATTCCAGGCAGACTCCAGGCTCCAAACCCACGAACCTCCAGATCATGACCTGAGCCAAAGTGTGATGCTTAACCTACTGAACCATCCAAGCTCCCCCCTCTGTTCTTAAGCCAAAACTCCTTAACTTTTATTGTTGTTGTTGCTATTTGATTTTATCAACAGAAAACTTTAGAATACTTTTAAGTGTATAAAGAAGTCGCAAAGACAGTACCAAGAATTCCCATACCTTCACCCAGCTCCCCTTAATGTTAACACTTCACATGACTATGGTGCCTTTGTCCGGCATAATTAACAAATTAGCATTGGTGCATTAATATTAACTAAACTTCAGACTTTATTAGGGTTTTACTGGGTTTTGCACTAATGTCGTTTTCCTGTTTTAACATCCAGTGCAGGATACCACACTAGATGTGGTATTTTTGATGAAGACAACTATAGAATTTAATGTCCAATCTTGGATATTTTTGAGAAAGGAGACACCGTGGAAAGCAGGTGTAGCACGGTATTGTCCCGGGTCACCTTCTCTAGAATGGCCAGGAGGTGATGCTCCCCCTATCTTCAACCTCATGTCACACCCTCAAGGCCCCCATGCTGAGTGCTCAAGAAATGCCAGCCTTCTGGGGCACCAGGGTGGCTCAGTCGGATAAGCGTCGGACTTCGGCTCAGGGTATGATCTCGTGGTTTCTGGGTTCGAACCCCGCGTTGGGCTCTGTGCTGATGGCTCGGAGCCTGGAGGCGGCTTCGGATTCTGTGTCTCCCTCTCTCTCTCTGCTCCTCCCCTGCTCGTGCTGTCTCTCTTTTTCTCTCAAAAATAAACACTAATAAATAAATTAATTAATAATAAAAAAGAAATGCCAGCCTTCTTTCACTCCTTCTACCTATCTTCCCTCCTTAAATGCTCTTTCCATACTTCTTCACCTAGTCATTAGCCGTGAACCTTCCCTGACCTCCTGCCCTAGGTCAAGTTCCCATTCTCACATTTTCATAGCAGCACACACTTTTCTTTTCTAGCTTGCCAATTGCAATTCTTATTTTTGTGAGACTATTCGCTTGCTACGTATCCTCCTTATTAGAAGGCTCCGTGAGGGAAGGGGCAATGTTTTATTTTGCCTTCCATGGTCTCCGCCACACCGAGAACACAGAGTGGGTATTGGGAGCTCTCTGTTGAATAATTGAATGAATAAACCTCTTTGATCTTATAGTGTCATTCAGCACATGTCATAGTCTCTGAAGGGGAGGCCCCATCTGCCCGGCAGGCATCCCTCTCTCTGAGGCTCTTTCCTAAGCCCTTGCTTCACGACTGGACAGGTCTGATTTTCAGGCTTTGTACGTAGTAGGCACTGGACGCATAGCTGTTTAGTGAACGAATATCTATATTCATACACCTGTCTTTGCACACTATACTAGTCTCGATTCTTTTAGCTGTAAGCAACAAATCCCTATATACTTATTAAAAATAATATGGAAGGGGGAAGTGGTGACACATACATATGGGAAGTGTAAGGGCCGGCTAGTTTCCATTCTGGCCTTGATTCAGGGACTTGGATGAGGCCGCCAGGATGCTCTCTCTCCATGTCTCCGTACTCTGCTTGCCTTTGCGTTGACTCCATTCTCAGGTTTTTGTTGCATGGTGCAAAATGGCCGGTGGTGTTTCAGACTTACAAGGTCCTTAAGAGTCAAAACTCAGAAGATGAAAAAGTTTCATCCTATTAATACCAGTATCCATTCCCCACAGAAGATTCTGATTTGGCCTTGCTTGGGTAACAGACCCAGCCATGAATCCACCTCTGTGGCTGAGGACATGAGTTATTCTAAGCGGCCACTGGGAATGACATACTCACCCCTCTGGAGGGGAGGCCAGGCCATGTGATTCACTGCTCTGGGTGGGAATGGGGAGATGAAGAAGTAGAACTGTTCTCTGTCATCTGTGGCTTCCAGAAGTTTCGCAGTAAGAAATATATGTATATATTCCTTACGTATATAGACGCGTATATATATGGATATATACACGTCTATATATGTTATTATACGTATATACATATTATACGTATATACATATAGACGCGTATATATATGTATATATGTGTGTATATATATATATACACACACAGACGTATATATATGTATATATATATACACAGATGCATATATATATGTGTTTATATATATATGTTAATTTTTTAATGTTTATTTTTTAGAGAAAGATATAGCATGAGTGGAGGAGGAGCAGAGAGAGAGGGAGACACAGCATCTGTGACAGATTCCAGACGCTAAGCTGTCAGCGCAGAGCCCGATGTGGGGCTCAGACTCCTGAACTGTGCGATCATGACCCAAGCTGAAATTGGACGCCTAATTGACTGAGCCACCCAGGCGCCCCATAAGAAATACATTTTTAACCTTCAACATTACTTATTTTTTATTAATTAAAAAAAAATTTAATAATAGCAATTTCTGAAAGAAAACAAGAATGAAAGGTAATGTGGGGTGCCTGGGTGGCGCAGTCGGTTAAGCGACCGACTTCAGCCAGGTCACAATCTCGCGGTCCGTGAGTTCGAGCCCCGCGTCAGGCTCTGGGCTGATGGCTCAGATCCTGGAGCCTGTTTCCAATTCTGTGTCTCCCTCTCTCTCTGCCCCTCCCCCGTTCATGCTCTGTCTCTCTCTGTCCCAAAAAATAAATAAACGTTGAAAAAAAAATTAAAAAAAAAAAGAATGAAAGGTAATGTTAATTTACATGCGGAAATAAAGGACAGTGTTTTTCTATGCAAAGTGCTGATTAGCATCTTTATGGAAAGAAATCATTGAGGTAGTATGCACTAATGGTTTGTCTGGAAATTACCAGCTAGGTCAGTTCTCCCTGGGTACCTTTCAAGCCGTCAACTTTGAATTTAGGAATTGCTGATGTTTGGGCTCAGTGTCCCATATTTTATCTGGTATGTTTTCTCGCAGTTGAAAAAAGAAAAAAAGTTAAAGTGCTCCTGTTTGTTGCATCCCTTTGGAATCAATTTATTTTCAGAACGTCATTAAAAGGAAGTTTTGAAAGGAATCATCTACTAGGTGAGATAGGTTTCTGTTTCGTCGGTAATCATAGACTAGCATGTTATGATTAATTGAATATTCCGGTTAATGTAGAGTTAAAAATATTGTTATAGATTCTCCTTCATTCTCTTTATAGAAATAAGGGCTGAAATGATCGAATCATTAATATGTGATTGGGAGGGACTTTAGACACATGTATGTCCTTTATTTTGAGCATCGAAGTCAGGCGGCTGTGAAAGCATTTTGGATTTTCTCATTGTTTTGATCAGGGGTTGGCAAGTATTTTCTGTAAAGGGTCAGATAGTAAATATTTTAGGCTTTGCAACTCATATGATCTCTATCTTCCCTACTCCAGAGGGCAGACAAGGCTGCCATAGACAATAAGTAAACACATGAAAGTGGCTGTGTTCTAATAAAACTCTGTTTGCGAAAACAGGAAGCAGATGCGTTGGCCCATGGGCTATAGTTTGCAGAACACTGGTTTCGATTCAACGTGAACAGAAATTATGGTTGGTATTTTGTGGTCGTGGTCAAATGTTGTTTAACTGTTTGCTGTTTACCCGGATAGTGTGGCTTAAACAGAGAGCCCTGGAGGAAGAAATAAGCTCAAGGGGTCCTGGGTGTCTATTTTGACTCTAGCCCAATTACTTGGTCCCTCCAAGATGCAAGTTTCTAACGTATAAAATGGAGCTAGCAATAACTATTCTACCAGTCTTAAGGAGCTATTTTGAAAAATCAAATAAGGGAATGTCCCGGAAAAGGGAACTGAAACGTAGAAGTTTCTTGTCACCCTAAGGTGTTATCATTTTACCCTGGTGGCATTGCACTTGCCAAAATATGTGAAGAGAAGAGAAGCAGATGTACAAAAACACTCATCATGTGTGTACCCGATGGGGACCCTGCAAGAAACAGATGGACACTTACATCAAGATAGCTTTTGTAGGCTTTTATGAAGACGCCATTTAGAAAGGCATGGGCCCAATGGGAAGGAACTACAAGGGATAACACCGTGTTTGGGAATGAGCTATCTCGGAGCTTTGCTGGCCTGAGATCGAGAAGGAGGGAGGAATGACAGAGGGCTTCCATGCGACCACTCATGTCCTCTGGTCAAGTGACGCAACTAACAAGACCCTGCGGGGCAAATATCCGGCCCTCAGACTCCTTCCTTTTTACCTCCTGTTGACACCTCCAACTGGTAGGACCCAACCGGAAGCCATTACAGGCAGATCAGAAGCTCAGGGCAGGGCAGAATGACAGTTCCGAGACGAGATGGAACCTTAACTAGGAGCAGTCCAAGAGGACATGCGTATCTTCTCTGCACGCGTACACACAGCTTATCGGTGACATTCTGAGTGCTGCCATTTCTCTCTTCTTTCTTTGCTTGAATGTTTACGTGTTGTACAGTATTATTACCAATGAAACCCATTTTCAAAATTACATGTATTAAAGAGAAGACTTACTCGTACGCATTAGAATACTCTGAAACGAAATACAGTTGGTGAGATTTTTTAAAAAAAATAGCCTGTAGATAAATTGAAAGTTTCGTGCAAAAAGGAAACTGGGTGAAATGTTTCCCAATACTTCTCCTTTACCTTTTCATTGCCTTGGTACTCTCTGTTACTACATATATAATTATATTCACGCTGTAGTGAATGGGAAAGTCTGGTAAAAGTTATAATGGGTTTTTGTAAATGCTTGGCTAACTGTGCAAGCCTCCTCCTCTCTTTTAGTTACTAATAAAAAAAAAATCAGGCAAAAATGTAATTAGTGTGTGTGTTTACATCATTTTATCATATTTATCAAATTATCCCAAACTAAAGTAACTACAGTTTTCAACTAGCTTTTATTTTTTATTGATTTATTTTTATTTAAAAAAATTTTTTTTAATGGTTTTTTATTTATTTTTGAGACAGAGAGAGACAGAGCATGAATGGGGGAGGGGCAGAGAGAGAGGGAGACACAGAATCGGAAGCAGGCTCCAGGCTCTGAGCCATCAGCCCAGAGCCTGACACGGGGCTCGAACTCACGAACCGTGAGATCGTGACCTGAGCCAAAGTCGGACGCTCAACTGACTGAGCCACACAGGCGCCCCTTGATTTATTTTTAAATGATTATTTATTTTGAGAGAGAGAGAGAGAGAGAGGAAGGCGGGGAGAGAAAGAGAAAGAGAGTGAGCTGGGTGGGACAGAGAGAATCCTAGGCAGGCTCCTCATTGTCAGTGCAAAGCACAATTCAGGGCTCAGTTCCACGAACCGTGAGATCAGGACCTGAGTGGAGGTCAAGAGTCAGACACATAACTGACTGAGCCACCCAGGCACTCCTCAATGAGTTCTTAAAAATAAACTCAAGTTTTAAGAGAAAAAACCTATTTTTAAAAGTTCTATATTAAAAACTGGTTTTGGAAATCCTGACAATTTCCATGCCATGGCCCAGGATAAGCCTCTGGCCATATCTGGCTGTCATGCTATTTTTTTGTTCTTGTTGTTTAGAGAGAGAGAAGGCATGTACGAGTGGGGGAGGGGCAGAGAGAGAGGGAGAGAGAAAGTCCTAAACAAGGTCCACGCTCAGCACAGAGTCCAATATGGGACTCCATCTCGTGCCCATGAGATCATGATGTGAGAGGAAATCAAGAGTCCAATGCCCAACCAAACAAGCCACCCAGGCACCCCTGTCTACCATGCCTTTAAGTCTATGCCAGAGTCTAGCATTGGGTGGGAGGCAAAACCTGTCAATTTGGAGGTTCCTTCAAACCTGGAGATAGCAGGAGCCACGGACTGAGGATGGGAATGGTACGCTGGACATCATGGGGTCCTGATTAACCAGAACACAATCATGATTGAGTGTATGTAACCAAGGGAGGAAAGAGGGCTATCACACTTCCACAAAAAGACACAGAAACAAAAATAGTATCTTCCTAGTCAACTCCTAATTTTCAGAACATTCGAATCACCCAGACTCTACATTCCCTGAACATTTTGATTACAGACAATCCCTTGCACATCTGCCTTCCCATTCTTCTTAGCTTGTTAGAGTGAGTTCCAGTTCTATCATTTAGAAAGTATTTCCCTGACCATTGTGATATAAGTAAGGTTGTTATATACATACAGGTCTAAGTACATGGTATAGGTTGATCTCTCTATGTCTTGTTTTAAATAGTAACCATTCTTAGTTATTTGTTTACTTGTTTTTTTTTGTCCTTCTCCCCCACTTGACTGTACATCTGTGACTCATGTCCCATTGTGTCTCTTATATTTAGCTCAGTGCATGATAGAGTGGATGCTCAATAGATATGCTCTTGAATGTGTGGATATTTAATCTACAGGTAGAGGGCCAGTCAGCATGGCAGTCTACTGAACACACATGAGGCTAGAGCAATTGTGAGACTTGCCTGAAGTCTGTCTTAGTAGAGTCTGGAAAGACACTGGGCTTTCTATATTAGCACCTTGCTTTCTTCATTATCATAGACAATGGAGGGTGCTGTTAAAAGTGGCTTGTGGAAAGAATGCATATGTCGCGTCCTAAAATATGCAGTGCCACAAATCATGAGGATTGACACACAGACAAAATCTATGTAAATGAGTCACGGATCAAAGATAAACTTGTTAGGAAAGCAGACTTTCCATGACACCAATCTATACGTTTCTGAGGTTTTCACTGCATTATTCATTTATAGAAAGTGTTTGTGAGTCTTGGCATTTACTTTTAAGAAAAGTGTATAATAGATAGACTTTGGCAAAGATTTTTCAAACATACTCTTTTCTAAGGGCATGATTTAGAACACTTTGGGATAAGACAATTTGGCATACATTATTTGATGGGTTTTGGAATCAAACGCCTATGTTTCAAATTCAGGTGTTTTGTGTTATATAGCCTCCTTAACTCTTGGTTTTATTAAGAGTAAAATTGGAAGGAAAATATGATAAAAATACTTATTTAATTTTTGTTCGTGTGTGTGTGTGTGTGTGTGTGTGATGGGGAGGGAGAGAGAGAGAGGGAAAGAAAACTGAGAAAATCGAGGTACAAGTGCTCAGTGTTTGGCACACTATTTACGATCGGTTAATACTCTTTTGTTTAAGTTTAGTTACATGAAGTGGTTTTCTAAAGCTTTCTATAGACCATCTATTCGTATGAACATATTTCCCTTCCACTCATATCTCTTCTTTTCTTCTTCTGTACTTCACTCCAAAGTACAACCATTACGTGACTCTTTTGGGAGAAGGCAGGCCACTGTCTCAGAAAAGTTAAGACAAAACATGTAGCTTCATAAAGCATACGGGTGCTGGTGGTGGGGTGTGGGTGAGTGAACCATGAGTGATCTCATTCCACGAAGTCTTCTTTTAGATTAATTGTCATCTTAGGAAGTACAGACACCAGCGCCCAGCAGGGATTGCATGTTTTTGATTGATGGCATTCTTCAGCCATTCCCATAACCATCCTCTTCGCTACGTGAGTTATAGGGCCTCTCATGAAACAGGGACAGTCTGTTCCTCCACTCTCTTCAGTCTGAGTTACCCATGTGTTCTTCTCTGGACAAAAGAATGTCAGTGGATATGACTCTTGCAGAGACTTAGGAAAGCTCTCATACGTCTCTGCTTCTCATCTTGTTCCTCTGCATCCCCAGGAGAACATGCCCAGACAGAGTTGAGACACATGATGCAGTCTCCCCAGCTAAAGCCATCCTAGGCAGGCTCACTGATGGCCAGTGGACCCCCCCCCCCGACGTGTAGGTGGGTCCAGCTGAGAACAGAAGAATATCCAGGCTTCACCCCCCTGAAAATTCACGAGCCAAATAAATATTCATTGTTTTAAGCTACTGAGCGTTGGGATAGTTTGTTACTCAGCATTATGGTGGAAATGTAGAACTGATATTGAATATGAGATAAATAGTCTGGAATCCTATGCAGAATCTTCCCAATGGATACCGGATTCTATTATGTCATACCTAAACGGCCTTACGTTGGGTACGGCCCTCTAGACCCCAAACTTGACACTTCTCTCAAAATTGTACTTGTAGTTTTTGAATATAGCATATTACCTCAGTCTTGGGCCCTAGATTCTGCTGCCTGGAAAGATTTCTTCCATTCCCCATGAATTAAATTTCCATTTGTCTCTTGGTTTTCATTTTAGGGATCATTTCCTTTGGAAAACCTACTTAGATTCATTCAAAGAAGGTTAGGTGACTCTCCTCTGAGTGCCCACAGCCCTCTGTGGCTTCACTTTCCTGGTACTTATGATATGTTAGTGTCAGTGCCTGTTTCCTGGCTTTGCTCCCTGGTATCTATGTTCTTAGAGGGCAAAAAACCATGAGCTTCGTCTTTTGTGAACTATTATAGCCCCAGGACAAAGATCAATGTAATTGATAGAAAAGAGAATGCTGTAGGCTCATCTGCAACTTGGCTATGTTCAAAGTGCATAGAACAGGCTTCCACTCTGTGGATCTCCTGTACAGTTTTCACGTAAAGAACAAACACCATCCAGAGTGCTAAAATAAAATTAGAATTTTCGGTTTATAAGTCAATCATCTTAAAAGGGGTCATCGGAATGACATCTGCAAGCTAGCACATGGACTGGGCTTCAACTTCTCTAAGTTAAAGAAGCTGAAAAAGAAAGACCCTGTTTAGAATTTCCTTTACAAAGAGCCACTTCCAACCCTGGGGTATTATTTTAGGCATTGGATGTACAGAGTTAAAAACAAACAAAAAAAAAATGAGGGACACAAGCTTCTTTGCCATAAATATCTGTCTCTACATCACCAGGAGAATTCATGAGTCACAGAGTTAGAAATGCATCATCTTACAGCCATAGGATTTTAGAGATGGAGAAAATGATTAGTACGATCTAACCCTGGGTGTTTTGGAAACTAGTGGAGCACATGTTTGATGCCTTATGTCTACTCTGACCCGCTTCTGCTACAACAATTAGAATTCAACCCCTCCAGGCCTTTCCTTTGGACCCCCTTCCCTTCCGTTTGCTTGAGAATTTAGACCATGAAAATTTGAATTTTTGACCCAACCGTTGAGTTTCCCCTTTCTCACGTTCCAACTAAAGAAAGTAATTTCCCGAAGTTGCGATTGCCTGAGTTAACCCAAATGGTAACGAGAAAAGTAAAATCCAGATCTAGAAACTTGCAGCTTATTCAGTATTTTTTTCACTCTGATGCACTCTCTTTGACCCCTTTCCTCACACATTCCGTTGGGCTGTGCAGAATCTGCATGGCTGGAATGAATACAAGTTGAAGGGGAAGTTAAATCCATCTAAACGTTAAAATGTAGGGGAGATTTAACATCCTTATGTCCTTTGGAATGCTATGGTGCATTCATGGTTCATGTAGCCAGCAAAAGAAAGGTCGGGGTTTAGCTGGTATTCAGCATAAAGTGTGTCATAACATTGACAGGCTATATTTATAGAGTGGTGCTGAAAGATTAAAATAAATATATACCAGTGTGGATCCTCACAAATGTGCACGCTGCAGCTGATAGAGTTAACATCGGTTTTTGAGTTTGTAATTGTTTACACATATGTTGCAAATGGCAGTTTTTCCAAGATATAATAATTTGGCATTTCATCCTGCGGATTTTTTTTTTTTTTTTGGAGGAGGAGAATATAATATCTTTAATATCAGGAGGCCTTGATTTCTAGTGAGGGGAAAAAATTAGGACCTGGCTTTCAATCAAGCAGTTTTATGAGAATTCCATGTCTCCCCACGTCTTTCTAGGCAGCAAATTTTACTCCTCCAAGTGCTTAAGGAATAAATACCTCATGCTCTCTCTTTTCTCGCAAGGGAGCATACTGTGAATCTAAGGTCGTTGGATGTTCAGGATAATCTATTATTTGTACTCCAAATCGGTGCCCCCATTTCTCTTGTCCCTGGCACCCCAGAGGCCCCAAACTCCTGACAAAAAAAGGTTCAATCCCTCTTCCACTTTCTGCTCGTGTCTCCAAAGCTAATGACACGGTTCCTACATTTCTCTTGAGAATAATGGCGTCCACAAGAACGTGTTATCTCGTTTGAGATGATGTTTCTTTTGGTTCAACTGGTATGAACCTCTCAGCACTAAAAGGGTGCGTTGTTATGTCCACTGTAGAGCTCTTTCTGATGAGGTCGTTGACAAAGGAGCACATCTGGTAGCTATTCAGGACAGGTCCATTGGATCCCGCTCCCTACAACACGCACTCAGTGTCTCACACTGTGCACACGTCCTTCTTATCCTCTCCACGTCCCCGCCTCTCTAGGGGACGCTCTTGAAGCGCTGACAGTCTTCAGTTTTCTTCCTTTGCATTGAGTCTTAAGCCTGATCATCCAGGGAGCATTCCTCTTTCTAAGCAGCCGAGTGTATTTCATGCATGTTGTACCTCCGGTAACTTCATCGACATCCAAGAGCTCCTGAGGCCCTTCTCTGGTGTTTTATGTTGGTGATCCCCCCCCCCCCCCCAGGTCAAGTGTCTGCATTGACATTGTAATAATGTTCTGGAGATAACGTTGAAATTGGATATAAATGTGTGATTGTATGGGAGGGCTATGCAGATCAATAGAAAGGGAGTATGATCTTTCATAGGCTATATATATATATATATATACACACATATATATATATATATTCTAAACAATCTCTTTCTAGACTACTTTTCCAACCTAACATCCCAGTTGTTGTTGTTGTTTTATTCTTTCCAATTCTCTATCTATATGTTATTATTCTCCACATTCATTTGCAGGAGGTATTTTGTTTGCCTTTACTCCTGGTACTCCCAAACTAAAATGCCTTTCCTGGATTTTCCACTTATTAAAATATATTTAAATGATGGGGCTCAGTAGATATGAGATGGGCTCATATCCCAGGAGATATGAGCCAACACTGCCTTATGTATCAGTCAGAAATAATGGTTTCCTCCCCTATACACCCACTGTATGCTACTTACATTGCTGGGAGTTTGTTTATCCCATTATGTACGGTTATTTGTGTTGGGTGTATATTCATATTTATAACATACACAATATGTATATATATATACATATATATACACACACATATCTTTAACATTTAATATTACGTATTTATGTTAAAAATGTCTATAATATTATCATGGATTCACACAAGTCCTTAAAACAGGAGACTCTCAAAAACTATTAAACAAATGGATATTTTGTGGCAGGTCATTGAACAAATTATTGTATTTCAAGTCAACTTGATTGGATTATTTATTTTAATGTTTATTTATTTTTTAAAAAACTTTTTTTTAACATTTTATTTATATATGAGAGAGAGAGAGAGAGAGAGAGAGACAGAGACAGAGAGAGAGACAGAGAGACAGAGAGCAAGGGAGCGAGCAGGTGAGGGGCAGAGACAGAGGGAGACACAGAACCCAAAGCAGGCTCCAGGCTCTGAGCTGTCAGCACAAACTGTGAGATCACGACCTGAGCCGAAGTCGGACACCCAACCGACTGAGCCACCCAGGCGCCCCTAATGTTTATTTATTTTTAAGAGAGAGAGAGAGAGAGAGAGAGAGAGAGAGAGAGAGAGAGAAGGGGAGGAGAATAGAAAAAGAGAGACAGAGAATCCTAAGCAGGGTCTGTCCCCCATCCCTTCTAGTCATGCATTAAGTGCATTAAACGATTTTCCCAGGGGAACCTCTGCAGAGCCTGGCAGTCCTGAGACTGGCTGTCAGGTATCCTTACTCTCCACCAGAAACCTCAGAAGAGGTCCAGTGAAACACTGTTTATACAATGAAACAAAGGGTTTCATGGACACACACATTTGGGAGATTCTGGGTTATGCAATGTATAATAGGTTCCTTTGCAGCAGACCTTCTCAGAGCCTTAATTTACTGCACCAAGCAGCTCTGTGAGTCTCCCAGAGGGCAGCACATAACTTCAAAAATTTTTCAGAGTAATTTGTGACTGGGAGTCAGTGTTTCACAAGACTCACTTGGGCTCCGTTGCACCACACTGTGCTTTTTCCTCTAATTTGTACACTACTTCTCTGTACGTTTGGTGAAAAAAGAAGGTGAGATCTCTTTACTGCCAGATGGACTCTAAGCTACCAAGTAGTTATTTCTTTGGGCTTTAACTCTCCCATCCATAAAACAAAGGACCTTGTAAAATGGCTTTCCTCTAAAGATTTCATGTTCTATGCTAAATGTGGTAGATCAGCTGTATGAGGAAGGGAACCATATCAGGATACCTCGGGGTTGAGTTCTGGCTCTGTCACTGTCACTAACAAGCTGACCTTGACATTTTTAATTGAAGCACAATGACATTGAACTGCATGGTCTAGTCCAGAGCAACTTGTTTGATGAGCTGAAGGCTGCATGATGCTACAGAGACTAGACTAGTCCTGAAAAGGTGAAATGAAAAACATAAAGAAATATACAAAATGGTGCATCCAACCTCAGATAAAAGTGAGGCTACTAATGTTTAGAATAATTTGCCTGTGTAATAGGAAAGAAAATGGTGGTGGCCCTTTTTTTTCTGAGAGGGAGGGAAGAAGAAAAGAATACAGGAAATCAAAGGTAGGCGTGTAAATATAAAGGGGAAAAGTCAAGCTGCTGCTGTTTGAGGTGCGTTGGCAACTTTTGGAATTAACTCCTCTTTATCTCCTTTAAAGTCACAAATTTTGCAACATGAAAAGACAAAATAAGAAAGTGTAACACCTTTACGTGATTGAGGTGAAACTCTAACACAATTAAAACATATATTATCAATTCAAATGACTTAGCTGAGAAAAACCAGGCAAATCAATGTCTAAAGTATAAGCTAACAAACTATAGATTTTGCCCAATGCATAATTACTAGTTTTGTGGAATGGATGTTGTTCCCTGATTACAAAGTAGTACTACAATGTTCATTAAAAAGATTAGATGATACAAAAAATAAGAAAATGAAAACTTTGTGTATTCTCATGAATATGCATTGTTAATATTTAGTTATAAATACTTAGGTTTAGTTGTGCCCATTTTAAAATAAATTCTACATATTATGAGTATGCCATTGATAGTACATACTATTAAGATTATTATTATTAAAATTTTTTTAAATGTGTATTTATTTTAGTTTATGTTTTTTTTTAAATTACATTTTTGATCCATGTCGGAGGATTTTTTGTTCATGATAAGGAGTGAAGTAAAGATAGGCTTCAGGGCGCCCGAGTGGCTCAGTTGGTTGAGTGTCAGACTTTATTTAGCTCAGGTCATGATCTCGTGTCAGGATCCCTGGTTCGCAAGTTTGAGCCCCGCATCGGGCTCTGTGTTGACCGCTTGGAGCCTGGAGCCTGCTTCGGATTCTGTGTCTCCCTCTCTCTCTGCCCCTCTCCTGCTCATGCTCTGTCTCTCTCTCTCAAAAATAAATAAAACATTAAAAAAATTAATAAAAAACAGACAAAAGGCCTTTTAGAATAAGGAAACCACATTTTTATGAAGTTAAATCCATCAATATTGTTTTTTACAGCTTCAATTCTCAAAGAAAACTACTTTCTTCTACTAATTTTATGAATGTATATTTTACTTGGTTTTCCAATAATTACTTGTAGTAAAAGGCATGAAAAAGAACTTAACTCTTTTTTTGCCAGTATTTACCAGTTATGTCAGGATCATTTATCCATTTTTCTCCCACTGATTTCACATGCCGTGATTCTTGTACAATAGAGTTTTCTTCTATTCATTGTGTTCTATTTCTGTGCTGTTATTAGAACTTTGAGATTACTATGGATTCATAATATATTTTGATATCTGATTGTGTTAATCATAAATAGCTGATA
This sequence comes from Prionailurus bengalensis, assembly GCF_016509475.1. Lineage (NCBI taxonomy): Eukaryota > Metazoa > Chordata > Mammalia > Carnivora > Felidae > Prionailurus > Prionailurus bengalensis. Next base: position 210,485,975 of record NC_057345.1, on the reverse strand, counting down.
AAGTTCGTCTCACTATATTCCTTTTTTTCTGAATGCTTTTGGCTATTTTCATATTTACTTTTAGATGAATTTCATTATCTTTTTGTTGATCTCAGTATATACATGTATTTGGGCAAGAATAATGCGCATTATTAGATATTGACACTTTAATGTCCTATTGGGCTTTCTGAGATATAATAGGGAAGTTCTTAGAAATAAATAGAAACTTATAGAGGTAAATCTCCTTGCTTTAGTTCAATGATCTGTCTGAAGAAACGCAGAGGACCTTTATAACGTTATTTCTGGTATCTTTGGAGACGTTTTTGAACAAAAAGAAGTCATCTTCTTTTTTTTTTTTAATTTTTTTTTCAACGTTTATTTATTTTTGGGACAGAGAGAGACAGAGCATGAACGGGGGAGGGGCAGAGAGAGAGGGAGACACAGAATCGGAAACAGGCTCCAGGCTCCGAGCCATCAGCCCAGAGCCCGACGCGGGGCTCGAACTCACAGACCGCGAGATCGTGACCTGGCTGAAGTCGGACGCTTAACCGACTGTGCCACCCAGGCGCCCCAAAAAGAAGTCATCTTCTAATTACATGTGTTTCCTAAAATTCCACGACCATCATCACAAAATTTTTAAGACCTATTTGGACATTAACCAAGGGGTATCTGTCTCCAGAGCTGTTAATGAATAGATCAGTTTTTGAAGAGGAACTTGTAACCAGTCCCTTTTGAGGTCTACGAGAGTCAGGAATGTAAGAGAATAGTACATTCACTCCAGCATAACAGCAAGAGTCAGTGTCAAGGACTCTGGGTCGACATATCACAGAATAACACAGACTATTACTAACACTCAGCTTGCATCATGGTCACAGCCTTTCCCCCTCCCTCCTCCCTTGCAGACACATCCCCAATTCACAGCTCTTCTTGTGGTTCAATTTAGTTTGCCTTGTAACACATCTTTCTTATGATAACCACCTTAAATAGAAAAGAAAACACAAAAGCGAGCGAAGGGTTTCATGGAAACTGAATAAAGTCTGGAAGGCCACGTGCCCCAGGGTTAGCAGCATGGTATACTGAAAGAATCATGTCCAACAACCAATATTTGTAGAAACTAATGCCGCCTTTTACTTATTTTCCAAAGAATTTTAAAGTGGACTCAGGAAATAATCCCAAACTCAACTTCTTAAACTCCTTTTTCCTCTGTTCTTCCATTCTCTGAAGCCCAAAGGCTTCTCCAATTCAGTGACACTGAATTGGAAAAACATTCTCACCAACAATGTTTTTTCACTAATAACCTTCCGTGCATAATGTCTGTCTCCTCTTTTCTCATTTTTTTGTACTCACTTTTCTTTTTCTTACTTTTTCATTTCCAGTCCTTTCTATGCTCCTAAGTTTGCATCGTAGGACTATTTTTTTTTTATTGAAGTATCATGGATGTATCACATTATATCAGTGCTTTAATATTTGCGTATATTGCAAAAATGATCACCAACGATAAGTCTGGTTAACACCCATGATTTTATAAGCTAACCAGACTTAACTCATCTTGAAAAAGTAAAGGTTGGGGATAGGAGGAAGGGGTGTGATGAGCAAATACAAGATTCTCCTTGACAGATGGAATGGCAGGGCAGACATAGTTCAAAGCTAAGAAAACTTGCATATTAAATCATTTTGTCACTGTCACATTTGTACAGATTAATAGAATCCTGTCTAAGTCAAGTTGTGCAATTAAGACTGGCATCTGTCGAAGGACAAAGGAATTAATAATTATTGCGATCTTTGATTTAAGGAAAGGATTGAGGTTTTTCTGCAGCACAACTTGGGAAGAAATAAGACAAATAAAAGATAGGAAGAACTTTTAATAGGTATCATTTAGTAAGTGATTACCACATTTGACACCGTGGGCTAAGCACTTTATGTCCCAAACAACAAAACTTTGTGTCAGTATTTGTTCTTAATCCAATTTTTCAAGGACAAAGCAAATAATCTGAGCTTTAATTGAGTTGTGTCAAAGCACAGAACTAGCAAGCGGTGAATCGATCTTTCATTGGATGGTCTCTGGTGCCACATTTATAATGATTCCAATATACGCCAAGATAGGCAGAATACAGTCAAAGTAGGAAATGGAAAAGTAAAAGCAACAGAGAAAAACTGTATACTCTTTCCAGTACAGAAACTGTTTTTAATATATTTTAGTGAAATGAATGAATAAATTCAGAGGCAAATTTCCTAAGCATTCATACTCTTTATTTTATTTTATTTTATTTTATTTTATTTTATTTTATTAATTTTATTATTTATGTTCTAGCTGGTTTTCAGTTCATTTTTTTCATCTCACTATATTTTATGAAGCATTAAAAGCTACCTTAAATTGCATTTGTAAGGATGAACGGTTGTAAACAATTATATACAACTTTGACAAATCACGTGACTCAATTCGTGGAGCATAATTCAGAAGTGTTTACTGTTGCATTATTTCTAATTTTTACATTCCCTTGAACCCTGCTGAAGATGTTTTGCGAATCAAGTGCAATCCACTTAAGGCTCTTCCCCAGAATTTCTGAGAAAATCCCACAGCATGGTAAATTCCCTGTTGGAATAGAAGCTCGTGTTATTCATAATCACATATTTGGGTATAATCAGGTCAATACGTAAGTGACTTTGAATGTGATCTATCGTGTCCCTATTTGCCTTCAAAGGTTCAGCAAAGTCTCTTTTCTCTAGAGACAGTCCAGTCAATATCTATGACTTGCACAAGCCAGAAATGTGACATTTAAGGCACCAAGTGCCATGGAAGTATGGATTCCCTTCTCATTTGCACACTGCACCAAGATTAGCAGTCATAGCAAAGACGACACCAGCGTGAAAAATCCTTCCTCCCGACTGTAGGCTGGACTTAATCTTCCATTAGTTCAATACAAATTATTCCTGAGAAATTCCCCTTGCAATTACCTGATTAGCAATCCCAATCGCTTCTCCCTGTTTCCAAGACCTTGATTAAATGATATCGCCTCCTGATTACTTTATCAAGTCCAGCTACTATGGATTATTGACAGCTCTGTGTTAACGGTCTTGTTTCTTTGGCAAGCCGCCAGGCAAATGGGAAAGCAGCTGTTTCTTGAGATGGGGAGAGGAGAAATGCTGATTGATACAGTCCTTATGGCTCCTGCAAACTGACAGACCAGTAGCTGACCTTGAAGGGCTTTGGTGGCTGTTATGTGTTTGACATCCCTTCGGATCACCAACGATTGACAACTAGATAGCAGGGGTGGTTGATACCCTGATCGAACCCCATCACGTTACAGCTGGTAGGAAGCAGGCATATTGTGGGTTGTTGTGGAGGTCTGCTTGATGGAGGAAATGAACGGCTTTAGCCCACCTCTCACAGTTCTGACTGCGCAGATTGTCCAGAGCTACAAGGCTTAACTTGACTTTTGTCTTACTTTTCTGTGGAGCTGAAATCATGTGGAAAGGCTGCTGAACATGCTGATTCTTATCAAATAGTTCCATACAGCAGGGATGGCTATCTCTTTGTATATCTTACTTACAGACTCATGGAGGCTTTGGCATGTGGCCAGGGATGATTTAAATATACATATATTTCTAAGTTTATTCATTTTTTTTTTTTGAGAGACAGAACATAAGTGGGGAAGAGGCAGAGAGAGAGGGAGACGCAGAATCCGAGGCAGGCTCCAGGCTCTGAGCTGTCAGCACAAAGCCTGATGCGGGGCTTGAACCCATGAACTGTGAGATCATGGCCTGAACTGAAGTCGGACATTTAACTGACTGAGCCACCCAGGCACCCCTAAATATCTTTTTAATCATCCTCCCACCATGATCTTTAAATATAGATTAGTTTTCAGTTGTTTTTTCTTCTCTTTCAAAATATGAAGTTCCTTTTGATGTCTTGTCTTTTCTTTCTTTTTTCATTTTTTTTTTTCCCATTCCAACTGGTCCTTTAATCTGAATCTTGTGGAAGGCAGGTAGGCGAAATGTTCAGAAAGAAGGCATGAGATGAGTGAATATTATTTAAATATAAGGATGTCTGCTTTTCCTTGCACTTCAACTACCTTTTCTCTTTTCTTCTTTTCCTTGTGCTGTTTCTATAAACTTTATTTCAAAACATTTTTGGATTTAAAGAATTAAAGGTAGAGAGTTTCTGCACACCCCACACCCTGTTTCCCTTATTAATAGCCAAGTCAGTATGGAATATTTGTCATAATTAATTAACCAAAATTGATCAATTATTACTAAATAGTTTATTCGGATTTCCTCAGCTTTTACTTAATGCCCTCTTTCTGTCCCAGGATCCCATCCCACATGTCATACCATATCTAGTTACCATGTATCCTTAGGTTTCCCTTGGCTGGGAGTTTCTGTCTTCCTTTGTTTTTGATGACCTTGATGGTGTTGAGGCATACTACTCAGGTAATTTTGTAGACGTCCCCTACCTGTAAAGAGTGATTTTATCGTGAAGAAACCTAACAAACATACCTCAAGCCTGATGAACAAGGTCAACGTCAATCGTTATAAAGCTTGTGGGTAGTATGTGCCCTTGATATGATGTAATGAGAATGGCACTTCATGTCTGTGCTTTCCTTCCCCAAAACCCATTACCCCCATCTAGCCATGAGAAAAGATCTGAGAAATTAAAAGACTTTCTACAAAATACTTGAACAGTGGAACTAACAACCGTCAGGGTCATTAAAAACTAGCTAACTAATTTAATTAATTCATTAATTCATTAATAAGGAGAGAGAATAGACAAGTCTCCTGGACAAAAGAATTTTAAATAATTTATGTAATCCTTCCTATGAAATCATGAATATTTATTTTACACTTTGGGTTAGAGTCCAATACCACTGTATTTATTTTGTTGCTTATATTCTTGCAAATTTAACTCTTGTATCCTTTTGATATATCCCCATCATTATGAATGGTTTATTTATTGATTTATTGATATTTATTTATTTATGTATTTATTTTTGGAGGGGGGTATATTTTACTCTGAAAACATTTTTAGTTGTGGTAAGGTACACGTAACATAGAATATACCATTGTAACCATTTTTACGTGTGTACCTGTGTAGAGTTAGGTATATTCACATTGCTGTGCAACCAATCTCCAGAACTTTTCATTTTGCAAGACAGAAACTCTATGTCCATTAAACAACTATTCCCTCTTTCTTCTTTCTCCAGCCCCTGGCAACCACCATTTTCTTTTGACTTTTATGACTTTGACTACTCTAGATGTCACATATATTATGCCAATAGTATCATGCAGTATTTGTCTTTTAGTGACTGGTATGTTTCACTTAGCATATTACACTCAAGTTTGATCTACGCTGTCGTAGCGTGGGTAATTTTCTTTCTTGTTAAGGCCGAGTAATATTCTCCTGTGTGTATATGCCAAATTTTGTTTATCTATTCATCCATCAGTGGATACTTGGGTTACTTCCACCTTTTGGCTATCGTGAACAAACCTGCTATGAACATGAGTGTACAGATTTCTCTTCCAGACCCTACTTTCAATTACTTTGGATCTATGACCAGAAGTGAAATTGCTGGATCATATGGTAATCCTATTTCTTCTTTTATATTTGTTATTATTATTATCATTATTATTAGTTTAAGGAACTCCCATATTGTTTTCCATAGTGGCTACCCCATTTTACATTCCCATCAATAGAGAGCACAAGGGTTACCATTTCTGTACATCCTTGCCAAACTTGTTATTTTCTGTTTTTGTTTTTGTGTTTAGTTTTATTTATTTTTTTGTTATTTGATAGTAGTCATCCTAATGAATGTGAGATGATATCTCATTGTGGTTTTGATTTGCATTGTGCTAATGATTAGCATGTTTATTGGATATTTGTATATCTGTTTAGGGAAACCTTTACAAATTCTGGGTATTAATCATTTATCACATATATATGACTTGAGCAGAATTTGTCCCTTTCCATGGGCTACCTTTTCAGTCTGTTGACTGTGTCCTTTGATGTACCGTCATTTTAAATTTTGCTGTGGTCTAACGTATCTATCTTTACTTGTGTTGCCCATGTTTTTGGTATCATATCCAAAAAATCATTGTCAATCCAACATTATGAATTTTTCCCCTATATTTTCTTCTAAGGTACTTATAGTCCTAGCTGTTATATTTAGCTCTTTGATCTATTTTGAGTTGATTATTATATATAGTGTAAGGTAATGATCCAACTTCACTTTTTTGCATGTATATATGCAGTTTTCCAACATGATTTACTAAAAAGACTGTCCTTTTCCCATTGAATGGCCTTGGGACCCTTGTCAAAAATAATTTGACCATATATGTCAGGCCTTATTTCTAGGCTATTTTTTTTCTATTTCTTTGGTCAATATGTTTGTCTTTATGGCAGTGCCACAAAGTTGTTTTGACAACTGTAGCTTGGTAAATACGTTTTGAAATCAAGAAGTGTGATAGCTCCAACTCTGTGCTTTTTCAACTTTGGCTATTCCATATGAGTTCTACCGTAGATTTTTCTATTCAGCAAAAAAACATCATTGGGATTTTGATAGGTATTGCATTAAATCTGTAGATCACTTTGACATCTTAACAATATTGACATCTTAACAATATTAAGTCTTTCAATCCATGAACATGGGATATCTTTCCATTTATTTGCATCTTCTTACTTTCTTTTAGCAATGTTTTGTAGTTTTCAGGGTATACGTCTTTTGTCTCCTTGGTTAAATTTATCCTAAGAATTTAATTCTTTTAATTCTATTGTAAATTGAATTCTTTTCCTCGATTTTATTTTAGATAGTTCTTTGTTAGTGTATAGAAATATGCTGATTTTTGTGTCTAATAACATTGAATTCTAATTTAACTCATAGCTTCAGAAAACAAGTATAGAATTTTAAGGTCTATTTTGGGACCTATTAGTTTACCTGAAGAAGAATTTATAACCTCAGTATTTGGAGTTCAGGTTTCTTTCACTCACATATGTGACTCAGCAGCTAATTTATTTGAGTGGGTTTTTGATTTAAGGACTTTCCCTCTTAAACCACCTTGCTTTCATTCTCATGAGAGTGGATATGCTTGTCCTTGTGGGTAATGGGGAAAAGAAGAGACAAGATTAGTTTCATCTTGCGGGGCAGATTTCCTGAGACAGCGATGGCATCACTGCTACTGACAGGAAGCCTTGTGTCATATGAGCCAATTAGAATTTACTTAGTTGCTAGGAATATGGTTTTGAGGCTAGAGAACTCTGGTTTCACTCTAACTCCAAGATTTGCTAGCTGAGAAAACTTGCCGAATTACTTACTATCACGAAGCCTTAATATTATTATTTATTGAAATAGTGAAAATGCCAATACCTACCTCCTAAAACTCTTATGTGCATGACTCTTAGCACAAGCATGTGGAGAACAATGCATTGCATTAATTGGTGTCACGTTTCTTGCCTGATCCATTTCCAGGTAATGCAATAAATTTAATGTTTAACACTAGAGTTTTTTGACTTCACTATTACCGAGTGCAGGTGAAAGAAATACTGTTGGCAACTGGAAAATACAGCAGTACTAGTGGTTTTCTTGTGAGGGTGGTGGAAACGATTTGCACCGGAAGACGTGACCAGGTAGACACGTTTCCTAGTCTTACCTTTTTACTTGGAAGTTGGTTGAGAAAGATCAGCCGAGGCAAGGGAGCCCAACAAGGGCACCGCATGTCACAGGGGACAGAACGTGATGTGTGGGGCAGCATTCATCATCTATGATGACTAGAAATTCAGATACCAAATTTCACAACCTGGCTCCAGTCCAACCCTCCTGAACGCGTGCCTGAATCCAAATAGCATCGTTAACGAGAAAAGCACAGCAAAACTGTGAAATGTGCAGTTTAATGAACTTCCCAAATATAGGGCCTCAAAAAACCCAGCTCTAAATGAAATAAATAAACGTGTGCTAAATGAAACTCTATCTTCCAACACTCTGAGAGCCACTTGTCCAGAAGTCCTCCTACAGCAAATATGCTTGGGATTTTCTTAGCAAATGTGTATCACTTCAGATGAAAATAGTTGAAATGGAAACAAGTGGGCAAAAAAGGAGAATTAGAGAAGTGAACAGATGGTGTGTAAGAATAATGATGATCCAATTGCACCATCTTATAAATGAGCTATCACAGAATCTCGGAGGAGCTTCTGGCCAAACACTTGAACATAATGGAGAAAAGCCCTGCTTGTATCTCCCCTCCTATTTTTTTTCTTTCACCATTTAAGAAAGTTGCAAACAAATGAAGCAAATGACACAGAGTGTAACACGGAATACCTACTCACGCAACGCAAATCCCTCGTAATGTCCTCGGCTGGAAATTTAAAAAGTCTAGGTGGCCCTGGGTCAGAATGAGATGTTTAGACATGGTTTCTGTGGAACTCACAGCATAAAGGGTTCCTGGTCTCTCAGGCAAGCCATGAATTTCACCTCCCTCTGTGGCGGTATGTTCTTCTGGCATCTTTTCTAATTTCCTCAACTTGTTGGTGGAAATCGCTTCAAACCACTTTGTTATCTCTCTCAGATGTTCTCACTGAAACCGAAATAGATAGGTCACCTGCCATCATTTAACAGTTGTTAAGAGCACTTCTGTGAGAACTTCGGAACGTAATTTTGCATTCAGTCCCAGTCCTTTCTGCGAGGTTGAAACACTAGCAGGAGTATTTGCAAGAGCCCCGAGATTATTTTATTAGTTTGAACATCAAATTAACCTCCGTTCTGCTCAGCAAATATTTCCAGAACATCTACAGCCATCGTTAGACCTGAGCTATGCAGCAGGTCCGCACATTCTCGGGGGAACACTGAAATTTGCATGCGTAGACGAATCTGTTGAGCCTAAACCGTTCACACCAGCAAGGGTCAAGGGGAGATATCAATGCTTATTTACAGCTGAGTCTTTAGTTATAAGCACTGACACAATCAGCTGCCTGCAATATTTAAGGATGAATTCGGAGAATTGCTGCAAAAAAGTGTTTCTCAACTTTAGTGTTACTGAGCTCGTGGTTCGGTTCTTTGGTGGAGGGAGCTATCCTGTGCATCGGAGGATGCTTATTAGCGTTATTGGCCCCTACAAACTGGATGCTAATAGCACACCCTCACATTGGAAACAACCAGAATTGTCTCCTGAATTTTCCACATGTCTCCCAAGGGGCAAAATCAGCCCTGGTTGAGATGCTGCTGTAAAATATGCATCCGTGTTCCTCAAAGAGTTTCGATTCAGTGGGAAAAGAAATAGCACACATATTAAGTGGTTAAGTCAATAACAGTGCTAAGATGATCCGAGGCAGAGTGGGCCAGACCAAACGCGCTGTGAAACTTGAGAAGCAATCCTTAAGTCAACTGAATTGGTTTCTTACTCGGAGGACATCTGATAGCCCCCCTTCGCAGAACTCTCATTCCGTAAATACGTTTTCATTCTCATAAAATTGTCATCAACTGTTTTCAGTATTACCCATTGATTAACAATTACCTTTCAGATGGTATTGAGTAAGTAGAATTATGGTACCAGGGTTTCTAGCCAAATCGTCAGTTTGTTGTATGATGTCTTTGATTTTCTGCCTATGCTATTTTTTTTCCCCAAAATTCTGAGTTGTGAATCCAAGTAACATAAATTGGTGGTAGTACATATGGTACCTCTCTTTGATTGGAAATGATAACGTCAAATGTCTACTATTAAAGGAAATAGCTCGTAGAGTCTAGAGCTCATGCCAAGAAAATAGTGAGTAGTCACTGACATCAGTGACGTTCCATCAGCACGATTATGCATTATTCATCCATTAAACATTTATTGAGGATTTCTCATGGCCGACATTGTCCTTCTGACCCTCCTTGTACTTTGAGGGCAGAGTCTTGCCCTTGTGAAAGATGGAGACCGTAAGACACCCGATTCCTTGTATGCTGAGAAAATAAGGCATACGATGCACACTTGAGTCCCTGAAAGGAAACGGCAAGACTGGTGGATGTTAAGATTTCTGGGAACATTTTTGACTCCATGGTGGATCAACAACAACAACAGCAAGTGTTAGAAGTAACTCTCTTCTCTTTGGTCATGGTTTTGTGAGGATGTAATGTCTGGAGCTGCAGCAGCCGTCTTAGCGTGATGAGGAGACAGCCAGAGAAGGACAGCAATACTTGTCGAATGGCAGAAATGAAAAATCAACAGCCCAACGTCCTTGGTGACATAACCGAATGGCTGAATTATTTAATTCTGTTTTTGCCTGCCATCATACTTCTTGTCAGGGAAGATTATTGATGTGCTTGTAGGAAAAGCCTCCATTGGCAAGATTTTCTGTGAATTGCAACTAATTTTTTTTTCAGATAATATTTTCTACTATTTTCAAGATGCAACGTGGGTGAAATTAAAAACCAACCAAACAAACAAACATAATGACACATCCTATCGTCAAAACTTGCATTTAGACATTGTTATGGCCATTCTGTTTCCACAATTAATGAGTATGTCTTCAGAGTAACCCTCAACCTCGAGTGGACACAGAGAACACAACATTTTGTCAACTTGATCCTATTGTATTTATTACAGGTTGAGTTGTGTTCCTTCAAGTTGGCATATCGAAGTCCTAACACCCAGTGATTCAGAATGTGACCTTATTTGGCGATAAGGTGCTTACAGGAGTCATCAAGTGAAAGGGAAGTCACCAGGTTGGGCCTTAGTCCAATTTTACTGATGTCCTTATAAAAAGGGGAAGTGTGGATGCAGCAAAACACAAGAAGAAAGAAGAGAAGACCATGTGAAGAGACAGAGAGAAAAGAAAGTTGTCTAGAAGCCAACAAGAGAGATCTGGAACAGCTCCTTCCCTCACAACCCTCAGAAGGAAACAGCCCTGCTGGCCCATTGATTTTAGATTTCTAGCCTCCAGAGGTGTGAGGTAATATGCATATGCTGCTTAAACCACCCCCTTTGTGGTGGTTTGCACCACGATGTGTGGTGGCACATTCTTTTGGCTCTGCTTTCAAAGTTTCTCACTCCCTCCACAGCCACAACCCTAGTCAACATCACGAAGAGCTGGTCTCTTTGACCATTGCAGCCTCTATCGGAGTAAGCAGATTAATTGTGTTAAAATATAAGATGGGTCATGTCATGATCCTGTTCAAAATCTCCAGTGCCTTCCATAAGACTCAGGTGAAAACCAAAGTTACTGACAACACCCTATTGCTTTTCTCTTACTATGCTTTCACTTGGCTGGGGCCATGATGGCATGTTGGTTGTTCTTTGAGCTTCCGGGCATTTGCCTTTGAACTTGTTCTTTTGCTTGAATAATTGTATCTCCCAGATATTTGCTTGACTCCTTCTTGCCTCCTTCAGATAATTCATTGGGAGAAAATCTAATTTTTAAATGAGATGTTTTCTGACTATTTATTTATGTATGTATTTGTTAAATGTTTGTGTTTTTTTTTTATTTTTTTTAACGTTTATTTATTTTTGAGACAGAGAGAGACAGAGCATGAACGGGGGAGGGTCAGAGAGAGGGAGACACAGAATCTGAAACAGGCTCCAGGCTCTGAGCTGTCAGCACAGAGCCTGACGTGGGGCTCGAACTCACGGACCGCGAGATCATGACCTGAGCCGAAGTCGGCTGCCTAACCGACTGAGCCACCCAGGAGCCCCTAAATGTTTGTTTTTAGATATCATGAGCAGTCGGGGGTGGGGGGGGTGGAGGAAGAGAGAGAAGGGGACAGGGGATCCAAAGTGGGCTCTGTGCTGACAGCAGCAAGCCCAGTGCGGGTCTTGAACTCACGAACCATAAGATCATGACCTGAGCCAAAGCTGGGTATTCAACTGACTGAGCCATCCAGGTGCCCCAATGACTACCTATTTAAATGTGCACCTGTTTCCCTCTCCTAAGCCTAGGCAAATCTCACTTCCTTCCTGAATTATTATTTGGTCTAGTAGCATTTGTTGCCATTTATTGTTTTCTTTTTCCCCTTATTTTTGTAAAAAAAAAATCAATGTCTCTTATTATAATGCAGTATTTACAGAGGCAAGGGTTTGTTTGTTTTTTTCTACTTTGCTTACATGCTTTGTCTCTAGTGCCTGTAGTAGTCCTAAGAAACACAGATACTTAAAAACTATTTGTACGATAAACACATGACTGAACAAGAACTCACGTTACCACCATTTATTACAAAACTAGGAGTTCCAGGAAGTTTGGAATCATCAAAAAATTCTTATGCTTTGTAGCATGTTAATCGTAGCTTTGAAGATTAAAATTCCTTGCAGGATATGCATGGTGCTTTAATGCCAGTGAATAAGTAATTAAGTGCTTACTATGTAAATCTCTGTCACATAAGCTCACAGCACCAAATTTAAGACATATTAGGAGCTTAGAAAAGTTTTGTTTAGGGAGTGAAACCAAAAGCACTATGCTTTGTTACCTTAAATATGACTCCGTGACTCTCTGAGTGGCTCAAATAAATGAACCTGATTATTCTTATTGTTTTTCCCCTTTATTTAGGGCTTGTTCCCAGCACCATGGTTTTGAAAGTTATCTGGGTGGAGAGCTACCTTAGTAAATAGTTTCCAATCTTTCTTGATGCAAATAACAGACTTAACTTTTGTTGCTACATAGTTATAATCTCACTGGAGGAGGTAACATAAAGTAAATCTGTTTCTACTTTAGATTCTTCCAATAACGTGAGTGTTTGAGACCCCTCTGAACAGAACATGAATGACAATATCTTCCTTTGATTTCTAGAAGATACAATATATAGACATATTTAACATATCAACTGTAAACATTTTGTATAAAAGCTGCATATGTACCTTTTTTATCTGTTTTATGCTTGATAGAGATTTAGACACTGTGATTTTCAGCTGTGTCAATTACCCGGAATCAACCAGCAGAGGGAATTTCCTGGGGAATTCTGAGCATGGTCATGAACTCAGGTTAGTTTACATGCAAACCATCAAACACAGGTGCTTTTAAATTTTTATTTATATATTTTTTAAAAGAACTTGTAGGATCAGAAAATCTACAAGGGCCTATCCTCACGCCTGAGTTTAAATCATACCTTAAGAAAAAAATCTATACCTCACTTATGTCATTCTTGGAAAGGTACGTTTATTTTGTTGTTGTTTAGTTCTTAGTGGATACGGGTGGGCAATGTCATAAGGAGGAAAAAAGAAAAACATATTTCAAGGTTATATGCCAAACACAAAAGCAAACTTGTAAACTACAGACTTCTGGCAACTAACAGCCCTAGAAATTCTTGCCAAATATCTTGGTTGTTTTTTTTTTTAATTTTTTTAATGTTTATTTCTGAGACAGAGAGACAGAACATGGATGGGGGAGGGGCAGAGAGAGGAAGACACAGAATCCGAAGCAGCTCCGGGCTCTGAGCTGTCAGCACAGAGCCGGACTCAGGGCTTGAACTCACAAACCATGAGATCATGACCTGAGCCGAAGCCGGTTGCTCAACTGACTGAGCCACCCAGGTGTCCCTCTGGCCAGATACCTTGTAATGAAAAATATTGCAACTCTTTTTAAGTAAATCTCTATAGAGTCTTAAAGAAGAGCTCTTTGAGAATGTCTCTCCTCTCTCTAATACGTAATTTCAATACCATGCCTTTTGTGTGATAATTAGTAACGCAGGGGCAACCATTCCCTTTAATTTTTTCTACAGGCTGTTGCCAGACTAGTCATCTTCAAACCCAGTTGCTCTCAAACCTTCAATAGCTCCCCATTGCTTACAGAATACAATCCAAACTTCTTAGCTTGGTACACTTGACCATGCAGTTCGGATCCCCAAGAAGCGACTATGAGATGAGGGTTCTTGTGCTAGTAAAGGATCAAGGAGATGTTCCCAGCAGAAACCAGTAAGGAAGAGAGGGAAGCGGAGGAGGGCCAAATGAAGAAACTAAGGACAGATGTGCTTTAGGCTCACATCTAGCCTCCACCGGATCCCACGGGAGCTCTGGAGTACGAATGCGGTCGGGGTTTACCCATCTGGAGGGCAAGGAGACTGCCTCTTTTCCTTTGTCTCAGCAGCTCCAGGCCACCTTGGGTGGAGCAGGTTGCAGGTCCCAGGCATCACCCGCTGAGGCAGCTCCCTTCAGGCACGGGTGATTTGCAAAGAATGGTATGGCTATGAGCCTTTGTCACAACACTTGAGGCAGCTGGGGGTCCGGGTGCACCAGCCCAGGGAAGGGATTCTGGGGCACTAATAGGAACCAGGACATAGGCTTCTATGACCTGGCTTCCATCTTTTATAACATCCGCCCCATTTATCATCATGTGACGATACGACCCTTCACAGTTCCAAGACGAAGCCCGCAGAATCCACCCCCACTCCTCCTGAAACTAGCCCACGGATTAACTCTGGGGCCTGCCGCAGGGATTGTTGTGTACACGAGTGAACTCAATCCCCCTGTTGGAATCTTTTTTGTTGGGTATTTTGTTCTTTGCTGCCGAAGGCACCTTGCACTCCCTTTTGTAGCGCTTTCTGGTTAAGAGCTGGATTAGAGAATGTGGTAAAACCTAAGATTATGAGGGGTTTTTCATTCTTACTTTTCTGAAGTGACAGAAGCTGGACCCATCCAGCTGGGTGGATGTGGATTATTGGGCCAATTTCATACAGGAAGGAAAAGAAAGGAGAAGGGATCCAGCTTCTATGCCAAGCAGAAATGGGAAGCTCCATAGTGCCACCAGCGAGGGCTCCAAGCGGTCTTCTGTGCTCTAACACAGGCAAGCAGAGAGGGACTGGCAGTGGAAGGTCCTCTCATAGGGGCACCTGGGTGGCTCAGTCAGTTGGGCGTCCGACTTCGGCTCAGGTCATGATCTCGTGGTCCGTGAGTTCGAGCCCCGCGTCGGGCTCTGTGCTGACAGCTCAGAGCCTGGAACCTGCTTCCGATTCTGTGTCCCCCTCTCTCTGCCCCTCCCCTGCTCATGCTCTGTCTCTCTCTGTCTCAAAAATAAACATTAAAATTTTTTTTTTAAAAAAAGCACACTGACTCTGCCCATTAGGGCAATTGCTCTGATAAAGGCATATTCTACCCCATATGCTTGCTTCCTCCCTGGGAGAAGTAAGTCGGAGTGAGAAGAGAGCTACAGTGAGTGTCTGTAACACTCTCCAAGAGGGAAGAGTATTTTATGTTTCCCCTCTTTGGCCAGGAAATAGAATATACAGTGAGAAAGAAAGAGAGTCTCCTGTGACAATTAATAATGGTAATAATAATTATAAGCCTGTACCGTGTAAGACACATTTTGCTAAGAGCTTTATGTGCATTAACTCCACCGAAATTCAAAATAACTTCAGAAATCTGCTGCTTTGTTTTCCTCTCTGATTTTCCTTTACGTTCTCTTCTCTTAAAGTTTCCTCTCTTTTGTTCAGGCCTGTACAAAATCCACCAATATTCAGCTCATGTACGTCTTTGATAGATTCACAAGAAGCAAAGTCGTCTTTGACTGCAGGGCTCTACCGACCTCTCCTCTTGCTTTTGTGTACGTGGAAAGGGAAGATGGGAAATTGGAATAAGAGTGATGGGTGCTGTAGCTACTGATGAAAAAAAGAATCTTTTTTTCTCTTCCAAGCACTTCACATTTGGGGACGTTTTTATTATGTCATACGGGCATGCAAGCTACTTAAAACATTTTATACAGACCACACTAAAACATGTGCCGTGGGAAACATTTGCTATTTCGTAGAGCCTGCAGTTGGACCTGCAACAAAGTCTAGAAAAAAACATATGTGAGATTATTCTTGCAGAACATTTCCCATGAGATATTAATAGATGTTCTCTGTAAGAGTTCTTTCGTCAAATAAATTGAAGAGTGTTCTGGATTCCACTAGATTAAGGGATTTTCCTTCCTCGACAACTGTTCTAGACTTTTAACACATTTATCTTCAACTTTCCAGGAACAGGAGACTGTCCAAAGAGTTGCTCAGTTGTGTCTGACCGTAAGTTCTGTTTGGTGAGGAACGGCTACTAACATTTCTGGAATGAGTGGTCTTTGGAAGATACCTTGGGAAGTGGTTCTGCAGCAGACAGGAATAATTTTCCTCAGGAAAATTCCCTATTTCCATATACCCATAATCTGATTACTAACATCCCAACACGTGCATTTACTATCATCAGAAGTCCTGCCTCAATCACACTGGCTCATGGAGATGTGGACATGAAAATATTGCTCTATTTTCACATTTTCTATCGTTAAGACCACTTACACTGACCTTACTTTTTTTGTTTGTTTATTTTGTTCCTGTTGTTAGTCCCTCATTTTCTTGTCTTCAGGTTAACCAATCAAGACCATCCAAATGTGTCAAACAGGTACTATAATAGACATGAGAATAATATGTTTTTTTTAAAAATATGAAATTTATTGTCAAATTGGTTTCCATACAACACCTAGTGCTCATCCCAACAGGTGCCCTCCTCAGTGCCCATCACCCACCCTCCCCTCCCTCCCACCCCCCATCAGCCCTCAGTTTGTTGTCACTTTTTAAGAGTCTTTTAATAATATGTTTTTTAATGTGAATTAAACTCTAATACAAGAAAGAGAAAAACATAAAACCAACAATCAGAAATAGTATAACTTATTGTGAACGACAAGGAATTAACCTTTCTCTGTTCTTTCTTAGAAGTCCTTTTCCTTTATCAGTAACAAATTAAGATCAAATAGTCCCAATATTAATACAAGATTTGACATACGTTAGAGTAGTATAAGAGCATAATAATTCATATAATTTATTATTCATAATTCACAAGACTCCAAGATAAGGACAGCTCGATTATTTATATTCCTAATTTATTAAGCAGGTAGGCAGATGCTTACAATGCAGAAAAAAACCCATTACAATGTCGGTCATGTGAAGATAAGAAACAAGGACCAAGAGAATAAAGAAAAATGTATATGAAATCGCAAAATACACAATGTAAGGGGTAAAAAGTTGATTTTCTTTTTGGGTAACAACTCGCAAAATATCTTCTGTAGCTTTACTGCTATTTGTGCCTTGTATGGTAAAAACTCAGAAAGCCGTACTCTGAAAGTTACATGAGAGAATCCACAAAGATGTGGGCATCAAAAAATACCAGAAAGGTAATAGGAAAAGTACTGAGTATAGAATCAAAATAAGGAGGTTCTAGACCTGACATTATCAGAGAGAGAGGTGTGTGCTCTTGGAAGAAGGTTAAAGGCTGCTGGATTATTATTAAGGCCAAAGCTTTCCCTACACGTTTGTCATTACCTTAAAGATATTTGAAAACGACTTACTAGTTGCTAAATGTTTTGGTCGGTGTAACTTTGCCATATTTATCTTTGTTTGGTCTTCCTGGAGAATGACGTAATTACATGTTAAACATAACTAATTGGATATCTCAAAAGATACGTGGAAGAAAACGAACGACTGGAGAGGGGAGTGACATAAAAGACGAGATGGATGTTTGGTTATGTAGCTTGTGAGTTTTTAAAAAATTTGTTTTAATGCTTATTTGTTTTTGAGAGAGAATCAGAGCACAAGCGGGGGAGGGGCAGAGAGAGAGAGGGAGACAGAATCTGAAGCAGGTTCCAGGCTTTGAGCTGGCAGCACAGAGCCCGATGCTGGGCTCGAACTCACAGACCACAAGATCATGACCTGAGCCGAAGTCAGACGCTCAACCGACTGAGCCACCCAGGCGCCCCTTGTGGCTTGTGATTTCTTCTGTGTCTCAGTTTAGGAAAAGTTGCTTCAGTCCAGTTTGGCTCGAAATGTTCTTGACAAAGCCCTCGATGACGTAGATCCTGCTGGGGCGTGGACATCGAAAGGAGGTGTCTTTGGATGCTCTTATGTTCCATCCGAGTGGCCAACACTGCTGACCTGCGCACTGGCTCCGAAGACGTCTTTTTGTACCAGGCAGGACTGTCTTCCGTAAACGGAGTCTTGGCCTTTCCCCCAAATCCTTGAGAAGGAATATCTGGAGGAGGGGCTGGGGGTTGCTTTTCCTCTCAAATCTATAGTAATTCATGTTTTATTTATAATCACTCTGAAAATCTAATTTTTGGAGACTTAATGTTGGCCCTGTGACTGGGTAAGTGACACATGATCACAAACAGAGCAGCTTAACACGTATTTATCTTCTCACGGTTTCCGAGTCTGCGGTTCGGGCACCGGTTCCCTGCTCAGAGCCTCAGAACGCAGTTATGTCCCTTTCTGAGGGCTCTAGGGAGAAATTCATTTCCAGGCTCATTCAGGTTGTTGATTGAATTCAGAGCCATGCAGCTGTTGGCTGAACGTTTTTCTCAGCTTCTGGAGGCCACCTGCACTGGGAAGGCTTGCGGCTTCCTTCAAGCCAGCAATGGAGGATGGAGAAATCCTTTTCACACTTGTAATTTCTCTGGCTTCCCTTTTGCCTGATCTCACCAGCCTTCCTCTTCTGCAACATCTGTCTCCTGACTCCAGGCAGAGAAACTTCTCTGCTTTTAAGGATTCGCATGGTTAGACTGGGCTCACGTGGATATTCCAAGGTCATCCCCTTATCGTACGGTTCATAACCTCAATTACAACTGGGAAGTCCCTTCACGATAGTACCTAGATTCGGGTCGCAAAGCCAGGCGATGCGGATTTGGGGATCAGTGTGAATTTTAATGCTTATATGTGAATGCAAACTTAAATGTCATTTTCCTTTCCCACCGATTCATTCATTTACTCATTTAGCGATTTCTGGAAAGCTTATTTCTTATTTTCCGGGCACTAATCTGGGCACTGAGAATACAGTAACAAGTGACACGAGACTTGTGTTAGGCGATACGGTAACCACTGACCACATATATGGCTATCACAAGGTTGATCGTGGCTAATGAGACTAAGGAACTCAATTTCAATCTTGCTGTAATGAATTCAGATTTAAATTTTGGACACCTGGGTGGCTCAGTTGGTTGGGCGTCCGACGTCGGCTCAGGTCACCATCTCACGGTGTGTGAGTTTAAGCCCCACGTCGGGCTCTGCGCTGACAGTTCAGAGCCTGGAGCCTGCTTTGGATTCTGTGTCTCCCTCTCTCTCTGCCCTTCCCCCGCTCGCACATTGTCTCTCTCTCTCTCAAAAATGAATAAACGTGAAAAAACTTTAAAAAATAAAAATAAATAAAATTTAAATTTAAATAGTTTTGTATTTGGTGGCTCCCATAGTGACAGCACAGATAGAATGTGGTTTTTTTTTTAAATTTTTTTTTCAACGTTTATTTATTTATTTTTAAGACAGAGAGAGACAGCATGAACGGGGGGGGGGGGGGGATCAGAGAGAGAGGGAGACACAGAATCGGAAGCAGGCTCCAGGCTCCGAGCCATCAGCCCAGAAGAGCCTGACGCGGGGCTTGAACTCACGGACCGAGAGATCGTGACCTGGCTGAAGTCGGACGCTTAACCGACTGCGCCACCCAGGCGCCCCTAGAATGTCTTGATCATAGCAGAAAGTTCTCCTGGCAGGGCTGTGCTAGACAGATGAAGTCCTTGCCCTCTGACAGTTTACACTCTAGTGTGGAGTTGACAATTTTTTTTTTTTTTTCTGGAAAGGGCTGAGTAGTAAATATTTTAATCTGTATGGGCCAAATGGTTTCTGTTTTAACTACTCGACTTCGCCACTGTATCTGAAAACTGCCATAGAGGCATGGTAAAGGACTGAACGCAGCTCTGTCTTTCAATAAAAGGTTATTGGCAAGAATAGGTAATGAGGAAGTTTATCCCGTGGGCTATAGTTTGCACATCCCAGTTCTCGAGGATGATACCCGTTCATTCATCGCCTAGCTTGTCGAGTTTTCTCCACTTTGGCTCTGATCTTCGCTTTTGCCGCTAGACCTAGCATTCTAACATCATTTTATTCAGCATCCCATGGGGTTTCTGCCCTTATCGGTGCGCAAAGGATGCCATAACTAAATACCACAGACTGGGTGGTGCAAACAACAAAGTTATTTTCTCAGTCCTGAAGTCCAATATCAAGGGGTTGGCAGGTTTGGTTTCTTCTGCGGTCCCTTTCCTTGACTGGCAGAGGGCCACCTGCTCCGTGCGTGCTCACCTGCTCATTCCTCTGTGGGTGCTCTTTCCTGGTGTCTCTCTACATGTAAGATTTCCTCTTATAAGGACAGTAGTCAGCTTGGATTCGGGCCCATCCTAATGGTCTCATTTTAACTTTGTTACTTCTTCAAAGGTCTTATTTCCACATACGGTTATATTCTGAGGTTCTGGTTGTTAAGGCTTCAACATATGAATTTGGGGTATATAATTCACCCCCTAGCAAGTCTTAAGTTTTAAATATACTGCTTTTAAGCCTGCCCCAAATTAGAACCGCTAGAGAGCTAAAAACAAACAAACAAACAAACAAGCACATCTCTAGGACTTTTTTAAAAGATTCATTGAGTGAATTTGGGGTGTGGTCTGGGAATTTAGATTTTTAAAGTTCCCTGGATAAGAGTGGTGATCATCCAGGTTGGGAACTACTGTTCTATCATGCATCCAAATGCTGCATACTAAGAAATCCAGACTAACATGTGTGATGTGCTGTGTGTGAGTCTTTAAACGCATGGTGTTTACTCTCTATGCACCAATTGTAAAAATTAATTCAATTTAAAATAATTTTTCTCAAGCTTCTTCCTGATCTCTGACTGAGCCAAGGGCACTTGGGCAAAGGGCTAACTTTCAGGGATGGTGCCGGTTCTCCAGGGTAAAGCAGGTGTACTGTGTCTGTTTTTCTGTGATACTGCTCGTAGGCACAAAAGTGGTGATGATGGGGGCCCAGATAAAGACACGCAATCTGCATCCTGCTAAAAAAATACTTAAAATTGTAATAAATCCTTGATTCTGAGTATCATTAAAAGTTATGAATAACTGAAATCATTAGCATGCATGCTATAGAGACTCTGAGACTAGATAGCCCCAAGCTGCCCTGGTTCACTTCTCACCATGCTTATATAGGATTTTTATGTTGCAACCACCCAGCACTTACTATGCTTATGCACATGCTTTCCTCCCTATGGAAAGTTCTTTCCCTTATTTAAATGCCTCTGCAATTTTGGTGTCTTCTCTACATGCCTAGGCAGAATTACTTATTACCTCTGTTTGTTACTATTTACAGTCTAATACTGTAAATTTTCTGTGTATGTGTTTACCCTGCTCAAGAGATCAAAGCTGCCAACGGCCACCCCTCATCTCCACATTCATTGCAGACATTGATAATCTATTAAGGCATTCTTGTCTGCTTGATGTATGTGTGGACTCACAACCCAGTTCAGCAAAGTACTCTAGGAAGCCACCACTAATGGACCATTCAGCTTGCGAGATTGTACATGCTTGCCATTAATTGAATTCATTAATTGAATTAATGGAAACTTGATCTAAAAGGGAGCAAAGGTAGCTTTTTAAAAATTAAACTTTTTATTTAGAAATATTTGTGGGTTAATTAGCAGTTACAAGAAACAACATGGAGAGATCCCACGTACCCGCTACCCAATTTATGCCAATGGTAACACCTTGCAAAACTATGGTACGACACCAAAACCAAGAGGCCAGTATTGGTACAGTTAAGAAACAGAACAATTTCCATCACCCCAAGAATCCTTAATGTTACTCTTTCATAGATGTCTTCACCTGCCTCCCATCTCCACCCTTCCTTAACCCATAGCAACTACTACTTGTTTTCCATGTCTATAGCATTTGTTATATCAAGAATGTTGTATAAATGGAATCCTACAGTATGCAACTTGGAGTTGGCTTTATTCACTCGGGATAATTCTCTGGAGATTCATTCAGATCGTTTGTGTACCAATGGTGTGTTCTTGTTTGTTTGTGAGTAGTATTCCATGGTATGGATGTAGCATAGTTGCTACCTCCACCATTCACCTGTTGAAGGACATATGAGTTTTTCCTGCTTGGGGATATCATGAATAAAGCTGCTATTATATTTGTGTATATAATTTGTATAAGCATATGTATTCATTTCTCTGGGATAAATGCCTAAAATACAACTTGTGAAAGCAGTTGCTTGATAGATGTTTTAAAGAACTGCTAGACTATTTTCTAGATGGCTGTAGCATTTTACATTCCCACCCACAATGTATGAAAAACGGTTTTCCCACATCCTTCCCAGTATTTGGTGTTGTCAATATTTTTAATTTTAGCCATTCTGAGAGATGCTATTTTGGTTTCAGTTAGTTGCAATTCAAAGACTCTACACAGGTTCAGACTTTTGAACTTCTGGAGGCCGTGGGGAGCAATGGAAGCATTCTGAAGTGGGTCGTGTGCAAAGTCATGTATTAAGAACAAAATCAAACTATTGAGTGTAGAATGGACAGGAAAAAAAAGAAACCAAAACAATAATAAATAAAAAAAAAGGGATAAATTATGAGGTTATTAGCCAGTATTGAGACATATAACTATGGATGGATTGGAGTAGGGAGCAAAGATGATAATAATGGAAGTCTACATCTTTCTTAATCCATAGAAAGGTTTATGTGGATAGATATTAATTACAATTCTTAATCTCTTTCCGTCATTATTCTGACTTACGTTATATGTCTTCCTTTTAAAAATTAGAAAATTCAGAGGTTCATAGGTATAGTTCAAGTTTATCCCTTAAGTCAGGTCCTCTATAATACCCCTTCCTTCCTAGTTATTGCAATTTTAACTTCCCTCTGAAGTCATGCTTAATTCTGAGCTCTTTGGGGCGCCTGGGTGGCTCAGTCAGTTAAGCGGCCGACTTTGGCTCAGGTCATGATCTCGCGGTCCGTGAGTTTGAGCCCCGCGTCGGGCTCTGTGCTGACAGCTCAGAGCCTGGAGCCTGTTTCAGATTCTGTGTCTCCCTCTCTCTGACCCTCCCCCGTTCATGCTCTGTCTCTCTCTGTCTCAAAAATAAATAAACGTTAAAAAAAATTTAATTCTGAGCTCTCCCCATTCCTCGATGTACTTTTTCTTCATTTTTCTATAGCATACATCACCCTCTAACTTAAAATACATTTGGCTAATTTATTACAGCTATTGTAAGTCTCCTCTGTTAGGATGTAAGTTCTACAGGGTGGATAAACTATGGGTTCAATACAGGTTTGTTGAATGCATGAATGCATGAATGCATGAATGCATGAGTGAGTGAATGAATGAATGAATGAATGAACAGATCAGTTGCAAACCTGGAATTAGATTGTATCTTTCAACCTTTCTAGAAATGCTTCTCTGGCATTTTCTTTTACATATTTAATAAAGTGATAAATAACGCAGAGGATATTCTATTGATACTTGCAAACTTCAAAACCAGTATTGTGCAGTTAGTAATTATATCAGAATTTGAAACATTCACCCAATTAGACTCTCCAGTGACATTAAAAGAGCAAAGTTGAGTTAAGTTGTGCACTCACACAGATCCTTCAGTACTAATCAGTCACCTGTTACATACTGACAAGGGGAATTCTGGGAAGGTCACTAAAAACAGATGGCCCCTCAGGATGCAGGCCACATCTAGGAAGGTGTGCTCCACAAATATGGGGCCATATGACTCTGCCCTGATTAGCAAGCAGGCAGTGTAGGACTAGATTTTGGCTTATGCAAAGACAACAAAGGAAGCCAACCATATGGTGTTATTTCAAGGATGTCAGAAAAAAACTTTGCATGTACTCCCAAATGCTTTTCCTGCCTCCTTGTTGCTGCTTTTACACAAAGGAGAAAAAAAGAAAACACTTTCTACAAATGCATACATATATGGCTTAAAATACACATTCCTGGGGTGTCTGGGTGGTTCAGTCAGCTAAGCGTCTGATTCTTGATTTCAGCTCATGTCATGATCTCACGGTTTGTGAGTTTGAGCCCCACATCGACCTCTGTCCTGACAGTGCAGAGCTTGCTTGGGATTCTCTCTGTCTCCCTCTCTCTCTGCCCCTCACCTTCTCTCTCTCTCCCTCTCTCTCTCTCTCTCTCTCTGGTTCAAAAATAAACAAAACTTTAAAAAAGTAAAATAAAATAAAATAAAAATTATAATACCCTTTTGAATCAAAGATGTGGGGAAATGGGATGCCTGCATAATTCAGTTGGTTAAGTGTCTGACTTTTGGTTTTGGCTCGGGTCATGATCTTATAGTTTGTGAGTTCGAACCCAACATTGGGCTCTGTGCTGACAATGCGGATCTTGCTTGGGGTTCTCTGTCTCTCCCCCTCCCCGCTCATGGTCTCTCTTTCTCTCAAAAATAAGGAAAATAAACATTTAAAACAAAAACAAATGCCTTTGGCAAAAGTTAAACCCTGATTGAAAAGTTCATTAAGACATGAATGATGGCAATCTTCTTTCCTGACAAGATGTTTTAATGTGGCGATAGCAGGACAGACGCACCCCAATCCTGATGAGAGGGAAGTTCAGAGTGCCAACGCATGTGTTTACACACAAAGAAGGAGCTGAGGTTCATTCAGTGAGGCATTTTGACATTGACTAGTTAACTAATGACAGAGCCCTAAGGAAGTAGTTTCTTATGTCGGTAACTGTTAATGTCTCCATCTATTAACCAGTGGGATAAGCTGGCCTCTAACTGGCCTTCCATCTCTGAGATACTAGACCTCCTTATTTTTGCCAGCTCATGAGTAAAACAGATAAAGCCTGACATGAGTGGACAAGGCCTCTGAAGGAGCTGTGTTGGGACAATTTTGTTTAAATGCATCCAACTCTGAAATGTGCTTTATTGTGTAACAATTACTCTTGTTGGACCTCAGGTTCCCCTTCTACGAAAGGAAGCTGTTGAGCTACAGATTCTGTTTCTTTTTGATGAAATATTTCATGTTTCCCTAGTGCTGACATCAACATCAAGCTTTATAGTTAAGACAAGTTATGCAGTGATTTCGTACAATGAAAGTAATGGGGCTGACGTTAATTAACATAGTCTTTCCACTGGTTAAAGAACAGCTGCTTAAAATCTCTTCTTCTGTTCCTTTATAACCCACTCAAGGTGGATAGAGAATATGTGCAAAAATTACAAATTTAAAATCAATAGGAAACCCATGCACAAGAGAAGCAGGCTGAGAGTTGTTTTTACAATTCAAAGTTACACTGTATACCTTGATCTTATATATAAGATTTTTTAAAAACCTACAAATGTAGGCAGATTGCAATGGTGATTGAGTTGCATAGATGTTGGAAGTCATTTCATGGAAGAAAATTCAAGGGAGACACCGTTCTCTATCTTATTTCATCCACTTATTTGAGCATCTCCACAAATATTTTTCTGATCTGTTCTATTCTAGAAGAATTGATGAGGAACTGTTTTTTATTCCTTTCGTCTGTCTTTCACCTTTCCTAGAATTTACAGTTCTCCTTAAATCACTGAGGTGGCCATTAAACAAAGCAGTGTCTGTCACTGTGTTTTCCAACATTTCAAATTTGAATTCTTGTGGATTCCACTTGTAAAGGTTACATTTCAACTCCGTCGTGTTCAACCTCAATTTAGTAACTAGAAGATTCTTTTCTTGCTGGCCAAGCTCCCACTTGCCAATTCCTCTATCCCTTATTTCATTATTTCCATCCATTTTGTTTTGTTCATCTGCCCACGGTAGGAGAAATGTCCTCCCGTCAGCAGATTTTCTCAGAATCTGTGAAAAAAGGGTCGATGATCTAAGTGTTTGCTGGCCACGAGAGGGGTGGGGCAGTGACAGGGGGAGTCCCTCAAGGTAGGAAGTCACCTTGTTACCAGATTTGATAGACTAAAACCAGGAAGAAATAGATGAAATAGCGATATCTGGCTTTCAGTGCAGGTAGAAAAATGAAATAAAAGACTTTCTATTAGATTCCCAGAAAGCGTGAGTTACTGCAGATGTGTCTGTAATTGTGACACTATGCAGCACAGCGCGGTGGGAAATGTTACTACTCTGTGCCCCCGGCCCCCTGCCCCCCGCCGCCCCAACTCCCATTTGCACCTGTTTCCTGGATGAGGGTGCTGGTCATAACCAAACACGTGCGGATCTTGCCTGGCTCATGCTTCGCTGGAGGCCCTTTATGACAACGTGCTTTGTTCTTTTTCTAGGTGTGTTTTCTGGTTCCCTAAAAGGAGACATTTTGAGAGAAAAGGAGCGAAGGGACAACAGGCCACTCACGAATGGCCTTATGGCAGGCCAGTTCTATGCCCAATGCCAGGAAAGTCACAGGTGTGTTCCACTGAGACAATGAAATCATGCACTTGGGCATACGAGCAGGTGATTGGGATGGAATGCATCCATCATGAAGACTCAAGTGCATTAGCTCCAGTGGGATGGCATTATTCAAATATAAATCAGGTTAATAACTGCTACTTTAAATTAAAAAAAATATTCAAGACTAAACACGTTGATCCAGTACAGATTGGGGAGGACTCTATAATCCTCAGAAACTCCAATAACATAAAAATGGTGTCTACAAAAGAGGGGTGTTTTCTGGCCGTGATTGGTTGTCATTTGCATTTTCTCTTCCAGCTCTTCCCAGAACTAGCTGATCTCTGCTGGCTTCACTCTGCTTTGTAAGAACAGAGGGGCCGGGGCCTTTGTCAAATTCATGCTTCTTTCACACACACTGGGCACTCAGACTAGATTTTGAGTGCTCCTCTATAGTCCTAAATTGCTAAAAGAGATTTTTATTTTTTCAAAAAATCGCTTTATTTTCCTTAAAATGGTAGCACCTTACATGTTTTTATTGCTTTATAAGATAAAGCCCAGTTTCACATGTTTTCCCATTTGAGCAACATAGCACTCCTAGAAACTTCAGCCAGTAAGAGCATTTCAGATGGTCATTAACTTCAAGTATCATTTATTTTATATATTTTCTGTAGGTCACCTCAAAACTTTGACAGGATGGCAGGACCTGTGTGGCTCAGTCAGTGAAGTTTCTGACTCTTGATTTCCAATCAGGTAACGATCTCACTGTGAGATCGACCCCATGCGTTGGGCTCTGTGCTGACAGCGTGGAGCCTGCTTGGGATTCTCTCTCTCTTTTTCTCTCTGCCCCCGCCCCGCTTGCACTCCACACACACTCTCTCTGTCTTTCAAAAATAAATACCAAAATAAAACCCCCAAAAAACCTTTGACGGAATGAAATAGAAAGTGTTTTTTTTTAATTTTTTTTAACGGTTATTTATTTTTGAGACAGAGAGAGACAGAGCATGAACGGGGGAGGGGTAGACAGAGAGGGAGACACAGAATCGGAAGCAGGCTCCAGGCTCTGACCATCAGCCCAGAGCCCGACGCGGGGCTCAAACTCATGGACCGCGAGATCGTGACCTGAGCTGAAGTCGGACGCTCAACCGACTGAGCCACCCAGGTGCCCCTAGAAAGTATTTTTTTTTTTTAATTTTTTTTTTCAACGTTTATTTATTTTTGGGACAGAGAGAGACAGAGCATGAATGGGGGAGGGGCAGAGAGAGAGGGAGACACAGAATCGGAAACAGGCTCCAGGCTCTGAGCCATCAGCCCAGAGCCTGACGCGGGGCTCGAACTCCCAGACCGTGAGATCGTGACCTGGCTGAAGTCGGACACTTAACCGACTGCACCACCCAGGCGCCCCTAGAAAGTATTTTTTAAAATAATAAATAAATAAGTAAATGAATAAGCAAGTAAGTGAATAAAGCTGACATAGTGGTGCTAAAATAATCTTGATTGGGACTCGGGTTCTTTGGTGTTTAGCTCAGCTGCATCTGCCTACTTAGGAAAATGATCAGAATCAGTCTCGCCTAGGAGTTTTCATTCCATGACTTGTTACACCCACAAGAATATTAGAGTAAATGTTTATATTGCTCTCAGAATTAAACACTGTAATGACTGTTGGGGAAGCCAGAGGTGAGGAAACTGAACGGCTCACTTCGTGGACAGAAAGTAAGAATGTGCAGCTTTTCGAGGTACATGCATTTCCTCTGTCATGAATTCCTCTACTAATTTAAGAGGGATTAAATGTGACCTGTTTACAAGAGGGTGCTAGTTGTGTTTAGGACTCAGAGATAGAAAGAATCATTGCTCCTACCCTTTCCTGGCTAATAATACTAGGATTTATGGGACTAAACTGTTGTATTTATACCTGGTCGAGAGTTCATAGATGATAGTTAAAGCTCTGTGGCAGATGAGGTCATGTAGGTAAATCATGTAAAATGAGAAGGATAAAGGGAAGAACGTCGAACTTTGGTGAATAACAACATTTACATATTAAATGGAGGAATAAGACTAAAAATCTGAGAAGTAGGAAATATCAGAAAATAATGTAACAGTGCCATCACTATGTTAGTTTCCTAGGATCGCGGTAACAAAATACCATAAACTGAGCGGCTTCAAACAAGCGAAATTTATTCTCTCACAATTCAGAAGCCAGAGGGACAAGGTGTCAGGAGAGCCAGGCTGTCTTCAAAACCTGTAGAGGAGGATCCTTTACTGGCTCTTCCAGCTCCTGGAGTTTCCAGGCATTGCTTGCTTGGGACTGTATCCAGCTTCATATGGCCATCTACCCTCAGTGTCTGTATCGTCACATGGCATTCACCTCTTGGAAGGACACCAGTCACATTCGATTAGGACCCACTCTAATGACCTCATCTTAACTTGATGACCTCTGCAAAGTTGCTTTTTCCAAAGAAGATTAAATGCACAGGTACAGGGAATTAGGACTTCATCATGTCTTTGAGGGGACATGATTCATACCATAACAGTGTTTCTAGAAGAAAGGACAGTAAAAGGTAAGAAACAAAACAGAGAACAGGTCAGGTGAGGACTCAATGTATCTGCTGAATTTCATGATTAGAAGTCAGTTAATAACCTTATTTTGAGCAGACTCATTGGAAGGATGAGAACAGTGGCAGATTACATAGGATTGGGAATTGGACAGTGTGGAAAATTCTAGAGAGGGTAATGACTGGAACGAGATGTACAGATGACAAGAGTTTGTGTGAGTCAGTAGGAGTGCGTGGTGTAGTGCACCTGCATATATATGTGCATTACAACAGATTTTCCTCCTTCCTTCATTCTCTTTATCCCTTCCTATCAGTCTTTACTCCTAGGCAGTATGGAGGTTTTTTTCCATTTTTCAAAATGTTTTATTTATTTTTGAGAGAGAGTGCATGTGGGGATGGGGCTGAGAGAGGGAGACAGAGGATCCGAAGTGGGCTTTAGCCCGACATGAGGCTTGAACTCACCAACCCCAAGATCATGACCTAAGCCAGAGTCTAACGCTCAATTGACTGAGCCACCCACGCACCCCAGGAGTTTTCTTTTTCCATAATAACACTTAAGTGATGCTCTCAGAGGTCAATATTTGCGAGAGAAAGGTCTGTAACAACTGTAAGAGCATACCAGCATGAATCCAAGGCCATCCCTCCAGACTGAGTTGATATAAATAAGGAGAAAAGCAAGGAGATGCTCCACCCTACTTGCCTGTAAGCATCGTACGCTTTTTTTGCATTGTAGCTGAGTTGAGTTGCCAGAATAAATACAAGACGTCTAGTTAACCTTATATTTCAGATTTAAAAAAACAAATAATAGTTGTATAAATAGATCACGCGCTATTTGGGACATACTCCGATTAATTTTTGTTTTCATTGTTTATTTGAAACTTAATGGGATGTCTGTGTTTTTATTTGCTAAATTTGGCAACCCAATAGTTGAGTGAATATGTGTTAGTAGGGGAAAAGAGAGAGAGAGATTGAGAGAGGGAATATGAATGCAGGAGTATTCCTAGAGAATAGGGAGGGAGAGCTCATGTGGAAGAATTAACTTGAAATATAAAAAAAATAATAATAATCCTTTCACTGAGGCAGGAAGAAAAGAGGTGGGGTAAATATAAGTATATCCAATTAGGGGAATAGGAATTTGTGAGAATTCATTTCCAGTCATCTCTACTTCA
Organism: Prionailurus bengalensis; assembly: GCF_016509475.1. Classification (NCBI taxonomy): domain Eukaryota; kingdom Metazoa; phylum Chordata; class Mammalia; order Carnivora; family Felidae; genus Prionailurus; species Prionailurus bengalensis. The sequence continues at coordinate 210,456,172 of NC_057345.1, read as the reverse complement.
TCTGAACTAGGAGGGAGAGCCTTCTTCTGGGATTGAGGAGGTAGACATGACATTGGGAGAAGGAGTGCGGAGAGAATAGTGAACATTTGTAATAGCCATTTGGGAGAACTATATCATAGGAAGGTGTAGGTGATGATTGGTGGTCTAGGAGACCACTAATTGAGCCTCCCTGGCTCCCTGGGAGCAAGAGGTACAAGCCGACTTCTCAAGAGAACTGCAGAGGAAATGGTTTAAGTTGTAGGCTATGGAGAATTGCCAAGCCATCAGGTCCCCAAGTCTGGAAAAGGGACTGGTGAGACTGGAAAAGGGAGAATACTGAAAAGGAATAATCTCTCTCTCTCTCTCTCTCTCTCTCTCTCTCTCTCTCCCACCTCCTCTCTAACGTTTTTCTCTAAGTTAGTTTATTGTGAGGCAGGCTGTTATATCACTGTGGCAAGATGCCAAGAGATGCCTCAGTCTTAGTTCAGCCCCCCAGCAGAGAAAGAATTTCTTATTCCTATTTGCCATAGCAGAAGTTCCAGAACTGATGTTCCTTGGTTCTCATTGACTCTGGTTAGCTCTACTTGACCACTCCTAGACCAGGCTCGCCTATTAGGTTGATAGAAACTGTTGATTGGCTAATCCTGGGGCTTGACTACGTGGACTGGAATTGGTGATCAGGGGCAAGATAAACTGGAGTGCCATATGGCTTAACGGGCAAATATAGCTTGTAACATTTATGTCCAGGGTTTGCAGAGGACTAGAAACATAGAAAATGACATTGGAGGAGCATAAAAGAGCCAAAGATAAATTTTATACTTTGGCCTAGGGTTTATATTCCTTTTATAGTTTTATATGTCCACTTTCCATTCAACCCAATCATGGAGAACTCATGACTACGAAGGAGAACTATGGTGGACATCAGTGGTAACTTCCTATTTGCAGGTGAAACTGGGCTTAAGTATTTTGGGATGACAGATGTCTGTCTCATTCTTCTAGATCCATAATTGTATACTACCTAATAGTTAGCCTAAAAAAAAACCCACACAGTAATATGTGGTATCCTGAGTAGTAATGGCACAATGTAATTCAAATCACCGATTCAATTTAACAAGTACCTAGTGCATGTCTACTATGCAAAAGTCACTGTTTTAGAAATTAGGGAATAAGATGTGCTGTGTACACACGTGTTCTCAGAAAATATTATTGAATAGATTTATTTATATAAATAAATTAATCAGAATTAATAAGTTACATGAAATTTTTGTAGACAGAATTTAATATTAGTAAGGATTTATGTGGATGTTATTGAGTGAATAGTTTTCATGAAGATTTAATTTTAAAATCTCTTGTATAAATAAAGATAGTCTAGGTTATACTAAAGTAAGGAAAAACAATTTCTCCAAATTTCATGGGTAGAAATCAGCACAGCCTTCATTCTTTGCTCACGTACATGTCCATCTTTCATCGGCAAGGTGTTCTGTTCCATGTGGTCCTTATTGAAGGTGTCAAGGTGGTGTGGTCTGTGATCATCCACGACACCAGTCAATAATGCAGAAGAAAGCCAGGATAAAGGATAATGCAGGGACTTTTACGTGAGTCCATCTAGAAATGACACCTCTGCTCATATGTTAGTGGTCAGAGAAAGTCCTATCGCCACACCTAACTTCATAGGGGAGAAGGACATAGGCTTTCCATGTGCTTGGAGATAGAGGGAAGTAAGATGATTGCCAATTTTAATCCATCTCAATTTCTCAAAGCTGAATTACAATATTTAGTCGTTAGCTGCTTCATGATGAGGATATCATTATGAGAGTTTAATGGCAACCATCATTTATGAGCATCTATTAAATTCCAGGTACTATGCTTGCAACACTGGATGGTTAATATGGGCTGTCCATTTTTATAGATGCGGAAAGTGAGTTGCAGAGGTTATATAGATTGTCCAAAGTCATAAGAGCTAATGCATGACTATAAATCGTTCATATTGTCTAATCCTGAGAGAATTCACAAACACCTCTCAGATCTTGTTACGGGGAATCTTACTGCCTGGTAAATACATGTTGATTAACACGCATTGAGCGATTAAGAAATGCCAGCCATTGATCTAAACACTGCCTGTGTATTTTCCCATTTAAGGAACAAACATCTGCCCAGCTACCCCAGTTCTGTAGTTTGCCCTTTCTTCGATGAACATGTGATAAATTATTTAGTTGCTGTAATCTAACATTTACAAATATTTAGGTAGGCCAGAAAAGAACACTCAGAGTAGAGAACATCACGTGGGAAGAGTCTTAGACTCAACATGGAGACTTCGTCTTCAGTTCTTAATCTCACCCTCTCTGAACAAGGCACTCGGCCTTCATCCACCCTGGTTTCCTTTTCTGTAAAGTGAGTGGGTTAGATCAGTGACCACTGTGCGCCTTGCTGATACCATCTATGGTGGTTTTTCTTTTAGTCATTCTGTATGCATTTAGACTAATTCAACAAGGCAGAATTTGAAGCCTCTGACTGTTTCTGAAAAGGGACCCTAGAGCAAGAAAAGAGACTGGTTAAAATCATGGCAAGAATCAGGCGAGGATACGTTCAGTCCTCAGCAGAGGTAAGGGGCTAGTGGGGCACTCTTGGTTTGCGTCAGGTTTTGAGAGATGAACTTGCAGAGGAATCTGGATGGCTAATGAAAGCAAATTAGTCCTTGGGTGGAAGGTAGGCTTACTTGGTTCTCAACTTGCAACTTCTACAGCCTAAAATTTTCTCCTTGGCGTCAGCATTAATACTGTGCAATGAGTCTGAATCGAGCAGGAGGTGAAGTCAGAAGGACGTCAAATCAGCGATTAAAATATGCAGCCATTCTCCCTCATCTCTAGCTGCTTCACTCCTTAGAGACTTCTTAAATGTCCTTTGAGCTCATGATTCTCAGCTGGTGACCGAAATCACCTCCTTCTCATGCTCCTGCAATATAAAAATACCACATTTCTAAAATGAGGTGCTATACCAGTGGTATGGAAAATAGGCTATTTTATAGAGTCAAATAACAAGTTTCTCCCTAGACAATAAGCTTGCCGCACCAATTTTTCTCAAGTGACAATAAACATACCAAAGAATGACTTCTTTCTCAAAACTTTAAAGCTAAGTATGTTTGCCAAAGGATAGGGTTATATGATATGAAAAATGCATGCTGCATAGAAAGTTATAATTATTTCAGTTCATCATAACATTGTGTAGGAAAGAGAGATGCTATTATATAATTCAGCTACAATGACCAACTAGGTCTCCAAACCTAAATATTCAAGAAAGATGGAACTACTTGGGAGCATAAATAAAGTATTTCAGGTGTCCAGCCAATTATTACCATAGATTATACCCAAGGAGTGTAACTTCCTTCATATAATTTTCAGGCTCCAATCTGCTACTTAATACTTCAGATAAGTTAGCCAGATTTTCTTGTTTAACAGAAATAGCCAATATTTCTATCACTTTTCACTATGTGTAATTTTTTTCAAATGTTCCTTGATGCAATAATACCCCAAAGAGGGTATTATATTCATCCTCACTTTATAGGAGGGGAAGCTGAAGTTCAGTGTCTATAGCTCAGGTTGTGGTAGTGAGATCTTGGTACAAAACCAGGTCTCCGGCCTGCAAAATCTACACTGCATCTCACTGTCACACATAAGCCCTAATTTGACCATTTTCTTACCTATTGCCCTCAAAGAAATAGTGACAAATCAGGTAGGATACTTCTTTTTTTTTTATTTTTTAACGTTTATTCATTTTTGAGAGACAGAGAGAGACAGAGCATGAGTGGGGGAGGGGCAGAGAGAGGAAGACAGAATCTGAAGCAGGCTCCAGGCTCCGAGCTGTCAGCACAGAGCCTGACGCGGGGCTTGAACTCACGAACTGCGAGATCATGACCTGAGCCGAAGTCGGACGCTCAGCCGACTGAGCCACCCAGGCGCCCCTAAAGTAGGATACTTATGATATGACCCATAGGGAGAGGCCACGACAAATAATTAGCCCCAAGTAGCAGCTATTTATTGAGTGCCTACTATGTGCTAGGTACAGCAATATGCAAGACGGATGAAAATGCCCACCTCGTGGATTTTGATGGAAATGACTGGGGTAGAGAGAGAAAGGACAATAAGTAAGATAAAATAAGTAAACAGACGATGTGTTCAATTATGATCAGTGTGAAGGGGAAACGAAGCAGAGGGGAGAGTAGGAAGTGCTAGCAGGTGCTGAGAGTTTGAACGTTAGGGAAGATCTCGCTGAGAATGTGGCATTTTAGCAATGATCCAAGGGGAGAGAGATGACAATGCCGGTAAACCGTAATTCAAAGGATTATCAGGAACGAAACTGAGCGTGTGACTCTATCACAGCTGCCCAAGCCTCCAAAATCCTCTACATCCAAAGTGAAGGTAGAATGTAGGAAGATAAGCCAGTGCTCACCATCCACCATCCTGGCTTCGCAGGCTCTGGGGAGAAAGCGAGCTTTGAACTGACTCCGGGTGGTGTCAGGGGTGAGTGAGGTGCCACACAGAGCACTGAGCTGACAAGATGCCATTCACCTGACGGAAAGGATACTCTTCCACTCACGTTGGGAGAGGGCACCAGGACAAGACTCTTTTTATTTCTTTGTCTCTCTCTCTCTCTTTTTTTTCTCCTAAACACCTTGTCCTCTTTGCTTCTTTCGTTTCTATCGTTTTCTCTTTCTAATTTTCATATAATAGGAAAAGGAAAAGACCTTGAGAAATGGTAAGTAATTGGAAAGGAGGGTCAAATCAGTTCCTCCTTTTCCACCCGCTCATCCCGCTAATTTCACTCACCCCTCATCTTAAAACTTGCGTTTTCTTGACTGTATCTAAGCCCTTTTTCTCGGGTAAACTCATTCTGTTTGAGTTTACAAAATAACAACTACGTTGGCATGCATAAACAATTGATTCCACTGGGTGATCAATGAGTTTAGTCTTTGAAGGATTCAGCCCAAACCATTTTAACCCTGGTTTTGCTTTTATTTAGTGAATCATTCCATTCGACTGAACTATTACAACAAGAATGGTCAGTTTGAGTTTGCCAAGGGTGGGCATATCCTCAAGGAGAAATAAAATCGAACCTAACCACCCATCTTCAGTTAATTCGGATTATACCTAAAGAAGTTGCCAAATATTTTTGCTGTAATATTTCTGGATAAAACTGGAAGACAAAAATTTTTCTCACTTTCTCCCGCCTTCTTCCACCTCCAACAGGTGTATTCAATATTACACCAGATTGCCTTCCATGATGCTGTCCCAGTGAATCACCCATCTGGGTTGCCTTTGTACTTTTTAAATCACAGTGATGAATACCTGACTTTAAAATTTTACAGATGGTGTCTCGCTTTGGTTGGTCCTACTTTAAGAGAAAATTTATGATTTATCTGGGGGGGGGGGGGGAACAGCTCCTCATTTCACAGATTTCTCAAATCTTTCCAACATTTAAAATATTTGCTGCTGCAGAAATAAATGGAATGCCCTAACCTGATTTATAGATGCCAGTAGGGTTAAATTCCGGGCTTAAATTATGTATAGAATTGGAAATGACATTTTGAAAATTTAGAGTTTCTGTAAGTTTATAAATGCACAGACTCAGAGAAAGTCTAGTTGGAAAGACTATTGGTACTCATCAATCTGTACTGTTACTTGATGTATAAAACCACTCTACAGTGGCCCAATAAATGGTTGTCCAGCTCACGCTTGGACACCAGTAGCCTGTCTTTCAAAATATACAGAAGACTCATGCTGTGTCTGGTTGAGGAAAAAAAAAAGGAGGAAAAGAATTAATTAGAAATATGATACCCTCTACTGTCTCTATAGAGTGAATACCTTTGTCCTTACATTTAAACTGTCCAATTTCTGGACAAATCTAAGTATTCTCATGTGTTTTCACAGACTTTAAAAATACACTTGGGTTTGTAAGAGTGTAGTGACTGTGTTTTCAAACAATAATAGCAACGCATCTAATTTCCACAAAATTCTAATGTGGTCTATTTTTTCTAATGCAGATGCTTCTCTGAAAAGGGTTCTAAGGTTGACATTCTCTTTGAACTTCTTTTCCGTCATTAAAATGAGAACGTAAAATGTGTTTTTATGAAATTATATTGCCAAAACGATTAAGACCAATATATGAATTGGTTAATTTCCTCTTTCTCTGTTTTAAGCACATGGGCTTTATTCATATGCATTTTTCATTGCCTTGCGAGTATATTAGTCACATTTCTTTGGGTGAAAAATGGGTTTCGCAGTATCAGAACCAGTCTTGACTGTCTAGTTCCATGTTCCTTACTCCACATATGGCGTGTCTGTGCCTCAACTCATTAACAATTTGAGATGAGAGTAATTATGCCATGGAAAATAGCACAACACTGTTATTCTTAAGCATACAATTGATGTTTTCTACCGTTGGCGAATAATTTTAAAGACTTAGCGTATATTGGTGCTGTGGTTAAAAGCTCCATCCCAGGAGTAAGACATCCCGTGTTTGAATGTTGGATCTTCTACTTCTTCCTTATGTGACTTGGGCTAATTACTGAAGCTCATCCCTAAGATGTGTAATAATTATACTTCTATTATCAGTCTAAATTTAAAAGTGATATTCCACGTGAAAATGTTCATCTCTCTGCCTATCACAAAGTAAACGTAAATGAAATTTTAATTATTGCTACACATCATTTTTCCTAAACACAAAATTTGATTTGATAATACTGACAAAGGATAGTTTTCTGAGCCATGCCATACTGGCTAAGAGTCAACAATATCATCTGCCTTTTTGCTTGACCAATTCACCCTAGTTTCCCAGAGATTTCCTGGGTGTTAATGCCGACAGCCCTACATCCTGGGAACCTTTCTTTAGCCTGGGAAAACCACGATAATTGGTAAGCATACCCAGAATCCACATCTTCAGCCTGGATATATGATTCTCTAGTCTCAGTTTCAACTCCGTATTTTTTTTTCCTATGGAGTAACTCCTGAATTGTGATAATGGATTTTAAAAACACATAAGATCTTACAATATGTATCATTTAAGAATGTAAAGGTGTGGCGGGTGTCTGGGTCGCTTGGTCTGTTGGGCATCCAACTCCTGATTTCGGCTCTGGTCATGATCTCATGGTTGTGGGATCTGGCCCCGGGTTGGGTTCCCCACTGAGCATGGAGTCTGCTTGAGACTCTCTCTCTCTCTCTCTCTCTCTCTCTCTCTCAACCTCTGCCCCTCTACTCCACTTTTGCACTCTTTCATGCTTTTTCATGCTTTCTCTTTCTCTCTCTCTTAAAGAAAAAAAAAAGAAATGTAAATGTTTAATTATCAAGTCTTGAATTAAGAGAAACATGCTACGTTGTTAGGACAAGTATTATTAAAATGTGTGAGGGGATTATTTTTCTCTCCACACTTCTTGTGACAAATTTAGTTCTGACTGGTTCTTAGAGTTGGGGTCTAAAATATTTGGGTTGGTTGAAGAAATCTCAAAGTATATCTTAACTTTAATCTAAGTAGTGATCATTTACTTGGAGATCTATGAATTAACACTCAACGGCTGACACTCAGGGTATCTGAGAAATTCAACAATGTGACAAAAATTCATATGTATATGTTTGTGCATTTTTCAGGGAGAATATTAACAAATTTTGTCAGATTTCAAAAAGAAACAGTGGTGCCCAAATGTGTAAGTTTCATTTACTGGAGAAGGTTTGAAAAATTAACATATACACAATTTGGATTGACCTGATGCTGGGAGTACATATCTCTCACCTGCCTTCCACCCCACACTGATCCTGTTATTTTTATTTTTTAAATGTTTATTTTTTTTTTGAAAGGGAGAGAAAGTATGTGTGCGTGTAGGAGGAGGAAGAGAGAGAGAGAGAGAGAGAGAGAGAGAATCCCAAACAGTATCCTTGATGTTAATGCAGAGCCTGGGGGTGAGGGCAGCTAAATCTCATGAACCTGAGATCATAACTTGTGCCAAAGGTCATGGCTCAAGGCCTGTCACTCTGGGGCACCTGGGTGGCTCAGTCTGTTAAGTGTTCGACTCTTGATTTTTGGCTCAGGTCATGATCTCATGATTCATAGGTTCGAGCCCCACATGGATCCCTGCATCAGGCTCTGTGCTAATGGTGCACAGCCTCCTTAGGATCCTCTCTCTCCCTCTCACTCTTCCCCCCCCCCCACAAATAAATAAGTAAATTTAAAAAAATAGTCACTCAACTGACACAGCCACCCAGGTGACACCCCTCTGATCTCTTTAAATCCTTGGATTTAATGCTTGAAACCCCAAGCATCACTTCAGAATAACTTGGTTCAAATCCTCTTGGAGATTCCTTTCCTCACTCAACATTAGACAAGTTTTGAATTGGTCACAAAAAGTTTGACTTTATGATATGGCCAAGTATATGTGATAGATCATTTCTGTGAGGGATTTTTTGCAAGAAACAATGATTAATATTATTATTATTAGGGTAACAGAGAGAATGTGTTAGAAGAAGGTAGACAAGAAGTCTGCTCTAGGTGGTACAGACAGTGTGACTTATTTACCTAATCATGGGCTTAGGTCAGTGAGTAAAGAGCATTTCTAATTTTCAAATGAAAATTATTTCTTTACGGTAGCATGAGATAGCCTATGCTGAAAGATCATCATAGGTGAAAGCCATGGGAATTTGGTGTTTGCGAGGTGGACCACACTTGTAAAAACTAATGATCCCAAGTTCCAAGAAATGGCTTCGGGACAAGAAATGGGTCGGAAGAAGTGGTTTCAAGTCTAGGGTTGAGAATAAGAGCATTAGAGGATCATCTTTATGTGGTAACAATGCACGAGTGCATGGACAGACATGGCAATTTATAAGGGTATATACTCAAAGTTGCACGGAGATGTAGCAAGAGATGAGAAGTTCTCTGTCATCCAGGCAACAATGCTCCATTGTTGGACACACTGAACTTGGTTGAGAAAGCATTGCATAAAGCTTATCAGATTACCTCTAAATTCATCACCAATGTTAAATGGACTTTCGACATTGCTTGGCAGATCTGCTTCTTTTTTTTTAATTGACTTGTAATTCCAGTAAACCTATTGTTTATGTCCGTATTCCCCAGTATCATCAAACCTTCCACTATTTTTCACGCTCAGTAAATGATTACTTATTGCTTCACAGAGAAAGTATAAGCCTTCAAAGAGGAAGATGTTCAGTCCCGGAAACTAAATATGCCCCTCTGCTACAATGGAAGCGATATATCTTCTACACCTTCTTCCGTTTAAGTCTGGCTGCCTCACCTTTGCTCCAGTCCCTCTGTTCCTGTCATCTCAGGAATCTCATACTTGACATTACCTACTGTCTCCTGAGTCTTCAACTTGTTATTCTACTTGAGCTTTGTTATCTCAGCTAAACTTGTCTCTTTCATTGAAAGAAAGAAAGAAAGAAAGAAAGAAAAGAGAAAAGAAAAGGAGAGAAGAGAAGAGAAGAGAAAAGGAAAGGAAAGAAAAGAAAAGAAAAGAAAAGAAAAGAAAAGATTTCTCTCTATAAAAGAAATCTTCTGTTTTGTAAATAATGATTTCACATTTTCCCAAGGAGCTCATATAGGGCTGCAAAACACTTCAGCGTTCAGCCATGGTGGCAGGGGGAGGAGGGCAGGGTAGGAAACAGGGGATGTGTGGGGAAGGCAGGCTGCCATGCTTCTTTGGCATTCCCATGGAGAATTCCCACTGTTTTATGTTTCCTCCGATACCTGTACTTTCCTTTTATTCCCTCCCAGTCAAACTTTTTGGGAGTCACTCTACTTATTCTCTCTACTTGCGGCACTCCATACTATCTTCTGACTCCAGCTTTCCACTCCCAAACTGGCCATGCTGATGTCACCAATGCCCTTGGCGTCACAAGATCCCAAAGGCACACTTCCATTGTTACCTTAGCTGACATCTCAAACACATTCAATGTATTTGATTTTCCTCAAACCAATTTCTTGATTTGGCTCCACTGATGCCATATACTTCTGTTTTTCATTCAACTTGCTGGTCAGTCCTTGCGGGCACCCTCCCCCTTCTCTCTCCTTCTCTTCCACTCCGTCTTCAAAGGTTGACATTCCATTCAAAGCTTTAGCTTTCCCTCTCGTGTTTAACGTGAATCTTTAACGTGAGCTACAGGTCTTGAGATTATATCACACGTTGATCTCTTAACCTCATATCTTACCATACTTCAACACTCTGTCTCTGGTACCGTCACTTTGATGAAATATGGAGTTTTTAAATTAAAAGTACAACCCCCAAAATGTAAATTTGCCAGTGGAGACTTTTTTCAGGCCATCATGTGGAAAAGATACAGGAAGAAGTTTTTACGAAAATATGGCCAACCTGGTCATGAGGACTGAGAGACAGTTAATGCCATGTACATGATAACGCAGGGATGTGTGTAAATGCTTGAAGCCAGAAGTGAAATTTATTTGGATAAAGCAATATGGCAGTAGGCAAGAAACAACTGAGGTAGATAATAGTCAGTAAAAGAATTTTTAACTAGAGCATAAGATTTAATTCTTCCTTAGAACCCACTTAAATATTATTGTAGGTCAAGACTTGTGATTCTGCACTTTGGATAGCTGAGCTTGTCCTATGTTATCTACGTTACTTGCACAATTAAGCGAGGATGGTGTTGCCTGAGAAGAGACATTCTGTTAGGCTGACCCATATGAATTGCTGATAATTGTCCATTTTGCCCCCTTTTAAAACCATTAAACGGTGGCACCACCTAATATATAAATGCACATTAGCTTTGTGAGTTTTAAAATAAATAGCTACATAAGTACATGTGCTCTTACTTTCTGATGTTTATTAGTTTCTTCAAACTACTTGGCTTTTAAAAATGGTATCCATTTATTGGTAAAATACTAGCAATTTTTGAATGAAACATACAATACTTGTATTATAGCCAACAAATAATGTATCTGTGCCAGAATTAATCTCTTTGACATAGCGTTTTCTGAAAGTAAATTTGTTTATCTCTTCCGTAGTACATGCTTGTATAAAACTCTTTTGTGAATATAACACATAAGTGCATCTTTTTCATTAAGCACTTTGAATGTAGTCAGGTGCTGTGGCGATGGGGGGAATTTCAAATCTAATATATTAAAAAAAATAGCATAGCTACTATTTGTTCTTTGACACTTTTACTATTTATAAAAAGGCTCTATGGATATATTCTCTTATTCAATTTTCATGTTTCACTTCTGTAGAATTTAACAGGAGTTGAGAGTGTTAATGAAAATATCCTTTGGTAGTATTTTTCAAAGCTCCAAGTCCAAAGACTTCTAACTACTTCTTTGTTATCGGAAACAAACGACAATTTTGATGTGTTAAAGACTTAGTAAGAAACATGTATAATACCTATTTTTATTACAAACTTTCTCCCATTGGTATTATATGTGTATTTTTGTACAAGGGAGATACCACCTAGAGAGAGGTTTATATTTAGGCTTATGGTAATTTATCAGGTAAGTGATTTGCTTTTAAATTGATGTTTAAAACTATTCATATGATAAAACGAAATCTAAATTAACTTTGAAAGTAAACCATTTTCTACTCTAATAAAACGTAGTTGTTTTTTTTTTTTTAATGTTTCTGGGTCTTAAATAAATAGGAGATGGAAGGCAAATATAATGTCCTTAATTTCATAAACTGTTAATTAGCACATCTCAAAATCCTGTTTCACTGAAACTGAACCCCACTGCAAGAAAAAACTAAAGGGTAATGAAAGGAAAACTCAAAATCAATACAGAATAACGGCAGGAGTTTTACCTTGGTGTGTTGGACGGTTTACATGTTTCCTAAGTTGGCTTCACCTCTTAGTTTTAGTTGGAGATGGCAGGTGACACTGACCTGGGTCATGGGTTGTGAGGGATGATAAAGGACGGGAGCAAAGCCCTCCCTCATTGCCTTGGCAGACATTTCCCTCTGCATCACCATGGGTTCGACTTTTGTTTTCAGAGGAGCAGTTTTAGGTGAAAGCAAGGAATCTTCGTGTTCTGCCAAACGTGAAGCAGGGAGAGTTATTGTAGCAACAGCCACCTCTGCTCAGGTTTAGCTCAGATGTCAGCCTGACATTTGCTCAGGGCAGGTGGTCTCAAAGACTTGGCCTACAGTGTCGTTTCCAACCCTTGGTGGACCTGGAGAAGCCGCCAAAAAATGAGGCAAGAGTGAGAACAAGGCTGCCGGACAGCTGATCGACCATTCTCTATGTGCTAACAACCCCGTCATTTCACGTCCCCAACTCTCCACATGTAAATTGGTATCTGTCCCACTGGTCTCAGGACAGTGTCGTGGGCTTAGATGAGACACTATATTCACAAGTTCTTTAGCAGCTACCAGGTATTATGCAGGTGGAAGGTGCAGGTTTACCATAGTCTAAATTTGAAGGCATTGATTTGGAAATCTTCCCCGGGGGGTGGGGTGGGGTGGGGGACAGGAGGCATAAGTTCAAAGAAAGTGAACTAAACCATTTGAACTTCTGAACAGTCTCTCCTCCAGCGGCTATTTATCTCTATTGTGAAGCTTCAGTCTGTGGCTCTGGATCTTCAACTTAACAAGTACCTGATGTATTTATACGAATGCGGCTTCCCTGGCCACAGTCTTTGGTATTTAAGGTCAGTGAATTTTTACGAGTCTGGTGATTCTGGTGAAGAGGTCAGTATGGAGTGAGACTACCCAGCTTCCACGTTCGTATGGAATATCTGGCACTTAAGGGTGTTAGCCTTTGGGTCAGCTGTGACATTTATCCCTAGGAACTCTTAGGCAACGGTATGGATGTCATTTTTTACCTCTACAAATTTGTTTGTTCACCAATGTGATGGTATTTGGAAACAAAGCCTTCGGGAAGGAATCAGGTTCTGAGGATGGAACGCTTCTATGAAGCTTAGTGCCCTCATCCGAAAAGACAGGAGACTCTTGTCCCTTCTTCTGCTCCCAGCCATGTGGGCATATGAACCAAGGATTGCCTTCCGTAAACCAGAAAAATGGTTCAACCAGAACCCTGCCATGATGGCACCTTGATCCCAGACTTACACGCTCCAGAACTGTGAGAAATAAATTCTTGTTTATTTAGACCACTCAATCTGTGGTCATTGTTACAGCGGCCTGAATGAAGACAGGCAAATATGTGTATTTTCCCATTCATTTTTCATTCATGCCTTCATTCAATATTTACTGAGCATCTATTATGCTAGATCCTGGCCTAGGTACTGGAGATGGAAACAACCACATTGACAAACTCCTTCCTCCTGAACTTCTGATGCTAGTGATAGGAAGGCAGATAACAAACAAACAAAACCGGCTGACAATTCTTACTGGGAAAATATCAATACAGGTGTTCATAGTCAGGAGTCACAGGATTTATTTTAGTAAGGTGGTCAGAACTGATGAAAATGCAGTATCATCTGGTCACTGACTACGTTCATGATGTTCAATCTGAGGCTACACATTTTTTCAGTATTTCCAGTTTTCTCATCAGTGAAATGAGATAAATTTGGGAACTACTTCGCAAGGTTGTCGGTAGGATTAAATATGATCCCTGCAGAGCAGTTAGCAGATTGTCAGGTATGTAACAAATGTTCAGGAAGCGTTAGCCATGATTGTTATTATTATTATTTCTATTATTTTGGCTCTTAGTATGGCGAAGGAGCCCTCTACTAAGCACTAAATAAACAAAACAAAGCTATTGGGTAAACAATGTGATAACTTTCTTCCTTTGTGGGATTTTATTAGTGACTCAACAGAGAAAATGGCTCTATGATAACATTTATACCTTAGGTAAATTAAATTGTATTTGTATATATCATATAGATCTGTTTGTTTATTGGTATATATGACATGTGTGTGTGTGTGTGGGTATATATATGCCACAAGCCGATCTGTTTAAAGTGGTTGAATAAGTCAAATTCATTGCACCACCGAAGGAAAGGCTGTGATTAGGGCGTGAGATCCAATTCAGACCAGAAGTATAGATCAGGCTTTAAAAACATTTTTTAATGTTTTTATTTATTTTTGAAGGGGAGAGAGACAGAGCATGAGCAGGGGAGGAGCAGAGAGAGAGGGAGACACAGAATCTGAAATAGGCTCCAGACTCTGAGCCGTCAGCACAGAGCCTGACGCGGGGCTCAAACTCACAAACCATGAGATCATCACCTGAGCTGAAGTCGGCCGCCCAACCGACTGAGCCACCCAGGCGCTCCTAGATCAGGCTTTCGATCCAATTTCCCATCAGTTTCTGGTTCTGCTTGGCTCTTTAGGTTTCATTCTCAGGCAACCAAACGGTGGTGCTAGGTCCAGGGCTCGTATCTGAAACCGGTTAGATCCAGTGGAAACTAGAGCATTGTTTCCAAAGGATTTTTCAGAAGTGAGAATTATTTTCTTTCTCAGAAACCTCAGGCAAATATCTCTCTGCATCTCCTTTGGCAATTGGGGAACTTGCTTGTTTTTGACCAATCTCAGTAAAGAGGAGAAATGCCATTTGATCGCTGGCATGGACCTTCCCTTCCCTTTCCAATCACTCTGGAAAGGGCAATTATCCTAATTGTGGTGGGCTAATCAAGGCCAAGCCTGACGTTTGAAAAAAGTTCTTAAATCATTTGAGTATACAATGCAGAAGGGACTGCTCCGAAGACCATCACCTCTATAGGTGATTCTGGAATCCTTAATCTCACACAGGGTTTTAGTGTGTCAGGTCACAAGTGTAAGGGAACTGACCTGAAGTGCTCAGAAAGGAAATAAATGTGACCTGAGGGAGTAATTGGCCTCAAGAGAAGAGCTGATATGGCTGCTGTGTGTGTGTGTGTGTGTGTGTGGTGCCAAGCTGAAGTTCAGAAATGTGTTTGGGATAAAGCAGTTGTTCCTTCATTCTTACATTTATTAAATGCCTAGACACTAAATGCCTGGGATGCAATTATCTGCCCTCCAGGATGTGGATGTGAGGGCAAGAAAGGAGTGAGGGGTAAGAGTGGAGTATAAAATTGGGAACCTAGAGGGGTTTCCCGGGTGGCTCAGTCGACTCAACGACCGTCTCTTGATTTCAGCTCAGGTCATGATCTCTCTGTGAGTTCGAGCCCCACATCTGGCTCTGTGCTGACAGTGCGGAGCCTGCTTGGGATTCTCTTTCTCCCTCTCTTCCTGCCCCTCCTGTGTGCGCGCTCTCTCTCTCTCTCAAAATCGATAAATAAACTTAAAATTTTTTTTTTAAAAATTGGGAACCTAGAAAGGAGTCATGGTCGTACAGTCAGTAGATTAATTGCATCATTCTGAAAGGTAAGGTAGGCTAAAAGAGGGTATTCTATACCCCCTGGCCCCTGAGAAAGGAGACAAGGGGACAAAGGGAAGGAGACCTAATTGTTTTACCAAATGATGTTATGGTCTGTCCCAGCATTTACCACCAAAATTTGCCTAAATTTACGTCACTTGGACCATTATTTCTTTACTATTTTCCTCAAACTCTTTTAAACCTAATTTTGTTTTTATCTTCCTAATCCACAAACGGACCAGTTTAATTTGCTTATTATATTTTGGTATGTATTCACTAAATACATAATCCAATTTTTAATAAGTAAAATGAAAAAAAAAAGTCTTTCTGCATACCCCTTGAAATAATCTTCCACCATGGAACCTGTCTCACACTTTGGGAAGCCTGGCTTTCTTCTGATCATCCCTTTGGGAGCCCTGAGATTTTAATTTCAGCCTAAGCAACCCATCCACAGGGCTCTAAGCCTCTAGGTTTGGGTGTCCTTTCGCTTACCAATTCTTTGGGAAGCATTTTCTGGGAATTCCAACTTTTATTTCTAAATATCCCTAAGCCATTTTCCCTCACCCCTTGTGGCTGAGTCCTGAGAAAGTTCCCTTTCTTATTGTCCTAAGATGGAGTGAGAAGTCAGGTGTCTCTGTTCTCCATCTCTGCCCACAGCCTTGGTGCTCCAGAGTCAGCATCTGGAGTGAACGCTTTCTCCATTGCAGCTTGGTCGATGCGTCAGCTGTGACATTTGCCTTTTACAGATTAAAAAAAAAAAAAAAAAAAGAGGTCCCCTTATGTGCTATTTGCGCTAACTCTCCTGACACATTTATTTTTGATTTATTGCATATTAGATTTCAGGTCTTCAATTTGCATCTTGCTGGCAAATAGATAGCGTCAGAAGGTTATGTCGTGGCGCACGTCTGGAGCTGTACGTACATAAAATACAGGCACATTCAAATGGCAAAGCTCAAAGATGGAAACAAAGGACACACCATAAGTGTTTGACCCGAATTGTTTTACCCTTTCTGTTGCATAAGTGTCAGAATATAAAGTGGCATCATTTAAAAATACGGGAGGTTACTTCTGAAGTTATTTGTTGGCGGTTGTGTGTGTGTTTTTTTTTTTTTCCGCCCCTGGATTGAAAGTAATGGCTGACTTTTGGAAATAGGTTTTTTATTGCAAAATATACAAGTACCAAAGGGAAGTTTTTAAAAAAAAGTTTATGTCAATTTTCACCTTGTGTCATGATGAATGAAATAGAAAAACACGAACAAATTCCTTCTACAGGACTTTCATTAAAAGCATTTATAAAAGCGGGCTTTCTCTCTTTCATTCATTTAAGAAGTACCGTTGAGACAAGGATATCCGTCTAATAGAACTGGCTATTTAGTTTGAAATTCTTGTTTTGTTATTCATAAGCTTAGATGGCTGGCTTCTGGCTAACCTTAATCAGTTAGAAGTACAACAGTCTGAGCTAGGCACAGCCTCCAGGCTCTCAGTTTCCTTTAACTGGAAAATGGGTACAATAATAACTGAGTTAACAGCCGCTTTGTAGACCTGTTAAGGGAGTTGAATGAGAAAATTTATTTGAAACCGGTTTGTAAATTCCATGGGACTATAAAATGAATAACAACACTGCAACATATCTATAGCACACATGTAAGATATTTATAAGTTATATAATTTGTATCGTATAAATTAGCACATATGGCAATTATTTAATGACGGTCAATGATACCACACCACCTTATACACATAAATGTGTCCAGCATTAATAAACATGCTTTCAATTTAAAAGATCTTTGTCCATTTATGTCTGAAAGGGCACTGACATATAGGTATCCTACTGGTTTGATCTTTAAGAGTATTTCTGTATTACTTGTGATTAACATGGATTTTAATACTGAATTAATTGCTATGGTTGCTTGAAGTTTGAACTTTTATTTTGTATTTTTTAAATGGCTTCTGTTGGAGTCGCCTTGTTAAATTGGGCTGTATAAACATGCAATTATTTATACCAATTCATGTCAGGGCCATGGTTTAACGACTGCCAATTTCCCACTGTTGCAATTTTAGCCATAACAGGTCTTGAGTTATTTGAATTAAATAGTTCTCTGTCTTGAAGCCATACTTTTTGAATTTGCCTTGCAAGTCATTCCTTCATTCGATTTTTAAAAGTAAAATTACTTTATACATATATATGTTACACATACAGAAATTTAAACGTGTATGAGATGTAGTCACAATTCTTCAAACGTTGCTGTTGTTAATTCTGACCCACAATGTATGTTTCAGAAACAGTAAATAAAACTTTCACTTAAAAAGGTGTCCTTCATACTTGAAAATAACTTTAATTTCCTTGGATGTCAGTACTCTGTAATTAAGTAATCCCTGTTTTAGAGGAAAAAAAAAAGTGTTAGATGTAAATACATAATTCTGCCACCACAGTTAACAGAAATGTTATCATTAAGGGTTTTCTACATTCTTGAGGAAGGTAATAAATGCCCCCAGGGCTGTCCTTTTTTTTTTTTTTTAATTTTTTTTTTCAACGTTTTATTTATTTTTGGGACAGAGAGAGACAGAGCATGAATGGGGGAGGGGCAGAGAGAGAGGGAGACACAGAATCAGAAACAGGCTCCAGGCTCCGAGCCATCAGCCCAGAGCCCGACGCGGGGCTCGAACTCACGGACCGCGAGATCGTGACCTGGCTGAAGTCGGACGCTTAACCGACTGCGCCACCCAGGCGCCCCTGTCCTTTTTTTTTTTTTTTTTTTTTTAAAAGAATCACTAATCATATTGACTATCCAGTTCTAACAGGGAAACAGAAAAACACAGAAGACATAGCATCAAATACTTATGGGCGAAGCGTTCTGTTTGTCAACCTTGGCTACCATGAATGTCATTATTAACCAAGATTTGCTATCATAAAGTATCTTGTAGTTCTCACAATTCTTAATTCTCTAAATTGAAATAGGCACTTTTTGCAATATTGCGATTCCCAAATTTACTCTTGGTTTTGTAGATAATTTTTTTTCTTTTTTTAACAGATAATTTTATTTTTGTAATGGAAAATTTCCACCAATTTATTCAATTTGCCTTATGGGACACACATAGTATATGGTGGTCTGACTTAGTTCTAAGCTTGATCTTCTGCCTACTTCTGAATCATCAACAAAATTCACGTAGTGTCCAGGTAAACTCAGCAGCCACTGAATTTGTTATGTTTTCACCATTAATTCTGGCAAAACTTTTTTATAGCAGTGTGGAATGTTGGCATCACTAGACTTTCCAGGGGAGATCAAAGAAGTTTGTGTCTGAGAAAGGAAAGGTTGACATGATGTACTGTTACACTTCAGAGCCAAATGTGTACATTAGACCTATTTTCAACAAGCCCAAGCCACTTTCAGAATGTGCCTGATTTGGATCAAATTTGTCTTTTTTCTCCCCCTTCAGAGCTTGGCTTCACTTATCTGTTTCATATTTTTCTTAGAACAAATGAGCTAAGAAATTCCTGAACAAAAGTTGTGAAACTCCATAGTCACCCACTAAATAAATTTAATTTAGCAGTTTGTCTGAAAACTATTCATCCAAAGGGGAAAAATACACCAGAAAAACATTTGTGGGTCTATGTCTTTTTCCAACATCTCCTAAATGAATTTTCTTGATTGTGTATGCTGAATCATTCAGAGGCACACATAAAAGAAATTTGACATACATGTAAGTAATTTGTAGGCAGAGACAATATTTGTGCTCAAATTTGAGCCAATTTTCTCTATAGCTTCGTTGCTCTGCACTCATAAAAGATTGCATTTAATTCATTCAATTCAGATGATTTCAGACTTTGTCCCTGTAAGTAATATTAATTGTATTTGAATTGCAAATGACCGCATAATCTCATTTTTAATTTCAAGCCTGGGGACCAAAAGATTCTACCAAAATCCAAACAGATGTTCAACATGAAGAATGTTTACAGACTTACTGAATAAAATGTTTTTTGGTCACTAAACTTTTTTGATATTAACAAAAGGTTTTTAAGAAAAGAAAACCCATTTTTGTGTGTGGCCTCATTTACACAACAATTGTGTGTGCAATCAATAATTAACATTTCTTACTTTCTACATTATAGAATTTGGAGGACACAACAAAGTGTTTATAAAGTAATTGTCTGGACGTGTACTTCTGGCGGGATGGGATAAAAGGGACAACTTTAACCCTCCAGCCATCAATATAATTTTATTTATTTAGGGGAAAAAAACATATGAAACAATGGCTTTCAGATCCTGGACAATAATCAGTGAAGGTCAGTGATACTGGAGAAGAGGGAAATAAACATGCTAAGTCCTAGAATTGCCTTACCTTATTGCCTGGAGAGTTTCCGGGCCACAGTACAGGAGGAAATGGAGGCAAAACTAGGTGGTTACATGATTAAGGAGAAGAATTGGAAAGTTTAGGAGGACAAGTAGTGGGGGTCCTAGGACAGACAAATGGTGAGATACAGTTGCACTGAAAGTGAATGAGTTTTAGAGATATACCAAGGGTTCCCTCCTCCAAGTTTTCAGCTGAATGCTGATCCGTGCATGCATATGAGCAAACAACCAGCCCTGGAAAATAACAGAAGACAGAAAAATCCTAGAGCTACACTGAGCCTTAAGAGTTGATGTCCTCAGCAGTCAAGATGTAAAAATTTCATAAAGCATGGGACATTGAGTACAGTGTTGTAAAATATAGCCTCAGTAGTAGAGAAAAACCAGCCCTGGGCTAAAAGCTTTTCTGGTCCTACCTAGCAAGGCTCACATATAAGCTTGGAAAAAGATCAAATTATTTCCACATGACCTGAGAGTACCAGGAAAAAAAAAAAGAAAGAAAGAAAAGAAAAAAAGAAAAAAAAGCTTCAGTACTTTTTATTTTTATTTATTTTTTATTTTTTTAATGTTTATTTACTTATTTTGAAAGAGAGAGGACATAGGGAGGGTCAGAGAGAGAATCCCAAGCAGGTTCCGTGCTGTCAGTGCAGAGCCTGATGCAGGTCTCCATCTTATGAATCATGGCTCAGATTATGACCTGAGCCAACATCAAGAGCTGGATGCTAAACCAACTGAGCCACTTGGGTTCCCTTTTGAGTATTTTTTAAAACATGTAATATTTGCAGAAATAATCAGAAAAATTTCCAGAAATAAAAAAGAAGGTCAGAAAAAATAAAGCACAGAAAAGTAACTACAAGAAGGCACATCATAATTAAATTGATTAATACCAGTGATAGAGAAGAAAATCTTAAAAGCAACTAGAAAAAAAAAACACATAGTGCATCTAAAGAATAAGAATTAAGATGACAAGTGATTTGTTTTAGGAAACAAGGCAAACCAGACAACAGTACAGCAGTATTTTGCAACTACTGAAAGAAAATCAAGTTGTCAATCTGGAAGTTTAAATCTGGTATAAAAACTTTCTAAAACTAAGGCAAAATAAAATATTTATTTCTAGAACACAAAAGATGAATAGTTAATTACTATTAGACTTTCAATATAAGAATGTCAGAAGAAGTTCTTCAAATGGAGGGAAAATTACAGCAAATAGATAGTTGGATCTACACAAAAGAATGAAGAATACCAGAATTAGTAACATGTAGATACATACAAACTAATTTTTTTATTTAAAAAAATCATTTTAAAGATAAATCAGTTAACCATAAAGTAGTGTAATGCCATTTGAAGGTAGACCGTAAGAAGTTAAAGATAAATGCCAGAAAACCTGAAAGCAAGTGCCAAATAAATGCACACAAAAAGTTAAAATGAATAAACCAACATAGAGATAAAATGAAATCATTAAAGATAATCAATTCTAAATAAGGAAGAATAAGAAAGAAAAAAAGGAACAACAAACAAACTGAATAAAGAAAAAAAAGTAATAGAATGGTAGATGTAAACCCAATTGTGTCAGTAATCCCATTATATATAAATCGCCTAAACACTTCAATTAAAAGGCAGAGATTGTCAATTTCTCAGACCGTATAAAAAAGCAAGGGTCCACTATTAGCTGCCTATAAGAAACTGACTTTAATGCCACAAAGAAGTTGAAAATAAAAGGATAGAAAAGGATACATCATTCTAATACTAATGAAAGGAAAGTTGGAATGTCTATATAATATTAGAAAATGTCAGGGCACCTGCGTGGCTCAGTCAGTTGGGTGTTCCACTTCGGCTCAGGCCCTGATTTCACAATTCAGGGGTTCAAGAAGCCCCTCATTGGGTCTGTGCTGTCAGCTCAGAGCCTGGAGCCTGCTTCAGATTCTGTGTCTCCCTCTCTCTCTGCCCCTCTCCTGCTTGTACTCTGTTTTTCTCTCTGTCTCTGTCTCAAAAGTAAATAAGCATTTTTTAAAAAAACAAAGAAAGAAAATGTGATTACAGAGAAAGGAGTTTAATGAGTGATAAAGGTCATTTCATAAAGTAGTCAACTAATCACGAGGACATTAACAATTATGAATGTTTATCTAATAAATTTTCAAATACATTAATCAAAAGCTATTATGACTAAAAGGATAAATACACCAATTCACAATTATCGCCAAAGATACCAACATCACTCTCTCTGCAATTGATAGAAAATGTACAATGAAAATTGGATCTGTAAGGATTGGACACAAAAGACTTGAACAGTACAATCACCTACTTCACCTGGTTGATTGTCACTGCACCCAACAACAACAGGATATGCATTTTTTCAAGCACATACAGTAATTTTCAGAGCATACCATATTCAAAGCCATAAAACAAGTCTCAATAAATTTAAAAGTATTCAAATAATACAAAAATACGATCATAATGGAATTGAATTAAGAAAGAAATAATGGAAAGATATCTTTAAAAAGTCCTCAAAGGTTGGAAACTAAAGAACCTACAGCAAAACTGAATGGTAAATGAAAAAGAAAATGAGAAAGTACAGCAAAACCTTGGTTTGCAAGCACAATTCTTTCCAGAAACATTCTTGTAATCCAAAGCACTCATATATCCAAGCAAATTTCAAGAACCATTGGCTCAGTTGTGATCAAGTAACATTCGACAATATGTACTACTCGTATTTCAAGACACTGCTCGTTTATCAATTTAAAATTTATTAGAGGGGTGCCTGGGTAGCTCAGTCCATTAAGTGTCTGACTTCAGCTCAGGTCGTGATCTCGTGGTTCATGAGTTCGAGCCCCACATTCGGCTCTGTGCTAACAGCTCAGAGCCTGAAGCCTGCTTGTTTCTGTGTCTCCCCCTCTCTGCCCCTCCCATGCTCACACTCCCTCTCTCTCTGTCTCAAAATAAACATTAAAAAAGATATTAGAAATGTTTGCTTGTCTTGTGGGACACTCGCAGAGCAAGTTACTTGCAATCCAAGGTTTTACTGTATTTTGAGCTGAGCGAAAATAACAATCACATATCAAAAATGGTGTTGTGTAGTCACAGCATTTCTTAGAAGAATTTATAGCAATGAAAAAGCCCAGAAAATTTATAGCATCATTCAAAACTGAAACATAGGAGTAAATTAAACCCAAAGTAAACAGAACAAAAGAAATAATAAATATAACAACAGAAACCAAGAAAATATAAAACAATAGTAACAAATAAAACCAATGACATAAAACTGGTTTTCTGAGAGAATCAATAAAATTTATAAATCACTAGTCAGACTGATCAGGAAAAAAAGATTAGACGCAAATTTCCACTATCAGGGATGACAGAGGAAAGATCACTGCAGAACTTAGGGAAAAGGGAAAGGATGATTAGGAAAAAATATAAATAAATTGATGTCAATTTATTTTATAATTTAGGTGAAATGAAAAATTCTTTGAAAGACACAAACCACTAGAGCTCCTCAATAAGATAGAAATAGAGATAGAGGGGTGCCTGGGTGACTCAGTCGGTTGGGCATCTGACTTCGGCTCAGGTCGTGATCTCACGGTTGGTAGGTTCGGGCCTCACGTTGGGCTCTGTGCTGACAGCTCAGAGCCTGGAGCCTGCTTCAGATTCTGTGTCTCCCTCTCTCTCTGGAGAGGGAGAGCATGAGTGTCCCTCCCCCACTCATGCTCTGTCTCCTTTGCTCTTAAAAATAAGTAAACATTAAAAAAATTTTAAAAAAGCAATAGAGGTAAAAACAATAGATAAATAGACATATATGAATAGCCTACATCCATTAAAGAAATGGAATTAGTAGTTCCATTTAGAGAGAGTAGTACATTTGTAGAGAGTAGTACAAACTCTCCCCAAAGGCAACACCAGAGCCAGATGACATTACTGGTGAATTCTTCTTAACGTTTAAGTATAAATAATGCCAATTTTACGTAAATGTTTCCAAAAAGTTAAAGGGGAGGAGATACCTCTCAATTTTTTTTATGAGACCAGCATTGACCTGAATTCACAACTAAATAAATACATTAAAAGAAAACTACAGAGCAATCTTCATCATGAACATAGATATCAACATATTTAAAATTGAACACATCAGGAAACGGTGCTAAAACCGTGGGATATCTACAGGTAAGACAAACAAAACTCCAAAACAAAGAACGTAAAAGGACTTAGATCTATACCTTGTACCATATAAAAAAAATTGCAAGTAGATAATAAACCTAAATATACAGCTACAAATTACAAAATTCTGCCAGAAAATACATGAGAAAATATTCGTGACCTCAAATTAGGCAAATATTTCTTAGAAAAACACACAAACACAAGCCATAAAAGAAAAATTGATGAAATGAACTTTATTAAATTAATAGCTTCTGTTCCTTGGGAGATATTGTGAGGAAAATGAAAACATGGGGCACCTGGGTGGATCAGTCAGTTAAGCATCTGACTATTGATATGGGCTCTGGTCATGATCCCACGGTCATGTGGGGATAGAGCCCTACATCAGGCTCTGCACTGAATGTGGAGCCTGCTTGGGATTCTCTCTCTCCCTCTTTCTGCCCCTCCCCTGTTCACTCTCTGTCTCTCAAAAGAAATACGTAAATTTTTTTTTTAATGAAAATGTGCTCAGCTGGGGAGCAAGTATTTGCAAGTTGAATATCTTAAAAAGAACTTCTATTGAGAATACATAAAGAAATTTCAAATGTCGGGGTGCCTGGGTGGCTCAGTCGGTTGAGCGTTTGACTTCAGCTCAGGTCATGATCTCACAGTTTGTGAGTTTGAGCCCCACATCGTGCTCTGTGAGGACAGCTTGGGGCCTAGAACCTGCTTCGAATTCTGTGTCTCCCTCTCTTTCTCTCTGCCCTCCCCGCTCATGCTGTGTCCACCTCTCTCTCTCAAAAATAAATAAAACATTAAAAAATTAAAAAAAAGAAATTTCAAATATCAACAAGAAAGCAACCAGTAAAAAAAATGAGCATAAGATTTAAACAAATTGTTCACCAAATGAAACCCAGGGATGGTAAATAAACACATGAGACACGTGCGATGTCGTTAATACTTACAGGAAAGGAAATTAAAATCACGATGGAATGCCTTTCAATACCTATAAGGATGATAATAATAATAAATGGAACAATAATGCCAAATTCTGGTGCAGATGCAGGAGGCAAGTAAAATGTTCATATGCTGCTGGAAGGAAAACGAGGAAGCCTCTTCAGTCAACCGTTTGGCAATTTCTTATATCCTTAAACGTACACTTATCACATGGTTCAATGACCCTACTCTTCATTGTTTAAATGAAATGACAAATTATGTTCGCATACAAGTCTGTACTCAAATGCTTAGAGCAGTTCCATTTGTAATCATCGAAAATAGGAAGCAATCCAAATACTCTTCAACTGGTGAATGGATGAACATGTGTGGTATACCCATACAGTGGAATAAAACTCAGCAATACAAAGCAATGGACTATGGACACGTACGATGATGTGGAGGAACCTCGTATTTGTTTGCTAGGACTTTTGTGACAAAGTATCACAAACTGGAGGCTGGAACAACAAAAACGCATTTTCTCACAGTTCTGGGGGCTGGAAGTCCTGAAATCAAGAGGTCAGCAGGATTGGTTCCTTCTGTTTCATGGCTCTCTCACAGCTTCTGCTGGTTTGCCGGCAATCTTTGGTGCTCCTTGGCTTTTACAAGCGTCACCCTGATATGTCTTCATCTTTACGTGGCACTCTCCATATAAGCCTGTCTGTGCCCAAATTTCCTCTCTGACACCAGTCGTATTAGACTAGGAGCCCATCCTATGCCAGTATGACCTCATCTTGACTTAACTGATTGCATCCACAGTGATCCCATTTTCTAAGTCACACTCTGGAGCACTAGGGATTAGGAATTCAACCTATGGATTTGTAGGGATACACTTGAACTCATAACAAACTTCACATGCCTTATGCTAAGAGAAAGAATCCAGGCGCAAAAACTATATATACCTTGTTTATTCCGTTTGTATGACTTTCTGAAAAAATAAAAACTGTAGGGACAGAAAATGGAGCGGTGGTTGCCAGGTTGACAGAGAGGGGAAGGGACAGACTGCAAGGTTGTCGGGAGAAATTTTGCACAGCGACAAAACTGTTGTACATCTTGATTGTGGTGGTGGTTATATGACCTCATTTTCTTGCTAAAACTTATTTAACTGTACCCAAAGAGGGTGAATGTTAGTCTATGCTAATTGTACTTTAACAAAAGAGTGTGGAGAAAAAAAAGGAACGGTTACCAATTATGGACATTTTTCATGTAAAGCCTCGCATTTCCATGAGCAGGAATTATCTTTACTGTAGAGTGAGGCTGGAAAAACAAGTACTTGCATTCATCACTGGCCACCAGCTAAGTACAAAATTGGTACAAAGGAAAGTATTTGGGCAAACTAAAAATCTCTATATATGCATAGCCATTGAACCGTTTATGGAGATTATTCCTAAGGGAATAATATTGTGCGTTATGAAAGAAACATAATTTAGGAATCATGGATGAAAGACAAATATAAAAGACACCTCACTGAAAACGTTTTCTAAAGATTTTATTTATGCAAATGTTAGGGACCATATGCTAAACCTTGCAGTTTAGCATGCAGAGACCTCATTTTCCAATGGCCCAGGAGATCTTGCCCAGAGTTACAAAATTATTTACACTTATTTCACATAACCAAACCGATCTATTCTGTAGAACCAAGTAAGTGTTAAAAAAATCTATCCTCAGGAGGAAGAGGTCAGCTATACTCTAAAAAACCATGTGTTTATTATATTTTTAATTGTCCTCTGGGTCAATTATGTCTGTATGCATTTGCATTACCCCAAGAATGAAATTTATATTGGCCTGGAGCAGAAATATTATTCCTTCTAAGGTCCAACTGGCCATTTACAGTTTTACCTATTGGCAGGTTTCCAAACAAGATCCAACATGCTCCAAAATAGATCCTCTCTTGTATTTAGAATTGCATATAAACTTTCGCATGTGTTGTCAGTGCACATAAAAGTTTCAACTTCTTTAGGCTCTCCATTATTCTTCAAGCAAAAGCTTCCGTGTATTTATTTATTTATTTTTAATATCTTCCTTTTTAGAAAAAAATATTTAAGCAATCTCTACACCCAATATGACCTCATGACCCCAAAGTTAAGAATTGCATGCTCTTCTGACTGAGCCAGCCAGGCACCCCAACAGGAGTTTAACGTTAAAAAATGATTTATAAGGGAGCGCCTGACTGGCTCAGTCAGTTGAGCATCTGACTCTTGATTTTAGCTGAGGTCATGATCCCAAGGTTTGTGGGTTCGAGCCCTACATCGGGCTCTGTGCTGACAGCTGGAGCTTACTTGGGATTCTCTCTCTCTCTCTCTCTCAATGAATAAATAAACATCTTAAAATTTTCTTAATAAAAAAATAATTTATAATGTCCTCCATGATCCAGCCCTTGTGTGCCCCCTTTGTTCCATCTGTAATGATTCTCCTGTTCCTCAGTATGCTCGGATTAAACTGGATTTACTTCAGTTTCTAGATTGTGCCACAGTCTCGTTTCTTGTGCCTTTGTACATGCTGTTCCTTATTCCTAGAACATACTATCCTTTCTTCTAACCAACTTCTACTCAGATTTGAAATCTTGGTTGAGATATCTCATTCAATCTTGGAACTAACAACATTATAGCAGTTTTCAGAGTGACAACACAGTACAATCACCTGTCCACCTTGATAGGGGATTGGGACTGAGTCTCTCACTTCCTGTTGCATCACCAGGTCCTAACATACAAAAGATACGTATTGAATATGTAACAGTGGATATCATGCAGTTTCTTTTTGAATATTATAATATTTTCATGGGATGAATTTGATTCTGTTGTTAAAATGGTTTGTAGAAAAGACCCAGAGATGTGGAGCCCAAAGGTTCTGGTGCTTGTGTCCTGAGTTTGCTGTCAATGTGATCTGTAATGAGTTACTCAACCTCCATGATTCTTAGTTTCTTCAACCATAAATGGGGCCAATAAAAATACCCTTGTTACTAGTCTAACTTCAGGAACAAATTAGGTCATGCACATGAAACATTTCTTTTGAAATGATGAAGGGCTATACATATGTCAGTTGTTTTATTGTCCACATTTCAGCGGAAGTCTCATGAGTAACATTTGGTGGTGGGCGAGTTGTCACTTCTCTTAAATTTCTATCAGCATCTATCAACAGTAACAATAAATGGATGTATAAACTAAGTGAAGCAGTATGCTTGTTATGCAAATACGTTGTCATATGCCCTGAGTTGCTAATTCCAAGTGTATTTTTTGCTCGTCCTATAAAACAATTTCAGAAGTATCACCACTCTAACCTGCAAGTTTCTTGTAGCTACCAACACCTATAAATCAAAACCTATCCCATATGAATTTGCTTAAAATTAAATTGGCCAGATCTATCACGGAGACTCTTTTAGTCTCCTTATTCTATCATTGAATGCCATTGAAGTGAAGTTTTGAATAATGAGAAAAGCATAATTGGGCATACAGTTAGTACCAGGATCAACAGAGGAAAAAGTGTTTTATTAATGGATTTTCAAAGGTGTTATCTATAGAATAGCCTCCATTTAGGAAATGGTGACATTTGACTAATTAAAACCTGAGGTATCTCCAATGGCTCAGCTTCAACACTGTCTCCTCTTTTGACTGTCAAGGAGTGTCTTTAAATAAGGTGTGTGGGGCTCATTGATTTGCATGAATTCTTCTGGTTTCTGTCATCTAAGAGTCTAAAAGTCATGTCTTACAATTTTGAATGTTTATGGGCTTTGACAGTTCCCATCTGCTGTGGGGATGTCTAAGTGCCCCAAGCCTAGTTGGCAAAACTCAGTGAAATCTTTGTTTTTACTTGATAAAATTTAAATTATTTATAGCGGTTATGTCTCACTGATTATTAGAGAGATTTTTTTTGATGACACAAGGATTTCCTGTCACCATTTTCCAGATTATGAATAAATGCAAGGTAAAATGACACACACTTCTTATTAACATGAACTTTCTGATATTGTGATTCTAATTAGTTGGACTGTAGTCCCTTCATTAGTTATTTATTTATTCACCTTCACTTTCCACTTCATTTTGGAAAGGATTTGTGGTGTTGTCATTTCATTAAGAAAAGTGCAAGGGCAATTGGAACAGAAATGTCAAGTATTCAGAAATTGGCGACCTTGAAGCAATCACCCTTACAACTCCACAGAGCAAAAATTTAACTATGGCAGAATGGCTTTCTACAAGAAAGGAACTAGGGTAGAATTCAGCCATGAATATCACATGTGTCCAGATGGCTGACCTACATGCCATAGTTGCCAACTATTTGGGCCCAATTCATGGACATTCATGTTGTCTTTAATGCTTTACTTAGTAAATATTTATTAAGAACCTACTGTGTGCCGTTGTCCTTAGTACTGAAGAAAGATAAAGAAAACAGAGAAGATAACCGTTGTCCTCATGAAGCATACATACTAATAAAACAAGTCACACAATAAATAATAGGCAAAAAAAATTTTTTTGAAGAGTTCTGTGAAGGAAATACAGAGAGTTATGGCTGAAAACAATGGAGTTGGGAAAGTCAGACAGAGGGACACTCTCCTGAATAAGTCTCCAGTTTCTCTGTTTGTTGTAAAATACCCTTTCGAATTAAAATGTGAGGTTGTGTGCTCTAATGTTATGGATTTAGGTACAACTTTTCACCTGCTGTAAAATCGTTCTTCCCAAAGATGGTATTGGTTACCTGGATTTAGGCAATGTTTCAGTTCTAATTACTGACTTTGTAATAACAAAATTATGCTACATAATATTTTTTAAGTTCTTACGATAGGCATGAATTATCTCCTTCAGTCTTCACAGACCATGAGATAGGTATTTATTTTAACATTTAAATTCTCCTTTCCTAGCAAATTTCAATTATACGATAGTGTTATCAACTATAGTCACCATGTTATATGTTGGATTCTCAGACCTTAGTCTTCCTACACTTGGAATCTTGTATCTTTTTATCAACTTCTTTTTTTCCTTGCCTCCGCTCACCCCAGCCCAGGTCCCCAGCAACCACATTTCTACTCTCTGTTTCTTTGAGATTTGCTCTTTTTTTTTTTTTTAAAGATGCCATGTATAAGTTGTACCATGTAGTACTTTGTCTTTTTCAGTCTGGCTTATCTCACTTAGTGTAATGCCCTCAGTATCCATCCATGTTGTCACAAATGGCAGGATTTCTTTCTTTCTCATGACTGAATAATTGTGTGTGTGTATGTATAGGTATGTATGTGTGTATATATCTATAACTCTCTATATATCATCTATCTATCATCTATCTTGATATAAAGTGGTATGTAGAAATACATATATAAATATTAGATATATATGTGTATATATATAATCTATTATCTATGTATCCATACATACATAATATATACATACATATCTTCTTTATCTTTATCTTCTTTATCCATTCATCCATTGATTGGGCACTTAAATTGCTTCCATGCTTTGGCTATAGCAAATAATGCTACAATGAACATGGGAGTGTGGACATCCCCTCAATATCTTCTTTTCTTTTCCTTTGGATATATCCCAGAAATGGGATTGTGTGGTCATATGATAGTTATATTTAAAAATTTTAAGGACCCTCTAGATTGTTTTCCCTAGTGGCTGCAGCAATTTACATTCCCACCAACTGGGCACAAAGCTTCCGTTTTCTCTACATCCTTACCAACACTTGCAATCTCTTGTCTTTTTGAGAATAGTCACTCTAACAGGCAGGAGGTGATATCTCATTGTGGATTTGATTTGCATGCCCCGGATGATTACTGATGTTGAGCAATTTTCACATACCTGCTGAGCATTTGTATGTCTTTGGAAAAATGTCTATTCAGTTCCTCTGCCCATTTTTTTAATTGGATCATTTGGTTTTTATTGTTGTTGTTAGAGTTGTGTGAATTCTTTACATTTTTATAGTGACCCTTTTGTAGATATATGATTTAACAATATTTTCTCCCATCTCAGAGGATGCCTTTTCATTTTATCGATGATTTTCTTTGTTGTGAAGAAGCTTCGTAAATTGACATAGTTCCAGTTGTTGATTTTAACTTGTGTTGCCTTTGATTTTGATGTCAAACCCAAAACATCATTGCAAAGATTGTCGTCAAGGAGCTTACTCTTTATCTTTTCTCTTGGGATATATGGTTTCAGTATTTTAATTTAAGTCTAATGCATTTTGATTTGATTTTTGTTCATGGTGTAAGATAGGGATCCTGTTTAATTTTTTTGCATGTGCTATGCAGGTTTCCCCCCACCACTTGTTGAAGAGATTATCCTTCCCCCATTGTATATTCTCGGCTCTTTTGTCATAAATTAATAACCATATATGTCTGTGTTTATTTGTGGGCTGCCTATTCTGTTCAATTGATCTGTATGTCTGCTTTAATGCCAGTACCACAGTGCTTTGATTACTAGAGCTTTGTAATATAGTTTGAGATCAGGAAGTGTGATACCTCCAGCTTTTTACTTTTTCTCAGTATTGCTTTGGCTCTTTGAGGTCTTTATGCACAAATCTCAAGATTTTGAGTTGCTGTAGTATTGCTATATATATATATATATATATATATATATATACCCACATATACATATATATACATTTATTATTATTATTATTATTATTATTATTATTATTTATTATGAGAGAGTGGGGGAGGGGGGCAGAGGAAGAGAGAGAGAGAGAGAGAGAGAGAGAGAGAGAGAGAATCTTAAGCAGGCTTCATGCTCAGCACAACACAGGACGCGATTCCACATCCCTGGGATCATGACCTGAACCAAAATCAAGAGTTAGAGACTCAATTGACTGAGCCACCCAGGCACCCTTGTTAAATTATTTTTAAATCATTTTGTGCAAGTATAACATGGAAGTCATAGAGTGCACAAATCTTAAGTGTAATATTTAATAAAATTTTATGAGGTGAATATACCAGACATGACATTACCAGTGACCAGAGAATGCCCTTGCACCAACTCCAGTTATTGCCTGCTCCCATCAGCAGCCACTTTCCTGAGTTCTATCACATTTGGTTAGGAAATTTCTTGTGAACACACATTCTTTTACATTGGGCTTATTTTTTTCTCCGTGCCATATCTTTAGATTCATCCATTTGTTGCATGAATCAGAAGTTTGTTCCTTTTCATTGATGTATGTTATTCTAAAGTGTGACCGTCCCATGATGCGGTTATCCTTTCTACTGTTGATAGACATTTGATTATTTCTAGCTTTTGACTCTGATGACCTATGGGCATTCTTGTTCATGTATATTTGTGTACATAGGCACTTGTTTTGTGGGTGAACATTTAGGACTGGACTTGTTGATTCACAGGGCATGTGCAGCTTTAGTAGATGTTGGCAAGTAGTTTCTATTAGTTGATACTCTGTAATGTCAAACAAACCAAGCCATTATGAATGACACAGAATAAGAAATTTATTACAGTAGTTAGACTTTACTCACTCATTGAAGCTGAAGAAGTAGTCTGTTGAAGATACTGTCATTATGTCTATTGTTGAGTTCCAAACCACTCCAAATCAGCCAGACCAGCAGCTGGAAAGAAAAGCTGAAATCAGAAGAGAACAATAAGAAATTGGAACTCACAAGGAAAACTAGAATCTTTGAGGAAAGGTGGGAACACTTGAGAAGATCTCAATAGTGTTAGGAAAAAGCAAAACCTGCTTTTATCACTTGATGGTTCCATTAAACTGAAAGGTAAGATTGATAGATGGGCACTTTAACCTCCAATCTTGATGATGTGGGTCATCTGCTAGCATTGTTTGCCATAGAGCTGCACACATATTTGGCCCAGGCCTCGGAGAGGTTGAAGGAAGAGATCATCCAGAGCTGACAAGCTGTGAGCGAAGTGGAGATCAGTGACAACATGGCTGACTTCCTGCAATGACCCTCAGCACAGAAGAAATATGGTTCCTGATCTACTCCTGTCCTCTTGATATCACTTATAATGTCTTTTCTAGCCAATGTTAACAAAGACTCCTATGAGAAAATAACTTATGTAAAATATAGTTTCAGCTTAGTTGAGTAAACAAAGGACAAAGCCATCCTTTTCCAATGCTTGTCACCTTGACACCCATATATACCTTTGCTAACCATCCTTAACTGCTTAAAAAAATCATCTTTCTACCTAACATGATACAACTATATTTATACAACTTTAAAAATGCTTGCTATCCCTCTCCTCAAAACAGGTAAAATCCTTTAACCGATTTTTAAGCTGTGTTATTACTCTCCTAGCTGAATTAAATGCCTATTTTGAAATTCTGAATTAAATACTGAGATGTAAGTTCAATGCCTTTGAATCTATCTTATGTGAGATGGTTGAGAAATAAAAGAGGGAAAGAAGTTGGTTAATATTTATATAAATAGAGTCATATCAAAATAAAGAAGGAATATTCATGACTATCATAGATTTTATTTCCATAACTAGCCACCTAATTTCAGCTCATATCTTTCAGCTCCATACTTATTCTTTCCCTTAGCAAGCACTTAGCTTGTCATAGTCCCCTGCCTGGTGCAGTGACTCAAACTTTTACTCCTAAAGGATTTGGACTATTTATAGTCTCGCCTATATTGGGTTATAATTTTCCACTGATTATTTTTTCCTAAGTTTTTATTTAATTCCAGTTAGTTAACATACAGTGTATATTTAGGTTCAGATGTATAATTTAGTGATTCATCACTTACATACATCATCTGGTGTTCACCACAAGTGCCCTTCTCAATCCCCTTCACCTATTTAACCCATCCCCCTGCCTACTTCCCCTCTGGTAACCATCAGTTTGATCTCTATGGTTAAGATTCTCTTTTAAGTTCCTCTCTCCCCTGCCCTATGTTTATTTGTTTTCTTTCTTAATTTCTACATGTGAGTGAACTCATATAGTATTTGTCTTTCCCTGACTGACTTATTTCACTTAGCATATAATTCTCTCTAGTTTCATCCTTGTCATTGCAAATGGCAAGATTTCATTCTTTTTATGGCCAAGTAATATTCCAGTGTGTGTGTGTGTGTGTGTGTGTGTGTGTGTGTGTGTGTGTGTGACATCTTCTTTATCCATTCCTCAGTTGCTGGGCACTTGGGCTGTTTCCAAAATGTGGCTATTGTTGATAATGTGACTATAAATTACAGGGTGCGTATGTTCATTCAAATTATTATTTTTGTATCTTCTGGATAAATACCTAGTAGCGAAATTGCTGGATCAGAAGGTAGTTCTATTTTTAGCTTTTTGAGGAACCTCCATACTGCTTTCCAAGGTGGCCGCACTGGTCTGCATTTCCACCAACAGTGTGAGAGGGTTCCCCTTTCTCTGCATCCTTGCCAACACCTGTTGTTTCTTGTGTTGTTAATTTTAGCCTTTCTGACTGGTGTGAAGCAACATCTCATTGTAGATTTGATTTGTATTTCCCTGATGATGAGTGATGTTGAGTGTATGAAAATGTCTTGGCCACCTATATATCTTCTTCGGAAAAATGTCTATTCATGTCTTCTGCCCATTTTTAACTGGATTATTTGTTTTTTGGGTGTTGAATGTTGCAAATTATTTATATGTTCTGGATACTAACCCTTTATCAGATATGT
The DNA here is from genome assembly GCF_016509475.1 of Prionailurus bengalensis. Taxonomy (NCBI): domain Eukaryota; kingdom Metazoa; phylum Chordata; class Mammalia; order Carnivora; family Felidae; genus Prionailurus; species Prionailurus bengalensis. The sequence goes on along the minus strand of NC_057345.1, from coordinate 210,421,855 downwards.
CATTTGCAAATATCTCCCCAATTCCATAGGTTGCCTTTTAGTTTTGTTGATTGTTTCCCTCGATGTGCAGAAGCTAATATCATCCTCAATGGGGGAAGACTAAGAGATTTTCATCGATGGTCAGGAATAAGATAGCGATATTTACTCTCAACACTGTTATGTAGCATAGTACTGGAAGTTCTAGCTGTAGCAATCAGACAACACAAAGAAATAGAGCGTATCCAAATTGGCAGGAAAGAAGTCAAACTTTCAGTTGCAGTAGCCATCTTTCAAGATTTCAATAACCTCATGTGACTAGTGTCTACTATATTGGACTACACAGATATGAAATTTCACTAGAGAGTCTAGAGATCACCATAATCCAAACTATTGTTGACCAACACAAAAATTTTGCTAGAGGAATACAAGAGCTAATAATGACAAGAATCCCCATTTCCACCTATTGACTCTGGGACCAATGGATTTTAACTAGAAAAAGCAGTACTATAGAGAGGCTGCTGACTTACCACACATGGCACCCTGAAAGCCATCGTTGAGTCTTCCGACAGCCATTCCACTGTGTTATCAGTAAAGCTGCTTCAGGATGATGAGGGAGACGGCAAGAGACTGTGTCTCCGATCACAACAAAGCTGTGTGGGATACCATAATGTTGAATAAGGTTTTCTATAAACCCTTGCATTGTGGTTTTGGCAGACTTATGGGCCAAAAAAGCCAATCCATACTCAGAGTAAGTGTCTATTCTACTGGTAACAAAATGCGGCTCCTTCCGTTGTAGCATGGTCCAATGTAACCAACCTGTACCAGCTTGCTGCATGATCTCCTTGGGGAATAGTACAATACTGGGGACCCAGAATTGGCTTTCCTGGTGGCAGTTTGGGCCTTCAGCAGTGGCTTTAGCCAAAATCTCGTTGGTGGGTGGTAGTTTATGTTTGTGAGCTCATGTGTAAACTCTATGCCTAAAATCATAGCCATTTTGTTCATGGACCTATTGGGCAAGGACAGCAGTGTCTGGGGACAATGATTGACCTCCGGAGAATGGATCATCTTATCGGGATGATCATTAAAATCCTCTTGTTTGAGGTTACTCTTTGTTAAGTGTTCACATGAAGAACAACTATCTTCATAACCTATGCTCATTAACAGAACAAATATTCCAATTATATCCCTTTCAACTCTTCAACCAGTCCTCTACTCATTAGCTGCTGTTCATTAAGTAGTATAGATTCATACTTCTGGTCATTTCTCCTTCCAGGCAAAGCAAACAACCAGGTACATAGCTCAAAGCTTTGTCTACTGGAGGATTTCCCCTCATCACTATTCTCCAGGGCCACTCCAGCATAGACCTGTATAAATGTTCCCATCTCTAAAAGAAGCCATTGTTTTCTTAGTCCACTGGTTATAGGGAAATCTCCATAGTGTTATGAGGGAAGGTTGAGAAGGGGGAGTCAATGTCATATGAATATGGCCTGTGGGCATCTGGGCCGTCTGCTCAGCTGAGCTCAATCTTGTACGTACCACTTCTATTTGACAGTGAAGTATTGTTGTGTTGTCCAACTTTATGGTTTGAGGGTCAGATGACACCTGCTTCATAATGAGCAGCTAAGGTCTTATGATAAACTGGTGGTCTCTGATCAAGCCTTCATTTGTTGCTTGGCCCCAGTAGTAAGCCTGAAGCTGTTTCCCAAAATGATAAGAGTAGTATACAGAGGATGGTACAGTTTTGATCCAAAATTTTAAATGTTTACTATGTGATCTAATTACAGGGTCTTGCCAAAGTCTCTGTAAAGTATTCCAATCTGTCATAGACATGCCAAGCATCATGAGACCATGCAAGGTCATATCCAAGTGGTAGGGAAGCTAAAGAATTTTTTTTCTGGGCCCTGCTCAAATCTGGCAGATTATCAAGCTACTCAATAAATTGGTCAGAGTATCATGCCCAAAAGGGGTTTATTGTTCGGCAAAGTCTAAAATGGCACACTAAGCATTTTTGGTTCGTTTTTTTTTCACCAGTTTTTTAACAAATTCTTTTTTAACAAAAAGCCATTAGTTTTTTCACTTTAAAAAGAATATTTCAATATGTCTCAGACCACTTTGTCCCTAAAAATTCCGTTGAGGTGATAAGTTTCTAATTTTTTGTGGGATTTATTTCCCTTTCCTTTCTCATGCATATATTCTTCCAAAAAGTCTAGAGTAGTCGCTGCTTCCTGCTCATCTGGCCCAATCAGCATGATATCATTAATGTAATAGATTATCAGTACAATGATGTCTTGTGGAATGAAGATGCCATATAAGTCCCTGTAGACAATATTATGGTGTAGAACTGGACAGTTAACATGGTTTTATATTACTGTTCCTTCGAGAGGAAAGGAAATTCTCCAGGAAAAGAAATTTCTGGTGGGGGTGGGGGTGGGGGGAGAGCAAAGAGAGAGAGAGAGAGGGAGAGAGAGGCATTTGTCATATGCTGGGACAGTGTTGATTTGTTCCAGTAACGATTGTACATCTGAACCAGCATCTGTAATTGGATTTCACCACCTGATTAAGTTTACAATAATGCACTACTATCTGCTAAGTTCGATCTGTCTTCTGTTCAGGCCAAATAGAAAAGTTGAAGGACAACGTGGTACCTCACATTATACCTTTCAAAACCTTGAAATCTCTGAAATCCCTCCAAGGATATGTTACTTGTTATTTTGATAGGTAGAGACAGCTTTCTACAAATTTTCATCTGAACTTTTCTACCGTATTTGCTATGGAGCTACTCATGTACTTGGTCCATGCTTTTAAAGAGGCTAATGGAGAAGATCTGGTGGGGATCTCAGCCCAGCTGAACATCTCACTGCTGCCCCATGCTAACTAGGTGAGCTGGGGGATAAGTGACAGTATACATGAATTGTCTCGGTGCCTGTGCCCTGTGCTGGCTTCAGAGTATAAGAAATACGACTATCGTTTTACTTTGCCTTCTAATTATCATTTCAAAACCATGAAGATCTTTTTTCTGTTTTATTTTACAAAAGATGTATAGCTCTTTATTGAAGTTTATATCTACAATCTGTCTGGAACGTGGTTTAAGATAAGCACCGAAATGCATACTTTTCTCATATTGGTACTCCTTTGATTGGGCATCATGTATTAAAAAGAATATCTTTTCTAGCCAAATAAGATAAAAACAGAGAGGGAGGCAAACCATAAGAGATTCTTAAATACAGAGACAAACTGAAGGTATCTGGAAGGGTCTTGGGGTGAGAAGATAGCCTAAAAAGGGTATGGGCATTAAGGAGGGCACTTGGGATGAGCACAGGGTGTTATATATAAGTGATGAATCACTGAGTTCTACTCCTGAAACCCATAATCCTACACTGTATCTTAACTATCTTGAATTTAAGGAAATGCATTTAAATTTTTCTACTTTAATAGGAAGTCATGATGTCTAGGAGTATAACTCCTTTAAAATTTTTGTCTTCATTATTTTGCTCTCTTGCCTTTTCATATATATTTTAGAATTCATTCACCAATAGCCACAAAAATTCTTGTCAAAATTTTGGCTGGGGGGCATTGAACGTATACAACAAAAAACAAAAAAATGTTGAGAATCAACATTTTGACAGTATTGACATTTCCAATCTATGAACATAATATATTTGTCTATTTTTTTTTCAAAGTCTTCTCTGATTTCTTTTAATACAGCTTTTTGGTTTTCTGTCCAGAATTCACATGCATTTTGGATTTATTCTTAGGTATTTGATATTTTTGATGTTATAAGAAATGGTATCTTTTTAAGAATTTTTTAATAGTTTTGTTACTATGTTGTATACGATCTTTCACCCTGTAATTTTCTTCATTTAATTAGTAATTAAATTTACTGAAGATTCTTGTTCTCAATTATGCCAAATGACAATAATGACCCTTACATTTCTTCCATTCTGATTCTTATAATTTCTATTTTTTTTAATTTCCTTTTTGAACTGTCTACGACCTCCAGTACACTTTTGACTAAATGTAATGATAATGGAGAGTCTTGTCTCATCCATAGAGTTAGCTGTACATTGTCATTGTTGTTGTTTATAGTTTCTGTTGATCAGACGGAGAAAATTTCTTTCTGTTCCTTGTTTTATACTTTTTTTAAATTAACAGGCATTGATAGCTTTTTCTGCAAATTGCAGATGACCATATGATATTTTTTTTCCTGATGATATAGTAAAGTCATGTCAATTGATTTTAGAATGTTAATCGTACATTTCTTTAATACACCTAGCTTTTCTAACACATTATTTTGAATGTGACTGCTATCACTTAGTTTATGCATATGCATATATGTGTATTTATGCTCATGAAATTGCTATTACGTTCTGTTATGATCCCTACACTACAGATTGGAATACAGGTATAGAGACTCTAAATAAATGATTAAAGTCAACAGGCAGTGATTCAGCGTGAGAGAATTTGATTCAAGAATATATTTCCATAACATTAAATTATTAAATAGAAGCTACTGATTATAATGTTTTCAGAAAATGACATAAAATGATGCTATTCTGTGAAGTCCCATATATTAAAGGTTATGAATTTGTATTTTTCTAGAAATTATAGCACTTTGGCAAGCAGGACAGTTAATTCTATGTGTAATTTGGCCGGGCTAAAAGGATGTTTAGAGAGCTGGTGAAAAATTATTTCTGAATATGTCTGTGGGGTATTTTCAGAAGAGATTAGCATTTGACTGAGACTGTGAGGGACCATCCTCACTAATGCAAGTGGACATCATCTGATGCATTGAAGGCCTACACAGAGCAAAAGGGCAGAGAAAGGGTGAATGTGTCCTATTTGTTTGAGCTGGGACATCCCTCTTCTCCTTACCTCACATATGTGTGCTCCTGGTTCCTGGACCTTTAGATTCAATTGAATTATACCACTGGCTCTACCTGGTGCTCCAGCTTAGAGATAGCAGATCATGGGACTTCTCAGTCTCCATAATCACATGAGTCTATTTCTATAATACATTCCTTTGGTATGTGTGTGTGTGTGTGTGTGTGTATAATTTTATTATTTTATTATATTATAAATATAATATTATATCCCTAAAACAATATTATGTATTATTCTGTTCTGTTACTCCAGACAACCCTGACCAATATTGGCAAATCTTATTTTTTTTCTACGTAGTGGTAATGCATTTTTACCATGGCTTACAAAACCTTAAATAATCTATCTTCCTGGGGTGCCTGGGTGGATCAGTCAGCTAAGAGGCCAGCTCTCAGTTTCAGATCAGGTCATGATCTCGTGGTTTGTGAGTTCGAGCCCTGCGTGGGACTCTTGTGCTGACAACACAGAACCTGCTTGGTATTCTCTCTCTCCTTCTCTCTCTGCCTCGTCCTTGCTCATGTGAGCATGCTCTCTCTCTCTCTCTCTCGCTCTCAAAATAAATAAATAAACATTTAAAAAAATGTATCTTCCTTCTCCTTTTTTTACATTTTTTTAAATATAGTTTATTGCCAAGTTAGCTAACATACAGTATCTATAATGTGCTCTTGGTTTCAGGGGTAGATTCCCATGATTCATTGCTTACATACAACACCCAGTGCTCATCCCAACAAGTGCCTTCCTCAATGCCCATCACCCATTTTCCCCTCTCCTCCGCCTCCCCCCCCCCATCAACCCTCAGTTTGTTCTCTGTACTTAAGAGGCTCTTATAGTTTGCCTCCCTCTCTGTTTGAAGCTATTTTTTCCCTTCGCTTCCCCCATGGTCTTCTGTTACGTTCCTCAAGTTCCACATATGAGTGAAAACATATCTGTCTTTCTCTGACTTATTTCACTCAGCGTAATACCCTCCAGTTCCAGCCATGTTGTTGCAAATGGCAGGATTTCATTCTTTCTCTTCTTGCATTCACACACATTTATTATTATTCTTCAGCCACACTGACCACTTGCCATTGTCTGAACATACCATGACCAAGTGTACTCCTGTGTTCGTGTCATTGCATGTGACATCCCCTCTACCTAGAACTTTCTCCCTGTAGACATCTGCATGGCTCAGTTCCTCATTTCCTTAACTTCTCTGCAGAAATGCCACCTTACTAAAAAGGACTTCCCTGACTCATGCCACCTTCTAATGTAGTTATTAGCAGAGAATCAGAGCCCTGCTCCTCCTTTCCCTGGTCACCCATAAACCGGTTCCCTTTACTAGTTTCTTACCTCCACAGCCTCTATCGATACCTAGGATTGTAAATTCATTTCTTTACCTTCTCCAAAATAATGTAAACTCCTGAAAAAGACAGGGATGTATTCTGGATCTATTTCTACAGCCCAGATGAGTATCTGATATATTACAGACTTTTTTCATAGATGTTTATTGTATGAATGAACGAATAAATGAATGAATGAGCTTCAAAGTGTCAAAAGTTACATAATTTCTCAAAAATTTGCTAATTATTATTTTTTCCTCTGACTCTAACCCTGAAGACAGACAAGCTTGGTGCCTTCATTATGTTCTTCTTTTTATAGCAATGACTCAGAAGGTGTTGATAGATATTTAACACATCTTCTAGATACATCCTGACTATACCCAAGGTAACTTGGAGGTGGGGGCATTCATCATATGCCATATGATAAACTTCTGCTGTTTTCTTGTAGTGCAAGGGGCTCATAATGCCCACTTTATATGCAATATGCTTGAAAAATGAAAGATTATTGTTGATATTAAAGTAAGATATGCAATATCATATGTAATTCATTTCCCTCAACATATGCCCTTTAGCTATATTCAACCCTGTCCTTCACACCTGGTCCTGAGATAAATGTAAAAATGGGGTTCTGTATATAAATTGTGCCTCTATCTACCAAATTGATTTCTGGGGCCAAAGAAATCATTGTAATTTATGAGATACACTTGTGATAGTCATGAATGTTAAGCAGAGCAGATGGGACTGGGTGACATGACTTTGATTTTTAATTATAGGTCAACTCAGCTTAATTCCATAGTGTGACACGTCATCCCCCTCTCTTTAAAGTGAAAGCTAAAGTGCAAATGAACTAACCTTTGAATGTCAGCCTGCATTGCAGCAGCTAAATATGCAGCTCTGAGCAAGTAACTTGACTTCCTGGGCCCTCAGTTTTCGTAGCCTGGCCCGTATCATTTCTAATGTCCATCCTTCAATCTGCAAAAACGCAATGGTTCTATAACATCATTTATTAAGGGAACCAGCTTGGGAATTAGAACTTGGATGGGAAGTGCTTTAGTCTTAAGTCTCCTACACAGCCTTCCAATAAAGAGAGAGGAGGAGAGAAAGGGCAGAGAGAGAGAGAGAGAGAGAGAGAGCCATCCATCAGAAATCTTTTTTAAAAAACACAAGCCAAGTTTTTATTTATTTATTTTTAATGTTTATTTATTTCTGAGAGACAGAGAGATACAGAGCAGGAGCAGGGGAGGGGCAGAGAGAGGGGGAGACACAGAATCCGAAGCAGGCTCCAGGCTCTGAGCTGTCAGCAAGGAGCTCGCCGCAGGGCTCAGGCCCACCAACGGCGAGATCAAGACCTGAGCTGAAGTCGGACACGCTCAACCGACTGAGCCACCCAGGCGCCCCATCAAAACCCCGATTTTAAAACACAACCTTAGTTTGCCAGACCTCGCCTACCTGGGAGAACAGATGAGGTCAGAGTCACAAAGCACTCAAGTTTTGTGGGATCTTTCCTTTGACTCCAGAATCTCACTGTCTTCTTGAATATCATTCTTCTGCTGGAAGATGTGTCTAAGAATCCCTAGGGATTGTGTGTAGCTATGAGGAAGGGAGTTGGAGCAAGTCTGAGGGAAAGAGGTTTTGGTGATGTCAACAACAAGGGTAAAGTTACCATGACCTGGTGGAGTTTGGTGCATTGAAGATAAGATGTGGTTACAGCCCAAAGAATGGCAGTGGAGGAGGGGGCGGGGGGCGAGGTAGGGGAGGTAACATAAGATCAGAAAGTGAGGTGGGACTAGATCAAGCAGGGATCTGTAGGACAGCTATTTTAGCTTTTATTTATGATACCACTGCCCGCCATAAGTCTAGGTATGGGTTAGAGTGGGAGAGAGCCAAAGCATAAGAGACTCTTAAAAACTGAGAACAAACTGAGGGTTGATGGGGGGTGGGAGGAAGGGGAGGGTGGGTGATGGGCATTGAGGAGGGCACCTTTTGGGATGAGCACTGGGTGTTGTATGGAAACCAATTTGACAATAGATTTCATATATTGAAAAAAAATAAAAATAATAAAAATAAAAGAAATTGGTTTTAGCTTACAAAAAAAAGTCTAGGTACGGGTGAGGTAGAAAGAAGATTTGAGTGACAAACATCATGCTATATTAGGAAAGATCCTTCTCCCACTGCCAACGGTCTCCTTACTAGTTCAAGTTCATCCTGGGTGGTTCCTGGACGTGTAAGGAACCTCCCAAGTGTAAGAGACCTCCCAACACGTCCTTTCGCAGATTTTTTGGAGATTGGCCCTGCTAACTCATCAGGTGTGTCCAGTCATGTCAGAAGCACATTTTAGGTACAAGGCGGGAAAACCTGTACTCAGACTACATCCTCATATAATACCATAATCAAAATTTGTAATCTCTTCAGGAATCTAGAAACTTAAATGCTAAGTGCACTTGAACTTCTAATTGGAGGTTAAAGATGATTTAGATAAGGTTACTGCGTGTGTCCCTCATCAAGAATGGGCTTTTTTCCTTCATTCCTTGGCTATCTGCTTGGCTGGATCTAGCCCATCTCAGGGCTCTATCACACAGAGGAAGCCACACTCCTCTTGAGATTGATCTCCTTATTAGTAGGACCGGCTGGTAACCCGGGGACTATTTTCAAACTCTCTGAGCAAATATAGGCAAACCCTTTCAGAAGAGTGGACAGAGAAGGAACTGGCCTAACTGGCAGCTGATATTTGCAACGATTATCTAAATCTTCTGTACCACCTTGAGGGCTCACTGACTTTCCGCAAACAAGTCGAACGTGCACTGCTTTCTCGTTAGCAGAGATGACAAAATATGCTCTCGGATGATGTATGTGTGGTAAAGCTAGTTAGTGAGAACTAACAAAATACTTGTTTCGGGCACAGTGATGAAAACAAGTATCTGCATCTGGGAAACCTCCACTGGTGAAACCAATCATTTTAATGAGCGGAAATACATACAGCTGAAGTTGTGTTCTAATGCAAAATGTGTATTTGTGGAAACGATGCTTTCTTGAGTAATGCTCTCAAAGCTTGCTGAGGAGGGAGAGAGATTAACAAACTGACATGTGGTATTAGTTTCTTTGTAAAATATTTTATACGACTTAACTATTTTGCGGGCTGACTGAAGAGGTTTTTTTATGAAAAACTATTGAATGGCAGTGCCCTTGAAATTACATGTCTGTAAAGAATGTCACAGTAGTCCCACAATAAAGTTCGTTTCTGGGGGAAATATCTAGCACAGGTCACTTGAGGAGAAGTTCGGGGTCTGGGGCTCCTTTGTGTGTATGTGATTGTGCTCTTAGTTTGATTTGATTTTTTGTGGGGGGATAGACTGAGAGAAAAACTGTCTTAACTAAAAAATACATGCACAGTTGATTAAAATTTACTGAAGGACAAATCTACAATTTTAGGCTTTCTTTCAAAATCAGTCCTCCGTTCTGAATCATCCATTTACTTGCAGAGATTCAGTTCACTCCTTTATTATTAAGATACATATTCGTAATACTTTTCGAGTTTTGCTGTTCTAGTTACAAATAGCTTCTACTTTTCTCAGACACAATTTCACTTTGTTTGAGCAAGAATTCTTGACTTCCGTGGTTTTCGGTTTTGTTTTTAAAGGGCAATAATTCATTTCCTGATTTTTTTTTTCTCCTTATTGGGCTTATCAAGTGATTTCAGGCACATTATTTCAGGTCCTTAATTGATGTGCTCCTATTGGGTTAATATTGCATTTCTTTGTTTCTAAGAGTTGATTCTCTAGGTATTTGAGATGAATTTGTTAACACGTCGAGTTTTCATGAAAACAGCAAACTTTAATCACAAAGCTGGGAGTAAGACAGTGGGGGGTGGTGATCTCTGCTTCCCTAACCCCATTCTTTGGCAGAGAAACCCAATGAGCACGCTTTGATTTTTGCCACCCACCACTAACAGAGTTATTAACCAAGAGATGTATGTTATTATGTAGGACCTCTCAGCGCAGATAAAGATTTAATGCAGGATTCCCTCCCAGCACTGATGACAGCATGAAGAATTACACACTGTGGGATAAGTTTTAAAATTCCCAGCAATTTCTGCAAATCTATGGAAGAAATGGTTTAAGAAATAGCTTTTGTCAGCTCATTGTGTTGATTTCACTTGCCCAGCATAGAAGGGTATATAAAGCTATGTAAGGGTAATAAAGACTCTGTTGAAACAAAATCTTCCTAGATGTGGAGATACAATATAAAATCTAAAATTCAAAGGGAAAAGAAAAACCAATTTTGGACGCTATTGATTCTTGGGAGGTTTGTATGAATAGCCAAGGACCAGTGATGTCATAACGCGGACGGCGTTGCTCCAACAGGGAAAGTTTGCTAACTTGGATCTGGGGCTTATGCTTTATGTATATTATATTAGTTCATTTGATTCTTACACTAATTATCTGGGAAAAGGTTTACTACTGATGAAATCAGGGTGCAGAGATTAAGCGCAACTATGTGTCCCAGGCTAGGCAGAAAGGGAGCAGAAGAGGGAGACTCTGAACCCAGGACCCTTGACGCGAGACTCTGTGCTTTTCACCACTAATCTGTATGGTACTGATAGATGTTGATTACTGTCACATTCTCTGTGGCTGGGCTGCAGTGCTGCTGAAACTTGTCTTGGTTTGAGAAGCTGCGAAGATACTCCAAACTTAAGGTTTCCCTGGTCATTCCGGAATCTTCCACAAGGGTCTGACCCTCTCATCCTGTCTCCTATCTTGGTAGAAAGTGCTGGCCACTGGGTTCCTTTCACGAATCTTGTGATGGGAGAGAGGAAGAGAAGTCAACACTGACCTTTGTTCAAGCTAAGCCATGAAGAAGGAGAAGTTCATCATAGCAGAATCATGACTTTCTTAATAATCAACTTAGGGGGGAAATGTGAAGAGACCTGTTGTGCATTTTGTCATGGTCTAAAATAATGGCTTTCTATTAGAAGTTCAGGTACCATCTAAACCAGGGTCTCTTAACCTCAAAAGTGACGACATTTTGGGATGAATACTTTTGTTGTTGCTACAGGAGGCTGTCCTGTGCATTGCAAGGTGTTGACCAGAACTCCTGGCTTCTCACTAGACGCCGGTAGCATTCCCCCATGTGACAGCCAGAAATGTGCCTCCAGACGTTGCCCGGTATCCCCTGGAGGCAAAATCGTCCCTGGTTGCAAATGATAGGTAGATATAGTTGTATGTGTTTACAGTTGTCACCTAAGTGGTATGAAGGGTTATGAGGGGTTTTTATAGCTTTAATTAATATTGATAGAGTTCCCATCAATTTTTATATTTTTAGAAAACTGGGATTTTTTATTTCTCTATGCATTAGAATTAGTATTTATCTTTTAATTGATCAGTTGATTTCTTTGATTAATTGGTTTTTAATAGCATGATTATTGGCATGTAAGACAGGAAAGGCAGATTTTTCTCAGGGCATGGTATCATAAAGGGGAAAGCAACCTGGAATGAGAAGAGAGTAGCTTGTTGAGAAATTCCAGAAACAACTCAATAGGGATATTTGGGGCGATATATATATTTGATATATAATTGATATATATTCAATTATAATCCAGGCGGAGTGAAAGTTTATCATGTAAAAAGGTAGTTAGAGCTCAAACCACGGTATCAACAGTGACACGGGGACTTCATCAGCTTTCCTGAATGATGAGTATTGTAGTATGTAAGAACCAAAGGGCCTACTTATGATCCGCTTATTCAATTCTCTCATTTTACAAAGAAACGGGGTGTAGGGAGATTAAATTAACTCGCCCAAGTTCCTGGTGGCCAACATAGGGATAGAAGATGGATTTCCCAATTCCCATGTCTACTGAACACAGTTTCTCTGGGGAATGAATGAAATCCTGCATTAGTGGTCAGGAAGAGTCTGCCATTTTCACCTGCAGAATCAAGGGCTCTCCTTCTTTGCTCGTGTTATTTTTCTTCCTTAACATTTCTGCTAGAACGCTGTCATCCCGTGTTCCTCTTTCGTCAACGAAGTTTCGCTTTTTGCAGAGAAGAGACTATCTTTATATCATCTCGGTACCTAACACAGTCAAGCAAGTGTTTAAAGAAACAATAGTCTGTGAACCTGAAGCAGGATGAACTCCAGGCGTTGTGGATTGACACAAAGGCTACCACTGCTAAGCGCCTGGATCACACCTGTGTTTTCCCAATATGGGGAAAACTATTATTGGATGCTATTGTTTTATTTTATTAATTTTCCTGTCCTCTCCCCAGATTGTTTCCATGAGAACAGCACTTTTTTTTCTGCGTTGCTCAATCTTGGTTCCCTGGGACCTCACATAGTGATTGGCAATACATGTATCTGTTGAATGATGAAACTGAGTAGTGGATTTGCCAGTGTGGACACAGTGGAAATTTTCAAAATGAATTTACATGCAAGATAGTCTCTTGGCAACCGTTGGACAAACAGAGCATGCATCATAACATTTAGAAACAGCAGACACAGTCAGCCAGACTTGGATGAAAATACTAATGCTGATCCTTATGAACCATGTGACCTTCGTCAAATTGCTTAACTCCCTGAGCCTCTACGTCTGCATCTGGAAAAAGGTCATAATAGAGTATTTATCTCTTAGGGTTCTTATGAAGATTAAATGAGATAATGTGAGTAAATTGATAAAGTGAGCGGTTGGCACTGAGTAGGCACTTAATAATGGTGAGTTGGGTGGGAAGGATATTTCTACCCCACGTGGGAGTTTTGCCCATCGAGAATGTCTTATTGGCCAAACCCCAGGTTTTTAGAAGGATTAGCATACTGTAAATATCAAGAGTTATGCCAGGCAAGCCTCTCACTGTTTCTAGCATCCCTCCCTCCCTGCCATAACGGTGTGGCGTGGGCCTGTGACTAGTGTAAATGGACCAAGAATGTCACCCACAAGCCAGTAACTCTGGATTCACACAAAGGGTGAATTAAACAGCCTTTGAAATTCAGTCTGAGTCCCTTGACACAGCAGTGCTTTCCAGAGAAGTCCTACATGAGGAGATGTATTGAATGTTCAGTAACTATCAATAAAATGGACTTGATTTTCCACTAGGCTATTTTTTTTTTCCTTTGTGTCAGGGAATTCTAGAGAGCATTGAAGTTGAAGTACTAAGACCCAGTCCTTTCAATTATTATTATTTCAATTATTATTAGGATCCTACCCTCTACCTAAGTAAGAAAATAAAATACAGGTAACAATAGTAATTAGCCAAAGGATGGAATCTATATTTAAGTGGAGAAAATTGAACATACTATATTTATTTTAATTTTTTTTAATATTTATTTTTGAGAGAGACAGAGACAGAGCATGAGCGGGGAAGGGGCAGAAGGAGAGGGAGACACAGAACTCGAAGTGGGCTACAGACTCCATGTTATCATCACAGAGCCCGATGTGGGGCTCGAACCCATGAACCATGAGATCATGACCTGAGCTGAAGTCAGAGCCTTAACTGACTGAGCCACCTAGGCGCCCTGAACAGACTATATTTAAATGATGAGAAGTATACTGAGAAATGTTGGTCATATTTTAATCCATTCCCCACCCCCATACCTACTGTCATCATGTTATGGTAAATTGTACTAACATCTACTTACTTCTGAATAATGAAGTTATATATATATATATATCTTCCTGCTATACAACTTTGGGGTTGCATATATAGACTTTTTGAGTCATTCAATATGGGTTAGGGAATGAGAACATGGAGTGTTGAGAGATGGTAAGGCAGAAGACTGAACCAAACAACATTCCCTTGAGGGAGATGAAAAAAAAAAAAACAACAAATGAACAGTCTAGCCTGAGGAGAACAAGAGGTAGGGGTGTTTTAACAGAAGGCAAATGTGGTCGCTGAGAATGTCTACCTTCTGATGAGCACTGGCACTGCTGAACTGAGTAGATTGTAAAAAATAAAAATTAAATGAAAAAAAATACTTCATGTGTTTCTTCTTGAGCATGGAAATTTCTTTATGTCTCTGGAGCCACTGGGGACAAGAAGTAGGAGGTCAACAATTTTGAGACTTAAACAGGCTTTGAGTGCTCAAAGACAGTATTCATTCATTCATTTGGTCATCACTCATTTATTCCTTTAATGAACATGTAATGAACATTTAATGAACATTTAGTGTGTTTCTTCTATGACTTAGGCAAAAAAAAAAAAAGAAATTTGAAATACACATCTCAGTTGCATCTAAGCTCTTAATGAAAATCATGGAGATAAAAAATGTGGAAAGGTTATAGCAATCCAGAGGTGATATATTAAAAATAACTGAGCTGTAGCTGTTACTGTAAATGAAGCATATGAAAACTATAAAAACTTAAAAGTACAGAAGAAATACTTTTTAAATATTTTATATATTATGAAAATATATAAAATATTTAATATATAATATAAAAATATATGTGCAAATGTCTACATACATTTATTGATGTCCTGAATAGGCTTTAGATCTTTAACAATTATTAATTTTTTAAAGATAATGGTTTTACAGAGCTGGCTTTCTATATTTGTTTGTTACTGCTCTATCTTATAACAGAATGATGAAAAGAAATATAAGACATTTTTTAGATTAAGTCCTCTATCACCCACTTATAACTGGGTGAAAGATGATGAACATCAGTTCAAATTGTTGATTGGCCCTTTATGATAATTGCTTTTTGATCGGTTTGTGCAAATTAGAACTTGAAGCTCCAAGGTAAGATTTATAACACCAGGAAGATTTTTATTAAGCCTTGAACAACAATAAGGAATATGTTTGTAAAATAAACTTTAATTATATTCTTCTGCAAAAAAGTTCATATATCACAATTAAATAAAAACTGCTTAGAATTAATAACTTTCTGTTGATGTAATATTCTGAGTTCCTCGAGAAAAGGCAAGCTATAATATAATAGGGAATTGGGATGTGGGAAAATATTTCTTATTTATCACTCTAATAATCAAAATCACACATAAATTCCATGATGACAATAAGAATAATAATGGTGACTCACATTTATGGATCACTTAGGGTGTGCGCTCACACAGCCACACGAGACAAGCACCTTGATTTTTCTCATTCTATAGAGGAGATGCTGTGGCACTGAGATGTAGAGTTCTTTGTCCGAAGTCACCTGGCTGATAAAGAATGGAGGTTAGATTCTCCAAGTCCGTCTGGCTCCTAAACCCACTGGATTAACTACGCTAGATGGCAAAATACAGAAATTACTTTCTTTTTCTAAAAACTAAAAAATAATAATGTTTCTTTATTTTTGAGAGACAGAGAGAGACAGAGCATGAGCAGGGGAGGGGTAGAATGGAACTGAGACACAGAATCTGAAGCAGGCTCCGGGCTCTGAACTGTCAGAACAGAGCCCGACGCAGAGCTTGAACCCATGAGCTATGAGATCATGATCTGAGCCGAAGTTGGATGCTTAGCCAATGGAGCCGCCCAGGTGCCCCAGATATTACTTTCTTTAGGGGCACCTGGGTGGCTCCATCAGATAAGCGTCTGACTCTTGATTTCAGCTCAGGTCATGATCTCACAGGTTCATAGGTTCATTGGTTTGAGCCCTGTGTTGGGCTCTGCACTGACACTGTGGAGTCTGCTTGGGATTCTCTCTCTCCCTTTATCTCTGTGCTTCTCCCTGTTTATGCTCTCTCTCTCTCTCAAAATAAACAAAACAAAACAAAACAAAACCAGAAATTAGGGGCCCCTGGGTGGCTCAGTTCCTTAGGTATCTGATGCTTGATTTTGGCTCAGGTCATGATCTCACGGTTCCTGGGTTCGAGCCCCACATCAGGCTCTGTGCTGACAGCATGAAGCCTGCTTTGGATTCTGTTTATCTCTCTCTCTGCCTCTCTTTCTCTCTCTCAAAATAAATAAATAAACTTAAAAAAAAAAGAAAATCCCTTTCTTTCATGCTATCAGCTGACATTTGCATTAAGGAAAGAAAAGAAGTCTTACCGCAATCCTAGTTTAATTTCAGAACGTGGAGAAGAAAATGGAGAGGAAAGTAGACCCTGTCTTTTGATGAATCATAAATTCTGTCTCAAAAGGATGTGCCCTTTAAGGCTCCTTCCATTCGGAAGCACAAATGCCCACGTATCACTAAGAATCTACTTAGTTCTAAGAATATCACATCCAAAACATACAGATTGTTTGAGAAAATTTCCCTAAGCATGCATTATAGAAGGAAAATCTCAAATGTAACCCCAAATAAATGAGATGCACAAAAGAAAAATGGGGAAAAATCAGCTCTGTTCCCCCCATTCTGTCCAGCATTCTTCACCCCGACTGTCTCCAGTTGGAAATACTTTCCCAGCCTTCTTCTTATGGTTTGAGCACATACTTAACATTTTGAGAAGCTTCTATTTGTCTTAGGCTACAATATCCTACATAAACATCCTCTGCCTACTTATTTAGAACAGCTCCGGGTTCTTCTCACACTCTCCTCTTGCAAGTTCACTATCGTTATAACAACCATAGCCCCCAAAATGTAATAATTAACACTTAGTAATAGGAATGTAGGGAAGTTTATTTTTGGTTTCTTTTACCCTCAAATGAAATTGCTTTTGCATTATTGCCTCAGGGGAACACTTGTAGTGTGGCTGTATTCTTGAATTTCCAAATCTCATTCCTGAAGAATTCCAGGGACAGAGATCAACCAGTTGGCATGATCCTCAGGACTGTGCTTCTTCCTGAAATCTCTCGCATGAAGAACGCCATAAAAATGAAATTTTAGTCAGAGATCCCAAACTGGATTGACTTCTCCCTTCTCATTATTCTTGAGCCAATCAGAGGTGATGGTGGCATGAGTTCACATGGAATGACAAGGCAGACAAATATCAGGTTGATCGAGTAAAGATGAAAATAGAAAGTGGAGTTGAAAACAGCCCGAGAGTGAGGACAAATATACTGTGGTTTCAAATGAAACATCAAATATATTTGCAGTATGACCCCAAATATCAGCTTACGAATAATGCATTATTTGGGTAATAAGCATATTTGGAAATAGTTGGAATTCTTGGTACGATTTTCTAAACTTTATAATATTTTCATTTTCAGCGTCATCTTGATTCTTTCTTCCAGTCATTCAGCTGGATGGCGGATCCACTTTTCCTAAAGTTGGTTTTAAGGTTAGTTTCCAAACTATTCTCACAGTCTCCGTCTAAGTGGCCTATACTTCTTCGCATCTCCTCCCCTCCATACTCCTTTGAGTCCACCGACTGTTTACAATAGCTCATATATCCGTTTCATATTTTCTATTTGTTAATAGTTTCTGATACTCTCTACTTGTAGGAACATTTGCTTCCACTCTTAGGGGAGGGAAAAAGATTTGAGCATCGTTCCTTTCTGAGCTGGAATGTCTTGATTACGTAACTTCAGGACATCACCTTGGTAAAATTTTCAACATCATCGAAAAATGTAATTGTTCCCTCATGAAAATACAAAACAAGACCTGATAGAAAATATTTGTTTCTCTTTCCCTGTGAAACAAGGAAGCAAAACTATATCGGGCTTCTCATTCTAGCCCTGAATGGACATTTGTTTCTGGAATGCTTGAAGTGTTAGCCACCTGCCACAGAGCTCCTACCCACAAGATGGAGAAAATGTCTACCAGTTTTGAAGGTGTAGCTTGAATTATGGTTGTTATTCTGTTCTTGAAAGACCCATATGTTTATCACACTTTTGAAAATGAAAGAAAATCAACAAACCTGTAGATCCAACCTTTTGAGAATGGGTTGGTGAAGCCATCAACATATGATGGGATTTGAAGGCTTCTAGAAGACTCTGATTCCTGATTCCGTTCCCCAAACATTCTCCATCCCTTCCTATTCAGAGCCAAGTCTACAATTTGGGCTAACCTTCTATTTTTTCCACTTGAGTTACAACTTTCTAATTTACAGTTTTAGGGGCGCCTGGGTGGCGCAGTCGGTTAAGCGTCCGACTTCAGCCAGGTCACGATCTCGCGGTCCGTGAGTTTGAGCCCCGCGTCAGGCTGTGGGCTGATGGCTCAGAGCCTGGAACCCGTTTCAGATTCCGTGTCTCCCTCTCTCTCTGCCCCACCCCCATTCATGCTCTGTCTCTCTCTGTCCCAAAAATAAATAAACGTTGAAAAAAAATTAAAAACATAATTTACAGTTTTAAGTCCTATTAAAATGCAAGGGAATTTTTTTTTTTGTAAGAAAACGATGCATTTACTTTGCAGAGATAGCACTCTGGTCTCTGCAGAGCTTGAACATGATTAATATCACATTAAAGTGTTGCCTGGCCCAGATTTGCTTGCGTAGGATGTAGCTTCATTAAGATGGAATCCCATTCACTTTCCAAATGAAGAATCTGGAAGAAGGTTTTAATAAGGCAATAAGAGCTTGGGGGTGAATGTAAGTACCTGAAGTGCAGGTGGCAATGCCAGTGAATGAGTGAGAGGGCACAGAAGGAGGAGAGAGACACCGACCACACAAGAACTTGTCCAACCTTACAATTTTGCTTACAACGGCTTTGACAGAAGCCTTCATTTATTTTCACATAACTTGTTTAAAGTTTTCAACCCACATTTTAAGGTCCCCTCAACCTTCAGACTTCAGCTAAGACACATGCTTATATAAAATAAGAACACCTAGCATACACCAATCACAAACTGTTGGGTCCCGAGAAGCTCAGGTGACAAATGAGAGTCCTGAACGGATACAGTTGGGAATTTATTTAAAACCTGATCTTTCATTCAAACTCTGCTCATCCTGTATTTTGCAGGTAAGGCTTTTTCAAAGAGTATCATAATATAAGTAATTAATGTCTCTATTAAAACGAGCTTTTAGGGGCGCCTGGGTGCCCCTAAAAGTCAGTTGAGTGCCCCACTTTGACTAAGGTCATGGTCTCATGGTTTGTGAGTTCAAGCCCCGCATCAGGCTCTGTGCTGACAGGTCAGAACCAGGAGCCTGCTTTGGATTCTGTGTCTCCCCTCTTCCCTGTTCGCATGCTCTCTCTCTCTCTCTCAAAATTAAATGAAAATTAAAAAAAAAAACGAAACAAAACAAAAAGCTTTCAGATGAAGCTGAGTTGTTATTTATACTTCACCTCTATCATGTTAATAGTTGGATATTTTAAGCATAAGTATATAAAATGTCTTTGTACCCACTGAATAATATATCATTATATATATAAATATATATATATTTATATAAATATATATATATATTTATATATATATAATACATACACATATATGTAATACACATGTACATAAATGTGACACGATCTTGTTTTCCTTATTAGCTTTAATGACTGGTAACACGTGATGTCTTATGGCTCTACAATTACCAATGTTGTTTCCCATTTGACAGAGAAGTTACCTTGGATAACCTATCCCCACACAGAGTTTTATGGCCTGCTTTCCAAATTATACAAATTACTCAGAAGTGAAAACCACAATGGAAATATTACAGAATCACATTCCTGGCTCTGGAACACAATGCCTTGGTTGTTAGCCAATTTTCTTTCCTTCATCATTCAGGGTAGTTTATAAAAATGTTTTTCTATGCCAATATTGAGTACTGGCATTAATGTGCTCTTTACATTTATTGCTGGCAGCTACTAGGGTAATTTGGAAGGAACATATCGATATAAACTGAATAGTACATCTCAATCCAGGAGATCCCTCATTATCCTAAAGAGATCATTACTTTGTATCATGGAGACTCCATCTAAGATGTATGGCCAACGAGTAAAGGAATGAACCAAGACTTATAGGAACTTGCTGATGGAGCAAAGATATTGCTGTGAATTTAGGATCTCACCAGGGTGAATTTTCTGTGTATTAATAGTTTCATTACCAGTGTCATTAAGCAGTCATGAAAGAATTTTTTGCAATGTCCTGGGCATTGAAATAGTCCAGAAGAAAGAAGACAACACAAAGAACATATATTCTGTGATTAACATCTACCACAACCATACTACAGTATTACATTGAAAAAACATAAAACAAGATTATGTAAAGTTCATTCAAGAATGCAAAGGGCTTTTAATATTAGAAAATCTGCTTATCTACTTATATAGCTCATCTTATTAATAAGTTAAAGAAAGGCATGAAACTCATTCAACAGATATTAAAGACATTTGATAAAATTTCATAGCATTTTTGTCAAAAAAAAACTTTGGAAATGATCATGTGTGCTTTATTCCTAGGAATGATAAAACAACCAGATAATTGCATCACAGTGGATGAATTGTCACTAAAATAAAGAAGACATGAATGCCACCATTACCATTACTATCTAGCATTATCCTTTGAGAGCCTGCATATCCATTAGAAAAGGGCAACAACAAAAAAGATGTGGAACCATGAGAAAAAGAAGGCAAAATTGTCAAGATTGGATTTTTTGATTGTCAATATTTGATTTTTTATTGTATATCGACCCCCAAGATAACCAGTTGGGTGGAAGGAAGGGTATTAACACAGAAGTCATCTAAAAATTAATTTATTTTTATTCCATCTTGACAAACATCAGTTCAAATACAACAGAAACCAGTGAAAGTGTCTAAGAATAGCAAGAAATATGTGGCATATTTATGAATAAAATTATTTTAAAAGTTTGAAGCACAAAAACAAGAATTGCGATATAGACAGCTGGTATCCAAGGAGGTCAATTTTCTTTGAATTGATATATTAATTTAATTCAATTCTAATAAAAATCTTTGTTTTTCAAGAATATGATCAAATGATGCTAAGGTTGATCGGGAAACATAAATGTCTGATTATAGGCAAGCATCTTCTGACAAAGATGACTATTGAAGGGGATCATAAAATGTATGGAAAAACCATGGTCATCAGAAGATTTTGGCACTGGAATAAATATAAAGAAATAGGGGAATTTATATCCGATCTTGTTCCACTGTGATACTCCCTGAGTACATGTTAAGCAGAAATATCGTTTCTTAGGCATGATTGTTAATCATTTCGTAGTCATTATCCTGTAGCCATATACACAACCAACATTCACTGGAATATGTACACTTCTTGCTGTTGTGTTCAATCAGCGATTTTTCTTCATATGAATGGACAGGTCATATCAAAGCAAACAAACACAACTTTTTAATGTCAAATGTATTGGGGCCCCTGCGTGGGTCGCTCGGTTAAATGTCTGACTTCAACTCAGGTCTTGATCTCGGTTTGTGAGTTCAAGACCTGTGTCAGGATCTGTGCTGACAGCTCAGAGCCTGGAGCCTGCTTCAGATTCTGTGTCTCCCTCTGTCTCTCTGCCCCTCCCTCTCTCTTGCTCTGTCCCTCTCTCTCTCTCTCTCTCTCTCTCTCTCTCAAAAATAAATAAACATTGAAAAAATTTAAAAAATAATGTCAAAGGTGTTAATTTTTCATTTTCTATTTCCTATACAAAACCATACATTTCATAACCAAGTATATTTTAATTTTAGAATATTTTTAAAGCAATATGTATAAGAAACACATATTTAGAGACAAACTAGAAAATCCACACCTTTACCCATCCTAAGATATTCTTTATTCATCAGTGACCATATGAGGGCTAAAATTAGTATTTAGATCTCTAAATTTTATATTTAATTACTAGTGAGTTTGAAATTTTGCTAGTGTTTATGAGCTACTTGTGTTTTCCTGTGTGGATTTTATGTTTATATTTTCGACCATTTTTCTTTCTAATTTGAGTTTATTTTTTAAAAATTTCTTTCTAATTTGAGTTTATTTTTTATTTTTTATTAAAAAAATTTTTTTTAACGTTTATTTTATTTTTGGGACAGAGAGAGACAGAGCATGAATGGGGGAGGGGCAGAGAGAGAGGGAGACACAGAATCGGAAGCAGGCTCCAGGCTCTGAGCCATCAGCCCAGAGCCGGACGCCGGGCTCGAACTCAGGAACCGAGAGATCGTTACCTGAGCTGAAGTCGGACGCTTAACCGACTGAGCCACCCAGGCGCCCCTGAGTTTATTTTTTAAAAATTTAAAAATTTCTTAGTATGTAGTAGCCTACATACTAAGGCTAGTAGACCTTTGTTTTTTAAACACATGGCAACTATTTTTCTATATTGTCTTTTGACTACTTATAAAGCATTTCATCAGAGAGACATTTTAATTTTTATGTAGTCAGAATTACTCATTTTTCCTTGTGCCTGTCATACTTAATGGGAACTTCCTCACTTCCATATTCATTTATACTTCTCTTTGTAAGTTGGTGGTTTCATTTTCACATGTAAACCTTTAATCCATTTAGGTTTATTATGGTGTCAAATACTAGAAGGGAATATAATTTTATTGGTCTGTTTCCCTCTATTATAAAATGGGGTCATGTTACTTGATATGCAACAATATCATTTGATATTTATTAATATATACTGTATTTCATATAGCATATATTCATTATTTAATATAATTTGCTATATTAATCAACATTGATTTTAAGTATAATAATAGATACACAGAAGTTAAACTCTGCAATATCTCCTTTTCTCGCTTCTTTTGGCCACAGCAGACGGAATTGTAATACTGATGCTGGGTGAAAGAAAGTAGCTTCCAAGGGAGCCCAGAGGATGGAACTTAGGGGCACATAGACCTGCCACATTTCAAATGTAAGCAGTCAGCATTTTGAAGGACATACTAGAATGGACCTTGAGGACTTTTATTTCACATACGCTGTAATTCCTCCTGTCCCCTATGTCCCTTCTGCTATCATCGTCACCAATATTGGCAGCAAGGCCTCTCCATTATGCCATGAACAGACCTCAGGTAGCAATGATGAATGAATATACACTGGACAATGTCCTTCACTGCTATTTTGATATACGCAAAATGCCATCGGTATTATTTTTAATTAAGGTATTACCTAAATTAAAGTACTTTATGTGAATGTACACATATTTGCTTGGAGAAATTTTAATCATCCAATTTTTTTTTTCAAGACAGCTTTACGCCCATTTGAATAGGTTCTCACACCAAAGAGAAGCCTGATAGGTACTACTTTACTCGTGTGATCAAAGCAAATATTATCAGTCATGGGACAATTGTATATTACTGATATGATCTAATGCAAAGAAGGTAGCATTAGTTCTGTAATACTACTGACAGAATGGAGAGCACGAACCTAATCGTGAGAAAACATCACAAAGGCCCGAATTTGGTTTGTAATCTTCAAAAATGTCAGGGTTATGAAAGTCAAGGAAGACTGAGAAACAATTTCAAACTGAAGAAGATTGGAGACATACGTCGATTAATTGCAATGTGTGATTCTGAACTAGATGTTGTTGTCGCTGTTGTCGTTTGTTTGTTGGTTGGTATAAAAATCTTTCTGAGTTTAATCGGAAAACTTGAACGAGGGTCTGAAAATTAGATGGTAAAGGCAAATCTGTTCTGATTTCCTGGTTTTTGATGGTAGTATGGTGGCTATGATGAAGAATGTTCTTATTTGTAGGGTATGACAGTAAACTTTTAGGGATGATTGGGTTGGATATCTTGGTGGCAACTTACTGTCAAAAAGTAAAAGAAAAGTTCAGAAAATAAGAGTTATTTCTACAGCACTTTTCTGTAAGTGTGAGATCGTTTCAAAACGACATAGAAAAGAAATGATTAAGCTTAGTTTGATAGGCAAACTATTAAGGCGTAGTTCTTGGTTTCCTACACTGTCGCTAGCATTCTGCCATGATCTATCAGTGACGGATACTCATTCTTTAAGATATGCTTTCTACCCTTGAAGTGTTCACAGTCTACTTCAACATATCCTAAATGAAATATGATTAGTTAAGGCTAATGGAGTTCTTCTATGTTTAATAGACATTCAGAGATTGACTGATGTATGTAGAAATCAAAGAAAGTGCCTGTGGGGAATGTTTTGCATGAAACATTTTTTTTAAGAGATAAGAAGAAACCTCTCGTTTGTATCAGTGACTTGTGGTTAAGCAAGGGGCAAAGGGACAGTGATGCTGGGTAGGTGACAATGGATGGCTGGCCGAGTTACTGGGTGTGAGGCGAGGCTCTGGATGGGAGCTCGTGTATTTAGACTCCGCCAAATCCAAGGCTCCACTTTGAAACAGAAATATGGCACACGGCACATGGCAGATCTTCATTATTCTTTCTAACGTAGAGCGTTTTTAGATGTCAACAATTTTATATGTCAATGATGAAGTAATATGTAAGGGAAACTTGCATACACTTAAATATATAAGAGGACTAGAACTGGTTTTTCATACTTACATTATTTTGGTAAAGAATAAAAGTGACGGGCTTCCTGCAGGCTTTCCACGATAATCAGCTATATTGTTCTCTCAAACCACATGAATGTTTTTTTCTTTATTCTTCGCCCCAATCACATTGCACTGCTTGATATTCCGCCCTGGGCCTCACCAGTTACCTGTTAGTGATATCCTATTTTCCAGAGGGAATAAAAGAAAAAAAAAAAAAAAAGGAATTAGAAGATGAAAACAAAGATACAAAATCACCAATCTCGATGAAATCATGTGACATTAAAAAATGGAGGGAAATATATAGATATAGATGATACAGATACATCTTTCATTCACAATCTTTGCTCCAAATGTGAGTTAATGGTGCTATCATGATATGAACATACTGAGGCCAAGGGAACGCGTTCCCCTGCCTGGTCAGTTTGAATGTTCTACCCACAAGTATCTCCTGTTCATGCTTTTCTCTTTTAAGTTTATTTATTTATTTTGAGGAGGTGTGTAGGGGAGAGAGAGAGAGAGGGAGAGAGAGAGAGGATCCCAAGCAAGCTCTGCATTGTCAGAGCAGAGCCCGATGTGGGGCTCTGTCTCAATAACCTCGAGATCATGACCTGAGCTGAAATCAAGTGTCAGACGCTTAACCAACTGAGCCATCTAGGTGCCCCACCCCTCTTTATTTCGTTGCTTGTACTCGGAGGCCTTAGAACTTTCAACTACTTTGATCAACATAAAATGGCTCCCAACAACTTGTGACATTAGAATTATTTGGGATGCTGAAAAAAAAAAAAAACCAGTCTACGGCTGATTTATAAAAAAAAAAAAAGGTGAATTAATTGATTTGGAGAAAACTCCAGTTATTGTTACTTTGAACATCTTCCCTGAGCTCTAAAATATAATCAGGGATGAACATCGGACGGATTAGCTGGCAAAGGCTTTCTAAAAAGTTGACTTCTCTTACCCATTTGTTGTACTGCTCAAACAACAATTGATGTGTTGACTTTTCTTTTCCCCACTGAATGGATGTGGTAATACTCGGATTGTATGGATGCTTGGAAACTGCTTGGAAATAAATATATTTATTTATTTATAAATAAAGTATAAATACACTTTATTTATAAAGTGTATGCACTTTACCATGCAAAGTCGGTAATGAGTGTATTCCCTGGGCTAGCTTTAAAACAGGAGCTCAGATGTGAAGTTACCGAGCACAAAGTAATTGATATTCATTCTAAATAAACTTTTGTTATTAACCCAGCACCTGACATGATCCATGTCCTATGCTAGACAGCTAGGATTGAGAGTTGAAGCAGATTCAGGCTCTGCCTTTAGGGAACACACAGCATAGTAATGGACCGTGAGGCAAACGCAGGATAAAAACCTTGACACTAAACCTGGGACCATAACAGAATGCAGTGTAGGAAAAGGAAACAGCATAGTTGGTAACAGAGAAGAGTATTATTCTCCCTGAAAAGTTAGATTTCTGCATTTTTTTTTACAGTGGTAAAGTCCCCACAGTTCTCACTTGCAGTATCACTAGTCCTTATTTATATATATTTTTTTCTTTGCTTATTTTTGCTTGCTAAATAACAGAACACCATGATCTGGGAGTCTGACTGTATTTGAATAAAAATGTTTATTTATGAGAACCTAAAAAAAAAAAAAAACCCAAATGGGTCAGCTTCAGTTAATTCTCCAGAGGCCTCAGCAATAGTTAATCGTTTCCGTCCTGGGGCAATTATGGCCAGCATTTCCCAAGACTATGACTTGGAACTTCTCCAGAGGTGGTTGATAGGCCTAACTCCAACAGAAGTTTCCAAGTCAAACGAATCTGGGGGATTATGGATTAGGGAAAATTACATATATTTGTTTACCTCAGGATTACTTAGATCCTTTAATATCCTAGTGTATAATATGACTCACCAAGAAGAGGGTATTTTGTTCAGGGGTTCTCGAACATAAGGAACTGTGGAACTTTTCTTTTTTTTTTTTAACATTTATTATGGAGAGACAGAGACAGACAGAGCATGAACCTGGGAAGGGCAGAGAGGGGGAGACACAGAATCTGAAGCAGGCTCCAGGCTCCGAGCTGTCAGCACAGAGCCTGACTCGGGGCTCGAACTCACAAACCAAGAGATCATGACCTGAGCGGAAGTTGGACGCTTTACTGACTGAGACACCCAGGCACCCCGGAACTATGGACCTTTTTGATTTCCCCTTTTAGGACTGGCAGTAATACAGCTCTCTGGGCTCTTCCATTTACACCTGACAAAAGTTGTCTCAATGTCATCCCATCAGAGAGACTTCTGCCAACTGCCATATCTAAATTAACATCAGGCTCACATCAGTTTCTACCCTCTCACCTTGTTTTCGCTTTGCTCTTCATTGTGTGTTTCTCACCCCCCCCCCCTTAGAATTTAAGGTCATTGCTAGAGCAGAGCCCTTCTCCTTTTCAGCACTTGCCACACAGTAAACACTGACAATAGACTTGTTGACTGAATTGATCCTGTGTCGCCATCTTTAGTGTGTGGCTTTTGTTCCCATGGCTACAAGACGGTTGTTATTAAGGCGACATGGGTATTATGTATGCCATTAGTCTACATCCCCACTGGTCCCCAGAGACTGTGATTGTCACATAGTTGGCTTCACCTGTGTTATTTGTTTGGTTCCCTGAGCATTTGAGTTTGCAGCCTTGAACCAGACATTTCCTACAGTCATTCCCCGTCTTTAAATGCTACGATTTTATGATCTATGCTTTTCCAGCAAATGCCTTAGACTTATCTATACACAAAGTTTTCACATGTTGCACTTAAATTATGAATTTAATGATTATTTGAGGGGAAAATCTTCCTTTTATTTTTCCTGTAAAAAAAAAAAAACAATAGAAAAGCACTTCCAGGTAATAGTCAACTTTGTTCTGAAGTCATTCTTGGTCCTGTTCACTGAGGTAAAAACAAATGCTGTGGAACACGTGAGCGTTCCTCCCTGGGAAGGTTTGGCATGCAACTGTCACCAGTCCTAATCCCAGTCTCAATGTGATGCTGTCACACGGAACAATGATGATGCTATCACTAGAAGGTCAGGAAAGAAGGTGAGAGGCTCTAAAGCCAAAGCCAGAGCAAGACTGACAGAGAACACAGAAGAAAAAAGAAAGGAAGGAAGAAAAGAAGGGAGAAAAATTAGGCCCGCGTAACAGAAAAAGAAAACATCCAAAGAAAACACTTTTCGTGAAATGTGTTGAAAATTGGAACATTTGGTTTATAAAATGTCCTGTCACCTTCTGACAATTTTCCATTTTGCTGTTTGATAAGTGACAAGTTTCACATTGCACAGGTGACCACTTCCAGTAAAAATAGTTCCTTGAGCTTTATCGGTATCATTTATCAGAAGCAGCAGAAAATGTTGCCCCGTGCTAGAGATACTCAATCTGGTCCTATATACGCTCCTGAAAGGCTAGTGGATTTCAGGATGGACCAAGAATGAAGCTGATATTTACTGAGCACCTACTAAATGGTAGGAAGAAGAGGAGACAGGTACACAGTCATTATATGATTTATTTCTTATAATAACCTTCCCAGTCTATTTCAGAAGAGTATACAGTATAAACCTAGGCAAACAACTTGAACCTGCTGATCTTCCATTATCTCTAATCATATTGGCATTGGACTGGTTGATACCCTTTTTCATTCATTCAGTGACTGTGTTTAATAACATCCTTAAAATGTGGTTTCCTCATTAGTAGAATAGAGATAACAATATCTGCCTTGTTGCAGGAAAGAAGGGAGTGAGAAAGGCAGGAAGGTAGGATAACAAGAAAAGAAAGGAAAAAAGCAAGAAAGAAAACCAGGGACATATCTAAGCTCAAAATCAGACTCCCTTTAGATTTCTTAAGAGTAGCACTGGATATAAATAAATGAATACATAAATACATAAATACAGAAGTAAGTAAATAAATAAAACAATCACTTCAAAAGCCTGAAGGAGAAGTGCTTTGTCCTTGAGTTCTATACCTTGGCAAACTATTAAGAAGGCATGAGAATAGAATAAAAATATTTTCAGACATGGAGAGTTTCCAAAAACTCACCCAATCTCATGTGACCCCTCTTCTATCATCCCTCTGTCCTCCAAATATAGCTATACATGTTCCCTTTTTCTCTTTATAATTATTGCAGCCAAGCTTCACATGCAATATTCCTTTGTAAAATAGAACTAAAAATAAATTACTAGAAAAAATGAAATACATCCTCAATTTTTATTAGATTCAACAGACATTAAATTATCTTTTAATAAATATGATGTGAACAAAACTAACACAAGGATAAAAAGGAATTACAAAATCTGTACGTGTTTATCATTACAAGGGAGTGAGTGTTTAAATGATTAAATTGAATCTTTATTACACTTGAAAATTTTAGTTGTCAGTGACACAGTGATTCCCTATTTTAGACAGATACATACATAGTTTAACACACCAAGTTTTTATCAATATTTAATATTTTTAATGTTACAAATATATAAATACTTGTCACTTGTTAATTTACCCATTCTAGGCTCAATCGGTCACAGCAGTAACTCAGACTATAATGTATATCTAAAATATTTCTATATTTTGTTTCACTAACATTTAGGAGGAAAACTAATCTCCCCAAATATGTGACAGAAGGATTTCAAAGAAATTTCAGCCTGCTCTCTACATTCAGTTAGAGCTTTTATTTAAAATGAAGGAGGTGCACCTGGGTGGCTTTGTCACTTGAGTGACCAACTCTTGACCTTGACTCAGGTCATGATCCCAGGGTCATGGAGCCCTGCATCGGGCTCTGTACTGAGAGTGAAGCCTGCTTAAGATTTTCTCTCTCTTTCTCTCTCTCTGTCACTTTCTCTCTCTACCTCTGCCCCTTTCCCTTGCTTGTGTAATCTTTCTCAAATAAAAATAAAATAAAATAAAATAAGATATAATAAAATAAATAAAATAAAGGAAATGACAATATATTTTCAACATTCATCTTTAATTTTAATTGGTTCTAATTTTAATTAGAACCAATAGCTGGTTCTAATAATCTATCTTATAAAGTTTTAATTAAGTTTAACTTATCTTTCAGTGTAAGAAAAATAGATCCATAAATATCTTATTGTGTGAACCATATATATGTATATGTATATTATATATGTTTTTCAAACTTATAAGGTATTCAGAGGTAACTTTCACCAAATGGGCTCTATGAAGATTATTCCCTATTTCACTAATAATTGTGTTAAATTACAAAATATATCATCACAATCTGCAAAAACTCTTGAAGCAAATCTTCCATCATAAAGTCGGCTGGATTCCTTCTCTAGAAGAGAGTAAAAATATCAATGCTATCAAACAAAAAAGTAAATCTGACTATCTCATTTGTATCATTAGAATTTGGGACCTCAACTATTTTTTTTTATTTTGTAGGAAAACCAAAAGTTCGATCAGTCTACACAAAACTTTTCCCCTGAAAACTGATGAATCTCAGCATGCATAGAAGTTGCTTATAATCAGTTGTCATATTACCCCATAATTGGCGCAAAAAACCCTAACATTTAATAAATTAGTCTTTACATAATTCATACAGTATAACCTGGCTGACTTTTTTTTTTCAGGAAGTAACTCAAGAGGAGGAATAGAACACAACTTCCAGATTGGACAGAGACAGCCTACTCAAGGAAGTTGCAAGGAAAACATGTGTGCGCGCGCGCACACACACACACACGCGCGCACACACACACACACACACACACACACCCTAGTTGAATTGCTTGCTTCCTGAAGTGCTTGACCATATGATAAAGAGCATTGAAGAGTTTTTTTTTAATTCACTTGGAGAACTTGAAAGCATTAATGATAATGGCAGGAAATCATGCCAGCAAATAAATAAATAAATATATATATACATACATACATACATACATACAAGATACACTTATTAGCTGAGAAAAACAACGTAAACCATGCTTAAAATGATCATAATGAAAGTTTGCTAAATTGCATAGGAGGATGTAGACAAAAGGTTGCAGGGGGTGACAGGATGTAAGGATGCTTTTTGTCTCCTGGCAGAAAGTCAACAGATGATGCCTACAAATTGTAAATGGAGAGGTAGCAGGAAACGTCTGTTATTTAGAACGGTGGCGGTGAGTAGCCCAATAAACTGCTAAAAGAATTGTCACTAGTCACTTGTGGGGGGTAGTATGAAGAATAGTAGTGAAGTAGGGGACTTCTGATTTCCAGACAAGGTTTGTAAAACGTTTTGACTTGTAAAACTCCGCACGTGCATAAAGTAAGTTCATAAAAGCTGCTACTCTGATTTAGTGATTTTATTCTTCACTTTATCAAAGCTTTGATCTACCAAAATATCCGTTTCAGAGTTTTTCTCTAAATTATGTATATGTCAATCTCTAGAAACTGTTTTAAAACGACTCAGTTATCATGACTAAATCTAATGTTCCAATATCATTTTGAGCCATTCTTAAAACTTGTAAGATTTTACCTGAAAAAAAATCAATTGATTCTCGTTCCATGGATCTTTGTGTTGAAGCTCAAGAATTTTGACATTTTAAAGGTTCAAGAGGGGTTATTACTTTTTGTGCTTATGACTTTAAGTGGCTCGGAAGACTTCAAATTTTCTTTTTAGAAAGTCACCTCACCTCTGAGCAGAGAAACCCCTGCCCCTTAGAGGGAAAGCTTTTGTACAAATTTCAACCAAGAAGAAATGAGGTTAAAGTGGAAAGTATTTGGCAATGATAAATTTTAGCCCTTGCCAGAATTACAGTTATTGTGCTTTAAGTTTGTAAAATTTCATTTTGTCTTGCTTAATACAAAATATAAAGTTGTTCTTTGGATGCATAAGTTAAATTTTATATTCAAGCAGGTAAAACCAAAGATAAATTTGCCTTCATCAATTTGCTCACAAATTCTGACTATATCTTTGTCAAGATTTCCTTTTCGATTTCTTTTTTACTACAAAGACAATAAAAACACGAGTCAAGTAGCTTGAACCCGAAATGAATTCCATTCTGTGTAGTGACCTGAAATATTTCCCTGGGAAATTTTTACTTTGGCCACTCATCCTCCATAGCCTGAAACCTTTCAGGGATTCCCATCCTTCTAAATGAAAAGTTATTCTTTGGCTGTAATTTAGAGCCTCTGAAATTCCCACTGGAATTTTGACTCAGGGGTGCCTAAAAAAAAAAAACACGGGAAATTGCCTTGAGTTGTTCTGGAGCAACTGACACTTGGTATTTAAAATAGAGAAGAGATGGCTTTCTTGTACAATTCCTATGCTCCAAGTAAATCATACCCTCTGTCTGAAGATAGGGTTCACATCGACCTAGAAGCAATTCAATCGACAGAGATCAAGGCCAAGGGGAAAGAGAGATATGGCCTAAGAGCCAATTCATTAGACTAGTCATCCATTCCCAAAATGGGTGTGCGGTTGCAGTCAGGTTAATATGAACATCAGGGCCACAAAGCTTCTGGAGGCCATATGAAATTGCAAGGGACAAAGCGACCTGCTCTGCTTGGGTCATATCATGCCAGATAGATTTTCATCTTACGCTGCTTTGGCAACATATTGTGATGATGAGGGCTTCTTTTCTACAGGCTACCTCCCCAAGGCACCTCTGAATCCTTCAGAGATTTTTCGAGAGTTCCAGAAGGCTCTGGGTTTAGGTCCTCCAATGCCATTCCCACACTCTTGTGAACAGCGGTAGGGAGCATAGCAAAAGACATTTTAAGGATCCATCCGATCGTATTTGATTTCCAGTCTCTGAATTATTCCAACTCATATAGTTTGATTTCATTCAATCCTACGCTGCACTCCCCTTTGGAGGTTCAATTACCAGAACCAGTTCTGCCCTAAAGATGGAGAATCTGAACCACCTTGAAACATGTGAAGTTAACTAAGCATCACCATCCCTTTTCCCTGGAATCTTTTCAATACAGTGGATTTCAGACCAGACTCACGATGATCTCCAGTTCCCCTTAATCTCAGACTTGACATTTCTGTGACTCGTCCAACACCCCAGGCATAATAAGTCCAGGAACTTGTCTGGACTTTAAAAGACACCTTGGAGATATTAAAAGAAACCTCAAATGCAAAATATTTCAAATTGCAGTCATGATCTTTTCTCCTCTCCAGGCAGATCTCTTTTTCTGTTCACTTCCATAATTAGGGACATTGCCTTCCTCCTTAATCAACTAAACCACATTGGTCTTTTCCTTGAGTCCCAATTTTTCCATGCCTTATTCCCACATTCACTTAATCGCCAACTCTTGACAATTCTTACCCTATCCATTTTCTGCTATTAATTTACACTGTCACCTCCCTCCTATACTATTGTAAAATCTTCCCACCTGCTATGCTCACCTTGCCTCTAGCCTTTGCTCACTCTTCATTCTGCCAATGTAAATCGCAAATAGAATGATTGCAATCTTGCAATGGCTCCCTATTGCCTCAGGGTAAAATACCTTTTTCTTAGTAAGGCCTGAAAAGCTCCTCTGGTTTGACCTGTCTTTGTCCTACCTCATAACTTTTATTCTACCCAGATGTTCCATTCATTTTAATGCCTTGATGATGCTTGGGTTTCCTTAGAAAACTTCTTGTGTTTTCTAAGCAAATCGATTTGTCTCATGCCTCTGTGCTTTGTGGGTGTTCTTCCCTGTAAAGCCTCTTCCTTGTCCAGCTGGTGGATATCTACTCTTCCTTCAGAGGCGATTAAGCTTCACCTTCTTGTAGGTCTTTCTAACACACAGAGTGGGGCCCAGGACAGCCTAATCTTACTGTCCCACTATGGCATTTTCTTAGGTCTTATTTACTTCTCAGCCCACTGTATTCTGGCTTCTCCTGCTACTATTCCTCTGAAATAGTATTCCTTCTTCCCTTCCTTCCTTCCTTTCTTTCTTCTTTCCTTTCTTTTTTTCTTTCCCTTCCTTCCTTTCTTCCTTCTTCCCTTCCTTCCTTCATCCCTCCCTTTCTTCCTCCCTCCCTTCCTTCCTTCCCTTCCTTCTTCCCTTTCTTTCTTTCTTTCTTTCCTTCTTTCCTTCTTTCCCTTCCTTCCTTCCTTCCTTCCTCTCTTTCTTTCTTTCTTTCTTTCTTTCTTTCTTTCCCTTCCTTCCTTCTTCCCTTCCTTCCTTCCTCCCTCCTTTTCTTCCTCCCTCCCTCCCTTTCTTTCTTTCTTTCTTTCTTTTCTTTCTTTTCATTCCTTCCTTCCTTCCTTCCTTCCTTCCTTCCTTCCTCCCTTCCCTTCCTCCCTCCTTCCCTCCCTCCATCTCTTCCTTCCTTCCTTCCCTTCTTCTGTCTTTCCTCCCTCTCTCTTCTTTCTTTCTTTCTTTCTTTCTTTCTTTCTTTCTTTCTTTCTTTTCCTTCCTTCCTTCCTTCCTTCCTCCCTTCCTCCTCTGACCAATCCTCTGTAATCTTCCTCTGTCTACTCTCTTAATTGTTGACATTCTCGGGTTATATTCTTAGCCCACCAGGTTACTTACCACCTTAATCTTATCCACATTCATAAATCTTACACTTATCTAACAACCTATTAAATGTCTCCATACAAAAGTCAGACAAAAACCTGCCATCCAACATATTCAAAACTGAGCTATCTTTCCCTCTAATATTTGCTTTACTCCTCCACTCCTTTAGTAAGTGACATCAAATTCTGTCCAACCATTCAAAATAGAATCCTGAGATTTTCCTTGATTTTCTCATTTTTCCTAAATCCCTCGTTCCCAATGACAAGTTCCTGTAGAATGCCCCCCTCCCCAATAGGTGTTGACTCTTTTGTACCCTCTCTGTCCTGTGCCACTCTGTGCTAGACTACTATGCACACCTGCAAGTGGCTATGTGTCTTTCCCTGGACCAGTCAGTCCCGCCTCCCCAGAACCGCCAGAGTCACCTATCCTCAGTGTATCACTTCCCATCTCATTCCCTTGCCTACAACCTTCAACAGTTCCCTCTTACCTGAAAGAGACTGAAGTCCATGCTTGTTAATATTTCAGTGTCATTTATCACCACCTCCTTTTCCTATGTCATCTCTTACACCATCTACCTTGCACTAAATCAGGACCCACAGTGAGTCACTTCCAATTATCATGCCCAGTATGATGCTCTTTGTGTCTATACTTCGGCTGACGTGAACACCTCTCCCTGGAATGCCACAGTGTCACCTGAGCTAATGCCTACCCATCCCTAAAGACTCAGGAAGTTTTTTTCCTGCCTCCCACTCTGACTTCCAACCCTATTGCATTCATGGACAGATTGGATCATTCTGCTCTCTTCCTTGCTTTTCCCCATAGAAGATTCCTTACTTCCACCTGTGTTCCAGGCCCCCTACTTCTTTTCTCCTCCACAATCCATCTTCTGAAATTATGCCTTGTTCTTAGGCATTGACACAATCTCCAGCTCCACTGCAAATTTCCCTTCCGACTTCACATGTAACTTCCTCCTCCAGTGTTTTTAAGTCTTTCTTCCTACCTTCATCCCTTGTCTTTCATCATCACACATGTTGGAAGAGTGTGGCTTCAATTCCTGTACCTTCTATTTACTCCTCCACCCACAGTAAGGGCATTTCAATCACAACACGTAATTGAAACTGCTTTCTCAATGTCCCCAGTTATCTACTGATTTTAAACTCAAAGATTGAATTTTGTCCTTATCCCATTCCATCCCCCTGAATTAATCGAGATGCATACATACTTCTCTTCTCTGATACTCTCCTTCTTGTGGTTAAACTACAACACTTTATCCTCCTTCTCCTTCTGTATCTACCAGCCTGCCTTCTCCTCCTCCTTTGTTCCTCTTCTGTTTGTTCCATACAGAGGAACCTCACTAAGTAACTATTGTCTCTCCTTTCCTCCTTTTCTTACCCTGGGGCTTCATCAATCTACAGGTGGTTCTGCAGATGAAATCCAAACGTGTATCTTTTAACCTCCACCTACTTTTCTTCTTCTGGATTCCAAAGCTGTATTTCTAATTGCCTGTTGAGTAACTCTCAAATTCAGAAAGTATAAAAGGACTAATCATTTCTCACCTGGTTCTTCCCTCTAATGATCTTGTTCTTCTGTGCGTTCTGTTTTAGAGCCTAAAACTTATCTTCAGAGCAGTCTTTTCCCTGGCCCCTACACATCCAGGGGATATTCTAATGCTATCAGTCCCATGTCCACACTGCCTCTTAAATCCCATGCTATTAGTCCCATGTCCTCTGCTTCTTAAATGAAAAGAGGCATTTTTGTTGCTGTGACATTGGTTCACAGTCTCTTTTAAGCCTTCAAAATAGAGGCCTCATTGTTTTCCCTTCTCTCCAACCCGTTCTGTAGGTCACCATCATTACCCTTTCCAAAAGCCGTGGTCTCTTCACATCACTTTCCTGCTTAGAGATCTGCTTACCTTTTCCTATTGTTAATAAAATAAGATTAAAATATAAAAAGTAAAAATAATCACTTTAGTTCAAGGCTTAACATTTGTCATCATCTGGATCAATCACTTTTACCAGCCTTGATTTTTCCAATGATATCTTTAAAAAAATTTTTTTTTAAATGTTTTTGTTGATTTTTGAGAGAGAGAGAGAGAGAGAGAGAGAGAGAGAGCAGGGGGGGTGGGGAGGTGCAGAGGGAGACACAAAATCCAAAGCAAGTTCCAGGCTCTCAAGCTGTCAGCATAGAGCCCAATGCAGGGCTTGAACCCACAAACCATGAGATCATAACCTGAGCCGGATTCAGACACTCAACTGACTGAGCCACCCAACTGCCCCTCCAATTATGTCTTAAAATTATTGGAACAACACTAACTGTTTCCAAACTTGATCTTTACCTATCCACGTTATTTGTCTATCTAGAAATAATAATTTGGCACTTGCTCTATGCCAGATCCTATGATGTGCCCTGAGGCTACGTAATAAAAAGGCAAAAACTTCCCTTAGTATTTATGAGTTCTAGAGCAGAAAAACAATAAATACATAACTAAGTAAATAAAGTGTACTACATGCTATGTTACAGGGAATGTCAGATTTTAAGTTGTGGAATGGTAAGACACCTTATCTCATGCCTGTGGTGGCAGACAGTGATATATTGTGCAGAAAAGTTGGTTACAGAAGTAGGTACTATTTAAATTGAGTCAATTAAAGATGGGGAAAATGGGTTAGTGGGCTGATTCTGGGCAAGAGGAAATGGGCACACATACTATAACTATTAAAGATCTTCACTATAGTGATTTACGCAGGATGTGAAGGGGAGGATGCTGACTCTGGTAAAGTTTGTCAGGTAGGAAAACCCTAGACAATGAAGGTACTATCAACCAATACAAGTGTCTTAGACCTTAAACATCAAGACATTGGAAGTCTTCTGTATAAAATAAGGGTATGACAGAATCATATTTGTGGCAGGATGGATCATTCTGGCAGCAACGTGAAGGATAAAATAGAGAAAAAAGGCCAGAGGAAGTGGGAGTGTTCAGGAGCTGTTGAAGAACTTCTTGGGAGCAGCCACACTGGCCTTACTGGATTTTTGGTTATATGACCAGAGAAAGGTGGATTGGTTGAGAAAACAGTGAAGAGGAATAAAAATCAGGATTTAGTGATTGCTTTATTGTTGGTGATATAAAATTGAGTAGAATAGATGATGGTCAGTAGGCAAGGGATATATAACTCTGGAACTCAGGAAAGGGATCAGAACTTGAGATATAGATTTGAAGTTCATTAGCATATATGTTTAGCTAAAGCTGTGGCAGTCAATGATATTGACTTTTAAGAATGGTGGAAAGAAGAGAGCAGTGGTGGCTCTAGGAAGATCAGAGAAGGTGTTCCAATAAAGAAGGCATCAACTATAGCCCAGAGGAGAAATAGGAATTATTTTGGGGGGGGGGCAGCTGAATGGCTAAATCGGTTAAGCGTCCGACTTCGGCTCAGGCCATGATCTCACAACTTGTGAGTTCAAGTCTCACATTGGGTTCTGTGCTGACAGCTAGAGCCTGGAGCCTGCTTCAGATTCTGTGTCTCCCTCTCTTTCTGCCCCTTCCCCATTTGCACTCTCTCTCTCTCTCTCAAAAATGGATGAACATTTAAAAAATTTAAAAAAAAGAATTATTTTGGGGTAGAAGGAGGGAGCCTTCAGTGTCAAGGATATCATTAGTAAACTCGCTGGAAATGCTTTCAGGAGAAGGTTTAGATAGAGGAGACTTTGCATTGTTCATTAACATATCTTCACATCCATCCTTTGGATAAGACAGTAGGCAACAGTCCTGACCGTGTACTTGGGGGTGGTTCTGGGAAGGGGCAGAGACTACAGCCCTTACTATACCTTACTTCTCTTTTTGACTCTAAGTACAGGTCAGTTTTGACATTGCTATCTTTTGAAATCCCAAGTAGCCTACGAAAGATGGTGGCAGTAAAGACTCTTAACGAGTATGACTATCTTAGGGACGCCTGGGTGGCTCAGTGGGTTAAGCGTCCGACTTCAGCTCAGGTCATGAGCTCACGGTTTGTGCGTTCGAGCTCCATCTTGGAGACAGCTCAGAGCCTGGCGCCTGCTTCCGATTCTGTGTCTCCCTTTCTCTCGACCCCTTTTCTGCTTGCCCCTCTCTATCTCTCTCAAAAATAAATAAACATTAGAAAAAAAAAAGTCTGATTATCTTAGGCTGTCTGCCATAGCTGGTTGTCCCAGGTCCCATGCTCTTCTAAGGATAAAACTACCTGCCATTTCCTCTTTGTTGAAATTCCATTCATTTTCAAAAAACAGGTCAAGTATCACTTCTGCCTAAAGACATCCTTGACTCACGAGAGAGTCACTTCTCTTCTGTGTTCTCAGAGGATTTTGTATACAAATTCGTGAAGTGTTTAAAACACTCTCCTTTATAATATAGTTAGATATGGAGGTCTGCTTTCTCCTCATGGGGCACGGTCTTATTTTTCTTTGCAACCCAGATTTTACCGAGGAAATTGGGGTATTTATCCTTGCTTATTAAATTAAATTGAAATGTTTATATAGCATGATTTGTCTAACTACAATCAATTATTTTCAAAGTCTATACTTGGTTTTTCAAGAGGGAGAATCACATTTTTATAGAGAAAAAAAGAAACACAAGACAGTTGAAATCACTTCCATTCCCTTCCCATATTATGATGGCTACTGCCTTCAGGTATAATTCTGAACTACGTAGAGCTCTACTCTTCACATCTGAGAAAGGCTTGGCTAATACTCTTGTGCATACAGAAGGAAGAGACTCAATAAATAATATTCTGGGACTATAGTCTGTGAGCAGCATTCTGCAAAGTGCACAGTGAGCTTGCATCTGCCTCTAAACTGGATTTGCTTTGGATAGGCATCTTACATCATATGACAAGTACGAGACTCTCTCCTGGAAGTGATGGTCTGATTTACAATCTTCACCTTCAAAACATATTGAAGCTGAATTGTGCTCTTAAGAAATTCTAAGTTAATGCCTAAATGAAGTTTAGGTTTCCTGCCAATCTTCTGCCTTTAAAAATATAATTTTATTTGCATGTTTGGTACTTTAAGCGAATTATTGCCAATACGATGTTGGATTTCTGACATGGTTTCTGGGCAGTAGGGCAACATTTGACATCAAGTGTCAAATGGATTCTCAGTGTGCATGAATATCATAACATCTGAAAATCAACTAAAAAGTTATGGAACTTCGCAGTGTGGTCAGTAGCCTTAAAATAGTTGTGAATTGCTAGATTTTTCCCCTTTTATCCAAAATATTGCCTTTCTGTGAGCCAGCAAATATTGCCTTTCTGTGAGCAAGCAAATATTGCCTTTCTGATCCTTGGCAGAAGAGTTGATGAAAATAATATTGGAAAGTGCTAAGAATTCTCGAAATGTGCCCATGCTTTAATTGCTATTTGACCCCATTCCTCTTCCCACCAGACAGAGCGCAGCGCAAATGATATGATGGATGTCAAATGCAGATTCATAATTCACCACAGTTAGGAACACTTATAATGGTGCATTATCAAACTCAGTGAAAATGCCCAAGCAGATCAACATCTCATTCAATAGAGTCAGCGCAGATATAATGGAGTGTTTTCTTCAGTATATTCAGTGAAGCAGAGGAAGGGCCAGACTCCAATTATTTCTTATGGTCCTGGGGATGGGGTATGTTCACAAACGCAAATGGAGACATGAATCGAATTTGCGTCCTCTCGTATAGATACACAGACACACACACACGCAGAGGAAGGGAGGGAGAGCGTATGTGTATGTGTCTGAGAGAGAGCGAGGTGATTCTAAAGAAAAAAAATCTATATGTATTAAAAATGGTTTAAGTTTCCTCAAATGTTACACAAGGAAGAGAGTATCATTGAAAAAACGACATCATCTTCGCAAGGGTTTTGATCATGTATTTTAATGAACGAGTTTCCTGTCGTTAATGCTTTAATTAGAATAGTATGCAAAAATGTAACGAAGCGGAATCATTTCTTCAAGCTAACAGCGAAACTTTGCTTGTATCTGCTTACAGTGGAGACTGGCAGGAGACATTTTAGACATTTTTAAAAACAGTTCATTGAAAGTTTTCCGTGAAGAAATGATTTTTCCCCCTGTGTCTAAATTCACTGCCAAAATATTTGGGACTGGACACCTGGGGCACTTGCTTCCTTCCTGGGCACCCGTCCCCTTCTCATTTCACCTACTGTTGCTCCAATCAGTTCCATCTGTTACAGTCAGAACCCACATACAGCCAAATTCAAAGAGAATCAGTGTCCACAGTTTCACATCCTGTTTCATTGACCCCACTGGGTGGTGCCCCTCGAAAGCTCCAAACTGTCAAGGAGCTGAGGCATTCCGGATTTCCCTCTGCCCCCTCTCACTAAGCCTCAGGTAGGATCCAGCCACTGAGAGCTCATTGTGAATTTTATCTTACTGGTACTTTTCCCGTGTCTTTGCATTTTATCCAGGGTCTGACTGGGGCATGATGACTGCTTCCCATTATAGGATTTCCAGGCATCAGTGTACAGATGAGAAAACAACGGGCCCTTCCTGGCCCTCAGAAGTCATCCTGCACGGGCCTGTATTGACTCCCATTGACTCCCATTCTGTGGGCACCCAGGACCACCAAAAATGTGTGTGTGTGTGTGTGTGTGTGTGTGTGTGTTCTTCTAAGCATTTCCTGCAAAGACCCTCCCCGTCGATTCTGCCTATTCCCATTATTCAAACTTAGCTGTGTTCTACATGGCCAAACCATTAGATCCATTGTGGACCAAATTCCAGGGTCTTTTCTCCTGTTTTTCAAAACTGTGTGCACACAATTTTTATGGGCTTCACCTCTGTTACGATTGGGCACACGATTCTGCTGAAGCCACAGCTATTTTGCAAGTCAGCGAGGACTTCTCCAGCCCTGGGTTGGAGTTACATTGGTAACTTTGCTCTAAATTCCCTCTTAAATGGAAAAAAAAACATGGACGGAAGGCAGAGGAGCATAAATCTTGCAAGTTGCTTTTCCCGAGAAACGCCAGAACGAGCCCTAAATGAAGACACCGTGCGCTGCTGGCGGCCGTATTCTTCTCATTTCGATTTCTACAAGTGGTTCCAGCCAGAGAAGCATTTAGAAGGTAAAAGGCGATCCACCAGTTGTCGCCCAGTTGTGATTTCGGTTTGGGGTTTGTTTCTTCAAACGGCCAAGCTGGGTGTTGTTCTGTGATTGAGTGCCTTTGTCCTGACAGAGGTTTTCATTTTGTACCTTTCACCATTGTTTTTGGCCGCAGATCAAGCCTCACATCTTCTGGTCATAGAATTCCTTTCTGCAGGCTCAGGCCGCCGCGTAACCTGAGCCGCCTCCGTTTCCCAGCAGACAGCACATTAAAGGGAGGTCTGCCGGCCAGCTGCAGAGACAGGTGTCGCCCTTTAATTTATACCCGCCCCCATTTATTTGTCCTAAGCATTCCTCTCCCAGGGTTGTTCACCAAGGCCGAAGGAATGGGGCAGATTTTACAGGCGCGGGAGTGTGGGATTAAAATGCTCCACCTGCTTGGTAGCTTAGCTCGGTGGACAAGGCTTCCAGATGTAGCGCGATTTTGCCGTTGCTTTGTTGGACCCTCATCAGTGAGCAAGAGGGGACACCGGGCCGCTCAGCGGTCCCCCGCACAATGTGTTGACCGACTCAGATTGCATCGCCGCTCTTTGGAGAAGGCTGACTCACGCTGCTTTCTGAGAAACTGGAGAAGTAAAGAAAATGCTCCGATTATTGCATATTGCAATAATCCATATTGCAGAGCCATGAAAACCTGAACTGGTTGAGTCCTATCAAATTTAATGTTGGTAGGACAAATCCAGATCCATTTTTATAGCGCTATTTTATAAATGGAAAAGGTCAAATATCATAGGGTTTACTAGAGACTCTGCTGTTACTTCAAATATGTCTTTGGACAGCGTCGTGATTTTCATTGGAGAATGAGCCCATAGGCTGAGTGAGGTGTAGACATGTGGCCTGTCTAGCACGGATGGCCATGATCCATTATTACATTTCCTAG
Source organism: Prionailurus bengalensis (assembly GCF_016509475.1). NCBI lineage: Eukaryota > Metazoa > Chordata > Mammalia > Carnivora > Felidae > Prionailurus > Prionailurus bengalensis. The sequence continues at coordinate 210,379,974 of NC_057345.1, read as the reverse complement.
TATTGGCAACAAGGCTTCAGGGATTCGTTTCTCCCCTTGATCTGATATTTAGCTGTCAAAATCCCTCTTTTAAAAAAAAATTTGTTCACATGTATTTATTTTTTGAGACAGAGAGTAATCAGGGGAGGGGCAGAAAGAAATGAGGACACAGGATCTGAGGTGGGCTCCGGGCTGACAGCAGGAAGCCCCATGGGGGGCTCAGGGCTGGAACTCACTGAAGGTGAGATCATGACCTAAGCTGAAGTCTGACGTTCAACCAACTGATACCCCATCAAAATCCCTCTTTGACTGGCCTCAGTTTATTTATTTTTCACAAGCCACACTGATGTTCAACCCTCTGGGTCTTCACCCAGGGGCTTGGGTCACTCTGATTATTTTCTCCTTTCTACGATTTGAGGTGGATGGGCATGCTTTCCATAATTAGGCTAAAGACTAGGCCACACAAATTAGCATTCTCCATCATTAACAGAAGATACCACGTTTGCGATTTAGGCAAAAATGTAAAAAGTAGATTTTATGCATCAGCGAAACCATGAGGCTAACAAGCTGACCATGAGTTATAATCATTCCTTCCTGAGCCTTGGAATTGTCTCTTTCAAGATGTTTGGATGGGACAATGGCCACATATGAGAGAATAGCTTGTTCCTGTCTTCCAAAAATTCCTGGAAGCTGGTCCTTCAGGAGAGTGTCACGTTCGTCATTGAAACGCTGTCTGCATCCTTGGACTGTGCCTTGCTTTCTTCACTCAGGAAATCAGATAACCCAGGATGCTAGCAAGGCTTTGGAAGTGGCCCCTCCATCACACCGTCACTTGTGGCCTTCTGAAAACACTATGTCTTTGCCATGTTTGGAAACCCCACACCACCACAAAATGCCCTGCACGCCAATCACAAATGTTACAAAGCACACTCCGTGCATTAGGGAGTTCTTGTATGACTTAGCGCCTTTGCTGGGGCATTTCTTCTGCCCCTGCTGCTTCCTGATGCCCTCTTTTCTGCCCTTTTACCTGGATAATTCCTACTTTTCTCGCAGCCCTAAATCAAGCCTCTTCTCCCTCAAGAAAAGCTTCCAGGTTTCCTGAACGCTGGTAGACACTTCCTTCTCTCTTGGCCTCTTTCCCACATCTCACTTCGTCATGCATTACATGACTTTTGCTCTGATCTTTGCTCGCTTTGGATCTTCGTTGTATGTGTCTCACTAGACCATGTGTTCCTGGAGGATAAGGATGATGTCTTATTTATTGACCTTTGGGAACATAGGTCTTTCTTCCCACCTCCCCCCCCCCACACCTATCTCTCATGCGGCTGCCCGGCAGACTCTCGGACACAAAGTAGGTGCTCAGCTCATATTGGTTAAATTTACGAGCAAAGAGGTGAGTGGGTAAGTCCATACTTATACTTGATCTTGAAAGGTTTGGAAGGACCAAGGCGGTCTCCAAAGCTGTGAAGGAGACAGTGAATGCGGAGCATTGAGGAGAGAGTCTCCTAACCCCAGCTGTCTGTTTTCTGGGACTTTCCATCAACTGATTAAAATGGACTAGTGTTACCCTTCGCCCGTCATCTTTCTTTCCACCTTTGTATTGCTGCTGTGTTCAGGAACAGCACGTGATAAGTGAGACAATGTAGGAAATTCACAGTATGGCATCCTACCTCCCCCAAACACCTGCTGATCATGGTCCATTTTATCTAGTATTTCACATTTACGAGTGAAAGATTTGCCATTGCTTCAAAATAAGATAAAGATGAATATATCGGTGCACCATGGATAAATATCAAAGAGCATGGTGTTCTCCTTCCTGTGCAGAAAAGTAGTTATTTTTGATCCCATGATGTTCTTGTGCTGATCTGTTTTATCTTTCTTCTCCCTCTGCTCATCTCATGGAGCTATAGGCAAACAACTTTGTGGCAACTTCCAAGAATACGACAATCATATAAAAAGGGGTTCTATGACATCCCAGTTTTGTAGGGGAAGAAAGAGAGGCTCAGAGAGGTCAAGTCACTTACCCACAAGGCGCAGAGCCGGTTAGTGGCAAAGCCGGAATTCAAGCCCGTTCAGACTGGTTCTAGAATCTGTGCTACCAACAGCCATGATAATCTGTCTCTTGTTCAGAAGTGGACTCCACACTGTGTGGAGGACAAATTACAGGGAAGGAAATTGAGCAGCTAATTTAAAGGATCCCTTATAAATGCTCCATAAAAAAAATCAAAAAGTAGAGAAGATTAATAATTGTACTTGTCGTTCTAGACCCTGGTAAATTTTTGGAATGCTCATGCAATTTGTACCTCCAACTAAATAACAATATTTCCTGAAGTAAGTAATTCTGTAACTTGGAAAAAAAAATCTCTGACTCTACTTACCGCATGCAGAGGGCCATGACATATGGCTTAAATGCCCAAGAGTTTAAGTCACGATACACGTAAGTGGTAAAACTACTCTTTTGTCATTTTACTCTTCCCTTCCTGCTTAGAAAAATTTTAATGTTTAAACCTCTCTATAAATTGTATTTTTTTCCCCAGAAAGCAGAGGTCACAGAGATAAACGTCAGCTGTCAGAAGAGCTGCAAATGAAGGCCATGTTCTTTGATAATGGTTTCTGAGAAGAGAGACCATCAGAGTGAAATCTGGTAATCCTGTATTTCTGATTTCATGTCTACCGAGACGCTCAAACTTGAGTGCAGACCTTGGTAAAGTACTGATTGCTGAAAGGTAGCTCTGTCTCCTGGGGGATCTGGAATGGGACCTAGTAGAAATTTTCATTCAAGTTGAATGGAAAACATAAAAGAGACTGTTCTATGGAACTCAGAAGTCTGGCAATGACGGATTTATTCCATGTGTGAAAGGCTGGGATAAGTGTTCTTCCCATGGTTGCATTTTATTTTTAAATTTAGCCATTTCTGAAGAAGATGATCCTGAATTAATTTATGGGGAAATTATGCTCCTTCTTGCCTAAATCTATGGCGTGAAATGCACCCATTTCTGAAAGGATTCTTTTAATAATATTCCCTCATTTTATGAGATTCCGTGGCACCATAGCATGACCAAACAAATTACCTTCTAGACATAGCCTAATTTCCCATCATCCTAATTCTTAAAGATTTTTCAGATTCTTTTTTCAATAGGAGAAATTCTGTAAGATGATCAGATTCATTATCTTCCTGATGAACAAAGTTGTACCTGAACTGTCTTAAAAGTGCTTCTTTTCATTAAAAAAAAAAAGCTACAGCAAATGGAAGGCATCTATTATATAACTCCCTGGAGTGGATCCCTCTCCTGTTAACTCAAATTTTCAGGAAGCTTGAATTCCTCCAATTCCATTTTAATGCCTTTTATTTATTTTTTTTTTCCTCATTCTGTTTCAATGGCAATGGAGAACAGCTGGTCACCATCCTCTGTGATAATAACCTTCATATAGTTGAAACTCGCATGGTTTTGGACATGGCACTCGCAAAAACATCCCCTTGCAAATGACGTAGCTTATTTGGTATTTCCCCCCCGTAAATAGCTCGACTCTTCCAGCGACTATCAAATTTTGGCTCTGTTCGGTATAATGCAAGCATTTTCTGCCTCGTCTATTCAGGAATGTCTTCCGAGGAGGTTTCCCAATAAAATTTATTGTGTTTAATTTATGACACACAATGTAAGAAGAATGGAATGCTTTTCTGTTAGGATTTGCACTGATAATGAAAGGTTACCATAGTGCCGGGCTGCTTTTACCAAATTTGCCAAATTCTGAAGGGAATGCCAATTAGAAGGCGGTAATGTTTCTCACTGCAACAGATTGAGACCAATACCTGGTGGTGAGGACCCGTCGCTGTTGGCTGGACCCTACTTCTAATTGGAGAGAAGGCAAATGCTAGATCAAACTGAGTGTTTACGAAGTGATATCAATCATTCCCAGGAATGGCCACACCCCGAGAAAGCTGAGGAAGTGATTCAATCTTTCTGAGGTCATCTTTTCTATTAGTTATCGGGGTAGCCAAAAGTCTGAAAACGCTCACATTTTGCTCTCTTTAGGAAAAAACAACATTGATTTTAGAGGCTTTTGTTATGGAGGCCAGGGGGATTTTCCCACTGCAGCAAAGAGGAAGCTGGGTTTGGACTGGGAAGCCAGACTTTTCTTGGCCTGAGTTACTCACTTGAATGGGATTCTGGTTTGCCCCCTCCTCACCTCTCCAACCCCCAAGCAGCTAGAAGCCCCACCTCCTCCCTTGGACCATATGGGGAAGCTGGCTCAGTGGCTGTTATTCTACGGACTCTAAGTTCACACAGCTGTTCATTCCCTGCTTAATGTACCGGTAATTACAGCAAATGTGCTCTTCTCTTTTTCCAATCATGCAACTTTCTTCTAATGGAAAATGATTTGTTTTTAACAACTTCCATGCATTTTGTTCTTTAATAAGAAAGGGTGTCTCGTGGTACCGGGGGATTGAATTCTCTATAAAAAGCAAAAGTCTCTGTATCAGTTTCCAGCTCCATAGGAGAGCTCCGTGGGACTGCCAAAATTGGGAGGCGGGGGGAGACTTAAGTGGGTGTAACTAACTTGATATGAATAGGTCAGTTGGGAAACAAAGAAAGCTCATCGCCTTCTGCACGTGGAGGTGGTGAAAGAACATTTTTAAAAAATGGGAAACTGGGAAAAATCAAAAGTACAAATTGAGCTCTTGTTTCATGATCCAAATTCAATGTGCGCTCAAAGGGTTTTTGAAACAAATATCTGAAGAGCTTTTCACTTATCTTAGTTCTCTCTTTTGGAGCACGTAAATGTCTTGCTTTGATGGTTGAGTTGGGTGGAGACTCAAAGGCTAGCAAGGGATGGATCTTTCCCTTGAGCCACGCCAAGCTCTGGGGCACAGATCAAACGTGTGTGTTCACATTATCATTTCATTTGTGGATAAAATATATCACCCTTGGAATCTCTGCCCTTACAGCTCCCTAAATGGCACTGGGAATCATTTCAAGGGGATCATTTTTTAAAGCAAAACTTTTCCAACTCAGAATACTTTATTCCGGGGCTTTTATTAAAAAAAAAAATTAGTTAAGCAACAGTAGTAGCAAAGAAAACCAAATCAAATCACTGTGTGTGGATGGAAATGCTAACTCTATACAACACATGAAGCTAATTTGATCTGAAGGATGATAGCCAAATGAATGTTTCCTTTACATGAGAATTCAGAATTCAAGGAAGTTGAAAGCATGATAGACTATGCTTGCAAATCAAATATGACTCATTTGACTTTTTAAGGATTCACAGAATTTAAGATTCAGCTGAAGTTATAAAAGAGGCATTCTGAGCCCCAAATCCTTCAGTGTTAAAATGTATCCATATCTCCTAGGGCATTAATTTTATTACGTGCATATTCCCTTTACACTAATAATGGAGAGTAGCAAGATGCTTGCCAGAAATCACCGGTCTTCTGCTCCGTCACTCTTATCTAGCTCCCCCTCCAGAATTCTTGCATTTTTTCTCAGTGGTTCCTTCAGAAATTTGATGACACCAAAGTGAAGAAATTTAAAATACTCATGTTGGAAGTTGAAAGTAAGTGGCTTCTAAATTTACAATAAGAGCATTGGCAAGACAGTTGATTTCCTCAAGAAGCACCACAGTCAAGGCAGCAGTGATGAAGCACTTTTGTTCCTCTGAAGTCTTTAGTTAGAAGCTCCACATGTGGTGAACCCCAGCGAGGGGGTCTGTGTTTCCTCCCCATGAATGCAGTGCATGGGTCTGTTTGATTTCACCCTTTAGGAAATCATTGTTTCCGGCTTTATGGAAAGTGAAAATTCTACTTAATATAATTAAGCAAGTGTTGAGAATGACACTCTCTAGAATTAGTAGCAAGACTCTAGCCCAGGTGTCTATCTTACCTCAGATTCTATTTCTTCGGACGATTGCATCTGTAGCTTTGAGATTTTCTTTTCGAAGCTTTAAGTTATTTTGATATCCATTAGACCATCAAAACTATAAATATGATCTGATGAATGTCAGAGTAAGAAGTCGTAGGATAAACAATTGTCCTCATCCTCTGTATTCGTTCAGCAAATACTGTTTTGTCTTTTCCAGCTTTATTGGGGAATAACTGACAAATTTGTATATATTTAAAATGTACAATGTGATGATTTGATATGCATTCTGAAGGATTACCACAATCAAGTTCATTAGCACATCCATCACCTCACACAGTTACCTTTTAGTATGTATATAATGAGAATGATTAGTTAAGATCTGCTCTTTTTGCAAATTTTAAATACGCAATACAGTGTTATTAACTAGAGTCACCATGATATAGATTGGATTCCCAGGACCTATCGGTTTTATAACTTAAACTGTTTCTTTTGAGCAACACCTCCCCATTTCCTCCATCCCTAGTCCCTGGCAACAACCATTTTACTCTCTGTTTCTATGAGTTCAATTTTTTTTTATATTGCACATATAAATGATATCTTGTAGTATTTGTCCTTCTCTGTCTCGTTTATTTCACTTAACATAATACCCTCCAGTTGCATCCATGACGTGGCAAACAACAGGATTTCTTTCACTGTGTTTTAAAGGCGAATACTATTCCATTGTATTTATGTCACGTCTTCTTTATCCATTCATCTGTTGACAAATGCTTAGGTTAAATTGCCAAAATCGGCTATTGTGAATACTGTTGCAATACACACGGAAGTACACTTTTCAAGATAATGACTTTTCTTTTCCTTTGGGTACATACCCAGAAGTGGGATTGCTGGGTCATATGTTAGTTCTATTTTTAATTTCTTAAGGAAGCTCCATACTGTTTTACATAGTGGCTGCACCAGGTTGCATTCCCACCAACATTACACACGGGTTCCCTTTTCTCCACATCCTCGCCAGCATTTGTTATCTCTTTTTGGTAAGAGACATCCTAATAGATGTGAAGTAATATCTCACTTTGGGTTTTATTTGCACTTCCCTGATGGTAAGTGATGTTGAGCACTTTTTCATGTAACTGTTGGCCATTTCTATGTCTTCTTTGGAAAAATGTCTATTCAGGTATTTTGCCCATTTTAAAACAGACTTATTTTGTTTTGTTTTGTTTTGTTTTGTTTTAATTGATTTGCTATTGAGTTGGATAAGTTCCTCATGTATTTAGACATTAACCCCTCCCCAGGCATATTGTTTGCAAATACTATTCCCATTCCATTGGCTGCCTTTTCGTTTTATTGATTGTCTTCTTTGCTTGGGGAACATCTCAGATGGTAGCCCCTTTTTAGGGGCCAATAATTCAACAGTGAACAAAACAGACAAAAATCTGCCTCATGCAGGTTACAATTTAGCAAGAAGAAACAGACAAAATATATCATTAAAAAATAGGTTAAATAGCAATAAAAGCCAAGAAAAGAAAGTATTGTTAAAAAAAAAAAGACCAAAAGCGATGGGTTACAATTTTACATGAGGTGGCAGAGAAGACCTCACTGATAGTGACTTGTAGCATGTATTTGAAGAAAGTAGGTTACATACTCTATGGCTATCTGAGAGAGCTGTCCAGGCAAAGGGAATAGGCAATGCAAAGGTCCTGGGGAGGTATAGATCTAGAGTGTTCAAAGAGTAACAAGGAGGCCAGGGTGCCTGGAGTGCACAATGGGGCAGATGTTAGGAAACAAGGTCAGAAAAGTAGGAGGGAGCCTGGTCATGCAAAGTCATAGTTTATTAAAGGACGCTAGCTCTTACTTTGAGATTTGGGAAGCCTTTGGAGACTTTTAAGCAGAAAAGGGACAGAATCCAACATGCCTTTTAACAAGATCATTTGGGCTATTATGTTGAGAATTGATTCAAGGACAGCAAGGGGCAAAGCTGACCCCAGTCAAGGAGCTGTTATAATAAACCGGGTAAGAGGCCAAGGTGGAAAAGCAGAACCGGTAGATATTAAGGGAGGTCCTACCGCACACCAGGCACTCTTGTAGGCCTTGTGGATATAACAGGGGAAAAACTGAGGCTCTGCTCCTATGGGGTTGGCATTCCTCTGAGAGGAACCAGACAATTAACAAATAAACCAATGTATATATAAAATATCAAGTGGTGATAAGTTCTATTGAGAGAAACCCAGAAGGAACGCTGGAACACGTTCCCCAGGAACAACCCAGCTTATGATGTCAAATACCTACAGATAAAAGAATGCCTGCAAAGAAGAGACGGGAAAAGCAAGTCGTGGTGTAATCAATCAGGGGATATTATGCAGCGATGAAAACGAATGGTTGTAACTATATGAAACATCGCAGGTGGATCTTAGCATTATAAATATCACTGAAAATAAGCTCATAGATATTAAAAACGTCACGGTGCATTTTTCATAAAGGCAAACACATGTACAAGCTAAACATATACTTTTAAGGGGATACCCATAGATGTGTTAAATAATATAAAGTAACTTTTAAAAAATTTGATACTCTAAGATTTGGGATTGCAATTATCTTGGATAAGGGGAGGCTAGGAAATGCTTGGAGTGATCCCATAGGGTTCTGTGAGTGTTCAAGCTTTCATGTTGGATGTTGGACTCACAAGTTTATATTTGAAGGGGAAAAAAAAAAGAAGAAAGGAAGAAAGAAAGGAGGGAGAAAGGAATGTAGGGAGAGAGGGAGGCACTCACAGGAGTTAAAACGGAGTGTATGTCATGAAGCAAATATTATGATTGATCTGATTTTATGCCCCTGGGGTAAAGGGTTGGGGAGAGTTATCAGGTAGTTGTTTGTAGTTTGTTTACTTGTTTTTTGGTAGAGTTGCTAAGGAAGCCCTCTGTAAGGAAATGACATGTGAGCAGAGACGTGGATGGATTGAGGGAGAAGTAAAAAAAAAAAAAAAAAAGGAGAGTGCTGTGGTTGGGGCGGACGAGAGAGCACCAGCAGGCGGTGAGTCAGGGAGGTAGCAGGAGAAAGTCTTCTTAGACATCATAGGCCATGAAAAACACTTTGACGTTTACTCCAAGGGAAACCGGAAAACCACTGGAAGCTTCTGAGTAGGAGTAATATTACCTGCTGTATATTTTAAAAGGATCATTCCTGGGGCACCTGGGTGGCTTAGTCAGTTGAGCACCCAGCTCATGATTTCTGCTTAGGTCATGATCTCAGGGTTCCTGAGATCAAGCCCCACATCAGGCTCTATGCCAGCAGAGCAGAATCTGCTTCGGATTCTCTCTCTCCCCCCCTCTCTCTCTGTCCCTCCCCCATGCTCTCTCTCTCTCTCCCAAGATAAATAAGTAAATGTTAAAAAAAAATGAAATGAAAGGGTCATTCCTGGGGCACCTGGGTGGCTCAGTTAAGTGGCCAACTCTTGATTTCAGCTCAGGTTGTGATCTCACACTCGTGAGTTTTGAGCCCCACGTTGGGCTGGGCTCTGCTCTGACAGTGCAGAGCCCGCTTGGGATTCTCTCCCTTTCTCTCTGCCTTTTCACCACTCTCCCCACCCCCTCTCAAAATGAATAAATCAGCACTAAAACATAAAATCAAAATTAAAACCAAAAAAGGGATCATTCCCGTTGTGGTGTGGGAATGTATATATCAGCATTTTTTTCAGCACATCTGACATTTGGGGCTGGAAAATTCTTTGTTGCGGAGGGCTTTCCTGTGTGTGGTAGGATGTTCAGCAGCATCCCTGGCCTCTTCTAGAGTTGTGGCACCTTCCACCCACTTGTAACCACCCAAAGCGTCTGCAGACATTGTCAAGCATCTCCTGGGGGCTGACTCACCCCTGGTGGAGAATTACTGAATGTAGAAAAATACAGAAGCAGAGAGAGGACAGGGAAGAATGTTGCCGTATCCACCAGAGACAGCAGCTGTGACCAAGGTAGGGGTCTGGGTCCCCCCGCTTTTCTTTGATTTTCACTCACTTTTTACTTTTTAAAATTTTTTTTTTTCAACGTTTATTTATTTTTGGGACAGAGAGAGACAGAGCATGAAAGGGGAGGGGCAGAGAGAGAGGGAGACACAGAATCGGAAACAGGCTCCAGGCTCTGAGCCATCAGCCCAGAGCCCGACGCGGGGCTCAAACTCACGGACCGCGAGATAGTGACCTGGCTGAAGCCGGACGCTTAACTGACTGCGCCACCCAGGCGCCCCTCACTTTTTACTTTTTAATGGTGTTTATTTTTTTTATTTTTGTTCTGCTTTCATGACGTATAACTTACAAGTAAAACCGTAAGACATTTAAGGTGTTTGTCATGCTGATTTGATGTATGTAGACATTGTGGAAGGAACCCTCCCATCTATTTACCTCACATATTTACCTTTTGTGTGTGTGTGCGAGAATATTGAAGCTGTAATCTCTTTATAAGTTTCAATAATGGAATACAGCGTTGTCAACTCTAGTCAACATATTATGCATCAGATCCTCAGACCTTACTCGTCTTGTAACATGACCCCCTCTTCTCTAAACACACGTTTTCATAGTTTGGGTTTATATCCACATGTCTGGAATTTCTACAGGTTGAGAGTACTCTCAAACCCCCAAAGATGGAATGTCAAAAATTCGTTCACGCTCGAAACAAATATTTTTCAGGTGCTATAGAAATAGTATATTTGACCATGAAATCATCCACATGGCTGTTCTTTAAGGACTGGCTCTTAACAATCCATTTTGACTCTTGTTTTTGTCCAGTCTGGTGACTCATTTTCTGACTCACGTTCAGGTGAGTGCTGAAGCTGTGATACAAGGACCTCTTTGGTCAATTTTTTTTTTAAATGTTTATGTATTTATTTTGAAAGAGAGGGAGAGCATGAGTGGGTGGGGTGAGAGAGGGAGAGAGAGAGAATCCTGAGCAGGCTCCAGGCTGAGCACAGAGCCCGATGCAGGGCTTGATCTCACGACTATGAGATAATGACCTGAGCTGAAATCAAGAGTCAGACACTTAACTAACTGAGCCACCCAGGCACCCCATAGCTTTGGTCAATCTTCAAGTCATCCTACTGGCAACATTTTTTAACACAGAGCACCATTTGAAGAAAATATCACAGGCCCACTACTCATCCAAGAAATGGTTACTTCTGAGGGCAAGTTGCTTTCGGAGGGTCCAGGAAGCCCTGACTGAGATCATTCGAGGATCAGCCTTGTATTCCAAACACGGGAGGGCAGGCGAGTCAGATGAGAATTGTATTTTGTGCAGGACGCTGAGCAAAAAGACAGGACCCCCGACATCAGTAGTGCAGGGATTAAGGACTATTGGAGAGCTGCAATACCAGAGCCAGAGAACAGAGTTGACAGCAGGAACCTTGTGCACTTTCCCCTGAGGACTCCATTCTGTTCTCACAGGCCAGGCATCTGAGAGGTAGGAACGTACACACAAGGACACCCAGCGGCCTGTGGCCTGAGAGTCAGCCGCGCAAGCTTCTGAGCAAACGGTTTTCAGGATTCCAGAGTGGTGCTGGGGAATGGTTTTACAGGAGAGACAAATCAGCCACGTGCAGAAAATGCAACGCCACGGAAACAAATCCAACTTGCTTCTCTGACCGGCAGAAGGCAATGAAATCCTTCAGACCACCAGGTGAGCAGCCCCTGCTGCTGGGGGTCTTAGCTCGGGCTCATCACTGCTGGTTTACCAGATGACATTCTCTGCCAGGCCCGATATGTTAAGGCGGCCCTGGCTTGGGGGCTTTCTCTGCTCATGAGAGAAAGAGCGTGGATGAGACTGTGTTTTCCTTTGCAGAACTTGACTGTTCATCCCTCATGCCACACCCGAAATCAGAAGCCCACACCATGCTTGGCTTTTCCAAAATAATGCCTCTAATATAACACCAAAAATAGCTGTGTCAACTCACCTTTGAGAAGTAGGTGGAGGGGCAGATGTCATAACGACCTAACACCGAGGAGTAATTAGACCAATATTAAATGTTATTGCCCCCAGCCAGAGTAGTTCTGTGCGACTACTTGAACTGACTCGAACGCAGCTCATAATGTGAGCACAATACAATTTTACTGTATTTCCCTATTTATTCAGCTGCTCACTTGTGTTAGAAAAATGTCAAGAGGTCCTTGAATTTGCTACTCACTCTTGGTGTTCTTGTTTGTTCGTTTTTTGGTCACTTTATATCACACAGTCTCCATTTAGAAAATGGAATGTCCCATACAAAATACTAATCAAATCTGTAGCTGGTTACCAAATGACAAATAGCAAAGCCTCTTTCTTCCCAGCTTGGGCCTGGTTATGGCTGGAAATCCACAAAGAGAAAAGGCCAGTGTAGGTAGGGCTTGGGATGCATCAGGCTTCCTCTCTATTTTTCGTAGCGTATCCTTCCTCTTCCTCCAACAGCTCATCAGCCAGCATGGGTCCCCCAGGTCACAGCAGCAGGGAAAACAGGAAAAGTCTTCAGCAAGGCTTCTCCTTAGCATGCTTTGAGTTTTCTGGGTTTAACAGATGATTAAGGCTGACTTTTCTCCCTCGAGTCTTGCAAGGGGTGTGCAGAAGAAGCCACTTCCCAAGTCAGTCCCCTTGACCTGGGCAGATGCTTCTCTAATTATGATGGTGGATTTTAAAGCTTTGTGGCCCTTAGGAACATGACATTCATTTCCATCCCCCCCCCCCCCCCCCCCCCCGCCGTAGGTATCTCAGCCATCTATTTGGCCTTGTTAGGACTTGAGGGCTCCATCTTGATTCTCTTTCCCATGTAGTGTATGTAAATGAGACACGTGCACCCTAACCCCCTGAGCTCTGGAGTACAAGCAGCTCCACCCCAAGGCAGCTACCCCTATTCTCCTGCTTTGGGCTGCTGTACCTTCCTCAGTCATGAGTCAAGCTGAGCTCACATTTCACCCACATGCCATAGCTGTCTGAGTCATTATGTGGTCATCCCTCAACAGGCTTGGAACAAAGAGGTTATCACCAGCTTCTCTCCCACGATAGTTGTTCAGGTGTGTTCTTTTCCCATCCCCTCTATAAAAATGTCTATAGTCTTGAGGTCAATGAAGAGATGTAAGAATCATGCCTTAGCTCCTTACCTATTTCCTTTGTAAAATCTGTTTTTATGGCCAACTCTTTCATACATATTTTATTATCTGGTGTTATCAATTTTCTTAGAACCTCATTCAGGTTCAGTCAGAAAGAGCCCCCATTTTAACCTGTTGAATTGGTAAAAGAAATTGTGTGTAAGTAAAATTATAAAGAAAAGAAAGTTGAGTTTCTATGTTCTCCCATCCTTGGCCTTCCCGTGTGCTCATTGGCCATCCACCTTTCATTTTGATTGGTTCTTTTCACCAGAAAATATAGAACTTATGGTGCCTAATACAAGACAATGCTACCGCCATTACCACCATCACCTCAGGCAATAGCCTTTCTAAACCTTTATCTCCATTAAAGTTCTTTATCACAAGACACCTAACCCTAAAAACTCAGCACTGCACAGGCCAAGAGATAGTTCTTGAGTGTCTCTCTTGTGCCAAGCACTGTGTAAAGTTCTAACTGCAGAGGTGACAAAGCCAAGTCCTTGTACAAGAAGAGTGCAAGGTTTACTGTAGCTATTTTCATTAGGATATGAAGAAATGCATGGATTTGCCAATATGTTTTGATCAAATGAAAATTTATTTTTGCAAGAGCTGGGGATCCACATGCATATCGTGATGTTGGTCAGAAAACCTGAGCCAATCAGTTGCATTCTTATACACTAACAATGAAGCAACAGAAAGACAAATAAAGAAACTGATCCCATTCACAATTGCACCAAGAAGCATAAAATACCTAGGAATAAATCTAACCAAAGATGTAAGAGATCTGTATGCTGAAAACTATAGAAAGCTTATGAAGGTAATTGAAGAAGATATAAAGAAATGGAAAGACATTCCCTGCTCATGGATTGGAAGAATAAATATTGTCAAAATGTCAATACTACCCAAAGCTATCTACACATTCAATGCAATCCCAATCAAAATTGCACCAGCATTCTTCTCGAAACTAGAACAAGCAATTCTAAAATTCATATGGAACCACAAAAAGCCCCAAATAGCCAAAGGAATTTTGAAGAAGAAGACCAAAGCAGGAGGCATCACAATCACAGACTTTAGCCTCTACTACAAAGCTGTCATCATCAAGACAACATGGTATTGGCACAAAAACAGACACATAGACCAATGGAATAGAATAGAAACCCCAGAACTAGACCCACAAATGTACGGCCAACTCATCTTTGACAAAGCAGGAAAGAACATCCAATGGAAAAAAGACAGTCTCTTTAACAAATGGTGCTGGGAGAACTGGACAGCAACATGCAGAAGGTTGAAACTAGACCACTTTCTCACACCATTCACAAAAACAAACTCAAAATGGATAAAGGACCTGAATGTGAGACAGGAAACCATCAAAACCCTAGAGGAGAAAGCAGGAAAAGACCTCTCTGACCTCAGCTGTAGCAATCTCTTACTTGACACATCCCCAAAGGCAAGGGAATTAAAAGCAAAAATGAATTACTGGGACCTTATGAAGATAAAAAGCTTCTGCACAACAAGGGAAACAATCAACAAAACTAAAAGGCAACCAAGGGAATGGGAAAAGATATTTGCAAGTGACATATCAGACAAAGGGCTAGTATCTAAAATCTATAAAGAACTCACCAAACTCCACACCTGAAAAACAAATACCCCAGTGAAGAAATGGACAGAAAACATGAATAGACACTTCTCTAAAGAAGACATCCAGATGGCCAACAGGCACATGAAAAGATCCTCAACATCGCTCCTCATCAGGGAAATACAAATCAAAACCACACTCAGATATCACCTCACGCCAGTCAGAGTGGCCAAAATGAACAAATCAGGAGACTAGAGATGCTGGAGAGGATGTGAAGAAACGGGAACCCTCTTGCACTGTTGGTGGGAATGCAAACTGGTGCAGCCACTCTGGAAAACAGTGTGGAGGTGCCTCAGAAAATTAAAAATAGACCTACCCTATGACCCAGCAATAGCACTGCTAGGAATTTACCCAAGGGATACAGGAGCACTGATGCATAGGGCCACTTGTACCCCAATGTTTATAGCAGCACTCTCAACAATAGCCAAATTATGGAAAGAGCCTAAATGTTCATCAACTGATGAATGGATAAAGAAATTGTGGTTTATACACACAATGGAGTACTACATGGCAATGAGAGAGAACAAAATATGGCCCTTTGTAGCAACGTGGATGGAACTGGAGAGTGTGATGCTAAGTGAAATAAGCCATACAGAGAAAGACAGATACCATATGGTTTCACTCTTATGTGGATCCTGAGAAACTTAACAGAAACTCATGGGGGAGGGGAAGGAAAAAAAAAAAAGGTTAGGGTGGAAGAAAGCCAAAGCATAAAAGACTCTTAAAAACTGAGAACAAACTGAGGGTTGATGGGGGGTGGGAGGGAGGGGAGGGTGGGTGATGGGTATTGAGGAGGGCACCTTTTGGGATGAGCACTGGGTGTTGTATGGAAACCAATTTGACAATAAATTTCATATATTGAAAAAAAAAAAAAAGAAACCCTGAGCCAAAGGACTGAGGGAGAATATGCAGAAAGGAATATGGCAGAACATGCTCCTTTTGGTCACAAGAAAGCCAGTGTCACCAAAAAGATCCTTGTTTACTACAAATCATGAGAATTATTAACTCCTTTGTATTTGTATTTTCTTTCATAAGATAACATCAGGGACACAAACATTTCTACCCGAACTCCTATATGGTTCTGAGTACTCTGAAAGAGTACTGAGTGACTAGGGTTGTAATGGAATATATGTATAAATATATAATATCATATACAATATCATATATTAAATATAATTTATTGTCAGATTGGTTTCCATACAACACCCAGTGCTCATCCCAACAGGTGCCCTCCTCAATGCATAATGGAATATATTAACCATGACTCTCTTAAAGAACTGGTACTCACCTTTTAATCCCTTCAATATCATCTGAAATTCCAGTGGTAGTAACTCAGAAAATGTAACAACCACTGATTGATTCGTTATTAAAGAAAACACTATAAACTCCTTTGGATTGGTGTGCTAATTGTTGATTTTAAGGTTAATGGTTGACATTAGTTTTTCTTAACCTTCCAGGATACCATTTGCATTTTAGGCTTTAAAAAAACTAAAATGTCCTTAAACCTGAAGGACTTGGCTAGATAAACAGCTGAGGAATGATGGCAAAACCAGCTATGCAGATTTTTTGATAGAGTGATTACGAGCACTAGTCAATCCCCCCCACTTAAGAAACACACCTGAGCCTCAGGTTGGTACTTGGGCACACTCACAGCAAAGTCTCAGTGCAATACGAAGACTGAGGTTATGTGAAGGACAGATTTTGTGCCATTCCTTTAAACAGGACCACATCTTAGCCGACACAGATCAGGACTGAGGACTTAAATATTTAACCATTCTTTTCTGAAAAGATATCACATTGAATTTGTAAGATAAAATTTCTTTTTAGCTGAGTCCATTTTCCATTTTGAGAAATTAGCTCATTATGTGTTGCTGAACTGGGGACAAGATGTCAAGACCTGGAAAAAACATTAATCAAGAATGACCAAAAATTGATAAAACTCCATCTCATCTGGTCCCTGTGATGTGGTCCCTCCCTAGAGAAAGTCCCAGGATGAACTCTCCCCTCCTCACACTGCTCTCCCACCACAAGCTGGTAAAACGTAGGCTGCCAAGAAAGGATCTGTCCTTCAATGACCTCCTGAACTACATTGGAGCCGGTGGCAATGGTCCAAGTGTGCCTTATGTATTCTTATCAAAATATTCCCCACAATTTGAACCAAGTGGAGGAAGTTAACAAAAACACTACAACCAAAACGATGACTATATATAAGGCTCTGCACTGCCCAATCTGTTTGTTCATCATTGTCAATCCTCATAAACCAGCTGATAGAAGCCAGCAACCGGAATCAGGGGCTGATTGGAAACGACTGTTCCCATTGCCCAATAATGCAGGATCAGAAAACAAACAACAACAGCCTGTCTTAATTTAAAATTCTGATATTGGGTTCCACATGGATTTTCAAAAATATTGCAATAAAGTGTTATTTATCTTGATGACAATTTTTTGAGGGCTCCTTACTTTTCATCTGAAGTGGGTATATCATTCGCCTCATCTCAATTCTGGATTCCGGTTTGTTGCCATCTGAACACATCTCTATCTGTAGAGAAACGAAAATCAATACTAGCCTACGGAACCAAAGGGGACCCTCAATGGATATTTCATGATGGATCTGTAGAGGATGATGCTTTGTCTTGCTAACTACCAATACACATCTTGTAATGAATGAAAACTTTGGATCCTTCTCACCAAGACTCAGTGATCAGAAAATGGGCAGAAGGAACTGAAAGCAAGAGGCAAGATTGGCTGTAAAGACTTGAAAGTCAATTTAGATTTTATACCGTTTATATACAATATGTATTAATATACTATACTATAATATAATATATACAAAATACAATATTCTATATTTTTAACAGACTTCTATGGCAAAATAGTTGTCAGAGATGAGTCAAGAGTGAAAGCAGGTTCCCTATCTCTGACCCTAATTTAGCTTTCCTTAGCTGCTGGCACCAAGTAGCTTGTTGATTTTTTTCTATTGCATACAGGCCAGAATTCCTAAGTTTTGCAGACAATGACTTTCCAAATTAAAAAATATGAAACTAAAAATCGGTGTAATAAATAGAACATTGGATTGGATGAAACACCTTCTCTGAATATTTGATATAGAATGGTGCTCAAAATGGAGATGTGTCGATCAAGAATTCAGAATCCAGGATATTACCTAGGAATATTTTTGAATAGGCATAGCTGTTTTCTAGAAGGACAATATAGAAAGGTAAAGATAATATCAAAAAACGTGCATATGTTGTCATGATCATCTTTTGTAAATCTGTTATCTGTTTAGGAATTTAAACTTTTACTATAATGTTTTCCCATTTCAATAAATGTATTTTTAATATATTGATAATTGTCTCTTTAAATGCTTTTTTATTTTATTTTATTAAAATATTTATTTTTGAGAGAGAGAGAGAACACACACAAGTGGGGGAGGGGCAGAGAAAAAGAGGGAAACACAGATTCTGAGCAGTTAGCACAGGGTTCGATGCCGGGTTCCAACTCACAAACTGTGAGATCATGGCCTGAGCCGAAGTTGGATGCTTAACCGACTGAGCCACCTGGGCGCCCCACTTTAAATGCTTCTTTAGTATGTTTTTTTAAATGTTTATTTATTATTGAGAGAAAGAGACAGAGTATGAGCATGGAAGCACAGAGAGAGAGGAGGAGGAGACACAGACTCCGCGTGCTCCAGACTCTGAGCTGTCAGCACAGAGCCTGACGCGGGGCTCGAACTCACGAACCGTGAGATCATGACCCAAGCCGAAGTTGGACGCTCAACCAGCTGAGCCACCCAGGCGCCCCTTAAATGCTTTTTTAAAGTTTTGAATGTAGCTGATAATTTTAATCGTGCTAAACAAAACAAAAACCCGCATAGGATAAAATTTAATCATCTTAACCATTTTAAGTGTGCAGTTCACATTATTACATAACCAGTCTCAAGAACTTTTTCATCTTGTGCGACTGAAACTCTATACCCATTGAACAACAACTCTGCACTTTCCTCTTCCTCTAGCCCCTACCAACCACCATTCGAATTTTCATTTCTTTGAAATTGAATACACTAGGTACTTCACATCATTGGAATCATACAATATTTACCTTTTTGTGACTGCCTTATTTCACTTAGCATTACGTACTCAAAGATTATCCATATTGTAGCATGTGTCATAATTACATTTCTTTTTATGGCTAAACAGTATTTCACTGTATATAAACACCACCTTTTGTTTATCCATTCATCCACTGATGGACCGTGTGTTGCTACAACCTCTTGGCTATCGTGATTCGTCAATAGTGCTGCTACGAACATGCACATGCAAGTGTGTAAACATCTCTTCTAGATTCTGTGTTCAATTCTTTTGGATATATACCCAGAAGTGGGATTTAGGTCTTCTTCAATTAACTATCTATTCAAATAGAACCCAAAACTCAGACAGGAGCAGAGAAGACAGTCCAGAAAGAAATCTATTTGATCTAAGAATCAAAAACCGATGTCTTTGGTTGTTATAGGAAAGGGTGCCAGAAACAAATCAGAAGGTAGAGTTACAGAAATACGCGAAGAAAATAAACCCATGGATTATGTCAATTGATTTTTGTAGTTTGTTGTTGTTGTTGTCGTTTCTTGTTGTTATTTAAGTTACATGTGATAGCAGATGGCAAGAGGCTGGTGGGCAGCTTGTCTTTCCTGGTCACTATTATAGCCTTGGACCTTGGCATAGTAGCCATAGTAGATGCTCAATAAGTGTCTGTTAAATGGAAGAAGGAAGAGAGGGAGGAAGAAAAGAATGAGAAGGAATGAGAGAGAAGAGGAAATGAGGGAAGAAGGCAAGAAGGAACACACACAACTGAAAAGTGATTTCCCTGCTGAGAACACAGTTGAATGATCTACCTTGTTCAATAAAGCAGATCTGAAGATTTTTGCAATGTTGGAGAATGACCTTTCTTTTATCATCTATAAGCAGCAGGAATGGAATGAACATTTGAAGAGCAGCTTGGGGATTAATCTTTAGAAATCTGAGATCACTTTAGAGCGGTTTCCATTCACATTTGTAAAAGGGGATTGATTGGAGTCACTCATTTATTCACATGGACAGTGAGTTACAGAGAGCCCCTAATCCACTGTCTTTTAATTGAATATGCAGCTGTACTGAGAGATTCTCCATTGGCACTTCCAACATACCTCTTTTAAATTCAAATTGCGAAATATCTCCCTGTTGGAATAATCAGAACTAACATTTATTTAGTGTTGATCATCTGGTGAAGACACCTGTTCTAATCTGTCTTCCTCTCTCTCGCTCACACACATATGATATGTCATTTAATACTCACTAGAACCCAAGACACAACCTAGTTTTACAGAGGAAGAACAAAAGAATGCAAAGATTAAGGAACTTGCTCAGTAAACATAGAATTCAATGTCAGGCCAACTCACTCCAGAGGTTGTGTCTACCCCTTTCCATTTCACTTGCTGCTGATATTTTACGTATTTACGTGCATGTTTGTTTCTACTCCTAGAAAAGTGGTTTTTATTTTTTTTTTAATTTTTTTTAATGTTTATTTATTTTTGAGACAGAGAGAGAGAGCATGAACAGGGGAGGGGCAGAGAGAGAGGGAGACACAGAATCTGAAATGGGCTCCAGGCTCTGAGCTGTCAGCACAGAGCTCGACGCGGGGCTCGAACTCACAGACCGTGAGATCATGACCTGAGCCGAAGTCGGATGCTTAACCGACTGAGCCACCCAGGCGCCCCAGAAGAGTGGTTTTTAAATGTTAGCAAGTCTGGAGACATTTTTTGGTTGCCACGACTTGAGGATGCTACTATCAGTTAGTGGGTAGAAGTCAGAGATGTTGCCAAACATCTTAAAATGAACAGGAGAGTTCCTCACAGCAAGGAATTATCTAGCCAAAAAATATAAAAAATTGCAAGGTTGGGAGACCCAACTCTAGAATATGGACACCAAAGGGCAAGAAGAATTATGCCTTCCTCAAATTTGTGTTGTCTCTGGAGCACAGTTGGATAAAAATAAATGTTTATGGATGGATAAAACAACTCACCAAAGTTCTGAAAGGGAAGAAGTTGCACTTAATAATTAATGAGGCACCACTGAGTCTAACCAGTTAAGTGATAACACCGTCCTAGAAACATAGATGTTCAGATATGTATATGTATGGCCAACACACTGCCTTTTTCTGTCTCTTAACTGCATAATTCCATAGTGTGAAATTTTCCCTTGCACAGAAAAAATTCTGATATATATATATATATATATATATATATGTATATCTATGGTAGATCACAATGTATGTTTGGATATTTTTAGAAAAAAAGGTAAGCAACATATTAAACATGGTAGAGTTTTATAAATGTGACAAATAGATGGAAATGTGATAATCAGGTGCTTTAAGAATTTACCAGTTGCAAGGGAAATATAACATTTATAAAATTCCACAATGAAAGAATTTTGTTACTAACATATTTGGGCTAATAGCACTACATATCATAAGAAGGAGATAAAATCTTCCTCCGATAACTTAGGAAATTTGCTCTTGTAAAGTCTTTGTGCTTATAAGACAATAGACACAACTATGAGTCCTTAGGGTACCCCGATCTGAAGGTCAGGTTTCTTGGTGTCTAACCGATCAACACAGAACCTTCACTAGCTCGGAGATAATAGCATCTTCTCTCTTCTTTGCTTTTACTGTCTACTGGGAAGGTGCCCTGCCTGCTCTCTCCGTGGGAATGCTAAAATAAAAGTGCTACACAAAAGAGTAATCACTTCAAACGGATATCATCTCTCTTTCATGGACTTTTGGAAAACAGGCCGCCAAGATACACTTGTGAACTAGCTCCCTGAGGGACAGAAGTCGAAGATGTTCAGACAATGCTAGTAAGGTACCACTTGATTTAACAGGAGCCGGGACTCTTGGAAGCCTTTAGTGCCCTGCCAGGATGCTTCCTGCAACTGTAGAGTCTCTTAGGTTCAGAGCCTCTTTCTTTTTTAAATCTATCAGCAGTATTTCCTCACAAATCTTCTAGCCTGTTCCATCTTTATAGGATGGTGAATAGGATTTTCCCTGTTTTCCTGGCATCAGGACCTAGGGCTCAAATTTGGGGGCAAAGGGAGCCACAGGGAGTCAGAGATTCCAAAAACAGGAAACCCCCAACCTATTATAATCAGATCCTTACCCAACCTCAGTGAGGATATAAGCAGGACCCTAGGAGGGAGAAGTTTTCTCTGGAATAACACATCACTAACAAACACACACAAAAAGTACTGAAACATATTATGAGGAACTGAGGGGTTTGCAGTTCTCCTATACTAAGCTAATAAGACACTATGTTACCTCCTGTCTCTGAAATTCTGAAAATACCCAAGACAAAGAAGTGTCCTCTTATCACATGGACTGACAGCTCTTCAAAGGACCCCATGAAGCTATCGTGGGACTCACCCGGACACCTTTCGCAATTAGTCCTGAATGGAACCATGGAAGTATCTCTCGAAGGATCTGTAGTCCCAGGGAAGAGTTTCACCTTCAAAAGTCACTGAAAACACAGGTTCAAATCCCAAGCCCACACGATTAGCTTTTCTCTCACATTCCCCACTGTGACATTTTCATAGGAGCATGCCATTCTCAGAGATCCCTTTGTCACACTTGATTGTATTCAGGTTTACCTATGTGATTTTTTTAAATTAAAAACAAAATCTTGGTGGTTTGGGGGGAGGTGTTGTGGGTTTTTTTTAGTGCTCTTGAAAGAGCACTTTCATGAGAATGGTTACTATTTCTAGTTAAAGAGAAGGACAGCAATAATCAAAGGACCACATAGGATCATAACATCTTTTCTATGTGTCTTATGCAATTGTTTTCATGATAATGCTTTAAAACTGATTCGTAATGGTGCCTTTCATATCAAGGATTTACATGACTTATTGCCTTCAAGTATAGTCTGTTTCCTAACCAGAATGAATCCCAAGTAAGTGTGCAGCTAACCGTCTTCAATGCCCCAGGTTCAGTCCAAACCCCACCATCACTTAGTAGACCACTGCAACAGCCTTCACACGCTATTTCCACACTTTCTGTAGCTGATTCAGTCTCTAGATGGCAGCCATGTTGTTCTGGTCACCCAGAACCCTTTAAAGGTTCTTGTTTGAAACGCTTTAAAGAACTTTAACTTTTTCTAAGATAAAATCCAAATTAAAAAATATGATTTACAACGTGTTTCAAGACCTGCCCCTTCTCCACTCGTACTTCACCCTCCACCATACCCACACACTTGGCTGAGCCACACTGGTCATCTTTTGATTCTTCCAGTTCCCCAAAAGACCTCTGCACCTGCTGTTTTCTGTGTAGGATAGTCTTCTGTCTGCTTTTCGGCGAAGTCACATTAATCTTTCATGTTGGAACGTACATGCAACTTCTTCCAAAAGTTCTGCCTTGACCAATCCACCTAAACTACCTGTGCCATAGTGTCCTCTTCCAAAATGCCCTGAATTTCCTTTTGATGGCACTTCTAATTACAAATTTAAGAGTTATAAAAACTGTTTAAAACATTGTTAAGATTCTAATTCCCCTGCTAGAGTTATCCTAAGTGCTTTCTCAATTCCTGGTGCATGATAAATGCACAGTACATATTTGTTAAGTATGTGAAGACATGGTCAAAATCAACAAATGTGTGATGTAACTTGTTCCGATAATGCTGAAATGGAGTTAACACATTCCAGTGCCAGAAATATGTAAAAAGTATAATTTTTTGAATGATTTTTCAACTGCCAGGCATTCCAGGCTTTCACTTTAAAATATATATAAACACAGATTACATGCTATCAGAGCTTTCATAAAATGATAATCCCAAACGATCAGTTGGGTGACGTGTCCACACAAAGCCTGGTTCCCTGAAATTCGAGATCCCGATGAATCTTTGGATGGGAAGCAACGGAATATAATGAGAGGAGTCTCTGATACTCCAGTGGGGCCATGCAGGGTCTGAATGAGGCTGGTTGGAAGCTGATTGTGGAGAAAAGTGTAGGCTGAGCAGATCTGACTGGACACATACGATGAAGGAGGCAGATTTAGCCAGACACTAGATGGAAGCCTAAGGATTCATCATAAATGTTGTGGCGGAGAATGCCAATGTGGAGTAAACAAAGGCAAAAGCCTAGACCGCATTCAGCAGGTCTGCTGGCACAGCACTTACTAGGAGAAATTAAAAGGAGCAAAAGCATTAGCACTCTCTCTGATGTGATCAGAGGTTGGAACCAACATCGGCAGCATGTGGCACAACTTCGGTTCCAGCCTAATTCCACAGGTTCAGCCTGTGTGGTTGCCGAGATCCCAGCTCCTACCATGGTGTAATCAATGGGCTGGATGCAACCCTTGTGGGTATAATTCACGTGAACTAGTGGACGCATAACTTAATTCAGCACCTCAAAAATTCTTCCACGATTGAGAGTCTTTAACAACTACTATAGATAGTAACCATGATCCTTTTCTGGGTGGCTAATCTGGAAAGAGTCCGTCTTGGACAAATTAGTCCTTGCCTCTCAACTTTCGGCCATCAATGGCTGTGCATTCCCTCTTCTTTCTAGACACACAACCAGATGTCCTCGGGATCTGTGAGGTTATTTTTGGCCATGTTACTGAGTTCTGGCCAAGAGAATATTGACAGAAGTGTCATACATGATTTCTAGGTCTGATTTCTACAGACTCTTGGCTATTGCTCTACCTCTCCTCATTGTCTGCTGATTGTGTGGGATCCAGTGGAAAATTCTAATGTCTTAAAAGGTAAAGGAGCCATATAATGAAAAGATCCTTGTCTTAGAATGACTGTATAAAGCTATGTCCCCTGCTAATACACATTGGACTTGATACGTGCAAGAAATAAAGCTGGGATTTATTCAACCATTGAGATTTAGAGAGTGATATATTACAGCAACTAATGTTATATAACCTAATAAGTATATAAAGTAAGAATTAGGTAGTCAAAGATAACTAGAGGGCTAGATGGAAAATGAAACACATGAAAGATCGAAGCTTACTTTTTGCAGATGAGCAGATCCTATGGGACAACAAAGTACTATGCCAATTGCCCCTTTGCTCTTTGTTTCCTGAAGTTAGGAATATATATTCTCACATTGAAAGTCTGCTTCTGTAACCTTATATATTTTATGGAATTGCATGGTGAACTATCTCTCTCTTCTCTCTTTCCTTCCAACGCCAGTCAACACTGATACTTGCAAATGCTCCTGAGTACGTTCAACTTATGTTGCTGAAACCTCTCCTATGGGTTGGCACTGCTCCACGCTGAGGCTGCAAACCTCAGGAAGATTTGTTCTCTGCCTTCAAAGCATTAGGAAGGAAGCATGAGATACAGATGTTTAAACAACACCAACGTAAGTGCTAGAGTGGAGAGGCAAAAAAAACCCCGAGAACCTGATTAGTTTCTTTGAGGAGGTGGCATGGGCTGGGGTATGAGAAGTTGCAAAGAATAAGAACGATTTGGCCAAGGTGAGGGAAAAAAAATGTGCATGTGTTCCTGGGGCCTGGAAGGGAATGACATGAGAGAGAGGGAATAATGTGGACTAAGGGGCCAAGATGGGAAATGTGATGGCCTTTTGTAGGAAATGAAAGATGTTTTGTAAGGCTAGAGCTTAAGGTGCAAATATGATAGAAAGCAGGGAAGCGTTGGTCTCTTTTTTTCTTTGAGTTCCTTACTTCCAGTGACCATAGCCTTCATCTTCTCTTAGCCAAACATTTCCATGCTTCTACTTCAAATTTGTCATCACAAGCGATGTGCCATTTCTGGCCTCTACTGTAAGCCATTCACTGTCTCATTATCACCTCTAATCTCTCCAGTTCCCCCTACTCAAGTGCTCTGACCCCAGCAATTCATCAACTTCATTCTGACCTTAATTCCAGTGTTCCCTCTTTTTGTCATTTTATCAACCACCTCTCTCAGATTTTCACTTCCTAGTGACCCTGTTTAGATTTTGTCATCTATTATTAGACTTAGTCGTAGATCCTTCTCTTTATTTATTTACCCTTCCTAGGTTGTCACATTCATTCCTTTTGCTTTGAATGGCATCTACATACATATAATCCATAATACAAAGAAATCAATCTAACTTCCCAGGAACTCTTCCTTGTATATTCAGTTAATACCTCCCAAATCTAGAAGCTTTGCTTGATTCTTATTTTCTCCTTCCCCATACCCAGCCATTAACAAGATCTAGCTACTCCATATTAAAAGCAAATTTGAAATCCAAACTTCTTTGTCCATAACAATAACTATTGCTATACTAATCTGTATAACTCTGTTTATCTCTCTGACATAATAGTCTTCAACTCAGTATCCACACTCCAACCTCACGGCCTTTCTCTGTGTTCCTCACACTTGCCAAGTTTGTCTATCCCTTAGGACCTTGGCAATATCACTCCCTCACTAAGAATGCTTTTCTCGGGGCTTTTGGCTCTTTTCATTTACTCAGGTGTCAAATTAAAAGCTATCTTCTATTTGATGCCTTCCCACCTTATTACAGAGGAGCCATTTAGTTTATATCAATTACATCATTCTATTTTAATTTTCCACGTGGAATTTACTGCTGTGTGTGTGTGTGTGTGCGCGCGCTTGTGCGTGTTTATTGTTGTCTGTCGCCTAGAATGCAAATTTCATAAGTGTAAGAGCTTCCCTATTTGTTCTTTTCAGTATCTCTGGTGTCTAGAATATTTCCCGCTGATACTCAATAAATATTTGTTGAATAAATATATGAAACTATGTCAGTGAACTTTGTTCTTACCCAGCTGACAGTGGAGATCTAACATCAGGCTGAGGAATTTGGACTTTATCCCGCAGATGGTGGGAGTTTAAAAGAGTTGTAATCCAGAGAGTGACATGATAAGAGCTGCATTTTAAAATTTTACTCTGGGAGCTGAATGGAAGATAGATTGCAGAAAGCAGAGCTGGAGGCACGGTCATTAGTTAGGAGATGATAATAATAGCCCAGACAAAAGATTAAACAATGGGAATATCAGTGAGAAAAGGAATAAGTGGGATGTAATGAGAGTGGCTGAGAAAGGAGAAACAATATGACTGAAGGACTTATGGATGTGGTGAATAACGGAGAGGAAAGAAGGCAAAATGAAGCCCAGGATTTTTCCTTAGATAACTATAGATACAGGTGTGCTGGGTGGTAAACAGGTTCAAAAGAAGAAAATAATGGTTTCAACTTGAACGGTCTGAGTTGAAAGTGCTGGTAGGATGTGTAGTTTGAAGTGGCGAGAGGCAGTTAAATATATGAAGTTGGAACTGAGAAAATAGATAAGAACTGAAGGTAAAAATTTGTGAGTCATCTGCACATAGATGGTAATGAAGTACTGGGCAAGGATGAGGTCAGCCAGAAAGAGTAAAAACCTTGACTCATGAAGAACAACATGTCAGAGTCACCTGTGGCGCTTTTTCAAATTAGACACAATCTCCCTTCTCCAACTTAATTTTAGAAATGTGATCTTGCTACTGCGTATTGGGGTCCTTGGTATGCTGGGCTTGAAACATGCATGAGAACCATTGGGCTGGGAATGATGCATGGTGACCAAGCAAAGAATCCTGGAAGACAAAACAATTTTAAGAGTTGTCCCACAAAGAGGGACTTAGAAAGGATATTGAGACATATCACTGCAAGATGTAGGAGAATAAACACAAGCAGAACCAATAAACAAAAACAAAACAAACAAACAAAAAACAGAGAAATGTCCCTGAAACTATGGGTCTTGAGGGGTTCAAGAAACAAGAGTGGTCAACAGCACAGATACCACTAAATTAAGCAACGCAAACATTTAGGAGTCACTACTGAAATTGACAATTGACTCTTTTATGATCTTGGTGAGACTAACCAGATTTTATGGTGAATTTATTAGAGTAGAAAGTAAAGAATAGAAAAAGTGGATTGTAATTTAAAACTCTTTTAAGAAGCTTGGGTTGTGAGCAGTATGGATGATAAAGCAGAGAAGATCCAAGTATGATAAAAAGAAGTTTTAATAACAATCTATAGAAAGAGAAATTAAGAAAACAATCCCACTTGTAATTGTTACAAAAGTCATAAAATTCCTGGGAATAAATTTAACTAAGGAAGTGAAAGACCTGTACACTGAAATCTATAAGACATTGATGAAAGAAATGGAAGAACACACAAATAAATGGAGAGATAGTCTGTGCTCATGTGTTGAAAGAATTGAAATTGTTGAAATGTTCACACCACCCAAAGCAACCTACAGATTCAATGCAATCCTTATCAAAATTCCAATGGCATTTTTCATAGAAATAGAACAAACACTCCTAAAACTTGTACAGAACAACAAAAGACCTCAAATAGCCAAGGCAATCTTGAAAAAGAGTAAAGCTGGAGGTATAACACTACCTGATTTCAAACTATATTACAAAGCTACGGTAATCAAAACGCTATGATATTGACATAAAACAGACACATAGACCATATAATCATGGGCTCTGTATTCTGTTCCATTGATCTGTGTGTCTATTTTTGCACCCTGTTTTGCACCCTATACTGTTTTGGTTTGTAATTTATCTTAATATCTGGGATTGTGATATCTCCAGCTTTGTTCTTTTGTGGTTCCATATAAATTTTGGTATTATTTGTTGTAGTTTTGTGAAAAATACTGTTGGTGTTTTTATAGAAATTGCATTAAAACTATAGGTTGGTTTGGGTAGTATGGACAGTTTGACAATATTTATTTTTCCAATCCATGAGCATGGAATACATTTCTATTTGTGTGTGTCATCTTCAATTTCTTTCACCAAAGTTTTGTGGTTTTCAGAGTACAGGTCTTTCACCTTGGTTAAATTTACTCTTAGATATTTTATTATTTTTGATGCAATTATAAAAAGGACTTTTTTCTTAACTTCTCTAGACTGCAATTTCATTATTAGTATATATAAATTCAATGGATTTCTGTATATTGATTTTGTATTCTGCAACCTTACTGAATTCATTTATCAGTTCTAGTAGTTTCTTGAAGAAATCTTTAGAATTTTCTATATATAGTATCCTGTCATCTGCAAATAGTGAATACTTTGCTCCTTATTTACTAATTCAGATGCCTTTCATTTATTTTTCTTGTCTGCTTACTATGGCTAGGACTTTCAGGACTATGTTGATTAAAAATGGTGAGAATGAACATCTTGTCTTGCTCCTGATTTTAGGGGATAAAGGAGATGAGAATATGCAATGGGGAAAAGACCATCTCTTTAATAAATGGTGTTGGAAATTGGACAGCTACATTCAAAAGAATGAAATTGGACCACTTTCTTACACAATATACAAAAATAAACTCAAAATGAATACAAGACCTAAATATGAGACTTGAAACCATAAAAATCCTAGAAGAAACACAGGCAGTAATTTCTCTGATATTGGCTGTAGCAACATTCTTCTCGGTATGTCTCCTGAGGGAGAAAAAAGTAAAAATAAACTATTAGGACTACATCAAAGGAAAAACTTTTGCACAGCAAAGGATGCCATTGAGAAAACAAAAAGACAACTTATTGAATGGGAGAAGATATTTGCAAATGATATATCTCATAGAGGGTTATACAACTCAACACGAAAAAACAAACAAACAAAAAAAGCAATCCAATTAAAAATGGGCAGAGGACATGAACAGACATTTTTCCAAAGAAGACATACAGATGGCAGACACATGAAAAGATGCTCCACATCACTCATCATCATGGAAATGCAAATAAAACCACAATGAGAGATCTCTTCACACCTGTTAGAATGGCTAAAAAACACAAGAAATGTGTTGACACGGTTGTAGAGAAAAAGAAATCTTTGTGCACCGTTGGTAGGAATGTAAATTGGTATAGTCACTGTAGAAAACAGTATGGAAGTTCCTCAAAAAATTAAAAATAGAAGGGCGCCTGGGTGGCTCAGTCAGTTAAACATCCAGCTTCAGCTCAGGTCATGATCTCGCGTTTCATGAGTTCGAGCCCCACATCTGGCTCTGTGCTGACATTTCAGAGCCTGGAGCCTGAATCAGATTCTGTGTGTCTCTCTCTCACTGCCCCTCCCCTGCTCACACCCTCTTTCTATCTCTCTCCCAGTCTCTTAAAAATAAATAAACATTAAAAAATAAATCAAAATAGAATTACCATATGATCTGGAAATTCTAGTACTGAGTATTTACCTATAGAATATGAAAATGCTAATTTGAAAGGATATATGCAACCCTATGTTCATTGCACTATTATTTACAATAGCCAAATTATGGAAGCAACCCATGTCCATTGATAGATAAGATAAAGAAGATGTGGTACATATGCATATATAGAATGGAATATTACTCAGCCATAAAAAAGAATGAAATCTTGCCATTTGCAACAACATGGATGGATCTTGAGGGTACAATGCCTAGTGAATAAGTCAGTCAAATAAAGACAAATACCATATGATTTCACTCATATGTGGAATTTAAGAGACAAAACAAACAAACAAAAAAAGAGAAAAACCAAAAACAGGTTTTTAACTATGGAGAACAAATTGATGGTTAACAGAGGGAAGGTGCATGGGGGGATGGGTGAAATAGGTGAAGGGGATTAAGAGTACACTTACCACGATGAGCACTGAGTAATGTATAGAATTTTTGAATCACTACATTGTACACCTGAAATTAATATAACTCTGTATATTAACTATATGTTAACTAACTAAAGACATAACAGAGGCACTAAACTGGAGGAAAGACAATTAACTCAGGTTGAGATATGTTGAAATTGTGATTCAAAATAACTTTGCAGGTGGATATTCAAGAAAATATATAAAATGAGTTCAACAAAAAGAGCTGGGTAGTTAGGTATATTGGAGACTCCTTGGGAAATGGTCTTTAATAAATCATGTTGTTCAGTAAAAGGCACCTAGAGTGAACAGGCATCTAGAGAAAGGCATCTAGAGAGAAGCAGATATTAATAGTTTCCAAATCAGGGAAATTTATCTGAAAAGCAGTCAAAGAAAGAGGCATCTGTAAAGAAGACTGGAGTGCTATAAGCAGAAAAGAAGGGAGGAAATTAGGATAGATACCAATTAAAAAGTTTAAGGCCCAGGGTAACTGACAGAATTGGTGGTCAATGTGCATTAAGTTCAGCTGACTTAGGAACAAAAAGTAGGATAGAGGAGGCCCAAAAGACCAGGAAGATCAAGTCATATACGAGTTCAGGATTATCTGTTTAGCACATTGGAGATCATTGGTATCTTATAGGTCAGTTTTTTAAAGTTGCGGTCCAGATGGAAACAAAATTTCAGTGGGATGAAAATCAAAAGGATGGTGTGGAAACCTTAAGATAAAATGTGCTGAATAATCTTTCTGGACGTTGTTTATAATGTTGTGCTTTTCTGACTCCTGAAATATTTTAGCAAACTCATTAGTTAATACTCAGGGTTTATTTGATAATTTATAATAATACACATTTCATGCCTTCACATTTCTCCAATGACTGTTCGTAAGTAGATCAGTGGAATGTGGAATAGGCTTCTAATACAAGTCTACTGTGATAGACCTGGGTAGATGGTGCCTCATGAAACCCTGAACATGGATGGCCACCTTGTAGTCATTCCTGATTTACTTTTTCAAGTAACGATTTTTTAAAAATATTAAATGAGACAATATTTTTGAGGACTTACTGCCCAACAAACATCTTAGAACTTTCTTCATGAACACTAGGAATTGGCAATAGACAATATCATTTACAATTTTGCTGAAATTTCTAAATGCAGTGAGAATCAGTTAATTCTAACAGTTTTGCTAGTCTTGTATTTCTTTGACCTTCTAACCAGAAAAACCTCAGCTCTCCTTTGGGGACACCATCCTTTCCATTTCTTAGCATCAGCTGTTGGCTGGGATGCAAATACTGACTAGGGTAGGGGCTGTCCTCCAGGTTTGTCCAACCCAAGCTCCCATTCCCCCGTTGTCACATTATTTCGTATTTCCCAAGTTGTTCTAATCATAGTGAATCTGTGTTTTTGTTCTATAGCAACTAGGAATTGATGCTCTCTTATTCTGTTGGAGTTGAATTTAGGAGAATGGGTATTAGGGAGCCACTGCTTGCTTCTTCCTGCCCAAGGATGAGCATGACACTTGGAGGAGAGCAGACACAACCTGAACCAAACTTCATCCCAATTAGCATCATTTTTAACCCTAGGTTTTCCAATTATCTTAGTCAATAAATGGTCTTTTTTTTTCAGTTTGAGTTTATGTTCCTGCAATTGATGAAGGGGTGAATAAATATTCAATGTCCCTCATTTTGAAAAAAAAACAATTTATATATATATAGCACCACAGTGAAGTTCTTGAAATTCTAAAAGCATGCATTTATGAAATTTACCAGGAACTTTTTTAGTAGGCATTTTTGGAGGGAGAAATTAGGTGAAGTAAATAATAAAACTTCTCTGGAGTTCAAGTTTAGATATATACTAAATTTTGGTAGGCATCCTATCAGACTTTGGTATACATTCTGACCAAAATACGTATCAGTGGGTATGTCAGTGCATGGAGCTGATGATGCCGTGTCAGGAGTTTCCTTTACCTTGCTCAAGTGTATATGTATTTCATCGTCTTGCTTGTTTTGAAAAGAAATATGCAATTGGTCAAACAAAAAACTGAAGAAAAGAATTAGGAAGAATCACCATCTACAGTGCCAAAGAGCTATTAAACATCGTTAGTAGAGAGACAGGTGATATTTCAAGACTTACTCTACGGCAATCAAGTTCAATCACAACTTGGTGGCCCATAGTCCATTGGTGGAATTGTTCCAGATACCAGACATAATCTTGAACTTTTCTTGTAAAGGACCAGAGAGTAAATATGTGAGCCTTTGTGGGCTACACAGCCTCTGTTGCCATGATACAATTGTGCCTCTGTGGCATGAATGGAACCATAGACTACAGAAATGTCAATATGTAAGTGATGAGCAAAGACAATATGTACATAGAGACACTTTGAAAATGAATGGGATGGCTGTGTTCCAAAAGAACTTAATGGACACTGGAAATTTAATTTTATATATTACTCACATTGCATGAAATGCTCTTTTTCTTTTGATTTTTTTTTCTTAGTCACCTAACAACGTAGAAAATATTGGCTTGGGGCGCCTGGGTGGCGCAGTTGGTTAAGCGTCCGACTTCAGCCAGGTCACGATCTCGCGGTCCGGGAGTTCGAGCCCCGCATCGGGCTCTGGGCTGATGGCTCAGAGCCTGGAGCCTGTTTCCGATTCTGTGTCTCCCTCTCTCTCTGCCCCTCCCCCGTTCATGCTCTGTCTCTCTCTGTCCCAAAAATAAATAAACGTTGAAAAAAAAATTTAAAAAAAAATAAAAATATTTAAAAAAAAAGAAAATATTGGCTTACCCACAAGACCCCGGCAGTGGGACACTTTGGCCCACAGACAGTATTACTCACTTGTTTTTAATTTCACTACGAGAGAATAAGAGAGAAGTAAAAATTGGTGAACTTTATAAGCTGGAAGGAACATTAGATATTGTTGTTAGGGAAGAATAGAATCAATCTACATGCAGATACTACGAATTCTCAGCTGTGTTTCAATGTTTTAGAAGTGTGACTCAGAGGGGAATTAACCCAAATATCAAAAGATGTGTTGACAAATGGACACAAATAGGGAAAATGTCAAGAGACTATGAATTATTATTTTTGGTTGGTAAGCATTTGAGAAAGGCACAAAACCATGAAAAACAATTTTCTCGTGTGAGTTCAAAAGTGAAATATTATTTTGGTAGATGTTGGATCAAATGGCAAGAGACTATTTTATTGGTGGCCATTACTTCAGTACAATATCAAAAAAATACAGATTAGTGGCAGATTATACCTTTCTAAAGTATCATCTGCCTTAAATAGGATCATTGGGAACAGTTTTAACAGCGGAATTTCCCAAGTGGTCTTTCCTGTCTCCCACTTTTCAGGGACAGAGAAGGGGATGTATTACAAACTTTAACCTCTAAAGTAAAAAATCACAGTGTTAAATAAGGGTAGAGTTCAAATTTCAGAAGATTTACTGGTTAAAAAAAGCCAAAAAACAAAAAAAAAAATGAAAACAGAACAAAACAAAACAAAAAAACCCACAATGAAAGGAACCATTTTTGAAACTGAGAAACAGAAGTATCTCCTCTTGTTAAATGTAAATTTAACAAGAGGAGATACTTGTTAAATTTACCTTTGGATTTAAAAACAGAAAATGCCAGGGAAAGAGCAACTGAACATCCAATGAAAGAAGTTATTGTTTCAGAAGCTGGGAAGCTCACATTCTTGAAATTCTTCCTAGATACACAAGACCCTTGAGACATCATTTTGCTGCCTCCAAACTATCATGGGTTTTAAATAAAACCCAGAGATACCTTTAAAGCACATCCTTAGAATATTCATATATAAACATAATATTCCCAGATCTATGTGATGTATATGCATATGTAATTAGGAATACATTTTTATTTACATTTATATTTGAAATGAGAAGAAATGAACCTCCAGATTTTCTAAGACCAGAAATGCTCCCAATCTCCAAAAAGAAATCAACAATATGATTTACTGTTTACTTTAGGAAAAGATTGCAAAATTCTGCAGGTGCTGAAGGGCAAGCACATAAAAAGGGGGAAAAAAAGCATTATATATTAAAAATGTTTAAGCGAAAAAGTGAATAATAATTGCCTTATAGAATGACACTCAAATTTAAGGTATCTGTGGAATATATTAAAATTCGATTTGGGGGCGCCTGGGTGGCTCAGTCGGTTAAGCGTCTGACTTTGGCTCAGGTCATGATCTCACGGTTCATGAGTTCAAGCCCCATGTCCGGCTCTGTGCTGACAGCTCAGAGCCTGGATCCTGCTTCAGATTCTGTGTTCCTCTCTCTCTCTCTGCCCTTCCCCCATTCACTGTCTGCCTCTCTGCGTCTTTCAAAAATGAATGAACGTTTAAAAAAAAATTAAAACGATTTGATTTAATCAGGTAGTAAATATATGTATAACTCAGGGATATATAACTTCATGGTGGCCCTCAGTTCATCGATCAGCACAGATATAAAAGTGTACAATTATGCAAACATAGAATATGGTGATGATAAGTCAAATACATGGTCCTGCAAAGGACAATAGAAATTCGGAGGAAAGAATCAGTGTGGGCTGTTAAATAAGATATCACTGAAGCAATGTATTCAGGCAGACTGGCTGGGTGGGTGGAGTGTAGAGGGCCCTGGGATGAAATTTTGAAAAGGCTTTCCAGGCAAGAACAAACCTGTGAAGCAGGACAAACCTGTGAAGCAGGACCTGACGGGGGGGGGGGGGGGGGGGGGGGGGGGGGGGGGGGGGGTCTGTGACTAAAGAAAACTAGCTGGTGTGGCAGTTTTATGGACCTGCAGAAAGGGACAAAAATCAGTGTAAATGTTATGTTCAATGAACGGTCTCATGGGGTGTGACCATACCTCCTCCTAATTTTTCATTCCACTGTCCTATTACCATTCTATAGGGTTGTTTTGTTTTTTTTTTTTCCTCTGCCCGGGGCTGTGTCTTGAGCTGTGAGATGACGAAGCTAATAAGAAATTTGATGGATCCCTAAGCCACCAAACAGAATATTGATTTAGAAATTAGAATGTCCAGATGTGTTTGGTAAGTAAAACTCCAGACTTGATTTAAAGTCGACTTCTCTCACCTCCCCCAGCTGGCAACTGCTGCAGATAGGAAGTCAAGGTAGCGTGTGTTTAGGGGGAAGGTCTTCGTTGTCTCCCCCCACCCCTCTCTGTCTCTCTTCCCCCGTCTTACCAAGAGGGGCTTCTGATTCCAAACCCTGCTCCAACATTGAGGTGGGGTAGGATCCGGGGAAGGGATAAGAAGAGGCAGGTCTCACCTGACTTTCATTGTTGCAAGATGGCTCTGTGCCCTCTGGGCCTGGCAGGTGATTCAAGCTGCCTCTTACCTTGTAAGGACCTATCCAGGTTGTTTGGAGGCCCACACAGCAAACCAGGGGTTCTGCTTCAGTGATGCAGCCTACCAGTTTCACTTTGCCCTGGTGACGGTCCACCCCGCTGCACTGATGGAGCCCATCAATTTCACCTCGCCCTGGTGACTGTCTATCCCTCACAGACTCTCTTGGTTTGGTCTCATTGTTCCAGTTGCTCATGCTGCAGGACGCTCATTTTAAGGGAGTCGCCAAAAGTAACTCAGAGGTTTAGAGGAAATACAATTGCATCCTTAACCTTTCTCCACCCTGGGCAGGTTCCTCCAGCCCAAAAGGGTCCTCAGGACGTCGTAGGTCTATGTTAAGCCTCCAACCCTTAAGTGAGTTATATATTTAGAATGTGTCATAATATCTGACATATTTAAAAGCACATCATAATTTATTTTTTAAAAATATTTTCAATGTTTATTTTTGATAGCACGAGACAGAGTGCTAGCAGGGAGGGAACAGAGGGAGGGGGCAGAGAATCCAAAGCCAAAGCGGGCTCTGTGCTGACAACAGAGAGCCTGATGTGGAGTTCAAACTCACGAACCATGAGACCGTGACCCGAGCCGAAGTTGGACGCTTAGCCAACTAAACCACCTAAGTGCCCCAGAAGCACATCTTATTTTAAATGCCATTGTTTTTATATTTCATTGCTGCGTCTAGACCTTTGAGAGTGAGAAAAACAATTCTTGGAAATTGACTGGGTTCATCATGGTGATCTGAATGAGTCTATGCCTGTGCATTAAGATCACACATGCACACACACACACACACACACACACCCTGGGAAAACACTTAGGGGCTTTCCCTAATAGATTCAACCTAATGCAGGACAAAAGTTGTTAAGATTGTTGTGCTATGATGAGGCATATAAAACCTCTTCTCAAAACAGGGTTTTCAATGTCCAAAATAAAATCCAAAGGCTTCCTCAAAACATCAATGCTACTGAACTTCAGTTTGTTATCAAATTGTTAAAAAGTGATATAATAAGGTACACATTTCCTTTTAACATAACAAGAACCAGTGGCGGGCCCAAGAATATCATATTTTTGAAACAGTGGTGGGCGTGAACAGTAGGTCACAATATCTCTACAGCTGAGATGTGAGATTTGTGATTTCTGCTGGTGACACAGCAGCGGTGTTGTGAATATGGCTGTGGTCTGTGTCCTCAATTCCTAGTTCAGTAAAGTGCTAAATCTCAGTTAAAGAATACGAAAAATAAAGGTTTCTGCATTCCACCCCTGGTCAAAAGCAATCTATTCGCATATTGTCGCTACTCCTTTCAATGAAATATTGTCAGTGGCTTTTTTGAGGCAGATGAGCCCATGGAGTTCAATGAAAGATTTACCCTTTCCTTCAATCAGCCCTCCTATTGATTCCCCCCACCCCGGCTCCTCCTCTGGGAGGTTGCCACAGGCTGCTTACAGGGCTCGGTCCACCAGCAAGGCGTGATCCCTGGCTACTGAAAAATATTGCCATTTCGTGGAGCAGAAGTTTACTTTTTCTTGGAAATTTCCTGCTCAACGGGGCATCATCCACACTGGTTGTGACTGTTGAACAGCAGGAAGGTACTATCAGGATCAACAGTTTTCCTTTCTCCTAATAAGATGATGATGGCATCACAAATAAAACGCCTCCCTTCTCTCTGGAAGCGCAGGCTTCCTGATGGGATTTCTACTTTGCCTCTTCAGCAGTGTGAAATGACCCAGGGAAAGACTTAATAAGTAGATGTCAGCCACAGAGTAAGCAGGAAAAAATGATAAATGGACCACTGGACAACCTTATCACGACACAGTTTGGCCGTGCACTTTGCATTCGATTCTATAGTTTTTCTGTGTTAAATACGGTCAGGGATTCCCGCGCAGTTTCAGCCTGAAGCTATTACTTCTAATAATTGAGACTGATGAAAGGTCATGGTATTTTTACAGCTTAGCTGTGACATGCAATATATCACTTTGCTTCTGTCAAAGAAAATATTATACACTTCATTGGCAAAAGGTTTGATCCTGAGTTTTTCCTCTCCACACTGTCTGCAACGTATTTGCTCGGGCTTCCCGATAAATTTCACATTTAAAATGTTCCAGAAAAGTGCCTCGTGCTAGAGTAAGATCATCCAGGTATAAAGCAGATGTTTCGGGATCATTAGGAAATTAATTACAGAAAATGATCGACACGTTGCTATCGGAACAGTAGAGTTACCCACGCGTTTTCTTGTTTGAATACAATGCCACAGGTCCTTTGGGAAAAACTTCTTATTGTACTAAAATAGGAAAAGTCGTTTGGAATGAAACCCAACCATCCAGCAAGTTGTGCGTTCATGGGATTTCAACTCTATGGTAGTTACTTCCTTTTCCTAGTTATGTTTAAAATACTGGTAGTTTCTCAATTTTTATGTTAAGAGCTGGCACCCAGCCATCAGCGCTTGGGGATTTTTTTTAATTAGCAAAATATTTGAGTATTTTTTGAATGAATAAAATCTATAATAAAGATAGGTTTTTTTTATGATAAAAGAAACCGCACATAGTAACATCTAGTAAATCTGTTCAAAGAGATATTAAAAGGAAATTCACTGCGTAAAATTCTTTATAAATTAAACTGGCCATACAGAAAACTGAAAGTAGTGACATAAGCCTGGAACCTAAGAATTTTTCCCAAGTCTTTTAGTTTTTATTTTTACTTATTTTTTAATATTTATTTATTTTTAAGAGAGAGAGACAGACAGACAGAGTGCAAGCGGGAGAGGGGCAGAGAGAGAGGGAGACACAGACTCGGAAGCAGGCTCCAGGCTCTGAGCTGTCAGCACAGAGCCCGACACAGGGCTGAAACCCACAAACCGTGAGGTCATGACCTGAGCTGACGTTGGACACTTTACCGACTGAGCCACCCAGGCGCCCCGCTGATCCAAAGTCTTAAAAGTGACAAGAGAAACTGACAATAAGGATCAAAGTAAAAATAAATACATTTCACCGCAGAGAAATACTGGGTTTAATAAATCCTAGAATTATTTGTTTACGAAAATTTGGGCAAGTGCCTTAAATTTAAATTCAAAAAATCGGTTAGAAGTTAAAAAAAAAAACCTAATGTATATCACCAGACATAGAATGCTCTAATTAAGCATCTAGGACCTGTTACAACAGTGGACATGGCTGGCTGCTGGCTGTATTCTCCTGAAACAATCAATCCTAGGGAAACTACAGAAACTCCCAGAAAAGGCCTGAGTGAGGGAAACGAACACAAATTAAGAAAACAAACCAACCAAACATGTAGAGAGTGCAAATCACCAAGAACTAATGCCTGTGTGGGCAGGGTCTCGATCCTTTTGCGGTCAGGGCACAGGGCGCTAGAAGGCAGGTCAGGGAGAATAGGTTGGAGGAAAGCTTTTCAGTTCTGCTTTGACTTTTGTATGCATTTCCTTATCGGGATCTTTGTCTGGCCCTTTGCCCTGAGAGATGTCAGCACAGGCCGGGGCCCCTCTTGCTGCTGAGCAGTAGGATTGCAGTTGGAGGGTCTGGCTTGCTGCTGCCCTTGGACATTCACTTCTTTGGTCCTCTTCCTCAGAACCCCCAGACCGGAATTATAAACTAAATAGGAGGACTCCTCCCAAACTTTCTTTTTTCTTATTTAAAATAGCTTAAAAGTGAATCTCTGAGGGGCGTCTGGGTGGCTCAGTTGGTTAAGCGTCCGACTTTTGATTTTGGCTCAGGTCATGATCTCACGGTTCATGGGTTCGAGCCCTGGGACAGGTTCCGTGCTGACAGTGTGGAGCCTGATTGGGATTCTCTCTCTCTCTATCTCTCTCAAAATAAATAAATAAACTTAAAAAAAAAAGTGAATCTCTGCCTAGAAGACATAGAACAGGTAACATAATTCTGTGGGGCCTGGGTCTTTCAGCCCTGGGACACATCCCCTCCCCTCTCCATATATAGAGTAGAAAGACAAGGGCTTACCCTTTGGGCTTCTTCAAGTACATATTACCAGAAATAATAGCTGGCACTCACAGCTATTCACAGACCCGAATTCCTTGAAACCTTCAGGAAGGAAGTGGATAAATAAACAATGGTGTATCCAAACAATAGAGTATTATTAAGTGCTAAACAGAAATGAACTCTCAAGCTGTGAAAAGACACAGGGGAAACTGAAGTGCGTGTTCCTAAGTGAAAAAAAGCCAATCTGAAAAGGCTATACATTATATAATTCCATGTCTATGACATTCTTGAAGAGGCAAGGCTGTGGATTCATGAAAAAAAATCAATGCTTGTCAGGGGTGGGTGTGGGCGGTTTGCATAACAGCACAGAGGATTTGTAGGGCAGTGAATCTGTTCTGTACAACATTGCAATGGTGGATCCGTGTTATTAGACATTTGCCAAAGGGCATAGGATGTATAACACCAATGGCGAACCGTAATAATGTAAACTATGGATCCTGGCGATCAAGATGAGGTTCACCGGTTGTAACAAGGGTACCGCTCTGGTTTGAGATGCTTGTTGATATTGGGGGAGGTTATGCTTGCTTGACGGCAGGCAGTAAATGGGACTTTTCCGCACTTTTGGTTCAATTTTGCTATGAGCATAAAGCACTCTAAAAATACAGTTTATTCCTTAAGCAGCAAAATACTATACATCTTCAGAGAATCACGAAGTTTTGAATATCTAAAAACGGTCCTTCACATTTGGTTCATGTCTTTGATTCCAATCTGTTAAAGGGTCCACGGAAACACAAGAGAGGGATGAATCCTCTGTCCTATTCTGGGACTGCCTCCTACTCCCGCAGCATTTTGGAGTGAAAGCTTGTAAACACACAGAAGCACTGAAAGAATTTCAGAACGAATACCCATAGGTCCACTAACTGAATTCTACCGTGAGCATGTTACTAGACTCATGTTTTATTACACACGTGTTTGTGCGTTCTGACTTTTCCAAAAGTAATCGGAAACAGGCTCCAGGCTCTGAGCCATCAGCCCAGAGCCTGACGCGGGGCTCGAACCCACGGACCGCGAGATCGTGACCTGGCTGAAGTCGGACGCTCAACCGACTGCGCCACCCAGGCGCCCCTGTGCGTTCTGACTTTTAAAGTGAATTTCAGACTAAGTGGCAGACTCACACGTCATTGTACACATATCATTAGTATGCATATCATTAGCTAGGGTTCAATGCTTGTTTACAGTTCTGGTTTCTTCTTTTCAGGTGATATTTACATACCATGAAATGCACCCACAGTAAGTGATCATTTCGTGTCCCGAGGAAACCAATCTCCTATTAATAAACGGAGCATGACTGTCACTCCAGAGAGTTCACTAATGTTTCTTTCCACCAAAGACTCACCCTCAAGCTCACCATAAATTAGTTTTGCCTGATTTAGAACTTTGCATAAATGGAATCTTAGAGTATGTACTTTTTTATGTCAGACTTCTTTCACTCAGCGTACAGTTTTTGAGATCCATCCATGTTAACATATATGTCAGTAGTTTGTTCTTTTTATTGCTGAGCAGAATTCCCACTGTTAAAATATAACGTGGGTGATTTATCCATTCTCCTACGGCTGAACATGTAAGCTGTTTCCTTTTATGAATTATTATGAATAAGGCTGCAATGAACCATTTTGAGCAAGGTTTTTGGGGGGAGGTCCATCTTTTTTTTAATCAATGGGTGACAGGCGAGGTATTTTTCCACTTTTTTAAGAAAGTAGGTGAAGATTTTCTAAATTGCAGCATTTTACACTGCTCTCCACAGTATATGAAGGCTTTAATTACTCCACATCCTTACCAACATTCAACAGTATCTATCTTGATTTTAAATATTTTAGTGGATATATGGTGGCATTGCATTGTCATTTAAGTTTGAATTTTTTTCTAAGTTTTATTTATTTATTTATTTATTTAGAGATAGAGAGCAAGTGGGGGAGGGGCAGAGAGAGAGAGGAAGACAGAATCCCAAGCAGACTATGTGCCATCAGCACAGAGCCCAAAGTGGGTCTCAAACCCACAAACCGTGAGATCATGACTTGAGCTGAAGTCGGGCCAGACACTTTACTGACTGAGCCACCCAGGTGTCCCTGAATTTTCTTGATGTTTAATGCTATTCAGTGCTTATTCGCGTCCTCAGTCTACAATTATATATTCTCTTTTGTGGAGCATATGTTTAAATCTTCTCATTTTTTATTGGATAGCAATTCACATGCCCCAATACTTACGAAATTTTCCTGATTTTGGAAAAGAAGAAGGAACGTAACCGTTTAAAATAGAGGAATGGTTACTTCCGAAGCTGTACATCAACTAACGTCAAGTATCATTCTGACATTTAAAAAAAGCAGGCTTTTGAGAAATGTTCATAGGTATAAGGAAATGCTCAATATGAGAAATGGAATCTTAATTTCCTAAAGTAAAACACTTATACATGTAGGGCAAAAAAAAGTACTGGAAAGAAACATTTTAAGAATTTAACGATTAGTTATTTAATATCTGGTACTTTGAGACGATAAGATTCAGGACGAGTTTGATTATTTGCTTTATGTTTTTCTGTCCCTGTATATTCTACAATGGGTATTTATCTTTATAATTAAGCAGTATAATAAGCACTCTTTTAAAATTAATTGGTTTAAGAAGTAGCAAAGTGCTTTTCGAACACACATCATCATAACACCTCTGCAAAATAGAACAAGTCATTACTTACTGATGAAGCTGTTGGGTGCATTGGAAATATATCCAGCACTAGACAGCTATGCAAGGAGAAACTCAGTTAGGTACATGGGGGCTTGCCTCTTTGTCCGGGCTCTTCTAATCTTCAACAATGCATCTTTAGATAATTCCCAAATAACCAATCCATTCAACCAACCAGGATGCTCCTAACAAATAACAGTGCTATTCTAAGCACTATCAACAGTAGCCAAATTATGGAAAGAGCCCAGATGTCCGTCGGCTGATGAATGGATAAAGAAGATATGATATGTATAGAATATATATATATGTATAATATATAAAGAAGATATATATGTATATATATGTCTATATAAAGAAGATATATAAAGAAGATATACATATATGCATATGTATATCTTCTTTATATATGTATGTATTTATATATATTTGTATATATATGTACATATGTATATATATGTATATATATACACATATAAACAGTGGAATATTGGTGATCAAAAAGAATGAAATCTTGCCATTTGTAGCAATGTGGATGGAACTAAAATGCGTTATGCTAAGCAAAATAATTTAGTCAGAGAAAAGACAAATATCATAAGATTTTACTCATATGTGGAATTTAAGAAACACAACAGATGAACATAGCGGAAGGGAAGGAAAAATAAGATAAAAGCAGAGAGGGAGGCAAACCATAAGAGACTCTTAAATACACAGAACAAACTGAGGGGTGCTGGAGGGGAGGTGGTGAGGGATGGGCTAAATGGGGGATGGGCATTAAGGAGGGTTCTTGTTGGGATGACCACTGGGTATTATATCTAAGTGATGAATCACTGGGTTCTACTCCTGAAATCATTATTCAACTATATGTCAACTAACTTGGATTAAAATAAAAGTAAAAAAATTAAATTAATTAATTAATAAATAAACCTAAAGTAATACAAAATCAAAAATTAAAACCCTCTGATATTCTATTTGACTGAACAGGATAGCACAAGTTAATGTGACCCTGTACCTACAAATTGGATTCAGCTTAATGTGATAATTTCACAGTGTTTGGGATCCTGTTGCGTCAGAAGGCATGCATTTATTTCATCTCTACTGTATATGAGCTGGGAGGTAAGATCCTTGGGGGTTCATGGATGAAGTTGGCACTGGTAGAACCAGCAACAGGTAGAGCTGCTTCCAGAATGACCAGGTTGGCATGTTCCAGAAGCCCCTGGAGCTGCTTTCAGCCATTCCTGCTCTAGAAGCATCAGCCCACCGGCTCAATCTGGAATTGTTGCAGCCTCTTGTTGCCAAGCCTAATGTAATATATGTCTTTGGAGAGTGTAAGAAACAACACTTAAATTAAGTGTAAATTGTTTCAGCAATAAGCATTCATTTAAAATGCCCTATAA
Organism: Prionailurus bengalensis; assembly: GCF_016509475.1. Lineage (NCBI taxonomy): Eukaryota > Metazoa > Chordata > Mammalia > Carnivora > Felidae > Prionailurus > Prionailurus bengalensis. Next base: position 210,336,355 of record NC_057345.1, on the reverse strand, counting down.
CCAAAACAAACATTTCTTGCTCGTCCTTGATTTGTTTTGCACCTCTTGACAGGTCAGTGACCCGTATTTCATCAAATTAGTGACCTGGGTCTGTAACTGGGGGAATGGAAAGTGCATGAATATGTCAGAGACTTCCTTGGAATTGGGCCGGTTTGTATCAGATAGATGTCTTGTGTTTTAACAATCCAATCGGTATGCTTCTTTATGAGCACAAGCAGGTGCATTAAAACTGTAAAAATAAGTAAGCATCTTGGGGAAAAGTGCCCTGCCGCAGTTTCTGTGGGAAAGGTAAGCAAAATCCAATTTGGCTAGTCTCCTCTTACTCCATAGAAGGTACTTAAACCACAGTAAGATGAGACTGTGAGGAAAAACAGGTTTGATTTTTTCTCATTTGAAAGAAGAAAACCAATTTGATCTTGGTTTTAGCGAGTGGATGAAAATGAACAGCACACGGTATATAAAACTAGTGAGGTCTCGTTTACAGTTTGACAAACAACCCCCAGCAAAAACATTACTTCTTTTTATTGTCTAACGCAGAACAGGGAGTATTAGGCAACATGTCCTTGAGTGACTGTGTCAAATTATCTCATGCAACGTATCATGCATGGAACCCTATATTAACCCCCCATGGCTTGAACAGCGAGGCCCCATTCACCATGTGGAGCACCCGGAGTTATCGCCTTCCTTGGAATGTTCACAGGCTCACTTGGTGCTGAGATCTTGGCAAAATGAAAAGTAATGACCTTCAACACGGACATGCTTTTATATTTTCATCTTATTTTCACGCTGGGGTGGACTCGTTCGTTCCTCTTTCATCCCCTGCTAGAGCAAAGCTCTCCTGATTTTGCAGACAGAGTCTCTCTCCCACTCGGTCATGCCATCTGTCTCCACATTACAGTTTACTCTGCCTGAGTACCAGGTAGCAAGTACAGTGGAAAGTCTTTCACAGGCTCCCCACAATCTGTGAACATATGATCAGTCTAGGATAACACGTCGTACTAAAAATATCCCAGAGAAATGTGCATGTGGTAATAAACAAGAAACCTGAATCGAGGGGGAAATGTGCCATGTGCCATGAGCTTCCGAGATGTATGCTTCTATGCAGCATGAATGATGACGGTCTGTCAATGGGAGAGGATGAACCAACTAATGTTTGTTTCTTCATTGAAAGTGTTAATGTACATTTAACAGTGTGGGCATAGTGTGTTTGGCCTGACACCAAAACTGTGAGTTAAACGAATGGAAATCTACAAGTATTTGTCATGAGGTGGTTGGTTTGACAAACAGAAATCTGTGTCATTTTCATGAGAACTTCTTACACCGTTCATTGACTCTGGCAGGAACATCCCAGTAGGTCTGAGAGAGCAAATTCAAGGGAAAGGATTGTGTCTCCTATATTTGGTACCATTTCTAAAATTTATAGTTATACCATTATTTTTATAGAACTTGACAATATTCTTCCAATGTTGGTGTACATATTATGGAGACCTTCTGGAAAATGTCAGTTTGTGCAGGAAAGTTTTGTGCGTATTTTTTAATTTGCCATTTTATTACTGGATGCCAGGAACCGAGTTTGCAGATTGAGAACTTGTAACTGGCTTTGAATCATCCAATATTCAACATCCAATTTTAGTCAATCAGCTAGGATGCGCATTTCTTATGCCGTACCTCTTCCCCACCTCTTCATCCCACTTCTGTTTTCTGGGGGAGGATAGGAATGGGAAGTTTGCTGCCTTCTTTGGTCAAGTGACTCGTGTCTGGGTTTCAGCTGCACAATGCAGACCTGGATCCGAATTCTGGGTCTGCATTTGGTGTGGCCATTGCTGTTCTTGCACTGGTTCTGAACCTCAGATGGTATCTGTTCCCCAGGTGTAGGAGACCAGTGGGAGGCAGCAGACATGTTGTATGCCAGGTGTGTCAGAAGGCTGGCGTTCACACGTCACCATTCTTCCTGTGGCTGTGTGGCTCTGCACCACTGATTTAAACCCTGTGCCTCACCCATAAAATTTGCAAAGTCATATTTATTCCCTTGGCTCATTGTGCCTGAAAATGCCCTGTCCGCAAACTTTCTTACTTGAACCTTTATGATTAGTTGGCATCCAGGTAAACATCCTCTACTGTCCTCCAGTACAGTGTTTTAAGACCTAAGACAATCTGATGGTTTCACGGTTAACAAAGCACAGTGGCCAACAGTGTGGCAGACACTTGACTACATCTGTCCCCGCTAGCTTGGTAATGAGAACAAGGCACTGAAATTGAGCCTGCCACGGGAATGAGAACGACATGTACCTCGCGGCTGTTGGCTGTTGCGAGAATTGAATGTCTATTAAAATAATATTGGACACGTAAAATGTAATCCGTAATGACTATCAGCATCGTCATGTATGAATGCAGACTTACAAATACTCCTTCCATAGGACTGGTCACTTTTTGTTCATTTGGGTCTCTATCAAATATTACCCAGGCAAAACAACGACCACAACAGCAGAAGCAGCAGCAACAGACCTTTGCTCTAGCTCCGACAGTGGGAGATTTGATCCTCTTATGTTTTCCCTGCATGTTATTCCTACACCCATTCCATCACATTGCATTGTAAAATATCAGTTGTCAAGGCTTATTTTCTCCCCTGGACTATCAGCTATGCGATGCCAAAAAACGATGTATTCTTTCAGCTCTCTCAATATTGGGCCCAGGCTGTACTGGCAAATGAGTAAGCAATAAATGCTGGCTTGACATAGTGATTATGGAATGGAAGAAAAGTATTTATTCTTTGAATTTTCCCCACGAAAGCATGTTCTTAATCTCTGATCTGTGAATGTGTCTGAGCTGGTGCGTGTTTGTGAATCATCTCACGTCGTATGCAAAAGGAAGGATAACTGTGGATGTTCTCAGGAAAGGTGTCCATAGTCTCATCAACTTTCCGGGGCAGCCTGTGGCCCTAAATAGTTTGGAAATCATTAATATAGAATCTCCTATTTTTCTCTCAACATAATTTTCAAAAAAATCATTAATCCTTTAAAGTGATAATGGCTCCAGATTACATATGCCTTAGGCATTGACTTCCTCTTATCCCTGATTCTTCTATTTTGTCCAATATCTGCTTCTCCAAGAAATGCAAGCACTTTCTTTGAACATTGCATATGCAATATCTTCCCATGAGTCTACAGTGCGGTCAATGAGATTCCTTTAACGAATTATTTGGTTCTCATTTCAGCATATAATCAGTCTTGTCAATTGAGAGGTAATCAATCATTATTATATCTACAAAAATCGAGCTGACTGTAACCCATTATTTGCCTGACTCATGAAGCATAGATATCATCTAAGGCCTTCCCTCTCCCTGACCTCACCTCTTAAGAAAGGGCCAAAGTGAATCAAGTAGCAAAATAGAAGCGTGACTGATTTGTAGAATATGCAGTATTTTAATTATTTGCCATTTAAGTGCTTTTGATCTTTTGTCAGCTACTTAAACCTACAAAAGAATGAGACAATTTTGGATCTTTTTAACAAATGATCAAATACAAGACTTCTATTAATGATGTTGTATTAGTTAGAGGGAAGGCTGAGAAGCAGACCCAGAAGACAACGGTTCCGCAAAAGAGACATTTACTCTATGTCTGCTAATGGCACAGACCATGAGAAATTTTCTGTTTCAGGAAGCCGTGCCCTTGAGAGTAACGAAGGCCTGACATCATCAACATGTAGTTCCCAAGGCTTTCTCTTTCTCATCTCCCACCAGCAGCTAGAATAGTGAGGAACGATTCCAGAGTATTTTCCAAGCAAGCGAGACAAGGGTTGCACATTATTCTTCTGCTCATACTCCATTCTTGAGAACTTAGCGACATGGCTATTCCTAGCTACCAAAACCCAGGACGACGCAGTACTCCTGAGCAGCTCTGCACCCAGATACGCCCTATTATTCGAAAAGAGCAGAAAAGATGTTGTTTGAGAAGTAACAATCTCTGTTGGATGTGTAGAATTAGGATTTAGACACATGCATCCAAATTGGGCAAAACCGACTGCTTTGGGGACCTGAGGAATGGATTCTTTGTTTCTCTTCCTACTGGAGGCATTCAGTAGTCTTGAGTACTGTGAGTTCAAAATAGCCTCTTTGAGAAGAACGTGAAAGCCACTTAAAGAAATGAACGGAACATAGGGTTGGGTTTCAGCAGGATAGACAAAAGGGAAGGATGAGGACCCAGAGGTAAGTCAGCCCCAATTGGGCAAGTTAGACGGTCATGGAAGGTCCAGGCACGAGGCAGTAGAGAGGGTAAAAGAGGCCTCTGACAGTAAACCAGAGGAACACAGGCTTGGAGCCCAGGGCTGAGTGCACATCGCTGTAGCTCCTATAAAATCTGTGAAGGGAAGGCAGGGAACTGGAGCTGAGAACCAGAGCAACAGGCAGAAACCTAGTTCTGGAAAATCATGCTTGACTTCTAGAAGCCTGATACATGAGTTCCCAGAGTCCATTTATAGTCAGGATGAAAAGAAAGACCTAGATCAGCCACAAAGGAGATCACTACAGTGTGGCCCAGCTAAACACGTAGGTTCTTACTAGTTTTTATTCTCGGGGGCTTAATAAAGTCCCACAGGCTAAGGCAAGTTAAACCGGCAGGTGTCATTGAAATAATAATAAACCTAGCCACAGGTTTAAGGAATTGTGATTATAATAATAATAAACCTAGCCACAGGTTTAAGGAATCGTGAGGGGCCAAGGAACTAACTCACCTTAGCTTCTTGAATAAAACCCTCATCTCTGGGTTATATTGAAGAATGGATCACTGTTTTTCAGACAGGAAGGCAAAGGGTATAAGCTAAGAAAAGAATCAAAGTGAAAACATTTCCAAGCCACAAATGTTAGCAGAACAATTGGACATTCACATGCAAAAAATTTAAATAATAAAATAAAATAAAATAAAATGAAATAAAATAAAAGTGACCGTAGACATACACCTTACACCCTTTACAAAAAACTAAGTCAAAATGGATCATGGACCCAAATTTAAAAAGTAAAACCATAAAACGCCTAGAAAATAACATAGGGTAACACATATAACCTTGGGTATGGCGATTCCTTTTTAGATATGACAACAAAGGCATGGTCCATGAAAGAAGTAATTGATAAACTGGATAACTGATAAATGAAAAACTCTGCTCTGGGAAAGATAATCTCAAGAGAACGAGAAGACAAGCCACAGACTTGGGCAAAATATTTGCAAAAGCATGTCTGATAAAGGACTGTTATCCAAAATCTACAAAATTCTTAAACCTCACCAAGAAAATTTAAAACCTGATTTAAAAAAATGGAATAGGGAAGCCAGTTGGTTAAGCATCTGACTCTTGATTTTGGCTCAGGTCATAATCTCACAGTTTGTGAGATTAAGGCCTGCATGGGGCTCTGCCTTGATAGCATGGAGCCTCCTTGGGCTCCTCTCTCTCCTGTCTCTCTCTCTCTGCCCCTCCCCTGCTTGTGCTCTCTCTGTTTCAAAATAAATAAATAAACCTTTTTTTTTTTTAATGGACCAAAGACCTTAAATGACATCTCACCAAAGAAGATATATAGATGGAAAATAAGCATATGAAAAAATACTCTACATCATATGTCATCAGGGAAATAAAAACTAAAACAAAGATGAGACACCACTACAAACCCATTAGAATGGCCAAAATCCAGCACTGACAATACCAGGTGGCTCAGTTGGCTGATCATTAGACTTTTGCTCAGGTTAGACTAGATTAGATCAGATTAGCTCAGGTGAGCTCAGATTAGACTTTAACTCACCTCATAGTTCGTGAGTTCGAGCCGCACATCAGGCTCGTTGCTGTCAGAGGGAGCTCACTTTGGATCCTCTGGACCCCTTTCTCTGCCTTTTTCCCCGGCTGTGCTCCTGCAACAATAAATAAACATTAACAACAACAAACAAACACTATTAATACCAATGCTACTGAGGGTGTGGAAAATGAGACCCTCTCATTCATTGGTGGTGGGAACCCAAAATGGCAAGGCCACTTTGGAAGACAGTTGGAGGGTTTCTTACAAAACTAAGCATACTCTTACCATGTGATTCAGCAGTTATGCCCTTTGGTATTTCCCCAAGTGCAATGAAAACCTATGTCCACACAAAAACCTGCATGAGAAGGCTTGTTTATAGCCGCTTTTTTTTTCGTAATTGACAAATCTTGGAAGCAGCCAAGTGATCCTTCAGTAGATGAGCAGGTAAATAAACAGTGCTACATGCACTCAGCAGAATATTGTTCAGTGAAAAGAAAAATGAGCTATCAAGCCGTGAAAAGACATGAAAGAAACTTACACGCATTTTACTAATGAAAGAGACCAATCTGGAAAGGCTACATTCTGTATGATTCCATTTACATGACATTCTAGAAAAGGCAAAACTATAGAGAAAGTAAAGTGATCAGGCATTGTCTGGGACTGGGGGAAGGGAGAGAGGAATAGGGAAAGCTCAGAGGATTTTCAAGGGTGTAAAAGTACCCAGTACGATACCATAACAGTAGATAAACACTCAGACATTGGCCCAGATTCATATAATGTACAAAACCAATCGTGAACGGTGTTATGAACTATGGCCTTTGGGTGATTATGTTGTATCACTGTAGGCTCACCAACGGTATCCCATTTAACACTTTGGAGAGGAAGTTGACGGGGGAGACTATGCATGTGGGGGGACAGGAGGCACGTGGGAAATCTCTGTTCCTTCCCCTCACTTTTCCTGTGGGCCTAAAACTGTTGTGAACATAAAGTCTTAATAAAAAATAATTTAAAACAAGGTTTCTAAGGAGAGAGAAAAATGTGACAGTAAGCGCCGAGGGCCTGTTATAAAAATCAGTGATGGGTACGAGTTTCAGTTCGGCAAGATGAAAATGTGCTGGACACGGACAGTGGTAGTGGTTGCACGATGTGAACGCTCTTAATGCCACAGAAGCGGACACTTGAACACAGAATGGCACGTTTATGTTATGTCTCTTTTATCACAATTCAAAAACATTTTTTTAATTTTAATAAATAAAGCGGTCGGAAGCAATTATGGTGGACATTTTAGAAACTCGCATATGCCATTTGTTAGAACCAGTAAGTTAAAGAACATGGCTTTCGATGTGCCTGTTAACGTTGAACGTAAATATTTTACCAGCCTACTGACGCCTGAGCCCAATGATTGGATCTTGAAATTTTCGTTGTTGAAGTTAAAACAAGTTAACATAATAATAAATAATAATAATAATAATTAAATAGTACAGAGCCAAAAAAAAAAAGTCTGTGAGAATGGGACACTCAGGTGAGTGACAGAGAACCCCAGTCCAGGGCACCCGCTTCATAAGAGGGTCTGTTCCGCACAAACCGTGCGACTGGCCACCCTGACCACCTGCTGACTCCTACCATGTGTCCTTCTACTGCTCTGGCTTGGGACAGAAATTAGATATAGAGCCGTCTTCTTATACTCTTGCTACCAAAGCAAGCATGGAGATGTTCATTTATGTGTTTTTTTTTTAATGTTTATTTATTTTTTTGAGAGAGACAGAGACAAAGTGTGAGTGGGTTAAGGGGAGGGAGAGAGGGAGACAGAATACAAAGCAGGTTCCAGGCTGCGAGCTGTCAGCACCAGAGCCCGACGCCGGGCTTGAACTCATGAGCCGTGAGATCATGACCTGAGCGGAAGTCAGACGCTCAACTGACCGGCGCCCCACGTTTATGTGTTTCTACACGCTAGAGACTACGGATGAAGGGACAAAAAGGAAACACACTTGGCCTCATTTCCCCTTCTCTGTTCACACCTTCCATAGGAAGCCTTAGGCTCTTGAGGACTCCTGCCCCCTGGTTCTCACAACCTTGTGTCTTTCTCTCCCCCTCCGAACCCCCACCCTGTGAACAGGGGCTGGTCCTCTGACTTGCTCCAAATAAATACAATATGGCAAAAGTGCAAGGATACAACTACCGAGGATAAGCCACAAAAAGAATGCAACTTCGGTCCTAAGGTCCTTTTCTCGCTCTCTTGTTACCTTGCTGTGGAGGTAGCAGCCACCCAGCCATAAGCTGTCCTCTGGAGAGGGCCACATGTGTGGAAGAAGCCCGTTCCACCATTAGCCAACCTTCCATAGGGAAGCGGGCCTCCCAATAGCAGAAGAGTGAGCTGGGAAATGGATGCTCCTGGCAGCTCCTGCTGATGCCTCCACAAGCATCCATTCAGCCACATCTGGGTCCTGCCCCAGAGAAACTGTGAGCTAGAAGTGCTTGGCATTGGGGGGCGACTTCAGCATGGTTCGTGAGTTCGAGCCCCGCGTCGGGCTTTGTGCTGACAGCTCAAAGCCTGGAGCCTGCTTCAGATTCTGTGATTCCCTCTCTCTGCCCCTTCCCCGCTCACATTGTGCCTGTCTGTCTCTGTCTCTCTTAAAGATAAATAAACATTGAAAGAATTAAAACCAGAAGAAGAAGAAGAAGAAGAAGAAGAAGAAGAAGAAGGAAGAAGAAGAAGAAGAAGAAGAAGAAGAAGAAGAAGAAGAAGAAGAGAGTTTGGTGTTTTAACTACCAAGTTTGGTGACATTTTTCTTCATGGCAACGTATTACTAAAACACACCTAGATAGCGCACATCAGTAATTCTCAAGGAGGGTAGGGCAAAAAACTCTTGTTTATCACAGGTGCTAAAGCAGAGATGGCTGGTGCACCACGCAAATCCACGACCACTCCCTCTAGTGGAGGATTGTTTCTGGAAGCGGCTGCCAAGCCTGAGCCTACATTTTCCAGAGCCACCTCCCCTCCCGCACGTAGATGTGGGGACCCGCGCGGCCAGTTCTCACCACCGAGACGTGTGTGGGAACGTTCGTGGCTCTTGCAGGCCGCAGGGTGGACACAGAGGTGCCCTCCGTCCCGTCTCTCCGTACCTGCCAGGCTGAATTCCCTAATGAGTATAAAGTGCAGTGCTGAGTGGCTCAGAGGCCAGAAACATTTGTTCTCAATTATTATAAACACAGCATCTGTTCTGGACACGAAATGAACTTTTAATGGGTTAAGCCCCTAAAATGCTGGGGTGTGCAATTTTTGTTACAGCAGCTAGCGTTACTCTAAATAATGCAGCGGCGATACAGGAGCAGAGTTCAAAAGACTGAGATGAGACGCGCTCCACGTAGAGACCGTCCACATCTTCAGTAAAATCTTCAGGCCAAAATCGAAAGCGTCTCTACTTCAGAGCGATACCCAGGCTACCCCAGCTAGGTGCAGCCACTGGCGAAGGCAAAGAGAGAGGATGAAATGCCATGGGTTTGAGCTGGGACCCTCACTAAGTCTGGTGTTGTCATATCATTGGGGGGGGGGGGGGGGAGGAAAAGCCTTGTGAAATTCTGGTCTTTATTTCCTGACTACAGAATTCTTCTTAAGTAGGGGAATGTGGGTGGTTTAGGCTTTCGAGCGGACTCACAGAAGATCCAAAAAGGGGTGGGATCAAGATGGTGGGGGGCGGGGGTAGAGAAAGGGAAGGGAAGGGTCACACAGCTTGGGTAAATATGGCTCTATTTTTGCAGGATGGGACATTTCATAAACTATTTCTGAAAAACCCGAAAATGGAAGCTCTTTACTTGGAGTTCAGAAAGGAGCTTCAAGAGGTTTTGAATTCCTTAACATTTTCCACAAAATTTCAGTGCTTACACCCACGCGTATCTTTCTGGGATTCACGACCCCTCAAAAGTTTACAAACTATTTCTGGAAAGTTACTTTGGTCATATTATCTGGGGCATTTTGATTTAATCTTGCTCTTGTCAACTTTTTTTTTTTTTTCCACCTCCTTAAAAGTCTTCCTTAAAACTTATTACCAAGGGGAGATTTTATAAAAGCCAGATGAAGAATGTGTTTTTAAATGTGTGTTTGAACAACGCTCGTTCTGTCTGCCTCTCTGTTGCTTTCTTAGATTATAAACTTGATTAACACAGAAACCATGTCTTTCTCTCTTGGAAACCTTCTTTTCTCAGAATACCCCAAACAAGTTCCCAGACTGGATGGAGAATAGAAAATAAAATTAAAAAAAAAATGTGATTGGTTTCTGGTGATGAAGTGTCTAATCAAGTTCACTCAAAAGTCAATAGAAATACTAGAAATAAAAATTGCATTTTCTATGCCACTGCCTGGTTAATAAACTTTGACAGACATGTGTAATTACTTTAGAGGCAGGAAGACAAAACGATGGATGAGAGGAAGCAACTGATAAGATGTTATTGACTTAAATAAGGAAGCCAATTTTATGTGATGGATGTATTGCACAGAGGACCAAGAGGCAACTATGATAATTCTTTTATCCCTATGTAGGGTGGCCTGTTTAAAAGGAGGGTCAAGTATGGTGATTTAAGACATGTCTCTTGTGCATATTACGTGTTAATGAGACTGGTCTTTTTTTTTTTTTTTTTTGAGGTTTATTTTATCTTTGAGAGAGAGACAGGACATGAGTGGGAGAGGGGCAGAGAGAGAGAGGGAGATACAGAATCTGAGGCAGGCTCCAGGCTTTGAGCTGTCAGCATAGAGCCCAAGCCCAGGCTTGATCCCATGAACGACCTGAGCCAAAGTTGGACGCTTAACCAACTGAGCCACCCAGGTGCCCCAAGGAGACTGTTCTTAATCTACATTTTACTCCCCTGCCTTGGACATCTTCTCCTATGTCCAAATTCACCTGAAGAATCCCGGTACAAACAGAACTGTTGGTATGATTTCACTACCAGATTAAAGCCTCCTCTCTCCTGGAGTGATTAAACAAAACATTTGCTGGTGATTATCCAATAAAAAAAATATGAAAATTAACCAATATTACTGCTTCAAGTTTCTTGACAAAGCTAACAAAAAGGAAAAGGCACACCTGGATGGGACTTTTAGTTAAAACCTATGAGAACAAATTATTTGCTAATCATTTTCTATTAGTGGAAGTCTTTTAAATAGCTGTTTTATAATAAGCAATTCTGCCCCTCGCTTATGTAGGGAGGACCAGTTTTATTACACTGATTAGCTTGGAGATGGGAAAGACTAATGTGATTTGGAGTTCACATGTCTCTGTCTCATGCACAATTCCAGATGTCAGCAATGCGGATTCAGGTTGAGTACTGTGCCAATGGTTTGCTAAGAATCAACCTGTGAAATTGGACATGCGGAGGAGAAGTGGGCACATGGAGAAACCAGGCTGATGTTTCTTTTCTCTGCATGGTGTCCGTGGCTGAGGCTGACCACTGAAAGAATCAGAGTGAAGAGGAAGGCCTGGATGGCCTGTTAGGCTTTACGAAGTGCCGGGTGCCCGCAGCTCAGCTCCGGGGAATAGGTATAGATGTGAGAAACACATCTTCATGCCTCTGAAAACCCACTGGGGTGCAGGTGGTACCCAGAGGACTAGAGAGGAGACAGGGGCCTCTTGGCATTTTGTACATTTGCAATTAGAGGATGCCCCAGGAAATGGAACCCTAGAGGGGAAGAGTGTGCCCAGTGAGGTCACCTCCAGCCATGGCCTGGCAAGGTGCATCTCTCAAATAGTTGGTAGGATGTGGGTGTCCAAAAGAGGGCCAGCTCAGAGGAGCAGGATCAGGCTGTCTCTTAAGCATTTGCCAAACACCCGGGGAGTGGGAAGGCCAGGGCAGGCAAGGTGAGATCTCAGGGAATGACCTTCACAGACCACTCCTTGGACCTGAGGAGGTCTAAGGAGGCAGGAGACTGCCTTGAGGCCAAGGACTGGAGGTCAGAGACACCCTCACTTTTCTGTCAAATCAGCCATTGTCTGGGGCCTCCTGGCGCTTGGTAAGCAGGCAGGGCAGCTTGGTTGGGCTAAGGAGAATCCACTGAAGGAAGTTGTGGATGGTACTCCTTAGAAGCAAAGCCCTCAGAAGCCAGGGGAGCAGTGGGGGGTGTGCATACAGAAATGGTGAGAGGGGCTTGAGAAGATCCATATAGAGCCGTACTTGTGTTTGCTATACTGTCTTACCCAGAAACAGCTGGGGCTGGCCTTGGAGAAAATAATACGGGGCCTGAGGTCTATAAACCTACAGGCAAGGACTAGTAGCCATATGACTACAGTCTTAGTGTAAATATTCTCTCATTTATTTATCCGTGCAGAGTGGTGAAGCCTTGAAGGGTTACATACAGATCAGAGAACTCCAGAGCCAGAAGGGACCTCCTGGATCACTCCGTGAGAATTCTTTTTCCCATTTTGTAGCAAAGCTACTGAAGGACCAAGACAGATAAATGACTTGCCAAAGGCCACATAGCTGTCTAGTGGCAAATCCAGGATTAAAATTCACATTTTCTGATCTCAGCTCAATTTCCGTTTCAATTATACAAGATACATTTCTATAGAAGGTGCATAATAATACAGAGAAAGGTTGTAATCTGAAGATTTGCAATTCCTGCTTTGAAAATGTCTCCATCTTCATGTAATATGGTGGGGCTTTGGCACCATCGGCTTATGAATCTTATATTCTTATTCATATCATCATAGTATTTCATATTATCCTAAATATGAACTGTTGTAATATTCATCTGCATTTACTAGTGTTTATTCCCTTCATTCTACAGAAATTTGAGTTTTGCATTATCCTCTTTCTTCTCAGAAGAAAGAATGCCAAGACCTTTTACCTCCCCAGGGCCAGCTTTCCTAAAATAAATCCTTTCTAGATTTTCCTTCTAGAAAATGGGGCGGTCCATTTCTGACTTTTTAGCCGGTTACTTTCCTGAGCTCTGATAGAGATTGTTACATCGCTCACCAAACTGACCTCCAAAGCAGAAGGTAACACAAGAATGCCTTCTGTAACCTTATATAAATGGTAGAAAAAAAAAGGACAAAAACAGAAACAAAAAAAATGATGCCTATAAAACTTTAGGTGGATCATGGAAGATTGTACAGTTCAGCTATGGCTTTGGGTATTAACACCAACGGGCTGTGCAGGCAGAGCAATGAGAGAGCCCAGAGCACTCTGGGCCACGGCCAGGGAGGAAAGCCAGAGGACTAGCAAAAATAATCCTGCTATGTGACCCTGACTGGCTGGTGCAGAGCCACATTGCTCTCAAGGTGAGCCCGGTTTTCCCCTCTTCCAATTATCACATGGGCAGAGAGGGTGTTCTCTGTGATTTCCAGACTATTCTTAGGGCTGTTTCAAGGGAATACACAAGGACACAAAACGTAGTTTGGGATACAGGTACTTCTTTGAATGCCAAATCTGTCATTGGCTCTAGGACATTATCATTTAGACATGTTATGCCTCAGCTTATCTATTTTACAGTGAAGCCTTCAAGGACATGGAAAGATACTATGTTATAGTATTATTATATACAGTGTAATTATGTACTCACTGTACATTGCACACAACATACATGTCTGTTGATGGAGATGAGGCACAATTTGAAGATTAGAAAGTCCTAGTTCTCCTTGGAGACAGGGCCAATCCTCTTAAGTTTCCCTGTAGCTTCTTTGTCCTTCCTTTTGTTTCCTCCCTCTCCAAGCCTCACAGGTTTGGACTGAGTTATCTCTTATTTTAGTTATCTTTTATTCCTCCCTTCTTATAGGTAAAACACATCTAAGGTCTTCTCTGTATTGTGTTATAGAGAATGAATTTTGGTCCTAGTAATCATCTTGAATCAGCAACAAAAGTTTAAATCCTCAGTGATTCTCTTAGGACAGGTTGTTTTATAATACAGCTTAGGATATTTTTCACCGAACTGATAAAAATTAAATAAAGTGTTGGGGTTTAAAGTCATCACATTCAGTTATCTAGAAAATCCAATTTTGTAGCACATTTTGATTCTATTCCATGACAGGTAGATGAGACAATACTATAATCGAATTTAAATGTCTACTGTCAGTTTAAAATCATAGGATTTAAAAAAAAATATGCCATTAGAAGAAAATAGAGATACATATTCAGGAAGTAAAAGTCAAGACAAGACTGAGAGAGTGTATAGAAGGATACAGCTTCTAGTTCAGAGAAGCAGACAATAAAACTTGAGTTTGTATATTGCAGAGTTGCAAGGGACGTGGCCATTCTGTGTAGCATTATGATGAGAATACCTTGGACAGCGAACGTCAGTGTAGGGCACTTCCAACTGGAGGGATTTCCGAGAAATCCTGAAAAAGTTGGGATGGTTTATGACAACCTTCCAAGAATTGGAAAAGTTCCCGCTTACCTGGTGTTTTAGGTTGATCTGATATACAAGTTGTACTTTTTATCATTTGTAAGTGACCTTTTCTAAACAAATAAATATAAAACAAATCCCTACACACTTTCCCTTTTGATATGGCTCTCAGTACTAATTTGATTCTTGACATATTGTCTCGCTGTATGTAGTTAGAGTCTTTCTTACGGTTGATATTAATTAATTAATTACTGGATTATCCCTCACTAGACTGATATAATTATATCATCTACTATTTATAACAATGTAACATAAAAATCGCAATGGACTGTGCATATTAAAAAATAACTCAGGGGCGCCTGGGTGGCGCAGTCGGTTAAGCGTCCGACTTCAGCCAGGTCACGATCTCGCGGTCCGTGAGTTCGAGCCCCGCGTCGGGCTCTGGGCTGATGGCTCGGAGCCTGGAGCCTGTTTCCGATTCTGTGACTCCCTCTCTCTCTGCCCCTCCCCCGTTCATGCTCTGTCTCTCTCTGTCCCAAAAATAAATAAACGTTGAAAAAAAAATTTTTTTTAAAAATAACTCAGTAAATATTTAGCAGACGCTATTTGCCTGTGTCAAGGTCATTTTCCTTTTTTCCCCTAGTCACCGTTTAGTTTGGGATCCACTTTTCCTTCATTCGATTTAAAGTCTGGCTTTATTTATTTTTTTTTTTATTTTTTTTTATTTTTGGGACAGAGAGAGACACAGCATGAACGGGGGAGGGGCAGAGAGAGAGGGAGACACAGAATCGGAAACAGGCTCCAGGCTCCGAGCCATCAGCCCAGAGCCCGACGCGGGGCTCGAACTCCCGGACCGCGAGATCGTGACCTGGCTGAAGTCGGACGCTTAACCGACTGCGCCACCCAGGCGCCCCTAAAGTCTGGCTTTAAAAGTAGATCTCAATTGGTCTACCACGGTATTTTTCCAACTGTGTGTTGCAAATACTCAACCCATAGATGATAAAATAAAATTAATGTGTCACATTACCTTTCTTTTCCAGATACCACAGAATAGGAAATATGAAAACGTTTCATGTAGATTAAGGGTAAGAAAAATTTCATCATTTTTTTTTTCTTAATAATTTTGTGTACTTACATACTGTGATGTGAAAACACATTTTCTCTTGTGAGTCTCAGTCAAAAAGTTTGGAAACCATTGGTGTGAACCAATCATCAGGCTTCCGTTTCCCTTGTGATTGGCCAATTACGGATGTGCAACAACATTTTGAACACTGAGCTTTGAGAGGAAGTTTTCTAAGTGTCATCCAGAAAAGTTTGCTCTTGGACTACAGGAATCACAGGGCATAAGACAATCCCATTTCTTCCTCTTCAAGTTTTCCTGCATGGATATGCTGTGGAATCTTGCAAACATGAGATGAGCTGGCCTGTGGAGCTGAAAGATCGCAGGGACCTGATCTTTCTTCTTAATGACGTCATCGAACTGCCAAGTTACTCTGGTCTTTTCTTACCTCTGAACTTGTTAGTGTGATATAACACAGTTTGCAACTAAGCTACGTGGCTTATGGGTTTCAATTTTTTTGGCAGCTGAATAAATTCTAAGCGATGTAACTACCATCTTACATTTTGGCGCAAACACTGAGACTGTGACTACCTTGTTTAATAAACTATGTGATAAGTGATTATTACATGTGAGGTTCTAAGCACTGGGCAGCTGTGAAAAAGATGAATCATATATACCCTCAATAGTTTATATTCCAGTGATGTAGACAAGTAATAAATAATGAAACAGTTAATGCAATTAGATTATAATTAATCCTCTGATAGAAATAAATAGAATGGCATGATAGAGTGATTTATTTGGTTAACAGGTTCTCCTTTAAGCAATATGCCAACTTTTCTGAGGAGGTGAAGCATTGGAGCTGGGACTTTAAAAAGAAGCTAGCCATGGGAAGAGTGACAGACAGATCATTACAGAAAGAGACAGTACAAACTATAGACTGTACTGCTAGGAGAGTGCACTCACATACTTTTTCTATTTTAAATATTCAGTTCTGGGAAGTTTGAACCCATGGTAAACCCTTTACAGTGATCCCTTGGTAAGAATTCTAATATCTACTGGAATGCACACCTCCAGATACTAGAATTTACTGGATTATCCCTCACTAGACTGATTATCTTTTACTTTACTGGATTATCCCTTAATGGAATTGAGTCTAGTTCTCTGAGCAGCCAGCTTAACACCTGGACATTTGAAAGGCTCAATGTTGGTTGAATAAATTAATGAATGAAAACTCCTAGGGATTTTATCCATCTGGTAATGACTGATGGCTCGTAGAAAACTCAGAGTCCCTGAGAAGGCTTATCCAGTTTGCTGTGGTCGACTGCTAGGAAAGCGTATCATCAAACCACAGGTAAGAACCCGAAGATATGGCTATGCTATTTTCCTTTAATGATTCCCACTTAAGATATGTTATTACATAGAAAAATCTTTTGGTGAAACCCAAACCAAATGTTAATGATAGATACTGCTGGGTTAGAAGGTGTTGTTGGTGATTTATATGAATTTCATTTCACTTTATCACTTTTTATTTTATATAATTGTAATGTATCATATGTATTAAACTTTAAAATATATCAATTCTGTGTTAGAATGGGATTTTGTGTATCTAGTGACTCACTAATCCCTGATATTTACTTCTGAAAAAAACTTTCCTGATCCCCACTTCTTCTGTTCCCTGTCTGAATAATTGATGGCCCTTAGGAGTCCGCATCGTATATGTAATGTGCAACTCTGGAGTGACAACGACCACATTTATTGTGGCCTTATATTGCATTGTATCCCTCACTAAATTATAAAGCCTTTCAATACAAGATGTAGGTTTTATTGTGTTTTTCCTCCAGTGGCTACTATAGGGCCAGGATATGCTGAGGTCTCAATAAATCAAAATGAAAAAGGATGAAAATCAAATTCTCTGTAGAATCAAATTGTCTTGTTTTGACTCTGTTGACTGAATGTCACAATATACTCTGTTCTTTCTTAGCTCCGTTACTGCAGCAACTTTCTACCTGTTTTCCCTGGCTCTTCCTCGCCCAGCCTAGCCACCCCTCATCGCTCCTTAGTGTTATTGCACAATGCAGTAGAGCTTTATAGTTGAAAGTTTGAAATTCAGTCATGACATTGATTTACTATGTGATTGTTAGAAAATCCCTTCACCTCTCTGAGTCATAAGATCATTTGGAGAGCAGATCTTAAAACCTAAGTACTTATCAGAGTGAAAGACAAAGAAATATTGGCTATGTGATCAGATTATTCCATTTCTTACTTTAGAGCCTTCTAAACACTCATCTAATTTTTTTCTACCATTCTCCATTTCCGTGTCAAAGTTCATGATAAAACTTCCAAAACTCTCAAAGTCTGTAGTCTCATCTAAGTGGGATTTCTCAACATGGGAAGAGCTCTGTCTTTTTGCAGCCGTGCCTGAAACCAAATATAGAAATCTGTCTACTTTTCAAGTTTGACTGGCAGACTTTCCTAAGCAATAGACCAAAGCTATGTCCTCTAATCTGATCTTTGTTGGTAAAGAAAGTGATATTTTGGATACTTTTTACTTCTTTTTGACTTTTTCAGATAGGAGGTGAAGAAAAGTACTAGTATGGGTTAAAGACTTTGAAAACCCCAACAAGAGACGTCATTTACTGAGTGTTTACTATTTTCCTGGATTAGTGATAACATGTTTTAGATACATCATCTTCCCATAAATAATAATTATTTGAAGCACTGTTTACATTTATTTATTTATTTATTTATTTATTTATTTTAATATGAAATTTATTGTCCAATTGGTTTACATACAACACCCAGTGCTCATCACAACAGGTGCCCTCCTCAGTGCCCATCACCCACTTTCTCCTCCCTCCCACCCCTCCCCAGCAACTCTGTTTATTCTCAGTTGTTAAGAGTCTTATGGCTTGGATCCCTCCCTCTCTAACTTTTTTTTTCCTGCCCCTCCCCCATGGTCTTCTGTTAAGTTTCTCAGGATCCACATAAGAGTGAAAATATATGGTATCTGTCTTTCTCTGTATGACTTATTTCACTTAGCATAACACTCTCCAGTTCCACCCACGTTGCTACAAAAGGCCATATTTCATTCTTTCTCATTGCCAAGTAGTTTTCTTTTTTTTTTTTTTTTTTTTTTTTTTTTTCTGAAATTTATTGACAAATTGGTTTCCATACAACACCCAGTGCTCATCCCAAAAGGTGCCCTCCTCAATACCCATCACCCACCCTCTCCTCCCTCCCACCCCCCATCAACCCTCAGTTTGTTCTCAGTTTTTAACAGTCTCTTATGCTTTGGCTCTCTCCCATTCTAACCTCTTTTTTTTTTTTTTTTCTTCCCCTCCCCCATGGGTTCCTGTTAAGTTTCTCAGGATCCACATAAGAGTGAGACCATATGGTATCTGTCTTTCTCTGTATGGCTTATTTCACTTAGCATCACACTCTCCAGTTCCATCCACGTTGCTACAAAAGGCCATATTTCATTTTTTCTCATTGCCATGTAATATTCCATTGTGTATATAAACCACAATTTCTTTATCCATTCATCAGTTGATGGACATTTAGGCTCTTTCCATAATTTGGCTATTGTTGAGAGTGCTGCTATGAACATTGGGGTACAAGTGGCCCTATGCATCAGTGCTCCTGTATCCCTTGGATAAATTCCTAGCAGTGCTAT
Organism: Prionailurus bengalensis; assembly: GCF_016509475.1. NCBI lineage: Eukaryota > Metazoa > Chordata > Mammalia > Carnivora > Felidae > Prionailurus > Prionailurus bengalensis. Next base: position 210,317,520 of record NC_057345.1, on the reverse strand, counting down.
TGCTGGGTCATAGGGTAGGTCTATTTTTAATTTTCTGAGGAACCTCCACACTGCTTTCCAGAGCGGCTGCACCAATTTGCATTCCCACCAACAGTGCAAGAGGGTTCCCGTTTCTCCACATCCTCTCCAGCATCTATAGTCTCCTGATTTGTTCATTTTGGCCACTCTGACTGGCGTGAGGTGATACCTGAGTGTGGTTTTGATTTGTATTTCCCTGATAAGGAGCGACGCTGAACATCTTTTCATGTGCCTGTTGGCCATCCGGATGTCTTCTTTAGAGAAGTGTCTATTCATGTTTTCTGCCCATTTCTTCACTGGGTTATTTGTTTTTCGGGTGTGGAGTTTGGTGAGCTCTTTATAGATTTTGGATACTAGCCCTTTGTCCGATATGTCATTTGCGAATATCTTTTCCCATTCCGTTGGTTGCCTTTTAGTTTTGTTGGTTGTTTCCTTTGCTGTGCAGAAGCTTTTTATCTTCATAAGGTCCCAGTAATTCACTTTTGCTTTTAATTCCCTTGCCTTTGGGGATGTGTCGAGTAAGAGATTGCTACGGCTGAGGTCAGAGAGGTCTTTTCCTGCTTTCTCCTCTAAGGTTTTGATGGTTTCCTGTCTCACATTTAGGTCCTTTATCCATTTTGAGTTTATTTTTGTGAATGGTGTGAGAAAGTGGTCTAGTTTCAACCTTCTGCATGTTGCTGTCCAGTTCTCCCAGCACCATTTGTTAAAGAGGCTGTCTTTTTTCCATTGGATGTTCTTTCCTGCTTTGTCAAAGATGAGTTGGCCATACGTTTGTGGGTCTAGTTCTGGGGTTTCTATTCTATTCCATTGGTCTATGTGTCTGTTTTGGTGCCAATACCATGCTGTCTTGATGATGACAGCTTTGTAGTAGAGGCTAAAGTCTGGGATTGTGATGCCTCCTGCTTTGGTCTTCTTCTTCAAAATTCCTTTGGCTATTCGGGGCCTTTTGTGGTTCCATATGAATTTTAGGATTGCTTGTTCTAGTTTCGAGAAGAATGCTGGTGCAATTTTGATTGGGATTGCATTGAATGTGTAGATAGCTTTGGGTAGTATTGACATTTTGACAATATTTATTTTTCCAATCCATGAGCAGGGAATGTCTTTCCATTTCTTTAAATCTTCTTCAATTTCCTTCAGAAGCTTTCTATAGTTTTCAGCATACAGATCCTTTACATCTTTGGTTAGATTTATTCCTAGGTATTTTATGCTTCTTGGTGCAATTGTGAATGGGATCAGTTTCTTTATTTGTCTTTCTGTTGCTTCATTGTTAGTGTATAAGAATGCAACTGATTTCTGTACATTGATTTTGTATCCTGCAACTTTGCTGAATTCCTGTATCAGTTCTAGCAGACTTTTGGTGGAGTCTATCGGATTTTCCATGTATAATATCATGTCATCTGCAAAAAGCGAAAGCTTGACTTCATCTTTGCCAATTTTGATGCCTTTGATTTCCTTTTGTTGTCTGATTGCTGATGCTAGAACTTCCAGCACTATGTTAAACAGCAGCGGTGAGAGTGGGCATCCTTGTCGTGTTCCTGATCTCAGGGAAAAAGCTTTCAGTTTTTCCCCGTTGAGGATGATGTTAGCTGTGGGCTTTTCATAAATGGCTTTTATGATCTTTAAGTATGTTCCTTCTATCCCGACTTTCTCAAGGGTTTTTATTAAGAAAGGGTGCTGGATTTTGTCGAAGGCCTTTTCTGCATCGATTGACAGGATCATATGGTTCTTCTCTCTTTTTTTGTTAATGTGATGTATCACGTTGATTGATTTGCGAATGTTGAACCAGCCCTGCATCCCAGGAATGAATCCCACTTGATCATGGTGAATAATTCTTTTTATATGCCGTTGAATTCGATTTGCTAGTATCTTATTGAGAATTTTTGCATCCATATTCATCAGGGATATTGGCCTGTAGTTCTCTTTTTTTACTGGGTCTCTGTCTGGTTTAGGAATCAAAGTAATACTGGCTTCATAGAATGAGTCTGGAAGTTTTCCTTCCCTTTCTATTTCTTGGAATAGCTTGAGAAGGATAGGTATTATCTCTGCTTTAAACGTCTGGTAGAACTCCCCTGGGAAGCCATCTGGTCCTGGACTCTTATTTGTTGGGAGATTTTTGATAACCGATTCAATTTCTTCGCTGGTTATGGGTCTGTTCAAGCTTTCTATTTCCTCCTGATTGAGTTTTGGAAGCGTGTGGGTGTTCAGGAATTCGTCCATTTCTTCCAGGTTGTCCAATTTGTTGGCATATAAGTTTTCATAGTATTCCCTGATAATTGTTTGTATCTCTGAGGGATTGGTTGTAATAATTCCATTTTCATTCATGATTTTATCTATTTGGGTCATCTCCCTTTTCTTTTTGAGAAGCCTGGCTAGAGGTTTGTCAATTTTGTTTATTTTTTCAAAAAACCAACTCTTGGTTTCGTTGATCTGCTCTACAGTTTTTTTAGATTCTATATTGTTTATTTCTGCTCTGATCTTTATTATTTCTCTTCTTCTGCTGGGCTTAGGCTGCCTTTGCTGTTCTGCTTCTAGTTCCTTTAGGTGTGCTGTTAGATTTTGTATTTGGGATTTTTCTTGTTTCTTGAGATAGGCCTGGATTGCAATGTATTTTCCTCTCAGGACTGCCTTTGCTGCGTCCCAAAGCGTTTGGATTGTTGTATTTTCATTTTCGTTTGTTTCCATATATTTTTTAATTTCTTCTCTAATTGCCTGGTTGACCCACTCATTCGTTAGTAGGGTGTTCTTTAACCTCCATGCTTTTGGAGGTTTTCCAGACTTTTTCCTGTGGTTGATTTCAAGCTTCATGGCATTGTGGTCTGAAAGTAAGCATGGTATAATTTCAATTCTTGTAAACTTATGAAGGGCTGTTTTGTGACCCAGTATATGATCTATCTTGGAGAATGTTCCATGTGCACTCGAGAAGAAAGTATATTCTGTTGCTTTGGGATGCAGAGTTCTAAATATATCTGTCAAGTCCATCTCATCCAATGTCTCATTCAGGGCCCTTGTTTCTTTATTGACCGTGTGTCTAGATGATCTATCCATTTCTGTAAGTGGTGTATTAAAGTCCCCTGCAATTACCACATTCTTATCAATAAGGTTGCTTATGTTTATGAGTAATTGTTTTATATATTTGGGGGCTCCGGTATTCGGTGCATAGACATTGATAATTGTTAGCTCTTCCTGATGGATAGACCCTGTAACTATTATATAATGTCCTTCTTCATCTCTTGTTACAGCCTTTAATTTAAAGTCTAGTTTGTCTGATATAAGTATGGCTACTCCAGCTTTCTTTTGGCTTCCAGTCGCATGATAAATAGTTCTCCATCCCCTCACTCTCAATCTAAAGGTGTCCTCAGGTCTAAAATGAGTCTCTTGTAGACAGCAAATAGATGGGTCTTGTTTTTTTATCCATTCTGATACCCTATGTCTTTTGGTTGGCGCATTTAATCCATTTACATTCAGTGTTATTATAGAAAGATACGGGTTTAGAGTCATTGTGATGTCTGTATGTTTTATGCTTATAGTGATGTCTCTGGGACTTTGTCTCACAGGGTCCCCCTTAGGATCTCTTGTAGGGCTGGTTTAGTGGTGACAAATTCCTTCAGTTTTTGTTTGTTTGGGAAGACCTTTATCTCTCCTTCTATTCTAAATGACAGACTTGCTGGATAAAGGATTCTTGGCTGCATATTTTTTCTGTCTAGCACCCTGAAAATCTCTTGCCAATTCTTTCTGGCCTGCCAAGTTTCAAAAGAGAGATCAGTCACGAGTCTTATAGGTCTCCCTTTATATGTGAGGGCACGTTTACCCCTTGCTGCTTTCAGAATTTTCTCTTTATCCTTGTATTTTGCCAGTTTCACTATGATATGTCGTGCAGAAGATCGATTCAAGTTACGTCTGAAGGGAGTTCTCTGTGCCTCTTGGATTTCAATGCCTTTTTCCTTCCCCAGTTCAGGGAAGTTCTCAGCTATGATTTCTTCAAGTACCCCTTCAGCACCTTTCCCTCTCTCTTCCTCCTCTGGGATACCAATTATGCGTATATTATTTCTTTTTAGTGTATCACTTAATTCTCTAATTTTCCCCTCATACTCCTGGATTTTTTTATCTCTCTTTTTCTCAGCTTCCTCTTTTTCCATAACTTTATCTTCTAGTTCACCTATTCTCTCCTCTGCCTCTTCAAGCCGAGCTGTGGTGGTTTCCATTTTGTTATGCATTTCGTTTAAAGCGTTTTTCAGCTCCTCGTGACTGTTCCTTAGTCCCTTGATCTCTGTAGCAAGAGATTCTCTGCTGTCCTGTATACTGTTTTCAAGCCCAGCGATTAATTTTATGACTATTATTCTAAATTCACTTTCTGTTATATTATTTAAATCCTTTTTGATCAGCTCATTAGCTGTTGTTATTTCCTGGAGATTCTTCTGAGGGGAGTTCTTCCGCTTGGTCATTTTGGATAGTCCCTGGCGTGGTGAGGACCTGCAGGGCACTTCCCCTGTGCTGTGGTGTATACCTGGAGTTGGTGGGCGGGGCCGCAGTCAGACCTGATGTCTGCCCCCAGCCCACCGCTGGGGCCACAGTCAGACTGGTGTGTGCCTTCTCTTCCCCTCTCCTAGGGGCGGGATTCACTGTGGGGTGGTGTGGCTCGTCTGGGCTACTTGCACCCTGCCAGGCTTGTGATGCTGGGGATCTGGCGTATTAGCTGGGGTGGGTAGGCAAGGTGCTCGGGGGCAGGAGGGGCAGGCTTAGATCGCTTCTCCTTAGGTGATCCACTTCAGGAGGGGCCCTGTGGCAGCGGGAGGGAGTCAGATCCGCTGCCGGAGGTTTGGCTCCGCAGAAGCGCAGAGTTGGGTGTTTGTGCGGAGCGAGCAAGTTCCCTGGCAGGAACCGGTTCCCTTTGGGATTTCGGCTGGGGGATGGGCGGGGGAAATGGCGCTGGCGAGCGCCTTTGTTCCCCACCAAACTGAGCTCTGTTGTCAGGGGGCTCAGCAGCTCTCCCTTCCCTTTGTCCTCCAGCCTTCCCGCTTTCCGAGCAGAGCTGTTAATTTCTGACCTCCCAGACGCTAAGTCGCGCTTGCTGTCGGAACACAGTCCGCCCGGCCCCTCCGCTTTTGCAAGCCCGACTTGGGGGCTCTGCTTGGCCGGCGAGCCGCCCCTCCGCCCCTGCTCCCTCCCGCCAGTCCGTGGAGCGCGCACCGCCTCGCCGCCCTTCCTACCCTCTTCCGTGGGCCTCTCGTCTGCGTTTGGCTCCGGCGACTCTGTTCTGCTAATCCTCTGGCGGTTTTCTGGGTTATTTAGGCAGGTGTAGATGGAATCTAAGTGATCAACAGGACGTGCGGTGAGCCCAGCGTCCTCCTAAGCCGCCATCTTGCCGCCGTCCCGGCAATCAACTCCGCCAAGTAGTTTTCCATTGTATATATAAACCACAACTTCTTTATCCATTCCTCAATTGATGGACATTTAGGCTTTTTCCATAATTTGGCTATTGTTGAAAGTGCTGCTATAAACATTAGGGTACAAGTGCCCCTAAGCATCAGCACTCCTGTATCCCTGGGGTAAATTCTTAGCAGTGCTATTGCTGGGTCATAGGATAGATCTATTTTTAATTTTTTGAGGCACCCCACACTGTTTTCCAGAGTGGCTGCACCAGTTTGCATTCCCACCAACAGTGCAAGAGGGTTCCCGTTTCTCCACATCCTCTCCAGCATCTAGAATCTCCTGATTTGTTCATTTTAGCCACTCTGACTGACGTGAGGTGATATCTCAGTGTGGTTTTGATTTGTATTTCCCTGATGAGGAGTGACGCTGAGCATCTTTTCATGTGCCTGTTGGCCATCTGGATGTCTTCTTTAGAGAAGTGTCTATTCATGTCTTCTGCCCATTTCTTCACTGGACTATTTGTTTTTTGGGTGTGGAGTTTTACACATGGAAAACCTGATAGACTCCACCAAAAGTCTGGTAGAATTGATATGTGAATTCAGCAAAGTCGCAGGATACAAAATTAATGTACAGAAATCAGCTGCATTCTTATACACTAATAATGAAGAACAGAAAGAGAAATAAAGAAAGTGATCCCATTCACAATTGTACCAAGAATCATAAAATACCTGGGAATAAGCCTAACCAAAGATGTAAAAGATCTGTATGCTGAAAACTATAGAAAGCTTATGAAGGAAATTGAAGAAGATACAAAGAAATGGGAAAACATTCCATGCTCATGGATTGGAAGAATAAATATTGTTAAAATGTCAATACTACCCAAAGCAATCTACACATTCAATGCAATCCGAATCAAAATTGCACCAGCATTCTTCGTGAAGCTAGAATAAGCAATCCTAAAATTGGTATGGAACCACAGAAGACCCTGAATAGCCAACGTAATATTGAAGAAGAAGACCAAAGCGGGAAGCATCACAATCCCAGACTTTAGCCTCTATTACAAAGCTACAATCATCAGGACAGCATGATATTGGCACAAAAACAGACACATAGACCAATGGAATAGAATAGAAACCCCAGAACTAGACCCACGAATGTATGGCCAACTAATCTTTGACAAAGCAGGAAAGAATATCCAATAGAAAAAAGACAGTCTCTTTAACAAATGGTGCTGGGAGAACTGGACAGCAACATGCAGAAGAATGAAACTAGACCACTTTCTTACACCATTCACAAAAATAAACTCAAGATGGTTGAAGGACCTGAATGTGAGACAGGACACCATCAAAGCCCTAGAGGAGAAAGCAGGAAAAATAAAAAATAAAAAACCTCTCTGACCTCAGCCACAGCAATTTCTTACTTGACACATCTCCAAAGGCAAGGGAATTAAAAGCAAAAATGAACTCCTGGGACCTCATGAAGATAAAAAGCTTCTGCACAGCAAAGGAAACAATCAACAAAACTAAAAGGCAAACGACCGAATGGGAAAAGATATTTGCAAATGACATATCAGACAAAGGGCTAGTATCCAAAATCTATAAAGAACTCACCAAACTCCACACCTGAAGCACAGGGGTGTCTGGGTGGCTCAGTCGGTTAAGCGTTGGACTTCGGCTCAGGTCATGATCTCGCAGTCCATGAGTTCGAGCCCAGCATCCAGCTCTGTGCTGACAGCTAGGAGCCTAGAGTCTGCTTTGGGTTCTGTGTCTCCCTCTCTCTTTCTGCTCCTTTCCTGCTCATGCTCTGTCGCTCTGTCTCTCAAAAATAAGTAACCGTTAAAAAATTTTTAAAACCCTTCTAAACAAAACAAAGCCAAAAAACAGATATCCATGTTCCAGTTCAGACATCAGAACCCAATTTTCTGGGAGAGACCCAATAGTCTATTATTTAACATAGATACAGCTTTAGCGAAGCTTTGTTTTCAGGGAAAAATTGGGAAACACTGAATTATCATTTTAACATGTGCACCAGAATGGATCAAAGAGAGTTTCTCATAAGGAAAAAGAATGGAAACTTTGTCAAGGACTATGATTGCATCCTACTTGCAAACTAACAAGTTAACCTTCCCAGCTTCTTGGGTGCTGGCGGAAAACACGAGACAACTTGCCCAGAAAAAAAGAGCCAAGTTTATCACTCACAGCGATAGCAATAGCGAAAGGGTCAGAATTTTCTTCTGCCAGTTCCTGAAGCCCCAATTTGTGTAGGGTGATACAAAGAGAGCCATGTGATGCCTCCACAGGTAGTGGGTTATGTTGCAGAAAACCTCGAAGCTTGCTTCAGGAGACAGTATCTGTGTCTTCCTGGGCTGTTGGCTACACACACACGTCCTTGAAGAGTCTGGAACCAAATCAATCAGCGCCTTGGCCCTTAAGACACGTAGAAACACAAGACCGCTGCAGAGAGATGTCTCCTGACAAGGTGGACTATGATATCTCAAGCAAGTGGAGTAACTCAAGAAATGTTCAGAGATCAGAAAAAATGGGAAATATAAAGACAACAGCAGCAAATGCTTAGGTATGTTTTGCAGAAGACTGGTCCAGATATGGGTTATGTTTAAGCTCAGTAAATCGAAACATTCATATAGAGAACTTCTGATGACCAAATTTCGTTCCTACTGCCGTTGACTTCCAACCGAACAAAAGTTACCATAGAAATAAGGCCAAGGCTAGCTACCTTAAACGTCCTTGACCTCCGCACAGGTTTGGGAGACCTGTAAGTCAGCAGCAATTGCCTGACAGTTCAATACACCATCTACTACACGTGTCTGGATCTCCATCGCATCATGCACATTTTTGAAATAAAATGATGAATAACAGGGCAGAATCAGAAGTGACTCAGACCAATAGCAGAAGAAATATGTACTTGCAAGATTTCCCAAATTAAATGTATTAAACACGTACACAATGGAAAGCAGAAACCTGAGCCTTATGTCATTTCACTTTGGTTTTTCGCTGGGGGACAATACCATCGCTCGATTAATTAGATTTTTTGTTTGTTTGTTTGTTTGTTTTCGTTTTTGGATCTAATTCTCCGAAATTCTTACTGAGGAACCTAAATGCTCCCAGTTTTGTTCCATTGGTAACTTTCTTTTCTGTCTCTGTTTACTTCAGGTTTTCTTATCTCTCCACTACCCTGTGCCAAAAGTATTGCAAATGCACATTAATCCATACCATCTGGAACATCCTTTTTAAGAAGGGAGAGAAGAATGTGAGGGCTGATGGATTCAGCACACGGCCCCCATCCAACATCTGTGACGAGGTCTGTGGGACTTAGCAGGTTTCTTTAAATTTCATCTGAATGCCATTCACCCCCCCCCCCCCCCCCGCCTTTTCCACAATGAAAGGGCTACTAGGGCTACTAGGACTCAGAGGGGTTTCCTGGATATTTCAGGAAGTGGTGAGATTTCCACTGGATCTTTGAAGTTAAGTAACTTCAGGACTCAGGGAAAATTCTGTCAGGAGCCACAAGATGGGATAGAGAAGCGGTAAGAGCGAAGAAGCGCCACTCAGTCGCAAACAAGAAATATCGGCTGCATTTTTCTCAGCACCGGCAAAGCTCGGATACAGTTGGAGATAGCCATAAAGACACTGAGTGATGTAAACACATCATTTTGCTTGTTTAGTTATTCTCAAAACATGTAGTTCTCATAAGGTCTGCTATAGATCTAATTCCATTCCAAAGTGCAGATTAAGATTCAAATACAAGTTTGTATGTTCCTGTTAATAACAAAAGTAGTAGTGTTGGGAGAGAGACCGTGTGGAGTAAACTTAGTAGCTGAGAAAATGCTCTGTCAATAAAGGAAAGGGCATTCTAAAGATGAAACGCCTTGTCTCATTTCTAGACGGACATGTTTTATTCCTCAGAGAAACCTATGCTTCCATTGCCATTTGTATAATTTTTCTTTATGATAATTTAGCAATTGACTCAGTATTATCTTTAGTGAGTAATCTTCAGAAGTAATGTAAAATGTGATCATTGACTTGTAAAAGAAAGTCTCTATTTATTTGGATATAGTTTCACCAAGTATTTGAACACATACACTATGATGACAAAATTAGGCAGGAAAAAGTGCTTCTGAGGTCCGAGCATCCGCTCCGAGCCAACGTCTGACTGATGAGGAGGACTATTTTACAGCCCGGATAGAGGGGCTTATTCTGCGGAATCTGGTCTCTAGCCATTTGACCTGTCTTGCATTAGGGTTTAACTTTTGGCAGAAAGAGCCCTTCCTTCTCCATGTACCACAGGAGTCATCCAAAAGCCCTCGAGAATTCCACCACTGATGCGGCAAGGACGAAAGTCATTGCCACTCTCGTCGCAGAAAAACTTAACTCCAAGTCATACACAGTCCCTGCTCTCCTCTTGATAGGTTTGAGAAGAAATAAGGGGGTGAACAAAATGAGTCAAGGTGAAGGAGGCAGCTCACAGGAAGGCAAAACAATATTTCTCAAAAAGAAAGAGCATGAGAATCATGTACCCAATCCATTGATTTCTTGCTCTGACTACTCTCTGTAATTCATCTCCTAGAGCCATTGGCGCCACTTAAAGTACCACAAAGGCGCATCATCAGGCTTTTTTCATTGTAATTTGATGGCTTGGCGGGCTCATCCCTGGGAAACAAAGACGGTTCAAGTCAGTTAGCCATTACACTCACATTTGAAGTTGAGAGAGAAGGGCCAAGGAAGTGTCTCTACGGAGCAGTAAAAGGAACAGATAAGGTTATACACATCTTTCCACTAATGGATGATTTAGGTAGATGTGTCGATTTAGATAAAATGGTCATTTCTCACTCTTCTGCTCTTCCTTCTCCTTCTTCTTCGTTCCACTTTTTCTTCCCCCTCATCTTGGTACAGAAACCTGCTGGGAAGCTCTGTAGTCGAAACAACAGTGGTTGAATCAGAGAATGCCAGTCGGATTGGATTCCAAAGAGAAGCTGCACACGAATGTTAGTAAGTGCCAACTCCGCCTCCCTCCTCGTTTGCTTCTTCCCTTCTACATCTTTTGCAACAGCCCTGAGGTACCACATTGGCAGAGATGACCCAAAGGAGGAAGGAAAACTGTTATTCTGGGAATCCAGTTGCGTGGACTTAGTTCTGACTCTAGTACTTACTAGGTGTGACATGTTGGGCCAGCTACTTAACATCCGTAACCTGTAGCGGTCGAGAATACCTGTGTCATCATATTATGAAAGATTGAAAGGGTGTGGCATAAAGGAAAGCTCTCAGTGTGATTCCTCAGCCGTGGAAACATCAGCAATCATCATACTCATAATAGTTTCTTCTCTTCTACTGTTGCCATTTTGTCCTGTATTTTCATTGCCTCTGTGGCACAAACTTGGACTACTTACTGTGCAGTTCGATGTGTAAACGTGTTATGAAGGTATGGACGAATCTTTACACCTAGGGTCATGTCTTTCAGCGTAAGAGGGAAGATTTATTTTGAAGCTGGCATGATCTAGTCCCCTTTCCCCCCTAATTTAAACGTCTCTGTTATACATAAATTCACAGTCTCTTTTGTTGTCCAGTAACTGCTACACTCCGAGAGGCCGGACTACATAGCAGGAAACAGACGGGCCCTAAATACGTTCAGTGTTTTCAAAGATGACAATTTGAAATGCGAAAGCTGGAAGATACAAAATGGAGGAAATATGAAGCTATTAAGACGGAAGAAAGCAGGAAACATGTGGATTTAATTCCATCCTGGACTCATTTCACCAAAGTTCAACGCAACGCCAGACCTGAGCAAATGTGATTGCTCTCCTGTGCCCTTGTCCTTTTCGTCTTCTTTGTCCTTTTCCTCTGTAAAACTACGTTAATGCCGCAGATTTTATAAAGGATCATATCTCAGTCAATTAGTAATATTACTCTTCTAGAGGTTAAAAAAAAAGAGAGAGAGCGAAAGAAACTCAATTTTAGGCTCTAGTGCCTCTGAAGGGGGTTGTTTGAAGCTTCAAAACGTAAGAGAGCATGAAAGGGTGTTATGCAGACTGGATGCATTTCGATGAACTAACTCTGAACGGGAAAACTGCTTTTGTAAAACACTGAAGAATGACTCTTCCATAAAAGGTCCTTTGATCCAGAATTGCAAATGTGACCCCACTAGGAAACCAGTGGTGCCAATAAGAGGTGGCTTTTGGGGATGTGAATCGACTTTGTAATTGTTACAGATAAGGTATTGGTGACTCGCATTTTATTTTAAGCTATTGTTTTCCTTATGGAAAAAAAAAAAGGAGAGAAAATCAACTTGACAATGGATGGAGCAACTCTCCTGGTCCTCACCCACCACCCGAATCCCATCGGTTGGTGTCTGCAAAGCAAATATTATTTCAAATCCGAAACTAATTTTTGGAGGGATTACAGGGAGATTAAAATCACAGTGAAAAATAATTCCCTGAAAGATGACTAGATACCATACTTCCGAAACGTCTTTAATCCCCAAGTTTCACAAATGTTCAGGAAAAGATTTGTTAAGATAATCGGAATAATTCCCAAATGGTCTTATTTTAAAATGTTTAAAGTATATGTAAATTTTACATAGAAAGAAACTAATTATTTGCCTATTTTAACAATTATCTAGACATTATACTTACAAGAAAAACTTAATTATCAAATCATTTTATAGCCCATAAAATCGTATAAGCTCACTAACAATTGGGAGCAAATCACATTTAACGTTCTTGTAATTACCCAAGTAAGACCATTTGTGATAAATAAATGTATCTTTTCACCATGTTGGAATCGTGACAGACTATATGACAATTTCATACAAAAATCTGTTAATGTCAAAATGTAAGCATTTATCAAATACGTAAAAATAAGTGCAATAAAGATTTCCAGGAATGTTCAGAAGTAACTGATGATCTGATGTATTTTGGGTAAATATTGACTTGTGTTTATGTGTTATGGGTATGCTTATGTGTACGTGTGTGTGTGTGTGTGTGGGTGGGTGTGAGTGTGGGTGTGGGTGTGGCATGCAGTAATGCTACATAGGATAAAAATGGTTAAATGCAAGTATAAGGTTTAAATGTCTACTTTGCTTTGTTTGGCCTGCTATATATTTCTATTTTGAGACTGATGAGCAAAACATATAGACAAATTGATGATTTCAGTTCATGCTTATAAATAATATAGCATAAATATACATGAAAAGATTTTCCTGTGTTTTTGAAAGTGGATTTAAAGACAAAATCGAATCTATTAACTAATGACAAGCGACTAATGTGGCTATACATGTAACATACAATGTGCAATTTGTGTATATTAAACTATCATCTTGTCCTATCTGACCATAAATGTGTCCCAGATTTCCCTATGAGTCCCTAAATTCCCACTGCTATTGCAAATTCTCATTTTTATAAGAATGTGGAATAACCAAAATGGTTTTTCTATAGAAGAAGATCATGTATAGGAACAAAATATAAGAAGCCATAGAGTGATTTTTAAAACTTTATTGGCGGGGTTAATATTACTTTTTAAAAAAAAAAATAATGTTTATTGATTTCTGAGAGACAGAGACAGAGTGTGAGCAGAGGAGGAGCAGAGGAGAGGGAGACACAGAATTCGAAACAGGCTCCAGGCTCTGAGCTGTCAGCACAGCGCCTGATGTGGGGCTCGAACTCACTGACCGCGAGACCATGACTGAGCTGAAGTCAGACATGCAACCGACTGAGCCACCCAGGCGCCCAATATTACCTTATTTTATGCAGTTTCCTTTATTTCTGAAAGGAAGAAATTTTGGCTCCCGATTAATTGAGTCTTCATGGCTTTTTAAGTCAAATACTTCTGAGAAAATGTCAATTACCTAATCTTAATAATTGACATGCATGTGCTATTATCACAGACTCTCTGTTGAAAGGTGAATACAGATATAACGTGATACTGAATATATGAGTGTTTGGCCATTAGGAAAGCATAATATTTTGCAATGTTTCCCCCCTATTTGTCAACTACATCTAATTGATTACCTTCCTGTAACATTTTATTCTGTTTGTGAAACCCTGTCCTTAGCCATCTCCCTCTTCCAAGCGCGTATCATAAATTATGAAATCAATGGCACGGCTTGGCTGGCACACATAAAATTGATAGCTTCCCTTTCTTATATTAGCATAATCTGCCAATTTATTAGGGAAGGGTGAATGGCATGCTTTGCTGTTAGAACTGGTCACGACAGGTCACTCGAAAACTTATTGATGGTGTGTGAGACACGCTTTTTAATTAAAATGTGGGACTGAGTTGGCTAGTCAACCACCCTTTTCTCCTTACTCATCACATTTATTGAGTCATGTATTTGCTTATTTATATTATTTTAAATGAACAGTGATGAGTCAGGATAGCGTACAAAAGGCATGTCCCAGAGGAAAAACACACACACACACACACAAAATAGCATGATATTTTTTTAGGGCAAGCACAAGCACACTGCCTGGAAAAACACTGTAAGAAGATAGGAACCTTCAACATGATAACTCGGACGAGGCACATTTTTACCAGGGTTACTGGCCACTTTGAAACTTCCTCCTGTCCAACCCCGACTTGATCGTTTTAAGCAAGATCGCTTCCCCACTTTTACCCGCTTTCTTTCACAAAGTTATAACTTAGGCAAGAGATTCCAGTCCCAATTGCACAATATTCTCGGGGTGGTTGTGATCTCAAAGGATGTTGTGAAATTCTCAAGGCAAAATTAATTGCGATGTGACTTAGGCTTTTCAACTGAAATGTGTACAATAAAGTGGCCGGAGAAGGAGGTTTCGTGGATCAAGAGGGAGGTTATGGCCAGAGGAGGATTACAGGGTGTCAGAACTACAGGACCCGGGTGGCTGGCAGGGATTTCTGCTTTCATCCCACAGACATCTGCGGGTGAGGGCACGAGATGAAAAGCCATGCATCCTCTCTGTAATTTATATTGCCACAACATTCCACCGTGGCCGCACTATTCAGCCCCAGGGAGCTCGCACGTACTTTTGTTTGCTCAGAAGAGTTTCCAAAAGGCTTAAGTATGTGTGCTTCTTACCGTGAAAGAGGGGTTCCTGCTGTTTGATCAAATTGTGAGTTAGGGTCTGGATTTTTGTTATTGTTTTGCTGTTTGACTTTGTTGGCTTGTTTGATTCAGAATACAGCATCTGATTTGTAGGCACCCTGTTTGCTTTGAGACTTGACAGACGCTCGGTTAAATCTGTCTTTTCCAGTAACACGTTTCCAGTAACTTTGACACGTTAACGAATATGTGAAATGGGCCAGCACCTACCTCCTCGGGCTGTTGTTCAAGAGTTTTAAGTACTCCGACAAAATGCTCTCTGGATAAAAGAAACTCCATAAAGGTTCATCCTGGATGGTTTCCTTATTAAAATATCTCAATTACAGCTGCCATTTCTACTGCCTTTCCGCCCTCAGTCTGTTTATCTTCTCTGTTTTTACAGCAAGTTCTAGGTCATTCGCAAATGGAGCGGATCTTACATTTATCAGCTCTAACCACATTATTTCACCAGCTTGCTGTGTTTTCATAAAAGACAAAACCTGGAAAACGTCCTTTAGGGTCATCTAGTTCAACCTCCCCTTTTCTATGGCTGAAGGAATGGACATTTAATCAAATTTCTCAGCCTTCCCATTAATTTTCAGGAGCAGTTAGTGAAACAGGTGAGACCAAAATCCCATTCTCTAGACCAGACCCAGTCTTAAGCCTTTTGCTATATCACCTATCATTTCTCTATATAACCATGTTTTTATTTCAAAGATCTATCAAGGCCCTTATGAGTAAATAAGGTTCCTGGAACCGAAAAAAATCCTTGGTTGGTTGCTGTAACTAAATTTGAAATTTGCTTCATGCAGTCCAGTCACTGTGAAGGGTTGATTTTATACAGGGATAATCTGAAATGTGTTTTGACACAACAGTCATTGAGCTTAAATTGACCCCTTCAGGACGGAAGCTAAGCAAAGCAAATTGAATCACAAACAAGACAATGAAGTGGATTCAGCTGTAAATAAGGCAAGCAACAAGGGTTTGGGGTTTGCCCCTGGTACAGTCTCCGGTTTGTTTCAGGTTTTAGGGAGCGGTCCTCCTGTGAAAAGAATCCCAATGTTTTTAAACAGAGGAGAATGCATTCAACCTCCGGGTGTGATCAGCTCAACACAGATTATTTGCTTGGAGATACCTTATGGAATAATAAAGAGTAGATTCGAGCTATTCAAGGAGATGATATGTAGCTCAGGGGGCCGCCATAACTGTCACACTGACCCTTCTCAAATGTTTTTGTGTCTCTATGCCCTGGATCATGCTTAGAAATAAGAGCAACTTTCTTGTGCTTTTCAGGAACAATCTGTTAGGATCCTGTTGCGTCACACTTATTATTGCTCCATATGCCCTGCAATAATCCAATTATAAGACATCGCAGTAAAATGGAATCTAACAGGACTCAGGCTCAATTCAGGGAGAATAGACAAGATGTGCTCGTGCGAGTCAATTCTATCCTTCTACAGATTTTCCTACTTGCGTTCTCCAGGCACAGAGAAGTCTCAGCCCTAGCGTAGGATTCCTCGGGTAGCTTTGCATCATTGGCAACAATTGTCTGAGCTCTTTTCCCCATTCTACTTTCTTTTCCTAAATCGTAGATGTGAGCACCTAGTTATGAATTGGGCTTCGCACACCACGATTTACGGCTATGGATGGAATGATCTCTTCCTTGAGTTTATTACATTTGTGCAACATCCAATGAAAGCTATTCTGTCTTAAATTTCTCACTGAGAAAATACCTTCTATGCATTTTTTTGTTCATCCCAAACATTAAAAGCACTAATAGTTTGCTTAAGTCTATTTTACAGACGGCAACATTCAGTGGAATATCGCTAAAAATGTTGGGTTTGATTTGGCTTAGAGAGGAATCCAGGAGATGAGAAGTCTTTTGAAAAGCAAATCCTTATAGCACCTGTCCTGTTATATTGTTTGTTCTTATGCCTCTGTGGCTTTCTCCTGTGGATTTCAGTCTTCCCTCCCTGATTTCACCAAACCCTCTCTCAATGTACAGCTGTTTAGCACGGCGCCAATGTGAACTTGCCATCACAGTGACTCGCTTTTGACCCGAGACCCTGTTCAAACCATCTCCGTGACTTTGAATAAGTTATTTAACCTCTTCCAATTGCCTAATCTGTGAGGTAGAGATTTGATTCCTAAAGTTGAGGGCTGCTGTCATGGCAAATGAAATACTTGTGCCAAGGGAGACAACAGGGAATCAGCAGTACCACTGGCCCTATGATACCACTGGAGAACCTACGGCACTAAGATGCATGATCTTGAGAAGATCCTTTTACCATTCTGGGCCTCAAAAACTTCATTCATTCGGGGCGCCTGGGTGGCTCAGTCGGTTGAGCGTCAGGCTTCGGCTCAGGTCATGATCTCACGGTCTGTGGGTTCGAGCCCCGCGTCGGGCTCTGTGCTGAGAGCCTGGAGCCTGTTTCCGATTCTGTGTCTCCCTCTCTCTCTGACCCTCCCCTGTTCATGCTCTGTCTCTCTCTGTCCCAAAAATAAATAAAAACGTTAAAAAAAAAACTTCATTCATTCATTCATTAGATAATACATTTTTGAAACACTCAACATGCAACCACAGTTAGAGGAAAGGAGAATATTAGCAGTTATTAAGGCAAATATCTTTCCTCTTCCTTTTACTGGCAGAGAAGAAAGATTCTATTTTTATTCATTTTACAAGTAGTTATATGATACTCATTGTACACTAAGCACTGTTTTAAGTACTTTACAAATATTAACTCATCTGAATCTCAAATGACTTTATGAGTAGGGTGGTGTTCTTACTTTACACTTGAGAACTGACCCACAAGGGATTAGTGATGTGTCCAAGGCTGCACGGCTGGTAATTAGCCCAAGCAGGAAATGAGCCCTAATAGATTGGCTCTGAGTCCTTGCTGTTCACCATGTAACTGTGCTGCTTCTCCACGAAGAAAAATATTTAGAAATAAGTCATTGAATACAATTAATTTTAAATTTTTTTTAAATTTATTTGTGTGTGTGTGTGTGTGTGTGAGAGAGAGAGAGAGAGAGAGAGAGAGAGAGCATGAGTGGGGCAGGGGCAAAAAGAGAGGGAGACACAGAATCCGAAGCAGATTCCAGGCTCTGAGCGGTCAGCACAGAGCCCGACACGGGGCTCAAACTCGTGCACCACAAGATCATAACCTGAGCTAAAGAAGTCAGATGCTCAACTGACTGAGCCACCTAGACGCCTCTGATTAAATTTTTATCATAATAAGTGATAGGAAGGAGGTGCACAGGATGCTATAAAATCAGAATAGCAAAATCTGCCAACAGGTGACTTTTTGAAGACCCATTATCCACTATATTCCACGGATTCCATGATTCCTTGAGCCTCCTTATTACACACTTCTCACTATTGAGAATTCATTATGCACTGGAACAGAACATTAGCTGCTCCGACAACTGACCTGTGAGGTCTTCTGCCAAGAAAGATAAAATGGCTCAAGAAGTTACTTTTAAGTATTACAATGCAAATGCTACTTTAATTTAGAAAAACATGGCCCAGTCCACTGCCCTTCTTCTAACTCAAAATCTCATTTAATAGGGATGCCTGGGTGACTCAGTCGGTCTGACTTCAACTCAGGTCACGATCTTACGGTTTGGTTGGTGAGTTCAAGCCCCGCTCCTGGCTCTGTACCTATATGCTTCGGATCCTCTGTCTCCTTGTCTCTCTGCCCCTCCCCTTATCTCTCTCTCTCTCTCCCTCAAAACTAAATGATCATTAATTTTTTTTTGCAACCGTATTCAGTGGCGGTCCTTATGCTAGCCTGATGGAGCCAGTGCCAAGAGAAAAAGATCATTCTGGATTAAATCTCAGGAAGAATAGCCAAGGTTGTCTTTTTCATCATCTTTGGGTTTAAGTACTTATTTATTTGTATTGATATGTTGTAAGTGGTTTTTTGCAGAAAAGAAAATTAATCTTTGCTAGAAAGTAAACTCCCCAAAACTTGCCCATCTGGTTACCTGTCTTATATACTATGTCTGAAACAGTACCTGGTGTATAGTAGGTTCTTGATAAGTATCAGTGGCATGTTGAATTTTGAAGAATGTCCTTTTGGTTACATCAATACGAGTCAACCAAAGAAGTCTGAGTGGAATGCTGGATGATGTGGTTAAACGTTAGCCACTACAGCTGGATTCGAGCCCAAGTTTGGCCACCTCCTCGGTTTGTAATCTGAGGTGAATCACTTCATCTCCCTGTTTCTCTCCTTCCCTGGCTATGAAATATCCATTTTTACCTCTAAAAGTGCAGAGACAGACATCCCTTTGATGTCTTGCTCTCAATTTTAGTTTGCCAGAGGCTTATAACTTTATTTTTTACTGCAATTAATATCTTTGTCTTGTGGTTGTGGGAAGAAAAGCATAATAATGTACAAACAAAACCAAATATGCCCCCAAAAATGCATATATACTCTCTCTGAAAAGAGTACTTGTAAGTTTGACATGGTGGGCAAGGAACCTCAACTGATTTACTCTGCCCCCGATTAGAACACTGACTCACTGTATGACCGCATGACTAAATACACACCAGATATTTGTCTGAGGCCAACCCTGGTTGACTCATAATCTATGGTTTAAGATGAAGATCTGAGCTACCTTTGATCTTCTTCTTACAAGAATTTCAAAGAAGATAATACCAGCAGAGCCAACTTGACAGTTATAGAGGATGTACCTACCTAACTCCCATTATTCTGATTCACTAGAGAAGAAGTTACAACAGTAGCACCAGGGACTGAAATATCACTTTCAAATTTGAACCTGGGGTTGCAAAAGCCAATTGAGGTTGCATTAAATCGTGTAGCTTCAAAGAAATCAACATCTGGAAGCATGATAGAGATTTTAGACAACTACTTACAGCCTCATAACATTAGACACAGAAAACCGAATGTCAAAAAGAAAACACTTCTTTTCCCATTTTATAAGCATTTTCCACTTATGATTTTTAGACTGTTGCATATAGTGATTTTTAGACACAGAAGGTGAGCAGAGTTTGGTGTGAAGGGTGTTTGTCAGGCATCAACACCTGAGAAATGGAGGGACCAGCAGGATGGTTGGGCTAAGGGAGAGAAGTCAGACTTCCTGGCAAGCCCAGCAAAGCCTTGGCCAAGCACGTGGAGAGCTCAGGAGTACAGGAGACAAGTCTGTCAGACTTGTCCCTCAATGAGTCAAAATGTCTGGGCTTTGGCACCCCCCAGAGGTCAGTCCCTGGATATGGGCCACCCCTGGAAAGGCGTTCTGTCAAGCAGAGGCTCTCTGTGACTGAGGAGGACCTGAAGAGGCTATTTATGGTCAGCACCACAAGCAACAGCAGCAGTCCTTCTCTGGAGTGAATATTGGAGGCGGATCTCCTTGTCTACCATGAATATCAAACAGTGAATAATCCTTAAAAAGTAAAAAGCAAAATACGGCCCAATTTCTATGGGACAAACGTAATCACTTGAGAATAAAAATCCCATTAAGCGATTTAGTATAAATATCTACATGGAAAGCTGGCATGAAGCTTACTTTCTGTAACCTACAAATCTCTTGAGGGCAAAGACCACGTCTCTAAACTCTGTATTTTATTTCAAACTATATTAAAGGATCATTATACACATACCCAGTAATAGGCCGGTTCTTCTAATGGACCATTTTCCAGAAAAAGGAAATGACTGTACACTTCAAGTGGTTAGGATTTGCTGTAGATGAGAGGCTTACCTTTACTGTGTATATAGAAAATCTATACACATGAATGCCATTTAAATATATGTACAGCTCTGTATATGAATTAACACACACAGATCTCTGGCTCACAAATCACAAACTATATGTTGTAAAGTAGGTAATAGCAATGTATCTTTGGAAATCGTTTCCATAGCTTAAATCTAGCATTACAATCACAACATATAAATTCAGTACCTGCACTCCACTATTTAATTCTTACCTGGAAAAAAAACTTTGTTTTTCTTAGAAATATGTTAATATACAGAGGCTTTCAGGTCTCAGACACATAAATGGCATCGTTAGCTGTACAAGATTTTTTCTGAGGGTTAAGAGTCTGAGCAAATGTCTCTCTAAATGATTGGTACTTTTCGCAGAATTCTTCCCTAGCACACGAAAGAAGAAGAAGAAAAAAACAAACGAAAACAAAACAAAACAAACAAACCAAAATAACCCAGAAACAAAAACAAAAACAAACCAGCACTGATCAAATGTTTTCATTGATTAAATTCCTCTAGAGAAGCCAAGCTGCTCCAACCACCCTTCTTTCAGGAATCCCCTCCATTACATTGTCCCCGTAACGCCTTGACTCAGGCCCCCCTTCAATCTCGCAAACCTTCCTCCTGTGTTTCTCTCCATCTTCAGTCTTACTCCATTCATGCCAAGGATTCAAACTCTTTAAAGCAAAAATCCACAAAAACTTTAATGATAAATGAATGAATCCAGCCCTCTCAATGACGGATCAAGAGAGCAGCCAAGAAGAAAACGAGAAAGCACTGAGGGGGGAAGGGTGTACAATATTTGAACACAATTACCAACCTTCATCTAATAGACATGTACCAAATGCTTTCTCCAACCTTGGGGGGGATATATGTTCTTTTCAAGCACACACAGATATTAATCAATATTGGCCACCTACTGGCCTAGAAAGCACATTTCAACAAATTCCAAAGGACAGCTATCATACAGAATGTATGTTCCGACTGTCCCAAATGCATATCCACTATCACACCACTGAAAATCGACAGCATCCCGTGTCTCCCATTTGGCAATTACAATTGGTCTTGGCTTGTATTGTTTCTTTCTGCATTTCTTTCTTTACCAGTGTTCCACTCACCCCTTGTGGCATTGTTGGAGTTTGTTTTGTTCTGATGTTGCCATTCCGATTTGTTCCTAATACAGTGCCCGATACTTCGTTAAGGCAATAAATAATTTGTGTTTGTCTAATTGAACTTAAGCTTTGTGGGAAGGACGACTACAGCCAGATCTATGTCTGTAAAGTCCTGTGTAGTCAGGTGTTCTCAGCATCTCTGTGAGAGAGGAGACATTTAGAACGACAAGACCAATGATGTTACAGCATGAGCTTTGAGATTTCTGACTTTATTGTTGTCTAAGTAGATCTCATTGAGCCACATTAAACGTAACATGTCTTAACTCATTACAGAAATATTTATTTCTATATTTGTAGTGCCTTGGAAGGCATTATGATCACTAATTGAGCTGAATTAATAGCATGAGACACTTAAGGAAAATACATATATTTCATTATTTGTACATAGTAAATGGTGTCTAAAATCCAATTGAGAACAAATTTTATGACCACATTACAAATCTCTAAATAGGATTGCGAAACAAAATATGTCTAGCATACAGAAAAGCACAGAGGATAATAATGAACCAATTTGCCAAGTCTTAGCCTTTTTTAATATCAGTGTCACATATTCTGAAGCCAACAGTTATCACAGATGTAGACAAAGACAATGGTTTGTCCTCACCCGTTAAATAATATCTCTTCAGTAGAAATTCTGACACTGTTCTAACTACAGGAATCAGTACTAGTGGAATATACTTTGGAAGTATAAGCCATTATTAATAATGTCAATAAGTAAACACACACACACACAAAACCTACCATAGACTAAGGAGATACCTATTTAATATACTTAAAAAAAGCTATTGCTTAATCATGCCCGCGCTTATATTTTTAAGAATCTCCAGTATCTATTTAAATACCTTGCCATTTCTTTTTTGGGGAATTCTGTCTATAATTTGTGCTAGAATTACAAGAATGTAAAGATCAAGAAAATGCTTAGAACCTTGGCTGCAAACGCACCAGTCAATTTCACATAATTGGAGATGACAGATACTGAAGCTCGATGAATAATATGCTCTCTGTATGTGTCAAATCAGGTATGAAAAAGAGGTAGTTATGCCAGTGGGCAAAAAATATACATAATTTACTAAAAGTGGAATAGGCTTGCGCTAATCTTATTTTTCAACATCTGAGTCATTTGCTTTCAGCATATCTTGTCATGCATCATAACGAGCCCCCCACTCCCTGAAATCCTAGCAGATGATCACAATACTTGGGAATAAAGAACATAAAATTCAATGTCGCACATCAGTGTTAAAGCTTTTCAGCTAAGAAGTCTTTGAAAATTGAGAAAGTGGTTAAGTTTCCAAATGGAATTAGTACTGAGTAGACAATTTTTTTTTTCTATGTACCGGAAACACATTATATGCAAATATGTATACAACTTAGAAATAAATAATCATGGTTCATTCCTATAGATATTAAAAGCACTTATATTTCTTTATATGGATTTTTTTCTTTTTCAGTTGTTTTGAGAAATGAAAAAACAAATTTGTAATAGAAAAAAATTTAAATTGGCGACAGCAAAAGGAGCGTCCTACTGACCTCCAGAATTAGGCATCGGTATCTACTTATCGCTTCAGTGTTGAACCCAGGTTGGTGAGTCTGTGGGTTGTCCAGACGAGAAGGGAGGATTCAGTCTCCTGTCAGGTATCTTATGCCCCAAAACAATACAGTACCTCAATTCCGCATGGCAGTTCCTGTCTTAAAATCATTTATCAGGTACCTCATTGGTCTTCTTCAAAATGTTTTTAAAAAGGTAATTTAAAAGTTGATTACCCAGGGGAACCTAGGTGGCTCAGTGGGTTAAGCATCTGACTTCAGCTTGGGTCATGGTCTCACAGTTTGTGGGTTTGAGTCCCGTGCAGGGCTCTGTGCTGACAGCTTAGAGCCTGGAGCCTGCTTCGGATTCTGTATCTTTCTGTCTGTCCCTCCTGCGCTCACACTCTACCTCTCTCTTTCTCAAAAACAAAATGAACAGTGTAATTTAAAATTTTCTATGAGGCGCCTGGGTGACTCAGTCAGTTAAGCATCCGACTTCGCTCAGGTCATGATCTCATGGTTCGTGGGTTGGAGCCCCGCGTCGGGCTCTGTGCTGACAGCTCAGAGCCTGGGGCCTGCTTCAAATTCTGTGTCTCCCTCTGTCTCTGCCCCTCCCCTGCTCATGCCCTCTCTCTCTCTCAAAAAATAAATAAAAATTTTTTAAAAATTAAAAAAAAATATAATAAGTTTTCTAGTAGCTAAATTAAAAAAAAAAAACAACTAAAAAACCCCCAATAGATTTAACAATATACATTACTTAACCCAATATATCCACTATATGCACATGCATACTCAAATATATCCAAGGTATTCATTTCAATGCGTAATCCACATGAAATATTTATTAACAGGCCAGTTTTCATTCTTTCTTTTAATACTAAGTTTTCAAGTTTAGGTGTGTATTTTATACTTACAGGACATCTCAATTTGGTTGAGGAACATTTCAAGTGCTCCATAGCCAGATGTGCCTAGTAGCTACTTTATTGGGTGGCCCAAAAATGGATTATCACATCAAGGTAGTTCTACTAGTATTCAGAAGGCTAAAAAACAAAACAAAACAAAAAGTTGTCTTCCTTTTTTTCCATGCTTCTTTTCTTTCCTTTCCTTCCCAGCTTCAGCGGGGACACAAGAATGCAATTGCAAAAAGCAGCACGAACTCTTGGAATTCAATGAATTGTTTATAGATTAATCCTCCATAAATAAGAGATGCTATAAATGATATGTATTATGTGGTTGATTGAAATTTACCTTTGTGTCAATATTAATTGATGTACAGGTGGTAAGACATACAGTAAAAGTTTCTAACATGAAGTAGCTGGATTGAAAAGTAAATTTAATCTTCTGTGTATTCAATCTGTAAGACATATGAAACTGAATTTTTACTTGTTTGCTGAAAAACTTGCCAGCCGAATATTATTATTCGACCTATGTGTTTAGGTCAGAATATAGGTGTATTTCAAAGTATCACTACTATTATTCAAAGATTCCTCTGAGTATTTGTAAATAGCAAATTTTAACGCTAAAATTACACAAATGTAGTAATACAACGCACAGAGTCTGAATCATGTCATCGAATTCACTATTCTATCCCACCGAGAATTGTTTGTATTTGCTATTCCCTTTTGAGACTCAACTAATTCGCCTTTTTTAAATGTTTGAAACATCAGCCATGTCATAATAAATACACTATCTAGAATTTTATTTACTTTCTTATCATAGGGTGGCTTTCTGAAAACACTGAAATTCTGAAAACATTTTCCTAATAATTGCAAGAGTACTTTCTTGAAAATCTTTCTCTCATAGGTTTAGAATTACAGTACATGTCTTGGGGTAAGTATTATTGTGTGAAGTCAGGAATCAATATGAAAAATATGAAAATATGAGTTAAATATTATTTTCTTTCATTAATACTAATTTTATGGTTGTTAAATTAAATACTTACAAAGCAGATCAAAATCTATATCTCATTTCATGGTGATAATAGTATTAAGTATACTATCCCAGATCCTGCTTTGAGTTCAAGAGGTTATGAACCTTAATTCAGCCATCTCATTTGCTTATATTTCTTTTTTTTTCATTTTTTCAGATATAATTAGGTTAACTTTTGAGGGTTCTCATAAAATCTGAAATTTAACTTTTATCTTGTCTTTTGAAATACGTAGTTTCCTAATGACTCTTCTTGTGACTTCCATAGTTATAGAATTTGTATATTGGCTGGAACTTAATTACCAGATTAGCATTTGCAATGTTTTTCTGATGCCTGTTATGCAAGTACTAGAAAATATGGACTTCTTCGTCTCAAATGTATTCCTAAAGATTTACTGGCCCCTCAACATTCATGTTGAAGCTCTGACCCCTAATGTATATTTGGAGACTGGGTCTTTCAAGAGGTACTTTGGGTTAAATGGGGTTATATGGGTGGGGGCTCTAATCCAATATGACCAGTGTCCTCACAAGAAGAGGAAGGGACAGCAGCGATGCATGCACCCAGAGGCAGGTTCATGTAAGGGCACAGCCAGAAGATGGCCATCTACAGGCCACGGTGAGAGGACTCAGCGAAAACCAAACTTACCAACAACTTGCTTTTGGACTTCCAACCTCCAGAACTTGGAGAACATAATTTTTTTGTTTGTTTGTTTAAGATATCTTCTCTGTGGCATTTTGTTATAATAGCCCTATTCCTACAGACGGATATGTGCTCAAATCCAAGCCAGTACACTCGTTTGCATGTACTAGAATGGTGCTTTGTATACCAGCAGTCCCTAACATATTTGTTGTTGTTACGGCATTGTTTACATAGAGGGAAATTTACCAATTTTTAGCATACAGTTTGAAGAATATTGGTAATTATATTCCACAGCAATCACCACCATCAAAATACAGCATGGTTTGTTTTCCATGTATCTTTATAGTATATTTAATATACTACACCACCAAAACCAGCATCAGGCAACCACTGATTTGCTGTCACAATATTTTTGCCTTCCTAGTGTGTCATTTGTATACAACTATACAGTATGGTTTTGCGTGTCTGTGTGATTGTCTTCTTCCATCTAACATACTTTTGTGAGAGTCATCCATATTCTTACATATGTTAATATTTTTTCTTGTTTTCACTGTTGACTCACATTCCACAGTATGAATGTATCACAATTTGTTTATCCATTTACCAGTTGATGGCCATTTGAGTTGCTTACAGTTGGGGCTTTTATAAAGTTGCTAAGAAGATTTGGGGGAATATGTTTTATTTCTGTTGGGTAAAGACTTAGGAGTGTAACTGTTGCGTCACATGGTAATGTACACCAATGTGCATTTCTATCAATAATAATGAGATTTCCAGCTGCTACACATCCTCACTAGTACTTGGTAAGGTCGGACTTAACAGGAGACATTCTAGTGGGTATGCAATGATATGTCCTGGCTTTCTTCTGTGTTTTTCTGATGACTGGTAATGCTGAGCATCTTTACGTGTGCTTATTAACAAATAGACGCTTTATTTGGCAAGTGTGTATTCACATCATTTGACCATTTTTTGTATTGCTTTTCTTATTGTGTTTTAAGAATTCCATGTATTTTTTTGGGGAAAAAGGTATTTTGTCAAGGGGTTTGCAAAAATATTTTACCGGGCTGTGAGTTGCCTTATTGTTTGCTTAATGATATCTTTTGAAGACCAGAATTTGGAATGTTGATGGGGTCTAATTTTATCATTTTTTCACTAAATTTGGGCTTGTCATGTCCAGGTGGAGAAGTTTGTGCCTAATTGAAAGCCGCGAAGATTTTTATCCTATGTTTTCTTTTAAAAGGCTGGTAACATTAGCTCATTTCGAGTTAATGTTGTGTAGAGTGTGAGCCATGTCAAATGTCTAATAGGTACATGAAAAGGTTCTCGACATCGCTAACCAGGGGAATGAAAATCAAAATCACAGTGAGAGCTCATCTCACACCTGTTAGGATGGCTATTGTCAAAAAGACAAGAGAAAACAGTGTAGGAGGAGATGGAATAAAAAGAACTTGTGTGCACTGTTGGTGGGAATGTAAATCGATGCAGCCACTATGGAAACAGCACAGAGATTTCTCAAAAAAAAAATAAATAAATAAATAAATAAATAAAAGTATAATTACCATATGACCCGACAATTCCACTTTTGGGTATATATATCTGAAAGAAATGAAATCACTATCCCAAAGAGATGTCTGCACCCCTATGTTCAGTGCAGCATTATTTTTTTAATAGCCAAAATATGGAAAAACCTAACTGTCCATCAAGAGATGAGTGGGTAAAATGTAACACACACACACACACACACACACACACACACACACTGGAATATTATTCAGACCTAAGAAAGAAGGAAATCCTGCAATTTTTAACAACATGGATGAACTTGGAGGACATTATGCTAAGTGAAATAAGCCGAACCCAGAAAGACCAATGTTGCATGATATCACTTAAATGTGGAATGCAAAAAAGGTGAACTCATATTAGCAGAGAATAAAATAGTGGTGCTCCGGGCCGAGGAGTAGGAAGATGGGGAGATGTATGCTGGTCACGGTGCCCACTTTCACTTATAAAATGAGTAAGTTCTGGGGAGTCTCACATACAGCATAGTGATGCCAGTTAATAGTACAATATCGTACACTTAAAATTTGTGAAAAGCATACACTTTATACGTTTTCATCACACACACAAATGGTAACTATGTGAGGTTATGGATGTGTTATTTTTATTGCGGCAATCGTTTCACAACGTAAACACCTATGGAATCATCACATTGTACACCTTAAATCTATACAATTCTTATTTGTCGATTGTACCTCAACAGAACTGGAAACATTTTTTTTTCTGAACCAAAGAAAGTATAAAAATAAGAACGAGAATCATAAAAATCTGACGCACAATAAAGAAAAATCAAAATCAAAGTCAGTTCTCTGACAAGATTAATTAAGCCGATATATTTCTAGCAAGACTGATTTAAAAAAAAAAAACACGGAGAGAGGAGGCAGAGACGCCCCGATTTCACAGAGCAGTGATGGACATAAACATAAGAATATCACATCAAAATCTGCAGGCACTTAGTTCTATTACCAACCAAGATGGCTGAAGCCCACCACCTCGCACTGATGAAAAGAAAGGGTTGGGGCACAATGGAGGACTCTGGAAAGAAAAGGGGAGAAGGCAGATTAAGCAGAGAAGATAAAACCCAGAGAATGACCAAGAGCAGTGGTGAGTCCCTGTTTATTCCCTTCACACTTTGTTTCCCACCTTTGACCAGAGGGCTAGCTCAAGAGCCCCATCACACCCATGGACAGCATTATCTTTGAGAAGAGCTCAACTTTTGGCCAGAAAACTTAAAAAAAAAAAAAAGAGCCCCTCAGGATAGTCAGTTGCTGGGTTATGTTGAGCCATAGTTCATTTTCCTCTTGTGAGTAGACCACAGTTTATTTACTCGTTTCAACAATGGTTACATTTGAGTTGGTGTTGCCTAGGAGTTTTACAACAATGACTATTTGTATCTTGGGACACAAGTGTGCCAATTTCTCTGGAGTGATGTTGCTGGGCCTTGATATTAACCAGATTCCAGGGAGTTTCTAGACCATAGAATTCTCTTTACCATTTAGCTCTCATTATAACTTTGCATATGGGGCGGGGTGGGGGGATGGTGCGTGGGTGGCTGACTTCAGCTCAGGTCCTGATCTCATGGTTCATGTGTTCAAGCCCAGCGTCGGGCTCTGCTAACAGCTCGGAGCCTGGAACCTGCTTCATATTCTGTGTCTCCTCTCTCTGCCCCTCCTTTGCTTGTGTTCTGTCTCTGTCTCTGTCTCTCTCAATAATAACTAAACATTAAAAAAAATTTTTAACTTTGCATATGGGACCAACTTTGGGTCTCATATAATCATTGACCAAAAAAAGCACCTACTCTCTTTTCAGGTACTTGTTAAATGATGGTACATCACTTTTGACAAAATAGCAGAGACACTTATCTAACTAAGAGCACAGGAGGCTGTATGCTCTTAGCTTAGTGATGTTCTCAGTGTCCTGATAGCTTTATTTGCTTTCATAAAATGACTATGTATATGTGTGAGTATGTGTGTGTGTAACAGAGAGAGACAGAGAAGGGAAAAAGAGAGAATTATTTAGGAATAAAATCAAGAATCTTCTAGTTTAGTGCAAAGTTATGAAAGAACCCTTCCTATTTAACTTCAGGATATAATGGAAATTAATTCTCTTTTTCATATTTTTTCTATGGTGTCAAATTGAAGCCAGTCATCACTCTCACATGTTTCCTAAAATTTTTTTTTTAGGAAATTCTGTATTATTTTTATGTCGTTTCGACTTTCACTGTTGAAAGGTGAATACGAAATATGAATATTGTTCATATTCTGGGATCTCTTGTGATCATTTTGAAAGTTAGTGATGCCAAATCATAGAAATAAAAAGTACCATTTATACATAATTATAGCTAAGAGATGAAACTAAAAATACACCACTTTCTTCCCAGTGCCTCAGAATAAAAGAACACGGAGTGTAAACTCTTATTTTGGATATGCACACACTACATGCTTCATGTGCTGTCTTTCATGAGCTACGCGGGAGCGTTTTATGTCAGGTACAAATTTATTATCAGCACAGCTCTGGCATCATATATTTATGATTAAATCATGAGATACTATGCACACAAGTTTGAACATTTCTTGACTCTTTGTGTTTCATTATAGATGTGTTAAATTATTGTTGAAAAATCCCCTTGAGAATGTTACACGGAGAGGAAGTTTCAACAAGATGAATTCTGCATTCTAGTGCTGAGGTGTCTCTCCAAAAGTCTGCCATTTCACTTTGAATACTAAAAGACAGATTACCTTTCTGTAACTCAGAAGTCAGCTGAAAGTCTGGCTCATGTTTTATTGAAATAAACAACATACCAACGTTTATCATATGTTATGAAATTCTGGATCTGATGGGTTTTGCCCTGTAGCATTTCTTTCACACTCACTCCTATTCTCTTCAACAGCCTTCCTCAATGTTCCAAATTAGAAATGGCAACAGATCTGGGCACCTGGGTGGCTCAGTTGGTTAGGCGGTAAGGCATCTGACTCTTGATTTCAGCTCAGGTCATGATCTCGCTGTCCGTGAGTTCGAGCCCCGCGTTGGGCTCTGTGTTGACAGCTCAGAGCCTGGAACCTGCTTTGGATTCTGTGTCTCCCTTTCTCTCTGTGCAAACCGCCCCCCCCCCACTCTCTCTTTCTCTTTCTCTCTCAAAAATTAAAATAAAGATTAAAAAATATTTTTAAATAAAGAAATGGAAACAGATAAATGAAAATGGCATTATTTATATAACAGCACTCTTTTAGGCAAATCAGCATTCAGTTACTAATTCATGGAAATTAAGGGGTCCAAGAAAAGAATGGGTGTGCCCAGCCCCCGAACCACAGGAAGAAAAGCCTGGGGTAATATCACACCCCCATCCATACCCCCAACTTCCTGTCCCATTGTTTTCCAAGGTCTAGGGTTTCAACTTAGATATGGAAAAGGTGGAATGGTGGAAAGTGAGGAAACAGAACCATTACTGCAGAACGCAGACTAATCAAAGGGAACGGAATATCTGCTCAGGTTTGTGCCACACACACTTGAACTCTGAGTCAGGTACAGAAAGAGTATAAAATGCTTTTCCATTTTTTTTCTTTTTTGTGGTATTTTTATTTATTTATTTTTCCTTTCTTTTCTTTTTTTTTTTTTTTTTGATTTTTTTTAATGTCTTACTTATTTTTAAGACACAGAGAGAGAGAGCATGAGTGGGGTTGGGGCAGAGAGAGAGGGAGACACAGAATCTGAAGCAGGCTCCAGGCTCTGAGCTGTCAGCACAGAGCCCGACACCGGGCTCGAACTCAAGAACTGTGAGATCATGACCTGAGCCGAAGTCGAACGCTCAACCGACTGAGCCACCCGGGGGGCCCTAACTTTTTTTTTCTTTTTAAGTTTATTTATTTATTTTTGTGAGAGAGACACACACACAGAGAGAGAGAGAGAGAGAGAGAATAGGGGAGGCATAGAGAGGGAGGCAGGGAGAGAGAACCCAACCAGGCTATCAGTACAGAACCCGATGCAGGGCTTGAACTCACAAACCGCCAGATCATGACCTGAGCCAAAATCAAAGACCCTCAACAGACTGAACCACCCAGACACCCCTATGGAATTTTTTAAATTAAATAAATCCCATTGACATATTTTTAACATCTCTGAATCGTCTCTCAGTCATGTTCTATGTGCCCTCTAATTAGCATCAAATCTTTCCAAATTAAAGTAGTGGTGTTGATGGCACTTAGCCTTTTTATGAACTTATTCGCATTTTAAAAAGGTTAGGAGCGGCTGCAGTTGAAATCGCCATCCCCACCGTCGTCATCTTGTACCCGAAGTAGTTTATGTCTCCGTGATAACTCTACATCGAATCTATAATTCTACATCGCTTGTCGCCTTTGGATCTGTGGCGCTCAAGACAAGAGAAGAAGAAATGAAGGTGACAAAGTCTATCTTTTTCTTTCTCTCTTCCTCTGTCCTGAAGGCTCGCAAATAAGGCAGACGGTGCACTGCGTAATGTAGCTGGGTGTCTTAATAGAAGTCATACAGATATTAAAAGGAACAAGACGCTGAGGTTTCTGATTCAGTTACATTTTTCCCTCTCTGATGGGCTGCCGCCTCCTGCGCTGTGCAAGTACTCATGTGGCAGAATTGTAGGACTGATGGAAGTAAAAATCAGCACATCTGAAAAGGCCAGTGTGAAGTCAGTGATGCAGAAACGCTGGAAAGGGGTTGCTCCGCTGGGGCTACCGGACATGGAAATGGCTTCATCAAGCTGTTAGGGAAAAGTCTGGATCGTGGAGGAAGAAAGGGCTTTGGAAAGTCGACTGCGTGAAGAGAGAGGAGGAGAATTTTCAGGACCTGGAACTGGCCTCCACACATAAAACAAAACAAAAACAACAACAGTGTAACTAGTAAAGGTCCCTTGCAGTGACTGTTGCAAAAAAAACAGCACAGTAAATGAAATAAGGCATTCATCATCACCTCAAGCAAATTCACGGTCAATACCGATGCTTTCTTTGTAACCTGATTTCACTCTGAGAACATCCCAAGTGACGTCTTTTGGCTTCTCCTCTGCAATACCTACGTGTCTTATTTATTTCTTTACCTTCTTATATTGATTCCGATCATATACAATGCTAAATAATGTCAGTTATGGTTATAGGATTACTTTTCCTGGGCTTTAATGAAAATATCTATCCTGTTACCTTCACATTTTTATATGAGATTTAGTGGGCACGTTACAGTTTTAGCCTTTGATTACTGCTTCTTTTATTTTGCTTATTTGTGTTCAGAATTTGTAAGTAATCAGAACAGAATTTCGAGATGTTAAAAGTACATTTTTGGCGTCTGTTGAAATAACTCAATAGCGTGTTGTTATTTACATGCTATGCCTCTTTTGAAGCAACATTGCCTGTGTGTCTCAAATACGGTACTAATCTCACACAATAGCCTAGTTTATTTTGAAGGTGTTTTATGAAGTTTCAGCAATTTATTCTTTTCCAGTAAAAAAACTAAATGGTTACTATGGCTAGAAACTACATTCAATCAGGATTTAACTGTATGAGTTTGTCTTAATTCCAACCTAGCTTATTGCATTGATTTGCTAGGGCTGATGTAACCAAGTGCCTCAGATAAACAACAGATATTTATGGTCTCACAGTTCCAGAGACGTGAAGTCCAAAACCAAAGTGTACAGAGGGCCCTATCTCCTTTGAATGCTCTAGAGAAGGGTCTCTTGTAGCCTTCGTCCTAGGCTTGCTAGTTCCTTGGCAGAACCTTCTGGTGGTTCCTTGGCTTGTAGTAGCATAATTCCAGACCTTACCTGGCATTGTCTCTCTGTGCGTGTCTGTGTCCAGATTTGCTTCCTTTGATAGGCCCACCCTAATGACCTCATTTTAATTTGATTACCCCTGTTAGATCCTATCTCTGAATAAGGTCCCATTCTGAAGTTCTGGACTCAAACATATCTTTTTTGAGAGACACAATTCAACTCATGACATTGACTTCCCATTTTAGAAAATATCATTTTGTATTACATGAGATTTTTTTTTAAACTATGAACCACTAATATGAATAATATTTCAATTAACAAGAGATATCTATAGTTTTGTGCACCTTATCTCAGTTGAAGTACCAAGAAACCCAAGTCAATTTTCCTACCCAAACTTTTTGCCCTATGACAGTGGCTCCTTGGTAACATTAAAAAGCATAATTGGATTATGTCTGATCTGATACTCAACTATAAGTCAATGAAAAATATTTGTATTTTGGAACTTCATACGCAAGCTTGTCCTGCTTCTGGTAGTAACTTTTTTGGTATATGTTAAAATTGTTTTCTCACATGTTTTGGTAGTCGTTAAGATGACCGTGTGCTAACAGAGCTTTTACTAGGTGCATACATTTTCTACTTAAATTTTTTTCCTTTTTAGTTTTATAATGAATACAACTCCTGCTTCCAAGCTGGAAATATATCTTACATGTTGCTATCCCAATTTCAAAACTGTAACTTACATGTGCTAATCCATAATGCTAACTCCCTTTGTGGGCTATCATTGGCCCAAAGGAAGAGCTATGCAAATGTTTGTTGAATGAGTGCATGAAATCAATGAATAAATCAGTGGAGGAAGGAAGAAGCCATGCATTTCATCTGATATTCTGGGTGTTGATTCACAGAAGTGGCTTTAATTCCAATGGTGAATCTTATTAACACAATTAAAAAAAAACCCCAAAAACTGGTTTGTGTTTTTCTTTGAAAACATTTCTTTTAATATGGACATTTAATCATTTATTTATTATTTTGCAACCGTTGGGATTGGATGTCTCCTTTGTAAGAGACGGTATTCTATGTGTTAAGGACACAGTTCTAAATAGAAGAAGTGAGTCCCTGGATCATGCAGCCCACGACTTCCTTGTGGGGATAGTCAGACACTAAGGACAGTGGCCTCCATTATCTGGAGTTTTGCTTTCAAGTTACCCACAGTCAACCACAGTCTGGAAGCTCATTCTCTTTCTTCTGACCTATGTCAACAAGTCAATAGGAGCCTAACACTATGTCCCAATGCCTGCATCGTACACCTCACTTCATCTCATCATATGAACACAAGGTTCTGCAACCCCCATGTGCGAAATGTTGCAGTCCGTTACTAAATTCTTTTGAATGACCATACACTCGATTATGTATCTATTTTTCCTCCGAGTGAGCCACTGCCTTTCAGCCTCCTTCCCCTCTAACCCAAAACACACCATCTACGGAGAGACATATGCACACCATCTTGGAAGTAATTCTTATTTTAGTCATTTATTTATTTATTTATTTATTTATTCTCAAGTTAGTTAATATACAGTGTAGTCTTGGCTTCAGGAGTAGAACCCAGTGATGCATCACTCGCATATGACACCTAGTGCTCATCTCAACAGGTGCCCTCCTTAATGCCCATCCCCCATTCGGCCCACCCCCACCCCCTCGCCCCCTTTAGTCTTATTTCGTGATATAGTGCTGATAGTCCAGCACCATGAGGATCCCTTTTTTTGCATTGTGACAGTGTCCTTCTTAGAGAAATACAGGGAAATTACTATCAACTATGTCCCTTATAATTTTGGAGAACAATTAAAATCAGTTCAAAGACAAGATAAAAATAGAGGAAGAGGAGATTTAGAAACCACTGTCTATAATTTCCTGCACTTGACTCTTAAGAAGATAGTCCTTCGTATCTTGTGGCCTCTTGCGATAGAGTACCGTCTCTGACTTTCTAAATAATTTTTTGTGTTAGAACTTTGTAAAACAAATGACAGATAACAGTGCAAGAAATCACATGAAGGCACAGTTCCAGTCATACAACCCCCCACCCCCCACGAAGCATCAACTCCTGCTTACGTTATTTGTGGCTTACTGGCCCCACACCCACTCCCACAGAGATGATACTGTGGTTAGTGTATGAACTAAGAAGAATGAACCCCAGGCACGGGTTGTTTAGGGTGTTGATAATTTAATGTACTGCCATGCTTCTCAGCTTCAAGGCGTACTAACACATCTCTTCAGAGTGCTGCGATCGTGAGATCACCCAGCTTATAAAGATTCGAAGCCTTCAACACATCCCTCAGTTTCTGGCCAGTTAATTCAGTGAATGATATGGGTATGCATGCTTTTTTTTTTTTTTTTGCAGATCCGTTAGATTAGGGTTTGGACTCCCACGGTATATATGACTTTAAATGTAGGGGACTTGATCCAGCTTTCCTCTTGGGAAAGGTACAGAAGCTTCTCCATTGTCTTGGTTATAATTATGTTAATTCCTTCTCCAAAGTGAATCTTTCTCTCCGATGGCTCCGGTGGTTATACCTAGGTAGCAGTGAGTCATTAGATTTGGCTCATTTCCCTTGGTCCCTCTTCCAAGGTGGAAATATGCTGGAGAGAGCATGAGAACCTTGGGTTTTAAATCCAATTAGATTCTGCTCAGTCCTTCCATCTGCAAAAGATTAAAATAATTTCCTCCTTCTAGGGTTATTATAATGATCAAATATGTTTTCACATCTTAGAGTAACCATTATCATTTCTAAGAATTTAGCTAACATTTATTGAGCTTTTACAATATACTAGACTCTATTCAAATCCCTTCACATATACCATCCTATTCAAATCTCCATTAACACTGTGAAATAAATACTGTTATTGTCCTCATTTTCACGTGGAGGAACTTTGGCACACAATTGTTATGGAAGGGGTCAGAAAAAGAACACAGGCAATCTGATATCAGAGCCGATGATCTAGGCTGCCACTGACATGTGGAGGCAGTGGAGGCAAAATTGGCTGGCAGGGAAATCCAGATTGGTTTAGGAAAAGCAGCATGCCTGAATGGGCAGACACAGCCCTGTTAATAAAGGAAGAGGAAGAAGATGTGCTTACAAAGTGTGGCAGTTAAGCTACAACGCGGCAAGAATGCCACCGTGTTCTTGATCAGTCCAACCAGATGGGTATACAACCTACCATGAATCCAATGCTTCTCTAGGAGATTAGAATACAGGTGTCGGGCCATACCTGGGAGAAGAGACTAGGAGTGGAGTCCACAGTTTGGCAGAAAGGAATAAAGATTGCAAGTTTAATATAAACCATGCACAAGGAAAATAGGCAAAGAATCAGGGTAGGAAAAAGAATAGGATTCAAGTACTTCCAGAAGAATGCTAAGGACTGATTATGGTAGGGCTTCGAGGGTGGGACTTGTGCACTGGCTTAAGTAACCTGCTTCAAGTGTGCTGATCATTGCAGAGGCCTCAGCATTTTAGCCTGAGGACCTCCATGATGGTCAAAAGCTTAGGTTCTAGAAGGACGTCTTCCAGGTTCAAGGGAAGAAGATGCTAGTCTCTGGCCTATAGTTAACAGCCATAATGCCTTGTCAATGGTGGAGAGCAAATATCTTTACAACTATGTTCGTGTGCTAGGGCTGCTATAACACAGACTGGCAGGCTTCAACCGCAAAAATGTATTTTCTCACAATACTGGAGGCTGGAGGTCCAGGATCCAGGTGTCGGCAGGGTTGGTTTCTTCTGAGGCCTCTTTTGTAGGCTTACAGATGGCTGTCTTCTCCCTCCATTTCCACATTGTCTTCCTTCTGTGTTGTGTCCTAATCTCCTCCTCTTATAAAGACAACAGCCATCTTGGATGAGAGTCCACCCTAATGATCTCATTGTAAGTTCATTATCTCTTTAAAGGCCCTCCTCCAAATACGGTACATTCTGGCATGCTGGGGATTAGGACCTCAATATATTAACTTAAGGGGACTTGATTCAGCCCATAATAATTTTGTTGGTGAGTGACTAAGAAAGATATCTCTTATACCACTGTTTCACAAACCCCAGAGACTCTGAAAAGATTGGGCTGTGTGAAAGCATTAATCATGCGATCATCTCTTCTCTGGATAAGAATTTATAGTCCTCAATTAGTTATTATCATAACAATACAATTCCCCTATAGCCCTATGAAATAAATACTACTATTATATCAAGATGGTCTGATCAAGATGACTCCCAGGGACGTTTTAAATATCACCCAGAATAGACGACAACGTATGTCTGAGATTATTCATTTTAAACAAAATATTTTAGAATTATTACAGGGGCACCTGGATGGTTCGGTGGGTTAAGTGCCCGATTCTTGGTTTCGACATGATGGCCTGGAGCCTGCTTGGGATTTCTCTCCCTCTCTCTGCCCCTCCCCTGTCCCACTTTCTTTCTCTCTCTCAATATAAACAAATAAACTTAAATAAAATAATTATTGTGGAACCAGCTTTATAAGATGTGAAGATAGGGACACTTGGGTGGCTCAATGAGTTAAGCATCCAACTCTTGATTTCAGTTCAGGTCATCATCTCATGTTTCATGAGATCAAGCCCTTTGGCAGGTTCTGAACTAACAGCACAGAGCCTGCTTGGGATTCTTGCTCTCCCTCTCTCTCTGCCCCTCCTCTTTTCTCTCTCTCTCTCTCTCTCTCTCTCTCGCAAAATAAATAAATAAACATTAAAAAAGATGCTAAGATAGATATAGCCAGGTATGTTTGGTTTCACAAACTTGCACAAGATTTTGCAGCACAAGATTTCATTTTCTATCATTTCATCCTTAGGTATTTCTATTCTTAGGTCAGGGAAATGAAATGGAGATAAGCAAGGGCAAAGAAAATCATCAAAAATGAAAGTTGATTTGTGTTCATGGCCCTGAGGGATTCCTCAGTTCTTGGATAGGTAGCTGCATATGATAACATCACTTTGAAGCCTTCTTGCTAAAACTTAACTATTCTCCATTAAAGAACAAGTAACTTCCACCTTTCAGAAAAGATTTCCTAAAAAGAGAGAATAAACCCCCAGTGGTTTGACCGGGGGTACAAGGGACATAAGGTATCTCAAAATAAGTTTTGAGAAATTAACCACATTTTGGTTTTCATCAATTCCAAGTATAACTTACTAGGCATTCTCTTCAGCTTATGTTTAAACCCATGTGTATCTCAATAGAAATCCAATCCATATGTTTCTGATTCATTTACACTTAGCTCATCAAAATATTGTTTTGCAAGAGCTATTTGAAGTCCAAAAAAGCTTTGAAAGCTTTTTTTCTTAGAAACAGGAAATCGGTTTTTGCCAAGTGTAAACAAACACATTCCCCTGCTCCCCGTGCTCACATTTTAATTGGAAATTTAGAAGACAGAAGGTTAGAACTCTCTAAACCTGTCCAAAAACAAATCTATCCTCTATATGACATGGCTCTGAAGTGTGTCCCTTTTTTTCCTTGATCTTAATTTTTTAATATTCTTTTGTTTATAAATTTCTGTCTAACTGGTCCCCATGTTTACATTAAGATTTTCTGTTTTACTTTAATTTTCATTAAATTATGTTTTTTTATCTCAGTTTTCTTAAAAGAAATAATTTCTTCTAGGAGAACTTGTGCTTAAGCTTTTGCCTGATACAGTTTCAAATCAAATGGCACCCACTTAGATTTTTCTCATAAATCTGTGAATCAAGTGAAAAAACACGGCCCTGCTTTGGGTTCCTGACTTAGATGGCCACGCTGGTGCCACTTAGTCACAGCATTGTTCTTGTTTATGTTCCCCGGAGATTCATCCAATGCATGGTGAAGAGCTCCAACGTATCATCAAATAAGGCATTGGTGTAAAGGGTCCCGCAAAATTTAACTCAAACGGAAGACACCCAGAACCATCCCTGTTGTAAGGATTTCTCCGTTGTGCACAGGTGACAATGTTTCTAACTGGCTTTTAGAAACACCGTCTCTGAGCTTCACCAGTAGTAATTTGGAAAGAGGCCATTACATGTCCATCTTCATGAATACTTAAGATAAGCCTAGAAGTAGATCTACCTGAATGTGCCCCTACCAGGAACTGGTCCGGTGGGAAGGTGACTCAGACCAGGTGCTGGTCAAGTAGGTGAGGAATTCAGAACAACCAGAGCAAGAGCACCAGAGGCCAAGTGCAGAGTCGGCCCCTGAAAAACCTGCAGAACCAAAACCAAAGAGTGAGTGAAGGGCCTGAAGGAACAGGTGAAGACGAAAGTAGGCAATCCTATCAGGGCGGGAGCGGCGAGTGAAGAGGTGGGAACAGAGGCTGAAATGAAGCAATACGATTTAACACTTTTCCACAAACAGTCTAAGATGGCAAAAGAGGATCATTTCCCTGTGAGTGGGTGGAGACCAAGGGACACGTGGATGGGTTCTCCTGGTTTAAAATCTGGCAGGTAGTCTGTGTAGATTGGAGGCTTGCATTAGCCTCCTGAATAAGCCAAGTTGCCCTTCCTCTATCAGCCCCATAAGAACCCCCTGTGCTGGATGTAGCAGCGGATATAAGGAAGGGAAGTGCAGTGCTGGAGTGGAAATCAACAGCCGGGCCAAGGCTCAAATCAAAACCCAGTAACCAGCTATTTGGAGGATGCTTTAGGAATTTAAATGGAAACATACTAATGAAATAGAAACCCTGTGCCATGCAGAAGGTCCAAATTCTACATTTTATTATCCTGACACCTGTAACATTTGATAAAAAATAGCTCATGACTTAGGTTGTACCTATTGCCTACTCAGATTCTTATAGAGACGCATACCTAGAAAGAAGATGTCGAATTGTGAATCGTGATAGCATTATTTGCTAATAAAATGAAATCTGTATTTAATCTTCGTTGCCAAAGTTTCTGGAGAAAATAATGGTTTGTGGAGTAGTGACACATCAAGCCGGCATGGCCCCATGACTGGGTTTAGGGTGTGCCCAGATGCTCAGACCAAACCAGATCTTTACTAACTTGAAGGGTTGGAAGGACCTTAGAAGTCATGAAATTCAACACTGCTCCAATACTTGATTACATGATCCAGACTTTGCTTCAACATTCTCACTGAGACTGGAAACTACTGATGTAGTTTCTCCTGATGTAGGTCACTCTGGTAAAACCAAATTGTTAGAAAGTTCCTCCTTGCTTTGGCTAAATTCTATCTCCATCTAAGTAGCCAGCATTGATCAGGGTCTGCCCTTTATAGGTGCAACCAGAAAAAGTCTCCAAGAAAAAAAAGAACATTAGCTTTATTTTTGCCCCCCCTCCCCCTTTGCTTATGCTCTGCTTTCCAGATACTTGTAGATGCCTGGCAAGCCTCTGTCACCTATTCCCCGTTCCTGCAGTATTTCCTCACGTTTCCCAATTGCTTCTAACTTCTCATCTGGCCACTCTGTTCCAGCTAGACATGCTCCTTTTGCTCATGTGTTCTGACCGGCACTTTGTGGTGTTCCCATGATTTACATAGCTTCCAAGAACTCCTTCCATACCAGAGAGTTTTTGTCTAATCTCATCATTCAAGTTCTTTGTAACAGAATCCCAGGTCTGACCCAATCTACTGATTTCTAAGAAGAAGCAATATGTCAGGTTTTTACCACCGCACTTTGCTTGCCCTATCTGCACCACGCCCCCAATGTTCCACGACTCATGATTCATGGTTAGCCACGTCAGAGAAAGACCCCTCAAAACAACTCGAAAGGTGCTTTTGAGACTCACTCACATTGCTGCTTAGAGTCACGTGTCTCCTGAGAGCAGAAACAAAGTTTGACTTTAAATCCGCTGGGCTGTAGCCTTAAATTGAACTCAGACTAAAGTGAATGGTGATATAATGGTTATACCCTTAAATTACTGTCTGCGCAGACACATTCCTCCTCTGTCTAGTGTGTGTTGGAGAAGCTGTGAATGGGTCAGAACATTGTCTCATTGTCACCTAACCATGTCAAAGTAAACATGTCAGACTCTTACTTTATTATTTATGCATAAATGGTACATTGAAGTTGTAGACAATACATATACAAGCCCTCATAATCTAGCAGATGCTATCTGTGAATGCTCACAAATAGTTTTCCAATTGGTTGTAGTACTTGTTTATTTTCTCCTCTTTTATTCTGGGCTCAGAGAACATTCTCCATGGAGGTCTGGTGAAATGCCAAATTCAGAAGTTGTTATGCAGCATTTTGGGTCACTGTTTAAGGAAGGAAAGTTCTAATACTTTAATTTTATCCCTTAATAAACATAATTTTAAAAATTTCCTCTATTCCTTCTGTATCTCTTCTCTTCATTTTCTCTATCTACGTTTTTTTTTTCTTCTTTTGTCAAGTTATTGACTCTCTCTTGCATGCAAATAGCTAGATTTGTCATGAGAATTTTTCCTTGGAAAGTGTCCTGTTTCTTATAACGATGACCATATCGTCATTTACTCCAAAGACTGTTGGCTCAAGTGGCAGAGTGACCTTAAGAGTAACTTAGGCTTGGTCTCACTGAAAATTCTGTTTTCTGTAAAATTTACAATTTACGATTGAAAGCTTCTATGAAACACACTTCTATTTTAAAATCAAGTATCTTTTCTTAAAAGAATTCTTGAAACAGATTAATGGTGACTTCATAGCACTCATGATTGGGGCCAAAATAAAGACAAATGTCTTACTTGAATAAAATTTGAATTGATCACAAAAAAAAATTATAGAAAAGACCAAGACTGAATCTGGAAAGGATTTATGAAGATTTGGTTTATATTTGAGACGAACTTGATCATCATTGGTGCCTTTCATCTCTCTCTCTTTTTCC
Source organism: Prionailurus bengalensis (assembly GCF_016509475.1). Taxonomy (NCBI): domain Eukaryota; kingdom Metazoa; phylum Chordata; class Mammalia; order Carnivora; family Felidae; genus Prionailurus; species Prionailurus bengalensis. The sequence continues at coordinate 210,275,972 of NC_057345.1, read as the reverse complement.
CTCTCTCTCTGTTTTTGTACTTGGTTTCTTTCACTCCTTCCCAAGAAGCCAACAAAACCATGAGGACACAGAGAAAAATATTAAAATGTATCACAAAATGTAAAAAAGAAACCATGTTTTGCATTCTAGACAAGATTCTATTCAAGTCCTTTGAAAACATGCATTTTCAGTCTGGCTCTTCTCCAAAAAGTGAGAGAGGATTAAAGTAATATATATATACTGAGTATAATATATTGAAGCCAAGAAAACGGTGACACTTGCCTGTAATCAGATATTGGGTTTTGACATCTGACCTTAAATTTCCTGCCTAAAGGAGAAAACCTCTGTGCTCTTTACAGAGCAAACAAGTAAGGGGGTTTCCTTTGTTTAAATTAAAAACCTGTGTTCTGTTAAATGTCTCCTGGGGTTTCAGCTTCTCTGGGGAAATACAGGTTTGGGACTCTTTTTTGTTTGTTTCCAAAACTATATTATTTTATGTTGCATTTTATATGAAGCTTTAGTATGTGACAGCTATAAGATCTCAAGATTATATTTGCCCGATAAAATTTGTCTTGATTTCACTAAACCTTACATTAGAAAGATATCACGCAAACCTGCCAGTGAAAACAGGGGCAAGTAGACAAAAACTGACTTTTTGTTTTTAAGGCTTAGAAAGGAAAGAAAATTGAAGAGGGAGGGGAGGTGTTTAAAGACAGAGGATTGAACATATATATTTGGGTAAATATCCTCCCCAAACCTTCCAAAATCATACTATAGATATATTGAAAACCAAAAGCATGAATCTACAAGTACAAAAGAAAAGGGGGAAACAAGATAATAGAAAAGATTATTTGGGTGCTTGAAAGCAGGTAGATGAGTGGTAAAAGGCCAAGGAAAAGAATCCTAAGGAAGCACTTTGAAGAATTACCCCCAAATCAGGTGACTCTGGAAATGGGGAAGAAGGTGTGGTTAAAAAATAATTGGGTCAAATCCTATTTAAGAGGCAGGACTCCCGATCTCTCCCTCATCCCTTCCCTCACTTTGAGCAGTAACACCCATGTCCTTTTCTTTTTTTTTTTTTTTTTTTCAACGTTTATTTATTTTTGGGACAGAGAGAGACAGAGCATGAACGGGGGAGGGGCAGAGAGAGAGGGAGACACAGAATCGGAAACAGGCTCCAGGCTCTGAGCCATCAGCCCAGAGCCTGACGCGGGGCTCGAACTCACGGACCGCGAGATCGTGACCTGGCTGAAGTCGGACGCTTAACCGACTGCGCCACCCAGGCGCCCCACCCATGTCCTTTTCTTATGGACAGAACATTTCTGGAAAAAGTTCTCAGCTTTTATATGTTTATGTGGTTTGCTTGTGTCCACCTGGACAATCAAAAATACTCTTCCTCAACTCAAGGTTCTTAACCTTAATATCTGCAAAGTCCCTTTTTCCACACCAGGTAACATATTCACAGGTTCCAAGGATTAGGACATAGACATCTTTGAGGGGCTATTATTCTGCCCATCCCACAAACTTAAGAACGGGATTACCTTTAGAAGTATGTTTTTCAGTAAAATTCCAGAAAAGAAATCATCTTTGCCGAAAATAAACAGCCAAGCAAGGGAGCAAATGGACTGGCTCCAGAAATATTTTGAAAGTAGTACAGTCATTACTGGGTGGTTGATTGACTGCAGAGAGTGTAAAAGAGGGACCATTCAAATATAACCCACAGATTTCCCTGTTGGGTCACTGAATGATGAAGCTATTTCTTAAGAATCGGAATCATAGAAAAAGGAAAAAAAGCAGGAAAAAAGATGAAGCTAGTTTAGGGCATGAAATGAGTCAGGAGCCAAGAAGATTTTTAGGTGGAAGGCTTAAGACAAGTCTCAGTTGGATTTGTAGATGTGGGAATTATTAGTCATGATAGATGAAGTCATGATACTAGATGAGATCACCAATGGAAATGTGGAGAGAAAGAATGGATGGATTTGGAGCTGAATTTAGAGCTATATTTATATTTAAATAACAGGCAGAGGAGAGGGGTGTGGGGGAAGACTCTGAAGGGTTGATGAAAAACCAAGAAACCAGAAGCAAAGTGGCCAGCGGGACCCTGAGAACCTCTCATTCTCAGAAGGCTAATGTCTATTGTAGTCTATTGTAGTCTATTGTAATGTCTATTGTAGTACTGGGCATGCTATTTATCTTACAAGGAGGGCATAAGATGTGATCTAGTTAACCACATAAACATAAGTAACTACCACAGATTGTCCCATAGCCAGGAAGCAAGCTTTCATTAATTGGTTCTGGGAGTTCTGAAAATTTGAAACTTCTTTCTTCATCTTAAATAGGAAGTTTCTTTCCTATTCTTCCTCCTGATTTTCTAAATAGTTTTATAAAAAGTCATTTTCTCCTACCCTCTCTTCAGACGTAAAACAGACACAGGGATAGATCTTTGCTAAGGACGTGCAAAAATGTGCAAACCGTGTGAGAAATTGGTCTGTAAGAATTCAAATCTGTAGACTGGGAGAATGAGCGTAACATTTCTATCCACTGGCTTGCGTAATTTTCACTTTTGTCTCTTCCAAATGAGCCCAATTTTAAATTTCACCCAAAAAGTAGATGCCAAATCACATTAGGATGTACCTGTCTACTCTCACTATTTTTTTTAAACCAATTGGATAACTATCCCACGTACTGAGCACTCCCAGGGGCCAACATTTCACTGAACCATTCTGTGGCTTTGCCCAGGGCTGCTGATACCTGTTGTTGGCTAAATCTGAAACAACATGTCTTTACAAGTGACCTCCTTGCATGATCTAATATGAATATAGACATCAATGAGTCATTGTGATCAAAAGTATCGCTTCATATTTTGCCAGATAACCGTGAAATTTGAATTAATATAGTAAAATTGTTAAAGGGCCTCTGTTGAAACATCTCAAACAATTATTTATCTTCCAGGTTATGAATGATACCGTTTCTGAGGACATCCCAAAGCAGAAGCCTAGACTAGTAGTAAGTGGATGTGTGATTTCTTATTCTAGTAATTAAACAATTTTAAGTGGCAGACATAAAATGTGTTAGATTTTTGTCAAAAGACTGCATCCAAAATGGTATTTTACTTTTTTTTCCCCAATGAAAATAGAAAATTCTGCTAGGTGAAACTTTTCTAAAAAGTCGCACTGACTCTTTAGAAAAGTTAACAATTCTGATAATTAGACGTTAGGGATAAAATCGGTAATAGTAAAATGCCTCAGGTATGTTTCTGTTACACACATTCTTGAATCTGTCTTTGCATTGAGAAATCCTGGGCTTTTGACGACTATTTTTCTCAGTCACTATGACCGAGTGCTTGGTATCTTGCTATGCCACCCACATGGCTCAAAGTCATAACCTCTTGTTACCTTTGACCCTGAGGTTCCTGTCCACAATTTAAAAGTTACCCAAAAGAAATACATGTCAGGACATTACAATGTTGAGTCTCCCCTCCAATGGGATTGCCAACCTCAGTGTGGGGAGCTCCATTCATTTCCTTAAAACCAGACGATCATGGCCTGGGGAAGCAGAGATGGAGTTAGATGCCCCTAAAACCATAATGTTGAACATTTTTTCATGGTGGAATTTCTGCTGTTGTCTCTTCTCTCCACTGAGATCCAAGAAAACTGAGGAAACAAGATTGAGAAGGAGCAAGCATTGACAAAAATTATAGCCTCAAAGGAATCCTGGGCCAAGCCTTCAGCTCTGTGATCTGAGGAACTTTGTTTTAGAATGAGCCTGATGTTAATATATGTTTATTTTTCGCTTGGGTTTGTTCTGGGAATAGTCTTTCAACTTCTCCAGGATGTACAGGTCACTCTTAATTTTCAGTCTTGAGAACTGCCTAGCTCAGTGTCTCTCTGGTATACAACGGGTGATCAGTAAATCAGTGTTTGGCTCGGTGGCTGCTGTAAGCTTTAGTAAGACCATTCATGGAGCCTCTGGAACTCAGTTGTGGGGAAATAAATTTGACCCACACATCAATCGGATTGAAGTAGCCTTGCTAAGGAGCTTCGGTTCCTTCACTTTTTGCAAATCCGCTCATATTTAAAGGAAAAATATACACAATCTCAAGAAGAGACTAGAAAGAAGAGGGATTGCTCTTTACTGAGTATCTACTCTGTAGGATCCTTAGGCACTCCTACATGCTATTATCACATTTAATTCCTGTAATCCTATGAGATTACCATTATTATCTCTGTGTTAGCGATATGAAATGGAGACTGAGTCTCGGAGAAATAGTGAACAAACAGGTTTATGCCACAAAAAAAAAAAAAAGAGGGGGGTTTAAAACCAGACGTCTAATGCTAAAGTTGATGTTCATTGTATTAGATGACACAGTCTTCCTAGTAAGAAAGAAAATATGTGATTTTTTTTTCTGCTGTTGCCATAAAGGGTTATTTGATTATAGCTGTCGGTAATTTATCATTCTTAGATTTTGGCACATATAATCTTACAATCCCAGTATACTTTTTGAACTATGACCTCATAGTTCCTAGCAAGAACATGTTTTTCTAAAGATAACAGGCATTGTACTCAACTCCATCAAGCCAATCAATCATAAGATTCCTTTATGAAGCCTTTTACATTGGCGAGATATTTCAAAATACCACTCATAGGTTTATTTAGTAGTTGTTAATCCCAGTAGTATTTAAATGGAAATATATTTTGGCATTAAATATCTTTTAAACCATAGAGTCATGACTTTAAATTTATTTCACACAGGATTTAATTTATATGTATGTTGCATAATGTTTTCAATTTTAAGAGGCTAATATAAAGAAACATGGTTGATGTGCTTGCAGATGTAGCTCACATATTTAAAACTGTGACTTTAGAATATTATACACTTATTACAGTGGTCAAACTTTTTGGATTTTCCTGTATAGCTTCCGCACAGGAAAATATTTCTGATTTTTCCCTCTTAGGTCCTCAGATGAGAATACATTTTCTAGGGAAACCTGGGTGGCTCAGTCACTCAAGCGTCTGACTCCGGCTCAGGTCTTGATCTCTTGGTTCGTTGGTCAAGCCCCCGTCAGGCTCTCTGCTGTCAACACAGAGACCACTTCAGATTCTCTGTCCCTCTCTCTGTCCCTCCCCCACTTGTGTTTACTCTCTCAAAAATAAAATGTTAAAAAATAATTTTACAAAGAATGCATTTTCTAACAATCTTGAATTGTGACGAGTGTTATACGACCAGGTCTAGCCCACTTGTTGCAGGGAGAAGTCATGTATATCACTTTGGGCTAAAGAATTAATGACTTACACATGACCTTTCTCTTATCCCTTAGCTTGGGAATCACCAATATTTGAGGCAGTGGTCTGTTAGCCTGGGTTCTAAAGTAACTGTCGTGATCAGAGCCCCTTAGCTAAATACTGATAGAGTGTAATATAAATGAGAAATAAGGCTTTGCAGATCTAACTCACTGATATTTAAAGACTATTTGTTACAAAGCATAAACGGGTCTGTTAGAGGTGACTGATGTAATCCTCACCATGGCAACATTGCTCTGTACCTTGACACGTGGTGTTTTTCTGTCTTGAAAACTCACACACTTCAAAGGCTTGCTTAGCAAGCCATATTTTAACACTCAGCATATGTTCACACTTCTGGAAAACCATCTCTCGTAATTTATTCAGCAGCAAACCTGGATTAGGTAATTTACCCTTTGGCTCACATGCACACTTTGATTAAACATACCACATTCTATCTGAGTATTTGCTGCTTCCACTATGTTAGCTCTGTAAAGGGTCAACACAGGTCATTTTATATACCACAAGTACCCTATACTGACCACCATTCTTACGAGAGGTAGGGGCTGAATAAATATATGTTTATTGATCAAATAATTGAATTAATGGAGGCATGAAGAAATGAAAGTGGCCTTATCAGTGGTGGCAAGATTTCATTTTTGGAAAGAGAAAAAAATTGATAGGAGGCAAATTACAGTAACTGATGATAAAAAAAATAACATTTTCAGCATACTGATAGTCATTTATACTTACATGATACTTCAATGTCTACAAAGAATTCTCCCTTTCATTTTGTCTATTTTATATTCCCAACAATCTAAGTGTGGTGGTTTGGGCATATGTAATATTTTACTCGTTTTATACAAGAGGAATCTGAAGTTCAATAAAATAAAGTGCCATGTTCAAGACCAAAAGGCCTGCGGAGCTAAGTCTCCACATTTAGTCATCTATTAAAATCCATTCATGCATAGTTCTTCACTGCATTGGAGGTTTTTGTTCAGGTGAAAAAATTCACTAAACTAAACTTAAAAAAATTTTTTTTTAAATCTGTAACCAAGAAAATATATAAAGACAGGAACAGAGCTCAGACCTCATGCTTAAGAGATTCATGCATCAGGCGACCAAGATATAAAAGTACAGGGAAAAAACGTTGTAAGGAGGGAGTGTAAGACGGAGAATGGAGGAAAGAAAAAGTAAGAGAGAATGGAAGCACCACACGATGCCATAGGAGAGCATGTGGCCAGTGAAAAAGAGAGCAAACCGCGTGCTTGTGCCCAGGAGAATGAATTTTTAGATGGATTCGATGGAGTGAGTAGATATCAGATAGTAAAGTCTTTTTATTTTTTTTAATGTTCATGTATTTATTTTGAGAGAGAGAGAGAGAGAGAGAGAGAGAGGTAGCGGCAGAGAGAGAGGGAGAAAAAAAATCCCAAGCAGGCTTCACGTTGTCAGTGCAGAGCCTGACCCGGGGCTCCATCTCACGAACCATGAGATCATGACCCAAGCCAAAATCAAGAGTCGGATGCTTAACTTACTGAGTCACCAAGATGCCCTGAAGTCTTTTTATTTTTAGCAGCTGTATTGAGATAGAGTTCACATACCATATAATTCACTTACTTATGGTGTATAATTCAACAGTTTTTAGTGTATTTGCAGATATGTGTGGCTATTACCGCAGTCAACTTTAGAATATTTTCATAACCCCCAAAAGAAATTTCGTATGTTTTAGCTATCATTCCTCTAAATGTTCACACCCCTCTCCCCATCCTAGACAACCATTGATCTGCTTTGCGTTTTCTGTAGATTTCCCTGTTCTGGATATTTCATATGAATGGATGCATGTAAACTGTGGTCTTTTTGGCTGGCTTCTTCCAATTAGCTCCATGATTTTAAAGTTCATCCATGCTTTGTCGTATATCAGTACTGCGATCCTTTCCATGGCTGAACAATATTCCGCTGTATGGATAAACCACATTTGCACATCCATTCATCAGTTAATGGACATTTGGGTTATTTCAACCTTTTGACTACTATGAATAATGCTGCCACAAACATCAACTTACAAGTTGTGGTGTGAACATATGTTGCGAGTTCTCTTGGGTATATACCTAGGAGTGAAATTGTTGGGTCATCTGATAACTCTATGTTTAACCATTTGAGTTAAATTCTATGGTTAACTCTATGTTTAACGATCAGACTGTTTTCCAAAGCAATAACACCTCTAATGGTAAAGTCCTAATGCAGTGATAAGGTTACGAAGAAGAGATTTGTACCAACCCATTTAAGGTGGGGATTTTATTGCTTTGAAGATTTTGGAGACGATGCGACTGAGTTTGGAACTTGGCTCTGTCACTTGCTGGCCATGTGATCCAAGGAAAGCTGCTAATCCTATTCATAAATACACGCCTCTGCAAAATGGGCATAATAGTAACTACTTTGAATGGTTGCTATGAATACGGAGGTACATGTCGGGAGGATCTGCAGTGACCACAGGCAGATGCTAAGCACTACATTAGTGTAAGCCTTGACTAGGAATCTCTACAAGGAAGAACATGTTATCTAATTGAGCATCAGGCCTCCTATGGACTGAATTGTGTTTTCTCACCCAAAATTCATATGTTGAAGCCCTAACCCCCAAGGCGGTGGTGTTTGGAAACTGGACGGTTAATAACTGGAGGTTATTAGGTTGAGATGAGGTCATGAGGGTGAAGCCTTCAAAATGAAATCAGTGCTCTTATAAGAAGAGACACCAGAGAGCTAGCTTCCTTTCTTTCTCTCTCTCCTCCAGGTAAGGACATGGTGAGAAGGCAGACATCTACAAGCCAGGAAAGAGCCTCACTGGGGAATCAAATCATTCATCCCCTTGATCTTGGATTTCTCAGCCCCCAAAACTAAGAGAAATGAATTCCTTCGTTTAAGTACTCAATCTATGGTATTTTGTTACGGCAGCCCAAGCTAACCAATGTAAGGACTCCACAAAGGTATTTTCATTTTTCTATATTGGAGAAGCCTATATATATTTAAAAGCAGAGTGGCAGAATCCAGTGGGTAGACTAAGTTTGAAGATACTCGAAATAGAGAGGTGATATATCTAGGTGGTCTTTCATGGGCCCCCAACTTCTACTTTGCCAGTCACCACTTGTGCTTTACCAAACTTGATGGGATCCTGATCACTTATATTCTACATTACATCAGAATTGAATTCTAGGGGGGCACAAATCTCAAATGTTTCATAAAGGGCAGGTGACTAGTGGGTAGAAATAGCCTTGTCTTGCTTTGCTTTGCTTTACTCTGCTTTGTTTTAGAAATGGGCCTTTTGCCTGTCTAAAAAAACATCCTCCTTTCAGTTGTAAAATTGAATTCCCATGACCTGCTTATTGCCACAATTATGATTGAGATCGGGGGTGATATCACAGAAGATAGAAGCTGGTGCCATGTATCTTGGACTTCCTAATGAAAAATGGTTAGCTAATGCCCAGCATTGTACTCAATGTTTTGCATGGAGTACACAAAGAAAAAAAGCAGAATGAATACTTTTAAACTTAAGGACATGACAATGTCTACTTAAACCACAAATTTAGGAATAACTTGACACCATTAGAAAGCAACATTTCAACAAGTTTCAGCAGCTCTACGACCAAAAGAGGAATAGAGACTGGAAAAAAAAATTCAAAAGGGAAGAAATAAAAGGAAAAAAAAAAACCCATCTAAATTGAAACATGGAATTGAGTGCGTTTGGAGGTGAGCCGTGAGCTTGGTAGGTCAGTGTGTGGAGAGAAGGGCGAAAGATAATTGGTTGGAACACACAGAGGCGAAAACTTGGGGATTACAGACAAGTCATAGCACATTGTGGTGTGAATGCCAGAGAGCTATTATGCAGGGGAAATGCTCACAAAATTCTTATTCCCTGATGATTTCCAAGTCTCTTCTCTTTCTCTTGTCAAGCAGATGAATATGTGGGCCTCAAAGAAATTGGTGGCAAGCAGTCATTGACAGAATGAGAAGTTCATTCAAAATACTAATTTTCAGGCTGCTCTTTGAAACACATGATGTTTTGCATCTCCCTTCGTGTCCTCATTTAGCTTTCAGTGCATACGTTCTCCCCTTTTTCTCAATTACAGCACAGACAAGGTAGAGATGTCTAATGGATGGACAGAATTCTACCTTTGAGAATTTGTTTATATCTATTTTATTTTACTGGACTTTGAAAAGATAGTCTTTTGATCTAAAAGATAGGAAGGAAGAAAGGAAGGAAGGAAATTAAGTAAGAAGGAAGAACAGAAGGGAAGGAGAGAGGGAAATACAGGTCCATCTACATGATTCTTTCTAAGTTCTCTTTACTGTCTTTGTCGCTTGTCTTGTCATCTGCTTAAATAGCTCAGGCTCGGGGCGCCTGGGTGGCGCAGTCGGTTAAGCGTCCGACTTCAGCCAGGTCACGATCTTGCGGTCCGTGAGTTCGAGCCCCACGTCGGGCTCTGGGCTGATGGCTCAGAGCCTGGAGCCTGTTTCTGATTCTGTGTCTCCCTCTCTCTCTGCCCCTCCCCCGTTCATGCTCTGTCTCTCTCTGTCCCAAAAAGAAATAAATAAACGTTGAAAAAAAAAATTAAAAAAAAATAGCTCAGGCTCCCAGCACATGATCAAGTGGGAAGCTCTGGGTTGGAAAGTTCCAAGGCACAAGAGGTTGCTCTGCGTTCACCATGTAGGCTGCCTGTGGTTACAGCTCAGCTGGCAGTGACACCAATGGCCGTGAAGGCCATGGCTGTTAAATGTAAATATCCACCCCCCCACCCCCCACCCCCACACCCACCCCCCACCCCCGCACAGAGCCGCTGTCTTTCTCAGTCTCTATCTCCCGAATGATTCTGGAAGCACAAAATTTACTAAGTTGACTTTTAGAAGTAAAAGTTGATAGTAGGTCACAGGATGCCTTGCAAAATCGAACAGTGGACATGGAGAGCATCCCCTGACCCTGAGTTGACAGTCATATTACAGGCTGAGATTCTGGGGTCGATGTCCTTGATGGGAAACTGGATGAAGGGAATCCAAGATTCATTAAAGGACTGTGTCTCCCTCTGGGGGGGGGGGGAACCTACAAGAGGGGACTGTGACATGTCATGTGAGGGTAATGTGGCATGGTGAAATAGACAAAAGAACTGGTTTTATCGGGGCTTAGGGGACATGAAAGGTCGAGAAAATCTCTGTTCTATCTTCCACCTCCTATCATCACCTCACTGTAGTTACAGAACAGTAAATACAGGTCAAAATAAGTATCAAAACCATCCTTGAGGGATAATTACAGTAGTATATAAGAATACTGCTGATAATGATAATAACTATCATAATTATTTTGAAGAGTAACATGAAAACTGATTAAGTGTGCAAATATGGACATAAGGATTAGTCAGTCGGCTCTGAAAAGAGGTAACGGGTAGAAGATGGGGTGGGTAGACTTATGGAGATTATATATATATTATACAATTAATAATTAGAATTACACTATATCACTAATATGCTATATATAGTATAATTTTATATATTTAGATGGATAGACAGATGGATAGATCTGTCTATCCATCTAAATCCATCTAAATATATAAAATAACATTTTCTATTTGGAAAAACACTGCCTGTTCCCATTGGCTGCCTTCTTGAATCACTGCCATTTTGCTTACAGTATGTCTCCTTCAACTATGAGTGCCCTCATTCTCATTCACCAGATTTTGTAAATTGACACTGAGGTTCCAAGTGAGGGCAGGTCTACCTAAAAATCCATATATATGAATTTGTGTGCATATGTATATCCATTTATACATTATATATGTGACATCTCCATGGAACAGGCTAATTAGACTTTTACTTTCGTGACGTGTGCTCTAAGCTGAGGGTTCACCCTGTCCTAATCTTTGAATTATGCTAAGGAAATGGATTCACAGGCGAGAGTTGAAAATTCTTCAGTGTGTTTGTTATGCCCAGAATTCGTGATCACCAAAGACCACTGGGAGACGAGTCCGATGCAAAAGCAAAAGAGCCTTTATTCGAGCTAGCTCGAGCCCAATCCCACCTGCACAGAACCAGCGGTGAGATACCAGGGAGAGAGAGCGAGTTTCAAAAGGATAAAGGTTTTATTGGGGCCTAGGGGCAGTTGGTGAGGTAATGGCTGTGGCCTCAGCCGGTTGGCTGGGGAAGGGTCATGGCCTCGGCCGATTGGCTGGGGAAGGGTCTGAGTCCTGTTATGCAGGTCACTGGGCGAGTTTTGATCAGGAAGTTTGAATGGGTGAGCGGGAGGTTACTCAAGGGCAGGAGGCGTGGTCTAGGTGAAGGACACAGAACAAGATGGAGTCGGCGGCGCCGGAGGCCCGCCCTTTGATGTTCACATTGCATACAGTCTTTCCCCTCGCTTGCATCCTGATGAATCAACACTTCAATTACTGTTAAAGGGAAGGAGATTCAAGTGAGGATCCTGAATCCTGACAGACATCAACTTGCAAGCACTTGGAAAGTGCAAAGGAGTCAAGGCATCACTTAATAATGGATGGAAGGTGAGGCATCCAGGGCAGAGGGGATTGTGGTAAACTTAATTCAATTGCAAGTCTTAGCCATCTGAGACTCCAGGGTGGGAAGAACCTCCCGGAGATCAATCAGTCCATCCCTCTGCCTCTGGGCAGAACCACACCTAGGTAATTCCAGACTGATGAGATAGATGCTACTTCCTTTAGGATGACTATGCGATTGTGCTGACCAAAAAGTACTTCCATTAAAATTCCTAATGACTCATGCACTTCAGAGTCACAATGTTGTCATGAATAGCTTAATTAGCACCTTTTAAACCACATCATATTTTACTACATTTCTCATTGTCAGTTATTTATAACAAATGAGAAAAACCCAAGTCATAAACACTTGCCTTGTTTCAAGTATTAAGAGGAAAAAGCCAGACACATTATGCTGGCTTCAGAAATGATGGGAGTGGGATTTGTTTCAAACAGAGATGAACCATATAAAAACACTGAAATGTTGAACCTCACCAGACTTTTAAAAACAAAAGAGTTAATTAGTTATATTTTTATCAGTAAGCATTAGAAGACCATAATAAATGGATTTATTTTAAAACAGATGCACATGAAAAATACTTTCACTTAAGTAAGGAAAAGTGAAGGTTCCAGTATTATTATATATGTTAAAAATGTTTAAAATGGGAAAATAGGATAGTCCAGTTTCTATATCATCTATCTATCTATCTATCTATCTATCATCTATCTACATTTATAGTATTAAAAAAAGTTTTAAGCTAACTACTGTTTATTTTTCTTTTTCTGCACCCCCACGGATATTTTGCCATATTTATTAGTTAATTTATTTAAATGGCACACTATTTTTTATGAGCAGTTGTAGGTTTACAGAGTTCTCAGATACCCACTTACTTTTCCTGATGCTGACACTGGTGGTGGTTTGGATCTGGATCATTCTAATAGGTGTATAGTGGTATCTCATGGTTGATTGATTGATTGATTGATTGATGAGAGAGAGAGAGAGAGAAAATGAGTGGGGGAGGGGCAGAGAGGAAGAAGACACAGAATCCAAAGCAGGAGCAGGCTCCAGGCTCTGAGTTGTCAGCATAGAGCCTGACATGGGGCTTGAACCCGTGAACCACAAGATCTTGACCTGAGCCAGAGTCAGATGCTTAACCCACTGAGCCACCCAGGCACGCCACTCATGGTTGTTTTAATTTGCGATTTCTTCATAATCAGATGTCAAACACTTTTTCATATGCTTTTTAGTTATCAGTATACCTTCTTGGGTGAGGTGTCTGTTAGATCCTTTGCCATTTTTGGATGGGTTGTTTGTTTTCTTGTTGATAAGTGTGATATATAGATAGACCTTTCCTGTTATAGTGATTAGATATGTGTTGGGAGGGAGGCATTCTCTAGTCCTATGGCTAGGCTGGCCTCTTAGTGGGCCAGCCTGTGTCCCCGGGTTTGGTCTTCATTAGTGCTTCTCATTGCCTCTTCTCCACCCTTCTTTGGTGGATAGGATAGGCTGGAGGGGGCTGGAGTTGGAGATATCCCTCCCCACGCCCCCAGGCCAGTTGGGTTCTGATAAAACCTCAGTAGATTATGCTTTGGTAAAATAGTTCCTCTTGAGGACAAGCTTTATTAAGAACAGAATGTTCTGGGCATATCTCAAAATGTCTACCCTCCCCCCTATCCTGCTGGAAGATAAGGGGAATTTTTTTTTTTTCTCAGATCTTCACTATGAAAACCTGGAAGGGCTTCTGCAGCTGACACTCAAAAAACTGTGGGGCTCCTACAAGACTGAGCCTCCATAGGATTTTTAATTCAGCCTTGTCTGCTTCAAACCTTCAGAAATTTGTCAACCATAATTTAGATTTTCCTACCCTAGTACTGGTTCCCACAAAGGTTTCTGCTCCTTGGGTTCTGTTCAGGTAGGTTTCCACCTAGTTCTCCAATTTTAGCATATTTGCTTATCGTGTGACCTGAATTCTTTGACAAAACTAAGAAACGTTGTTGATTTATAGGCTGCTCGGGATTTTTTCTTGTTTGACGATGGAGGTGACAACCTCCATGTTCCTTACATGGTGGACTAGATCCCAGAGGTCCCCAAAATGTTTATTTTCAATGCTCACATTTAGAAACTCAGCTTGGTCTTCCATTGGTCTGATCAACAGTCTGACACTCATACTTGCTCTTTTCACATCCTCAGAAAGCCTTTTGAATCATGTTATTTTCAGGGTGCCTGGGTGGCTCAGCTGGTTAAGCATCCAGCTCTTGGTTTCAGCTCAGGTCATAATCTCACAGTTTTCCAAGATCGAGCCCCACATCAGGCTCCCTGCTGAGAGCCTGGAGCCTGCTTGAGATTCTCTGTCCCTCTCTCTCCCCTGCTCATACTCTCCTTTTCTCTCCCTCAAAATAAATAAACTTAAAAAAAAATCATGTTATTTTCTGGTCAACAATAATTATTTTTTAAGTTACTGTAAAGTGACAATTCCGTAAAAATCTTATCATCATTGACATGCATTTTTGTTAATCAGCATCATTAAGATGTCTTAATGTCAAAGCCTCAGGGTATCTCAAGATGATGCATATTTTCTCTGAGTTTAAATTTCCCAAATTTTTATTAAATATATCTGCACTATAAATCCATCAGGGACATACAAGCTGTCAAATCACACATGAAACTAAGTCTGAAGCTATGAACTAACCCGAATTAGTGAATTTATAAGTCTACAGTAAAATCATAACCATGATGTAGTGAAAAATGAGAATATAGAACTGTATTCATTTCCTACTGAGTAGTCATTTTCTTCATTTCTCTAATTGATCACTTAAGACTGTTGTGGCTGCTGGTTGAATTTTATTTTAAATCTTTTATATTTTAAAATACATACTCTTTATTTGGATCAGTGGAAACTGTGAGCCGTATCGATGATGACATAATTACACACCTAGTTTTCCTTCTTTTAAGTGATTTTTTTTTTTTTACTTTTGGCCATCAAATAAATATATTAACATATACACATTTTTTAAATTTCTTTTTGTAATTATAGCCTCTGTGTCAGCACTTCTTCAAAAAGTCTGTTTTTCTCGGCTGGAATTTCACACCTCTACGCTCACTTCACCAGGGAGGATAATAAATATGATGTAGGCCTCAAGGTTATGCCCCCTTCTGGTCTGTCTTTCCATTTGTGATGAAAAAGAGATGATGATGAGTTTACCTAAAAGGTACTAAGTAAACATCAAACAAACAAAAATTACTAATTAGTTGATTTAATGAACGTGGCAAAAATAGCAGCTCTTTCTCTGTTCCTTGCCCCCTACTTATGCCATAAATAATCCACTTTTAAACATTTGATGAGGAGAAGGACACCTGTTATCTGAGTGACTGCTTTAGAAAGCAGTTTTTAGAATGCTTCCAAAACGCCACGTACACGTTCAATCACGGCCATTTTTTAATGTCGCTGCATGTCCGGCTTGCGTGCAAGACACTATAGAGGTACTCCAAGTAGATTTCCAAGTTATAACTTGATAACACCGTCTCCAAACTTCTATCTTCCATTAATGGCCGTATGAAATACATTAACCCAAAGCTGAATATATGGAACAGCTAACATTGCAGAAATGTAGACACGATAAGGTAAGAGGAGAGAACCCGTCTTCCTGTACGGAAGTCATTGAGAGTCAACAGGAAAACTGTCAGCTGAAAACAAATCATGTGCTCCAATGAATGTGGATATACATTTTTTCACTTAAAAAATTTTTAAGTGTCTTTATTTTGAGAGGGATAGAGCGCATGCGTGTACACATGCACGCGTAGGAAGAAGGAGAGACAGAAACCCAAGCCGGCTCCATGCTGTCAGCACAGAGCCAGATGCAGAGCTCGAACTCACAAGCTGTGAGATCATGACGTGAGCTGAGGTCAAGAGTCGGATGCTCAACTGACGGAGTCACCCAGGCACCCCTGGATGTTCATTTTTATAATTTAATAAAGAGTAGCGAACATCTCCGATTTCAGCATTGGTTAAAAGAGAAGCTACCTTTGCGTGCGGGCATGTATGTGTAACATCAACACCTATGAGACAGATAACCTGTAAACAAACTTAGGGATGTCCAAGATTTATAGTTTTTGCCACAAAGTTTTGCCGTAGAGGGCAGTGAGTGGCATCACTGAGCTATTGATTGCTGAATATAATCCCTTTGGTCTGTGGCAGTCCAAAGGGTTCACTCCAAATAAAAAACTTCATTCGTGGAGCAAACACAAAGCCTTTATATTAAGAGAGACCGAACCAGAAGACATTCAGCACGGCTAACCTTGAGCCATTTGGTTCAGCATTGAATATTGCAGGGCAAATCTCCCCTGGAGCGATGCTTCAGACTTTCTTAGAAAAGCGAAGCAAACGAACAAAAAAAAAACCCATTCTGGCCACTTTGTTGATAGGTCTTTTGTCAGCCTGACCCAGGCACATGCGACACACGCAATAGTCCATAAAGGTGAGCCTCTCTCTCTCCCCTGTTACCGTGTCAGTTACCTGGTTTCCCTAGCCCTGCTGTGCTAGTGTCTGAACTGCTCCTGTGTTAATCTCATTTTTGAGTCTTCGATCATAGAAATCACGGCGAATCAGGATAGAAATCATGCTTCCTCAGTGCTCCCTAGACGCCAGTTTCCTAAGCACCTTGTAGATACTGACTCTTTCAAACTCCGTGGCAATCCGATGAGACAGGTGTAGTTATCATCACTTTTTTTTACAGGCATACAAAATGAGCAACCTTATGAGGTAGGTTCTGTTATTATTTCCACCGTACAGGTGTGAGTACGGCCAGTGCCTCCGTTTTACAGGTGAGCACACTGCGGCACGGAGTGGTTAAGTAAACTGCACAAATGTCACACAGGCTGGTACATGACAAAAGCAGGCTTTGAACCCAGGCGTTCTATTTCTTGCGTCGCTGTTCTCAACTACCTCACCGTCAAGCCTCAACCATGCCTTGGATGTGGTTGGTTCCTGATTGTTGTGGCTCTGACTTTCAGCTTCTCTGATGGGCTTGATTTGGCTCTTAGTGTCCTTTTCCTATGTGAGGTCCATTAAAAACCACCCTCTTAAAAAATGCCAGTCTGCTGCCTCTTCATCGACACAAACAATTGTCTGTGTGTGTAAATACGGGTGCCCGTGTACACGCATGCGTGTGGCTATGCACCAGATTAGGGTTGGGGGCGATATGGGATCTTGGAAGGCTACCTTTCACAAATGCCAAGAACTCTCATAAACAGCAGATGAAGAGTGCCGAAGAATATCCAATCCCTCCCAGCCCAGAGTTCAACTCAACAAGCCCTTGACATGCTCTCGGTGATTTTTTTCCTCTCAAAGAGAGTGTAGCCGTGGATTTCCCCGGATCCTGACACAGACCATCTGATGTGTCTGCAATGGAGGTTAAACATGAACCCTGGGAGAAAGTTCTGGCCCAGCGAGAAAGTTATTTAAGGCTCTCTGAGAAGTGAAATAAAAATATGTCAATAGAGACTATTATCCAACTTTGTCTTGTTTGATGTGGTTTTAATTTTCAGTTTGACTTGCAATTCATCACCCGGTCAAGAGACCTGCACATTCAAATCTTGGTGAGTACAACAGCAAAAAGAAAAAAAGAAAAAAGAAAACGGAAAAATCCGTGCCTACAAGTTGTAGCATATTCAGTCTCTTACATGTATCTCCTTCCTCGTGCTGAGGTGAAACACAAAGTGAAAGAAGCCAGGCGATGACGTTTTAGGTAATCTAAAAAAGTGGAAATGTGATGGTTTGCTGGCATTTTTATAAAATACTTTAAAGATGATTCAAAGCAGAGATACCCACATGCAGAGAAATATGGCTCAGCATTTGAGTAAGATAACTGCTATACAGAGTGCTTAGTATCTTCTAGGCACTACTCTACGTGCTTTACATTTCTTAACTAGTTTAATCTTTGTAACAAGCCTCCTAGGGAGATTTCCTTAGCTCCGTGTTAAGAAGACACAATGTGTTCCAGGTAGAAGGGAGGATAGTCCGGTTTGACATCCTTCAGCAGCTCTGAGACCAGGCTCTTAACTACTATAGCTCCCATTGCCTTCTCTGTAACCTTCAACCATTAATGCTGGGGGAAGAGATCTCTGTGCTCTGTCTCCACAAAAGGGAAGGGATATGCAAGTTTGAGGGAAGAGCCTTCAGCAGATCTTCACTCACCTTGCCCAGGGCGGGAGGAATGATGTGCTCACTGTGAGTCAGGCAGCAGGAACTCGGCATCTCTCCAGGCTTATTCCTTTTCAGAACTAGCCTCTCCGCAGGGCATTTCCCTTCTCTGCCCTTCTTGTGATCAGGTCAGCTGGGCTATTTGAGGGAGGCCTCGGGCTGCCCAGCGCTCCTGCCGGTGATAGATGTGGGGTAAAAAAGAGCAGGTTCATCTAAAGCTGCATTCTGGAATCAGCTTGATTAGTGATGTTGTGCTTTTCTTGGGCTTAAAGCCTAGGTCTGTTTCTCAATTCTAATCTGGGAGCTAAGAGAAAGGGTCCTAAAACTTAATGCTCTTCTGCCATAGTCCTCTTGTCCTTGAGTGTGTTCATTCTTCTGGAGAAGGCATTCTTGGCATTGGAGTAACAAAAACAAATATTATTCTGTGGGTTTCGGGGGGGGGGGGTGTAAAGACGCCTGTTGGGTCTGTGTTCTCCAGGTCCAAATAGGAGTGCTGAATGTTTCAGCTTAGTTCAACGGAGTTCTCCATTGGACTGTCAGCCCTAATGGTCGTTAGGTGGTCATTCTCCCAGTGAGTGCTTGTGTTTGATTTCCTCAGAGACCTCATGGGTGGGTCAAGATGGAGAGGGCCCTATCTTTTTCTTAGAAACAGAGCAAAAGATGAGCATAGCCACTATAAGAAGAAGCAAAAAAGAGAAGACAGTCCAGTGCGAATGCACTTCTGTCTCCCTTGCTGCCTCCAAATGGTCTCAGTGGGAATCCGCTCTTTCCATAGAAACCCAGGCATGAAATCTCAGGTGGATGCATGCTTTTTATGCTCACTTGTAGGTAACAAAGGTCCTATGGCCTCTTTAATTCAGCAAACACATTTCAATTTAGTAATTACAACTGTTCAATATAATGTGTGAATATTTACTGTCATGTTCATTTAGGGAAAGATTTTCTTTTCACTCAGCAGAGGCTGGTAGCTTGTAGCCCCCTGACTTTTCAGAAAGCTAGCCCCTGTCCCTATTGCTGGCCTCCCCACCACTCCCTTTTGGACGTTCTCCAGGGTTAATGCAGACAGAAAGGCCAAAGAGAAAGACAAGAGATGAGGAAGAATCTTACCTACGTGGCAGTGTGGATCTGACTTCACGTTCTGTGGTCTTGGCAGGCATTTAACCCCATCTCCTATCACGGGTGCCTTCCCGAGTTTCTCAGCTTTCCTTCTGGAATATCCAGTTGTAGTTTTCATGATCTGGGCAATGCATCCTTCTCTGGTCATCGGAACTCCCATCAGCCTCTGATTTCTGATGTTCCTTTTATCCCAGATGTCCTGTCAGTCCTATCATCCATACAGGTGGCCTTCTTAAGGAGTGTCAGGTGGCTGTGTCTAAAAGTTCCACTTCTATATTATGAGCAAGACTCAAGCCTTATTGCAGAATTGTAGATAACTTCAACACAACCTGTTATCTCTTCTGTCCCACTGTTTCCAGCTGAAAGCTACAAATCCTTGCCTTTAGAGTCCTTAGCATTTGTCAGGCTCATGATCACTGCATACCTTCTAATGCCTGGAATCCATCTCAAGCTCTCTGCCTGGCTCTGTTGAAGTTTATGTCTTGCATTGAAGGGCAAAGTGTTTGGATGGAGAATAAACTTGCAGTACTCCACTGATTCCCAAGAATTGCTTCATAAAGGAAAAAAGAAACCACAACAAATCTCTTCTGACCAACATAACCTTGGTCATATTGTGTACATGATATGGGTGATATTCCATATATTTTATATTTTCACTGTTTTTCGGCCATCCATTTTGAAATACGGTAAAATGGTGGTTTGCGAGCATAATTCGTTCTGGAAATATGATTGCAACCCAAAGCACTTGTGTATCAAAGCAAATTTCAAGAACCATTGGCTCAGTTGTGTTCATGCGACAGTCGGCACCTTGTTCTACTTGTATTGCAAGACAGGGCTTCTTTGTCAAGTTAAAGTTTATTAGAAATGTTTGCTCATCTTCCAGAACACTTGCGGAACAGGTTACTTGCAATCCAAGGTTTCATGGGTACTTTTAAGACTTCCTGTCTTCTTGCTCCCTTGCTCCTTCTGTTGCCTTGATGAAAAAAATTCCAGTTAACATCCAGTTTCATGAGATTTCCCTGAGGACAGAAAAGAGAAGCAAAAGAAAGGAGGAATAGTTTTCCTTTAGAAACCACCACAGGCAATGTGAACAAATAGAATTTCCCTTTTCTCACCACAGTGGAGGACAGAGAAGAAGGGAAGAAAGACGATGGAAGCTTCCTTATCATCACTTCCGGCCGAAATGCTTTCCTAGGTAGGAACATGCAGAGAGAAAAGGGTGCCAAGCAGCTCGACAGAGTGATGATTTTCTACTCAATAGCCATTTTTCTCCTTTCTTACTAATGAGCTTGATTTTGCTGGGGACAGCAATAAGCCCAGTTTAGGGGGGAAAAAATGAAAACTCTGTATTTCTTAAACTTATTTGCGGATAGGGTGGGCAACGAACCCTGACACTTGTTGACTGGCGTTCCCGGAATAACTGCCTGAGAAAGGAGAGACTCAGCCCTTGGCACTTCACTCTTCCTTCCTTCTGGCCTGAAATGCTAATTTATCCCTAAGGTTGGAGCCACCATCTTGCAACAATGATTTCATAGCCAAAAGAATCATGGAGACCTCTCAGTCGATGTTCCAGACTTGTTGCCACAAGAGAAGACTGCAAAACCCTCATTTGTTTAAGTGAGTGTGTTTAGGTCTCTATTACAGCCAAATTTAATTCTGAAATCAAACACTAGCTGATAATTTGGAGCAGGTTTCATAACCTCTCTAGTTTCCTTATTTCCTGAGTTCCCTGATTTGCAAAATGGAAATCTTGCCAGTAGCATCTCAGAAATATTTTAAAGATTAGAAAGCATCACACACAGAGAGCAGTTAGCAGAGTTCCTGATGTACTACGGTGAATAAGCGGTAAATAAATATAAGTGCCCATTACTTATCTTCATATTAATGTGGATATTCCTTAATCCAATGTAGACTCTAAATGAGGCCGTGGCTGAGGGAAATAAGGTATCTTAAGATATCACTGCAACTGGCTTAGAGTGTTCCTAATCAACTTCGAATTTTCAAATTTAGAAGAAAGGAAGGTGTATTCAGCTACTAGACTTTGAAGTCAGCCAAATCCATGTTAATTAATTCTATATAACAAGAGTGGGTTATTCTGATGAAAGATGAACTCATATCGTAAGTTTAAGAAGGGGTTTACAGTGCAGAGCCTGCTTGGGATTCTCTCTCTCTCTCTCTCTCTCTCTCTCTCTCTCTTTCAATAAGTAAACTTAAAAAAAAAAGAAATTATAGGGGTTATCTGAATTCATTGTAATTCAAGGGGATTTTATAATTTCCATATTTACTTTTGTGATTGCCAGATGTGCCGTTCCAAACTTTTACTTATAACTAAAATTTTCATCTTCTAACAGATGTACATGCAACAGATGGTCACTGCCCTGGTTGTGGCCACATCGATTAAAATATATGCCTGTGTGTGCATGTGTGTCCATGAATATATGCCTATGAAATCTTATTTTGAAATGAGATCATTTTTCTATTAAAACATAACACAGGCAACTTACGGGAGAAGGACTTAAAAGTAAGGGAAGACAGTGACTTTTTATTAACTATTTATGGTCACCAATCACAGCTTAAGCAAATGTTAGTTCTCTCCTCAGATCTGATCACTCATTTTACGTTTTCTAAAAGAAATTTCCTTAAATCTTTTTCTGGCTTCATACTCCTCCCGAATTTCTACCATGGAGACGTCAGGTCTAAGATTTTACACCTTATATCATCTTGGAGTCAAAAGCTTTTTAAGGCTGGCCTCTGCATAGCTCCCTCTTCTTAAATACTGCCTTTAGCAGGGACCTGTCATCTCACTAGGCAACTGTTGTCAACAGCGGGAAAAGTTTATAGTGGAAAAGGTTACGCATCACTGCCAAGAACTCATGCAAGTCCCCATAATACCTCCTCCTTCATCTTCAAAGTTCGTATGTAGATATTTGATTCTTCCATAAGACACAAAAAAGATTATGACTCAATTATTAAATTTTATTCAGTGTAGTTCTTTTTTTATTTTTTTTAAAAAAAATTTAACGTTTTATTTATTTTTGAGACAGGGAGAGACAGAGCATGAGCAGGGGAGGGTCAGAGAGAGGGAGACACAGAATCTGAAACAGGCTCCAGGCTCTGAGCTGTCAGCACAGAGCCCGACGGGGGGCTCGAACTCACGGACCGTGAGATCATGACCTGAGCCGAAGTCCACCGCTTAACCAACTGAGCCACCCAGGCACCCCATTCAGTGTAGTTCTTAAGTTCTGTTACAATGAAATTTGAATTTTTTATTGGTGCCTAAGTTACTATATAAAGAAACATGGCACCTGGCTTTAGAGAAATCTGACTAGGCTTATGTAGTGGGTCTGGGACAGGACCCACTACAGTCACACAATGTTCTGCATTGGGTTTGGATTGTGCCTTCGTGTCCCCATATTGAAATTCTTAATCTTTTTTTTTTTTTAATTTTTTTTTTCAACATTTATTTATTTTTGGGACAGAGAGAGACAGAGCATGAACGGGGGAGGGGCAGAGAGAGAGGGAGACACAGAATCGGAAACAGGCTCCAGGCTCTGAGCCATCAGCCCAGAGCCCGACGCGGGGCTCGAACTCACGGGCCGCGAGATCGTGACCTGGCTGAAGTCGGACGCTTAACCGACTGCGCCACCCAGGCGCCCCTCTTAATCATTTTTTTTAAACAAGGGGCTCAGCATTTATTTTGCACCAGACCTGCAAATTATGTAGCTGGTCCTGGGCTCAGTGTTTGACTAATTCTATTTAGTTGGAGCTCTAATTCCTCAGATAAGTTGATTTTCCAGAAGCTAAGTCTTCCGGCAGCGTTGTTTCCCAATGGACTTTCCTCTTGATTTCAGGAATCCAATATTGCATTAACAAAGTCCCCAGGGTTTGGGATTTATACCAATGCTTTATAATTGACTTTGTCTTTTACAGTAAAAATAAAGTTGGAGTGCCTTCATATTCCTTAAAACTACCATGTATGTGGAAACGCTGTATTTTAAAGATGGTCTCCCGACATCTATATAAGCCATATTTCTCTCCTTTCTTCTACTCATGTAAGGGTCATGATCACTTGTAACTCAAATCTTAACATACAGCAATATAATCAGTGTGTTAAAAAAGATAATAATGAAATTATTTTCAACTGATTTAATAGAATGTCTTTGATGCAAACGCTGAACAGCTTGTTTAAACTGAGATTGAATTTGGATCTTGTAAGTTTCTGGATTCTTAAAGTACCATAAGTGGGACACACTATTTGAATGGTAAGAACAGCTGAAATGCTAAAAATGATATGCTTTTTAATGCACAGAGAGCTCAGATATGACTGTTAAGTACAGAGATCAATTGCAAGTTTCTGTTCTCTCTCCACTGGCTCCTGAGTGAGATAGATGTGTTTCTCAGAAAATAAACACCGCACGTCAATATCACTTGTACCGTGTGTGTCTACAATGGCTTTGAGGCTCCAATATCCTAGAGAAGACTCAGGTTGATGCAATTTAGTTATTATGTGCTACACTTTTTTTTTTTTTTTTTTTTTGGTTTCAGTTAGTAGTGATCAATGTGCAAGAGCAGTTAAGGTAATGTCAGTTATTTAAAATGACTACATTCATTCACAGAGCTCTTCCAGTGAAAGCCATTCTGAGCTAACAAGCACAAGAAGTAAACTATAGGTGATGCTTTGTTTGTAGTATATCATACTTTTGTTTTCTTCCAACGAGGCATTTATTTGCTTTTGATTTGTCTTTTATGTTAACAAATGTTTAACATGTCCTTCTAAGCTCTATTTTCTGTTCTCGATCAATTGCGTGTTCATTCCTCACAGTTGACAATTTTTCATTTTTGTTCTTTTCCCATTTTTCCCCTTTTCTTCTGCTTCCAGGGCGCTTCACCCTTTTTAGCTCATTCATCTCCTGACAACCTTCCAGACTCCAAAACTTAATAATTTCTGCTCTCCCAGAAGAGAGGTAAAAGGCAGATGTTTTTCATCCTTAAGACCATAATTCCCTTTGTTTCATATTTAGGAGCTCACATTTGCTACCACTCACAGTAAAACGTTCCAAACAACACCCCTGCATTAAGCACCAGTTTTATTATCTTATTCTCTGTGATCTCTAATTGACCTTTCTAATTTGCTTGTTCTCTAAAAAGTGTTCCTTTTGTGAGTCATACATCCTTCTGAGACTTCCTCATTTACAAACACTGCATGCAATTTCAGAAGGTCCACAGGCCCTTGAGGCCAGATCATGAACCGAATATTATGAACACCTGCTCTAATTTATCAATTTCTATTTTGTGGGCGTTGCGCTGTGTGTAGATTTCCTAGTATTATTCACTTTTTCTTACCCACCTTCACTTTCCACTCTGCCAACTTCTTTACCACATCCTTTTCTTCTTTCTTTCTCTTTTTCTTTCTTTCTTTCTTTCTTTCTTTCTAATTATTGGAATACTTTTATCATATTGACTTTTTAAAAATTCTTTAAATTTATTTTTGAGATATATATAGAGAGACAGAGCGTGAGGCAGGGAGGGACAGAGAGAGGGATACACAATCTGAAGCAGGCTCCAGGCTTTGAGCTGTTAGCACAGAGCCCGATGCGGGGCTGGAACTCACGAACCATGAGATTATGACCTGAGCCAAAGTCGGACACGTAACCAACGGAACCACCCAGGCACTCCTCCTACTGACTTCTTATAAATGAAACAAGGTAGATATATGCCCTCATTCAACCAATATGAGTTGAGTAACTGTATATGCTAGACATCATGAGGTGTGTAAAACTCAACTGGAAAGAATTTTCCTCTAATAATTATATTAAGGTTAATTGAGGTTATTGATATTGCTAATGACTAATATGAACAGAATATATTTTATTTTCTAAGGACTCTGCTAAATATGTTATTACCATTCTTTATCCTTTCATCCTTTTTTTTATTCCTCTGCTTCTTCAACAAGTAAGAGAAAACAAATCAAAAGAGGCTAAGTAAGTCTTACTCAAGGTCACAAATAGAAAACTAATGGAACCTAGTTTCAAACACGGATTTCTCTTACTTCAGAGGCACTTCCAATGTCTTCACACATCTTAGATAGTGTGTACCTCTCACTTAGCATAGTAGTAGAAGTATTTTTGGATTCATAGATTTATCCATCCATCCATCCATCCATCCATCCACCCATTCACATAGGCATACTTCATATAAGGCAGAAGAGAGAAAATTTAGAGGTTGCATATAAAATTCTGTGGGAATCAGGGGAAGCCAGGAATTACTTGAACTTTTCTTCATGGAAGACGTGGCCCTTGAAACCTGCCATGAATGATACCTGAGGCTAAGTAGGGAATGGTATGGACAATCTGTGAGGGCAGAAGAACTTACAGAAATGTTTGCATAGGGAATGATAGGCAGTTCAAAGTAGCCTGAGTAGAAAGTATGAAAAGTAGAATTAGCAGAGAAAATACACATTGGAAAGTCTTGTAGGCCATACACCAGAGAACTCTCAATTACAGCCCTCGGGATCTGAACTTATTTTTAGCAGTAGTGGATGATGGAGCATTTTCAACAGAAAAGGGACATAATCAGAAGGGTGTTTTTATTTCATTTTTTTAAAGTTTATTTATTTTGAGAGAGAGAAAGCGTGAGTGGAAGAGGGGCAGAGAATCTATCGGTGCAGAGCCCTATGTGGGCCTTGAACCCATGAACTGTGAGATCATGACCTGAGCCGAGGTCAGACGCTTGACCGACTGAGCCACCCAGGCGTCCCCCAAGCATTACGCTTTTGGAAGATTTGGCTGACCAGGAACAGGAAGATTTGCAATATATAGAGACTGTGGATATGTGTTCATTGTTTTGGTCATATTTACGAAATTAAGACACAAATGGGAGCACCTGGGTGGCTCAGTCAGTTAAGAGTCTAACTTCTGCTCAGGTCCTGATCTCACGGTTCATGGGTTCGAGCCCCATGTCGGGCTTTATGCTGACAGTTCAGAGCCTGGAGCCTGCTTCAGATTTTGTGTCTCCCTCTCTCTCTGTTCCTCTCTCTCTCTCTCAAAAATAAATAAACATTTAAAAAAGTTAGGGGTGCCTGGGTGGCTCAGTTGGTTAAATGTCTGATCTTGGTTTCGGCTCAGGTCATGATCTCACCATTCATGAGTTCGAGCCCCACGTCAGGCTCTGTGCTGACAGCTCAGAGCCTGGAGCCTGCTTCAGATTCTGTGTCTCCCTCTTTCTCTGCCCCTCCCCCGCTCATGCTCTGTCTCTCTCTCTCTCTCTGTCAAAAAATAAATAAACAGTTTAAAAAAGTTTACAAGAAGGCACAAATGAGGCACTTCTTTATGGAGAGAGGCCCCGTGAAAGGGAGAATTATATAACTAACTGCTCAGACTACTCAGTGAGTTCTATTCTTTTGTCCAAGGGTAGTTTACACAGTCACCTCTGTTCGCATTTTTTTCTTTCTCTTTTGTTTTGCATTCTCTCTTGTAGGGATTGCATGCTAAGGACATTTTTTTTTTTAACTGGGCCCTCTTCAACTGCTGTATTTCTTTTTTAATTTTTTTTTTAACGTTTATTTATTTTTCAGACAGAGAGAGACAGAGCATGAACAGGGGAGGGTCAGAGAGAGGGAGACACAGAATCTGAGACAGGCTCCAGGCTCTGAGCTGTCAGCACAGAGCCCGACGCGGGGCTCGAACTCACGGACCGCGAGATCATGACCTGAGCCGAAGTCGGCCGCTTAACCGACTGAGCCACCCAGGCACCCCAACTGCTGTATTTTTGATGTTGTCTCTCTTCCACTCATGTCACCAAGCCACTGCTTTCCTCCCACTCGCATGGCCCTAAATTTAACATTGTTTTTAAGTTCTCTTGAAAAGCATTCTATGCTTCTTCATTGATTAGCATCATTGCTGTCTACTGAGGGTCGCCTGAGATCAGCCCACCTTGCCACAGTTTTCACCATTATGTTCCATTTTTCCTCTAAACGTTTCAGAGTTTTCTGGGAACTGATGCATCACACGGGTGCTGTGACCTCTACGTGGGCCTTCACACTTACAGGCTAGGATTTGAGACAGACTGTGTGGGTGGGTGCAGGAATTTAGGCCTCATGATGATGTGTTGGGATAAAGACAGGGCCTGCCCTCGCCAGAACCGGAAAGTTGATTGGTCCAAAAGCAGGATGCTCTGAATCTGTCAGCAACCAGGCAGTTCTGGAACAGAGAAGGGACAAGACTTTTAGGATCTTTGGTAAGTATGGGTGCATGAGTGGTGACAAAGAAGAAATATAATTGTTTGAAAAAGATAACAGCAACCATAAGCTAGCACAAATTCATGCTGAGTGGTTCCCCAGGAAAGCTGTAATTTGCATAGGGCTTTTTGTTTGCTGAGGGGTCAGATCTATTTAAAGTTAAGTGCTGGGATCATCAGCCTTATTCTTTTTGCTGTATTTTCCCATCTCTTCTTTTGTTGCCCTTTGGACACCCTGCTCACCTTTTGGATGAAATACCACACATGCATTATTTCAAGATCTTGTCACACACGCTGGAGTTTCATAGGGACCATATCTCCTTAGCAGATCCAGAAGAAAAAGCAGGGACTTCTCTAATCTAGATTTTCTTTAGCCAGTGGTAGCCTAGTTACCTCCGTGATTTCTAGAAGGTTGTGCTGTTATTTTCCTGAAGAGATGTGATTTTCATGAAAAGCATTATTACATTATTGTCATTTAGTATCCTTCTAAGTTGTTTTATTCCTTTTTTTTCCCCTATATAGTGTAACACTTGGGCAATTGCTTAGAAATCTCTCTCTTTCATGCAAAGGAAATGCCTTGAAGGGTTATAAAGAGTTGCCATGCAATTGCACTATTTCACAGAATTCTATAAGATGTTTCATGTCTTAACTTGTTCACTCTGCTCCGGAATCTTATTTCCCATGTCAGGCAGGGGGGAAAAAGGCAGAAATACCGGGAAGAATTTGAGGTCCATATAGTAGGAAATAGGTGTTAAATGAAAACCCTAATCCTTTCTTAGACCGAAATGATAAGAAATGTTTAGAAACTGGATGATTTAGGGGCGCCTGGGTGGCTCAGTCGGTTGAGCGTCCAACTTCAGCTCAGGTCATGATCTCACGGTCCATGAGTTCGAGCCCCGAGTAGGGCTCTGTGCTGACAGCTCAGAGCCTGGAGCCTGCTTCGGATTCTGTGTCTCCCTCTCTCTCTGCCCCTCCCCTGTTCATGCTCTGTCTCTCTCTGTCTCAAAAGTAAACAAAAACATTAAAAAAAAAACAAAGAAACTGGATGATTTCCCTCTTTTTCTTGCAAAGGAGTTAACGAATTTATTACATGCATCAAATAAGCAAAAGTTACTTGCACTTTGGTACAATAGCTTTTCAGTAAAACATCTACAACCTCTGCCTCCAAATGTCTTCTCCTTTTGCCTGCCTTTCCTCGAGACAACAGTCTTACTAATGCAGCAGACTGAGAATGACATTAATGAAAATACTTGGAGCCCAACTGGATAAGATAGTGGGGTCTGCCTATTTGAAAGGGTAATGTGGAGAAAAACATTCTGCCATTTTTTTTTTTTTTTGGTCTGAACAAAAGCCAAGTTCCTATTGGTCACAGGCAGTCTGACCAGGCTTAAAAGTTGTAAAATGGGAAGTTGAGAATGGTGGTTTATATAGTGTCCATATGTCTAAATTTTTCTGAGTCCATAGTTAAAATATTAATGTTTATGTGTTCTAATAACAAAGATCATTTAGCCTATAAATATTTCTTTTACTAATATGCAAAAGATTTCACTGAAAACGTCAGCTCTTCTTTGAAACATTTAGAGAGGGAGAGAAATTTACTGTTACTAACAATCCCTAATTATTGTTGACAATGATACTAATGACACTCAAACTTCATAGAAAACATTGGTGCGCGTGGGTGGCTCAGGTCATGATCTTTCGGCTCCTGAGATCGAGTCCTGCACTGGGCTCTGTGCTGACAGCTAAGAGCCTGGAGCCTGTTTTGGATTCTGTGTCTCCCTCTCTCTGCCCCTAACCCACTCGCATTCTGTCTCTGTCTCTCTCAAAAATAAATAAACATTAAAAAAAATTAAAAAAAAACTTTATAGAAAACACAAGTGTCATGACCTTGTAACTATTGCTGAATAATGATATATAGATTATATATTTTAAACTTGAATAATTTGAGCTCAATTACTGCCAAACTCTCTTAATTCAAGATACCATTTAAAAGAGCTCTTTGATTTTGTTGTCAAATATCAGCTACTCGATATAGATTGAGAAGGTTATTTATTTTAATTTTTAAAAATGTTTATTTAGTTTTGAGAGAGCACAAATGGGAGAGGGGCAGAGATAGGGGGACAGAAGATTCGAAGCAGGCTCTGTGTTGTCAGCAGCAAGCCCCAGGGTGCAGCTTAAGCTCATGAACTATGAGATCATGACTTGAGCTGAAGTTGGACGCTCAACCTACCGGGCCAACTAGGCAACCCTTTATTTATTTATTTATTTTCTAAGTAGGCTTTACACAGAGCACGGAGCCCAACACAGGGCTCCACAGGGCAAAGCCCAAAGCAGGCTTTGCACAGTCAGCACAGAGCTGGACGTGGGGTTCTATCTCACAAAACCATGAAATCATGACCTGAGCCAAAATCAAGAGTCAGACGCCCAACAGACTGAGCCACCCTGGCGCCCCCTTACTATCATTATTCTTAGAGCCATTACTATTATATTAGTTATTATAATCTAATGATTTTTTTTCATGAATGCCAAATAATTAAACTTCTTAATGATCGCGATTGTTGCTGTATACTTCACAAACTAATGGCTGCAACATCCCTACCAATCTCTCCCATCCCACCCTCTCCTAAGGGCATCATTTTCTCGACTAATTGAGATGATTTCTCTGAACAACTTCCTTTGAGTTATAGGTTAGATAAAAATCAGTCCAATAAAATTTTCCTAAGCCCTTCTTTTATTTTGGATACACATTTCTTAAGGGCTGTTTGCTGTTTTCTGTCATTTTAGACAATATGAGTATATACAACCGCTTGGGTTTGGGATTGTCCCCCTTACTAAGTATATTTGACGGAGACTTCCAAAGATAATTTAACTTTTTATTTGCTTGGGGTGTTTGTTATTTTTCCACACAAGTCACCTCGAAAGAGTTCCACTCTTTTATGAAGTAAGCTCTCATGCAGTCAAGGTAGAATTTGTACATCTCTCCATCTTTCCCCTCTGACTCCCCCCCCCCCCACCATCCATACACCTTGGGCTACACAACGGGGTCAGAAGGCCACCCGTAAGTGAGTTTAATTTCTTCCAGTCCACCTAGCCACCTAGGCAGTTGAAGTATTTCCTCAAGGAAGTTTTCATTCAGTTGATGGCCTGAAGGGTTAAGAAAACAGAAACGCATAGTATTACTGAGTTGTTGTTATGAATGTTTCCAAGGAAACCATACCAGGAATGTTTAAGTGTCTTGTTTCTCCCCAACCCACAGGAGTGTAGCTTGTTTGAGGTTTTGATGTCCTCTTAATTCCTGCCGTAGCTGCTCTGTGGTAGGGTTTCCAGTGGCGCAGGAATCCATGGCTGGAAGAGATGACGGCTCACCGGCCCACCACGTCCTCACTGATCCATCTTCCTCCTGAGGAGGTTAAGGGCAGTTCGGAATCAAAGAGAGGTTGATTTTACGTTTCATTTTTAAAAATTCCTTTAATTTTTTAAATGCTCAATATAGATTAGTTTTCTCCAACATGCACATTGGCAGACCATCTGAATATTTCATCAAAAATAAATAATAAATGAATTTGGGCTGCAGAGATCATTAGGAGAGAGAATGTACATGATAGATCATATCATGCTGTTTTACGAGGTGTTTTAAGGGGCACGGGAGGGGGGAGGGACCTACAGTTCTGTGATTTCCTCTGCTTTAAGTGGCTATAAATAATGTTTAAAGTTATTTCATTTTTCTTGAAATTTTATGCATCCAAATAAAAATGAAATAAGGAAGAATCTGAAAATAATATCCAAAAGTTGTAACTTGATTGAACATGACTTAAAATATTTCATAATTAGATTCCACCAGGCAGTACATCCTTTCAACATGTTTCCCCAAATGACGTGAAGCCAAAGGCAACTCAAATAATTTTCAAAGTGAATAGGGACAGAAAAATCTCTTCTCTCTCTCTCTCTCTCACTTTGTCTCTCTCCATTTCACAGAAAACATGCATATGTATTTGTGTACAATAGTTTTTTTTTTTTATATACTCAAACACCTAAAATTATCCAAACATACCCAGATAGGTGAATACTTGTATTTTTAATGAGAAACCACAATTAACCAAGTGATATCACACACACTTTATTTAAAATTTTATTTATTGATTTAAGGAATCTCTACACCCATCTTGGGGCTCAAACTCATGACCCTGAGATCGAGAGTTGCATGCTCTTCTGACTGAGCCAACCTGGCACCCCTATCATTCACACTTCTACTATTATTAAATATGTGCAAAGATAAGTAAAGCAAATTAAAAATAATACTTCAACCTCTATACTGAATAAGAAGTATGGCAATATTTAAT
The DNA here is from genome assembly GCF_016509475.1 of Prionailurus bengalensis. Lineage (NCBI taxonomy): Eukaryota > Metazoa > Chordata > Mammalia > Carnivora > Felidae > Prionailurus > Prionailurus bengalensis. The sequence goes on along the minus strand of NC_057345.1, from coordinate 210,244,292 downwards.
TCCAAATGTATAACTATAATTATATATTTTATCCTATTTTATTTTCATATGAGTTGTTTTGTATTGCATATATATATATATGTATTATATAATATGTAAGACACATTTTAAATATACAAATGTGCAATTACTTTTTCTCCCACTAAATATCTGTGTAGTAGGTTTGGTTTATAATTTGCCATATTCTTCTTTATTCAAGGCCTGGTAAAAATTGCTGAAAGAACACAATTTTTTTTAATTTCACCAACTGTTTGTTGTGGATTTATCTGAGGCACTGTGGCTAAAATATCCAGTTATTATTATCTCTTAGTAGACACTGGCAGCTTCCAATCCTAAGAGGTAGTGAGCATTATGGGATTCCCACTTATTTATATCTACTCCGTTCCTAAAAAGTATTGGATAAAAAGTTCTATTTTTGTGATTTTTAATTAGAAAAGTAATGTGCTCCCAACCCACCTGGAATCTCTGACAAATTCCGCTAAACACTATTAAACACAAATATGAACGCTCCACAGATGATAGCGGCTTAAATGACCAATTCTGCTATTGTTTAACCCAATGAACTCAGCAGGTAGTTTCCATGAACAGTACTTACCGATGATGGGCGAAACATGACACTAATTCTATTTCCTCGGCACTGCAAATGGAACCACATGTAAATGAGTAAGAAACAATAGGCAAAACTGTTAGAAAGAGGAGAGTCTGTGTTGTATGAATGGCGGACTGGGTGCCTGATTCCCCACACAAGATTTACACAAGCACAGAATAGTTTATTAAGGACAGTACACTTTCAAGATGGAGTGTCAGGCCCAGAGGCAGCACTTGCCCTGAGGCCACAGGGGTCCTTTCTTTGTGAGCAGGGTCTTGGGTCATGGACAGGTTGGTCTCTAATGGAGGTCGCTTCCCATCTTTTGGGGGATTCCTCCCACAGGCTGGGACGGGGAGTTTTTGACCTTACAAGGTTTGTACAAGAACCAACTAAACCACTGTGCTGCCTTCCTCCAAGGGGGTGGGGGTTAAAACCACAATGCAACTGCATTATAATGAGCCTAAGGGTTACCCTAGGCCAGAAGTAGAAGAGAGGGCTTTGTTCTGCACCTGTGGCTCTTGGTCTGTTAACCCCTGGGTCTTGGAGGCCACAAAGTCAGAATGTTGTACCCCGAAGCTTCTACCCTATAACCTATTTATCACCAACTTGGCCTCCAGCTCATGTCTAACTACTCTGTCAATGCCTACTGTATCTAAACCTGTATATTGAATGCCAAACAAAGTAAAATAAACAATGCTAAGGAAATAAGCAAGACGTTTTTTGAAGTATCTTTTGTCTTTTTCTAAAACAAATTTTATGCCGGTTGAAATGAGGCAAACTGACCCCAAGGACCACCACATCAGTCCTTTCTCCACCTTTTTGAAATTGCTGGAATGAGGTGCAATGGAAGACAACGTCCCTTGGATCAGTTTCCCGTGAAAGCAGACTCCAAGACGAGGACTTGGGCCCAGGTGGTTCCTTTGGAGCTGATCCCAGGAAGCAGGGAAAATGAAACAAGGAAGGAAGCCCACGTTAAGAATGTGCAATCACAGTCACCGCCGTGGGCAAAATGGTTTACTTCTCCAGAGAAGCTTGCAGAAATGATCTGACCAAAAGAAAAAACCAAAGAAAGAAAAGAAAAACGGGTGAAAGATTTTCTCCACCGCCTGTCAGGTTTTCTTGGTTGAGGACGGGCTAAGCTAGGGCTCTTTGCCTCTCTGCTTTTCCAGGCTGCAGGCCCGCAGTGGGGCCCAGGGGCTCTTACGGCTTCCAAGAAGCTCCCGGGCATTAAACCAAAAAGATAAGACTGTGAAATGCTGTGAACACAAGCATCTGAATCACTGGCCACTGTCTGGGCAGCCACAGCTGAGATTCAATGGAACTCAGGGTACAGAGGGAGAGTGTCTGAGGCGCCGCCTACAACCACATTCTGTCAGGGTTTGCACTCCGATTTCACTGTTCTCCGAACAGTCATGCCCTCTCATTCAAGGCGTGAGTTTCACTTCAGAGGACTTCACGTTTGCAAGCACGAGCATTCGACAGCACTAAGATCTAAGTTTTTGGAAGGTGGTAGCTTTCAATCAGTGGTGAAGAAAAGGGTCTCCCTTGAGTTTATGGAAAAGCTCAGACAGCTCAGTCTCAAAATTCCCTAAAATGGTTTCATTTCTCTAATATTTCCTTCAACTCCAATGAATTCAGAAACAATTGTTATATATGTGATATAAAGAGAAACGTGTTTTTCAGTGAAGTTAACAATATTTTTATAGCTTTATATTTTTAGTGGCTTTTTGAAATTTAGGAAGCATTTAACAAAATTTCCAAGCTGGTTATAACTAGGCATCCCGATTAAAAAATGAACCTTTTACTGGGAAAAAGATTGTTCTCTTACTGGGCCCTTGCTATTAGGCTATATTTTAAAACCCTTTCTTTTCTTTAGTTAGGTGCACATGTCTTATAGATCCTTAGCCTGTGACTTTTTCTTATCAGCCCAAAGTTAAACTTTTCTCAAAGATAGGAGGTGTTATAAAAATATATTGGTTTTAAAGCATTTTTAAATGTTTATATATGTAATTTTTGAGAGAGAGAGAGAGAGAGAAAGAGAGAGAGAGAGAGAGAGAGAGAGAGAGAGAATACCAAGTAGGCTCCACACTGTTAGCACAGAGCCTGACTTGGGGCTCAAATGCGTGAACCATGAGATCATGACCTGAGCGGAAATCAAGAGTTGGACACTTAACCAACTGACACACCCAGGTTCCCATAAAACATTTTTATTTATATAATTTTTAGTTTCAAGCAGACTTAGTGTCATCCTCCCTTTTTTGTTATAAATCACCAAACCATATACAATTACAATCTCAAAAACTAAATCACTAAACATACTATGATTTTTTGTATATATATATATGTAATGTGGCCTATCTATCTATCTATTTGTCATGACCCTGAGGTCTCCAAACATTAAATATTTAAATCTTTTAATATTCATTTACTTTAAAGACAGAGAGAGAGAGAGCAGGGGAGGGGCAGAGAGAGAGAGGGAGACACAGAATCTGAAGCAGGCTCTAGGCTCTGAGCTATCAGCACAGAGCCTGACATAGGACTTGAACCCATGAACCGTTAGATCAGGACCTGAACTGAAGTTGGACCCTTAACTGACTGAGCCTCCCAGAGGTCCCTAAACATTATTTTTAATTAAATACATTTTAATACATTAGTAACACTGTAAGCATTTTCATTTTTAAGATGACAAATCTCTTATTGGTGAAACAGATATTTCCTTACAACCTAAGACATGACTATGAATAGTTTCAGTAATTTATATTTCAGCATCTAAGAGCCTAAATTTATGATACAGTTGTTCTAATGATTATACCTGCTAACCCTTCATAATTAGGTTCAACCTGGAGAGGTTTACTGTCACTTATGTTCATGATAGTACATAAAATCAAATATGGAAAGTAAAATAATTTCACTAAAGCAGAATTTTACTGTGAAGGAAATTTTGGTGCATTTCATTTAACACTGGCTGCTATTTCTGGAATCTCCAGCTCAGGACTCAGACTGGAGTGGTAATGTTTTGAGGGCATGTTCCATTGTAATGGGGCAGTCTGATGTGTTCTGATTACCTTCAAATGTTGGGGGACACATGAAAACATGTGAAGCCTTGCCACACAGATGGTTTTATATTTATATGAAGAATAATGGGATCTGGCGCCTGAGTGGCTCAGTCGGTTAAGTGCCCAACTTCGGCTCAGGTCGTGATCCCACAGCTCATGAGTTCAAGTCCTGCGTTGGGCTCTGTGCTGACAGCTCGGAGCCTGCAGCCTGCTTCAGATTCTGTGTGCCCTTCTACCTCTCTGTCCCTCCCTCACTTGTGCTCTCTCTCAAAAATAAAGCAATAGACTTAAAAAAATAATTTAAAAAAAAGAATGGGATTTATTTTTTCTCATTTTCCCAATTGTCAAGTATTTTATTTTTATAACAATAGCTCCAATTTTCCCAAAGTGCTTCTGTTGGGCAGATTAAAGCCAACATCAACTGAGGAGTGAAGGTTTGGTCTTAAGTTTGGTTTCACAGGAACCTGCAAAGACTTCTCGCCATGTTTCTCCCTCACCAAAGGTTCTTAATGAAGCTTTGGTGTGTGAAATGGGCAACTAAGGCTTTCATATTAATTGTGGAAGTCTTGCCTTCACAGAGGCACCAAATTCTCATCTGGTCAGGATGGGTTCTTCATAGACATCTTAAGGCATGATGCCCAGGGAGCTTTAAGAAATACTGTAATTAACATCCTAGCATAAAGCCTATGGGTTTATCTACCCTGGCTAGATAAGTCTGTGAAGGTTCGAGAAGAACTGATTATGTCATGGAGGTGAGTATATGTAGGAAAAGTAATTTTAGAGTTGAATTCATATAGAATAACATTTCCTGGTGTCACAGGTTAAGGAAAGTACTTTTCCATCCATTAAAGTAAATCTTAACATGTCATTATGTATGCGATGGTCACAGTCATGCTTTGACCTATGCTAATAATCATATCCATTTCTTTGTGTGTCATGTAAAAGACTATTTTATTTACAAAACAGCACAGCATTTGTTTTATTGCTGAAGCTTTAGCCGATTTGTCCAAATAGCAAACTTTTGACATCTTTGAGACCCTTAAGAAATTTCATACCACCTTATATCATTGTTTCCTGGTGTTTAACTTCATATAAAAGCAGTTCAGCCTTCTTAAGAGTGGTAACATTTTAATATCTAAAAGAAGAAGGCTGGGCCCTTCTGGACATGGGTCCAATACCTTGGTGGTGGTCCAAAATATGAAAACATACCGAAAGCATGTCAATTTCACCATGTATATAAATTTGGGGAGTGGTGATGATGTACATTTTGAGTCTGTTGCAGGCAGTGCCATTAAAAGTAGCCATTTTGTCAAGCAATCTAACTTCTTAATACCAGAAATTGTGGTGCTGACAAACAGAAGCCTGGTGAACGTGTCTTACAAAGAAAACTGTCGTAGTAGATATCCCACGTATTCTTCGAAACATTGTCAAGCTGGGGTCTTTCCACAGACACAAACGCTTTACTCTCTGTGTTTTGTTCTCATAGCTAGCTGCTTCCTTCTCAACCAAAAAGAAATCTCAAGTTACCTGAAACTTAGTTCCTATCTCTGTTTCTCTGTGCTTTCCACACGGGCAAATGTTATTTTCAACTACCCATACTATGACCATAATGCCAGCCATGCCCGGGTAGAAGTCTTGCTGCCTCGGGCTGTTGGAAGACTCTTTAAACAAAACAGATGAATTGAATGGTAAGTCACAGGAAAGAATGTGCCTTACAGCTATAGAATGGTCTTTGAGTTGGTAAGACAGGAGATGTCACTAACCACTACTGAATTTATGTTTTGTAGCTTAAGGGAGTAGCAGTTGGAAAATAATGGAGACTTAAAGAGTGGGCATGAGGCCAGTTACTAGAATTCAGTAAGTAGCTTCTACGTGAAGCTGTATGCAGTTCGTAGCTTATACATAGCTCACACAACATAACACATCATCTTCTGTGTTAATATTTATTTATTCATCCTTTCAGCAAATATTTACTGAATATCTGCTGTGTGTCAGGCACCGTTCAAAGTGCTGAGGATACAAAAATGAATATACTCAGCAAAGTTCCGCTTCTCAAGGAGCATACCTTCTGGTGAATTCAGGCACACAGTAGGTGGGTAAGTGAATAAACAACCAGATATTTGTAGTCTGTGATAAGTGCCATGACAAAAATAATAGGGCTATTCTAAGAGTTAGCGACATGAGAGGTGTTAGAGAATGCTTCTCTTAAAAGGTGGCATTTTGTGGTAAGACTAAACGCCAAGAAGGTGCCAGGCAGATAAAGATCCAAGAGAAAAGCTTTCTGGAAGAGCCAGCAACAAATGCAAAGAGAAGAGGCAAGCAAATCTTTACCACATTTCATAAAGAAGAGTTAGGGCAGGGGGCTGGGATGTGGTGAGCAGGGGGGAGGGGGTGGGAGATGAGGTAGGCTATATGCCATCCAGCCTGGCCTTGCAGGGTGTAGTCAGGGGTTCGGATATTATTCTAGGTGCAGTGGAAAGCCTTTGACGATTTGTAAGCTGAGGGTAGGGAAGCCGAGTGCCAAGACTGGGCTGAGATTTCAAAAATATTGCCCTGGCTTTTGTGTGAAGAGTGACTTGGGAGGGGAGTAATAACTGGAAGCAGGGAGAAGAGAAGAGTTCAGGAATACTAGCAGCAAAGATAGAGAGACACAGACGTTTGGCAGGGTGTTGTGACTTGCTGAAGCATGGGTTTGGAGGGAGAGGGAGAAAGGACCTCATATGTCCTCCTCCTTGGCTCATCCTGGGCAGTAACATTCACTGCAGAGAAGAACGTGCTTCCTCAGTGATCAGGGAAAAGTTTAAAAGCCATCTGCGCATAGCAAAGCCCAAATCCCAGAGACTACCTGAAATGCGTTCCTTTAAAACACTCTCTCTACACCTAAGTCCTTATTTAGTGATGTTTTGATTTCTTATTCAGGGAGAAGGAAAAAGAATGCTCTGAAGAGGGGGGGGGGGGAAGCCCAAAGAATGTGTTGAGGTAGCAGTAGGTTCCAAGTTGTTTAAATAAAGCAACACGTACACTATGCTTGTGTTAGTTTCCCAGAGCCGCCATAATAAATTACCACGAACTTGGTGGCTTAAAACAACAGAAATGTATGCTTTCACACTTCTGGAGGCCAGAAGTCTGGAATCCCCGTGATTCCCTTAGAACTCGTTTGCAGAACAGATCCTGCTTTTATACTTTGGCTGTGCTCCAGGGAGAGCATAATGGGAAGATCACCTCCTTGATCTTACAGAAAACGTCTAAGCATCTCTCTCCTCTCTCATGGGGAATTGTGTCTCCAAATAAACCCATGGGACAACCCAGTTGCAAAAAGAGTGCCTCTTGGATCTTAATGTGAAATATATCTAGCCTTCTTCTTGGAAGAAGGTAGGTAGGGGCCATGATGGGAGAAAGAACAGAATTCCCTGGAATGGGCAGTGCTCTGTCAGCTTGGCTAAAATGAAGTACCTCGTTTTCCATCAAACTGTAATTTCGGTGTTGCTTTGAACGTATTTTGTAGAGGTGATTAAACTCCATAATCAGCTAACTTAAGGGAAGAAAATTCTCGTAAATAATCTTCGTGGGCCTGAGTCAAGCAGTTAAAAGGGCTTGAGAGTCGAGCCGAGCTGTCCCCGAAGAGGAAGAACATTCTGCCTGTGGACAGGGGCTTCTGCTCATGCCTGTGAGTTCCAGACCACTCTTCCTGACCACCAGCCCCACAGACTTCTGACTTTCTAGCCACCCCTGTAACTGGGTACGCCATGCCTCGTAATAAATCTCTTACTGTATATAAAACCTCCTGGCTCTGTTTCTCTGATTCAACCCTGATTTGTACCTTACCTATCTGGAATTCACAGCACAATCCAATAATTTAAACTGGCTTTTGAGAATATTAAGCTTCCACTGGCATTACTCAGAATCAGTCTGGATTCTCCTTCTCCCCCAGTCTGTGCCTCTAGCAGAAAAAGTCATATATATATATATATATATTTTTTCCATTCTGCAGTGTGTTCTTTGATTCTGGAAGCAGTAATGGTCTCCATCCATCCAGACCCAGGCATCCACTGTCCAGCTGCTGTCTATTTACCCCATACTCTGGTGAACACTGCTATTAGGCACCCTGGCCCAGTTCTGAACCATTTTGAAGGCTCTATCCGTGCCAAACAGGAACTGAGGGCTTGCTGAACACCGAGGCCTCTTTCTATCAGCCATGCTGCCCTGCCAAGGTTACTTTGATACAGCAATGCCCCAAATATGTGTGGAGAGCCGCTCTCAAGATAATTTCCCCTGAGACCCCAAACCATAGGAAGAAGAAAAACCCTACAGGCCCTGCAATCCCTCCATCCCTACATCTCCACCTGTCCCCAACTTGTCTGGATTTTTCTAAAGCCACTACCTTCTTTGCATCTGGCCTTAATAAGCAGTTAAGATGTAAGGATGGGGGGTGGCGGGTAGAACGTCCTGCTTCTTTCATCGTTTCCCTTTTTCCTGCCAATCCCCAAGGACTGGAAAGAATGGGGTCCCTGCTGTCGTGCTTCCTGTCTGGAACTCCTTTAAGGTCTCTGGTCTAGTTAGCTAAGTTCAATATCATCTCTCATCCAAACTGACCTGGGAGTCTATTTTCCTGCCAAGAGTCTTACCCACCCTCTCAGACTCTCGAGTGATAATCCACAAGGGTCACTCTGGGAAGCAGAAGGATCTAGGTGTTCAGTAATTTAACAGGAGAATTAAAAATGCATCCATGTAGTATTAGAACAACATTATCCCCATTGCTTCCTGAGGTCCACATAGATTTTGACGTATGAAATCTTTCATTGTCAATGTATTAGCCCTCCATCCAGGTAGAGGAAAGGTTAGCCTCCCCAGCAGCCACATCAGAACATGAGCCCCCCACACAAGCAGCGATATTTAAGGGAATAAAGATAAGGAAAATCTTCAGAGATAACCTATTTTTTCATGTGACAAGGAAGCGATAAATAGTTTCAAATTTACTCTTTTGATGTAGTCTTCAAATAAAGTTGTACACAGAGCCCGAGATGTGCAGGAACTAGATTGAAAGATGTCCATCGTTGCCACGATCAAATACTCTTAAGTGTTGCACACTGTAAGTTGATATTTTTTTTTAATAATCCTGAGATTTATCTTTGTGGCTGAACCCACACATTGAATTATACATGATAAGAGTGTTGAAGTGTGTTTTAGGCATACTACAATTTTGCAGCTCTTTTGCCACATTTATGAATATACTTAGAACCTCGAAACCTGCAAGTGGCTCAAGCTTTTCTGGAACTCAGAGACGCTCTATTATCAGGAACCTTCAGACTATAAAGACGAATCAGTGGCTTTGTCCTGAAATCCAGACCTTTTATCCTTGACTTAGTACAATGTTTTAGACTCTAAATCATCAGGACTATTGCTGTAGAGTTATCTCTCTATTCTAAAAGGTGGTAGGCACATATCAGGTTAGTAAATATATATATATATATATATATGTGTGTGTGTGTGTGTGTGTATACACACACAAACAACCCACTTGCATAATTGTTAAAAAAGAAAAAACCTTAAAGAGTTCTACTGAGATAAAATACTTATACCATAAAATTTAATCATTTTAAGGGTTCATTGTTTCTTGGTATATTTACAGAGTTGCACGGCGATTACTACAATTTCATTCTAGAATGTTTCCATCACTCTAAAAAGAAATGTTTATAATCACTATTGGTTCCCACCTCAACTCAAAGCAAGCACTAATCCAGTTTCTGTGTCTGTACATTTGCCGATTTGGGACATTTCATATAAAGGGAAATATATATATATATATTTATTTAGTATATATATTATATTTATTAAATATATATTATATTATATCTATATTATTTATAATATATTATATTGTGTATAATATATTATATTGTATATAATATATAATTATATACAATATAATATATTATATATAATTATATCATTATATATAATATATTATATTATATTTAATATATATATATAGTCAAATATTAGGTTCATTTCCTCCATACAGGATTTGCCTGAAACAACACTGAACAGTGCATTTTAAATAATAAAAAAGAGGCACTTTTTTTCTAGTTATGCAAATGTGATTTGAAAATCAGAAGAACATTAAGTTTATATTTTTTAACTTTATTTGTTTTGAGGGGTGGGGATAGGGTGAGAGATTCCCCAGCAGGTTCCACACTGTCAGCACAGAGTCCTACGTGGAGCTCAAACCCACAAACCACGAGATCATGACCTGAGCCAAAATCAAGAGTCAGATGCTTCACCAACTGAGCCACCGAGGCTCCCCAGAATAGCATTCAGTTTAAAAGAAACTGCATTAGGTGCCCCTAGGTGGCCTTAAATTCATTTTCTATCGTAAGTTCCTACTTGATTCTGAAGAATCTAAAAAGTCCTACAAGGTGCCCGGGTGAACATCTGACTCTTGATTTCAGTTCAGGTCATGATCCCAGGGTCATGGGATCAATCCCTACTTCGGGCTCCATGCTGAGCACAGAGCCTGCTTTTAAGATGCTCTCTCCTTCCCTCTGCCCCTCCCCTGATTGCCCAAGCATTCTGTCTCTCTCTAAAATTAAAAAAAAGAAAAGAAAAGAAAAGAAAATGTTCTAGATGTCAGATCTTTCTTTCCTGAAAAAGAAATAATACGATAGTTTAAAACTCTAAAGACAGATATGACAACAAGAGCATAAATGATAAAAGAAAAACAATTGATGAATTGAATTTAATCAAAATTAATAAAATATTTGTACTTCCAAAGACACTATCAAGACAAAACAAGACAACCTGCAGGTTGGAAGAAATGTTCTCAAATCATATTTCCAATAAGGGACTTGTATCAACAACACAAAAAGAACTTTTGTAAATCAATAATAAAAAGTAACTAACCCAACTGAAAAACAGGCAAAGGATTTTAATGGATATCTTTTCCTAAAAGATACACAAATGGCCAATAAACACACCTAAAGATGCACATCATCATTGATCATCAGAAATCCCAAATCAAGACTATGCTGAGATACCCACCAGAATGGCTACAATGAAAAAGACAAACAGTAACAAGTGTTGGTGAGGATTTGAAGCAACTGAAACCTTCATACATTGTTGGTAGGAATATAAAATGGCACAGCTACTTTGGAAAACATTTGGGCAATTTCTTAAAAATATAAACATGGACTTAACAATATGATTCCACAATTCCACTCATAGGCATCTGCCAAAAAGAGAAGAAAGCATATGTCCACATAGAAACTTGTACTTGACTGCTCATAATAGCATTATTCACAGTAGCCCAGACAGGGAAACAGCCCAACTGTTCATCACCTGATGAATGGGGAAACAAAGTATGGTATATCCATATAATGCGATATTACTTGGCATTAAATAGGTAGTACTGATGGACCTCAAAAACATGCACTGTGAAAGCAGCCAAACACACACACACACACACACACACACACACACACACACACTGTATGATTCCATTTATATGAAATGTTCCAAACCAGCAAATGTACAGACACAGAAACTGGATTAGTGCTTGCTTTGAGTTGAGGTGGGAACCAATAGTGATTATAAACATTTCTTTTTAGAGTGATGGAAACATTCTAGAATGAAATTGTAGTAATCGCCGTGCAACTCTGTAAATATACCAAGAAACAATGAATCCTTAAAATGATTAAACTTAATGGTATAAATATTTTATCTCAGTAGAACTCTTTAAAGTTTTTTTTAACAATCATGCAAGTGGGTTGTTTGTAAGAACAAACAAGAACGTTCATGTTTTAAGTATGTAACAACTAACTCACAATATATCATTTCCTTAAACAACAATCTTTCTTATTTTGGCAATCAGGCGGAGCTTAATAATTGTCTTGAACTAAATATTGCATGCTATGCAAAAGTTTGAAGGCTCAAAATCCACCATAGCACTGAATTTAGGTACCCAAGTAAACTTGAAATGCAAAAATGACACTTGAATGATGCAAGACATGTTGATTAATCCTTCAGGTTTGTCAGTAGGTGTGACTTTGACCACACAAATTCAGCCATCTGTAATTAAAAAAAATTTTTTTAATGTTTTATTTATTTGAGAGAGAGAGAGAGACAGAGAGAGAGAGACAGAGAGAGAGAGAGAGAGAGAGAACAAGTGGGGGAGGGGCAAAGAGAGAGAGAATCTGAAGCAAGTTCCAGGCTCTGAGCTGTCAGAACAGAGCCTGATGTGGGGCTCAAACTTGTGAACTGCAGAGGACATTACCTGAGCCGAAGTTGGAGGCTTAGCTGACTGAGCCACCCAGGTGCCCCAGCCATCTGTAATTTTTAACCAAAATAACTTAAAAATGACAACTATTTCTCATAAGGAGTTTTCAATAGAATTCAGCAAGAATTCACTTGCTTCTCAGACTATTTATTATGGACAGGAGTTATATATAAAAGTGCTGCCCAAAGCGTACGTGCGTGAGTGTGTGCGTGCACACACACACACACACACACACACACACACACCCCACGGCCATAGAAGCCAAACAAGTTTTCTCCAACTTGTCAGGATGCTGTAAGTAGGTCTGGTAGAGAAAGGAACAGCCTAGCAAAGGAAGATCAGTGGAGATGCATCGTGCAGTGTAAAGCTTTCAATGCCTGGCATATCTCCCCCCTTTCTTTCCGACAGCAGCTTTGCAGAACAACAAAAAGCATGGCTTCTGACGAGTCTCCCTTTCTCTCCGCCGGGATGCGTTTAGATGACAAGAAATGGTAATTCTAGTTGCGGCTATAGGATGCCTTCCCGCTGCCTGGGGGGAAAAATGTGTCCAGTACCTTTAACTAGTTCCTCCTGATACAATCCCCACTAACCTTTGAAGACTTCCCCTACTAACCTCTTCCAGAGACACCCCCCCCCCCCCAGGGCTAGTCATAGCTGGTGGACTCCCCTCTTAGGGGCTGAGGTTCCCGACAGAAACGTGCAGCCTAAACCGAGATCCTCTGCTCTGTGATAAACAAAGGTGCCACCAGCGTTTAGTATTCAGGCTGCGAACTCCAGACGTCCCTAAGCTCACAAGTCTCCTGGCGGAGTCCGCATGTCCTCATCACATACAGGCGTCTGCAGTCATGCTCCCCTACCCTGCTAGTGCCTAAAATACCACTTCTTTCCTCTCCGGGGACCAGGGCAGCCGGGCGGGGAGAGCCGGGCTCCTGCCTCTGCACCCAACACGCGGCTCAGCTTGGCTCCCCAGGCACAGACATTGTAACAATGTGCTGTGTTGGCTCCAACGACTTGTTTGCTTAATTTCTCAGAGTTCAGTGAGGTCATTTTGTCATCTTCCTTGTGTTTTCTGGATTTTCCAAAGAATCGCCAGCTTCCAACAACACCCTCTTTCTCCCCATTGGAAATGGAAACACGTCCCCGGCAGGAATTTTCCACTGAGCGGATCCAGCTTCCCTGGCTGGGGCCTCCGCGCAGCCTGTGTGCTGTATTTCTTTCCACAGCAGTTTGACGTTTGTGAGTCGGTACACTGAGTTGTATTCAGTCACCCTCAGTCTTCCCCTTGCTAGCTACATTTTTTTTTTTAAATAATGCATACTTCCAAGCAATTTCAGGAAGGGAGCAAAGGCTTTTAAGCAACATTATGTTTAATTAGTTCTGTCACTGTCACAGAATCGGAGTCCCTCGGAGTCGCCCTCCCCCCTCCATAACCTCCCCCATTTCCTAGCCCCTTCCCTCTCCCGGTAAACACCTTGAGGACAAACCTCACGGTCCATATACTCCGCCTGTGATTGCTTGCCTTTGCAAATTATTCCCTTTGAATAATATTTACAAACTCAACGTCACTGCCTGACACGATGATAAGAGGGGACACAGATTGCTTATCATCTCAGCTGTAAACAAGAAAGGGGGACACGCGCCGGGAAACGTGTTCACCGCCGGCGCTGGGTCGCACTCCCCGCCGCCCCGACACTGCGGCGGGCGGCGGGAGACCCCGCGCGCTACCGGGGCGCCCGCGGGGCGATCCCAAGTCCCAGGCGGGGGGAGGGAGAAGGAGGAATTGGGGGGCGGGTCACAGAAAGGCTGCATTCAGAGGAAAACAATGCGTGCCTTCCAGAAAGCAAAGGCAGCACACGCAAACTCAGATGCCTGCAGAATCCGGCTCCCGGCGGGCGGGCGAGGCAGAGGGAGTGTGGGCTTGCAGGGGCGGGCGGGGCGGGCGGGGCCTCCCCCGTCTGGCCGGGTGGTAGCGTCGCAGACTGCGGGGGCCCAGGGGGTCACTCCTGCCCAGTGGAGGGGGCTCCAAAGGAACCGCGACTCTGCAGAGGGGGAGGGAGGGAGGAAGAGGGGGATTTGTTCAAGCTGGGAGGGTGGGCCTCCGGCGGGGGGGGGGACAAAAAGAGAAGAAAAAGAAGAAATAGATTGATGCTTCGCAGGACACCTAGGGTATTTCTTTCAGGGGGTATTACTTCCACTTTTAGGCAGGAACAAGAGCTGGGAGGAAGACAGCAGCACGGGCTGACAGCTCGGAGGTGATCAAAGGGGAGAGCCTGAATGGTCTGCTCTGCCAGCCATTTATTAGAAAGAGGGGTGCTCCCAGGCCACTGGAGGCGGGAGAGAGGAGATTAGCATCAAATGAAAAGAGATCGGCCTCACTCCCTTTATTCAGGGTATATATGCACTATGTATGCAACATGCAATATATATACTTATACATATGTACAACATCTACAATAGAAATGCTACTTACTACAAGACCCAGTCCTTCCATAGAGAAAATAGCCACCCCCCCCCCCACCTCTTGCCTGTAAAGACAGGAAATTCCACCCTCCATTTCCAAATCTTGCAACCTCTGCTTTCTCCGTGCTGTAGTATCACACGGTGGATGGTCCACTGGAGGACGTTTTTGTTTTTTGTGTTGTTGGCTTGTTTGTTTGTTGTTTTTGTTTTTGCTTTGCAGAGACCTCCCCCTTGGGGGGGGGGAACGTAGCGCGAAGAACTTTGCGGGAGGCTAATTAACCTAGGAAGTACAGTTTAAAGCACTCCTGGGATTTGAGTAGAACTTCCCTTTCCAGGGATAATAGTATGAGGTGTTAAAATGCACTGCATGGGCGCAAGCGGATCTTGTGATGTCAAAACGATGACCCGGAGCAGGTTAGGGACGGATTTCAGAGCGTGACTAAAAGTGGGAAGGACCACAAGTGCTTTATTAGCATTAACACGACTATGGGTCTCACAACAAACACAGGAGAATGGTAGGCGTCTGCCCAGTGCGTAAAGTGCACTCTTTTCAGTTAGGGAAATATGATCTTTATACCTAGAGGTGCACTGAAGCTATTTAAGGGGCCTGAATGGAATGGGAAATACCTTCGCACGTAATAAGGATTTTATTTTGCCTGAGAATTAGTCACACACACACACACACACACACACAGAGCAAACTATCAACTTTTATCACCTAAAGCTTTACAGGGAAAACAAAGAAGCAAACTGATTTGTACCCAAATTCACATTTTGAAATATGCAATGCTAAATCCTTTACTTAATCACAAAGTGGTTACCTTTTAATGTATTATTTTACCATCATAGTGGAATTCAATCAGAAATAAGCATAGCAGAGCAGTTCACGTTTGTTTTTTTCCCTCTTTTAGTACAGTAATAATCAAGGCGTGTTTTTTTTTTTTCCTTTAAGCGTTCGTTAACTTTATAGTTTTTCTCCAATATTAGGAAAAATTTAATCTGTGTTGTTTATTCTTTCAATTATACAAGCCTATATTTTTGTTGCAAAAAGTTTACATAATACAGTGCTATACAGATTCAACAATGAAAATTTCCCGCGAAGGCCCCCTTCTGCAAATTATTTCCTTCTCCAGAAGTAGTTGCTGTTTCCATCCAGACCTTGTAAAATATTTTTTTTAATTTTTTTATGTTTATTTATTTTTGAGAGAGAGACAGACCATGAACGGGGGAGGGTCAGAGAGAGAGGGAGACACAGAATCGGAAACAGGCTCCAGGCTCTGAGCTGTCAGCACAGAGCCCGATGCGGGGCTCGAACTCACGGAGTGCGAGATCATGACCTGAGCCGAAGTCGGTCGCCCAACCGACTGAGCCACCCAGGCGCCCCAAGACCTTGTAAAATATTTTTGTGTGCATACACACATAAATAATCTCTGCAGTAATCTCTGCAGCCAATGTGGTGTTCAAACCTAAACCCCAAGATCAAGACTCTCATGCTCTACCAACTGAGGCAGTCAGGCCACACCAACCATATCCATTCGTTTAGAATAATAAATTCAATCGTACTCTATTATTCTGTGAAGTCTTTATTTTTTCACTTGATATGCCAATAAGATCTTTCTTCATCAGGACCTATAACTCACTACATTCTCAGAACTACTACATAAGACTTCATGGTTTATTTTTTTACTACTCTATTGATACGTAATTAGGTTACTTCCGTTTTTAAAATTTTTCTAAGTAATGTTAAAACTGGCATTCTTAGAAATCTTTGACCATCCGTGCTAGTACTTTTGTAGGCTAGATTGCATTGGAATTACTAGGCCAAAGGGTATGTGAATTTTTAATGTATAGACACTACCAAATTACTCTCCAAAGTGCAAAAACAGTTTATGTGCCCCTGAGTCGTATGCAGCCAGACTACTGTTTTCATACAGTCTCAATCACTGCTTATTATCATTAAAAAACAAAATAAACCAAGTTTTGTCAAGATCTTAAACAAATATGATGTCACATGGATTCCTCACTGGCCTGTCTCTATTACTGCTGAGGTAGAATGAGTCTTAACTTTATCGGCCATTGGTGGTGTTTCCTGGGACTTGTCTGTTCAGATCCCTTGCCCCATTCCTTTGTGGATCTTTTTCTTTTTTATTTCTAAAAATTCTTTATGAAGAGAGCCTTTGCTTCTTTTATGCAGTGTAAACATTTCTCCAAGATTGTTGTTTATCTTTTAACTTTGCTAATAGAGACATCATCGCAGAAACCTACGAAGTTCTATGTACCAAATCTGTCAGCAATTTCTTTTATGGACTCCAGGTTGTGTCCTGATTAAAACAGAATAAAGAACATATACCTATATTTTGTATTCCAGATGGCAGATTAACTCTCTAAAATTGCTTCTGTTTCTTCAGGACATTAAATTAAGTGTATACCGTATCAACGAATCAAGAGGGTTCTGCATTCACTTGTTCCCTATACCAAAGCACTGGGTACATCTTTCAGTGTGCTTAACCTAAGATCTTGCCTGTGGACGCACTCAAAAAGGTCTGTGGAGGGGCGCCTGGGTGGCGCAGTCGGTTAAGCGTCCGGCTTCAGCCAGGTCACGACCTCGAAGTCCGGGAGTTCGAGCCCCGCGTCAGGCTCTGGGCTGATGGCTCAGAGCCTGGAGCCTGTTTCCGATTCTGTGTCTCCCTCTCTCTCTGCCCCTCCCCCGTTCATGCTCTGTCTCTCTCTGTCCCAAAAATAAATAAACGTTGAAAAAAAATTTTTTTTTTTAAAAAAAAAAGGTCTGTGGATTGAATGCAGGGAAAGAAAAAGTATCAAGAATTCTTAATTAAATAAAAGTTGTCAGAGCCTCCTTGAGCTTTTGGGAAAGTTCTTGTCAGCTTTACTCCTGTCTGCAGTCCGACATCAGAATATCACATTCTTTGTCATGAGTCATGTGATCATGACTTGACTTAAACCTACTTTTTTTTAGGTTTATTTATTTATTTTGAGAGAGAGGGAGCACGCGCATGAGCAGGGAAAGGGCAGAGAGAGAGAGGGGGAGAGAGAGAATCCCAAGCAGGCTCCACACTGTCAACACAGAACCCTACACAGGGCTTGAACTCACAAACCACAAGATCATGACCTGAGCCAAAAGAGTGGGATGCTTAACCAACTGAGCCACCCAGGCACCCCTCAACCTACCTTTTCTGAGTCATTCCCCTCTGATATGGCTTCTACCTCTAATTTTTGGCCCAATTTTAATGCTCAAGCCCTACATTCCACTTTTTTTGTGGTGGAGCTGTCATATCCCCCCCACACACTGACTGGAATGCTGTTCACTGACTAGAATGATGTCATGATGTGGGGTAGGGAATAATACCACGAGGCAGGTGCCACCATCTTTGAAAAATGTGAGAAGGTAGCAAAGATGTTAGTTGGTAGAAACCAGAAAGAGTAGAAGATAAGATATCCAGGTGTCCCGAGTTTCAAAGGAGTGCAGAAGGAGAGATCCGGCAGGGAGGATGGAGGAGAATGTTGGCCAACGTACCGGGCGGGTGGAAAGGAGAATAAGTCGTCACCATTAAGACGGCTGCATCCTCATAATGGGTCAAGCTTCAGTTTCAGCGAGAAAGAGGGCAGAGTGTTCTGTGCAGCGTCTTGAGGACGTTGGTAGGTTTGTGGAGGGAAGGGGCAGCTACGGAAGGGGAAGCATACAGTGGAGGGTTTGTAAACATACCGAAGAAGAGAACACGGAGGTTTGCTTTTCCAGAAGTCACCCCTCGAGGCCACTGTAGTGGATTCTGTGGTGTGTTTCCCGGATGTCTTCTTCAACCCTTCAGGATTTAGGCCCTGGTGCCCTCACCTATGGGATTTGGGGAGGCTGACTTCCCTCAGCTAAGTACCCCTTCAGGCATTCTCCCTCAGTGGAGGGATGGTGCCTATGTGTGTGAGGCAGGATTGCATCACAAGGACCCTACTCCTCCCACAAACCTTGAAACTGGATTTATTCCCTTTACTGAGAGAGATAACCTAATACTAGAAATATCTGAGAAAACTCTGCTCCTCCCGTCAGGGAAGTCTGTCTCAGGTGAAGAGGCTCCCTGTGTAAGATAAAAGTTAAAAATCTCAAATTACATGTATACAATAAAATCGATCTCTCTTGGCCCCAAAGATATACGTTTTTTTTATTTTAAATCTAAGTTTCACTGTTCGTGCTTAAAAAAAATAATTTTAATTTACCCAAACAGCGCTTTGAACAACTGTATCACATTTATGTAATAAATCGTGTTATATGTAACATATATTTTAATGTATATTGCATAGACATAGGTAGTACATATTATGCATATACCTATCTCCTAGGCTGAAAGTCATCACACATAGAAGCATATGGACAGTTCTCATCTGATTGTACATTAGATCTCTCTGCAATTTCATAGTAGCATTTAAAAAAAATTTTTTAATGTTTATTTTTGAGACAGAGAGAGACAGACCATGAATGGGGGAGGGTCAGAGAGAGGGAGACATAGAATCTGAAGCAGGCTCCAGGCTCTGAGCTGTCAGCACAAAGCCCGACCAGGGCTCCAACTCATGGAGTGGGAGATCATGACCTCAGCCGAAGTCAGAGGCTTAATCCACTGAGCCACCCAGGTGCCCCTGCAATGGCATTTTCTTTTTTTACTAACATACAGTTGACACACAATGTTACCTTAGTTTCAAGTGTACAATATAGTGATTCCACAAGTTTATACATTATGCTCTGGTCAGAAGTGTAGCTATCGTCAGTCACCATGTAACATTGGCTCAATACCAGGGACTATATTCCCTGTACTGTGTCTTGTATCCCTATGACTCCTTCACTCCATTACTGGAAGAATATCATTTTCTCCCTACCTTCAATTTTATGCAACACAAGCATGTTCAGGTAAACTACTTTGAGGGCTGGTTTATATCACTGTCTCTAAAAGCATTGATTATTTCATCAGTATTAAAAATGCAAATGAAATGGTTTTCCATAGTACTCTTTTATAATATAAAGTTTCTTCCAGTAGATGATTTTGTTAAACATCAGTTGTAACGCATTTATCACGAGTAGCCATGTGAGGGCTAAGGTAGATTGCTATCTCTATTCCTGAGTGAATGTACTCAAGGAGAGAAGTGTTATCTGTCGCTACCCATAAAATGTCATGTTTTCTCCATAGAATTAATAGATGTTATAAAATGGGGTCATCTTTTCTTTGCCCTTTACCCTGTCAAGATGCGATTCTGTATGCACTTTGAAGAGATGTAATAGAATTATTCTTTGGGGAAACAAACTCTGGAGATCGACACATGATGCTTGGAGAACATAAGATGTAGGCAAAGATATGGCAGCTATATTTCTTTCAGAGGCCTCGTGGTAAGATCTTGACCGTGTTCTATATAGATGATGCTGATGTTCTGGTGGCTCTTAACTCTACCTTTGCTAAAATTCCAGGTTTTGTCCATGGTTGTTGATCATCTGAAGTCTACCTGTGTGGGGGCTCCTGGATGGCTCAGTCAGTTAAGCGTCCGACTTCAGCTCTGGTCATGATCTCACAGGTTGTGAGTTCGAGCCCCACGTCAGGCTGTACTGACAGCTCAGAGCCTGGAGCCTGCTTCAGATTCTGTGTCTCCCTCTCTCTCTGCCCCTTCCCCTGCTCATGCTCTGTCTCTCTCTGCCTCTTATAAATAAATACATGTTAAAGATTTTTTTTTTAAAGCCTACCCGTGTGGATAAATAATGACAGGTGATATGGGTCAGAGAAGTATAATGAACTACCTCATCACTTCCTGGTTATTGATTTTAAAAATGGCAAGGAGTCCAAAGCACTTAAGGCCATCACCTTTTCCAATGACCGCTCCCATCTCATGTTGGTCTCGTGTCCCTCGGGAAGCTTGGTAAGCAGTTTTGGCAGACTGGGCTGTCTACAGTAGGCACTGCAGAGGCTACCAGAGGATAAAATATACTCCCTGTCCTCAAAAGACTTATAATCTATTGGGGAAATGAAGTAAAGCATGATCAGTAAGGGCCTATACAATGGTCTAGAGCTTCTTAAAAAAAACGTTGCCCAAGGAGTAGAGAATACAAGAGACGAGGCATAAAGGAGGAGTAGCTTTGGCCTGGCAGAAGAACGAAGAGAGAAGACCAGATATGCTCTCCATCAGGGGTTTACTGGGTGCTGACTATGGGACAGACCCCATGCTTTATCTTATTTGGTCCCAACAAAACATATTTTTACTATCAATATGTTCATTTTGTACGGGAGGAAACAAGTTTAGCAAGATTGAGTAACCTGCCTGTTGCAGATACTGGGGAAGCCAAGATTTGAACTCAATGTCCTTGATTTCAGAGACAGCATGCTTAACTATGACAGCATGCTGCCACGGTGACTTGAGGGGACAGGGCCAGGGACGGAGCTGGCAAGGAGCACTTGAATGCTCTAAAACATGAAGTGATTAGTTCTGAGTATGGGCAGTTTGAAAGACTGAGGCGTCTAGTCTAACTGTGGTGATAACAGAGGGTGTCATTGAAAGAGCAGAGGACTAGCATGTTGGAGGCAGCATCTAGAGCATGTTGGTTGTGCAAGTCTGTAGGAGATGAGCAGTCCTGATACCAGCTAGTACCCTACTGCAGGGAGAGGGTGAGACCCCCATTACAGTGATGATGGTAAGCATAAAGAGATTTCAGACCACATATAACTCATCTTGGCAAGAGAAACAAAAGGGAAAGCCGTGCATTTTTTAAAGATTCAACACAGGGGTGTCGGGATGGTTCAGTCAGCTCAACATCTACTTCGGCTCAGGTCATGATCTCACAGCTCATGGGTTTGAGCCCTGGGTGGCCCTCTGGGCTGACAGCTCCGAGCCTGGAGCCTGCTTCCAATTCTGTGTCACCTCCTCTCTCTGCCCCTCCCCTGCTCACACTCTGTTTCTCTCTGTCTCTCAATAATAAATACATGTTAAATTAAAAAAAAAAAAAGAAAAGAAAGATTCAATACATAAGGCAAAATAGTGACATAGAATGAGGACTAATAACAATACCCAATATTTATTAAGCATGAATTAAGTGCCAGGTACTAGAGCAAACACTTTACATTCATTATTCTTCGCGATAACCCTGTGCAGTAGGTTATGAGGCTACATAGTTTAAAGAGATAAAGGAAATTAATAGCTAGTGGATAAAATAGCTGAGATTAAATGCAGATTAGCTGGTTTCCTGAATTTGCATGCTTGACCTGGAGGGTACAGCCTCTGAAGGCCTTTGCCTGATGTCAACGTCAGAGAGAGACTCTTGGCTTCAGTTTTGCCCCGTGCAAAATCCTTGTGGTATTGGCCAAACTCTTTATGTCTCCCAGCTCCACTTTTCTCCTTTGGGACAGAGGATGAAACTTGTGTGCTTGTTTGTGTGTTTGTTTTGTTTCCTGATGAGCGAGTCCAGAATTATGTGACTGTTACTGGGAAAGCAAGAGTCTGGAGAAAATGGGGAGAAGACAGAACGTTTAATCGGTGTAGTTTTACATCCCTTGTAATTTTTTAAAGTGTTGACTCATTTACTGAGAGAGGGATGGGGATTAATGGGGAGGGACAGCGGGAGAGGAAGAGACAGAGGGAGAGAGAATCCCAAGAAGGTTCCATGCTGTCTGTCAGCACAGAGCCCAACATGGGGCTTGATCTCACCAACTTGAGATCATGACCTGAGCTTAAATCAGGAGTCAGATGCTTACACGACTGAGCCACCCAGGCACCCGCATCCCTGTAAGTTTTAATCTAGCCTGTTGGTTTTCATTTATAGTTAAATATTATTAGCTAAATTAGAGAAGTGGGCTTGGTAGTATTTATTTTTAAGCGTAGTTTACAGTGGTTGAAATGAACTTTACTGTGTTTTTGTTAAGTAAAAAAAGCATATTTTGTGAATGTAAAAATGGTAACAAGTCAAATAGTGATGTAACTGATTCAGAAGAAAGAAACATCAACAGAATTTGTACTGGTTTTACTTTACCTGGGGGTGCATATCTGAAAGGCAGAGTGAACATACAGACAGGATGAAAGTTTGCTGTTATTAATCCTATAGTCCTGAAGCTGAAAAATCTGATGGAAACTATGAAATAGTATTCATTTACTTATATTACATTTGATAAAGTTAGAGGAATTCTGTATTTCTTCTTCCTTCAAAAGTAAAGCATTTTCATTCCTTACTCCATATAGTTTTATCTACATAAGCACTTCTTAATATGGGGTATATATTATATCTGAGTTTATTTCAAAAAATGAGAAAATAAAAAGATCTATGGCCAGCCCTAAATAGTTTTTTCTTAATAATTTTAATGTGAATGACTAAAAATAAATATCTTAGGAGTCATTAGAAAGGACTTTCAAAATTAATCATTCCTCATGTTGAATCAACTGTACATTTAAAAATCGTGAAATCTATTTTGCAAAGACTTGTAAATCTTTTATGTTTCTATTATTTGGGTGAGCTCACAGAAGAGATTGTGTAAAGGTCAAAACCAAGGTGGCGGCTGGACAGAAACAGGAATGAAGGGAGGAAGCAAGGCATGTGGCTTTCCAGGGGCTAAGGGGACGGGGACATCTGTGGAGGGAACAAGTTCAGCCCTTCCGAGACAGGTGTTTCCTTATGTCTGGCGTTTTCAAGAAGCAATGGAGAGGCCCACAGGTCTCGTGTAGAAGAAGAGCTGTAGGAGGTGAGATCGGAGATGGGGCCCAGGGTACACACTTGGAAGCAACAGTAGGACTTTTTGTTTCATTCCCACAAAGTGGAAAACCATCGGAGGGCTTTCAAAAAGGAAGACTCATTATTATCAGGTTTTAATGGGATTACTCTAGTTCTGATCTGAAGAATGTAACTTGGGGACGAGGGCCAAAGCAGGGGGAACAATCAGGAAGTTAATGAAATCATCCAGACAAGAGATGATGGCGACGTGACTTGCACCATAGTGGTAGAGGTGGAGAATTGATTAGAACGGGATATACATTTGAAAGCAGAGTCACTCAATTTGGCCCTTAGTTGTCTGTCTCCTGGGCTAGATTGTTCCATGAAGGCACGGATTTCTGTGTTTCTCATTGCTGAATAGGAGGCACCTACACCAGTGCCTGGCATAAAATAGATGTTCACCAAATACCTTACGTATAAGAGTCGAATCGATGATGGATATGAAGAAGTGATGGATATGAAGAATTATTCATACGAATTCATGTAGTCGGAAAAATAATTCAGCTGTGTTACTTGTGTAGTCTATAAGAAGAAGCCAACCTACCTCATTTATGATCTCCCTTTAACATTAAAATGACTTCACAGGGTGCCTGGACAGCTTGCTTGGTAAAGTGTTCATCTCTTGATTTCAGCTCAGGACGTGATCTCACAGTTCATAAGTTCGAGCCTCACATCGGGCTCTGCGCTGACAGTGTGGAGCCTGCTTGGAATTCTCTGTCTCCCTCTCTCTCTGTCTGCCCCTCCCCCACATGTGCACACACATACGCTCTCTCTCTCTCTCTCTCGAAATAAGTAAACTTAAAAAAAAGAAAAGAAAATAACTTCGCAGTTTCTTTTACTTTCGAATTTATATGAGATAAAAATATCAGTTGAAAAAAATCAACATTATGAAATAGACTACATAGACAGTATTCTGAACAGTATGTGTGTGTGTATATATATATATATATATATAAACATACACACATACACATATTTTTTTCTCACATATATATATTTTTTATTTAGCAGTAAATCATTATTGATAACAGTTTCTTGTGGCAAACCATAAAGGCTCTTAAATACAGAGAACAAACTGTGGGTTGCTGGAGAGGTGGTGGGTGGGGGGATGGGCTAAATCGGTGATGAGTATTAAGGACACTTGTTGTGATGAGCATTGGGTATTATATGTAAGTGATGAATCACTGGGTTCTACTCCTGAAGCCATTATTACACTATATGTTAACTAACTTGGATTTAAATAAAATTTAAAATAAAAAAAATAACAGTTTCATGCTAATAGCTGTCAGTACAGTTTTCTACACTTATTTCTTCTGGATTGAGACCTTACCCTTTGATTTCTCTGCTCCTGATCCTTCTATTTTTTGCCTAGCTGGGTACAGGTCCCAGACTGGTTTGTATTTTAATGGTGCAAGGAACATCTGTGTGCATATCTAGCGTTACTGAAATGTCAGTCGTTTGAATAGAGATATCTTTCTGTTCCAACTGCAAGGCCTCATTAATTGTATGTTTTGTTTTAACCACTGGTTGACATTTTAAAGAATATTTACTGCTTTTACAATATACTAGGTGAGGAATTGATTTGATTGAAGGCACTCCGCTTATGAATATATGTCTCTGAGTATCTAGTAATATATTTGGGTTCCCTTCTTGATTTACAGATAAGAGGGGTTTTAAGGCAATGTCATATTTTAAGTGAAGGAAAAACATTGAGAATTGTTTCCTGTTTTTCTGAAGCCTCTAGTCTATAGTTTGCCTTCGTTTCTAGTATCTACATTTGCCTCATCACTATAGCACTGCTAACAGCTCCTTGCTTATGGTCGTGTGGGGTTTGGTATTTTGTCTCCTACTTGCATATTTGAAAGTTGGACGTATATCTTTTTAAAAGTTTCTATTTATTTATTTATTTATTTATTTAAAGTAGAGGCAAAATGACTCAGGAAAACTTAATGAAACATTCTACTTTTGTTTAAATGAAGTTTAAGTCACATCCCTTTTAGCAAACTTTCTCCTTAGAGATCCAGATAATAAATGTTTGAGGCTTTGCTATCCCTGCTACTAAATTCTGCCATTCTCGCTGAAAAGCGGACAAATAATACATACACAAAAGGTAGGACTGTGTTCCAGGGGGAGGTCCAGGTTTGGCCCATGAAGCATAATTTGCTGAGCCCTGAGTTGCACTTTTGATCATGGCAAATAATTTGGGTATAGCTATTTGGATGTATTTAAGTTATGTTCTATATTGTGAAATATGTTTTTTATAACCCATACTTCACTCTTTTAACCAAGAGCTTTCCTGGATGTAACTGAGTAAGAAAATTGTGATTTTTGTCTTTGATTTCGAATCCCCCATGATATGTGGAAAACCTTGCAGATCTGAAGGTTATAAGCAAGTTACATACCTGGTGGCAGGTAATATCCTAATAGAGAGGAAGGAGTCAAGAGGAAATTAGCCGTCCCTCGGGTACTGATCCTTGGTAAGCCTCAATAGTGAAAACCACCAGGCATCTGGAAAGAAACTGAACTTCCGATTCAGTTAGGGGTTCATTTGCGTCTGAGCTTTTCTAGTCAGCGATTTGGAACGTGTCAGGAAGGGCACACTAACCCTGCAAGCCGTCCCTATCATTCTTCTGGATTTGTGTTTGTTCGACATGTTTCTTCCCATTTCCTAGGAGACCGGCTGGCCCATCGATCTCTTCTTTCAAATTTAGCCATTTTCACATTTGGAAATATTGCATTAAAAAAAAAATCAGCAGTGGATTTGAGTCAGTTTATGTGTGTTGTAGTTTTCCTGATGGTAATGAAAAAAAAAAAAAAAAAAAAGTCCAAGCTTGTATTACTGCTATGAAGTAGAAATAAGCCCTCTCTTGACTTTGCCCAAAGCATAGTTAGGCAAGTATAATAAGAGAGAGAGCGAGAGTGAAAAGAAGTTATAGAGGACATGGTTTAGATGTGATAAGACACCCACCTCGAGTTCTCAAAACCTGCAGAGACTATTAAGGACCGGGATGGTTAGGCAGGGAGAAGTTAAAGCTGTGCACACTTATACGTCCCCTGCATGCATCTGGACTATCTTTCAACCCCTTTAGACTCATATTTTCTGGTACAGTGACTGCCACTAGTGCTGTAAGTGCTACTGCTAATTGAAACCACATCGTGGTCAGATAAAAAACTAAGCCAGTCAGGCATCCTACTGAAAACGTACCCAGCAGGACAGCCGCTTTGTTCTCCTTAAAAGACGAACTAATTCAAGAAAGGCACTGCCTCTAGATCGTTATCCATTAATGTATGCAACATTCCCTCTGCCCCACTCTTTCCGCTTTCTCCCATCACCCTTCACTATAATTTTCTTGTGGAAAAATAAAAGAACGCCAATTCTCTTGTAAACTGCATAATTGGGTTTAATATGCAGACTTGCCATTTCTAGGCATGTACGTTTCCTGCATTAATGGGAGCTATACACGGAGCATTTAGAGATCACCTGTGGATAGGCTTGTTAATTAACGGAGTTAGAGCCCTATTTCATTCCATTTAAACCAGAGTAATTAAAATCAGGGTAATCACCACCGCAGTATTCAGTACTTTCACCCCTTTCAAGGTTATTTTAGCAATTATGTTCTTGGCTGAGCGTATTAGTCAATGCTGAGATTATTTCCTGTACCATCTGACTTTTCTCAATCCTGTGCCCTGTGGCATGTCTTTTTTCATGATTGCATTAGTTGAAAAAGGCAGAAATAATCTGTGTCATCCTTTAGCCCTTCAAAGAAACTACTAAACTTAATCCAATCTGCTAGTTGTCCAGGAAAAAAAAAAAAAAAAGTCAGACTATCAGGCTAAACCTAATCCCCAAAGAAATCATATGTCACCTTGTTAAGGACTAAACAAAAATGTATACACTATCAAATTCAGTAGTAGTTGGTTGTCAGTTCAGTTTCTGAGGTCCTGGACGTCTGTTACTGCATGATATTTACGTCTGTTACGTCTGTTTCTGCATGCAGAAACATTTTGTTTTGCTTTTTTTTTTTTTTTTTTTTTTGTCAAATCTGAAAATGAACATAGATAGGTATTCTCAATTAGGGACAAAACTATTTCAAACTACAGCCACAAGAAAAAAAAAAGCCACCTGAAATTATGTTTTATTTATTTATTATTTATTTTAAAAATTTTTTAATGCTTATATATTTTTGAGAAAGAGAGAGAGAGCATGAGCAGGGGAGAGGCAGGGAGAAAAGGAGATACAGAATCTGAAGCAGGCTCCAAGCTCTGGGCTGTCAGCACAGAGCCCAACGCAGGGCTTGAACTCATGAACCATGAGATCATGCCCTGACCCGAAGTCAAACGTTTAACCGACTGAGCCAGCAGGCGCCCCTGAGATTATCTTTTAGAACAGAGTTCCATTTATATTTCCTACAGTCTGCTATGACTGGGAAAGAAAGCTTCCTGTTGAGGTTTTGCGTCATTGTAGGATTAGAATGTAAATCCAAGCTGTTATTATAATGGTTCTGTTTCATTGACTTACTAATAAATACTTGCTTTTATTTTAAGTGACACTGCATGGTGGCCCAGCAATTCTCCTCCCCCCACCCCACTTACCCATTTTTCCAGGTAAAAGTAAGACCAACATAACATTGCCTTGCAACAGTAAGATTAACATTAGGAGTTTATGCTGTGTGGGTGGTACTTTACCTCCATATATAACCCCTTCCCATTTATCTTTGCTATAATTCCTACAAGTAATATTTACTGATTTTTTTTTCATTTGTATGTCTGTATAGACCTTTTCTCTGAAGATTGGTGTCATCAGCAATATATTTATTTAGTGATCATTTTTTTGCCACCTGAACATATTCGCAGTCTCACACTTTCATCATAAAACAAGTATATGCCTCATGTTACCATGTGTGTTTAAGGGATAACAGCATATTGGGTACTAAGCTCTTTAAGATGGTAATGGGGATGTTGTACACCTTCCATTCAGTGCTGTAGTTTGAACTGTTGTCTTATTAGGAACATTTGAGGGCCACTAGAAATATAATTATCATCAGATGTCCATATATCCTGTCCAATGGTATTTTCAGGAAATGTTGACGTTTATATACATATTGGAACATTTTCCAATGGATTAGTAAATATTACCATTTCTAAATGCATGTGCTATCTATATTTGAGCAAATTTTCCTTTGGGAAACTCTTTGTTCTCTGATTTCCAGTTAAAACTGTCAAAAGTTGAGAACATTCTTTTAAATCACCTTAACCCTATAAAGGATTTAAATTTAATACCTCAAGAGAAAGAGAGGGAGAAAGACCCTCAATATTAACGATCAGGTAAATTCAGTGTGTGTGTCAGTTAAAAAAAATACCATCAGAAATAAGACATCCTAGTGTCTTCTGTGCTATTCTACCCAGAAGAGCTCAGCAATAAGCTACTTCAGAATTCTAGCTCATCCTGCCTTGCAAATTTACCCAGACACATTTCTGTTTCATAGTCTACCCTGATTTGGTAATATGCAATTAGAGAAAATGACCATTTTAATATAGAACAATTTTCTTGTAAATTATACAGTAAAAAATATTTGAAACATATTAAAATCAAATGGATTTAGAATGATTATAGTTATGAATTACTGTAATTTGGTCTTACACAGCTAATTCCAAAGACTGCACAGCCGTTTAGCAATTTCCATTCTCTAAATTTCTCATAATGGGATTTAAAGGGGGAAAAAAAAAGTGAAATCATCATCTTTTCCTCCAACCTCCTCCCTCTTGTTATATATGCTATTTCAATAAATGAGCCACCACCCTTCCCATTACCCCAGTCAGGGAAACCCAGAAGAGAAAGGGGGAAGGCTTGTGCCTTATCCGTGGCCATAGAACTTTATCTCTTACCAATGTCTGGGTGAATCAGTCCAGTCCCGCCCATTAATTCTTCCCACCCACTCAGGTCTTCACTGAGACTCTCACTACCCATTAATCTCTGAGCTTCCTAGGCTAGGCATGCAGACCACCAAATACACATCCCTCAATTCATGCTCCGCATAGCTGCCACAGTGATCCTTCTAAAAGGAAAATCCAACAATGTCACATTTCTGCAAATGTTATTTAGATGGGGCGCCTGGGTAGCTCAGTCCGTTAAGCGTCCGACTTCAGCTCAGGTCATGATCTCCAGGCTTGTGGGTTCGAGCCCCAAGTTGGGCTCTGTGCCGACAGCTCGGAGCCTGGAGCCTGCTTCGGATTCTGTGTCTTCTCCTGTCTCTGCCCCTCCCATGCTCATGCTCTGTCTCTCTCTCTCTGTCTCTCAATAATAAATAAACATTATTTTTTTTTTAAATTTAGAAAAATACAAATGTTATTTAGAGTAAATACAAACTCCTTGGTCGGGTACTCAAGATCCTTCATGCAGGAGCAGTCCTTGGCCAATGTCTCCAGCCTCATCTCACACCACCATGTCAGTGCATTTACTTTCTGACCACATCAAATCCATGCTTCTCCAAGCATAACAGACTCTTAAAGCTACTGCTTTTTTTTTTAAATTTTTTAAAATGTTTATTTATTTTTGAGGGAGAGACAGAGTGTGAGTGGGGGAAAGGCAGAGAGAGAGAGAGAGAGAGAGAGACCAAATCTGAAGCAGGCTCCAGGCTCTGAGCTGTCAGCACAGAGCCGGACGCGGGGTTAGAACTCACAAACCGCGAGATCATGAGCTGAGCCGAAGTCCGATGCTCCACCCACTGAGCCACCCAGGCGCCCCTAAAGGTACTACTTTTGGAAAGTCCTTTCCTCTGGCTGTGAAGAAGAGGAACAAATGAAGAATGTTCTTCATTGCTTCCCCCCCCCCATCTTTTCTTCCTTATCCTTCATGATTTAGGTCCATTATAAGCCCTTCCAGAAAGCCTTGCATTAAATAAAAACTTATTCTGACATTTGCTAAAATGGTAAGGAAGACTTGATGCAAGACTGTTGTAATAGGGGTACTGCAGTAGGAGAGAGAAATCAGGTTCAACTCTAAATACAACAAGGACCAGTGGGGATTTATAGCTAACAGGCAGGGTGAAGGGGTCAGTGAATGGATAGTTACTAAAAGGAGAGGGACATTAGGATAGGGCGACTCTTGATAAACTGACCTAACAAGATTTCTGCTAAAGGCAGGCCAAGGACTTAGCCAAGATGGGAGATGAGGAACCTGACCAGATATCAAGGTTCAGTGATGACTTAGCAGGATTCTTTGCTAAGACACAGTGGAGCAGACCAATAACCAGATGGGGGCCAACATCCAGTTTGGTGGAGAAGAAGGCTCAGAGGAACCAACCAAAATGTGGTCAACAATGGAGTCTTTGTTACTTCCTTCAGCCCCAGTTAAGGTTATCTTTCCACATCTCCCTGCAATTTCCAAGGCTCTTATAGCACACTGAGTATTTATATATATATATATACATACATATATATATATATATACACACACACACATACATATATATATACATACATATATATATACATACATATATATATACACACATATATATATGTATGTATATATATATATGTATATATATACATATATATATATGCCACTTTCAATGGTCTATTTACTGTAAGTAACAGTTTATATAATTACAATAGATTTTCAATGTCTGAGAGATTTGTGGGAATGAATAATGAGTTATATCCTAAATAATACATCCACAACAGTTATTTTCTTGTTTTTGTTTTGTTTACTTTTCTTATCACTTTAGGCTACTATTAAAAATTAAGAACCAATCTTAAGACAAAGCCTGTGATAAAACACTATTATGCAGAACCTAAGTAATTATTCTATAACTGTAATCATTTATTTCTTTCTGTGTGTGAAAATGAGTTAAGTGTTCTCCCCCTTTCTATTAAATATTTGATCTCAAACTCTGTATGTTAAATCATTTACTCCTTTGGTTGAAAAATGTTTCTTGAGTTTGGGGCAGTGGTGAATTTAGTTTAAATATTCTGAACTCATAGCAAATTTATTTCTTTAGAAAAATGAGAACAGTTATTGTGGTTGGCAGAGTTATTCTAACCACACAAGTGATATGTGCTCATTATAAAAATAATTTGAAATGACAAATCAACATAAAGAAAGTCATCCTTAATCTCATCAGCAAGAAATAATCTCTGTGGATGGGTAAAGAATTGTTAACTTGGCAGCTGGCCCCAGAGTTCTTAGGGAAAGAATTAGGAAGTTCTAGGGAAGGAACTGTCTTTATTTAGGAAAATACCCTAATAGGTCACATTGTTTGAGAAACAGGAGGCCCAGAAGACATAATCTCAAGAAAAGAGACAAGGAAACTAAACAGCTCTATAGAAATTAGAGGAGAAAAATAAATCAGATTAGAGCAGAAATTTAAAACAAGAAGCCACCAGACTGTTAAATTCTCAACAGAATCAAAAACCCGAGGAAGCACACTGATCTTCCCAGAGTATGGACAGAGTAACTTAAGTCTTATGTAAATATTCTAGATTAGGGTAAATTCCATCAAGGGAGAAATTTAGCATGAGGCTCTAGACAGTGAGTTCTGGAGTAAGAATACTTGGGGCCATTATAGATTCCAACAGTTTCTTTTCTTTATTTATTTTTTCTTTTCTTTAAAAAAATTTTAAATTTATTTACTTTGAGGGAGAAAGAGAGAGGTGGGAGGGACAGAGAGAGGGAGGGGGAGAGAGAGAGAGAGAGAGAGAGAGAATCCCAACCAGGCTCTGCACTGTCAGCACAGAGCGGGAAGCAGGGCTCAGGCTCACAAACTGTGAGATCGTGACCTGAGTCAAAATCAAGAGTTGGACGCTTAATTGACTGAGCCACCCAGGTACCCTATCTTTTTTTTTATGATTTTTTTTTAAGCATTGTTTCTTTGTATGTCTCTGTGTATGAGAGTGGTGTTCATCGGGGCCCCTTTTAGGAAGTAAAACAAAAGTTTAATATTGTATACCCTGGTGGTAGAACAACTGAGAATCCGAATAGAGACAATATGCCAACCGGATGAAGTCATCACTGACCTTACTCTAAAGGAAGAAAGGGACAAGGGGGAGTTAGCAGGGCTGGAGGCTGATAGACAGGTGTCAGAAGCTAGAATCATGCCGGAGGAAATCATAATCGTGCTGGGCCACTCTACTGAGAACTGGAGCCACAGAGAAAGCACAGCAGCTTCCAGAAACCCTGCCCTGGGAAAACATCAGAAACTCTTACCTGGAGAAAACTCTTTGGTCATACACATCCATGAACTAGATGAAAGAGGGAGAAAATAATTCTGGCCTGCAAGGAAATGTGGGGAAAGAATACAAAAACAAAGAAATCCATGCGTATGTGTATGCATGCATGTGGTCAAGTACAAATACACACACACACACACACACACACACATATATATATATGCACACACAAATATATCATGCAACCAAATGGAATCAACATGCACACATTTTGTAATTTAATTTAATTCTTAAAATGACATGGCTATTCTCCCATGACACTAAACAGAAACATAAAGCCACATATCTAGTTTCATGGCTGCATTATTAGCCTATTACTTATAGCCACAAATTTATTTATATGGTCCTATGTTGCTCTTTCACGTTGTTTTAAGGTGTTTTTTTTTTCTATTGAGGAAAATAGAATGCACAAAATACTTTTAAATTCTTCCAAGCCCGGGTGTTGGAAAGTGTGTATAATATGCTTGCAAATGTGGCCTTTTAAAAATTGAAACCTTATTGCTACATTGCTTTTTTTTCATCAAAATCTCTGAAAAAACAAGATTGTGTAATGTGTGTCAATAGCTTCTAAACAAATAATTAACATCAGAGTGGGGATTTCATCACTTAGCATCCATCATAGGCATCCAGTACCCTGATTTCTTTGAAGTTTTCTGTTGACAATGATATATGTCATCATGTTGAGTCGGGGCTGGTTAGTAAGCAGAGCATGGCCAAGGTCACTTGAAGGTTTCTTTGATGCAGACATTCCTCAATTTAGAGCTGAAATAATCTTGACCTTCCTAAGTGTGCTTTACCTTTCTGACAAGTGGAGGAAGCTGCATAATTGACTTCCTTAGGTTCACAGAATCTTTTGCATATATAGAACATTTAGACACTAAATACACTTGCCAAATGCAAGCGTAGCATATCAAAGTGTGATATCGGCCTTTGCACAACAGTTTTAAGTTGTATCTCTTTATTTCTCTTTTTTCTTTGTATTTTGTTTGGTTTCATTTTAAAAAAATCAATATTTATTTACTTTCAAGACAGAGACAGAGTGCAGGAAGGGGAGGGGCAGAGAGAGAGGGAGACACAGAATCCAAAGCAGGCTCCAGGCTCCGAGCTGTCAGCACAGAGCCCGACGCGGGGCTCGAACTCACGAACTGTGAGATCATGACCTGAGCTGAAGTCAGACGCTCAACCAACTGAGCCACCCAGGCGCCCATGTATGGTTTCATTTTTAAATTATTTTCTTAAAAATTAAAAGGACAGATGAAGATTGAATTATTTATTATTATTGTTGTTGTTGTTATCATTAGCCCCAGAGTGCACAAGCAGGGGAGGGGAGCAGAGGGAGTGAGAGAATCTTAAGTAGGCTCCATGCTCCGCACAGAGCCTAATGCTGGGCTCGATGTCACAACCCCAGGATCATGACCTGAGCAGAAATCAAGAGTCAGATGCTCAACTACTGAGCACCCAAGTGCCCCAAAATGGACAGATTTTTATAATCTTTTCATACTCTTGATTTCAAAGATATAGAACTGCAAGGCATTTAGAGGAGCTAAGGTTCAGGCATGACAAACCAAGGGGCCCATCTTACAAATGGATATTATCTCTTGGAGTTGAACTTAGCTAACTCATTTAGATATTCAGTATCCCACACTAGAGTATACATTGCTACTATTGACAAAGCTTGACCCATCTCAATTACCCAAAGTCTATAGATTACAGTAGCACTTACTCTTGGCATTATATATTATATGGGTTTGCACAAAAGTATAATGACAGGTACCCATAATTATAATATGGTGTAAAATACAGTGTATTTTCACTGTCCTAAAAATTCTCTGTGCTCTGCCCATTCATCCTTCCCCCTGACTCCAGCCCCAGGCAATGACTGACTTTTTTATTGTCTCCATAGTTTGCGTTTTCCAGAAATTCACATAGTTGGAATCATGCAGTATTTATTGAATTTTCAGATTGGTTTCCTTCACTTACTAATATGCATTTAAGTTTTCTTCTTGTCTTTTCATGCCTTGATAGCTCATTTATTTTTAGCACCAAACAATATTACATTGTCTGAATATACAAGTTTATTTAACCATTCACCCACTGAAGAAAATCTTTTTGGTTTCAATTTTGGCAATTGTAAATAAAGCTGCTATATATATACATATGCACAGTTCTATGTGAACTTGGTCTATGTGTAGATCAAGATTTTGAACTCTTTTGGGTGAACACAAAGGAGCAGGATTGCTGGATCATAAGTTAAGACTGGTTTGTAGAAACTGTGAAACTGTCCCCAGCAGCAATGAATGAGAGTTCCCATTGCTTCATATTCTCACTGCCATTTCGTGTTGTCAGTGTTTTAGATGTTGGCCATTCTCATAGGTATGCAGTGGTATCTCGTTTTTGTTGGCATTTCCCTGATGACATACAATGTGGAGTTTCTTTTCATATGCTTATTTGTCATTTGTGTATCTCCTCTGTGAAATGTCTGTTCAGGTCTTTGGCCCATTTTTGAATTGGGTTGTTTGTTTCCTTTTTGTTGAGTTTCAAGAATTCTTTGTATATTTTGGATACTAGTCCTTTATCTGATGTGTTTTTTTGCAAGCAATTTCTCCCAGTCTGTGGCCTGTTTTCTCATTTTCTTGATATTGTTTTTCTTAGAGCAGATTTTTTTTTTAAATTTTAGTAAAGTCCACCTTATCAATCCTTTCTAGCATGGATCATGGCTACGATATTGTATTTAAAAAGTGACTGACATATCAAAGGTCATCTAGGTTTTGTTTTAAGTTATTTTTTAGGCATTTTATAGTTTGCTCTTTTGCATTTAGATCTATGAATAGATTTTGTGAATGGTATAAGGTATATAGATTAATTTTTAGCACGTCTAGTTGTTCTAGCACCACCTATAAAAGAGATAATCTTTGGGGAGCCTGGGTGGCTCAGTTGATTGAGTGTCTGACTCTTAATTTTGGCTCAGGTCATGATCCCAGGGTTGTGGGATCAAGCCCTACATTGGGCTCTGGGCTGAGCATCGAGCCTGCTTATTGTCTCTCTCTCTGCCCTTCTCCCTGGCTTGTGCTCTCTCTCTCTCTCTCTCTCTCTTTCTAAAATAAAATATACTAAAAGAGGCTATCTTTCCTTCATTGTATTGTCCTTGTTCTGTGTCAAATATCAGTTGACCATATCTATGTGGTCTATTTCTGGGCTCTCTATTTTGTTCCATTGATCTATTAATCCATTTTTTTTTTTTTTGCCAACACTACACTGTCCTGATTACTGTAGCTATGTAATATAATCTCCAGATTTTTGACAAATTTCTATGTATAATAATATGTAAGATTGATAAAATTGATACATAATGTTCATTACCAAATGGCACACTGTGTTGACCAGTTTGGGCTGCTATAACACAAATATCATAGAATGGGTGGCTTAAGCAATAATCATTTATTTCCCACAGTTCTAGAGGCTGAAGTCCAAGGTCAAGGGATCAACAGATTCAAAGTCCAATGAAAGCCCTCTTCCTGGTTTGCAGATGGCTACCTCCTTGGCATCCTCACATGGCTAAAAGAGAGATGGTCTTGCTAGCGTCTCTTATATGGACACTAATCACATTCACGAGAGCTTCATTTTCATGACTTAATCACCTCCTAAGGCCTCTCCTCCAAATGTCACCACGCTAGGAATTAGGGTTTCTATAAATGAATTGGGGAGGGGGTACAAAACATTCAGTCCATAGCATTTACTTAAAAAGTATTTCTAAGACATAATTTCCCCAAGACATAACATGGGTACATTTGAAATCTAGCACTAAGAAAAATGTCTAGGAAACTTTCTCTTTCTTTCTTTTTCTCTTTCCTTTGTCTTTCTTCTTTTCTTTGTTCCTCCCGCCTTTCTTTCTTTCTTTCTTTCTTTCTTTCTTTCTTTCTTTCTTTCTTATTAAAGAGAAGGGACTAAAGGGATTAAAGAGAAGGGACTAAAGGGACTAAAGGGACTCTACAATTAGCTTTATAGATTCTATAAATTTTCACCTATCATCTCATAACAGAAACTCTTTAGTAAGAAAATCTAGCTACCTTTTTCTTACTTTAAGGAAGATAAGTAGTTGCTCATGATGGTCTAGGGAAAAGTTATGAAAACATACATACTGGAAATATAATATTGATTAATTTAGGGGTGTGAGTAATAAAAGAAAAATAATTGGATTTTCTTTTTTTTTCTTTCTTGTTTTTTTTTTGTTTGTTTCTTTTTCTTTCTTTTTTTTTGGTATCTGTGCACTATTTCATTTGTTAAAAAACACATATTGATTTAGCAAATTTAAAAACATCACATCTAGAGAGTTTGAAACAAATGAAACAGCTCAACTAAAATATTGTGGACAAAATTATAAGAAAAATTCATGTGAGCAGGTATCACAGGTAATATACATGTATTGAAACTTTGGTTTAATTGGCTTTATTGAACACTTTTCAGTATGAACTTTTAGAAAACAGGGCATCAACAAAAAATACAGGTATGCACAACTCTCTCCTAGAATGAGATATGCTATAGAAATTTTTTAAAAATGTAATTTTGTAGAAATATCGATCTTTGTCCCCAATAGATTCTTATTCCTAAGAGAAAGAGATTTTTGCAAATATCCATGAGTATTACAAAAATTGGCCAAGGTCTTAGGCTACAAAGAAAAATTTAAGCAATTCCTTAAATTACACATTATACAGAGTACATTATAAGGAGAGTTAAAAATATACTGTTACATAACTTTTGGGTTAAAGCAAAAGTTAAAACCAAAATTAGAGATTATTTATAAATAAACGACAATGAAAACATAATGCTACGAAACCAATGGAATGTGGATAGGATGATACTAAGTGGAACATTTATAGCCTTAAATACATTTGCTTTTATAAATTGATAAAATATAAAATGCAGAAATGAAGCCAAAGAATAAGTAACAAAGTAAACCTCAAGTTGGTAGAAGAACTAATAAAGATGGAAGAAGAAATTAATCAATACAAATATGAACATAAGAACTTATTAATGAATCCAAAAGTAGTTCTTTGAAAATTTCAGTGACTTAGGCAAATCTTTGAAAAGTCTGATCAAGTAATAAAGGGAAAAAAATAACATTATGAATGAGAAAGGAGTCTTAACTAAAGCAATGGAGAAGATGCACAAAAATTACAAGAGATCAATTCTACAATGTTATATAGATCCATTTGGACATCTAAGGTTAAATTGAAAATTCCAGGTAAATATAAATTATCAATTAAAAACAATTTTAATGTTTATTTATTTCTTAGGGAGAAAGAGAGAGAGAGAGAGAGAGAGAGAAAGAGAGAACATGAGCAGGGGAGGGTCAGAGAGAGAGAGGGAGATACAGAATCCAAAGCAGACTCCAGGCTTTGCACTGTCAACACAGAGCCCAATGCAGAGCTTGAACCCATGAACTGTGAGACATGACCTGAGCTAAAGTCAGACACTTAATCAATTGAGTCACCAAGGCACCCATAAATTACCAAAATTTTGATCAAAAGATATTTAAACAGAAAAGAAGAAATTAAAAAGCTGGTTTAAGTCAACCTTCATCAAAGAGGCACTGGATACAATGAAAGATAATTAAAGGAAGGACACACAAAATATAGAGATTTGTAGAAATGTTTTGAAGAAGGTGTAGGCTTATAGCTTTGAGGCAGGTGGAAGTCTCCAAAGTGAGTGTATTACATGTGTGTTTATGTATATGTGTGTGTTTTATTGATGTTTATGCACATGTAAAGGAGGCACTAATAATTAAGTAGTGCACGGTGTCTGAAAAGGTGAGAGAAGCAACCCAAAGCACAGTTATTGGATTGACCTTAAAAGGGAGGTGGTTCTATTCCTCATTCTAATAGCAGGGGAGAAAGAAATGATTTGTATGAATGTAGGTAAAATTGTATGCACTCCAGTGGAAAGAAGAAGGCATTCCCTCTGGATTTCCTTCATGTTCTCTACAGAAAGCAAGAGATGGGGAGTCCGAGATCTGACTGCAATAGAGAAAATTAGAAAAAGTCACGGTGGAGTTTTGGAAACTGAGTGGAATGAAAAAAATCCAATGTTTTGTAGGCAGTGTGGAGGGCCTGTTTGAGGTTAGTAATCCTAAATTCAGCAAACATCTGGGGACATTGTCCACCAGAATTCAGCAGCATGGGTGCAAACACAGAAATGTAGTTAAAGTTCATCTAGAGCTGTGATTTCATCATGCGAAGAAGAAGAAGAAAAAACAGAGAAACAAGGGACTTTAGAACATTGGTAAATGGCAAGCCAAAATTCTGGAATAATTCATGAATTCCATGTTGGCTGAGGAGCAAAGCAATGAAAAGAAAAGATTGAGGGATTGGAAGAACTGAAGTTCCAGTGAAGTCAAAGCATAGGGCTGTAGTGGCACTGTTGGCCCAAGCAGCACATTCCCTCTTTGCAGGCAAATCTCCATTGGAAGCCAAACTTTAATCAGATAATTGTTCTGTAAGTGGAGAGTCAGACTCAGAGGAGATAATTGAATGACTCAAAAAGCATAATCCTCCCAAAAGACCAGTGTTCAGAGGTTGAGTGCCAGGACATCCTTTCCTTAGACTGTGTTTGAATGGGCTCTACTGATTTCTCGTTCTGGAGATTTCTTTTTCCTGTGTTCTAGATTATCCTCTGCCTAAGTATATTCCACATCATATTAGTCTCCTTAAATGCTCTGTAGACAAGGATTTCTATAGGGGCACCTGAGTAGTTCAGTTGGTTAAGCATCCAGCTCTTGATCTTGGCTCAGATCATGATCTCCTGGTTTGTGAGATCAAGCACCACGTTGGGCTCGGCACTGCCAGCACAGAGCCTGCTTGGGGTTCTCTTTCTCTCTCTCTCTCTTTCTCTGCCTCTCTCTCTCTCTCTCTCAAAATAAATAAATAAAACATTAAAAAAGAAAAGGATTTCTATAAAATAATTTTTGGAAA
Source organism: Prionailurus bengalensis (assembly GCF_016509475.1). Classification (NCBI taxonomy): domain Eukaryota; kingdom Metazoa; phylum Chordata; class Mammalia; order Carnivora; family Felidae; genus Prionailurus; species Prionailurus bengalensis. Next base: position 210,204,979 of record NC_057345.1, on the reverse strand, counting down.
GACTACACATTATCCTTCTCTAACAGTACATTTTTTGGATTTTTCTTCAAGCATAGTATAGTTGTAATTGAGGGGTGGGTGGCTGGAGGCAAGAGTTTGCCCTCTAAAGGGCATATTTTTATTTAGCTATTATATGATCATGGTAACACAGGCCAGCAAATCAATTTGTCTTTAGGTGAATTATTCATCTGACAAAATAATTCTGAAAATTTGAACGTTTATTTATTTTTAAGACAGAGAGAGACACAGCATGAATGGGGGAGGGTCCGAGAGAGAGGGAGACACAAAATCTGAAACAGGCTCCAGGCTCTGAGCTGTCAGCACAGAGCCTGACGCGGGGCTTGAACTCACGGACCACGAGATCATGAACGAGCCGAAGTCGGACACTTAACCGACTGAGCCACTCAGGCGCCCCGACAAAATAATTTTTGAATTGACTTTCATCATATTGGTCTGATTTTGACAGAGGTTCGAGGCAGGCCTGTGATTCTCCAAAGAACTGGCTGGAAGGTGAATAAATCAATTTTTCAGAATCAGCTCTCCTCACAGTTTTAAAGTTTTGGAAAGAGAAGTCTACTCGAAGATACATTCTCACCTCAGGCTTTATAAATGAGACACATACTTCAGGGTCTTACGGTCCATTGTCTGATCCAGTCTGTAAGCTGTAAACTGGCCCCCGGCTGTCTGAAACTCCCTTCCACAGTTTAGAGCCCTGATATGGAGAACAAGCATATGGTTGTTATCACAAATCTCAGTAGAACCATGTTATCATATAACCTGGCCCATAACTGATTTTTAAGTCACACATTTACAAGCAACTCCTTGAATTACTTCCACAGATGGCTAATGATACATTATATCAAATGACAAAAGATATGTTCATTAATTTGAAGGTTTCTGGGCAGGAGTGTTTCACCTACGAACTAAAAAGAAAGAAAAAGTCGAATTTCAATAGTAGACTCTCATGTCTATTTTATTCTGTATCCAAGAATATAAGTTTTGTTTTTTTTTTAAAGCTCACACTACTACTTTTCTCCAAATATTCTACTCAGAAGTCCCTCTGGTGACTCAGATTACAACACATTTTCTGAGGAACTCGTCCTGAAATTGTGTGTTGTACAAATTTTGCAAGCATTTTAACATTCTCTTGTCTGCCCTTTAGATAAGGGGGAAGATGACCAAACTATATCCCCAATTATTACCAAAATACCTATTTGTCAAGATTAAAATAAAGTAAAACAATAATTATATCTATAATGGCATTTATTTTAAATAAAATTAAGGGATAAATAAATAAAATGCAATGTAACAAATAATATAAAGTCATTATAATATATGTATATGTGTGCATGTATATATATATATATATATATATACATAATATATACGTAGACACATTTTTTTAAATTTTGTTAAAGCTGCAATTCTAAGCATAGGAGTTTCATTTGAAATATAGAAACATACTGCTTCCAAATGATATTTCTATAGGCAACCTTTTAGCTCGTGTTCTTCCTAAAATTCACACATTTAGTGACTTATGTGGCAAATGTAGAAATGATCCCACGAAACCAGTTTGTGGGCAAAGTGTTGATGCAGAGCACAATAGGCCCCTAAGTAATTTACTTAGCCAAAGAGCCTTTGTTCTCTGAGACTTCATCCATCTGGCTTCTGGAAGTCAAACTGCTTATAGTAACTTCCGACATGACTGAAGGAACCAGAAATGGGAAACTACAGAGAACATCCGGGAAGCCTCTAGAGGCCATTAAGTCCCAGAAATTGTGGTGATAGTGTGGCCGAGATGACTGATGCTCTTTGGAATATTTCATAAGGGGTCCGGAATGTATTTTACTGAAAGAGGAGAATCCGGAATGTATTTTACTGAAAGAGGAGAAAAAAAGAAATGGAGAAGCTTTTGCTCTGGCCTACAATGGGAAATTTTATTTTCCATTTAGGGATCAGTAAAGAGAAGTAAATATTTCGTGCGTTCTTTTCAACCAGCAAATCTAAACGCAACCCTCCTCAATTATTTCAATGCCCAGATACTCTTTCCCTGATTATCAGGAGAGTGTCCTATGTGGAGTCATGAAACCCATCATCAGTTTTAGCCCTCTGTCTCTGTCCCATGGCTGTGCTCAGCATTACTGCCCGGTGCACGTACTCTGTCCAAGAAGGCTCACCTGTGTCAATAGGATCCTCCATGGAAACACCAGGTCTGGTAATATGACAAGGAATGATTCTCCAAAATGAGCTGATTCATTCCCAATAATAATTTAATGTGATTTCTTACTTCTATAACATTTGCTTTTTCATGCACTGTCTCTAGTCAAAGATGTGAGGAGCTTGAGGATTTTAAGCACCATCTAAGAGGAAATCATCAAGACAGTTGAGCTTATGCCCTCCTTTCTGGCCTAGACTAATTCTTTTCCGTTCAGCTCAGGCTCTTGCCCACTACTCTGGGCCAAGGGTTTCCCTCCCTACGTCTATGTTACCACCAAACACTTGATTTCAATCGCTTTGATGACAGGGAGCCCATTTGATGCTTCTTTGCAATCCTTTATGATTCCACAAACATTTGTCAAGAAAGGGTTGGGAACTGAGAGCGATTTGGGCAAGAATGCTACCCTGGCTGGAGCACCACACCCAACAGGACACCTTCAAAGCTGCCTGTCATGTTGGTGTTGCTTTTGTTGTTGTCTTTCCTCTCAACAGTAATGCAGCAGTAATGTAGCAAATGACTCAGTGTCTGAATTCCAGAGCCAGATTGTTTTTATTCGAAAGCCATTTTGTGCCTCTTATCGACCGTTTGGTCATGAGAAAAGTTACTGAACCTCTCTTCCTCAGTTCTATCATCTATAAGGTATGGAAAACAATGGTATTTTTCTCAAAGTTGTGTTGTGAGCATTAAATGAATTAAACGAGTTAAGTCATTTGAAGTCCTTGGAACAGGAACAGCCCTTACAGGAAGGGCTACGCATTGTTAGCTCTAATTACTGTTGTCATTTATTTATTATGGTTTTTGAGGTCTTTGGTATGTTTAGACTATGCCCTTGTCCCAGTGTTTTAAAACACACTCTCTTGATGAAACCTCAGTATTATATTTCAAAATTAGATTTGGATCCTGCATAAACTGGACACTTAATTTGGCTAACTGGTTTTTGCTTATTCTAGCCAAGTCGAAGGTACTCAAATTGAAAATTAAGTCCATGGAAAGCCTTTTTTTTTCAAGCACTATGCTTAGGTTTAGGGATGATGACAGTTGTATGTGGTGGAGTTAGAATTACTGGTGGATTTATTGCTTTCTTCATTCTTTGGTAGAAGTCTATACTTAGATGCCTGTTAAAAGTAAAGCCGGGGGCTGGGCTGATGGCTCAGAGCCTGGAGCCTGTTTCCGATTCTGTGTCTCCCTCTCTCTCTGCCCCTCCCCTGTTCATGTTCTGTCTCTCTCTGTCCCAAAAATAAATAAACGTTGAAAAAAAAATTAAAAAAAAAAAAAAAAAAAAAAAGTAAAGCCGGGGGGCACCTGGGTGTCTCAGTCGGTTGAGCTTCCCACTTAAGCTCAGGTCATGATCTTGCACTTGATGAGCTCGAGCCCCACACTGGGCTCTCTGCTGTCAGTGCAGAGCCTGCCTCAGACCCTCTGTCCCCTTCTCTCTGCCCCTCCCCAGCTTGCACTCTCTCAAAAAATGAATAAACCAACAAAAGTGAAAGCCAGGCCTACCTCAAAGACAGGTGACAGCTCCAAGTCTGTCACTGTTCACATCTAGAAGTCAAGATATGATGCTCTATTTGCAGGAAGAATTTTTGCACAGGCTGCAATGGCTTGCATATTATACATGGCTACCATTTTGGAACACGTAGATAGTTTTTAGAGATAGAAGGAACCATAAATAGTATCTAGTCTGGTGATCCATTTTCTAGACTAGAAAGGCCCAGAAGCTGTTTGTGAAAGTTTATGCCTTTAATTTAGTGGGAGAACCAGGTCCAGAGTGGGGTTGGCTGACTACCTAGTCAATATCGATTCTATTATTTTATACTATCCTTCAAATTATCACCAAAGAGAGTCTCAGTGTTGTAAATATTTGTACATAATTTGCATAATTATGCATTAATTAAAATGCATTAGAAATTTATGATCTGAGAATCAATCATCAGATAATCCATATATAAATGGCTGGAAATTACTTAGGACTTCTATTAAGATGCAATGCCTTCAAATTGGCTACATATATACATACATATATATATTATGTATATATATATGTATATACATATATATATTATGTATATATGTATATACATATATGATATATATGTATATTATGTATGTATATACGTATATATAATATACTTATATAAGTCACTAGCATATATGAATTCAGTGACAGCATTAAGCAGTGTTTTCGCAAAGTCCTCAATAAATTTTTATAGAGGAATAATTAAAATTTGAATGTTATTTTAGTGTCCTAATATAAAATAAGATAAAGTTAGTATAACTCAACAACATATAGATTGTTAATTATGTTAATCTTCTCTCTTTATTATAATAGTTCAAATTTTAAAGAGATTTTGAAAATGTTTCAGAGAGCATAAAATGGCATATTACACTAGTTTTAAATACACTAATTAAATATTTTACTTTGCCTTGAAATATTTTCTGAATCTCCAGATAAATTTAATTATCATACTCTGATTCATGATTGTTGAAAAGTCTCAGATTCTCTGAACCTTGCTATTACAAAAATTTATTACTGACACCCTTGTGTCCACCAGCTTTGTGTTCTTGCTTCCAATTAATATCTTGTTTATGACTGCAAACTCTTGGCCTCTGCTTATCTGATACTCTCCCCTTTAAGTTGCTTACCAACACTTACCTTGACTGACTTATTCCTGGAGGTGCCCTGGATTATTAGTTATTGGTTAATGTATCCATATCTTTACCTCCAGCTAGATTGCTGGGCTTTTATTTTGCACTTCATTGCCTTGTTCAATGCATGGCCAAATGAGATACAACTTAGCTATTGTGAAATTTGCCAAGGTTTTTACGTCCTTGGTTTATTTTATAACTAACGCATTTCGGCTTGAAAACATCAAGTCCCACTCTTTTAACAGATCAACCTGGTGTATATTTGAATGTCTTTATTTCCTGCTACCAGGATGCTGGTTTCTGTCAATTAGGTCTTGCTAGGGAGTCCAGTGATCAATATTGACTCTGTAGCATAAATCAAAGATATTGTTTATAAGAACATTGTCTTCTCTGGAGGTGATTTTGCCTGTTAAGGAAAACAGTCTGACTGCAGGCCAGGCTTTGTTTATTGTGTAAAAAGTAACCATAGTCCACAGCTTTTACAGTTCAGCAGGCTGAGGAAATATCTCCTGTAAGTTATCTGCTGTTATATTGCATCATGCCCACTTTTGCTCTGAGGCTACTCTAAAAAATTTTCAGTTATAACCCGATGCTAAAACAGGAGGGGGCATATTTCACTATAAGAGGGCTTTAAAAGTCAACAAATTAATTTGCTTTTCCCTTCCAGCTGTGCAATTCACCCCCCACTCCAGCTCTGAGCTGTAATTAAGTACATGCTTTTATAATAAAACTAATCTTTTCCTGGTGCTTCCCCAGCTGCAAATTCTGACCCAGATTCCTATTATGAATCATGACTGTCACATGGGCTTGCAATAGGCTTCATTTCCCTCTGCCCTCCCCCAGCTGCTGGAGATTCTCACCCCTGGATTTAGCGCCAACCTTATTACACAACTGGAGAGAGGATTTAACTTATATGAGCTCTTTGAAATCCTTGGGTTGTTTTTGTTTACAGAAGGGGACATCATCTAAGCATCCGGTAATGACAACTAGGGAAAAAGCCACACTCATTTAACATTATAGAATAAGACTAAAACCAGCCACCGAGGTTACCTGGGTGCATAATTGATTAAATATTTTTTTGATTAAATATTTTTGAAGTGCAAGTAGATATCTCTGATAAGAAATAAGCTAAGGAGAAGAAACATCTAAGAAGAAATGTGGAGAAGACCTATATTCATGAATTGTGCCTAATTTTGAAGAGTTTCAAGCTCATCCTGAATGTATCCGTGTTATCCCTCCATCCCCATTAGAATTGTCCCTTACTTTCAAGTCACCATGAAGTCCCCATCATCTCACTGTAACAGCCTTCTAACTGGCCTCCACGCTCCCAATCCTGACCTTCTCTGAGCCATTATTCATAGTCCGAGGGCTCTTTGAAGCATGCAAATCAAATCAAATCAAATCAAATCAAATACAATCGTAATTCTATTCCTAAGGCTCTCTGCTGGTTTCTCATCATAGTCTATGTGATCTCACAATTTGTAAGAGGACTATAGCTCTCCAACAAAAATTTGGTTTTCTGGGGCACGTGGGTAGCTCAGTCAGTTGAACGTCCTACTTCAGCTCAGATCATGATCTCATGATTTGTGAGTTTGAACCCCACATGGGGCTCTATTTTGACAGCTCGCAGCCTGGAGCCTGCTTCGGTTTCTGTGCCTCCCGCTCTCTCTGCCCCTCCCCTGCTCACACTCTCTCTGTCTGTCTGTCTCCAAAATAAATCAACGTTAAAAAAAAAAATTTAATTGGTTTTCCATTCTTCATGGCAAATAGATAGGCTACTTTCCAGTCTCTCTTCTGGTTATGGAGACTGAGGGTAACCGTGCGACAGAGTATGAACCAATAGCATACCAGAAGAAGTGATGTATGTGACTCCCAGGCCAGGAATGCAAAAGATCCAGTCTGCCATTCTCCGTGTTCTTTTCCTTCTGCAGAGCAGAAGGATCATGCAGAGCAAGCTTGGAAGCCAAGTGTTGAATATGGCAGAATTGGCATCAGTCCATGTCTCTGAATGACTTCATGGAGACCTTTCTCTATACTATAACCCCACTGGGTTGTTACATAACTGTAAAGCCACTAAATTTGTGTTTATTTTTAACAATCATTAGCACTACCCTAACCAACTAACACAACTCTTCATGTAATGTATCCACCTACTCTCATAGCACAAATTCTATTCCTCTGCATAGTACTCATCACTCTGATGTGTGCCCTACTTATTTAACACATCTGTTTCCTTTTTGTACTCCCCCAAACAAAATGTGAGCTCCACGACAAGAGCATCATTTTTTTGTATCCTTTTAACAGATATGTCTATTTGTGTTTTTTACTATTTTTTTTTATTTGGGTCATTTGTCTTTTTATGGTTGGGTTTTAAGAGTTTTTTTATATATTCTGGACACTAGACCATTACAAGACTTATGGCTTGCAAATATTTTCTCACCTTCCATGATTTGTCTCTTATGCGATAATGTCCTCTGATTCACAATGGGTTTTAATAAGGTGAAGCCCGATTTGTTTTTCCTTGTTTGCGTGATTTTGGTGTCATATTTAAGAAACCGTTGTCTAATCCATGTCATGAAGATATACACCTATGTTTTCTTCTCAGAACTTGGAGTTTTAAATCTTACACTTAAGCATTGGATCAATTTTGGGTTGATTTTGTTTATAGGTGAGGTAGTGTACCCAAATTCATTCTTAAGCTTGTAGACAGCTAGTTGCCCTAGTCCTATTTGTTGAAAGAAACTATTCTTTTTCCATAGAATTGTCTTCGTATCTGTTATAGGTTGACTTGTGTCTCCTTCATAAAGGATGTATTGAAATCCCGATCCCAGTACCTCAGCATGTGATCTTATGTAAATACAGGGTTGCATATGTAATTAAGATGAGGTCAGATTGGGATAGGGTGGGTCCTGAATCCTACCTAATGGATGTCCTTATAAGAAGATGGCCCTCTGTGTGGAGACAGAGACACACAGGGAAAATGTCATGTGATGATGAAAGCAGAGAGTGGAGTCAGGAAACTGCAACCCAAGGAACACCAAAGATGGCAAGAAAAACCAACAAAAGCTAAGAAGAGGCAGAGAAGCTTTCAGAAAGATCATGGCCCTGCTGATACCTTGATTTCAGACTTCTAGCCCCTAAACCTGAGACAATGAGCTTAATTGTTTTGAGCCACCCAGTTTGTGGTACTTTGTAATGGAAGCTCTAAAAAACTGATACAGCACCCTTACAAAAGTTAATTGACTATAAATGAAGGGATTCGTTTCTGAAGTTTCTATTCTGCTGTATTGACCTATATGTCAATCCTTTTGTAAGTGTCACATTGTTTTGATTACTGTAGTTTTGTAATAGGTTCTGAAATCAGGAAGCATGTGTTCTCTAAATTTGTTCATCTTTTTCAAGATTATTTTGACCATTCTTTGTCTGTTGCTATTTCAGTAAAATTTAGGATAAGCTTGTTTATTTCTTTTAGGAAGGCAGTTAGAATTTTATTTTATTTTATTTTATTTTATTTTATTTTATTTATTTTATTTTTAAAGCACTGAGGATTTTATTGAATCTGCAGATCAATTTGAAGAGTATTGCCATTATAACAATTATGCCTTCCAATCCATGAAGATTAATGTCTTCTCTCTTATTTCCTTTCATTTAATTTTTTTAATTACTTTCCACAATATTTTGTAGTTTGCAGTGTACAAGTCCTGTACTTCCTGGTTAAATTTATTCCTAAGTGGTTTATTTTGCTTGATGCTGTTATAAATGGAATTAATTTGATTTTACATTTAGATTGTTCAATGGTAATGTGTAGAAATACAACTGATTTTTACATATTGATCTTGTATTCTGCAACACTGCTGAACTCATTTACTAATTCTAACATCTTTGAGTGTGTGGATTCTTTAGGATACACACACACACACACACACACACACATATACACAATATGATTTTCAAATGTTAAGCCAGTCATGCATACCTGAGATAAATGCCATTTGGTCATGGTACATAATCCTTTTTTCTCTTTTTGTATAATTCTTTTTATATGTTGCTGGATTTAATTTGCTGATATTTCACTGAGGTTTTTTGCATTTATATTCAAAGATTTTGGTCAGCAGTTTTCTTCTATTGTTATGTGTTTGGATTTGGTATCAAGGTAATACTGACTTCATAAAATCAGTTAGGAAAATTTCACTTCTTTTCCAGTTTTTAAAAGAATTTAAAAAAATTTTAGAAATTCCTTATGAAGGATTCACATTAATTCTCCTTTCAACATTTGATATAATACGTCTGTAAAGCCAACCTGGTTTTGGGTGTTTCTTTGTGAGAGGTTGATTGTTATCATCATTATCATTATTTCAATTTCTTTATTTGTTATAAGCTTATTTATTCAGTTTTAATTTTTTTTTTTGCTTTTAGAAATCAGTTTTGATCATTTGAGTCTCCTAAGAATTTGTGCAATTCATCTAGGTTATCTAGATTCTTAACCTATTATTACTCATAATATTCCCTTAAAGCCTTTCTTATCTGTATAATGTCAGCTGTAACATCTCCTATCGCATTTCTGATTTTAGCAATTTGAGTCTTCTTCCTTTCTTTCCTTGGCAAATATCAGTAAAAGATTGTCAATTTTGTTGATCTTTTCATAGAGCCAACTTTTGGTTGTATTGATTCTCTTTATTGTTTTTCTATTTCTAATTTCTTTATTTTCACTATAATCTCTATCATTTTCTTCCTTCTGCGTGTTTTGGTGTTATTTTCTTCTCCTTTTTTTAGTTTTTTAAGGTGGAAGTTTTAAGTTATTGATTTGAGATTTTCTGCCTTTTTAAAAATTTTTTTTTAACTTTTATTTATTTTTGAGACATAGAGAGACAGAGCATGAACAGGGGAGGGGCAGAGAGAGAGGGAGATGCAGAATCTGAAACAGGCTCCAGGCTCTGAGCTGTCAGCACAGAGCCCGACGCGGGGCTCGAACTCACGGACCGTGAGATCATGACCTGAGCCGAAGTCAGATGCTTAACCGACCGAGCCACCCAGGCGCCCCCAGATTTTCTGCCTTTTTAATGTACACGTTTAGAGCTATAAATTTCTTTTTGAGCACCATTTGGCTGTATCCCATTAAGTTTTGGTATGTTTTATTTTTAGTTTTACTTATTGCAAAATACTTTCTCATTTCTCTTGTGTTTTCTTTATTGATCAATTAGTTATTTAGCAATGTGTTATTTAATTTCTACATTTTTACACTTTTCCTAAATACCCTTCTGTTAGTGATTTCTAATTTCATTTCATTATGGTTGGAGAACATGCTCTGTATAATTTCAATTCTTTTACATTTGTCTAACTTATTTTACAGTCTAACCTAAGATCTATCCCAGAGAATGTTCCATGTGTAATTGAAATGTATAAAAATTATGGGTTTATTGTGTAAAGTGTCCTGTAGATATCTGTTATGTCTACTGTTGTATAGTATTGTTCAAGTTTTCTACTTCTTTGTTGATCTTCTGTCTTGTTCTATCCATTATTGAAGTCAACTGATACTGTTGAAAATCTATTTTTCCCTTTAATTCATTCAATTTTGCTTCAAATATTTTTGGGCTTTGTTGTCATGTGCATATGTTTATAATAGTTATATCTTCTTGATAGATTCACCTTTCATCAGTATAAAGTGTCCTTCTTTGTCTCTGGTAACAATTTATGTCTTAAAGTCCATTTTGTATAATATTGCTATATCCATCCCAACTCTTTTGGTTATTATTTACATGGTGTATCTACTAATATTTTTACATTCAACCTATCTGTGTATTTGAATCTAAAGTGCATCTTTTGTATATAACACATAATTGAATATTTTTTATCCATTCTGCCTTTTACTTTAATAATTAATTTAATAACTTCTACCTTTTAATTGAAGAAATTAAGCCATTTACATTTAATGTAATTATTGATAAAATGTAATTTACTTCAAACATTTTGTTATTTTCTATGTGTTTCAGGTCATAATTACTCCATTACTACCTTACTTTGTGTTAAATATATATTTTCTAGGGTGCCGTTTTATTTTTCTTATAGTTTCTTTTACTATATATTTTTGAGTTATTAGTGGTTGTCCTGGGGATTATCATTAACATCTGGATTAATACCAATTTACTTTTAATAGCATACAAGAATTTTGGTCTTGTATAGCTCTATCCCCCCACCTCTATGCTATGATCATCACAACTAAATTCTTACATGTTGTGTGCCCAGTAACTTAGATTTACAATTATTGCATTATTCAACTGTCAATTAAATCAAATAGTGGAGAAAAAACACAATAGTAGAGCTACAAACACAAGTACATTTTATACTGCCTTTATATTTACTTGTATTTACCAGCACTTCTTATTTCTTTATGTGTACTTGTGTTACTGTCTAGTGTCCTTTTATTTGAACCTCAAGGTCAGTCAGAGGTGACATCTTGGGGCCTCTCCTGTCTTTTGTGAGCATGCACACAACAGCATGCAGCCTGTGAAAGTGGACTGCTTTCTAGGTTTCCAGACACAAGCATTTTAAATCCCCTATGGACCTCTCGTTTGACAGCTTTTTATTTTAAGCTTTTTGGCTAATCTATTATTTGCCCCAACTTTTATCCGTAGTCTCAGACAGCTTTGATGTTAAAGCATTAGACAAATGCCTTGTCCATCAAGGCACTTAGAGCTGGGAGAGATCAAGTGAATTTGAATTAAGACAAGCCTTTTGAGTGAGGGTTTCCAGGGAACCACCAGACAGGTCCAATAATGACAACTGTTTAGGAATGAGGTCCATTCTATCTCAAGTACCAGGAGTATGGGATGTTATTTTTCAAGGCTACGGCTGAGCTGGCAAGAAGGGGATGGGACTAAGGTAGATTAAAATACTATAGGTCTTGCTGTTCTGACTGAGATTCAGCAGTTCATCTTGACTAAATGCTTCCCTGGTTGCTAGAAGCCTTTGGTTAATTCCCAGAGCTCTGGGAGGAGACAAACAATGTAGCAAATTTTGTCAGGTATTTGCTTTTATGGAGAGATGAATTCTTGGAAGTCCTTACTTCCACATTTCTGATGACATTCTATGTTTTATGGCACATAATCATATTATATTGGCTGTAATCACTAATAATGTAAGGGATCATCAATGTGATAAAAATAGGTGTTTTCATTATATGTATAAAGGTAGCTGTCCCAAATTATTGCATTTGATCAAAAGTTATATATATCAGTTTCTAAGGCTCAACTTCAGTGTTTATATACAACCAGTTTTTTTTCGTAACCAATTTTTTTACATAAATGTTGAAAATTGTTTAGCACTGCTTACTAGTTTATGAATTAAGATACAAATTAGGGATATCTATTTGAAAATATTTTGAAAATATCAAAAGGACATTAGGAAGACTTTAGCTACAAGTAATTTGGACCTCAAAGCTCATGTTATGACAATGATTGAAAAGTTTTAGGATTTTAATCACAATTAAGCACTTTTCATTTAAACCAAATTCACATTGTCAAGAAAGCATCATAGAATAGAAACTATCACTAATACTTTATTTAGAGACAAAATAAGGTTAGAAGTAACTGGGGAATGAGGAGGAAAAGAACATAAACCTAAAATTATATGCAACTATGTTACCTATCTTTACCTAATCTTTTAATTTTGTTATTTGAGTAGTAAATTGTATCTTTCAGCAGCTTTTAATTTTTATCAGAGAAGAGTGTTCTGAATGGCTAACCACAAAACAGATTGCTTGCTCTGAGAAAGACATAATATGAGCTGAGCTGCTAATGGAGAGCAATGTTTAGATTATGTGGACACAAAAGGGAATTAACAGGTCTACAAGCAGAGGTTATAACCTATCATGATTTTCTTTCATCTCCATTGTCCTAGTATCCCCTATGACTTCATGGTCTTAGGACAATGCATCAGGTCCATTTCTTCTCTATGTAAATATCCATTTGCAAAATAATATATCTTTTCGGGTGCCTGGGTGGCTCAGTCGATTGAGTGTCCGACTTCGGCTCAGGTCATGATATGCAGTTTGTGAGTTCAAGCCCTGCGTCCAGCTCTGTGCTGACAGCTCAGAGCCTGGAGCCTGCTTCGGATTCTGTGTCTCCCTCTCTCTCTGCCCCTCCCCTGCTCATGCTGTCTCTCTCTGTCTCTCAATAATAAATAAACATTAAAAAAATTAAAAGAAAAATAATATATCTTTTATCTTATGATAAAGGAGAATAATGGCTCTCTGTTCCAGAGGGAAGAAGAGGCTTGCTATTTTCAAGTGACATTTTTTTTTCCAAATATCAAAATCTCTCTCTCAGATGGATTCAGTCACTCAGCAACTAAACTGTCATACTGTGAGGCTTCTCCTTCCCATCCCACTAAAAGCTAAATTAATATATCCTGTCCCTGTCTTGTCATGGAACTGTGGAAATACCACTACTAAAGCTTTTTCTACATTGCATTCTGGCACATGTATGTGTATCTCCTCAGTTAAATATTAAGTTCCTACAAAGTAGGAATAAACCATTATTTATCTCTTGTTTCTAACTCTAAGTGAATTTTCATGAATACCATGAAATGAATGGAATCTGGTTAAAGAAAGTACTATAGGGGCGCCTGGGTGGCGCAGTCGGTTAAGCGTCCGACTTCAGCCAGGTCACGATCTTGCAGTCCGTGAGTTCGAGCCCCGCGTCGGGCTCTGGGCTGATGGCTCAGAGCCTGGAGCCTGTTTCCGATTCTGTGTCTCCCTCTCTCTCTCTGCCCCTCCCCCGTTCATGCTCTGTCTCTCTCTGTCCCAAAAATAAATAAAAAATGTTGAAAAAAAAAAGTACTATAGATACTTACATAAAACTATGTAGTAGAAGAAGGTCCTTCTAAGGAAAATACATTCGAGCTGATTCCAGAAGCATACGATTAAATCAGACAGATAAAGCTGAAGTAAGAAAGCAGGGTCTGGATAAGAAATTGCAGGATGAAGAAACTGCCTATAGAGTAGACTTGAAAGGAGGTAAATGAGTTAGTTGCATGACCAATGTGAGTGTGGCTTTGCTCACAAAAAGAGTAGGAAAAATTGTACAGGTTCAGCAGTATAAGCGTGCAGGACTCTAAAACCATGATAAGTCGTTTTATTCCAGGTGCTTGATTCAAAGTGGTGATGGAAGGCCGTAAGCAAGGGGTGCAATAGTCTAATTTTCCCTTTAAAACAGTCGTCAGGATGTGAAGTGAAAAGATATCAGAAAGTTTTACATCCCTCACAATCAAGGAGACCTGTCAGGAGGCTCAGGCAGAAGTCCTAGTGTGGGTGTATGAATGTTCAGACTAGGAAGGGCAATGGACTTGGAGGAAGGTGATTATACGTGGGATGGATTCATAGGTAGACTGAGTAAGCTAAACCTGTTAATCAGTGAATGGATGTTTCAGGTAAGAGAATGGATGTGTTAAAATTGACTCTTGGATGTTGGGTTGGAACACCTGAGCAGCAATACATAATGAGATGAGGAAGGACAGGCAAGGAACAAAAATTGAGAAATAGAGCAATTCTTCGCTCTAGACAACGTTAAGTCTGAGATGGAAAGGAAATGCACAGCATTCAAATTTGGATGTTCAGAAAGGAGGATTACATTTGGGAAGCATCAGAATACGGATGTTATTAAAATCTATGCAGCTGGAACGAGATTAAAAGTGGGACTAGAAGAAGGCCCATTTGCAAGACCTGAGGCGCTTCAACATTTAGAAAGTAGGTTAGAGGAAAAGGCCAATGAGGTGGAGAAAACCTCACAGGAGGATAATGTTATAGCAGCCAAAAGAAGAGAGGTTTTCAAGACACCATTTTATTTATTCACTAATTTACAGTGTAGAACTAAGCTTTGGGTCTGGTGCCAGCCTGCCTAGGTTCGCTCCACTTGTCACCTCTTTGTGCCTCAATACCTTTCCCACAGGGTTTTGTCAAGGTGAAATTAATCAATGCACCGGGAGTACCTAGGACAACATTAAACGAATGTTTGTTGCCATTTTTACTGTTTTTCTTTCACTGAAAAAGTCTATTGTAATAGAGGTTTGGAAAATAGAAATTGAGACCATTAGGTGATGGGAATTATCCGGTAAATTTGAGAAGAGAAGTAGCTGTAGAAGACAAAAGTGACTGGCTAATAAGCCATTGACAACCATTCTCTCCCCCACTATTTTTTCTACTGAGTCTGGGAAGCTCTGTTTTTAGTTACCAAGCCTCTATTGCAACCAGAGATATCTACAGGTTACATTTTGGTTTGGTTGAATTTAGGTGTTACCTAATGTAAAGTCTGGCTCATCATGCCTAATCATTGTAAAGTAAAGCATATCAGACAACAATCCTGCGTATGCACATACTAGTCTTAAAAAATATTTTTATGGCCATATCTTTACATAGTAAAAGACAGTCAATGACTACCATACCGTCAAAGGATACCAACAATATGAAAAAGAAGGACAAAATAAATGGCAAAGTAAATAGTGATACATCAAGGAACAGAAAATAAATTACAAAAATTTCTCACTTGTGTTGCCAGATTCAAGGAGATATTGTATTGATTGATAACACAAGAAGGGTGAACTATGAAAAATAAGCAAAGAACAAAAATAAGTTCTTTGAAGTGATACTGACATTTTCATTAAAAAAAATCAAAGAAGCAGAAAATAATGCCAAAAGTATCTCCCAGAGTACAGAACAAAAACATAAAGGATTAAAACATATATTTCTGAGATATACAACATCTCAAAAATTTTGTTCTTTCTTTCTGCCTTCTTTAGGCAGAAAGGATATAAGGATATACTCTAAAAGCAAGAGGAGATTAAAAAAGAAGACATGGGAGCCATGAAATAGTGCTTCAGGGAAGCAGCGGAGTGCCCTCCATATGAAAATGGAATAGGAAATTTGGAAAGCAACAAGTCAACATAGGAGTGTGAGAGTAGAACATTCTAGGAGGGAGAAATTGGGGAAATATGGGAAGTTGATGGCAGATGGATTATGGAGCTCTTAGGAGAAATCTGAGAGTATTATCAAAATGATTGACGGTGTATAAAAATTATGAATCCATTCTGTTGACTCTAATAATGCACTGTTTTAAATAGCATGAGGTTGTGACCTTGGATCTTCTTGGCTCTACAATAAACACTATGAATAATTGCAATAATTATGGAATGGTTCTCAACTTTTAGAATCAACTTAAGATATATCACATAAAATCTAATTATGTTTACTGAACATAATGTAATAATGTAAACGTTATCAGCCTTATGATATAAGAGTAAAGATGTTGTTGCAGCAATTAAAAGATGGAGGATGAGAAGAAATGGAAGATGTGTTAAAGACTTCAGCTTATAAAAAAAACTGAGTAAGTCTGGTTCAACAAGAAAGAGAGAATTAATTTTATGCTTTAGTAAGAGAAGTGACAAATGGAAAAACCAACAATAATGTTTATACCTACACCAGAAAGGAAAGAGAGGCTAGTGGTATAAATTTCTAAATCTTAATCTATCATATGAGAAAGCAAGAGAGTACATACTCACTTTAACAAAAAATAAATGGAGCTCTAATTTTGTCATTTATAGCTATAGAAAGGAAGGAAATGATAATAACCATTGAAAGTGTTTCCAGCCTCCTCTCCTCAGCACCCTAGAAGAGCTGAGATAGATACAATCTTTCTTTTTATTGTATGTCCTACTACCTTTTGAATTTTAATTATAAGCTTGCAGTCATGTAATATATTTTTTTTAAATCCAAAAAGGTACTATTTTGTACTTATAGGTAATTATGAGCAGGGGACATTTCATCGTACATACGTTCCCTGGATGGTCAGCCTGTCCTCATCATTTGAGAACTTGTTTTTGTATTTACTAAAATTATCTCTAAAATAGTGAAGTCAATAGTTGATCTTATATTAATTTAAATGTCATAGGTGAATGTTATGCCCCTGTATATCCAGAAAGTTGACATTTTTCTTTTCCGTATTTTCAAGCTTGAAATATATATTGTTATTATTAAGTATAATGGTAACGTTTTTAACAATTTCATCCTTTTTAGCATGAACTCAACTTGACATTTGTATAACATTGTGAAATTTTCTGCTATCATTTAAAACTCATCCTGGGTGTATTACACTGTTTGGGGGAATGCAAGCTGATGTAGCCACTCTGGAAAACCATATGGAGGTTCTTCAAAAAGTTAACAATAGGGCTATCCTATGATCCAACAATTAGATATTTACCCAAAGGATACAAAAATACTGATTCAAAGGGACACATCCATTCCAATGTTTACAGCAGCATTAGCAACAACAGCCAAATTATGGAAAGAACCCAGATATCCAACAACTGATGAGTGGATCAAGACATTGTGGTATATACATACGATGGAATATTACTCAGCCACAAAAAGAGAATGAATCCTTTCTACTGTAATGATGTGGATGGAGTTAAGGTGTATTATGCTAAGTGAAATAAGTCAGTGAAAGACAAATACCATATAATTTCACTTATATGTGGAACTTAAGAAATGAAATAGACGAACATAGGGGGAAAGAGAGAGAGAGAGAGAGAGAGAGAGAGAGAGAGAGAGTATTTTTGTCCATTCACAAAAAGTATTTTTCTATTACACATTTCTATACACATGGTTGATGCCCCTATATTTTTACTTCTAGTTTCTTCTTTATGAACAGCAATGAACTATTGCTTAAATCCTGTTGTCTGTACTTCATTGTTATCTTTTTGTTCATTATTTTTATTTCTTTGTTCTTTCCTCTGAATGTGGAGAAATATTAAAAGTCTTCCTCTGTTAACTCAATTCACTGACTGCATTGTTTTATTCTACTTACTGTTTCTTATGCTCATTGTAAGAACCTTTGTTTATTTTTTCTTTATAGTTTTTCTTTGATGAAAGTTTCACTTTTTAAATTTCCCTCCCTATATCCTTTTCATTTTAGAAAAGAGACAAACTAAGGCTCCTTGTACATAAAGTGTAACATTTAGCATTTATCTCACTTAATGTGAATCTTGTTATATTCTTTAAAATTGAAATATCCAATTCCTTTAAACAGGACACACTATTTTGTGTGTGTGTGTGTGTGTGTGTGTGTGTGTGTGTGTGACTCCACCAATAACGATTTGTTCATGAAACACTGCAATCACTGATTCTGCTTGTATAAGTTGGGCAATTGCCAATGAGAACTTCACCTCCACACAAGTACCCAAAGACTCATGGATTAATTGATTATAATCAGGCAACCATATTACAATGGAAAGATTGAGGGTATTAGTAGGAAGAACTGACCGCCCACTTTGTGTTTATATTTTCAATATAACATTCCATTTTTAGAGTTATATCAAAATTTAAATGGTGACATTAAAAGGGTGGATACCATGTATCTATACCATGTAAACAATACAAGAAGAACCCGCCAAATGAATGTCTGACAAATACTTTAAGGCAAGAATAATTAATAGAAATAAAAGGTATATTTTATAATAGTAAACGGTTATCCAGAAAAATGTTTAGTGATTAAATGTATACACACATATAATCTAGACCAAAATACAGAAAGAAAAAAATTGACAAGCCTAAAAGTATAGAATCATCAAATTTTTAAAAATTGAGAGATTTTAATAATCTTTCTTTAGTAATTGATAGAATAAGCAGATGGAAAAGGTAGTAAGCGTGTAGATGATATGAACAACAGAGTTCCAGACTTGGCTTAATTAGCATATAAAAGTACTGAACCCAATTGTTGCAAAATAATTTTTAAAAGAGGTGAAAATTAAATATTTAACAAAATTGAACACTCCTAGCAACACAGCTGGTCTCAACATGACATAGGATTTAAATAATGCATCGTCAATTCCTATATCAGAGCAGAATTAATCTGAAAATCAAAACAAAAAAATAACTTAAAAATCTCCATATCTTGGGAAATTAAGGAGCATACTTCTAAACAGAGAAATGTACTTCGTAAAATCAATTCCACCAAAAATTAGAAAATACATTAAACTTAATATGAATAAAACTATTATATATGTCAACAGGTGAGATGCAGCACAGTTGTGCTTATAGAGAAATTTTTGCCTTAAATTGGCTTATTAGATAAAAAGGAAGGCAAAAAATAATTGTCTAAAAATCCTTTTCAAGAAATTATACTATTAACATTAAATTAAGTCCAAATAAAGCAGAAGGGAATGTAATATAAAGTGGAAAATAATGAAATGGAGAATAAGTACAATATAGTGAATCAACAAAAGCAAAGCTTAGCACTTCAGAAAGACTGATATAATTGATATGATACTTATATTAAACATCAGAGAGAGAAGAGAGACACCTTAAGTAACCAAGACTAAAAAGAATAACATCACTACTAACACCACAGGCATTTAAAAGATGTACAAAGTTATCATGATCAACTTTAAAGCAATAGAAATTAAAATCTAGACAAAATGGCCGATTTCTAGAAAAACACAAATTACCAAGATTGGAAAGAATTCACCAGAATATTCTTCCAAACCCACCAAACAGAAAAAACAACAAACACATACAAATTCTTCCAAAGAATAGAAATAGATGGAATACTTGTTAATTCATTTTGTAAAGTCAGTACAAACTTGATAACAGTATTTAACATCTGAAGAATTTTCAAAACAGAAAATTAAAGGAAAATCTCAGTCAAAAGTATAGGTATAATATTCCATAATACAACATTATCAAAACAAATTCAACAAAAATTACAGTATAGCATGACCACAGTGAGTTTATAATTCATTACAATGATAGACAATTTTTTTAAATGATATCACCACAGTAGATAGTTTATCCCAAATCTTGTTCAATATTAATAATGCAGGGGCGCCTGGGTGGCTCAGTCGGTTAAGCGTCCGGCTTCAGCTCATGTCATGATCTCACGGTCCGTGAGTTCCAGCCCCACGTCGGGCTCTGGGCTGATGGCTCAGAGCCTGGAGCCTGCTTCCGATTCTGTGTCTCCCTCTCTCTCTGGCCCTCCCCCGTTCATGCTCTGTCTCTCTCTGTCTCAAAAATAAATAAACTTAAAAAAAATTAAAAAAATAAATAAAGCAACCAGTAAAACCACCCTATTAATAAGCTCTGAAGAAGACAAATCACATGCTCATATCAACTGATGCATAAAAAACAATTGAGAAATTTCAAAAGTCCATAAATGATTAAAAACCCTTGGAAATCTAGGAATAGATAGGAACTTAATTTGACAAAAGAGAACCTATAAGAATCTATAGCTATCAATGTAATGGTGATAGACTAAATTCTTTTCCCTTCAGACTGGGAAAAGGCAAGAATGATTACTTTTGTTATTCTTATTTGACATATTGCTAGAAGTTCTATCCAACACATTAAGGTAAGAAAAGGAACTAAAATGCATACAGAACATAAAAGAAGAAAAAAAAATTCATATTTTAAATGACGTAATTGTCTATGTAGAAAATCCTAATAATTTGCAAAACAAATAGGCAAATAGAAAATATTCCTAGAATAAGTGACTTCGGCAACAGTACAAGATACAAAAGAAACATACAAAAATCAATTGTATTTCCAAAGCAATGAACACATTGACACCAAAACTGAAAATTCCATACCATTTATAGTCGCATAAAAATGTGATAATGTAAACCTATACAACTGCAAAACACTCTTAATAATATCAAAGGAGATATAAATTAGTGGAGAGTCATATTGTGCCCACATATTGGAGGACTCCACATTGTACAGATGTCAATTCTCACCTAATATTTTGCTTCATCTTTCTCTGTTTTCCCTTTATTCGAATTCTACAATTACACCTGTGTTAGAATATTTTATACTGATCCACAGGTCCCTGACTCTATGTGAATTTTTCTTCATTATTTTTCTTTTTTTTTTATTGGATAGTTTTTGTTGATATTTCTACAAGTTTGCTGATTATTTCCTCCATTATCTCCTTCTGTGATTGTAAAAATTCAGTGCTTTAATTTTTTTTTAAATATTGTAGCCTTTTCCTGGGGAATTTCCATTTGATTTTAAAATTGCTTTCATCTTGCTGATGAAATGTTATATGTGTTTATTTATTGTAAGAACGCTTTCCTTTATGATCTTTTATAGAATTAGAAGGATTTAAAAATTTTTTTCTAATAAATCCAACATCTACATCATCTCAGTAGTCTTCTCTTTTTTAATTGGTCACATTTTCTGGTTCTTCATACATCTAGTAGCATTAGATTTTATCATGGACATTGTGAACGTTATATTAGGTATGTTCTGGATGCAATTATATACATGTGATTTGTTTGTTTTCTTTTCTTTAACATGTAATTAACCTGGTTGGATTCAAACTGTAAATTCTTTTCTTGGCTGGGAACTCAGCCTCAGTGTTATTGTACATTTTAGAATATGTCCCATATCTGAGGGTTTAGAGGTCAGCCTGAAATTGGGAATAGTTTATATACAACATTTGGAGTTCTTCTTTGCTTCAGTCCTTTCCGGACCTCTTCCTAACAGCTTACCAATGGCTATAGTTTGCCAAATCGTTTTCTACAGTTCTTCAGACTAGAGAGTCTGGGTTTTCTATCAGTGTTTTAGATGACCCATGTGTAGGTTTTACCTGCCCCTGGATTAAAAGCCATAAAACTAGTAATTCAATTATGCCGCTTGCTTCTTTCAAATGTCAACCTCCATCCAGAAATAGTGTGCTTCGTTTCACTCTCCAATGCCTTTGGGTCATTGTTTATGTTTGTTCATAATTTTTCAAAATTTGTAGTCATTATATGCATCATGGGTAGATCTTGAGGATAGGTCACCCCAGAGGCAAAAATCTTTTGTCAGACTATTCTACCCAGCTCTCTTTAAAAAACAAAAAAAAACCCAAAAAAACAAAAAACCACAAAAAAACCTGAAATAGCAATGGTGCCCATATGACCCACTAACCTCATTACAATATATAAAATACTTTAAAATCAATTTCTATCATTTTATCTTTAAGTAAATTATTCCTTAGAATAAAGGTTACATCAAATTGGCAGGTGCTAATAACTGAATCCTTTCTGGTGTGTTACCTCTAATTTTTTCATTAACTAAGAGTATGTGTCCAGATATGATTTCCCCACCACTGTTTATAGGTACAAATAGTTTTGCTACTTACTCAAAATCAGTCGTTGGAGATCTTGCAATTAAATCCAGTGCTATAAGCCTTTCTTTGTTTGCTTTCTTTTGTTTCATTTTGTTTAATGAACTGTACATTAATATGTGGCCAGTAGATTGTTTACCAAAAAAAAAAAAAAAAGGAAGAGAAAAAGAAAAAAAAAGTGATGCACAGTATTTTTAGGAAATCTCTATTAAGAAATTGTAAATGTATATTTATTGGCTTAATATGTCATAAACAGCACGGGCTCTGCAATTAGAGAGTCCTCCCACTCCTTAGTTCCCTTTATCTTCCTCTTTATACCTATCACCTCACCAGCTAACATAGGACATAGCTTATCATCTGCTCCCCCAACACCAACTAAAATGGTTGACAGGAATTATGATCTGTTCTGTTTATTGCTATTTCTATTGCTTCTACAAGAAGTTCTGGCACATATTAGCGATTTTATTCGTTGGATCTAAATCCCGCCTCCCCTACTGATGAGCTATGTCACCTTGGACAAGTAACTGAACCTTCCCAAACCTCAATTCCTACAGCTCAAGGATGGGTAAAATAATAGTAACTATCACATCCTGTTTTACTGAATATGACATGAAATCATTCATCTAAAGAATTTCACACAGAGCCCAGTGCCTTGTCCAATTCTCCCTCTCTCTATAAATATAAATATAAATATAAATATAAATATAAATATATATAAATATATATATATTTATATATATATACTTATATATATATAAAATTTTTCATTTGATAGCAATTGGCTTATAGCAACATTGTTTGTAATAGCCCAAAATGGGAAATCAACTCAAATGCCCATCTACGGTAGATGAATAAATACATTTTACTAAATTAATACATTCATTTAATATGATATCATTACTTAAATGACTATAATTCACACAACATAAATAAAAAAAGTAGAATTAGGGGCGCCTGGGTGGCTGGGTCGATTAAGCGTCCGACTTTGGCTCAGGTCATGATCTCACGGTCTGTGAGTTCAAGCCCCGCGTGGGGCTCTGTGCTGACTGCTCAGAGCCTGGAGCCTGTTTCAGATTCTGTGTCTCCCTCTCTCTCTACCCCTCCCCTGTTCACACACTCTCTCTCTGTCTCAAAAATAAACGTTAAAAAAAAAGTAGAATTATTTCAATGAACATTTAATTACAACTTACAAAATAAGCATATGTTGTTAATGATTTCAGAAATGAGTAGAGTGTGTATCCTTCAGAAAAGCAGAAGTGCCATGGAGGCTATTAGGGGACTTTATGGGGTGCTAGCAATATTCTGCTTTTTGATCTGCGTTTTGACTGCACAGTTGGGTTCAATTTCTAAAAATTTATGGAACTCTACACTTATGATTTATGTACTTTCTGTAAGCATGTTGTATTTGAATGAGAAGTTTACCTGGAAAAAAAAAAGGTACAAACTGAAATGGCCTGATTATTCTCTCACCTAAAGATGACCTCTCATGTGGGCATAAATCCCACATGCTATTTGGTTCAGTTTTCTCAAGAATATCATATAGTTTACTTTCACGTAGATCAAATAATCTCTATTTCATTGTCACGTTGCTATTGATTATTTTTCCATGTGGTTTTTATTATATTTAAATAATAATTTATTCATTTTTTATAGACTGTCAAGATAGCTTCTAGTAACAAAACAAAGCAAATAGGTATGGCAAACAATAAAATTGCAAACAGGAAATAAGGAAGAAAGAAAAGTGACTGCCTTACAAAAAGTCTCTCAAATATTTTTATTTTATTCTACATACAAATCAATCTTCCATTAAATATTGACACAGTTAAATCACTCTTATTATTTAATGCTACACATGAAGAGTATCTCCATGATATAATGGCTCTTCACTTACCCTTTTATGTGACTAATTGTGCATTTTTGTTTTTTTAAAGCCAGTCAGGTTGTGAAATTCATTAGGGTAGAGATAATGTGTATAAGTGCATGCTTAATTTATTTTTAATTTACTCAGAACTTAACACTATGTTGTTAACAACAACAAAAAAATAGTGGGCTGATTCTTAGATACAGTGATTTTTATTTATCTCACTTCTGCCCTAGATTTATGAAGCTTAATTTTATATACTTCAGTGACCAAATAGTATGTCAGTAGGTTGAACGATAGGAAACATGGGCATTTGGAATTCATTTTCATGATTGTCCTTCTTTCTGCAAATACTGCTCTTGGCATGTGACACTGTATACTCCTAATAGCCACCTTTCTCTATAGATTTCTAGCTCTTCCAGCTACAGATGGACAACAGGTGCACTTATGGACAGATGGAGAGTAGTGGACCACAGAATGGATAGAGAATTCCTAGTTCAGTTACTCCATAGTGGACTCGAAGAAATAGATCAATCAATCATTTGTAGTGACAGTCCTACAGATCTGGCATTCTGAGCACAGCTTGGTTACCTGTGACTTTCTGAGTGACCTGTTCTTGTCTCTGGGTGTCTTCTATGCCTCCTGCTCTCCCTCTAGTCTGTGTTCACATGTCTTCACATGTGGATTAGAGCTGACCTCTATGGCAGCAGTTGTTCTCTCTGTATTCCAAGGTACAGATGTCCTCTCAAATCACTTTCCATAAACATGGTTTTCAGCACGCCACTTCTGACTTTAAAATCCTCCAGAGATTCCTGACGCCTCGTAAGGCACACTATGCCCATTTATTTCTCACTCAAAAAATTTTTTTTTGACTATTTTATCACAGGCACAATTTTAGGCACTTTGAAAAGAGAGCATTAGGGGCACCTGGGTGGCGCAGTCGGTTAAGCGTCCGACTTCAGCCAGGTCACGATCTCGCGGCCCGTGAGTTCGAGCCCCGCGTCGGGCTCTGGGCTGATGGCTCAGAGCCTGGAGCCTGTTTCCGATTCTGTGTCTCCCTCTCTCTCTGCCCCTCCCCCGTTCATGCTCTGTCTCTCTCTGTCCCAAAAATAAGAAAAAATAAACGTTGAAAAGAGAGCATTAAGGCAGAATCTTATGCTGCTATCAAATATCTAATAAGCCTAGTGAAAAAGTCTACATTCTAGCTCCCTTGACATTTTTTCTACATCCATCTAATTAAACATACTTCAATCCTCCTATTTTAATCTTATTTATGCTTTTCTCAATGATTCTTAGATACTAAGTATTCTGTTGTTGATGCTTTAGCCCATGTTACTTTGTCACTTTACATGACCCTATGCTCTGTGGTCACCTCTTATGTCTATCCCACTCCTACCTGTCTTTCAAAGTCCATACTCTTCAGAAGACATTCCAGGGAAACAGTATCCCTTTGAGTATGTCTTACTAATGGTGGTGACTGTATAAGTTATCTCTTGCTGCATCAGAATTGACCTGAAAATCTAATGGCTGAACACAAAAGACGTTTATTATATCATAGTTTCTGTGGATCCGAAATGCAGGCACGGTTCGAAACCAAACTGTCAGCCGAGCTTGCATTCTCTTCTAAAGGCTTGACTGGGGAGAACTTTGCTTCCAAGCTCACCCACGTAGTTTTTGCTAGAATTTGCTTCCTCACAGGCTGCAGTCAGAGGCTGCATCCGTCCCTTGCTGCCTCGCTACCTCTCTACCTTATCTTAACACCTGGTCGCTGTTTTCTTCACAGCAAGCAAGTGGGAGGGAAGAAAGTAGCAGCAGCAAGAGAGAGAAAACGCTCGCCAGATAGAAGCCATGGTCTTGTGTATCCCATCATATTCTATCATTTTTTTCTGTTTTCTATTTATTGGAAGCAAGCCACTAGATACAGTCAATACTCAAGAGGAGGAAGTTATACAAAGACAGGAATATCAAGATGGGGGAATCATTAGAAGCCATGTCACAAGCTGCCTACCACAGGGATAATGGTAATAATGACAACAACAGCTGCAACAACAACAATGACAATTGTGGTTTCATCCTTATTGAACACTAATTATTTGCCAGCATGGTGTCATAAGCTTTATATATTATTCAGTTAAACTGTGAGGAATTCTGTAAGATAGATGCTGTCATATCTCTCATTTCATTGATAGGGAAACTGAAAAACAGAAGATTATGTAACATATCAAAGGCACTACTTATAAAAGCATGTAAGAGGTTGTTTTTAATGGGCTACTGCATATATTACTGGGCACAAAACACATGTTATAAGCCATCAGTTTGGTCATTAATTACATGCTGCCCCATCATCTTGTTTATTTTTCATGGAAATTAGTTATGTTTTCCTGAGTGTACTGCAATCTTTTGGAAAGAAGTAAATTGCACATGTTTATTCTCTGTCTATTGCATATAGGCACCATCCTGTGTTAATCAGGTCATATTTGTTTGCCAGTAACAAAAATACGATTCAAAATGACTCAAGTAAGAAGGGAATTTAAGGACTCATGTAACATACTCTTTCCACACTCTGAATCACTCTTTTTTCAATATTTGCTTTATTCTCAGACACTATCGCTCTCCATATTGGGGCCTTTGAAATTTCTAAGGTTCTGTCTCCCTAGTTCAGCAACTCTAAAGGAAAGAGAGCTCAGTTCAAATACCTATCCTGGAGTTGAGTCTTTTTTTTTTTTTTTTGCATGGCTTGGGTATAGTGCCCATCTCTGAATCAACCACTGTCATTCGGAGGGCATGATAATCTGATTGATCCTATACCCGTAAGTGCCATGCCCATCTCTGAGGCTGTGAGATGGAGTTGAGTTGCATTTTGTACTTACTCACAGTGGGTATACTTAGAATTTTGTTTGTTTATTTGCTTGTTTTGTTTTTTGTTTGTTTGTTTTTCTTAAATACCAACAAGATGCCATTTCTAAAAGTTGGAGGGAAGGTTTTCTGGGCCTGCAAAAAAAAAAAATAAATAAATAAATATCCATTGAGGAATGCATACAATCTCTGGCCAACGTGGTACTTCCTCAGTTTGAAATAAAATCTATCTCCCAGGTACACTTACAAACTCTTAAACCCATAAAAAAATTCTGGAGATCTCATTAGTATTTAAAAACTATTTAATTCTTGTTAATGCTTCATATTCTCTTGGCCAAAGAGTTAGGTTTCCTTCAGTGGTTCCTCTGGTGGATGATTTCAACTTCTGTGTCATTCTATCTGCTCTTTTGTTTAAAAAAAATTTATTGTTTATTATTTCTGAGAGAGAGAGAGAGACTGAGAGCAAGCAGGGAAGGGGCAGAGAGAGAGGGAGACACAGAATCAGAAGCAGAGTCCAGGCTCTGAGTGCTCAGGACAGAGCCCAATGTGGGACTTGAACTCACAGACCACAAGATCATTGATTGATCCACTAACAACCAATTGAGCCACCTAGGCACCCCTCTATCTGCTCTTTTCTGAATGTTCTTTCTGTATCTGTATCCCAATAAAAATTAACTTTAACACTAACAGGAATGGAATATTTGATGAGAAGTGAGACAGATACATATTATAGCAGAATAATTACCTTTGTGAGTCTAGGTACTCTGCTGCTCTTGATAGAGGAACATCACATAAACAGATGTGACATACCAGGAGCTCTGCCTTTGGGACAGTAACTATGCAGAGGAATTTGGAATTCTTGGCTACATATTGGTGAACTGACTCAACTGAAGATTTTTCAGAATACATTATGGCCATAAATTCTATTCTATGCTTCCCAATAGACAAGAATCTATATGGTATATTTCCAGTTGACAAGGGTGGAGGAATAGGGTATTAGAGTCATAACAATCTCCATCCTTTCATCTAAGCCCGAACATTGGGTTCTGATGGACCTTAAAGTTTAGATGAGAATCCCAAACATTAGCTGATGGAAACAGGAGGCTGGAATCCACTTTGGAATGAAGGAGAGCTCACAGTAACAAAGCAGTTTGAAGGTTTCCCTTACTGACAAATTGTGTCCGCAATCTTTTATCTGGACTACTGCAACATCTCTCCACTAGTTACCTTGCTTTTGCCTCTGTCCATTTCTCTTAGAGTTCATTCTCTACAATGCAAGCTAAGTCATCTTGTAAAATGCAAATAAGATTGTGTGCATACCATAAAAATGTTTAAAATTCTCTAATGCATGCTTTTTATGTCAACAATCCTTATCTTGGGCTCTGAAGCCCTCCAGAATCTGCGACCCCCCCCCCATCTACTTCTCTAGTTTTATTCCCACCTCTGTCCATTTCATGCTCTTTGGCTTCTTTTTGTCCTTTGATCATGCCAACCTCATGTCCAAATAAGAAATTGTCACTTGCTATACACTCTGCCTAAAATGTTCTTCTCTTGTATTTCTATATGGCTGGGTATTTATCACCTTGAAGTATCAATTAAAATGTTGCTTCATCTTTTTGGATCACCTTTTCTAAAGTATATTATCCCACTCACTAACTATCACTCTTTGCTCCATTATTTTATTCAACTTAACTTCAATTTTTTAATGTTTGTTTTTGAGAGACAGAGTGTGAGTGGGGGATGGGCAGAGAGAAAGAGGACAGAATCTGAAGCAGGCTCCAGGCTCTGAGCTTCAGCACAAAGCCTAACATCAGGCTTGAACCCACGAACCATGAGATCATGACCTGATCTGAAATCGGACACTCAATTGACTGAGCCACCCAGGTGGCCCTCAACTTAACTTCATCAAACCAGAGTTGGTTCTTTGAAAAAAATCAATACATTTGATTAACATCTAGATAGAATTATCAAGGAAAAAAGAGAAAGGAGTGAAATAAATAAATCACAAGTGAGAGAGGAATAATAACAACGAGCTCCACAGAAATACAAACTTAACAGAAAATTATGAAAAACTATATGCCAAAAAACTGGACTAACTGGAAGAAATGTGTAAATTCCTAGAAATATATAAACTACTAAAATTGAAACATGAAGAAATAGAAAGTTTGAATAGCCTAATAACCAGCAAAGAAATTTAGTCAGCAATTAAAAATTTCCCAACAAACAAAAGTCCAGGACCAGGCAGATTTGCAGACAAATTCTACCAAACATTTGAAGAATTATTGCCTATCTTTTTAAACTATTTTGAAAATAGAAGAGGAAAGAAAACTCCCAGATTCATTCTGTGAGGCCAGAATTACCCTAATACTAAAACCAGGGAAATACACCATTGAAAAAGAGAACTATGGACCAATGTCACTGATGAACATAGATGCAAAAATTCTCAAAAAATCCTAGCAAACTGGATTCAACAATACATTTAAAAAAATCATTCACCACAATCAAGTGGGATTTATTCCTGGGTTGCCATGGTGGTTCAATATTTACAAATCAATCTTATGATATATCACATCAATAAGAGAAAAAATAAGAACCATATGAGCATTTAACAAAGTACAATGTCCATTGATGATAAAACCCTCAACAAATTAGGTTTAGAGAGAATACACCTCAACATAACAGAAGCCTTATATGGGGGTGCCTGGGTGACTCATTTGGTTAAGTGTCCAACTCTTGATTTAGGCTCAGGTCATGATTTCATAGTTCATGGGTTCTAGCCCTCATTGGGCTCTACACTGACAGTGCATAGTCTGCTTGGGATTCTCTCTCTCCCTCTCTCTCTGCCCTTCCCTCCCCCCTCTCTCTTTCTCTCAAAAATATAATTTCTCTATCGAGAAAATACTTGTACCTTAAAGTCAGGAGCAAGAAAAGGATGTCCACTCTTACCACTTTTATTCAAAATACTACTGTAAGTTCTAACCACAGTAATTCAACAACAAAAAGAAATAAGAGGCATCCAAAGTAGTAAGAAAGAAATAAACCTTTCTCTATGTGCAAATGACATGATACTATATATAGAAAACCCAAAGATACCACCAAAAAGTAGCTAAAACTGATAAACAATTTCAGGAAATTCAGAGGATAAAATCATTGTACAGAAATCTGTTGCATTTCTATACACCCAATAATGAAGCACCAGAGGGAGAAATTTAAAAATCAATCCCATTTATAATTGTACCCAAAATAATAAGGTACCTAGCAATAAACCTAGCCAAAGAGGTGAAAGACTTGTATGTACTCTGAAAACTATAAAACACTGATGAAAAAA
Organism: Prionailurus bengalensis; assembly: GCF_016509475.1. NCBI lineage: Eukaryota > Metazoa > Chordata > Mammalia > Carnivora > Felidae > Prionailurus > Prionailurus bengalensis. The sequence goes on along the minus strand of NC_057345.1, from coordinate 210,174,917 downwards.
ATTGAACATGACACAAATAAATGGAAAAAAAACATTCCATGCTCATGGATTAGAAGAACAAATATTATTAAAATGTCTAAACGACCCCAAAGTTATATACACATTTAACGCAATCCCTATCAAAATACGAACAGCATTTTTCACAGAACTGAATAAACAATCCTGAAATTTGAATGGGATCACAAAAGACCCCCAAACTCCAAAGAAATCTTGAAAAAGGAAAACAAAACTAAAATCATCACATTCCAGACTTAAAGTTATATTACAAAGCTGTAGTAACTAAAACAGTATGGTACTGGCACCAAAACAGGCATATAGATCAACAGTACATAATAGAAAATCCAGAAACAAATCCAAAATTATGTGGTCAATTAATCTTCAACAAAGCAGGAAAGAGTATCAATTGGAAAAAGACAGTTTCTTCAACAAATGGTGTTGGGAAAACTGGACAGCAACATGCAAAAGAATGAAACTGGACCACTTTCTTACATCATACACAAAAATAAATTCAAAATTGGCTCAGTCAGTAAAGCGTCTGACTTTGGTTCAAATAATAATCTCGTGGCTTGTGAGTTCGAACCCCGCATCAGGCTATGTGCTGACAACTCAGAGCCTGGAGCCTGCTTCCAATTCTGTGTACCTCTCTCACTCTGCCCCTCTCCTCCTCATGCTCTCTCTCTCTCTCTTTCTCTCTTTCTCAAGAATAAAAAAAACTTGAAATAAATAAATAAATTCAAAATTAATTAAAGATGTAAATGTTAGACCTGAAACCATAAAAATCCTAGAACAAACGCGGGCAGTAATTTCTTTGACATTGGCCATAGCAACCTCTTTCTAGATATATCTCCTGAGGCAAGGGAAACAAAAGCAAAAATAAATTACTGGGATTACAAGAAAATAAAAACTTCTGTACAACAAAGGAAATAATCAACAAAACTAAAAGGCAACCTACAGAGTAGGAGAAGATATTTGCAAATGACATCCAATAAAAGGTTAGTATCCAAAATATATAAAGAACATATACAACTCAACACCCAAAAAACAAATAATCCAATTAAAAAATGGGCAGAAGATGTGAACAGACATTTCTCCAGAGAGGACATACAGATGGTCAACAGATCTATGAAAAGGTGTTCATCATCATTTATCATCAGGGAAATGCAAGTCAAAAATACAAAGAGATAGCATCTCACACCTATCAGAATGACTAAAATCAACAACACAAGAAACACCTGGTGTTGGTGAGGATGTGGAGAAAAAGGAACACTCATGCACTGTTGGTGGGAATGAAGACTGGTGCAGCCACTGTGGAAAAAAGTATGGAGGTCACTCAAAAAGTTAAAAATAGAACTACCATATGATCCAGCAATCACACTAAGAGGTATTCACCCCAAAAATACAAGAACACTAATTCAAAGGGATACATGCACCTCTACGTTTATAGCAACATTATTTGCAATAACCAAGATACAGAAGCACTCCCAAGTGTCCATCAATTGGCGAATAAAGAAGATAGATAGATAGATAGATAGATAGATAGATATAGATATAGATATAGATATAGATATAGAATAAATAAGATGTTATACACACACACACACACACACACACACATATATATATATATATATATAAATATAAATCAGCCATAAAAAAGAATGAAATCTTGTCATTTGCAATGATATTGATGGAGCTTGAGAGTATAGTGCTTAATGAAATAAGACAATCAAAGAAAGACAAATACCATATGATTTCACTCATATGTGGAATTTAAGAAACAAAACATACAAGCAGAGAGAAAAAAACAAGAGAGCTAGGGATAGGGAGAGAGAGAGAGAAAGAGAGAGAGAGAGAGAGAGAGAGACTAAGAAACAGACTCTTAACTACAGAGAACAAATGGTTACACATTTGTATGGTTACACAGAGTGGAGTGGGGGGTGAGTAAATAGGTGATGGGGATTAAGGAGTGCACCCACATCACTGGGTGATGTATGAGACTGTTGAATTACTATATTGTAAATTTGAAGCTGATAACGCTGTATGTTAGCTAACTGGAATTGAAATAAAAACTTAATTTTTTAAATAATTTAACAAAATAACTTTGAGACTAAAAACGTACCTTTTTTTAAATGTCTCCCTGTCCTTAGTAGTAAGACTGTGAGGGTCTGACTCATCTGTGGATTTTATCGTTCTTTATAGCTGCATATTGGTTCCACAACAGTTATCTGGACATGTCAGAGACTCAACATATGTTTGATAATTGAATAAACAATAATTTCAAGTGCAAATAATAATTTCTAATCATATTAAAACCATTTAGTAAATCTAACAATTCTATGGAGCTCTGTGACTAATGACCTTGAACTGTTTTTCTGTACCTCAGTTTCCCTAAATGTAAAGCATAGGTGATTATTGTACCTGCCTCGGAGAACTATTATGGGCATTAAAAACTTGATATATTTAAGATCTGACAATAAGATATTATGTGACCTCCCTAAGGATGACCTTAGAACCTATAAAGATGCTACAACCATGCTTGAAATAAAACAATACATGGAACTCTTGCTCCCATTTTTGATATCTTTCTAAATGATAATTTGTAAATGAATTAGCTGAGATGCTAGTTTGTGCTCTAACCTTAGGTATGCTGCGTTAGTAATTTACAGCCTGTATTTCGAGGTACTGTTTTGGGCCTGTGATATAATCACACAGCTGAAGGATCACATAAATAGACACTAAGGGGAAAGGCTAGATCACATTTTAAACGTTGAACCGAATTAACCAGGATGAGTAAGTCAAACCTTATCTCTGTTATGATTGGCTGCTATTATTGACACTTAGGTCAGTCTTTAACAGTAGTCATGCCACTGATTTCCTGGTATTAATCTTGACCTTTCACATTAGGTATTTGCATTCACTTGTATTAGGTTGTGTTGATTGAATATAGTTGGAGGTTTTGGACTTGTTGCACCATTTGGAATGTGAGACAAGATAAATTTAAGGGCTGCACCTGCTATGAAATATTTAGTCACCACTGACTGCTAATTTGGTTTCAGTTTCACAGCTACATTTCTATTTGTGAATATGTAAATACTAAAATTCAGCTAAGTTTTTGACAAGGCTTACATGAGATGAACCACGTAGGGACTTTTAATTTACTACCTGGATTATTACATTTCCCTGATATTAGTGTGCTAATCTGTGAAATAATTGGGTATGACTTGATTCTTCAGTCTTTCCCATCTGAAATTCTCTGCTCTATGGAGATGGGGGAAGGCTTTTGCTACAAGCATAAGTGACAGATTGGTGACAGTAATGTTGTATAAAGAGGACATTCGAATTTTCTCTTCTTTTTAAAATTAGATACACATATATTGCAAAATTATTACCACAGGAGGGTTAGTTAACACTTTCATCACCTCAAATAATTACCATTTCTTTTTGTGGTCAAAACATTTCAGTTTACTCTCTTAGAAACATTCAAGTATAGGAGCATTTTTAGCAATAATCATCATGTTGTACATTAGATCCCCAAAACTTACTCATCTCATAACTGGAAATTTGTACTCTTTGACTAATAGCTCCACACTCTCCCACACCTCTACTGCCTGTAACCATGATTCTATCCCATTTGTATGAATTCTGCTTTTCTAGATCCCATATATAAGTTCTGTCATACAGTATTCATGTTTCTCCATTGACATTTCTTTTAGCATCGTGCCCTCTGGTTTCCCTCATATTGTCACAAAAGGCCCGATTTCTTCTTTCTCCTGGCTGAATAATATTCTATTGTCTCTATATACCACATCTTCTTTATCCATTCATCCATAAACTGACACTAAGGCAGTTTCCTTATCTCTGGTCTAGGTGATGGTGGCCATTCTAGCAGGTGTGAGGTGATAGATCATTGTGGATTTATTTGCATTTACCTGATGATTAGTGATATTGAGCACCTTTTTGTGTCTCAGTTCATGATTTGTACGCTTCTTGGGGAAAATGTCTAATCAGTTCCTCTATTTTTTTAATCAGATTGTTTTTTGCAATTGAGTTGTGTTTCTTATGTATTTGGGATATTAACCCCTTATCAGATGTGTGGTTTGCAAGTATTTCCTCCTTATTTCATAGGCTGACTTTTTATGTTGTTGGTGGTTTCTTTTTCTGTGCAAAAGCTTGTTAGTTTCTACATGTAATCTCACTTGTTAATTTTTACTTGTGTTGCTTGTGCTTTTGTCATATCCCAAAACTTATTGTCCAGTTGATATCGAGGAGCTTTGTCCTTGCTTTGTTTCAGGAGTTTTAGAATTTGAGATCTTATGATTAAGTATCTAATCCATTTTAAAAGTTAACTTTTGTGGTAGTGTAATACAGGGGTTCAATTTCATTCTTCTACAAATGTTTGTCTATTTTTCTCAGTTCCATTTATGGAGGAAACTATCTTTTCCACACTGAGTACTCTTAACTCCCTTGCCAAATATTAGCCAATCATATTTATGAGAGTTCATTTCTGGGCTCTTGATTCTCTGCCATTGGCGTGTATGGTTTTTTGTTTGTGTGTTTGTTTTTAATACCAGTATTATATTGATTGATTACTATAGCTTTTTAATATACTTTATTTGATAGGGATTACATGACATTTAGAGATGTGTTGGGTAGTATGGGCATTTCAATAATATTAATTTTCCAATCCATGAACAAGGGCATCTTTCCATTCACTGTATCTTCTTCAATTTCTTTCATCAAAATCTGATAGCTTTTTGTTTGTTTGTTTGTTTGTTTATTTATTTTTGGGACAGAGAGAGACAGAGCATGAACGGGGGAGGGGCAGAGAGAGAGGGAGACACAGAATCGGAAACAGGCTCCAGGCTCTGAGCCATCAGCCCAGAGCCTGACGCGGGGCTCGAACTCACGGGCCGTGAGATCGTGACCTGGCTGAAGTCGGACGCTTAACCGACTGCGCCACCCAGGCGCCCCAAAATCTGATAGCTTTAAGTGTAAAGATCTCTCACCTCTTTGGTTAAATTTATTCCTATGCATTTTATTGGTTTTGATGCTATTGTGAATGGGATTTGCTTTCTTTATTTTTCTGATATTCTGTTCTTAGTGTATATAAATGCAAATAATTTCTCTATGTTGATGTTCTTTACTGAAACTTAATTTGTTGATGAGTTCCAACAATTTTTTGGTGAAGTTTTAGGATTTTCTATGTTTGCAGAGACCATTTTACTTCTTCCTTTCTGATCAAGATGCCTTTTCTTTTTTTTCCTTCTTTTCATTTCTCCTTCCCACCCCCCCTCCCCCTTCTTGGCATAATTGCTCTGGCTACAACTTCCAGAACTAAGTTGAACAGAAGTGATGAGAGCGGGTACCATTGTCTTCTTCCTGATCTTAAAGGAAAAGTTTCAACCTTTCACTGTTGAGTATGATGTTTGCTATAGGCTTGTCCTATTTGGTCTTTATTATGTTGAGGTATGTTCTTCTATACCCAATTTGTTGAGAATTTTTAATCATGAATAGGTATTTTGTTTTGTCAAATGCTTTTCATCTATTGAGATGATCATATTAGTTTTATCCTTCATTCTATTAATGTGGTGTATCATATTTGCTTATTTGTGTATGTTGAACCGCTCTTGCATCCAAAGAATAAATCTTACTTGATCTTGGTGTGTGAGCCTCTTAGTGAACTGTTGAACTTAGTTTACAAATGTGTTTGGTTGAACAACTTTCGCCTCTATATTTATCAGGAATATTGGCCAGTATTTTCCTTTGCTTATAGTGTCCTTATCTGACTTTAGTAATAAGGTAATGCTGGCCTTGTAAAATGAGTTTAGAAGTGTTTACCCCTCCTCAATGTTTTGGAAAACTTTAAGAAAGGTTAGTATTAGTTCTTTTTTTTTCTATTTTTATTTAAATCCAAGTTTGTTAGTATATAGTATAATAATGACTTCAGGAATAGAATTTAGTGATCTATCACTTACATATAATACCCAGCACTCATCCCAACAATGCCCTCCTTAATGCCCATAACTCATTTAACTCACACACACCCGAACGCTCCTACAGCAAACCTCAATTTCTTCTCTGTATTTAAGAGTTTCTTATGGTTTGTCTCCCTCTCTGTTTTTATTTTCCTCCCTTCCCCTATGTTCATCTGTTTAGTTTCTTAAATTCCACATATGAGTGAAATCATATGATATTTATCTTTCTCTGACGACTTATTTTGCTTAGAGTAACACACTCTATTTCCATCTACATTGTTGCAAATGGCAAGAATTCATTCTTTTTGATCATTGAGCAATATTCCATTACACACACACACACACACACACACACACACACGCCACATCTTTTTATCCATTTGGGCTCTTTCCATAATTTGGACGTTGTTGACAGTGCAGCTGTTGGGATGCATGTGCCCCTTCGAATTAGCATTTTTGTATCCTTTGGATAAATACTTGGTAGTGCATTTTCTGGATCATAGGTTAGGTAGTTCTATTTTTGATTTTTTGTTGGCTCTGTTTTTCAGAGCCTTCAACTTGGAAGCACCCAAATATATAAACCACATAAATTAAATACAAACATGAAGAAACACACCAACAATAATATCATAAAAGTACGGGACTCAAAACCCCCCTTTCAGCAATGGACAGATAATCTAAGTGAAAATAAACAAGGAAACAATGGCTTTGAATGACGCACTGGACCAGATGGACTTAACATATATATTCATCCTAAAGAGCAGAATACACATTCTTCTCGAGTGCACATGGAACATTCTCCAGAATAGATCACATACTGGGTCACAAATCAGCCCTCAACAAGTACAAAAAGATCTAGGTCATACCATGAATATTTTCATACCACAACGCTATGAAACTTGAAATCAACCACAAGAAAAAAATTGGAAAGACTGTGAATACTTGGAGATTAAAGTATTAGTTCTTATTTAAAAGTTTGGTAGAATTTACCAGTGAAACCATTTGGCTTTTCTATGTTGTGAGGCTTTTGATTACTGATTCATTTTCTTGCCTGTTTTTGCTCTGTTTAAATTTTCTAATTCTTCATAATTCAGTCTTAGTGGGTTGCATTTTACAGGAATTCATCCATTCCTTCTAGCTTATTCCATTTGTTGGTGTACAATTGTTCATAATAGACTCTTACAATCCTTTGCATAAGTTGTAATCTTTCCTTTTCATTTCTGATTTTATTTATTTGAATCATCTCTTTTATTCTTAGTCCAGCTAAAAGTTTGTTAATTTTGTTTATCTTTTTGAAAAAAAAATGGCTCTTAGTTTTGTTGATTTGTTCTGTTTTTTCCACTCTCTATTTCATTAATTTCTGTTTTGTTCTTTGTTATTTCCTTCTTTCTGCTAACTTTGGGCTGAGTTTGTTCTTTTTCTAGTTTCTGGAGAGGTAGGGTTAGGTTGTTTATCTGAGATCCTTCTTTTTTCTTACCGTAAGGTGTTTATCACTATAAACTTGCCTCTTACGTCTGTTTTTGTTGCATCCCATAAGTTTTGATATGTGTTCCCATTTTAATTTGTTTCCTGATGTTATTTTTCATTTCTTTGGTTTCTTCTTTGCCCCATTGATTGTTCAGGAGTGTGTTGTTTAATTTCCATGAAATAGTCAATTTTCCATTATTCCTCCTGTTATTAATTTCTAGTTTCATACCACTGTGGTTGGAAAACACACTTGGTGTGATCTCAATCTTCTTAAATTTGTTAGATTTGTTTTATGACTTAACATCTGATCTATTCTGGAGAATATTCCATGTGGGCTTGAAAAGAATGTGTGTTCTCTTGCTGATGCGTGGAATGTTCTGTACATGTCAGTTAGGTCCATTTGGCCTAAAGCTACTAAAAGTCCAACAGTTTTCTTATTTTATGTTTGGATGATATACCTATTGCTGTAACTAGGGTATTGAAGTACCCTACTATTATTGTATCCTTGTCTATCTCTCCCTTTAGATGTGTTAGTATTTGCTTGATACATTTAGCTGTACCAATGCTGAGGGTATATATATTTACTACTGTTTTTTTCTTGCTCATGAATTGGCCCTTGTATCATTATATAATGACCTAGCCTCTTGTTACCGGTTTTGAGTTAAAGTATATTTTGTTTGATAGAAGTACACCTTCTCCTGCTCTCTTTTGATTTATACTTTCTTTTTTGACGTCCCTTCACTTTAAGCCTATGTTTGTCCTTAGAGCTGAAGTGAATCTCTTGTAAGCTAGCATATAGCTGGGTCTTGTTTCTTATCCATGTAGCCATTCTATGTCTTTTGATTAGAGAATGCAATTCATTTTCATGGAGAGTAATTATTGATAGGTAACGACTTACAAATGCCATCTTATCAATGGCTTTCCACTTGTTTTGTAGTTTCCTTGTTCCTTTCTTCTTCTCTTGCTGCATTTCTTTTTTTTTAATTTTATTTGTTTGTTTATTTATTTATTTATTTTTGAGAGAGAGAGTGTGAACTGGGGAGGGGCAGAGAGAGAGGAAGCCACAGAATCGGATGCTGGCTGCAGGATCCAAGCTGTCAGCACAGAGCCCGGCATGGGGCTCGAACCCACGAACCAGGGGATCATGATGTGAACCAAAGTCAGACACTTAACCGACTGAGCCACCCAGGTGCCCCATGCATTCCTTTTTAAAAGTAATGATTTGGGGCGCCTGGGTGGCGCAGTCGGTTAAGCGTCTGACTTCAGCTCAGGTCACGATCTTGCGGTCCGTGAGTTCGAGCCCCGCGTCAGGCTCTGGGCTGATGGCTCAGAGCCTGGAGCCTGTTTCCGATTCTGTGTCTCCCTCTCTCTCTGCCCCTCCCCCGTTCATGCTCTGTCTCTCTCTGTCCCAAAAATAAATAAACGTTAAAAAAAAAAAAAGTAATGATTTTCCATGAGGCTATGATTTGATTCCCTTCTCTTTATTTTTTTGTGTATCTACTGTAGATTTTTGCTTTATAGTAACTCTTAAGACTTACATCAAACATCTTACAGGTATTACAATCTATTTTATGCTAATAATGACTTAATTTTGATCACATATAAGAACTGCTCTTTTATTTTCCCTCCTTTTAAGTTCTTGATGTCACAAAAACTTTGATGCCTATTTTCGTGTATCTGTTAACAAATTATTGTTGTTATAGTTATTTTTGATGATTTTTATTTTTAATCTTTATACTAGAGTTAAGTGGTTCATACCCCACCATAGTACAATGTTGGAGTATTCTGAATTTGACTATATACTTATTTCCACCAGTGTGCTGTATATTTTAATGTTACTAACTAGCATTCTCTCCTTTCAGTTTGAATAACTCATTTCCCCATTTCTTATAAGTCAGATCAAGGAGTGATGAACTCCTTCAGGTTTTCTCGAGGTAGGAAAGTCTATCTCTCCTTCATTCCTGAAGGACAGCTTTTCTGGATAGGGTATGCTTGTTTGGCAGGTTTGGTTTGGGTTTCCTTTCAGCAACTAGAATATATCATCTCACTCTCTCCTGGGCTGTCAGGTTTCTGCTGACGACTCTGTTTAGACCCATATGGAGGTTCCCTTATAAGTTACAAACTTGTTTTCTCTTGTTGCTTTTAAGATTCTCTCTCTGTCTTGATTTGTGACAGTTGTATTATATGTCTTGGAGAGGATCTCTTTACGTTGACTTTGTTTGGTGCCCTATGAGTTTCATGAACTTGCATATCTAAATTCCTTCCCAGATTTGGGAAGTTCCTAGACATTAACTTTTTAAATAAGATTTCTGCATCTTTTCCCCCTCTCTTCTTCTGGGACCTCAATAATTTTCAGGTTGTTTCTTTTGATGGTGTCTCATAGATCATGTAGGCTTTCGTTGCTCTTTTTCATTTATTTTTCTGAATGGATTATTTCAAAGGTCCTGTCTTCTGATTCACAAATCCTTTTTTCTGCTTGATCCATTCTCTTAGTGATAGCATATATTGCATTTTTAATTTCATTTATTGTATTCTTCAGCTCTGGAATTTCCAGTTGATTCTCTTATGATTTCTATCTCCCTTTTTTTTAAGCTCATTTTTTGTTCATGTATTGTTTTCTGGATTTCACTTAAATATCTTTCTGTGTTTTCTTGTAACTCACATAAGTTTTTAAAAATAACTATTTTGAACTTTTATTGGGTAAATCATAGATCCTCATGTCTTTGGCATTGATCACTGGATGATTATTGTTATCCCATAGCGGTGTCATTTTTTTCTAGGTTTTTCATGTTTTTTCAAGTCTTGCATTGCTGTCTTCACATTTCAAGTAGCAGTTACATAAAGCAGTCTTTATTGACTTTGGAAGAGAGATACCTTCCATTAGCCCTGCTAGGGATTCTGAGGCCTTCTCAGACCTCCTATGGTTATGCCTGCTCCATGCTGCTTGCTCCCTCTTGTGGTCAAATTCTTAAGTTTTTATGCCTTTTCTTCATCCCGCAACATACTGGGAAGGGTGCTGACAGCCTCCCTTTTGCTTTTCCAAGGGTGGGGTAATGCTCTAGTGTGGTCTTTCCCTGACCCACAGAATCAGGCTACTTTTCTGTGTATTCTTACTGGTTGTCTGCCAAAAATCACCCTCACCACCATGGAGAGTGCACACTGAGAGACAGCCACAGGAAGGACAGGGTGTATGGGTGAGGTGTGCAGAGCCCTGGGAGTACCTGTGGTCCAGTTGGTGAATCTGTATGCAAGGCATTCTTAGTGGTTCATAAGTGGGCTTTTTAAAAATTATTGAAGTATAGTTGTAAGGTTGATATGTAATGTTACGTTAATTTCAGGTCTACAACTAATAATGGGATAAGTCTATTTGTTATGCTATGCTCACCACAAGGATAGCTACCGTCTGTCACCATACAATCCTATTACAATACCGTTGAATATATTTTTATCCCTGTATTTCCTACTCCCCTTCACCCATTTTCCCCAACCCTCTATTCTCTTGCCCTCTGATAATTATCAGTTTGTTCTGTTTTCACGGCTCTGTTTCTGTCTTTTATTTATTTATTTGTTTATTTGTTTATTTGTTTTGTTGTTTAGATTTCACATATAAATGAAATCATTTAGTACTTGTCTTTCTCTGACTTACTTCATGTCAAGTTTCTTAATTGTGTCCGTAACACAGCTAGTAGGATCCTTGTCTCTTTCACCCTCCATGAGTCCTATCTGCCATTCCCCACCCTCCCTCTTCTTGATCCTCATTCATGCAGCTCATGACTCAGCACTCTGGAGAAATTGAGACACAAAATGGACCTCCTTGATGGTATCCCACAGAGCTGGGAAAGCTGGGCACTCACTCACACTCTCTCACTTTTACCCTTAGGAGAAATCATAGGCTGAGAAAGTCTCACCACCCTGAGCTGTGCCACTTTGTGGGAAGGGTGTTGTGAGTAAGGTTCCTCTTACTCTCTTCTGTGCATACAAACTCATGTTCTTTACTCCCAACATTGTGTCAAAACCTCTCCACTGGAAATCTGGATTTCCATAAAGGCTCTCATCTGTGGTTGCTTGTCTAAGATAGCGTTTTCCAGAGGCTCTCATATTGTGGCCAAGAGGGGATAGAGCTGGTTCATGGGCCACTGCTGCCATAGTCAGGAATGAGGTCTGTATGCATATTACCTGATGTGTGAGTGAGAAATTCTCCTCCTAGGTCCATTGGCAAGTAGTGCTGTATCCCACAACTCCCAAAAAGGTACCTTTGTCCATAGATGGCTGCTAAATTGTTGATGAGAGGGGGACATGAGTGAGGGCATCTTATTTGGTCATGTTGTGATGTCACCTCAAATTTTCAAGTCATTACTAATGATTCAGTTGATCCATCATTAAATGATACTATAATTCACATACACTAAAACAGCAATATGGTATCATATTCTAAATTAGCAAAAGGTATAAAATTTGTAAAAAATTGTAGTAACAGAACATCAACATACTTATCAATTTCTGATTGCACTGCAGGCACTAAATCTCTTTTGGAAAGAAATATCAGGGAACTTCCAAATTATTTCAACTTCAGAAAAAAAGAAAAGCAGCTCCAACTGCTATAAAGGTTATTAAAGTCAACATGCTGCTCAGCATATCTATGTTGGATTATTGCTCAGGCTGACCTCTTCATGGGTCTCATTGTTTTGATCTGTGTTATTTTTCCTGTAGTGACATAGATTTACTGTGAATATGTATCATTCATTTGATATAAGTCTCATGGCCACTCCTGAAGAATAACGCTGGCCAGGAGATAAAATATTCTGACCAGATAAACCTAGGTCATGAACTTACATTTGTATCTGACTTATGGGACCATTTAGTCATTCTTTCTCCCTTCAGGAATTTACTTAGCAAATATTAATCGTGTACCAACAATGTGTCAGGTTACTGTCCTGGGTCCTGAAATATAGCAAAGAACAAATCAACCTGTCTTGTCAAGTAACTCACATATCAGTAGGTAAAGAGGAAATAAACAAACAGAATTATAATGTGTAGATACAAGACGCAACGTTGGTGTACAAATAATATGTTTGGTAAAAAGTACTATGAAAAAAATGGAAGACACTAATGGGAGAGGGCTTTTCTATTTGCTTTAGGTAGACTGCTCACTGCAGTACTCCCTGAGATGGAGATATCTGAAAAAAGATATTCATTATGTGAGGAAGAAGTGAGCCATGTGATTATGGGGAGGATATTGTTCAGAAAAAAAGACACAGTAGGTGTAAAGGGCCTCAGGTGGGTGTGTGCTTAATGTGCATGAGGAACTCCAAGTGGGGTCAGTTTATAGTACAGCGTGTGGATTAGCGTGAGAGAACAGAAGATTAGAGAGGCACTGAGGCAAGAGTCAGTAAGGCTTGTAGGTTATTCTTAAGGGTTTTGAATGTTATTGGGGCAGGGACTGCTACAACTTAAGGTTTTAGGCTGCAAACAATAAAAAATAGTATTTTAAATGGGAATTCAAGTACTAGAAGAGGAAGAATGAAGGTTGGGAAGGAAAATGAAAACAAAAACATAAAACTCCTAACTTTGGATCCATTAATACATGTGAACCTATTCTTGTTCACATGTGACATAAAAAAAAAATGTAACAATTTCAGTCTAAGGATTTAACAGAGCCACTTAAATCCAGACATATCCCAAAATGTATTAAATTAATTGTGCAATCTAGAACTACCTTTGCTATTTGTTGAAATTTAACTGGTCCTCTGGAATCTTCTGATATCTGCATATCTTACTTGTTCTGGAGTTTATAAGGTTATTCCCCAGAATTGTATTATTTTGGAAGAGTCCCCGTAGATTGGACTATGCTAAATATAGTTTTTGTCCACTTCAAGTTATTTCTCATCTTTCTTTGGGAATACTTCCTCTGTTTGCAGGTAGTTTTGGTAGTAATTGTAATCAAGGAGCCATGCCATAATCTCCCATCCCTCCCACTTCTACCACTAAAAGGGTATTGGTATTATTTGGACTGAGCCACACAGAGTACCATTGTTTCCATGATCTTTTAGAAGAATGGCCTAAGCCTGAGGGAGGCTTTCTGTCTTCCAAATTCTGTTGAAACTGGAAAAGACTAACTTTTGGAGTTTAAGTTTGTAGAATATTGTCTTGGAATTATGACCCTACAGAAATCCATCCTATGTAACAGGGGGGCAGGTAATTAGACCAACACATAAAAGATACAGAACTGTATCTTTTAAGGAGAAAAAGAGAGAGAGGAAACATGATTACGTCATCGATGCTTTAGCTCAAACCGAACCTGAAGATAATATTGCTGTGAACTGCTGACTAGTTGAGGCAACACTTTTCCTTCCTTATGGTTTAACTTGTCAGAGTCTGGATTTCTCACTTTTCATGGAAAAGTCTTCAGTAAAACAGAACAACAGAAAACAAACTGAAGAATTTATGAGAGACAATTTCCAAAGCTGGGGGAAATATTTTGTTTGTTACTTAAAGAAAGGGCCAAAGAGTAAAAGTGTATTTCTCAACCAGTTTCTATTGGTTGTTTGGAAATAGTCAAAACTATACTCACGTCAACTCTAGAGACATTAACAAGGAAGACCCAACATTCTGAGTTGGGACAAGACACTTTGGAAATGTGACACGGGACTGATGGATTATTCCTTTCAAGTGTAAGCAATTAGGATCTGATGATGGCTTTAAATAAAAGAAAATAGTGACAATTTGAAGGTGAAAGAAGATGACTGACAACTTAACAGTCAAGAAGAGAGTAGGAGGAACCATGAGCATCTCATCAAGATTCTTGTGAATGTTATCCAGGAGGAACAGAATGGAATATTCTCTTTTGTGGCTGGGCCTATGTGGAGTCTTAAGACAGAAAAAAAATGACTAAATAACTAAGAAAAGTGGCAGTATAGGGTAATGGGATGGAGAATGAATGAGAGAAGGGGCCATACAAAAGGAAAGAGGCTTTGAAGGGAGAATATGGAGTAGAAAAAAATACAAAATAATATGTATAGAAAAAAGGGTAAGAAAACAGCTAAAAGATGAAGTGGTGGGTGAGAGGAGAAGAGAAAGAGAAAGAGGATGAGAACGAAACAAAAGTTGTTCTGACAAACCAAAATTTACACATTTTTGACAAATTCTTGACTCCAAACACCTGGGGAACTTGCAAAACTACTGTCTCTGCTCAGCTGTCATCCAGCTGTTAGTACAGTTTGCTATATACCAGCAGTTACGCCAGAGAAAACCACAACAAGACATTTCAGATCAATCAACACTTTTCAAAATGAGTCTCCTTTTGCTTCAAACCTTGTCTCAGAAACTCGAAGTTCCGTGCAAATAACTAGACTCCACTATAAAAAGTGGCTTGGCAGTCCTGTTCACAAGCCATTAACTTAAGAAGTCAATTGCACGTCATTATTTTTGCAACGCTGGATGTTTTTTATGATTTATGTGGACTTAGTTTTAATTTTTTAAAACCTTTCTCACAGTTTACACACAATGTTACATTAGTTTCAGGTGTCGATCTGCTAAAGAGATTTTTGATATTTTCACATTACAACGGCTTCTTAAAACTTGTAATCAGGGGCACCTGGGTGGCGCAGTCGGTTAAGCGTCCGACTTCAGCCAGGTCACGATCTCGCGGTCTGTGAGTTCAAGCCCCGCATCAGGCTCTGGGCTGATGGCTCAGAGCCTGGAGCCTGTTTCCGATTCTGTGTCTCCCTCTCTCTCTGCCCCTCGCCCGTTCATGCTCTGTCTCTCTCTGTCCCAAAAAATAAATAAACGTTGAAAAAAAAACTTGTAATCAGCTGTATGTTGCTTTAAAAATGAGTTCAGATTTTTTTTTTTATCATAGTAACTTTAATGGTGAAATCTGAAAAACCCTGTATTTGTAGGAACAGGGCACATGATTGCCAATATCAAACTGACTTAACTTTCGGTTGTAATGATTTGCAGCTGACAGATTAATGCTATTAATGCAGGAAGGAAAGTCAGATTATAAATTCTGTGCATTTACTCTGATTGAGCATGTATCCCAGTTTCCTATCCTAGGGGCCGCAGAAGACTTTTCCCACCTTCAGTTAGAAAATTGTTACTACTCCACAAAATAACGTTTTTAAATGTGCACGTCCTCTCTGTGACTGCTTGTCATACTTGGAAATGTTGAAGGCCCCATAAGCCTCAGTGACTGAGACTGTTATTCTTAACACAGAGTTAGAATGTTGTAAACATGAAATTTTATACAATAATGGGGTTAAAATTGGAACCAAGTGATGGTGGAGGCTTACAGATTGGCCTGATTAATATGTTACTTAAGCAGCATGCAGAAGAACCAATTTTAAGAATTATGTAAGTAGGGAGAAAGGAAAATCTATGTGAAATAAACATAAACTGCCATAAAAGAGAGCTTACAAAGCAAAAGCATGACATCAAAGTAGAGTCTGATTGGACTGGCGAGTTTACAATCTGCCTCAGTATTAAATAACATTCACAGCTTGTGACCCAGTCCAACTCAGTGGCAAACTTTAGCCTGACCTTTCAAGATGCTGGCTTGTTGTGATTTATTCTTCAATCATAGACTTGTGGGTGTAGAAGGACTTCACAGGAGAATCTAGTTTATGTCTCTGTCTCCCTGGAAAACTGCATCAGATCAAGGCCCAAGAACAGACAGCATTGAGCCTCTTCTACTTCTTTTAGGAATCAGATCCTGTTTCGCCCAAACCCTTCCATTCTAGAGAATGAAGGTCATTTTCAATAAAACTCCAACTTGCTTTGATCCAAATTTGTAGCCTTTGTGTGTCTGTTTTGAGTCGTTGGTTGAAATCAAGAACAGTTGATTATGGTGCTTCTTGTGGTGCTTTCTCATAGACGTAAAACGCAGCGGTTTTCAGAGTTTTTATTTCTAACACAGCATTACAGATACATTAACTATTTTCCTCTGCTGGCTGTAGTAAATGACCACTAACACACTAGCTTAAAACACAAATTTGTTATTGTCTCTACGTGAGAAGCCTGACTTGGGTGTCACTATACAAAATCTTGGGACAAGACTGTAATCTGCCCTGGAGCCTCCAACAGTGAAATCCATTGCCTTCCCTTTTTCAGCTTCTAGAGATCATTCTCATTCCTTGGCTTATGGTCTCTGTCTTCTATCTTCAAAGTCATCAGGGTCCAGTCTTTCTCACATTGTTGCACTCTGGCACTATCTCCTGGACCCCTTCTCTACATTTAAGGCCCTTTGTGAATGCCTTTGGGTCATCTGGAAAATCCGGGATGATCTTGCCTATTTTAAGGTCACTGGATTAGCAACCTCAAATCCACGAACAACCTTCATTCCTCTTTGCCATGCAACTTAATATTTCCGTGGTTCCTAAGGTTTAGGATGTGGACTCGTTTGAAAGGAGCATTATTCTGCTTACTACAACAAATGACTTGAAAAAAATATTTTTTTTTCCATTTTGTTGATTTGCAACCTCCTTGGGAGTTTCTCTGGTATAATCTGATACTGGCTCCCATACACAAAGGGTAGGGAGGGATTGAAGAAAGAGATTACCACGGATCAGTAGCTGGCAAGTTTAATGAACAAGGGAACTTACATACAAGGCTTGTCTTGGGTGGTCTCAGATGAGTAGATCTCTGCACCCATCCCCCAAATCTTAAAAGTTTATAGACAGGCCTTAACTGGACAACATATACCATCCAGATGGTCTCAATACCACCTCACCATCTCAAGGCTACGTCCTTGTGGCAGCCTCTGAGAGCAAGTGAAATACATGTTCCAAGGTCAGGGGAGAAAGTGAGGAGCCTCGGATTGCCAGTGTCCAGCTCATGGGTGGTCACATCCTCTCAATGACCTCCCCTGAAACTCTGTTTTTATCCTTGAAGTTCTAGAGATAAACACACACACACACATACACACACACACACACACACACACACCCATATTTGTAAGGAAAAAATAGATAAAATAAGGTCCTAAATATTCCCCATGCTTTTATTTAGTAAATTTCAGAATGTCAGTATCCTCACTTAACAAGAGTTGATGAAGGGACATAAGACCAAGACGAGAAGGTAGTGAGAATACATATATGATGTTCTACAGGGATATTAAATTATGTCATCACCACAGAATTTTCCAACACATAAGTTTTCACAAGATATTATGAGGACCATCCAAATTTTTTCTTCTTCAGGTGAAATATCCCAAAGCAACAAGCATGTTTAGTGTTCAAAATTTGTCTCCTTACGGCTTTTGTAACTTTCCAAATTTCCCTATAGTTCTCAATAAGTATAAATGCTCCCAAATGAAGAAAAACCACAACAACTCTTGTCTGAAAAATACATCATTCTCAGGACAGAAAAAATGGTTTCCAAAATTTGTTATTTTCAATGCACTAAAAAAGTAACATTAATTAAAAAAAAAATGAATTTCATTAAAGCACCCAG
The DNA here is from genome assembly GCF_016509475.1 of Prionailurus bengalensis. Lineage (NCBI taxonomy): Eukaryota > Metazoa > Chordata > Mammalia > Carnivora > Felidae > Prionailurus > Prionailurus bengalensis. The sequence continues at coordinate 210,157,026 of NC_057345.1, read as the reverse complement.
GGATAGCTGGCATGGGGTAGGTTTCCCTTGGCTGTATTTGTCACTTCCTGCCTTCCAGAAATAAGATAACCAAACATTACCCTCCGGGTTTCTCTTTATATCTCTCTGCCAACTCTAATACCCTGTAAATCAGAGATGCTGGCTGCTATAGAATATTGACTTAGTAAAGTGTAATGCTCACAAAAGTTCTGTTTATATGGGTAAGAGATGCTTTTCTAAGAGAAAGACAGTTGCCAACACAATATTTGACATATTACCTCCATGGAACCATCCTTTTAATTCTAAATTATGGCATGAAGGTGAGTTTCCTATATTTGACTAACTTGGTCATGTTGTTCGCCTTTAGTATTTAGTTTCGTTTCAGCTTCTAATAAGCTCTGGTGAATCAAATCTGGAACTATATCACACCATGAACACTTTTACGTTAGGCTCTACACGGAAATAGCATGAAGCAAAACATGTGTAAAGCTGTATTTGCTACAACTTGTACCCCTAATGCATCCAGGTAACTCTGTTAAGTAACTTTTCTCCAACTAGGAATTTGTTGCTCCATGATGCTTCAAACTGTGGTTCTACCATTAGAGTACGAGTCTTCCGCCATGATTGTCAGAGGAGAGGGATAGAGTGCTGGGGAAGTCATACCAGCAATTAAATGCTTTAGTCTCGAAGTGATCCGGGTAACTTCTGCTCACCACTCTCTGACCAGAACCAGTTGCATAGTGATGCATAGTGCAAAGGCAACAAATGCTAATCCTTCCAGAGACCTGAAAAGAAAGACAAAATACACATGTGTGAGCACTGGACATCTCTACCTCAGCTGTCAGAGGACAAATAAAAATAATTTATCTGTGTTTTAGTTTCTTTAAATTTTATCTTTTTTCACCTATAATAGAATTACTGTATTGAAGACAAATTTTCAGTAGGCCCATTGAATATAATATTTTTTTCCTGAAAAAGGCGTGAACTGCCCTTATGCCTTGCAGAAGTGTAGCTCAATGTCATTTATAACCAATAAAAAAAGTCTTTTGATTTACTGAGACAAAAATTGTCTATTCATCTCCCATTTAATCTGTCAAAATAACAGCTGGCAGTGATAAGGATATATATATATATATGTGTGTGTGTGTGTGTGTGTGTATATATATACACACAATGATTCTTCCAAATTCATGACTCTAGTAGACAGTATAGGCAAACAAGCATAACCTTCTGCTGAATACGATCTTTGATAAAAGCTCTAAATGATTTGAACTTCCCAGAGAAGGTTCATGTTAAAATCAAAACCTGTGTATGTGTCACGAAAATAATTTGTAGCAAAACATTTGGTATGAAACATCTCTTAAATTTACGTTTAAAATCGCACATATAAAGAAGAAAAAAATCCTGGATGGAGGAACTCAAAACCATCGTTATTTTATAATGCAAGTACATTTTTTCTACTATTACACTTAAATACCTCATACAAGAAGCTTAGTGAAATTAATTTATTTGGTTTTGCTTTCAGAGATTGCAATGCATTGCTTATTGACCACTGCTCTAAACTGCCACCCACAGAGGGTACGTCACACACGCTGCATTGCTCAAGTGCACGGGTCATTTACAACCTGAGTTCTGAGTTTAAAATATTCTAGGCAATTTATTCTTCTTTCTCTTGAGATGTTTTCTCCAAAAACTTAAAAAAAATTTACTGTTTATTTTTGAGAGAGGAAGAGAGAGAGAGAGAGAGGCAAAGAGAGAGGGAGACACAGAATCCGAAGTAGGCTCCAGGCTCTGAGCTGTCAGCACAGAGCCCGACACGGGTCTCGAATCCACAGACTGGGAAACCATCACCTGAGCCGTCATCTGATGCTCAACCCACTGAGCCACCCAGGCATCCCAATAGAAATTGTTTTAAAGCTTATTTCCTGGGTTCTAGCTTGTGGGCCCGTTTTCAGTTTATCAACTAATTGAGTTTATTCCTTCTGTCTCTGTTTTCATCTACTGTAGAGGAGTTGATGGGCACCAGGGAGCATCTTCCTAGCGAACAGAAAGGGAGACCCTGACGGAGACTGTATTGTAGTATTTCTTCAGCTTATCCCCTCTGGTGTCCCTTCCTGGCTCACCCCAGGCCCCACACCCATGTCTGTAGAGTAACAAGGTTACACTCACACTCTCTGGCTGGTGTTCGTTATTCATCTCCTCATCTCACTGAATATTAGCTCTCCTGAGTTACATGAAAGTACTTTTTTCCTAATACCAGGTAGAGACTGGGGCTTAGAAAAACACTATGAGTTCTGCCTCCTCCCTCTGTTATACCCTCTTGTCTAGTTAAAACAACCATAGCAACTAAGGTGTACCCATTAAGGCACCACCACAGAAGCCTTGGTAGTGGTGCTACACATGTTCTGTAAACATTTTCAATCATCCACACCATAAGAAAAAAAAGAAGAGGACTTATGGTAACAAAATACTTATTCGTCTCCTTAAGTGCTTGTCTGTAATTTAGTTTAATGATGCTACACTTTCTTGTGGTCTCGCTGGGCCTCAAGGGCCATTTATATTGATTTCGCCATTCGGTTTGTCTCAGTAACAAACAGCCACATAAAACACAGACTGGAAAAAAAGGAACTTTCCTGAAGTGGAAAGTCACATTTATCAGCGTAATAGAACTTTTGATTCTGGGCTGCATTTAGTAAGGCAGTCTGATTCTTGAAATATAAACCCAGAACGTGCCCATGAAAGGCCACCCTAACGTTTATGATTGCTAATTTTCCATTGTTGAAGTCACCAAAACAAATGTTCATAAAGCTTTTTGAGCTATTTTCTCCTAGCAATCCAGATTTGTCCAAAGGATTATATTATTATTATTTTTTTAGTTAATAAGTAAAGGAGTAGATGAAAAGCTAAATGAACACCAAGCAAAGCAAGGAGGGTGAGAAAAGGAAATGAGATGTCTAATGGACTTCAGATTATACCTCATGGTGTCTGGTGTGAAAGTTTTGTAAAATTATTTTCATATTTTTACAGAAAACAGAGTGATGTCTTTTGTTGTTGACGCCAACTGTGATCTCTCCGAAGATTATTACATTGTTCTTAACACACACCACCCCTAGCTTAGTTAACTACACATAACTCAAATGCAGGGCAACTGGAGTCTGAAATCACAGAGAGCCTGTCACTTAATAAGGTGCTCAGACACTTCATTGCAACTTATTACCCATGACAGGTTTTTCATTACATTTTTAAGGGGTTGAAATATTAAAGCATTCATTTGGATCCAGGTATCTAGTTGGAAAATGAATCCATCTATCAATCGTGAATAATCCTCACCAGACTATTGCACTGCAGGAGAGGATGGGGTCAGAGGACAGTATTCTGTCAAAATTTATAGCACATTATGCAAATATATTATATATGGAAACGGCACGCACACATGAGGGGGAAAAAAAGTCACCTCATGCTTGTTTGCAAATGGCCAGAGAACCATTTTGGATCCTTTCATATCATTAGGACCATTAACCATGACTTTAATTAACCATGACTCTTGCCCACGTGGGAACTGCCAGAGCTCACCTTTAGTTGACCAGATCAAGGTCCTGAATGTCTCACCAACACAGCCAGCTGCTGTCACTTGCCATCGTCAAGACTCCTTCAAGGAGCATGTTGCGGATTCTGGACATCTTTCCAAAAATGAATTCCAAAAGTTTCTTCACATTAGCAGCAAAATTGGATACACAGACAAACAAGATTGCCTACAGCAAATATAGTTCATTTTGATGCGTACATTCTGTTTTTATTTTTGTTTTGTTTTGTTTTTTAATGACCAGTCCTATTGCTAGAAGTAGCCTGCTTAGGGGCGCCTGGGTGGCTCAGTCGGTTAAGCGTCCAACTTCGGCTCAGGTCATGATCTCGCGGTTCATGGGTTCGAGCCCCGCATCGGGCTCTGTGCTGACAGCTCAGAGCCTGGAGCCTGTTTCGGATTCTGTGTCTCCCTCTCTCTCTGCCCCTCCCCCACTCGCACTCTGTCTCTCTCTGTCTCAAAATAAATAAATATAAAAAAAAAAAGAAGTAGCCTGCTTAAAAAAAATTGTTAAAATCTAATAAGTAGATCTGGGTCATATTTTTACTCTAATAATGGCTGTCTGTGTAATATTGAGAATACTTAATATTTTCCCTTTTCATAGCCAAGAAATAGCACTTTATCTCTCTGTTTTTTTTAAGGTTAATCTAAATATAGTAAGTTCACTGAAATAAATTTTTTAAAAAGTTAGTAATATTCTTCAAGTTGGACCCCGGAAAGAAATACAGTAGAGTCTCATGTAACCCGAAGTTAGGTTCTAAAGACAGAGTATAAGGCAAACGGTGAGTGTGGTCACATCACTATTGGAAATTATTCATGATTGTTCTTTGTTTCTGACAATCACAAAGTCTCTACAAGTTTGCAGTTCTTTTCTTTTCTTTTTTTTTGAACCCAGAAATAGAATACATAGGTATTTTATTAGATGAGAAGAGATTAAGCAGTTGGTTTGCAGCTCTGGATGTTGGTGTATAAAAATATATATCTTTAAACATTCATATTGCACTAATGGTGGTGACTTTGAGAACACTTTGTCCAAAACAAAGCAAAACAAAACATTTCCACTAATTTGTATTATCCCATTTTACCTGCCTACACATACAGGTAGGTTGTGCACCAGGCTAAATTTAGTGAGACGAGCTGACAGTTAACATTAAATATCTATGCATTTCTCCTGGTTTATATTGAGCTGTGAGAACAATTCTGAGGGCATTCACAACACTACCAGTGTGGACCAGCTACTCTCCTCTTGCCTTTTCTTTTCCATAAATTGGTTTCATGCTGTCTTCCTTCGAACTCAAAGCTGCATGATGGAAGGCATCATATTTTCTCTTGTTCCCTGCTGCATTTTAAGTATCTCGCATGGAGTCTGGTATCTCAGAAACACTGAAAAGTTGAAAAAATAAAGGTATGTCCTTTGAAAGTGTTATCACTATGCCTTCAACAAGAAATATAGTGCTTTGGAGGTTGGGATAGTGGTTAGAGAAAGTCAAAGTTCAATAGTGACTTTTAAGATACTAACCATGTATTACTTAAACTATTTGCTGTCGATGAACTCAGAAATCACAGACCATTTTCAGTTTAGCTCATATCTTGGGAGAAAACAAATACAGTGATACCAAACTAATATGATTAAAGTCATGGGTTCAAGTTCACAACTGACTGTAGTGGACATTGTTCAGTTCACCAGTTTTATGGGCTGTGGGAATTATTATAGCCTGTGTTTCGTAAGTTTGTATTGCTGAAGATTTCTCTATGCATTTAATAACAGCTTGATAAAAACGTCTATAAAAACATAAGTAAGGGGGAAAAACATTTTCTTCCCAAAGAGATATAATATTGAAGGGATGTAAAAGCAAGTTGCCTTGGACACGTTAGCCTTTTCCTAAAACGTGCAACTAGACACCTGGGTAAGTCAAACACATACATACACATAAGCAAAAAGACAAAACAGAACTGAACAAAAAAAACTAAACATGAAATGATCTTATACTAATGTATTGAAAGCAGAGTTAACGAATGATTTATTGCACCTGGGATCTATATTTCAGGGATAAAACCCCACGTTCTATAACAAAGTGTCCACTTTCTACAGACATGCACTTTGTTACCTGTATCAGGTAACATCTCTTACCCCAAACATCTCTTATATCAAGTCAGAGGCAACTTACTTTTAAAAAGTGGAGATAAAATGTTTGATAGCACTATAACATACTTACAGAGAGTATAACAGTTTATGGGGACTGCAATGTTGCTTACAGAAATTTACCTCTATTGAATAGGGAATTCTATCAAACAGAAAATGATTCATAGAGAACTGAACTGCACAAATCTTCCCAAAATCAAAGGTAACAAAACCCAAATAAGAAAATATTTCTTAAGAATAAAATATGAGAGGGGCGCCTGGGTGGCTCAGTCGGTTGAGCGTCCGACTTCAGCCAGGTCACGATCTCGCGGTCCGTGAGTTCGAGCCCCGCGTCGGGCTCTGGGCTGATGGCTCAGAGCCTGGAGCCTGTTTCAGATTCTGTGTCTCCCTCTCTCTCTGCCCCTCCCCCGTTCATGCTCTGTCTCTCTCTGTGTCAAAAATAAATAAAATGTTAAAAAAAAAATTAAAAAAAAAAGAATAAAATATGAGAGCATAATATAACAATTAATATAAATAGAATATAAGGATAAAATGTTAAATTCCACTTTTCTGACACTCAAAGTACATCACTTCTTTGCCACATTTTCTATTTCACACCATCAAACATGCTGTGGAACAATGACCAAACCCTACAAGCCGCAGGTATGTTCCTACACCTGGAAAATAAAGTAGATCACGTTGGGTAAGCAAAAACTATCACGGGTCTTAATTTTACACACACACAAAATTTTTTAATGAAATGCACAATATTATGGGCACCTGGGTGGCTTAGGAGGTTAAGCATTCAACTCATGATTTTGGCTCAGGTCATGATCTCATGGTCGTGAGAATGAACCCTTCTTTGGGTTCTGTGCTAGGTGTGGAGCCTGCTTTGGATTCTCTCTCTCTCTCTCTCTCTCTCTCTCTCTCTCTCTCTCCCTGCCTTGATCTCTTTCCCCCATGGTCTCTATCTCGTCTTCAATAAATAAATACATAAATGGATTAAAATTAAAAATATATATATTAGTATTTTGTTGTTAGAAATAGGTAAGTTTTTAGAGCTACTGAGAAACAGAAATGCCTTTTGTTTGCTTTTGAAGCCTCTAAAAGCAGGTTTTTTTGTTTGGTCCACTGGATCTAAGAAATTTGCCTTTATAGGACTTCATCGTCAGACTGCGATGACCTTAGAAGGAAGGGACATGATCTTAGTTTGGCTGTTGTTAAATCTCTCAAAATGTTTTTTGATAAAAATAAATCCTCAGTATACATGTGTAGATTGAATGGAATTGTATTTTAAATGTGTTTTATTTACTCATATGATTAATAAGAACTTAATTCACATGACCTTGTATGTTATTATTTGTATGACTAGCACAAATATTAATAGTAACTCCAAGTTATATGGGAGACACGCTCCAGTCCTTAACAAGTTATGTAGTAATAGCGTTCATTTTTTAAATGAGGCAATCATCTTTCCCATAAGAACATTCTCAGAATGGCACTGATAACTTAGAGCTTCAGTGCTGGATTTCTTTCCCTTGTACTCGTGGCCTATAGCACCAAATGGAAAAGACACCAGATAATAATTTCCTGTGAGATTTATAAGTAACAACTTCTAGAAGAATTTTATGAATGAATTTTCTGGAGTAGGTAAATAAATATGCCAAAATCTGCACAATCAAGATGCTGAGATTTAATTTCAAGGTCATTTTGTTTCCTGACTAGTTCATGTTCACACACATAAACAACTCAACTGCTTTGACTCACTTAACTGTCAACAACTCCTTTTCCTGGAACTTCGCTTTGACCAGTTCAGCTATTTAACTGAACAAACCTCTTCAGTCAGCCCAGCTGGCTGAACCATATCTGCATGTTGCCCGAGACACAATTCTACAATTCTGTATTTAACGAGACTTCCATACATGATAATATGGCTCTCATGGAGGGGGTATACTTAAAATTTGGAAGAACTATGCATTTGGTTTTTGAAAGCATCCAAAATCATTTATTTGAATACACAATCTGTGTACAGATCGACCTTAGTAACTGTGCTTTTTTTCCCCTCAAATAAAATTATAAAGTAAAAACCTCTTTCAGAATTATATGTAGAAAAGTTGTGCTGAGTAGTGTAGGTAAACTCCACCCAGAGATTGCGGCCTCGCTTGGAATCAGAGGTGGGGTTAAGAGACTGCTGGAAGAGAAAAGAATCATTTATTTGCCTGCATAAACATATATTCATTTGGCGTATTTGTGTGTAGACTGCCCTCTCCCACCCCCACCCCCCAAAGAGGAGATCAAACACAACAGATTGCACGTTGTACAAAAACCGCACACATCCAACTCCATTTTTACCAGCGGTAGGTTAAATTTACTTTGCCTTAATGTGTAACGCATTATCTGATTCATTCCAGTGACTGATCCATTCAAACAGTCTCCGTATCAGATTTATAGGAATAGAGAGGAAATTCTTAGAATGAATCAATTTAAATGCAACGTTTAAGAAAAAGCGACCTTTGTGCAAAATCCGAATTTTATGAATGTGCCTTGTTTTGTGGGAGCAGAAACACCAGTGATCAATATAACGTTAGCATAAGGAGTCACATTGAACATTAAAAGCTTTAACAGGAAGAACGCTTGAAATAATTTAGTGCTGATAAACAGCACTGCAGGCAAGTTTTTGGCAATTTGTGATAAACCACACATTTTCAAAGACTCACAGAAATCCCTCTAACTGTGCATTATACTGGAGTCGTGGTGAGTTCATGGGGGTTCTCAGAAGAGTATTTTCAGAGCCGGACATTTTGCCATGGTTAACAAGAAAGTTGTTTCAGTAAACAGTGGGAAGTCCTACACACTTCAGCAGTGTTCGGATCCTGCATGGTGGCAAACCAAGGCAGGTATCCACTGCTCGGCCAAACAACGTTCTGATTCTTGATCATGGCAAACTATCACGAAGCAATGCCACTTAAAAATAAAAAGTGGGAAGGTAAATTTTAGCTATAAATAAATAAATAGATAGATACAGAATCTTAAATGCTAGCTGTAATTAAGTTGATTGTGTTGATTAGATTTTTGCTCACCATTCTTGTTCTCTTGTATTCATGTACTGCAGACACATTTGGAATGCATGGTGGTTTATAAGAAAAATCACTTTTTTTTTGAGAGAGAGAGAGAGAAAGCATGACTGGGTGAGGGGGAGGGAGAGAGAGAGAGAGAGGGAGAATCCCAAGCAACTCAATCTTATGACCCTGGGACCATGACCCCATCCAAAACCAAGAGTCAGACATTCAACTGATTGGGCCACACTAGGCACAAGAGAAGGAAGAGAAGGAGGAAACGCTTCCAGCTCCACACATGCTAAAACTACTTTTCCTCCTTCTCTTCTCACACATTTCCAGCACTGGATCCCATGAGGCTCATTCATAATGCATCGCAACCTTGGATAGATACACCTTTATGTTATGTCAACAGGCGTGTGAGTATTGTGAACAGCGGGAGCATTCCTGTAAGGTGTTCCCAGCTAGTGCCCAAAAGTGACTGGGTACCATATAAAAATACCACCTTATGCAGAAATTGAGAGTATCCCTAACCCATCTTCCCCTTAGCTAGGTCCCCAAAATACCATGACGCAACCAAAGACAGAGGGACTTCAGAGTAGATTAGGTTAGAGTTGCATTACCGCAACGTGGGCAAAATACATTACGTTCGCAAAGAATATAAACATATGACCATGTGAACACATTGCTAGGGCCTTCCCTAGAGACTTGGAAAAGGTTATGCAAATGAGGGACCCCAAAACTTACTCTTTATTCATTTCACTCTAAACCTGACCAGGAGGCAGACTTCTAAGATGGTCCCTCCAAGAATTCCTGTGGTTCCATGTACACATCTTCTCACAGTTAATTAGCCCACTAACCCAGCTACCACAGTGAAGGGATTTTAGAGATGTAGTTAAAATCCTCAATCAGTAGAGCCTGAGATAGGGAAATTATCTGGATGGGCCTGACCTCATGACATGTGTTCTTCAAAAGTGGAGAGTTGTCTCCGGCAGATCATAAGACAAGACAAGACAAGACAAGACAAGAGAAAGTTGGAGAGATACGCACTAACCGTCCTGGAAGAAAGTGACGTAGGTTGCAAACTACCAATGGAAGCCATGTGGCAAGGAACCTCAGGCAGCCTCTAGTTGCTGGGAGCTGTCTCTGGCTATCAACTAGAAGGAGAATGGGGTCTCCAACCTGCCACTTCAGTGAAATAAATTCTACTCTGGTCAACATCAGTGATCCTGGAATAGGACCATGAAGCCAGATGAGACTGAAGCCTCCACTTATACCTTAATTTCATCCTAGTCAGACTCTGAATGGAGAATCCAGTCACACCGTGCCCAAATTTACAGAAACAGTGAGGTAATAAATTTGTATTATTTTGTGATGCCAGATTTGTGGCAATTTGTCATGCAACAATAGAAAGCTATTAACATGCATTTCTTGGTAGGAGTTACATAGGAGGTAGATTATAAATTGGAGGTGCCCCAAGTCATAGACGCAAAACTAGAGAGACAGAACACATAGCAAAATAAGACAAAGGGAGGTTTATTCACTACAAGGACATTTGGTCTATGGAACACTGACCTGATGGGCCCGAAAGGGGACACAGGGGAAGCAGAGGACTGGAATCACCTTCCCAGAGACGTGAGAGCAGCTGAAGTGGACATCTGAGGGGTGCAAGAATAATGAACAAGTCAAAAGGAAGTGTTCTTTCTAAGGGACGTTTCATGGCGACAGGGAAGAATACTGACTGTGCTTCCAGGGTTGAGATGGGACCAGCACAGAGAGATGTGAGGAGCCATTTGAACCAGGAAAGAACTGTTCTTAGACAAGGACGCTCTAGGAGTCAGCTAACTTTAATCACATCCCCGAACTGAGAGTGTAAAAGGACTATGAGTGGGGCGCCTGGGTGGCTCAGTTGGTTAGGCAGTCAACTTGGGCTCAGGTCATGACCTCGCGGTTCATGGGTTCGAGCCCCGCGTCACGCTCTGTGCTGCCGGCTCGGAACCTGGAAGCTGCTTCGGATTCTGTGTCTCCCTCTGTCTCTGCCCCTCCCCCGCTCCTGCTCTGTCTCTCTCTGTCTCTCAAAAATAAACAAACATTAAAAAAAAAAAAACGCGAGTAAAATATTAATGATGATCACATGTAACCGTAAATGTCTGAAAGAGAAGGACGTGCTGAGGGACCAGAGGTGTCATCAGGGAAACAAAGTGGCCTTGGCTTTGATGATTTCTCCAAGGTTGGGGCCCTGAAACTCTTTCATCTTGGAAGCTTAATTTGTTGATCGGATGAAGAGGAAGTGTACCTTCCGGAAGGAGCAGAAGAGGGATATACCAGCAATCAAACTCTCTTGGCAACACATTACACAAGAAGGCGAATTTTATAACGAGAAATATAATGCCAGGATCCCTGGGATATATCTGTTGTGCAGCCAGCACCCTTCTCTTCCTCTTCTCTTCTGCTTACAAACTGTAAAGGAAAGGTGCTTTGTTAGCTTGGAAATAGTGCAAAGGAGGCCGGTTTAATAGCATCAGACCGTAATGGCTACGCAGAACCATGTTCCCATCCAGGGTACACCTGACACCCCACCTGGAGTCATACATTTGTGTCTCAAATAGCTCTCATGCTATATTTTCTGGCAAGACAGATAATGTGCTGGGATTGAGTATCCCTCCAATATGATGTACTTCCTCATAGAGGACATAGGAGCCCCCCGTAGCCTCCTTTATGCTGTATTGAGTGCTGGCCATGTCATGTCTTATATATTTTTTAGTTTTTTCTTTATTTACTTTTCAAGGGAGGGGCAGAGAAGGAGGGAGAGAGAGAATCCTGCTCTGCCCTGTCAGCACAAGGGGCTTGAACCCACGAACTATGAGATCATGACCTGAACTGAAGGCAAGAGTCAGACATTTAACCGACTGAGCCAGCCAGGGGCCCCCTGTGATGTCTTGCTGATTGGATTTGTGGAGTTGTCCCTTGAGAGCTTGCTTTTGGTCTTGTGGCCGAGTCAGAGTGAAAAGTAGCCAGGCAAGTAAGATCCACGTTTGCTTTTGCCGTAGATGTGTGGCTGAGAATGTCATACGTTGCATCAACACGGTCTACGTAAAACCTCTCCTGAGTTATCTCTTTTAGATTTAGGAAAGTTCTCTCCATGGAAGAACTGGCAGGACTCCTTGTTTCTAATAGTGAGAGTTGTGCCATTTATCATGTTTTTTTTTTTTTAACCTGGGTGCCAGGAATTTCGAAGCTCATTCTGAAACTTAACCATAGTGACAATGTTATCATTCACTAAGGTTAGCTTACTAGGCCTTTCTATTTTTCAATACTCACAATTTTGTATTTCTGTTTTCTTAGCGTTGTTGTCTAACAGTATAAGCCACATCAAAGCCTTTAGGTGTATAGATAAGTTCAGTATTCAAATAAGCCTAGATGGGAACATTACTCGGCAATAAAAAAGAAGAAACCTACAACAACGTGGATGAATCTGAAGGGCATTATGTTGAGTCAGAAAAATCGGTCTCAAAAGGCCACATTCTGTCTGCTTCCATTTATGGAACATTCTGGAAATGACAAAACTACAGAGAAAAACAACAGATGAGTGATTGTCAGGGATTAGGGTGGTTGAAGGAAAGTAACGATTATAACTGCAAAGGGGTAACTTGGGCAAAATCTTTGTGGTGATGGAGTAGTTTTGTATCTTGACTATAGTGGTGGCTACACCAATCTACACGTGATAAAATGACATACACTTTATGCTAACATCACTTTGTTGGTCTTAGAATTATACTGGAACTCTGTAAGATGTAAGTATTGAGCAAACCTGGGTGGAAGGTATAGGGGACCCTCTGTACTATCTTTGCAACTTCCTGTGTATCTACAATTATTTCAAAATAAAAGAAAGGTTTAAAAAAGTCTCCAACTTGTACATTTTACATGGGGATTTTATCGTATATAAATTATACCCCAAATAATGTTGATTACAAAAAGTAAGCATCAGTGTCATAAACTAAGTAATGAATTGTTTACACTGACAAGCTTATTGGAGTGATCCCAAGTTGGGTTTCCTAAAAAGAAAAATAGCAGGTTCCTGGGGCGCTGGAGTGGCATCTGACTTCAGCTCAGGTCACGTTCTCACAGTTTGTGAGTTCGAGCCCCGCTTTGGGTGAGCCCTGCTTCTCTCTCTCTCTCTCCATCTTTCCCTTGCTCGCTTGCACACCCCCCAAAAAAAGAAGAAGAAGAAAAAGAAGAAGAAAAAAAGGGGGATGCCTGGGTGGCTCAGTCGGCTGAGCATCTGACTTCGGCTCAGGTCATGATCTCACATTCGTGGGTTTGAGCCCCACATCGGGCTTTGTGCTGACAGCACAGATCCCCTCCTTGGATCCTGTGTCTCCCTCTCTCTCTGCCCCTTCCCTGCTCGTGCTCTGTCTCTCTGTGCCTCTCAAAAAATAAAATAAAATGTTTTAAAAAAAAATTTAAAAAGAAGAAAAAAGGAAAGAACAGACTCCCGGAAATATCGCGCAATTTGGTTGGTCAAACAACCTCACGAAAACACCTAAGAATATTTACACTCAGCCCTAGTGCTGACCGAGTAGAGCGTAAGCGGTTAGTCTGAATCAGATGGGGTTTATCACCAGAATACAGAATGACAGAAGTGCAAATAGAGCAGAAAGGGAAGCTCTCAGAGGGAAAACAAATGTTTTATCTGCCCAGCCAGCAACATCAAGGCCGAGAGCCAAGCAGAAATGCGGGGGGACGCAGGTCATGGGAGATCCAGAGACCACGCGGGCATGCATGCACCTCTGAACTAAGACAGGGGCTGTGGGAACCCGGTCCCAGTTCTCACCCCCCTCCAAATACCTACTGTTCCAAAGGCATGAGGCCATAGCACGAAGTCTGTGACTTCCCCAGGTCCCAGGGTGGGGGCAGGGGATGCTGCTAATCAGGATTTCTTCTACACTGGAGCCATGAAGCCAGCTGAATGAGGAGGCAATACTGATATGTCACGTTTAAGCTACCCCCAACCACCCTCTTCAGATCACTACTGGCTAATGCGTTTTTAGAGAGAGTGTCTGGAATTTTTGAGGGCCAGGACTATCCCTGCCACTTTAATGGGTCTAAATCACCAGCTTCTGAGAAGCAGGGAAATGATTCTTGCAGAAATCGCTCAGCATACATGAAAATCTATTGGCCTGATTTTGATTTCTAAAAATCAGTCTTCTGACCCAAAACCAGGTAGTGCTCAGGGCCCAGAGATTCCCAATAAAAAAATACAGACTCCAGGACTACCACCACTGGATCTCAGGAGGTGGGGCCTAGGAATCTACATTTTAACAGGCACCACGGTGCTGTGTAAGCTTCAGCTCACTGGTAGAGTGTAGTTGAAAGCAGCAGATGGGTTCAAAAACCTTTTCACCTGTCTTGTCCTATCACCCCCTGTACAAAGCTGTAGATGTCCGGTAGAACAGACCAGGCGGGATCGTTGCTCCCCAGCCCCCACATTGCAGCATCCAAACATCATGAAATTACGAGAAGGTACATGGATGTCCAGAGAGCAAGGACAGAACCTGGAGCTTCCACCCACAGCATGGAGCTCAGCATTACTAGTTTTTGAAAAATCTTTGAAGCGCACATGGCTCGAAAGAAATTAATAATGTAATTCTAGACGTCCGCATTTGTTTCCGTAGATACATAACACTGCACAAACAATTTGGTTGCAATTTCAAGGCAGTGGGTTCATGGTCACTTGATCAAACTATGGTGGTTTTCGTAAGAAGGGACGGGCAGATCGCCCTTCGACGTTTTTGCAAGTGTGACAACTTAAAATTGTAAATTAGCCTGCTTGTCATGATATTTTTAGCTGATTCCTTCTACGTATAAACACCTCTCTAGATATTTATTCCCATTACGTTCTCCTCATGATCACAGAGGCTTCTTTTTCAACCAACACAATAGCACAGCTCTGAGACCAAAAAAAAAAAAAAAAAAAAAAAGAAAAGAAACAAGTGTAACATTTAGCTCTTGAGAAAAGTCTGTCGTCAGCAAAGACAGTGCCTCTAAATTACTGACGCCAAATATACTTCCACAAACCCTGGGCTTCTTGGAAGTTTCACCCTCCTTCTCAAACCCCCAGCACCTTCAATTCAGTTATCTAACCTTGGGGGCAAAAGGGAAAGGGGCGGAGTTGTAAATTCAAAGCAAGCAGGGCAAGAAAGCTGGAAAATGCTGATGAATCACAGTGTATTCTGAAAGAGTGAGGTCATGCATTTTTTCCCATGAATAGTTAACTCCCTTTTTACTAAGGGCTACATCATCCATTTTATTTGGGATTATTTTGTTTGGGTGTCAGGGATATTTGCTCCTATGACCACCCTCCCCCCCCCATAGAAACCAACATTTAATCTATAAACACAAGACACTGTATCCTTTGAAGCAGGTAGCCGCAGAGCTGCTCAGCTGTTGCCCTTGACCTTAAGAGAACTTTTATTTTTCTCTCCACTTCTCAGCCCAGATTCTATTTTCATGCCAACGTGACATTGCGGCCTTTCTTATGAAGGGTTTGCTAGCTGTGCTGCACTGGCCAAGCTGTAGCAAAATATTTGATATATATTTAAAATATATGATGTGGGAACTGCAAGGAATTAATTGCTTTGCCAAAATACGCTGCTCTTGATAGAGCCAGCAGTTTGATCGAAACCAGATTATGTATGAAGTGTGTATTGTCAATTACGAAACATGAATCGAAGCAAAGTAAAACAAAGTGATTTATTCCACAAAAAATAGGAGGTAGTCATCAGCTTGTATATCCTAAAAATAGGATACCTTAAAGTATCTGTTTATTTCTAGGACTTAAAATGAACCAGTTCAAAATACTTCTGATGACTGGTGTACGTGAATATACCTTTTTGCTTCTTTCATGCTTTTTACTCAATTACTTATTTTTGAGAGAGAAAGAGACAGACTGTGAGCTGGGCGGGGACAGAGAAAGAGAGGGAGACGCAGAAGCTGAAGCAGGCTCCAGGCTCTGAGCTGTCAGCACAGAGCCCGATGTGGGGCTCAAACCCACGAACTGTGAGATCATGACCTGAGCCGAAGTCAGATGCCTAACCCACTGAGCCACCCGGGCTCAATTAATTTTGAAGGGCCAACTGTAGGCCAGACAGCAATACAAAGATTGAGAAATACTTCCATTATTATTAAATAATCTAAAGATGAATTTTTTCACTAATATTTGAGAAAATACTGTCCTCCCTGTGGTATATAAATAACATCTAGAAATATGGGTTCAGATGTTTTCGTAGTCTACTGAAGTGAACGATGAAAAGATAACAATTTGAATTTTGAAAATCATTTTCAAAATAAAATAGAAATTCAGGGGCACCTGGGTGGCTCAGTAGGTTAAGCCTCCGACTCCTGGTTTCGGCTCAGGTCATGATCGCACTATTCATGAGTTCAAGCCTTGCATCCGATCCTGTGCTCACAGCACAGCGAAGCCTGCTTCAGAGCCTCTCTTTCCCTCTCTCTGCCTCTCCCCTTTCCTCAAAAATCATTAAAGGTTACACATTTTTTAAATAAAAAAATAAAACAAAGGAGGAATTCATATACTTTTCTGTCATGAAAGCCATTTTTTCAATGTTAAACTGAAAACACCAAGACATAATTTTAATGACTTCTAATTAATACTGTTCTGATGTTCTCCATACTCTTATCCAGATTCCCTACACCAGCCTTTTCCATTCTCGTCTAAGCTGTAGAAGCTTGACTGTTATGAATCTCATCGGTGAGCTACCTTGCTCTCTGGCTTCCTGTAGGTTGGGCCGATGGGAAGCACTGACAGTAGACTGAGCTGGAAGAGGAGAATGTGGCCAGGGTATCTATTTTACCATGACTCCCCTTGCCAAGTGGCCACAGGTTGGCTGCATCACTCTGCCAAAGGCCATAGTGTCCCCAAGCAGTCCTGTCCATACACATTCCCCATGTTCTCCTAACCCATTTCTCTACTCAGGGGAAGAGGTGATAACAACTCCTCAGAGCTCTTTGCCCCTGTGTGATGACCCATCCTTTGTTTGTTTCTTTAAATCCTGTCCACACCACTTGAAAAAAAAAAGGGAATATCTTTATTAAAAACTCGTCAATTACATCGTTTGAAAGAACCATCTGTTTTTGTCAACATCCTAACATGGCACCTGCATGGACTATTAGAATTAAATTCAAGCAGGCTCCCTACAGAGTTCTAAAAATAAGTCATAAACTTTGCATCAGCTCAACTTATGTTTTCTGTATTCTCAACAAGCCACCTATATTTCGCAAACCTTAGCTGCATTTATAAGTGAAACGGTTAATGTGCTAAGGAAAATATATTTGTCATTGTTAACATCCTTAAAAGGGTTTTAAAAACAGATTGTTTCGCTGTAATTAAAGAAAAAGTTGGGGCTCCTGGGTGGTTCAGTCCGTTGAGCATTCGACTTCGACACAGGTCATGATCGCACGGTTTCTGAGTATGAGCCCTGCATCGGGCTCTGGGCTGACAGCTCGGAGCCTGGAGCCTTCTTCCGATTCAGTGTCTCCGTCTCTCTCTGCCCCTCCCCCACTCCTGCTCTGTCTCTCTCTGTCTCTCAAAAATAAATAAATGTTAGAAAAAATATTTTTAAATGCTGAATGGCTGTGGATCAGAGTTATACGAGCACTGGTGTCCAACTCTTTCCAAAATACATGATTTAATTAGACCTGCTAGCCTTTAGGTCCATTCAAGCATCTGCTTCAGGTGGCGGGCAAAGAATGTTGGCTTCATTGCTCCAATCCAAGCACCTAGCAAGGATTGGCTCCTGGTAGATTTTCAGTAAATTTTTACATGTTGAATTCATGGCAATTCAATTGCCGTGAATTCAATTTTACGTGTTGAAATCAAAGCTTACTTCCTTTTCTGATATTACTGAAAAGACGAATCTAAAAGTTTAAAGTCTGGTAACTACTTCAAATATTTTAAGGTTTCTTTTAAAATTAAATTATACCTGGAAGATATAAATAAATATATATATATAAATATATATATATAGAAAACATATAAACATATTATATATAATAGAAACATATTATATATAAACATTATATTATATGTAAACATTATATTGTATATATTATTTATGTAAACATATATATACACATATAAATTATATATGTATACATTATATATATAAACATATATACATATTATATACACATATACACATTATATACACACATAAATTATATATGTGTACATTATATATATATAAACATATATACACATATAAATATTATTACATTAGTAACAGACAAAAATTTAATTGAACTGTTATGATTAGGGGATTGGATTTCACACCCCTAATTTAATTTTCAGAATAGAATAATAGAATCTCATAGCTGGAAGAGTTCTGTGAGAATTCTAGCCTAAGAGGCATCCTTTAGAATTTGAAATTTGCCACCAAGGCAATCTAAGTGAATCATCCACCACTGATATACAACTGTTTTGAAATTTAAATACTTCCCAGTTTTATAGGCAAGCGTAGGTCTCCCAGAAAATTCCAGCTTCTCCACAGACAAAGCACTCAGAATATGCTCTGGAAAGTAGGTACTACTCTGGTCAAAAGAAACTGAGGCTATTAGAATATGATCTTCTTCAGAGAAAGGGAGAAGGGAGCAGGGAGTTGGGTGGACATTTGGACTTCCTCAGACCTGCGCAGCCCTGGTGGATTGTTGTCTGATCCCTAGCTCGATTCCCAAATTTTAAAGGCTGGTCAAATCCCAGTGAGCTGCTATCAAATAAGTTGGGGTTTCTTTTTCTTTTTCGTTTTTTTTAATTAATGTATTTACTTTGAGAGATAGCAAGATTATGGGAGGGGTCTAGAGAGAGGGAGAGAGAGAACCCCAAATGGGTTCGACCTGAGCCAAAACCAGGAGTTGGGCGCTTAACCCACTGAGCCACCCAGTTGCCCCTAAGTTGGGGTTTCACGATAAGGTGGAGCTAAGACAGAAGATCCCAGAAATAATGTCATTCAGAGGGAAAAAAAAAGCTTACCTTTCTTGCTGCTCATTATATTTAACTTCTACTTCTTCCTCCTCATTTTTATTTATATTCTTCAGTCTCTGTCTTTTTTTACTAACTTCTCTCAGTCTTTCTCTTATCTTCTTCTTACTGGTGTCTTACGTCCCATTAGTAACTCACCAGAGCTATACCAATCTTCCTCCCATGGATAGTGTTGTCTGCATCAATTCCTTTAGCTGGTAAATTAACAAGTATAATTCAGCTTTTTTCAACCAACTTTTGTTGAAGGTCAAGCAATTTTCTTAGTAATAGGCTACAGTTGTTGACCTCACTGACCTCAAAATCTGGCTTATGTTGGAGGAGGTCATCAGGAGAATGTGACTGCCAGTTGACTTGAGAGGTAGACTCAGGTAACAGAAGGCTCCTCGCCATCTTCCTTGTCTTTGAAATGAATGTCCTGCCTACAGTTCCTACACTGGCAGGACAGTGTACCTGTCTCAATGACGTAGTCTGGGGAGAGAAAGGTGTTGTTAGGGCCAATCGGACTGTATACAAGACTGAACCCATTAAGGCTCTTACATAAATTTTTAAGATTCGGATGGGCAGGTAAAGAAATTTACTTGTCTTACAGTTTCCCAAGGCAAGCCTCAGATGTCAATTCCCTTGTATGTGGAAACTGCCACTTACCAATCTGGAGTGGTCTGCCTATTTCTTCAGTCTCTCCCTGCCCTCACTGTAAAGGGACCAGATTCAGATTTCATTGGGAACTCCTGAGCTTGTGAGCCAACAGCTTGAGACAAGGAAGCAAATAATTGTTCTTCAATTTTTGAGAGTGGGTTTGGATTTGGTCACAACTACCTGAGTAAACCAGAATAGGCATCATAAAGTAGGCAATATTTGAGTTAAATAACAATTTATCACAATAAGTAAATATAGGAGGAGATCTTAGATTCTTTTGGAATTATTAGAGGAAGAAGAAGCTGGAAAAGGAGAATGGGACTAGCCTGAGGAGAGCTCTATAAAAGTTTACAGATGATCATGTGGTTTGTGATGATTCTTTGAAAATACTTATACATTTATTTTTTTATATATAGAGAGAGAGAGCACACGTGTGCAAGCAGGGGAGGGGTGGAGGGAGAGAAAGGATCTTAAGCAGGGTCCATGCTCAGAGCAGAGCCTGATGTGAGGCTCGATCCTGCGACTGTGAGGCCATGACCAGAGCCAAAATCAAGAGTCAGACGCTTACCCATCTGAGCCACCTAGGCACCCCTGAATATACTTTCAACTATGGAAGTGACATATTGTACATATGACTTACATGATCCAAACTGAGCTGAACTGACTAAAAAAAAAACGTTGATTTATCAAAATGAAACAGAAGCACAGGGAACATAGGGCACACTGGGATTATTACTATTTTTGGTTTTGTCAAAACAGTTGTGCCGGAAATCTAGAGAATCATACATTGGCTAGTTTCACTGGTGTCTGATTTGAACCCAAGTCAAAATGATTGGGAAAGTCAATGTAAACTTTTCTTTAGACCTGCAAGGCCCCAAATAAAACAAGAAAAAACAAAAACAAATTTAAGCCACAGAAATTTTTTTTTAAAAGGTTTATTTATTTTTGAGACAGAGAGAGACAGAGCATGAAGGGGGGAGGGGCAGAGAGAGAAGGAGACACAGAATGGGAAGCAGGCTCCAGGCTCTGAGCCATCAGCCCAGAGCCCGACGCGGGCTCGAACTCACAGACCGCAAGATCGTGACCTGAGCTGAAGTCGGACGCTTAACCGACTGCGCCACCCAGGCGCCCCTAAGCCACAGAAATTTAAGCCTAGTACAATGAAAGGCTACGAGAGAGAGAGAGAGAGAGAGAGAGAGAGAGAAAGAGAGAGAGACAGAGAGAACAAAACATTTCTTAAGTAAATAATGAAGAAAATAATCAGAATGTACCGATCTTTTATTAGTTCACTTTTTTGTAACAAACAAAATGTTGATTATCTGCTTTTGCCAGGAAGTTGCAGGGACAAAAAGACTGTCCCTCTCTCACTTTGGGGAAACCTCGATTTTGTGGTAGAAACTCGGTGTAGATAAATATACCCAAGTGATTAGCTTCGATTACTACTTTGCTAAACTACTTGGAGGTAGTCTGAATATCATCTTAAATGGAATATTATGTCTAAAGCATTTAATGTCGTCTGTCTTTTCACATTTCCCTTACCAAATGTTATCATAGGATTTGCAAATATAGTATACATTGATCTGTGTAACATATGGTCCTGGGAAAGCTCTTTTACTAATAGGAATATTTGCAGGAGAACTATTTCTCATTACTTATGTTCAAAAATCCTAACAAATAAACTCTTTTGGCCTATTACAAAAATGTTTCTTATCCTCTCAAGGAGTAAAACTGTTACTTTTGCTTCCGGTTTAACTTGTAGACTCAATTTTCTTATGCTACAGTCATCATTATTTTTCTATAAGTCATATCCTAAAGACATATATTAATAATTTGAATTCCATACCTCGCCTACGAAGATGTAAACGGTATGAATTATTTTTGAAGTAGGAAAAAACCTGCTAAGAGGGGCTGATGACCATTGTCTTAAATATCACTTTCTCAACATCAAGGGTTACACCTGGAAACTGTTCATCATAGCCAAAAAGGCAAGGCCTCCTTGGGATGTGGCTCATCAGAATGACTAATACAAAGTCATTTTTCTCATAAATCTGCCTATTCTCCCACCATCTGTTATTTGCATTTTTCCAGAAAGTTAAAAAAAAAAGTACTGATGGAATGTTTTGACCCAACTGCAGTTAACTTCACATGGTTTACTGTTTTACTTCCCAAGATGACATTTCAGCCAAGTGTGTAGTGGAATATTGCATCAGAATATCTTCTATCATCAGAATTCCAGGTGAGACATCTAGAGGCAAAAGGGGGAATTGCTTAAAAATTTAACCATTATTAGTATTTTGCTTCAAATCAACGTTGAGTTAAAAAGAAGAGAGAAGAAGAAGAAGAAGAAGAGGAAGGAGAAGAGGAAGGAGAAGAGGAAGGAAGGAAGGAAGAAAGGAAGGAAGGAAGGAAGGAAGGAAGGAAGGAAGGAAGGAAGGA
This sequence comes from Prionailurus bengalensis, assembly GCF_016509475.1. Lineage (NCBI taxonomy): Eukaryota > Metazoa > Chordata > Mammalia > Carnivora > Felidae > Prionailurus > Prionailurus bengalensis. Next base: position 210,135,163 of record NC_057345.1, on the reverse strand, counting down.
AAAGAAACCTAACAGTTTGTGTACTTATCACTGAATATTAACCCATAAACTCTCACATGCTTTAATTTCCAACAGGCCAAGCCTATGAGGTTAACAGTTTTCTTTGATTTGCAATGATTTATAGTTTTTTTTTTGTTATTTTTTACTGTCAACACCAAAGAAGATGTATATTTCTGATTTCATGAAGATGCATATTTATAGAATAAATGCTGTGTATTATGTCTGGACATAAGACATTTATAACATTTGGCATAGACAAATATGAGATAATGCCCACTCAAAGCTATTCACAAAAGAATGTTCTATTTAAGCCAAAAGATCCATATAACACTTGTAACAACAAATAACAACATGATTCATTCTGCTATATATGAGTCACTCTGCTAGGCACTGGGTGTGCAATGGTAAAAAGGGCAGAAATAGTCCCTGCCCTCCTGGAGCTTATAGTCTAGTGTGGAGAAATCAAGATTTTAAAAATCAACAAGAGGATGCATAATTACGAACTGTAGTAAGTGTTATAAAGGAATGAAAAATATGAACTCATGGCACCATAGATACTCATTGACAGAGGTGGCTTTGGACCTCATCTAGTGATTGAACACAGTATTTCAGAGCTAAAGAATATAATGTCTAATGGATAAAAAAAAATGGGCCCAAGGTCATACAGTCATGTGTGATATTTCAGATTAGACACAGAGAAAACTTAAAATGGTGAATTTCACCAAACCCCCAAAATTATGACAAATTAAAATAATTTCCCTAGCTCTTCTGGGGGGCAATACGATTAGAAAAAAGCAGTAGAATAGAAGATTCTTCTTGGTCTACAAATGCCAAACAGGAAGCGAATTTGGTGATTGTTTTTCAGATGTTGTATCAGTCAGGCTAAGTTATGTTCTGATGTCCTAAGTGCTAGTATATTACAAGGAAAACCCATTTCTTTCTCACGTTCTATGTGCTTTATATGTTGCTAGTGAATCTGCACCAATTCATATTCACTTCTGGGACCAGGCTCATGGAGAAGACTTCCAGCCAAAGCACCACAGGTTGTAATGGCAGAAGGAAGTCCAAATTTGTTAACCATGTGCTGGCTCTGGAAGCTTCCACTCAGAAATGTTGCATGTTGTCTCTGCTCATAGGAGAATCCAGGTTTCATTGGAGTACAGTCTTCCCACAAGAAGGAGCACCAAATGCAAATGAATAATAATTACAACCTACCACATACATGGGCTATATGTTTTTTTATATAAAGACGCTAAGAGGTGCAATATTTTAGTGACAGTCCTGACCGTTCCTCTGAATTAAATCTTGATTTAACAGTTGCTTCCTCCCTCAGCTTGTATCTGCTTTCTCTTGGAAATGTCTCATTTCTTTTGTCGTGGGGGACCCTCCTCTTCTACTTTCAGTCCATGGCATCTGAGTCCCACGTCCATCTTTAAGGATGAAATGCCCACCCCATGTCAGATTTAAGCCAATCATTGCTTCATATCTTCCTGGCCACAATGATTAAGTCACAGTAGGGACTAATTCTATAGTTGGTCTAATTAAAGCAAAGTACCATGCTTCTGTGGGGGCCACAGGTGGATGGCCACGTGGAAGGAAAATTTATTTCCTGCTAGACTCAGACTTCAAAGGCGTGAGGCAGGCCTGTTATCACCTTGTTCATACTTAGAGCCTCTTCATGCTTGGAGCCTCAACCCTGGAGAGGAGGAGTTGACTAATCTGAGATAGGCAAGGCAGTCAAGTTCCCTGTGACAACGATTGAGCTCCTGAACAAAGCTGCTCATGAAGACAGCCCTCCTCTGGGTTTTCAAATGTAGAGATAGTTTTAATTGTTACAATTAAATTGTTTTGGGATTCTCAATACTTGCAACTTGAAATACGTAATAAATATTTTGAGCAACTTACTCCATCTGAATTTATGCTTCTTCCTCTGTTTAAAAAAATAATTAAAAAAAAAATAAAGGAGGGGCGCCTGGGTGCCTCAGTCGGTTAAGTGTCCGACTTCCGCTCGGGTCATGATCTCGTGGTCCGGGAGTTCGAACCCCACGTCAGGCTCGGTGCTGACAGCTCAGAGCCTGGAGCCTGCTTCGGATTCTGTGTTTCGCTCTCTCTCTGACCTTCCCCCGTTCATGCTCTGTCTCTCTCTGTCTCAAAAATAAATAACAAAAACATTAAAAAATTCTTTTAAAAAGGAGGTAGTTGGATTAGATGGTATCCAGATTTGCATTCTCTGATTCCATAATCTAAGCTACTGGGTGCCATGGCTAAGACCCTAGCACAAGAACAATAATGTTCGTATCTAATTGAGATTACACACTTGGCACTTCTCTTAGTGTTTTAATCAGAACAGCTCTCTTTCTGGGGCAGCTAGGTGGCTGTCACTTAAGCATCAGACTCTTGGTGTCAGCTCATGTCATGATCTCGTGGTTTGTGGGTTCAAGCACTGGCTCTGTGCTGACGGTGCAGAGCCTAGTTGGGATTCTCTCTCCGCTCTCTGCTTCTCTCCCATTCACACGTGCACATGAGCTCCCTCTCCCTCTCCCTCTCTCTCTCAAAATACACTTAAAAAAAAAAGAAAAAAAAACTGCTCTCTTTTCATGTCATTGCAGCTTTATCCTATGACATAGACACTCTACAGATGCCCCTTTAGGACTCACAAAATAAGTTTGCCGGTATAGTTTTAACTGTCTTTGAAGCATGATTTTAAAAGGTCCCAGGATCCAGACCCTTCAGAGTTTGTCTCTTCCCCTAGTAGGAACCATGTGGCTCTCTGTCCTCTGTCAACAATTTCTGTTGTGCTTGGATTATTCTCTAGTTTCCCACTTCTTGGTTTCAATCAACACATGCGCTCAGAACTCTTTCTGATATTCTCAACATTGATTTTGCTTTAAGTATCCAAGGGGTCATCTACTTGAGTCTTTCATTTTCCATCAAATTCATTTTTTTTTCAACTGTTTGGCCTAATTCTGGAAAACTTCAGAACATGTGGTAAAAATAAAGAATTAACTTACCAATTTTCATTCCAAATTGGAAATCAAAATCAATCCAGATGGGTCCCACAGGTCATGATTGAACCTGGAGAGTTGCTTGCTTCTTTGTGAAGTCATGTCAAGACCCTCCAAATCCTTGAAAACGGGATCATGAACAAAGAAACAAAGGTTACTAGCGCCTCCGTCATTCAGAGTATCAAATAGATTCCTGTATTATCAGAGGTTGGCCCAATAAAAGCAGTTATTTTTGCTCATAGAATGTCTAAAAAATTGCCCTGTGATGTCTCTCCAAGCATATTTTATCAAGAACGTATTTTCAACTTCATAATAACCTAATTCGCAACTTGCAGAGGAAAGTTCTCAGTTTTCTAGGAGAAAAGCTAGATTTAGGGATTCTGAGATTCCACAAGGCAGAAGCTTGGTCATCTTGATTCAAAAAAAATCTAAGTCATAATGACACATTTATGGGTCCATCAACAATATTATAAAGTTGTAATGAAAGATTCAAATTTCAAGTAGTGGTTTTGCAACTACATGAGGGAACACTAAAGTTCTATAACAGATTATGCAGAAATCTGGTACCAATCCAATTCCACAAGCAAAACTGAGCTCTTAATACATATAAAGTACCGTGCTATATATGATAGGGACACATAAATAGATGAAGTCTGATTTTTTTTAAGTTTATGTATTTATTTTGAGAAAGAGGGAGTGTGAGCAGGGGAGGGGCAGAGAAGGGAAGGAGAGAATCCCAAGCAGCCTCCGTGCTGACAGGCAGAACCCAATGTGGGGCTTAATCTCAAGAACCATCAGATCGTGACCTGAGCTGAAATCAAGAGTCCGAGGCTTAACCGGCTGAGCCACCAGGCACCTGGAAATCTCATCTATACACTCGTGAGTTGGTGCTGTCTCAGGTAAGGCAAGCATAGGTACATATGGAAGGGCTTTAGGGTAGAATAGATCTCACATGATACAGGAAAAAAGACAAGAAACTATTTCCTGGAGGAAATAAAAGTTGAAGCAGATTTTGTGGAGTTTAAAGCCATAAAATTAAAAATAATAATAGTTACGATGGTGATCAATAGAACACAAGCAGAAACAACCAAAACAATAAGGTATTACAAATTCTGCTCGCAATCCTCTAAAGATCATGTGATTTAAACCTCAGTTATATTGAGAGAAGGCAGGGTCTCCTCTGTTTAACGACAAACACTTCTGCAGCTTAGAGTGTTCAAATGATGTGTCTATAGCGGTACAGCTGGTAGTGGAGTCAGTATTCAAACCCGGATTTATCTTACTCCAGGACTTGAGCATTAAATGGTGTCCTGTATCCTCATCTTGGTCTCATGCTGCTTCTTTCTCTGTGTGTCTCACACTCCTCCTGTTCTGCGTTCTAGGATCGCTAAAGGAAGGAACCCAGCCTGGCTTACTGTGTTCAAGGCTACCACCCCAATAGTCAAAGCAGAGTTGTATTAACGCCACCGGTGCTAACAAAGTGGTAGTGCCCCAACAAGTGAATTAAGAGCCCAAGAGTGGTGAACATCCCACCCAATGGTGCTGAGGCCGTTGGTTTCAAAACTCAAGTTATAAGAGAAGATTTAGGGATGGTGCACCTGGGTGGCTCAGTCAGTTAAGCGTCCGACTCTTGATTTCAGCTCAAGTCATGATCTCATGGCTTGTGGGATTGAGCCCCACCTTAGGCTCTGCGCTGCTCTCTCTGCCCCTCCCCCTCCCCTCTCTCAGAATTAATTAATTAATTAATTAAAATAAAGGGAAGAATCGGGAAATAGTCACCATATTCTCTGAGGTGATACGACTCATATTAGAACATGAATTCCATGGAAACTGTGATGTCTTGAAGTTCTGCCCAGAGTTTTGATGTGTTAACAATAAAGCCCTTAAAGAATAGAGATTACACTTTGTGGCTATAATTTAGGTATTTCTTTGGAGAAATTTCATTTTAAGAAATATCCTTGCAATAATCCTGTGGCACTATGGCATTCTGATTGGAATTTTAAAAGAACACTAGATCTATTAGCTTGAGAATTTCATCGAAATAGAATCTAGAGGCCATCATAAAGAATCACAGAGTTTGATTTTTGTTCTTTGAAGGTACTAAGGGTAAATAAATCTCCATTTCTCCTTTGATGGATGCTTCCCCGTGGGGACTCACCTTGTTTATTGATTGCAGAAACTTGAATGTCTTTTGGTATTTGGTGTTATTTTTCTGTGATTCTATTTCTTTATCATTTAATTGTTTCAGCATAGAATTTGCCCGTGGGCCCTTTGAGTTGTGACAAAACAGCTGGTACATGACAAGTTGCCAGAGTTAACAGCCGCCTGTCACACTTCATTTCCAACTGTGACACCAATGATGAACACAACCCCAGTTTTAAATGGGCCCATTTTTTTTAGCCTCAGAAAATTGTCTTCATGCCTTTGAGCTCTTAAGAGGCAAAGAACATATCCACACTAGCCTATACCTAATTGGTCATCTCGTTAATGCTTGTCTTGTACTGCCATTTAGCAATTATCAAAAGGTCATATAAATTAAAAATACAGGTCTGAGGAGCATATAAAGAATAAAACACATTTGTAAAGAACTGCACGAAAAGTAAGGCCTATTTTAAGGGTAAAAAGATGGACACTTCATCTAAGAATCCCCAGCACAATAAAAAATTATAATAAATAGAGAATAACATGTGTGCGTTATAAAGGACAGAGTGCGTAAGGAGCTATAGAGGAAGCTGCAACATTTTAATGGGAATTTATATCATCATATTCATTTTCATATTTAAATCCAAGATTATCACACCTGACATCTTAAAAGTAACCAAATACATAATATACCTCACTCATCTTTAAAGATGAAAGTTCAAAATTTCTAATATTATACTTTGATTTTCTAGGACTAAAACAACATCTAAACATATTCTGTGTGTGTGCGCGCGCGTGTGTGTGTTTAGTATGAAGTAAAGCTTCCACAAGAATGCAACCGGAAAATAATGTATTTCATATAAAAAATTATATGACCTTCACTACATAAAGATAAAAAGATGGGGGCACCTGGGTAGCTCAGTTGGTTGGGCATTCGAGTCTTGATTTTAACTCAGGTTGTGACCTCTGAGTTGGAACCCCACTTTGGGCTCTGTGCTGGCAGCACAGAGCCTGCTTGGGATTCTCTGTCTCCCTTCTGCTCTGCCCCCTCCCCTGCTTGCTCTCTTTCTCTGAAAAAGATAAAAAATAAACTTTTTTTTTAAAAAAAGGATAAAAAGATAGATTGCATTGGAGCATCAGAATAATGAAGCAAATTTAGAAATTGAGTGATCCAGAAACAGACATAGAGGTAAGGAAAATAGGTAAATCACAAGAGAACAAAAGAAAAATTGAGATGAAAACATGTGAATAAGCATATCAGTGATTTTATTTTTATTTATTTGTTTTTAATTTTTTTACTGTTCATGTATTTTTTGAGAGAGAGCGAGAGAGAGAGAGAGAGAGCAAGCTGGGGAGGAGCAGAGAAGGAGGGAGACACAGAATCCAAAGCAGGCTCCAGGCTCTGAGCTGTCAGCACAGAGTGGGATACGGGGCTCGAATTCACAAACCGCGAGATCATGACCTGAGCCAAAGTGGGTCGCTTAACCGACTGAGCCACCCAGGCGCCCCAGCATATCAGTGATCTTAAAATATTGTAGCAATTTGGCTTGAACTTCATATTAAAAGTTTAGGACACACAAATTCAAACATAAAGCAAAATCCCCTAATTCTCTTTGTAAGAAATATGGCTAATCCAAAGTGGCCCCAAAATAAAAACAATGATGAAGTAAATAAGACCTAACAGGCACAGAAAGACAGGCAATAATAAAGGAGCCACGACAGAAATTAGAGAAAATGTTCAATCACCAAGAGCGTTGGTCTTTTCTCACGAAAAAGTGCATAGCCAAGAACCTTTAAATTCTGGTAATATAAAATTGAAATGAGAGGCTGATGTGACTTGTCCTAGGTCACACAGTGCATAAGCTATGGGGCAAGAGATGAAACCATATTTCCTGTAGGTAAAACTTAGTGCTGTTTTCCATGCTAACAGTGTGTGCCCGCGTGTGCACCTAGAAGTGAGAAACATATCGTGCCCGTGAAGTCACAGATGCACCATGCTAAGGCTTCGTGTTTAGTGGGTCCGGCCACCCGTGATAATTTTCAGATGTTGGAAAGACTATCGTCACTGGTGGGCCCCAGTGCCAAGTATGAAAAGCTGGCTTTTGGGGTCTTTCACCTTTCTTTCCTGAGCATTCCCATGACCTCTCCAAATGTCCTCCCCTCCTCTCCCTGTCACCAGGCACTCCTGCGGCTCTCATGGGACACCTTTTAGCACTGTCCTTGCATCCTCCCCCCTGCCTTTATTCCACAAAGACACTCCTAACGGTTTGCTCTGCTCCCCAACATCCAGTCCCCAAGGGACCGTTAGTACTACGTTGACAGATGGCACTGCTCTGCTTTCAGTCCTCTACAGATTGGAGACTTCTTACCCTCATGAGAAGCTGCAAAGGAAAACCTGAAAAGCTGGGATTAGAGAAGACAACAGCCCTGGTGTAGCCCAGAGACGGACCTTACCTCTCCTAGTTCAGTATAATAGAAAACAAACAAAACAAAACAAAACAAAACAAAACAAAACAGAAGTGCCCTTCACTTTGCTCCCCCAGATGTGCCAATGGGTCATGTTTTTGGTATCTAAAAAAGCAACCCCCACCATCCCCAAGCCCTCAACTGCTTAAGTTCATATTATTTCTTTACAACTTTATATTATATATTTATTGTTTTCAATTGTCTATCTTTCTCCCATAGAATAAACACTACATAAGTGCAGGGATTATGTCTGTTTTGTTCACTATTTCCCCAGTGCACCAGCAGAGTAGAAGCTCAATAAGTACTTGGAACCAGGAAGGAAGGAAGGAAGGAAAAAGGAAGGGAGGAAGGAAGGGAGGAAGGACGGAAGGGAGGAAGGAAGGAAGGAAGGAAGGAAGGAAGGAAGGAAAGGAGAAAGGGAGGAAGAGGGGAAGGGGGGAATGGAGGAAGGTAAGAAGGAGGGAAGGAGGGAGGGAGGGAGGAAAATGAAATGAAATAAAATAAAAGAATATGATCATTCTTATTTTTACATGTCTTTCTGGAATAAGAGAAAATTCCATGCTTCCATACAAAATGATCCCTATATGTATTTCCATAGTATTTTACCATGCCTTTTTAATTTTTACAGTTAAATTTGTTTTGCCTTTGAATAGCTTTCTGAATACTCACCTAAAAAGAAATCAAAAGTAAATTGCTTCCGTAGTTGAGGTACATCTGCCCTTACTAGCCAATCGGTTTCTGTTTATGTAGTTCATACATAATGCCAAAGAATATTCAAAAAGTAAATCAACTTGAAACATTATAATCAGTGGTATTTTTCTCTCCGATGTGTAAGCAGGCACTAAGACATCCTTTTCTCAGATTCCTTTGTCCTCATATACTCCAGGTTAGCTATGTTCATGGCATATGAGTTTATATTAAAACACATTGCCTCTGTATAGAAGACCAATGAAGCATGACATTAGGTAGGTAGCCTTCAATTTAGTTTTTCGGCTACCTGTAAAAATACGGTAAATTTGAATTTTTATCTAGAGAGAAATTAAATTATCGAGACACAATTATGTGTCAGAATGTCTTCCAGATAATACTAAATATATTTAGCTAGTTCTTTTTACCAAGAGAAATTCAGATACTTTCAGAAATGATCCAATTAGCTTTCTCAAAGTCTTTTTTAAACACCCAATGTCAATAAATAACAAATAACTAATTTCTAATGGAACATTTCTTAAGGCATCTTTCACTAACGGATGCTATTTACTTTGCCTATGTAGGCTAAATAATATATCACCTATTATAATCAGATAAAGTCCTCTCAATTCATGCATCTGGTTCTTTAAGCTAACATGTAATGAAGAAAGTAAAGTGGTAGAAATCTCTGGGATGGTAATCATATATAGATTCAGGGGAGACAGAAGACAGCCCTGAGCGCCAGGTAAAGAACGCAGGCCCCTTAATATCCGGATGTCAGCCTGTAGGACTCTGAGCACAGAACCCATGTAGGCTGTTCCTTGACTTCCGACCTATGCAAACGCAGAGATTGAAAATGGGTGCCTAAGCCACTTCATGGTAATCTGTTATGCAGCAACAAATAACTAATACAGAGCACCAACCGTATTATTTACAATGCATTGTGTATATAAGGTGAACCCTATAAAATGTCTGATGCTTGACCATTTTTGACACATATGTCTTCCCAGAGGTGGTTCATGTGGTAGTTTGTGTCAGTAGAACTAGCAGGAGAATCTCTGACTTCTTCCATGCCCAACCCCAAATCCTCTCTTATTTATTTATTTATTTATTTATTTATCTATATATAAATGTTTTTTTTTTAATTTATTTTCAGAGAGAGAGATTTTGTGATCAGGGTAGGGAGAGAGAGAGAGAGAGAGAGAGAGAGAGAGAGAGAGAGAGAATCCCAAGCAGGGTCCATGCTCAAAACGGAGTCAGACATGAGGCTTTATCTCATGACCATAAGATCATGACCTGACCTGAGCCGAAATCAAGAGTGGGACACTTAACTGGCTGAGCCACCCAGGTGCCCCTCAAAATCCTCTTGGAAAGAATTACCTGATCAGATCAGGACTACCTAAGGGAATCTCCCTTTGGATAAACTAAAAGTTAACTAGCTAAAGACCTTAATTAAATCTGCAAAATCTCTTCACTTTTGCTATATTATATTGGTTACAGGCAAGTTACAGGTCCACACTCAAGGAGAGGGAATTAAGGAGTGTGTGTCATGATTTTAAATTATTTTCACATATGAACTGGTGAATCTGTGAATAAGATGTGCCTAAGAAAATGGTCTGTAATCCATTCTCCAGAAAGTCAATTTCTCTCTCTCTCTCTGTTTCTATTTCTGTCTCTTTCTTTCAGTCTAGCTACTATTTATCTTGGTTTGTAAGTTCCAAGCAGCGGATTTTTCTTTAAGCAATTTTGTTAATTGTAAATAATTTTCAATCTTTACCTATTCACTATTCACTGTCATAAAGGCTGCATCAGTTTTATTGCTGAGATATGTGACCTTTGCCAATATACCTTCTGCTAAATACCTAGGGCTACTTACTTATGCCCAAAGAGTTTTTGCCTATTTATATGTCTATGGAGCTTTTCATTTGGTTCAAATTGCTTTGGTATTCTATTTTTCTTGATTCATTTATTTATTCAAAAAAAATTTTTTTAAAGTAATCTCTGTGCCTGATGTGGGGCTTGAACTTGAGTGGAGTGGGCTTGGAATTGTCTCTCTTTCTCTCTCTCTCTCTCTCTCTCTCTCACACACACACACACACACACACACAGACACATAGGCACACACACACACACACACACACACACAGTAAATAACTACACTTAAAAAAAAAGAAGGGAAATGAAGGATAATTATATCAGCTTCTCAGTGAGTCTATCCATTTTGGTAGAGGGAATAATGCCCTTGGGGGAGAGAATGGACAATTGGGTGATTTCCTGAGTTAAACTGATAAACATCTTCTAAGCTTATAACTTCTCATGATTCTAAGCTTATAACGTCTCATGATTTTACTCTTCAACTATTTAGTATTCTTTTATATGTGAACAACCATCCATTCATTTATTTCATCAGTATTTTTTTTTATTTTTTAATATTTTTAAGCGTATTTATTTATTTTGAGAGAGAGAGAGAGAGTGCAAGCGGGACAGGAGCAGAGAGAAGGGGAGGGAGAGAGAATCACAAGCAGGCTCCATCCTGCCAACTCAGAGCCCAACATGGGCCTTGACTGTGAGATCATGACCCGAGCAGAAATAAAGAGTCAGACCCTCAATAGACTGAGACACCTGGTCGCCCCTCATCATTACTTCAGGGATCATCTACTGAATGACATTTTAGTTGGAGTTGAGAAGGTGGTATAGGCATATAGATAAGTAGTATGTCAGATTGCAATAAGAATTATGGAAAACTGCTTCCCATGATGAGGATTTCCAAAAGTGATAATGGTTGGGACGTGCCCTGTAATTTAGCAGGTTCAGGAAAAGCCTAGCTGGGAAAAGAGCATTTAAGCAAAGACCTGAAGCAGGTGAGGGATTATATTGGTTTTACCACATGGGGACGGGGGTTCAGTTAGGGAGAAGAAAGCAATGTAAATTCCTGAGCCAAGCATCTGTCTGGAAAGTTTGAGGAGCTGGGAGGAAGACCCAGAGTGTGCCTAGACCAAGGGAGCGAAGGAAGATTTCCCGGACCTGACCGGGGCGATGGAGGTGGTGTATGTTGAGTCTGAGTACTTAATTCCTGATGAACTCTCTTGATGGAGGGCAACAGCAGTACAGATTAATCTAGATAGTTCTCTTTGTATCAGTGCCATCACTGTTTGTCTAAATTTGTTCTACGCCTGTTTCTCGAGGATATGGTGATTTACTTCTGCTTTTGCAGTTTTGTTCCCAAAACATATTTAACTTGTAAGATCATTCTTTTCTTCCTCTCCTCTTCCTCCTCCTCCTTCCTCTCTCTCTCTCTCTCTCTCTCTGAGTGTGGGTGTATGTGTTTAAGATGACAGAAAGGAGATACATTTTTACTGAGGACTTCCACAGGCAAGACACCTTACTAGGTATTTTCAAGAATTAAGATAATTAACTAGAAAACGAGACAAAAACGAGAAAAGAAGTTTCTCTTTGCAACACCGGCCGTCTGAAATACAGGAAGCTCCCTAACTGTGGAGGAGGGGGGTGAAGCCAATGGGGGTGGAGGGTGTGGAACCGGGTTACCTCTGGAAGACAGAAGTGTCGTTTCGGGACTCAGCAGGGCAGCCGAGGTGCTTAAGGTGGGTGTGGGGAATGAAAGGGGCAAGGACACAGAGCTGTTAAGATGCCACGAAACCAGTCACCGAAACAGGCTCCACACAGCCTCCAGAGAGCCTTCCCCGCAGAGGGAAGCCACGGAAGTCTGCTCGGACTGTGTCTGTTGGCATATTGGGAACATTGCGGCCTTGCTAAGCCAAGGGCAGGGGCCGGAGACATTTCTTCTAGCCCAGCACCACATCTGGATTTGATCATTAACAGGCCATTGTCGGTCAGGCTCTGGAGCGGTGGGTACTACCTGCTCTTTGTCACTTGTAGCCTTTGCTTGGGATTTTAAAATACCACGGGGTGAGGGGGCGGGGTGTGGATTTTTGTCTTCAGCTTGACACGTAGCACGTCGAGGCAGAGAGAGTTTATCTCTCGTCTGTCTGTTTGCTTAGGAATCTGACAGGCCAACCCAAATGGAAGGGGCCCGGCATCGCGGGGGCAGGGGACATGCTCACGGAGTGTACTTTCCTGGCTTGTTCAAGGAAAATGAAGCTGTCTGCCTTGGGTGATCCTGAGATTTGCGGTGGCGACTGGGGCTTCAGACAACCAAGATCTCGCGGTCACCACAATGCGGGAACCAGCAAGCCTGAGAAGAAAGTGCTACCATGCCGTGAGGAAAAGGAAAAAAAAAAAAAAAGATCCTGGCAATGAAAGTTGTTAACGCTGGAACCAGATTTGATTTTATTTGATTTGTAAATGTTGAATTTTTGAGAGCGGGGGGAGGGGCAGAGAGAGAGAGAGAGAGGATCCGAAGCAGGCTCTGTGCTGACAGCAGAGAGCCCAAGGTGGGGCTCGAACTCACAGACCAAACCAGGAGATCATGGCCTGAGCCAAAGTCAGAGGCTTAACTGATTGAGCCACCCAGGCGCCCTTGGAACCAGATTTTAGATGACATGGTATAATACGTGTCAGTGGAGGTCTTTATAAACAAAACAGGGTTTACTATGCCTGGGAGATGAGAGGCGTGATTCTGCAGAACATAAACTATAAATAAGTTGGCTATTGTAGGTTTTTCCCATGGCCAATTTATATTTAATTACCGATTCATAAAAACGCAAATTAATGTATACGAGGAGTCCCTTTGGCTCACTGCATTCATGGTGTGTACGGCTCCCACGCGTTTCCAATGTACATGTCCTCAGCATGGACTCACACCCTAACCCATTTTTTGCAAAACCCCGCTACACCCTTCCAGTCTATACTAGTGTTCCTAGTTACTTATGAGCCGTTCTTTATGTTTGTATATTCGTATGGGAGTGTTGGTAGCATCAGCTGCTTGCTTTAGACTTCACAATATTGTGGCAGCTTCTGTCCTCCCTCCTTTGTATTTCAAGTCCCAGATTCCAGGTGACCTCCCTGGGGTAATTCCCAATTCCACAAAGTCTGTAGGGTTTCATAATCCTTTGCCGCATCACTTATATTCATCGTGTATTTGCAGATATCTGTGCACCACTCCTGACCGTGAATCGCACGAAGGCAAAGATTATTTTACCCATCTCCCAACCACTGTGATAGTCACAATGCATAAACAAAAGCATGTAACGTCATGAGTATTTCGAAATTAGGTACTTAATTATATATGTGCATTCGATATGCTTACTGCAAAATCCTTTCGGACCTACCCCTGGATGACCTACGTCAATTGGCTGCCGAGTCATGGATCCCACCGTGAAAGTGTCTCCCGACTTTTATTTCTCTGATCTCAATGTCTAGGCCAAGATTACCGTTATTTTACCTACATTTTTGAAATAGCCTCCTAACTCCTTTCCATGCCTTCAGAGCTTCAGCTTTCCAGCATATCTTTCTCAAGGTAACCACAGCCATTTTTAATGATCTAGATATATCACTCTGTTGCTCAAAAACAACACCGGTGAACAATAACGGCAGCGGGTGACAACTTGGACGTGTCCTCGGCAGATATTCAACCAAGAATGAAGAACATGAGTGGCCGGGGACACCATGAAAACCAGCCGTGCGGACAATCAGCGAGAATAAGGATGGGCCTCCTGACGACCAGACTGCACCATTCCCATCAGAGCACCAACAACACTCGATCCAGAACACTGATGAGGCCATGCCAGTGCCACAGGCATGACTAAACTTTCCCCCCCCACTGATCAACAGGAATGGCTACGGCTTCTTTCCCATCACAACTCTGACCCCGCTTCAAGCCTCCCACCTCAGGGATACGCTTATTAAGGTACCAACTCACAAACTGGCCCCTGCTACTTAGCGCGCCCAGTGCAGGGCTGACTCCGGCTACCCTCATTCCTCCTTAAACTCACCAGACACAAGTCCACATCCCGTAAATGTCCACCCTTAACCCCCATCATAGTCACCCCCGAGTTTCCTCTCTGAAGTGTTCCGCACTTCTGCAGCACAATTAATAAATCCCACCTTGTTTGGACCTAGGAGTGCTCCCGGTGGACATCGTTCATTGAACTGTAATGGGATGCACTAAGAATCTTTCGGTGACAGGTTATAATCCCAGTACGCTTTTCTTTCCCGCAATGAAGACCACCGTCAATAATGAGAGACAGATAATATTGATGAGAGAATGTTACTCATGGCTTTTATTTGGAGGAAAAAGGGTGGTAGATCAGTAGATTTACAGAAATAGTAAGCAAGGTATTTACACCACTTCTTCCTCTATCTAAAAATCAGCTGCCGGGGCCCCAGGGTGGCTCAGCCGGTCGGGCATCCAACTTACCTCTTGATTTCAGCTCAGGTCATGTTCTCACAGTTCATGAGATTGAGCCCCGCTTTGGGCTCTGCATTAACAGTGCGGTATCTGCTTCGGATTTTTTTCTCTCCCTCTCTCTCTGCCTCTCCCCTGCTCACACATGCTCTCTCTTGCGCGCTCTCTCTCTCATGCTAATAAATAAATTTCCAAAAATGAAATATATATATAAAAAATACAAAAGTAAAAGTCAGCTTCCTATCCTCTAGTCATAGGTCCCAGGACATCCTCACACCAAAAATATTTCCTCCCCTAAACACGTCATGTACTTTCTTGGTTATATGATCCTGCTATGTCCATTCTCTAGTTTACCAATTACATTAGCAACTCTCTACGTGGTAAATCTCTGTGTGTTTCAAGTGTAGCCCAGCTCTCATTTCTTCTGGGAAATGATCTCCAGTTCCAACATTTTGAATTAATCACCTTCTCTTCTAGGCTCCCATAATGCTTGAACTTGGATTAAACCTGATTGCGTACATATTTATCTTCCTCTCTGGCTTACGAGCCCTTTGAATTTTATGAGTCTACATTTTTTTTTTTTTATTCTTCATGCCCAACACAGTTCCTTGAAAACAGGGCAGCTCAATACATAGACAATTGATTAGTTTTAGATGCATCGACTCATGCGAACAAAGTCTCAAGAAACTTGTTAATAATCCTGGATCCCAAATTAACATTTTAACATGGCAGTCACATCTGGTTTGAAAACTAGAGGTGGTAACTTCTCCTGTCATTTTTAAAGGGCACGTTTCCTGAGGAGGCCAAGTTATAGATCCAAATATTACCACTGAGCACCAGAGATGGAATTTTCTAGAAGAATAGTTCCAAGAGGTTGTGTGGCATCCTAATTCACAGTCTTCTCTCATTCAGGACTATTGCTACAGAAATACCTGCTAGAGTCAGCAAAAACCAGAGTATCTGTTTTCCTAAGAAAATTAGTTAGAATGTTCTTACTCTTTGGTCCCCCCACCACTCTTGAAGTTTGAATACTTTCGGTTACACTACCTAAATATTCCTTTTATTTTTGCCAGAAATTGACAAATATCATCAATACCACATGGTCCAAAAAAGTTCATACCTTCTAACTCTACACTGCACTGTGACAGGTGAGTGGACTAGGTTGTACCTTCCTCTCGTTGCATTCTACTGTGCGTGACATGCTATCATCATGAAAATCAGAGCTGGTTGTCCCCACTCTCCTTAGCAACAGATAATACACATCACTGCTTAAGGAGAACTCTTCCTGCGGATGGTGAATCCCAACCATTTGCTATTTATTTTTACTGGTTTCAAACACAGAGGGATGTTTTCTTGACCTCGGCCTTCACGGCATTAAGAACACTAAAACAACCAGACTGACCAGAGGGCAGTTACCACGTTTCGAGACTTGTCGTAGAGCTTCTGATATGAATATATCATTAAAGCTTAGAAATTGGATCACACTAGGATGCACACTGCACTTTGTTGCAGTGAATTCATCTTCAAGCTGCCAGCGTAAAATAGTCTTTTTCTAAAATACCAAATGAGGGTTGTTCTGATTAATAATCACTTTACAAGTTCGGCACTCACAGCATGGGTACTGAGAACAGACTTGAAGACAGCTTTCATTGTATTAATCTAACATGGTTGATAGCATCCATATTTTAAAAATCCTTTAATATTTTTATCATTAAGCAGTAAAATTTAACTGTTGTATGTTTTATTTCCAAGTTTTACCACCTGGGAAATATTACTACCTCAGGAATCAATTACCATTAAGGAAATTGATTACAGTCTGGTATCCTAACATTTACAGTGTTTTTTTTCCTCTTTCCTTTCCTCCTAGAAATTTTTGGCTCAAGCATTTCAGTTTATGTTTCCATTAGTTATTACTACAAGTTGAAGGTAACAGTACAAGTTTGCTTAAGCCAGTGAGTTGGTTGAAAGAAGAGTGAGTTCTAGTGAAGTGTTGGTGGAAAATATATGAATATATAATACAAAGATAAAAGGTGAGATTCTTGGGGTGTCTAGGTGGCTCATTTGGTTGAGCATCCAACTCTTGATTTTTGCTCAGGTCATGATCTCCCAGTTGTGAGATCGAGCCTGACCTTGGGCTCTGCATTGTCAGCACAGAACCTGCTTAGGATTCTTTCTCTCTGTCTCTCTCTCTCTCTCCCTCACTCTCTCAAAGTAACTAAATAAGTAAACTTTTAAAGAAAAGGTGAGATTCTTAATCATTGTGTCTTAAATAATATGTCAGCTGCCTATAAGATATATAAGTACTTTTTTAGCCTCCTATATTTATGATTTTTGGAAGAGAACGCTGGTTTTTTTAATAACATTTTTAAAATAATAGTTTTAGATTTACATGAAGCTTGCAAAGATAGTACAAAGTTCCTATATACTTCACACCCAGTTTTCCCATAATTAACACATTACATTAGTGGTAGACATTGGCCATAAGTTACAAATACTGATGTATTGCTACTCACAAAAATCTATGCTTTATTCAGATTTACCTAGTATTTGTGTCTTCTTCTGTTATGTAGTATCATCCAGGGTACCACAATACATTTACTCATCATGGTCATGTTTCCTCATGATTTCCTTCACTATATCAGTTTCCAGGACTTACCTTTTTTTTTTTAATTTAACTTACATTAATTTTTATTTTTTTCAACTTATATTTGATACACAATGTTACATTAGTTTTGGGTGCACAACATAGTGATTCAACTTCTCTACACATTATGCCCTGCTCCCCACAGTTACTGTCTGTCATTATACCATGCTAGGCTTTTTCTTATTTTTGATAACCTTGGCAGTTTTGAAAAACACTGGTAGGATATTTTATAGAAAGTCCTGCCAATGAGATTTGTCTGTTGTTGTTCTCATGATCAGGCTGCTGTGTTTTGGGGGGATAAGCCTACAAAGGTAAAGTGCCATGCCCATCATGTCATATCAAAGGTGTGTACTATCAACTTGACTTATCCTTGTTGAGTAAACCTTGATATCCTGACTGAGGTACAGTTTGTCAGATCTCTCTGCAGTAAAGTTACTCTTGTGTCCCTTTCTATACTGTACTCTTTAGGGAAAAGTCACTATGTGCAGTCTACACTTAAGGATTAGGGAGTGAGTGCGGGAGTCTCCTGCAGGGTGCGTATCTACATAAATTATTTAAAATTCTCCTCCATTGGAGGTTCATTTTATCCCCTTTATTTATTTTTCCCATATAAGTAATTGGCCTAGACTCATGGCTATTTATTTTTACATTGGCTATAATCCAACACTAATTTGTTCATTTCCTTGCTAAAATTGTTCCAGCTTTCCATTACCTCCTACATCCCTTTGACATACCCCCATTCAAGTACTTTTAAGCACCTCACTTTTTGGCCCTGCAACATAATCCAGGCTCCTCTTGTAGATTCTCTGACTTAGCCCTCGAATCAGCCATTTCTCAAAATTCTTAGGTTCCTTTTGTTGAGAATGGCCTAAAGACATGGGCACCAGGTAAACTCATTGCTACTGGGATAGAGTTGTTTCAAGGCCCTTTTAGCTGAAAAGAGCAAGAACATATATGCATTTATACTATTTCATGTACTTTGCAAATCTGTATCTGCATATGTATGTATTTATATTAAGCTAAACATATTTATGCTGGCATCTCCACTCTAACTCATTATTACATGGTTCATTCTAGCTTTCTTTCCTTGCTTAGCTGTAGCTTCCACACCAGCATGAGAAAATTACCTCCCACCGTTCAACTTCCATTTAATTAATTGTTCACTTCTAGAATATACGTATAGTGGTTTCAAAAATGTTAACTGATACCCCCATCGGAAACAACTTTACCAAATCAAGTACAGTGCTTATATGTATTTTCTTTAGTCTTTGTGTTATAGTCTCTATTCATTTCCAAAATTACTTAGTATCTTTCCCTCTAATCTCTTGAGAGAAGTTATTTGATGCATTTGTAACATAGTCCCATATTTTTGTCACAGTGACTCCCATCCTGGAATCTCCCAATCTGCCAAGCGGTATTTTAAATATGCACACATTAAGGTTCATTATTTTTTTTTTCTGTAGAGTTCTGTGAGTTTTGACAAATGCCTAGTTTCATGCGCCTGGTGGTATGTTATCACACAGAATAGTTTCACTACCTGAGAAAATCCCCTATTTCACCCGTTCAACTCTTTCTCCTTCCCAAAGCCCTGGCAACAACTGACATGTTTATGGTTTCTATAATTTTATCTTTCTCAGAATGTCACATAAATAGAATTGTACAGTACATGGTATGTATTACATACTATATTATATACAGTATATATTGTTCATCCTTTCTTTCTGATTTATTTAGATTAGCAATATGCTTTTATGATTCAACCATGTTTGCGCATGGCTTGGTATCTCATTTCTTTTTCTTGCTAAAATGTGTTCTATCACATGGATGTATCCAAGTTTGTTTATCCGTTCACTTACTGAAAACTGTTTTGAATAAAATTGCTATAAACATTTGTGTGTAGGATTTTGTATGAGTGTAAATTAGGTAGATACCTAGGATCATAACTATGCTTCCTTGTGTAAGGAAGTGTCACACTGTCTTCCAAAGTGGCTGTGGCACTTGGCATTTTACCAGAAATGAGAGTTCTTGCTGTTCTATATCTTTGCCAGCAATTACTGTCAAGTTTGGGATTTAAGCCATCCCAATAGGTATATTATGGTGTATCGTTGTTCTTTTAATGTGAATTTCCCTAACGACAAATAATATTGAGCATTTTTCACATGCTTGGCATCTGTATATCGCCTTGAGAGAAGTGTCTGTTCAGATATTTTGCCCATTTCTTAAAATGGATTGTGTGTTTTCCTATTGTTGGGTTTAAGAGGTCTTTATATATTTCAGTTATTGTTCCAAGAACATATTTTGCTAATATTTTCTCCTGTGTTGTGACTTACCCTATTCTCATAACAGCATCTTGCATGGATGTGAATTTTTAAATCTAATAAAGTCTAAATTACCTGTTCCTTATTTAATGGATGGTGATTTTTTAGTTGTATCTAACAACTCATTACCATGATCATCTAGATTATGTCCTATTTTGTTTTCTAAAAAGTTATTTGTACATTTACATCTGTGTTCTGTTTTCAGTAATTTTTGTATAATGTGCAAAAGCTGTGTCTGACTTCTTTTCTCCTCCTCCTCCTCCTCTTCCTCCTCCTTCTCCTCTTCCCCCTCTTCCTCCTCCTCCTCTTTCTTCTTCTTCTTCTTCTTCTTCTCCTCCTCCTCTTCCTCCTCCTTCTCCTTCTTTTATGGCATGTGAACCATCAGTAGTTCTATCACCATTTGAAAATAACTATTCTTTCTCCAGTGAATTGCCTTTGCTGCCTTTGTCAAAAATCATTTGAATATAATTGTTTGGGTCTATTTGTTGGGTTTCATTGATTTAAGTGTGTATTGTTTCAATACTATTCCTCTGTCTTGATTACTGTAGTTTTATAGTATGTCTTGAAATTGAGCACTGTAAGTTCTCTAACTTTGTTCTTTCTTTTCTCCAACATTGTGTTTGTTATTTCAGGTTCTTTACCTTTCCATATACATTTCAGAATCAGTTTGTTTATATCCACAAAATAACTTGCAAGGGTTTTGTTTGAGACTCCACTTATTTTATGGATCACGGTGGGAAGAATTAACATTTTAACAATATTGAGTCTACTGATCCATGAACATGGAATATTTCTCCATTTATAGAGATTATCTATGATTGCTTTCATCAGTGTTTTGTAGTTTTATGCAAACATATTATATGCAAATTTTGATATATTTATACCTAATTATTTCATATATGGTATTACTCTAAATGGTATTTGTTTTTCAATTCAAATTTATTTGTTCAATACCTGTATACAGGTAAGCAATGCACTTTTATATAATGTCCTTTATCTTAATCACTTATTAATTCAAGGAATATTTATGTATATTCTTTAGAGTTTTTTACATATCCATTTTTCCCTTGCTGAATAAAAGCAATTTTATTTCTTCCTTTCAAACTGTTTATTTTCCTTTCAATTCAGTACAGACTTTTAACCCAGGGCTCCCAGTATTATACTGAATAGTGTAATAACTCAACTTGATAAAACACCTCCAAAAATACCCACAGATGATAGCATAGTTAATTTCTAATTACTGAATGCTCTCCCCATAAAATCAGGAACAGGGGAAGTATATCTGCTCTCACCAGTGCCATCACTATTATACCAGAAGTTCTAGCCAGCAAACTAAAAGACCAAAATGACAACAGCACAGCATGCAAAACAGGCAAGTTGGAAATAAATAAATAAATAAATAAATAAATAAATAAGTTTATCTCTCGGGATGCCTCGGTGGCTCTGTCAATTAGGTGTCAGACTTCAGTTCAGGTCATGATCTCACAGTTCATGGGTTTGAGCCCCATATCGGGCTTTGTGCTGACTGCTCGGAGCCTGGAACCTGCTTCAGATTCTGGGTCTCTCTCTCTCTCTGCCCCTCACCTGCTCGCACTCTCTCTCTCTCTCTCTCAAAAATAAATAAACATTAAAAAATTAAAAAAAATAAAGTTCTCTCTCTCTCTATGCAAATAATTTGATAGTCTATGTAGAAAACCCTAAGGGATCTATAAAAAATTTCCAGGACTAAGTCCAGAAACAGAAAGTTCACAAGAAACAATGTAAACAGAAAAATCAACTACATTTCTGTATTATAGCAACAAGTATATAGAAACACAAATTAAAAACCCAATACACTTTACAATAGCTCTAAAACTGAAACACTTAGGTGTAAACCTAACAAAAACATGTAGAAATTTTTTTCTGCTACAAACAACAAAATACTGATGGAAAAAATCAAATAAAATCCAAATAAATGAGAGACATTTCATTTCCTTGGTTTAGAAGACTGATCAGAGCCAATTCTCCCCAAATTGATATGCATGTTTGATGCAATCTTATCAAATCTCCACAAGAGTTTTTGGAAATATAAATGAAGTTATTCTAAAACTGTATGGAAAGGCAAAGTAACTACAAGAGCTAAAATAATTCTGTTAAAAGAAGAATAAAGTGGGAGGAAATATTCTATTCGAATTCAAGATATAATATATAGCTATAATTATCATGACTATGTGGTATTTGTGGAGGGAAGGACATATAGATCAATAGAACAGAAGGACGAATCCAGGAATAGATTCATAAAATCATGCCCATTAAATTTTTCATGATGGAGCAAAGGCAGTTCATCAGAGGACGTATATAGCCTTTCCAACAAGTGGTGCTGAAGAAACTGAGCTTCTATAAACAAACAAACAAGGGGCACCTGGGTGGCTCAGTCAATCATCCAACTTGGGTTCAGATCATGATCTTGCTGCTGTCAGGACAGAGCCTGCTTCGGACTCTCTTTCCCCCTCTCTCTCTACTCCTCCCCAGCTCATTCTCTCTCTCTCTCTCTCTCTGTCTCTCTGTCTCTCTCTCTCTCTCTCTCTCTGTCTCTCTCTCTCTCTCTCTCAAAATAAATAAATAAACTAATTTTACAAATGTTTATAAAAAAGAAAGAAGAAAATGGACCTCACACCTTAAAAAGCCCAACTTCACATCTCATAGAAAATTAACTTAGAATGTATAATAGATTTAAATGGAAAATATGAAACTATAAAACTTTAAGAAGATAACATAAAAGGAAATTTTCAGGCCTCAGGGCATGATAAAATGTTCTTAGAACTGTCACCAAAAGCACAATCCATAAAAGAAAAAAATATATACCAATTAATTAGATGTTATCATAACTGTGAATGACCCTGTTATGTCAATTAAAAGACAAGCTGGGAAGAAAGTCTTTGTCAACCACATAGCTGGCAAAGGACTCAGATCTAAAATATGTAAAGAACTCCCCAAATTCAACTGTTAGATAGAAAACAATAACAAAAGGAATCCAATTAGAAAATAGGTAATTAGCACAATAACAAATAATTATAGGAAAATATGTTTAACATCACTAATCACTAGGGAAAAGAAATATTACTACACACTTACTAAAAGAGAATATACTCTGGTGACAACACACAATTTTTCACCAGGCAAATGCTGATAACAATACAGAAAAACTGGATCTATATTCATTCATTGCCGGTGAGAATGTAAAATGGCATAGTCACTCTAGAAGATATTTTGGTATTTTTTTTAAAAATGAAAATACAATTACAATAAACCCAG
Organism: Prionailurus bengalensis; assembly: GCF_016509475.1. Classification (NCBI taxonomy): domain Eukaryota; kingdom Metazoa; phylum Chordata; class Mammalia; order Carnivora; family Felidae; genus Prionailurus; species Prionailurus bengalensis. Next base: position 210,112,282 of record NC_057345.1, on the reverse strand, counting down.
CAATTGCACGCCTGGATATTTATCCAAAAAAACCAAAAGCTTATGTCCACACAAAAACCTGTACTCTCTTTTACAAAAATAACTTTTTTTGGTAATCGCCCAAACCTGAAACAGCCAAAATGTCCCTCAATAGGTGAATGGTTTAACTGTGGTGCATCCATATCATGGACTATTACTCAGCAATAAAAAAAAAAATGAACTATTGATACAACAATTGGATGGATCTCATGGACATTATGTTGAATGAAAAAGACCAATCTCAAAGGTCACATGATCTCTGATTTTATATCCATAATAGTCTCAAAATTATTTTTAAAAATATGGAGATGCCAAGCAGATTAGTGGTTGTCAGGGGTTAGGAATAAAGAGACATGGGGGGATGTGTGTAACTACTAAGGGGTAGCACGAGGAAGGTCTTTGTGATGATGGAATAACCTCATGTATTGGTTACAATGATCGGATGAATACACGCATTTGATAAAATGATTCAGAACTATGCACACATATTATATCAATGTCAATACCCTCGTTTTTCATCTTGTTCTATAATCAATTAAGATGCAGTGTTTGATAGGGACAGAATGGGCGAGAGAGCATCTGTGATCTCTCTGTACTACCTTTGCCACTTTTGTATATAATAATTTTTAAATGAGAAGTTTAAGAAGTTGTAAAATATTTTCATATGGCTTAAACTTTATCAAAGTATTTATTCACTAATTCAACAAATATTATCAAATGCTTCATCTGCCAGTACTATTTTAAGTGATAAAAATTCACCAGAATAAAGCAGTTTCCGATTCTGTGGGGCTTCCTTTCTCGTTGGGTGGGGGAGGATACATAAAATAAGCAATTCAACCTGCCCGTGATGTGTCAGGTGGTGACAGCAGGGCAAGGGTTCGTGAATGATGAGGAATGGGAAGCAGTGTTTCTATCCCACGTGTTAAGGGAAAGATTCTAATGGGGTGCCAGGACCTGAAATATACGAGGGCATTACTCAGGAGACGATCTGGAGAGAGCGTGTTCTAGGCAGAGAGGACAGCAAGACCCTGAGATTAGACAGGGATTGGCATGTTCAGCAAAGAGCAAGGAGTTTATATGACTGAACTATGAGCAGGACTAGGTTGGAAGGGACTGGAGTCAGAATAATGAGCAGCCAGATTGTGTATAACTGGTAAGAACTTTGGGTTTTATGCTAACTTAGAAACCCCTTGAAAATGTTCGAGAAACGTGAAATAAAGATTAAGATTAAAGAAAATTAAGACAATTAAAGAGTATTACTAGATTTTACTTACTATATTTTAAAAGCTTGGATGGATGGCATAACCCAAGGGAAAAAAAAAACCTGCCTCCTACAAATATACCTCATTTTTTTATGATGAAACTACAGAAATTTGATTTTTCAGTCTTCAAAACACCAGTATTATTAAAGTTGTTTATCTCTTGTCAAATGTCAAGATATATCTGCATTTAAGATATTTGGTAGAAAGTTTCTTCACAAAGATATTACAGTGCATAAATAGTTGTAATCTCTACAGATTCATCCATTCGCACAACATCTTCCATTTATATTGCATCTATCTCCCTTTCACTAAATCCTTTTATTTATTCCTTCATTATTTATTTTATTTTGCAGAAACTGATTTTTATCTGTAAATGCAGGTAAATAAGGTAAGATTTCAGTCTTCTGCTGCCTCACTATGTTGTATAGGTGACTAATGTATAGACTGTCATAGTGCAAGCATGTGGGAGGAGACTCTATAATAGAAATAGATGTGTGTTATGCTGGAAGGAAAAAAAGATTATACCCCTCATGAGTTCAAAGGTGGCACCTGATGGATGTTGATGGGTAAGTAGGTATCTGCCCAGTGGCCAAAGAAGAACATTCCAGAGGCACACCTAAATAACAGCCAGTAGCCAGGCAAGAAAGTGTGAAAGATGATCAGTGGTTATAGTATCGGATGCTTGATTTGCATGATGCATAGTTGTGCAAATAAGAGCTCAGAACTATAGCTCCATGTTACACTTCTTGTGGGTATTTTAATCTTAATATGTCTATATTCTTGGAACAAAAAGTCACTGAGTGTGGTTTGGGGTCAGGACACTGAAGTCTCCAAATGAGGCTTCAGAGATGAACAGAAAACTGATCATTGCCTCATAAAAAGCATGCACTTCATTTCGTAAGAGATGAGGAATTGAGATAATTTTACTGGAAAATATCATGATCATATTTACTTCAGAAGTTCTGTTTTAGGAGCAGAATGGAAAACTGTTTGGAGGGTATGGACTCTAAGTCCGAGAAAACCACCTTGCAAGCCATTTCAGTACTTTTGTCTGGAAATGTTCATTGGTGGACCCAAAAGATTATTAAAGAAGGAAAGGTGTACATGGGGAGTGGATAAAGAACACAACTGGATAGAAATTGAGGGAAAAGGAGTTGAGGATATAGAACGGTTTAGCTGTAGCAGGAGAATGAAGGGACAGAAGTGTCTAGGCAGCTGCAAGATGGAAGACATGACATTATCTTTGATGAAGAGAACAAAAGAAAACTTGAGGAGAAGGTAGTGATTGTGGGAAAAGCCCAGTGCAAACTCAGTTTGAACATCTTGGGTATGGAATACCCATCAATGAGTTAGGGACTGGAAACATAGAAATGAAAAAAAATCACCCTTATGTAACAAAATACATATTAGCAGTTTCCAACTCCACTTTTTTTTAGTCACTGTTGATCTTTAGGGTCCTGGGTTAGGTTAAGTTGTTATGGAGTTCGGTCTGTCCATAACAAAGTTGGTTTTTATTTGCCACGTTGGGCCTCGTGGGAGGTAGGCTCTAGAACTGCCTTTGATAATTACTTACAAGAGGAAGGAGGAGAAAGAAAAAGAAAAGGAGAAGGACAGGAAAAGGGAGAAGAGGGAGGAGAAGGATGAGGTGGAGGAGGGAGAGGGAAGCAGCATTAGCAGCTTCCATACAAAGAAATCAGATTCTTTTCTCCATGACACTTTTTGGTGCCTTCCGGATATCAGCTCACATCTCCGGAGAAGAGGAGTTTTGTCCTTTGTCTTTTGAGATGCCTTCGTGTCTTGACTAGATTTTGACATCTAGGTGCGGGGGTCCCAACCCCATGTCTTTTCTCAAGGGCAGCAGATAACTATCATGGATTGGAATGATCCTCTACACCAGTGACAGGAACGACGGCATGTGCAAAGCAAAAGTAGCACACGTTGTCACCAGCTAGCTCTATTGAGACACTATGGAAATATGAGAGAGAGCCTGTAGCATTGTTAAATTATGGATCAGTGCTTATGTCAAGCGATGTCAACTCCAGGACAGGTTCTCCAATTCCAATTACAGCCTTTCTGAAAAGAGACTCTAATTCTTGAATAAATGAACAAACTCAAGCATTTCATTTGATTTCAACATGTAGGTGAGCTCTGGTGATCTCTGATCTATATATCAGAATGAAGTATGTATATGTGCTGAAAATATAGCTCAACTATGACAGCGGTACAACTGATGATGGCAAAGAGATAATGGTAATAATATCCCAAAAGGTGAAAACGTAAAGGTTATCATCAGTGGCAGCATAGGGTCTTGGTTTACAGACACATCATTAAGTGCCCTCAGGAGAATATGGTAATATGCTAGGACTTCTCAATGCCATAGGATAAGCAATACACTTGTCCTAGAGCAGAAACATTTTCCAAAGTCGTGTAGAAATGGTAAGAACAATGACAACAAAAAACAAACATGGATATTTTCGAGAGATGAATGCAAAAATCTATATTAATTTAAAAATTAGAATACAAGGCCCAGAGGTTTTACGCTAACAAAAAAATCTGCTTAGATTTGGCCCCCAAGACCTGCTGAGAATGTATGTGCCTTTCCTGTCTTCCTTAGCTCAGAATATTTATATTATGAACAAGATTGAACAAGATTGCCTTGTGAACTTTAAGAGTCTGAAAGCTCAATGAAGTTTGGAATGAATTTTGCCTCCAGAAAGAGTTTAATTCATTAGTTAGATGACAGACAGACAGCAAGTGATGGACAATAAGTCATTATATGCACTTCTCATTGGCGACTGGGTCACTGGGGCTGATAAAAAAGTCACTTTGAACAACAACCAGATGTTGTAGTAACTGGGCATACGTCAAAAAATCATGCTGTATTATCTTTAATTAAATACAAAGACCTTCCCAATCATTTCACTCACTCTTGTCTCTCTCTTCAACAATGGTGAGATGGATATCTTTTCCTTGGGGAAGAGAAATCCATAATTTGTTGCATTCACCAAAAGTGAAAATGTTGGAGGGCTAGGCTGCAAAGCTGGTGCCATCCTATCTTTCACATTAACATATCCAAAGAACCAGAATGTCTCTCTCTGTTGATGACCACACCAGTTCTTCCTCAGTTAGCCCCTCCACTCACCATACACACAGATTACCAGTGTCAAACGTGATGAAATTGGCAAACCAGCCAATCTCAAAATCAATCCGAATAGTGAATCAGTCACCAGCTGAGGGATTCCGTGTGTGCCCACAAAGATCTTCCTCACCTTACACATCTTGTGCTTAGCTTTCTCGGGTGTAAAATGATGAACAACAAAGTAAAACTTGGTGTCCTAGGTCAGATGGAACTTTTCTCCAGTCTTGTCAATGTTGATGGCATCCATTAAGCCGGCAGGGTAGGTAGCATCATTTCAGACCCTGCCATCAATCTTGAGGAACCACGGCACTCAGGTCTTCTTTACCTCAGCTCCTGACAAGGCACACTCGACTCTGTTCCTTGGGAGAATGATGAGGGGGAGACGTTCTCTCAGTTTGGAGGACTGGCAGATAAGCAAGGAGCAAACATGTTGTTCACTTGATCTAGCATCTGGTGCTTTAGAGCTGCTACACATTTCAGCTGCTTCTTGTGCTCACAAGCCAGGGCTGTGCTAGGCACGGAAAAGCCAAACTTGATTGGCTTTTGATAAAAGAACAGTTTTAGCTCTCTTACACTTTATTCCCTGGGTGACCAAACTGACTTAAAATTCTATTTTTTAAGTTCATTTATTTTGAGAGGGAGAGAGAGAGAGAGAGAAAGAGGGAATGAGAATGAGCTGGGGAGGGGCAGAGATAGAGAGAATCCCAAGAAGGCTCTGGGCTGTCAGCGCAAAGCCCAACACAGGGCTCCCTCCATCTCACAAACTGTGAGATCACGACCCGAGCCAAAATCGAGAGTCAGAGGCTTAACCAACTGAGCCAATGAGTCACCCCTTAAAATTCATAAACGGTTTACTTTCTAATTGCTGTTGAGGCTAGCGATACAATAAAATAATACCCTGGTGATACATATGATATTTTGTGCTACTGTTCTAACTTGAATGCAACAGAAATGGCAGCAAAATTATTCAAAAGAGAAACTTGTTGAAAATATGGCTCACAAAGTCAAAGGAATAGCTCAAAGTCAACTTGGCCTCAGAGAGGACAAGAGCTTGGATCTTACCCAGATCCAGGTAGCACAAATTAATGGATAATCTCTTAAGGACTTCAGTTTTTACAAGAATCCATTTTACCCATCTTTTCTTCATCCCTGAATTGCTTAGGTAAAGATTCAGACGCTCAGAGAAGAGACTGTGGTGAGCTGGGCTACTCACAGCCTTTTGGACTCTTGGGTCCCTTTCCTGGTGGTCTGTCAAGCCTGCCTACCGTTCAGGAAAGGCACTATGTGCAGGTCTGGATATATGCTGTCTTTCATTCAGCTACACCAGGTTGTCATTTTATTGCCTTTGATTGTCAGTCAGTTTAGACTTACCAAATATAGCCATTATCCAACCAAGACTCCTTTGACTATTTAGTTCCATCACATGCTTAATTTTTATGTATCTGGCTACTGAAAACCTACAAGGATTTAACCAGCTGCCAAATAAAACGAAAGTTTACTTGGAGGCACGCCTGGGTGGCTCAGTCATTAAGTGTCTGACTCTTGGTTTCAGTTCAGGCCATGATCTCACAGTTCATGAGTTCAAGCCCTGCATCTGGCTCTGTGGTGGCAGTGTGGAGCCTGCTTGGGATTCGCTCTGCCTCTCTCTCTGCCCCTCCCCTATTCATGCTCACTCTCTCTCTCTTAATAAATAAGTCAAAAAATAAAAATAAATACAAGTCCCAAAGTGGTTTTTTTGAGTTTACTTGAAAAATGTTTAATCAAACTTTTTTTTTTTTTCAGAGAGAGGGCACGAGTGAGCCAGGGGCAGAGGGAGAGAGAGAGAGAGAATCACACAAGGGGCAGAGACAGAGAGAGAGGGAGAGAAAAGTGGGGCTCACCCAAGGCAGGGCTCGTGCTCACCCAGAGCAGAGATCAAGCTCATCCAATGTGGGACTCAAACTCATGAACCGTGAGATCATGACCTGAGCTGAAGTCAGATGTTTAACCGACTTCATCAAACTATTTATTGAACATCTATTACATACAAACTGGGTGTTATATCAAGGAGCATAGACTTTTTAAATATATATATATATTTAATTTAAATTCAAGTTAGTTAATATACAGTGTAGCATTGGTTTCAGGAGTAGAACCCAGTGATTCATCACTTACACGTAACACACAGTGTTCATCGCAGCAAGTGCCCTCCTTAACACCCGTCTCCCATTTAGCCCATCCTCCCACCTGGTTCCCTCCAGCAACCCTCAGTTTGTTCTCTGTATTTAAGAGTTATCTTACGGGGCGCCTGGTTGGCTCAGTTGTTTGAGCGACCAGCTTCGGCTCAGGTCATGATCTCACAGTCTGTGAGTTCGAGCCTCAAGTCAGGCTCTGTGCTGACAGCTCAGAGCCTGGAGCCTGCTTCCGATTCTGTGTCTCCCTCTCTCTCTGTTGCCTTCCCCCCACCCCGGCTTGTACCCTGTCTCTCTCTCTCTCTCTCTGTCAAAAATAAATAAACACTAAAACAAATTTTAAAAAAGAGTTATCGTATGGTTTGCCTTCTTCTCTTTTTCTTATTTTATTTTTCATTTCCTTTCCCTATGTTCATCTGTTTTGTTTCTTAAATTCCACATATGAGTGAAATCATGATATTTGTCTGTCTCTGACTGACTTCTTTTGTTAGCATAATACACTCTAGTTCCATTCACATTGTTGTTACAAATGGCAAGATTTCATTTTTTTTTAATTTTTTTTCAATGTTTTATTTATTTTGGGGACAGAGAGAGACAGAGCATGAACAGGGGAGGGGCAGAGAGAGAGGGAGACACAGAATCGGAAGCAGGCTCCAGGCTCTGAGCCATCAGCCCAGAGCCTGACGCGGGGCTCGAACTCCCGGACCGCGAGATCGTGACCTGGCTGAAGTCGGACGCTTAACCGACTGCGCCACCCAGGCGCCCCAAGATTTCATTTTTTGATCAGCAAGTAACATTTCATTGTATGCATATATATATATATGCCACATCTTCTTTACCAATTCATCAGTCAATGGACATTGGAGCTCTTTCCATAATAGACTTTGTCCAGCACATAAATACAGAATATAAATGATTTATTCAGGTAATAAACTAAGCTATTCACAAATCAAGACCATGAAGAAGACATGCCTTATTGTTCGTCATATGCTAGAGCTGAAACTTAACAAAGCCTTAGTTTCCTTAGCAGAACAGTAGAATCCATACTTGTTCTGTGGTTGAGACTGACTAGCTACTCACCAAATCTGCTAGTTTCCCATTCCTCTTGGGCACAGAGCTAGTCAACATTTCCCAGCCTTCTTTAAAGTAACATGGGACCATATGGTGGGATTCTTTGTATGCTACTTCCAAACCTGGCCAATAAAATTATCCCATGTTATCTTCCAACCATTCTTTTCCTCCATGTGATTCGTGGATTTTGTTGTCCATAGTGATTATTGGAAATCATGTGTTTTGTATATGGTATTGCCTCTTTCAGTCTAAGTCCTTGAATGGCTGTGTGAAAAAGATACCTTCCCATGCTCCAAACTATGATTAATTGGATGTTATGAGTGAGAAAAAAATGGATTTTAATAAAGAGACAAATTACGGGGTTTTATTGTTATAGCAGTCGGCTTTCTTATAATTAATACAAACGCACACTACATAGGGTTGTTGAGGAGCTTAAATAAAATGATGCATGTAAAGAGCTTACCAGAGTTCCCAACACAAACTAAGACCTGCAGTAAATGTTCATCATTATGACTAGGTGAACTAGGTTTAGCTGAATAGGAAGGAAATGAATCCTATTCAGTTATTTTCCAAAACACCATTAGAATTTGTTTGTCTAATTAAATTTGTATCTAATTTTCTTTTTAATTTTGCATTTACGGTCAGTGCTTGAGTTTATAGGTTGGTTATCTTCTCCATGTTGAAAAGTTGAAAGGTTCTTCTGCAAGTTGAAAAGTATCAAACTCAACTCAGAAGTATGCTTTTTTTTCTCAAATATATCCAAGCATTACATATCATCTATAAAATTTACTGTTTCCAAAAGCTCTTTTAGACCTAGATTATTTTTTCTATACCTCTAATTTTAAAAACTCAGATAGAGATTAATAATGTAACTATTAAGGGACACGGATATGAAAATTAAACATAAGTTATATTGCCTTTGCTTCTTTAAACTCATGCCATGAGTGTTGAATTAAAAAAAAAAAGGATGAAACAAAAATAAACTAAATGGGTCTCAAGTCAACAACTGTAATAATTTCTTGAGAAGCTTGCTAAGAAAATCTACAAGCCAAAATTCTTTGCCAAGTAGTCATTGCAAGACTCAGGCTATTTGCTTACAATCTGAGGAAATATTTAATTGCCTTTATTTTTTGCCATCGAATTTCAGAATGTTCCAGAAAAAGGTGCCTGATCAGAATTTTGGCTTGGGGTGAATGACCCATTTTCATACATGGACAAGGAATTAGACTCCAAAGTGACACGTACTATGCCGAGGTGAACAGATCCAAATTCTTAATCCAGCCTCCACGTCTTCAAAATAGAAGTTTATTTCTTTCTAAAAATAATATAGGCCCTGATATAACTCTATTTGAGGTGTAGAAATTTGAATAACAACATGACACAGTCTTGCTACACTCATATGAGTTTGGCAGCTCAAAAATCTCAAAGACCTTGGAAGTGGTCTTATGACATGGACTTTAAGTATTTAATTAAAGCAATGTGTGGCAAAACCCTATTACAGAGATTGAAAATGAAGCTCTTCATTTTTTTAACTTTTTAAAAAAGTTTGTTTGTTTATTTATTTAGTTAGTTTTGAGAGTGAGAGAGAGGGAGGGGCAGAGAGAGAAGGCAAGAGAGAACCCCAAGCAGGCTCCATGCTGTCAGCACAGAGCCCCACGCAGAGCTCGAACTCACGCACCATGAGATCATGAGTCAAAATCAAGAGTTGGATGCTTAAATGACTGAACCTCCCAGGCGCCCTGAAAATGAAGCTCTTTATAGAAATCAATTTTTGTTTTTCTTTGTTAGAAAGAATTCAGCACTACCCATTCACTAAGGTAGACATTGTGGAATTGACCAATGGAATTGAAAGGTTGTACTTGCCAAACATCCTTTTTGATTTGCTATATTGTCTCTCTGCCTAAAATTAAAAGACTCAACTCAAAAATATTTAACCCTTCCTATTTATTTGTAGTAAGTGGCTGATGTTACGAATCCAGTAACGTAGATGCAAGCAATAGACTCCCTAAATCCCAACATGTCTCTTAATCCAGAAAACAAAGCAAAACAAAACAAGACGCTTTTTCTTTTGTTAGGAAATTCACAATATTTTACACGGGGTAGGATTATAGCCTTCATGTACTTTATGAGGTTCACCTAGAACATGATTTTAAAGTCTCCAAGGATACTGTGTTCTCTGAAAGGTCACAGTGACATGAACAAAGCAGCCGGAATGACTAATGGAGAAATCTATTGTGCCTCCGTGCAGATTCCTCAATGCAGACTGCTGGCTTTGACATTGGAATTCAAAACAAAATCTGTTTCTGATTAGATATAATTAAAATGTTTGCTTTGTGTCAGGTACAAACTATCACCCCCAACCTCGCCCCAGCTCTGCTTTCTTCGAACTAGTAGAGGCTTAGCTTTTGTGTTTATAAAGCTTACAGTCAAAATCTAAGTCATTTGTGTGAGAATTTCCTGGATAACTAAACACATAAGCAAACAAACCGGGAAATGAGGAAGTCAAAATGATTGGAACTCTCTGTTAACCATTTGATTATGTTCATTCTAAAGAAAATGAGGTTGAAAATTTGTCTTCATTCTGAATACTAATTTGCACTGCAGTGTTGTGTAAGTATCCTGGATATGCATTCATATTGCACTAAATGAATCTGTTTTCTCCACTTGCTAGGTAAGCAGGTGGTGGGATCCCCCTGATGAAGGGAACCTTGGATTTTAGGGGCACGTATGAGTTCATCAGCTCTCTTCCTACCCTGGTCTGTCAGTGCAGCCTTTCACATTGGATTTCAGATCCTTAAATCTTCACACGGTATGGAGCTCCAAAATCCGGATTCCAAAATTTCAGCTTAACAGTACAGAAATTTGGGGAGGCGGGTACCCGGGTGGGTCAGTCGGCTGAGCGTCCAACTTCAGCTCAGGTCATGATCTCATGGTCTGTGGGTTTGAGCCCCGCCTTGGGCTCTGCACTGACAGCTCAGAGCCTGTTTTGGATTCTCTGTCTCCCTCTCTCTCTCTCTTCCCCTCCTCTGCTCGCAATCTCTCTCTGTCTCTTAAAAATAAATAAATATTAAAAAAATTTCTTTTTACATTTATTTATTTTTGAGAGACAGAGAGAGACAGAGCACAAGTGGAGGAGGGGCAGAGAGAGAGGGAGACACAGAATCCGAGGCAGGCTCCAGGCTCTGAGCTGTCAGCACAGAGCCCCGCGCCGGGTTCAAACCCACAAGCCCTGAGATCATGACCTGAGCCCAAGTAGGACGCTTAATCGACTGAGCCACCCAGGTGCCCCATAAATAAATATTTAAAAAAATTTTTTTTTAAGTGTGAAACATTAGGGCGCCTGGGTGGTTCAGTCAGTTGAGTGTCCGATTCTTGGTTTCAGCTCTCCCATCATGATTTAAACGTCCTGGGATCAAGCCCCACATGGGGTCTGCTTGGAATTCTCTCACGCACGCTGTTTTTGCCCCTCCGCCCTCTTGCCCTCTTGCTCTCTCTCCTCTTTCGAAATAGAAAAATAAGCATAAAAAGAAGGTATGACAATTTGTTATTTTCTGCTTGTTTTTTTTTTCATTTTATTTTTTTACATTTATTCATTTTTGAGAGACAGAGAGAGACAGTGTGAGCGGAGGAGGGGCAGAGAGTGAGGGCGACACAGAACCTGAAGCAGGCTCCAGGCTCTGAGCTGTCAGCACAGAGCCTGATGCGGGGCTTGAACCCAAGAACCACAAGATCATGACCTGAGCCAAAGTCAGATGCTTAACCGACTGAGCCACCTAGGTGCCCCCCTATATACATTTTTAATGCAGCAGTTGAAACTTTAGTTTTTGCTTATCCTGCCTTCTCTTTTCCTTCCTCTCCACTGCTGTCTCCCAGTCCCCAAGAGCCCATGTTCACAGTCTAGTAGGTGGCCTTCAATCTTTCTTCTAATGCTCAGATAATCCTTTTAATCATGTATGAATATCTCTGCAATGCATTACATGTGTGATGTACCCTCACATACATTTGGGTATAGGTACAGGATTTTTGACCTTTATTTAAAAAAAATAGAATACATGATATACAAATTTTGTATTTTTCTTTTGCCACTCAACACAGCACTTTATGGAAAGGTTCCCAAGTTAACTGGAACATAATGGGATACCAAGAGCAAGGCAGTGGGATACCAAGAACACAATGGGATACCAGTCAATAGGAGAAGGATATTGACTGGTGGAGAAGAATGTACCATTAATGTTATCGGAATCACCAGCATACAAAAGTACTAGCCAGTGGGGTGACTTCGAGTTGAGCATACAGATGACAATGAACCACCTTCTTGCTTTTATCCAGGTAATTTGTCCCCACCATCTCCTCCCACACCTGTTTCGTACACCACAGTGGGCATACAGCTCTAATTCATTATCTTCAATAACTGTAACATATTCCAGGATATGTGCACATGTCTCATAATTGATCAAATCGTTTTCTTACTGAAGAACATTCCCGTTTCTTTTCTTTCTTCTTTTTTTTGGCCATAGTTGCTTTACTACTCTAGATTCTTATGTTCCAAGGTTCTGGTACTTTTTATCTGTCAAGAAAAGTTTCAAGATAAAATTTCTTGTTCCAAACGTATGTGTATTTTTAATTCTAGAGATGTTATGAGAGTATTCTTGGAAAAACTCTAACAGTTCCAAGTTTTCACCAGCAATAGATGTTTTTTTTCTCTTTTTTTATTTCTTTGTTTAAATTACCGTAATGGATGTAAAAATATAATTTCATTAGGAATTACATTTCCTTGAATTTTATTGAGCTTTAACATTTTTTTTCCCGTATGTCTGTGATATGTCTACATTTGCTTCTTTGCTTTCCCACATTTACACATTTTTCTGTTGGGTTGTTTCCTTTTAGTCAAAATTGAGGAGCTATTGAATATTATAAATTGAGGTCTGAATCAAAAATACTTTCTTTTCTAAAATCAAATGTTTATCTTTAGAATTTATTTTGCTATTTTTTTGCTATCTATTTATTCATTAATGCAATACATATTTATCAAGTACTTAAAAATATTTGATGTGGCAAAATCCTATTTGGAACAGATTTTTAAAAGAATGAAAGGAAGAAAAGGAGTAACCAAAAATATTTGTCATACAGAAGAATTTTAATCGTATTAATGTATGTCCATCTTTTTTTTTTAATGCCTTGGGTTTCTAGTCCTGATTAATAAAGTTTCTCCCGTAGGTAAATATAGTCTTCTAGATTTTCTGACCATATTTTTATTTGTATTGTTTAATTTTACATACAGAATTGATAAATTCAGATTAAGACTGGAGTCTGACACAGGTTGGTTCTCTGGGACACTGACTCTAAAATGAAGATTTACTGAGCATACAGTGTATCATGGCATGCTCTTGGGATTATAACCTGTGGAAGTAAGATTGGGCTGAGGGAGTAGCTGGATGGCCATGACATCTCAGTGAGGGCTCTAGTCAAGTCTGTGAAGCCTCCGAAACTGGAATAGAGTGAGGAGGCTGGTCCAATTATTGGTCACGGCTGCCCTGGGTAGGTGCTATAACTTGGGTTAAGCAGTTTTTTTCAGCTGGGCAATTCCAAACAAGATTGACAAGACTGTCTATAAGGAACCCTCTCAGCCACTGGGAGAGAGGAGGAATCTGGAAACACATCATAGCATCCGCTACAGGATCCAATCTTATATTTTTACCAGATAGGCAGCCCATCTTACCTGCACCATTATGAAATAATATCACCAAATAAAATACCTCATTTATGATATATTAAATTATATTGACACATCTATTAAATTATGTAGGCACCCAGTCATATTTGCAACCCTATAGAATAATTTCACCAAGTAAACTATCACATTTATAATATATTAAATTATATTGACATGTGTAACAGGTATTCCGGGACCTACTTCCATATTCTCTACTTTTTACTCATTATCTATTTGCCATATAAACAGAAAGGTAGATTTTTAGATAAAGGAAGAAGTGTCTTAAGTACATGGCTTACTATTTTTATAAACCTACTTATCTACTAACTCTTAAGGATTTGTGGATCAGGCATCTTCCTTTCACTGTAGATCTCTCCCCCCGATTTTAAGGAAATATGAGTTGCTTTTTCTATTTCTTTGAACTTTGAAAACATTAGGATGTACAGAACTTTAAATGTAATTAGACACTATGAAGAACTAAGCCTCGGGGGAAAATAATTCTCTTTTGTTACTTGCCTCTGAGTCAATAATCTTGAAAGTTGATACCGTATAACTAAATGTGTTGATGTTTCCTGGTCTGTAACAGAGGCTGGGCAGGAATGATACACCAGAAAATGTGAATTAGAAAATATAAAGAAGTAAAATATCTTTTTTTAATTATTTTTGTTTGTTTGTTTGTTTGAGAAACAGTGTGTATGTGTGTGTGTGTGTGTGTGTGTGTGCATGGGCACCAGCAGGGGAGGGGCAGAAGGAGGGGGAGCCCGACACAGGGCTTGATCTCAGGAACCATGTGATCATGACCTGAGCCAAAATCAAGAGTTGGACACTTAATCGGCAGAGCTCCCCAGGCACCCCAAAGAAGTAAAATTTCTATATTGTCTAGCAAATGTAATCCTTGACATTGGTAGGGAAAAAAGTAGTCAAAATGACTGAAAATTCTGTTTTCATAAAAATGAACTTTTGTTTTACAGTCTTTGTCTTTACAAAAAAAAACTAAGTTCAGCTGTCACTGGATGCTCCTGAATATACATTTTTAGAAAAATAGCAGGCATAGTTATTCTGATCTGCTTTATGATTTTAGAAAAGTATGCAATATTGAACAGACTACACAAGTTCTTGGAGGCTTGGTTTCTTCATATTTGTAATTAAATATAAAAAGAGGGATTTTAACCTGAGGTTAGCGAACTCAGCTTAGAAAGCTTGGAGGCAGCTTGTATTTTTCTAGGGAGAGAGGATTGATAGCTTTCAACAAATGTTCTCATACACCCAGGGCTGGAAAATGTTTCAGAAATACTCTCAGGATATTTGAAACGGTATGTGAGATTTTCCCACCACTGGGCTTGATATATTTCAACCAGCTTTAATGGAGAAAACATATTTAATCTGTGCTATTGTCTTCTAAGGGTTAATATTTATTGGGGGTGTGCCATGTTCTAAGCATTCCACAGAACTCTCTACCTGCATTATCTCATTCAGTCTTCACAGTAGGATAATGTTGGAGTTAATACCATCCTCTTTTAATGAATGAGAAATTCAAGGGTTAGAGAATTCATATCAGTTTCCATAGCCTTAAGGTTTAGACGCTGTGGCATCAGAGTCTGAGGCCAGGTCTTCCGCCAAATGAGCACTCTTAATGATCCTTGTGCCTTATGTGTTTGAGGAGGAAATGTTGCAACAATAATGCTTTCCTGAACCAGAGGGTCTGCACAAAATCACAAGTAATCATGGATTTATAAATAATTTATCGAAAAGATAAAATACTAGATTAGATTCTAACATCCTGGGAGGCCAGGGAAACCTAGTTGGCACAACAAATACTGAGTGTCACTGATTCTGTCTTAATCCATTATTCTTCCCTCTGCAAAGTCTTTTCAAAAATTTCTCTCAATGAGGCAGAAGTCCCAATTATCCTCTGCCTATCGTAAGGAAAATCCTAGATGATAGTGATTCTGCAGGGGGCCATAAATGGGAACAGGAGATTCCTCACGGTATTAAAGCAACAGAAGAAGACATGATTATCTTGGGGAGAATAGAGATGAAATAAGAATAATCCACCTGATCCTCAGCTTGGATACTCATAGACAATGCTGTAATGGATAGCATGGGATAGTAAGTGAGTGAAAATACACGCGTTATTATCAGGAGAGGCACCTGGGGTATTATAAATTGATGTAGTAAAATCCTTTCGGAAAGCAATTTGGCAACCTGTCTGAAAAGCTATAAAAACCTTTATACCTTTGACCCAGTAATATCTCTCCCGAGAGTGTATCCTAAAGAAATAATTCAAAAAAGGAACACGACTGGATGCATACGATTATTAATTACAGCATTAACTCTACTGGTAAAATAAAAAAGACGAAACCACCTAAGTATCCAACAATAGAAAGACAGTAAATGATAAGACATTAAGTCAAAAAAACATCAGGTAACTGTTACAACTGTAATGATGATTACCGAAGCAACAAGATAAATATATGCAATGGAGTTGGTGAAAATAAAGATTACAAAATTGCAGGTATTTAATGACGAAGACTTTTTGAAAAGAGCTTTTCACAGGGCAAAGACTAAGGGAAATGGAAGAAAATAAAAACAGTTGCACAATAGTAAGACGTGGGGCAAAATCAGTGCCTTATTGACATATTGTCTTAATACTATTAGCGAACTGTATGTAGAGAAGTAAAAATCTGAACCTAAGGACGGGTGCTCCCAGGTCTTAGGTGCTCCTCCTTCCACGGTACTCACCTGAGATCTGAGACAAAGGACCAGTGGTTACCTGATTTCAACTCACTGAGGCTTTGAAACCTGTCCTCTGTAACTTTGCCATTTTAAATTACTGCAGTCTATGAGAATAAAGCTATTGAGTATGACTTTTTCAACTCTGTACACAGGAAGTACTTTTAGTTGTCTCTTGCTGGTTTATTAGCTCAATCCCTAACTGGGTCTCTAGTTTAGCACCTCCTGTTTTCAAAATGCACTTTGTGAGGGCATGAATACAAGCAGGTTCACATTCTTTTATTTTGAATTATTTATTAATTACCTAATATGTAGAGGGGACTATAACCCTCTCCTATGCCTCCAAGAGATGATTGCCTTACATTGTAATCAAGGAACCTCAGAATCCACGGGCTGTCTCTTGAATCTCCCACAAAGCTTTCGTGTAGCCAAAAAGCAGCACCGGCCAGCCCAGGGCTTTCCACTTGCACTTTTTCGTATCGGTACCTGGGCGAGCCTAAAACCTTGACACAAGCCTAGAAAGATCTCCTTTCTATAGTCTCTAGGTACTTTAGTCCTATCTATATATCAAAAACCAGTTAAAGCCCTTTCTTCCACCAGAAAGCCTTTTTTGAAGAAAATTCGACCCTGATTGACTTCTCCCTCCTTTGAGGTGGTTTGTCGCTGCAATTTGACGTTACTTATATTGCTGATTTGTATTATTACTACACTCTCGATACTATATACTTTTACTGTTTGATTATGTTGTGAGAACTACAAAGGCAAGGAACAAAAATCCCAATCTTTATATAAGTAGATGTAAGTAAGCAACCAATACTCAGATATTGGTAACGTGCTTAACAAACATTGGTCATTAGCTTTAAAACTTAGTAAGTTCCGGGTTCTACCAAACTTCTCTAATACTCCCATTATAACACTTTACCCACGAATGGCAAAATTGTAAAAACCATTTTGCACCTTATCTCCCTTTCGGTGGTGAGGTGCTTGGACTAAGAGGTGTAGTGCATTCATTATCCTTTTTGTTTATTCTGAACATGAGTATAGTCTGTCACAGAGAGGTTCACTGGTATATTTGCTGAATGTATGTATCAATTAATCAACCTCATTTCCTTTAAAGGTCTTACATTTATGTGTTGAAATTTTTTTAACAAAAACATGATACCCTCTTGGAAATAGATATTAAAATTTTTTTAAAAATTACTTTACCTTACCTAATAATAATAATAATAAGAAGAAGAAGAATACTGGAAAGGAAGAGAAAACATTTCTCAAAGTCTCACTCTGTGCCTGGGCAGGCGCATGAATGTACATTTTTAATTTTAATATTAACAGTAGTGTCTTTTTATTGAGTGCTTAATATTTGCCAAGTACTTTTTCCAAGAGCTTCCCATGTAGAATTTTAGTTAATTCTCACAAGACCATAAAAGAGGTAAAATTCTTCTCCACTGCAGAGAGGATTAAACTGCCATTCAAAGAGTTGCAATTGTTGGATTTGGTATTCTCAGCCAGAAGTTGGACAGTGTAGGGGCTAGAGAAATTAAGCTTTTCCAGAAGATGACAAATAAAAGAAAAATAATGAAACTTAAAATCGATTTAGCTCATTTATAAAGGTGAAGCCAGACACCCGAGTAGTTCCCTGAGAAGCACATGCTGGTGTCTCTTTCAAAATTTTTCATTAAACTTGTTATGGATTTATTGAGGCCGGCACATGGATAAATTTTAGAAAACAATTTAATACAAAACTCGAATTATTGGATTTACAGTGGTAACTCTACCTTAATAAGGTGTTACACTCTTAAAAGGCTTACGATAGAATGCATACAGTCTAAGTTACTTTTCCAGTTCTTAAATATTTAGCATCATTTGATAAAACACCAACCTGTTATGGCAGATCAGACATTTTTACAGTTTGATTTACTCTGCGCCCGGGGAATGTTATGAACCAGACTATTTATGGAGAATTAATCATAAGATTTATTTGTTCTATGGAGTGTTGATAGGTAACTTTTTTTAAAATCTGGAAAACAGCATTTCTGGACTTCAAGGAGATACTGACTAACCTGATTTATCTATTTTATTAGAGGTTATAAATAACTAAGCAGATCAAAGTGATATTTATTTCAAGTCCCTTTGTCTCGTTGATAAAATGAGACTATTTTCCATCAGAATTTTTGTAACCAAATATATAACTGCGCCCTATGGTGTAAAATAATCCTAGATACATTCAAAGCTATCACAGCAACATTACTTTGCCCTCAATGGCTAGAAATTTTGTACCGGTTAAAAATAAATAAATATTTTTATTTTAAATTAAATACATATTTTAAAATAAAATAAATAGCCATTCGTTTATTCATTTCTTGTCTAAAAGTTGCTAGATGATGGGGCGCCTGGGTGGCTCAGTCGATTAAGCATCTGACTTCTACTCAGGTCATGATCTCGCGGTTCGTGAGTTTGAGCCCCGCATTGGGCTCTGTGCTGACAGGTCAGAGCCTGGAACCTGCTTCAGATTCTGTGTCTCCCTCTCCCTCTGTCCCTCCCCTGCTCTCTCTCTCTCTCTCTCTCTCTCTCTCAATAATAAATAACGTTAAAAAATTTTTTTTAAGTTGCTAGATGATTCAACTTCTACCCAGCTACAATACCTAGGTTAATACACCTCTGGGAAGAGGCATAGGATTGTTTATATGAACTTAACTGTTTTGTCTAAAAACATCAATTGGAGGATGGAAGAAATCTTCCCTCCAAATGAAATGTCATGCATTAAAACAAAGGAAAGGTTTTTGTTCCTTCTTGTTCCTTTTATTTTTCTTTCCATGAAGGCCCTAGAGAAACAATAAGTTTGTTTAAGCTGTCCTGCCAAACAAACCCAATTTAGTACTTTTTTTGAAAAAGCAAGCGTGATGGTCATAATGCCAGAATGGAGAATTCATGTTTCCTTACTTCCACCCTATCTCTGAGTCTCTTCTTCTGACCTCACAAGGCTGCAGCTGGTGGGAAAGAGAAGGAAAGAGGGATAAACTTAGTACCAGTAGCTGCACCCCAAGAGATAGCACAGGGCAGAGTATAAAAGCAACAGGTTCTGGAGTCAGACAGACCTGATACTCATATTTTAAATTAATTTTATTTAGCAAATGTTTATGTGGATCTAGTTGTATGCCAGTCCCGTTCTAAACTCTTGGCTAATATTACCTATTTAATCTTTGCAGTAATTTAAATGAGGGAGGGATTCTTCATACACCCATCCTATAGGTAAAGAAACTGAGTCACACAGAGGTTAAGCAACATGCCAAGATCACAAAGCCGGCAAATGGCAGAGGTTCCACTTACGTGCATGTTCACCAACATGTGCACGAGGCTGTCTCTCCAAATCTTGGCCAGAACACTTAGTGCCAAACCCTCCTGGGCACTTCACCTCTCTGAACTTCAATTTCTTCAGTTGAAAAACTGGGATGGTACCCCCAGTTCATAACTGAGGTGGGTATTCATAAAACATTTTCTGATGGTCCTATTCCTTACCAGTATCTACTCAGCCCAGATCTACCCATCAACTTTTCCTTCTCCAGGTACTGCCACAGTCAGTCACATATGTATTTGGGGAGGGCAGGACACTTAGCACTATTAGAGTTGGTTTTAATGACATTTTCACACACCACATTATATTCTAAAACATAACCCCATATTACTTATTTTGTACCTCCCTTATTAGATGGGTGACTGCATCAGGTTAGGGAAATGTGTTTGACCTATTTTAAACTGTATCCTCAGCATCCACAGAGGGCTTAACGTGTGGGAGAAATTCAGTCAGTATAATGTCATAAAACGATGAGTGGATGGTTTTCCTACTGTCTGTAACATTTCCATCAACATGTGTTAGTAAATGCTTCTTTGTTGATAGACATGCTAGAACAATGGTAACATTTCTTAGGAATAATAGCAACATAAGAAACTCAGTGGAAATGCATCAAACGAAATACAAATTTTGCAAAGAGGAAAACAAAATAAAGGCCCAAGACATTTGACATGTTCTTAAGTTGTTAATGTGCCAAACTTGTGCCTTTATTCTTTGAGATTAAAAAAAATGTGAATTACATTTAGTGGAGTAATGCTGAGGTTATGAAATGAGAGCAACCAAGCAACAAAACAAAAGAAACTAAAAAATAACGATAGCAAACAGCAAACAAAATCACAAAGCAAGGTATTTAAATAACATTCTTCCAACAGTCTTGATCCTGTCCAGAGGGACATGAGAACGAACTCCCAGGGCCACATGATTTGGATATTGACCCCTGAAAGAAATCTCCAGACATTCTAAGTGCCTAAACTTTACCTTAAATTGCATTCAGGAGACCGAGGCTTGCCCAGTACAGCCATAGCTCACAAGTACTCATAAATGGCTCTTTATGGCTGTGTCTAGAAGTCAGTGGGTTCATACAACGGAAATTCAGAACTGAATTACAATGAAATATTAAAGGCAGAATTATCTACCTTGCGCTTTTAATAAGAGATTTTATAGGATTCAGTCTTTTTCTCCCCCTTAGTTTGGAGACATGGGTGTGTGTGTGTGTGTGTGTGTGTGTATGTGTGTAATGTAAAACAGCTCATTAAGCTGAGTATTTGACAATATATTGACTTTCCATGTTAAAAAAAAAGAAAAAATATGAAACCTTTCTAAAATGAAGAGTGAACCTACAGAAGGAAACTGAAATGCTTTTACAAAAATGGACTTGAAGGCAAAACCAGAAGATAAATGTGTGTGTTTAAAATTATTTGTGGGCAAGCTTCCCATCTTAAATATTTGAAGTATTCAGGCCTCCAGGCACCTGTTCAACATTGTACTGATTCTCCCCCGGGCAGCTGCCTCACTTGCCTCTGCCTCAGGCTGGTCCTGAACTTGGTCCAGGATGAATCACTGATGAGCAAATCCAACTGGCGCTAAATGACAGGTGTCGGTTCCTGATTGCCTTTGGTGGCCTGGGATAATTCTTAAAGGGGGAAGAAAAGAGCTACCAAACACTTGTCCTAAAATATATCTTTTTAATGTTTGTGTTAAAAGAAACATACATTAGAAAAGTTAACAGGCATTATCAGGCTAAAGAATATGTTTTCTTAATGAATGCAAAATTATGAACAATGGTAGCACAGCAAAGAGGGACAGACATCGTTGGCCAGATTTGAGGCAGGCATTCTATGATGTCCTCACAGAACACGCCCTGGTGACAACTGAAGACTTGAATCCATGTAAATGGGTTGACCCAGTGGTCCAAGAGTCATTAAGAGCCGAAAAAGTCCTGAAGAACCTCTAGACTGTGCATCCCTGACAACGTGGTTATCGAAAGCACTTTCCATAGGGTATGAAGCTAAGAGTGGTGCCTTCGCAACCAGTTGGCCACAGAAATTCCCCTACTTCGATCCTAGAATCCAGTGAGACTTTTCTGGGTGGCAACATAGTGTACCTCAGGAATCAGCAAAGTATGACCCACAGGCCAAACCCAGCGTACTGCCTCTTTTCATGTGCTCATGATCGAAGAATGGTTTTGGCACTTTTATGTGGTTAAAAAGAATCAAAAGAAAAAGCGTATTTAATGACACGTGAAAATTATATGAAATTCAAATTGTAGTGGCTATGAATAGTTTTATTGGAGCAAGCCGCATGCCCATTTGTTTACATATAGTTCATGGCTGCTTTTGTGACAGAGTAGTTGTGACAGAAGCTATCCTAGAACCTAGAATATTAACTATCTGTCCCTTTACAGAAAAACATTTGCTGACTCCTGACATAGCCTCCTACCAGCTGTGTCAACACGAAATTTACTAACACATTACGAGCTTCAGTTTCCTTATCTGAGGGGGACGTTAACACTGACTGCAGAATTATTAGGAATATTACATGAGATAAAGTGCCTAATGTAATGGCGATACATGATTGCCATTTTTTTTTCTTAACGGAACTGGAGGAAGAGAAGTATTTCTTGGTCTCTGTGTTGTGATTCTACATAACGGAAGTGGCCACCAGTCTCACTGAAGTTTCTGGCTGCCTGACAATGTATTGGATGCTGTCTTAGTCATGTCTGGCCACCATAACAAAATACGCTAGACTGGGTGGCTTAAACAACAGAAATTTATGTCTCACACGTCTAGAGGCTGGAAGTCCCATGACTTGAGTGAATGGTCAGGTTCTGGGGAAAGCTCCCTTCCTGGTTTGCAAATGTCCTCCTTTTCATTATATTCTCACATGGCAGAGCGAGAGTGAGAGGGAGAGAGAGGGAGAGAGAGAAATGATGCAAGAGTGCATGCGCTATGGTGTTTCTTTCTTCCTCCTCCTTCCCCTCTCCCTTCTCCCCCACCTTAATCCTCCTCCTCCCCCACCTCTTTCTTCTCTTCTTCTTCTTCTTCTTCTTCTCTTCATCTAAGGGCACTTACCCATCATGGCACTCCACCCTCATGACTTCATCTAACTCTAATACCTCCCAAAGTTCTCACCTCAAAGGACCATCACTTTGGAGATGAGGATATCAATATATGACTTTGGGCAGAAGTGGGGCCGAGGGACATTCAGTGTATTACAGACACTCTAGTTGAATCCCCGACAGATATTCCACAATTTCTTCAATGCGCAGCAGCATCTGATTCCACGCCAGCTTTAGGAAAGAACTCTCATTAGTTTTAACCAATGAGGCACCCCAAGTGAAGTCAGTCAGAGGGGGACACTTTCAGTTCCTACAAGGTGCCACTACACTGAGTGGCAGCAAGAAAAAATATGCATGTTTCCACAGAAAAAAGAAACGTTACACCCGAAAAAGTCAATAACACCCCTCACGAGTATCATCCAAAGTCACGCAGCCCATCTTGTCATATTTCCAGGTGACCTACTCCTTCGCGAAACCCTATGTGTCCAATGAACATGGATACCAGGATATTCGCTAGGAGTTCTGGGACACAAATGCCGTCTCCTCTATATAGTGTTGTGAGCAGATATGAAACCTAAAATTGCTACAGCATTTTATGCCTGTATTTCACAACTAGGCAATCCAGTTTCAAGTAAAACAAGAAATACAGAGAAAAAGCCAAGGCATAAGAATCAGAGAAGAACAAATAGTACTCAATCAAGCCACATCTGGACCATTTCCAACCTGTGAGCTTCTCAGTCTTTCAGAGCTTCAGTCACCTTGAGTTGGATTTCTTGAAATTTGCCAACACGATCAACTCACGGCTACAGTCAGGCTCTGCCTGTAGATTCGGGTTGACGGTGGACCTACCAATACCGTTCAGGTGATCCCATTACAGGCCGGTAGTCAGAGAAGCAAGATGTAGACTCAGGAACGTGCTAAACTTTTATATGTTTGGATCCGCTCACAGTTTATAAAACATCTCCTATACACTGCTTACCAAACTTAAATTGTTACTTAGCATCACTGTGTTCGAAGCTCTCTGCTCAACAACGAGAGATGCAAAGATGAATCGAGCGCATTACTAGTCCTCAAGGACTTAGTGACCTCGTGGTGACGAACAACGTACAAACTACATGAGGAATTAAAACGGGAGGCAGAATAAAGTGAGAGGCAGACTCTGCGTGGTACGAAAGCCAGAGAAGGAGAGTTATTGCCCCCATTAGATCCTCACAGCAGCTCTGTGGGGAGGTGGAACAGATGTTTCTATCCTCACTGTTACAGATTAGGAGATTCTGAAAGGTCCAGTGTAACTGGAGTAATTAGGGACACATTAATTGTGCTCCGAGATTCTGGCTCAAAGCCCGATATTCTTTCCATTCTTCCACGAAACCTCTTAACAATAATAACGGCATCATAGAAAAAAAGAGTATTGTTTATTAAACACTCAATAAAAGGCTGACATAGAGGAACCAGACGTGTATTGTCAAGGAAGAAAATGGGAAATGTATAAGATAATAAGGACCAATGGAGACTGGGGAAAACCACAGGCCACCTGTTCCAATTAAGGGGAAGCAACTACTCAGCTCATCATTGACCAATATTGTCAGAACCTTACATTTTTCAAGATTCAGAAATCTAAAAATGGATATTTATAAAGTATTTTAACATTTTAGCAAGGCCTGTTAATTCTTCTTACACGCCTTTCAAACACCAGAGTGATCCATTTAAAGCACAGGTTATTGTTCCTCCATCCACCCCACATATTAACCTGGAAGCCCACCCATCCTGGGTATTATAAGAATCATTAGGGGCGCCTGGGTGGCTCAGTCGGGTGAGCGTCTGACTTTGGCTCAGGTCATGATCTCATGTCTTGTGAGTTCGAGCCCCGCGTCCGGTTCTGTGCTGATAGCTCAGAGCCTAGAGCCTGCTTCCGATTCTGTGTCTCTTCCTCTCTCTGCCCCTCCCATGCTCGTTCTCTCTCTCTCTCTCTTTCTCTCTCTCTCTCAAAAATAAATAAACTTATTTTTTTAATCATTAACTTATTATAAGGGTTAGTTTTTATTATGTGGGAGGAGGTGTTGGAGTCTAAAAACTGAAGTCAAAAAACACAGGCTAAGAGTCACTGATCCATCACTTAATGCAATGGTCTGGGAGAATACCTAAATCCCAGTGTAAATACACATAGACACACAGACACACAGACACACACACACACACTTTTTTTCTTTTCTTTTTAAAAATATTTTAACATTTATTTATTTTTGAGAGATACAGAGAGGGAGTGAGTAGGGGAGGGGCAGAAAAAGGGTGGGGAGGACTCAGAATCGAAAGCAGGCTCCAGGCTCTGAGCTGTCAGTACGAAGCCAGACGCGGGGCTCAAAGCCACAAACCCCGAGATCATGACCTGAGCCAAAGTCAGATGCTTAACTGACTGAGCCACCCAAGTGCCTCCCTCCACACACATTTTTTTAATACGTGCTTTTTAAAAAAAAATGTTTATTTATTTGTTTTGAAAGAGAGAGAGCCAGGGAGGGGCTGAAAGAGAAGAATCCCAAGTAGGCTTTGGCTGTCAGCACAGAGCCCAAAGCAGGGCTCGATCCCATGAACCATGAGATCATGACCTGAGCTGAAATCAAGAGTCAGACACTTACCTGACTGAGCCACCCAGAGGCCTCTAAATAAACACTTTTTATATGAAGTCCAAAGTTTATAATTCATCCTATGGGGCATATATGTACAGTTACGAAAACTGACAAATAGATAGACATAGCTGTAGTTATGGGCATATCACTATTCGCGCAAGAAAGTTCAACTCTGAATATCAGATGAAATTCTGACTCTGGTACATTAGGTAGATGGCATCTCCTATAGAGGCTTGTCTCTAAGCAGCTCATTTCTAGATGTAAATACTGCATGTTTTACACTTAAAAACAAGTGGCCATACCACCCATTATTTTCTGAGGCATATTCACAGATTCCTTATTCAAAGACTGTTATTTCCAACTAGGAAATTCATATCAAACAGCAAACAAATCAAAATTGTCCTATGGACCAAAGCACCTTGTCAGGAACGTGCCCAGGCTTTTCTACTTATTCAGTACCTAAAGTTTTCTTGTTCACAAACTAGAGACAGTCACAGCATCTAACTGCAGGTATTCAGGCTTCATAGATGATTTGGTCTCAGGAGCTTTTGGACATTTTATTTCCTGATATTATGAGAAGTGAGGAATCCCACTCAGCCCTCCCATGAGATCGCTACGATATGATGCCATTAAAGATCTGAAATAACACTGGGGCAGCCGCTGGAACAGGCTGATTTGATGTAGCACCCTACTGCACAGAGGGGATCTTAGGGAATTCGACGTTCCATTCCCTCTCACATTGCCTGGTACAAAACATGTGCATAATAAATCTTCGTTGAATAAGCAATTGAATGGAAGGAATGAAAAAGAAATGGATGCTAACACGGACATGAGATTCTCGTGGATTTGGAGCTTCACTTTCTAGGGTAGCCAAGCAATAATAGAATTTAACACCAAGTGCTTTCCATTGTTAAGTCAACATGAAGTGCTCCTTCCAGAAGGCAGTCTGGTTGCTGACGATGACCATGGGAGAGCACCAAGTATGTATGAGGCATGGAGATACATTAACCCTTCCGTTCATACAAATGGCATCCATGAAGGCAAGCAGTCCGGTCCTAATTCTTCACGTGCTGGACACTTGATCTGAGATGTTAAACTCTTTTTAAGCAGCCCAGCCATTGACAAGCCCAGTGACTCTTGGCCAGATGTATTTCATATGTGTTCTTATGCCCATTGTGCTGGGTGCTGCTTCCGTCTGATATTCCATCTCCTAAATCAAACACGAAACACACAATGAACTCGGAGGCCAGATTTTTTCATATCTCTCCACAGAGAAATTTAAGAAAGAAGAACAAAGGTTGCACCTTTCATCTGGGTGAGAAGTAGCAAATTAAATCCTCATCTTGTCCCTATCACCACCACAAATAGAAAACATATCCGGGAGCTCTAATGTCTTTGGACATTACATTACATGCATGTCAAATTTTATAACTGATTATAACTCATTTCAAAACAACACAGGCATTTCTCCACAACTAAATAATTGGTACTGTACATTGTGAATGCCAAGTGGAAAGACAAAAAGAATGACAATCTTACAGAATATGTGGGTAGCAGAGCAAAACCTGTTTGTGCCTGTCAAGCTGTATAACTGCTTCAATTTTTTTCTTTGCCACACATTTGAAATTAAGTCAACACAAGAACATGGGAAATCTGTCTCCTGGGATTACTATAGTATAAATAAAATATAGTACAAGAGACTGGAATTTTTTTAACAGATTTTGTAGGACTGTCTGTCCATACTTGTCTCCATAAGGACGACTGAATAAGCGTGGCTTTCAAATCCCAGTAAAGCAGAATACGTGCACGTAGCTGGTTCAGTCAGTAAAGTGTTAGACTCTTGATCTCAGCTCAGGTCATGATCTCACAGCTCCTGGGACTGAGTCCTGTGTAGGGCTCTGCACTGATAGCACGGAGCCTGCTTGGGCTCTCCCTGCCCCTCCCGACTTATTTTCTCTCTCTAAATAAATATGAGAAAAACAAATAAACAAACAAACATGAGAAAAAATTTAAAAGCTCAGTAAATCAGAATAAACACTTCCTACCTCTTCATCAGTTTTCCTTCCAGATTAAAGTTCTTCATGTATCCAAAAGTATACTTATTATACCTTCTAAGGTTTTTACGGTATTCCCTTCTCTAAGATAGCGATGAGTTCCACCATTTTTGTTTTCTGCATCTTGATCATTTCTCCTAAATCACTGGGCTCTTCGATTTTATCCCTCAAAGGTATTACCACTCTTTGGTTCTTTGGTTCTATCTGGTTTAATTTTCTCCTCCTTTTCTATTTCCTCCTCTTCTTCTTTCTCACCATCTTTTTCTTTTTTTTTTTTAATTTTTTTTCAACATTTTTTATTTATTTTTGGGACAGAGAGAGACAGAGCATGAACGGGGGAGGGGCAGAGAGAGAGGGAGACACAGAATCGGAAGGAGGCTCCAGGCTCTGAGCCATCCGCCCAGAGCCTGACACAGGGCTCGAACTCACGGACAGTGAGATTGTGACCTGGCTGATGTCGGACGCTTAACCGACTGCGCCACCCAGGCGCCCCTCGCCATCTTTTTCTTATTTCCTTTTTTTTTTCTCTTTTCCCATCTTCTTCATACCCCCCTTCTCATGGTCAACAAGATTCTGTATAATTGACTCTTGTCTGTTTTTTTAAACCACTTTCTCCCTATTTTTTCCCACACACATTCATCTCCAAAATTAAACTTATAATTTCCCAACTAAGAGCATTTATGTTTGCTCTTTGTTTGGCCTAGAAAGCTCCTTTCCAAATCTTCTTTCCCATCAATGCTATCACATATGACTATGCATTGTGCACAACACAACTCCAAGGACAACACTCATTTGTTAAGAGCATGAGCAGGGGAGGGGCAGAGAGAGAGGCAGACACAAAATCTGAAGCAGGCTCCAGGGTCTGAGCTGTCAGCACAGAGCCCGACGCGAGGCTCAAACTCACAAACTGCGAGATCATGACTTGAGCCAAAGTCGGACACTTAACCGACTGAGCCACCCAGGCGCCCCATCTGACAGCATTCATTTGGACTGTGATATGACTGGTTTTCCGGGTGTTTTTGAAAATGGTGGACTGTTTTTCCACTCTAAGGAAATTCGCGTATATATGGTCAAAGAGGGCTTTACTCCCAACCATGTGTAAAGCTCTCCTACCCATTATTTCCTATTCAGTAATTCTTTATTTTATCACTGTGTTGGTTTCCTTCATAACACTTACTGGAATAAGCAATTGTCCCATTAATTTATTTGTTACATATTCATCATATCTCTTCTCTAAGCCAAAGTTACTTGAGTTTTGTGACCTGTGACTTTTTCCACCTTGTTCTAAGCTGTATTTTGTAGTGTCTGTAATATCCCACACCATGTCTGTGACATATGAGGCCCTTTATAAAGCAGTGTTGAATAATTACAAACACAAATGAGTGAATTGGTGAACACATTTTCCCTGAACATATTTATTTTTCTTTCTCATTTCCAGCGTCCCTGTTTTAATTAGGTAGAATAAAACCCAGCCTTAAAATGATGGTCTCATGATCCAGCTGTCGTGTAATACATTTCTTTGTTCCATGAATCTTCCCCTTCTTTGAAGTCAGGTGATTAAAATTTAATTGTGGCTGTGAAATATAGCTTATCAATTAACACCACTTTAGTATTTTTGTTGATGCACATAATGTGTTTCATGATGGCAAGATGCAAGTAGGGCTTGTGTGAAGGTTAGTGTAGGATGGTGGATGGGGAAGAATAAGAAGAGAGTTTATCAATGAAGAGATGGACAGGCCAACAGAGATTTTTTTCCATCTAGTGTAAAACCAGGGGCTGCCTATTCACTGCTTAACAGAATAAGACTGGAGCTGATATTTGTGGTGCCCTATACCATATTCCTTCTGCCCATTTGATTTCAGCACAGTGGTGGTGGATACTTCCCTGCACTTTGTGGCTTTCTGCTAAGGCATTCTCTGTTTTGCTCTCTGCCTCGAAAGGCCATGTAGCCAAAAACAGACACAACCTGGAATTAGAAGACTAAACAGAGGAATTAACACCCCCCTGCGACAATTTCCAACTGTAGGGGTATAGGACTTTGTGGCTATATATTTTAGACTCTCTCCATCTTTGGTAGGACACTTGTGAAGCAGTTTTTACGTTATTACTCAAAGGTTCAACTGAAGGATAGAGCCACAGTTATGCAGAAACCATTGATGCACTGGATATTGGGTTCATTTTTTCTTGGTTTCACCTTCCACACTTCCTTACTAGTGCCTTTGGAATTTCTTCCCCAGTAACTACCTGGCTCCAATTATTTGCTTTAGCACCTACCTCTGGGGAAAACCCAAAAGATGAACACTCTAACTCTTCTCCCCTCTTGTTTCATTTGTACCCACCCAGCCTCTTTGCAATAACCTCTGTCGCATTTCTGTATTGCTCAATAATAAATTCATAACTTTTTTCTAGTAAAAAATACCAGAAATAGGGGGCGCCTGGGTGGCGCAGTCGGTTAAGCCTCCGACTTCAGCCAGGTCACGATCTCGCGGTCCGTGAGTTCGAGCCCCGCGTCAGGCTCTGGGCTGATGGCTCAGAGCCTGGAGCCTGTTTCCGATTCTGTGTCTCCCTCTCTCTCTGCCCCTCCCCCGTTCATGCTCTGTCTCTCTCTGTCCCAAAAATAAATAAACGTTGAAAAAAAAATAAAAAAAAAATACCAGAAATAAACCCAAGTTGATCCAAATAAGGCTGTTTAAAAGCTATACACCCCAAATTTGAGCATTCTTATTTAAGCAGTATTATTTATTTTTACCAAGTCCACCTCATCTTACAAATGCACCAATTCTCTTTATATCTTCTGACTTTATGAATGAGATATTGAATAAAATTTAAGAAGCAAAAAAAAAAAACTAAAGCAAGGTACAAAAAGATTTAAATTCATATACAGACCTCAGTAATTACTGCTTTCAGAGATGGGGAATTGTTCTTCATCTTTTAGCTTTATTTCCTCTTTTACAAATTGGTGCTTAAGACATCCATCTTATAGGTGAATACTAAGGATTAGCTTTAAAACACACCTCCCTGCATTAGTCTTCCATGCTTCAATTAAAAAAAAGAAAGTACCAAAAACAAAAAAGAAACCACAGCTGATTCTGGAATAATATGGGTTTAAACAGCATGGATCCACTTATACAGGGATTTTTTTTTGTTTTTTGATACATATATATTGTACTATAAATGTATTTCTCTTCTGGGTATTATGTTAAAGTCAGACTGAGAAAGACAAATATCATATGATTTAACTCTTATATGGAAAGTAAAAAACAAAGATGAATAAACAAAAAGGAAACTTCTTTACTATTTTCTTAATAAAAATTTTCTTTCCCATTTTCTTTATTGTAAGAATACAGTATATAATACATATGACATGCAATATATGTGTTAATCAACTATTTATCCTTTGGGAAGGTTTATACACATGAACCAGAATGAGACCCTAGACAAAACTCATGATTATATAGTCAATTAATCTATGCCAAAGAAAGCAAGAATATGCAATGGGGAAAAGACAGTCTTTTCAAGAAATAGTGCTGGGAAAACTGGACAGCTACATGCAAAAGAATGAAACTGGACCGCTTTTTCACACCATATACAAAAATATACTCAAAATGGATAAAAACTAAATGTGAGATCTATAGCCATAAAAATCCTGGAAAAGAGCATAGGCAATAATTCCTCTGATATCAGCCATAACAACATGTTTCTAGATATGTCTTCTAAGGCAGGTAAACAAAAGCAAAAAAAATGTTGGGACTGCATCAGCATAAAAAGTTTCTGCATAGCAAAGGAAACTAACAACAAAACTAAAAGACAATCTACTGAATGGAAAAAAGATATTTGCAAATGATGGACCCAATAAAGAGTTAGTATCCACAATATATAAAGAACATATACAACTCAACACCAACAAAACAAAACAAACAAACAAACAAAACCAACTGATTAAAAACTGGGCAGAATACCTGAATAGACGTCCTTCCAAAAAAGATATACAGATGGCCATCAAACACATGAAAAGATGCTCAACATTACTCATCATCAAGGAAATTCAAATCAAAAGCACAATGGGATACCATCTTATGTCTGTTACAATGGCTAAAGTTGAGAAGGCAAGAAACAAAATGTTGTCAAGGATGTGGAGAGAAAAAAGAATCTGCATGCACTGTTGGTGGGAATGAAAATTGGTACTGCCATTGTGGAAAACAGTACAGAGTTTATTAAAAATAAAACTATCATATAATTCCACTATTGGGCATTGACCCAGGTAAATGAAAACACTAACTTGAAAATATATATGCACCTCATGTTTATTGCAGCACTAATCACAATAACCAAGACATGGAAAAAACTTAAGTATCCATCAATACATGAATGAATAAGAAAAATGCTATATTCACACACGCATACACACGTGTGTGCATACACACATGTATACACACACACACACACACACACACACACTGGAATATTACACAGCTATAAAAATGGATGAAATCGTTCCATTTGGGACAACATGGATGGATCTAAAGAGTATTATGCTAAATCAGACTGAGAAAATCAGACTGAGAAAGACAAATACCTTATGATTCTGCTCATAATTGGAATCTTAAAAAAATGAATAAAGAAAATGCAGAATAAGACTGAGAAAGACAAATACCTTATGATTCTGCTCATAAGTGGAATCTTAAAAAATGAATCAATAAAGAAAATGCAGAATCAGAGAACAAACTGATGGTGACCAGAGGAGAGGGAGGTGAGGCTTTGGACAAAATGGATGAAGGGGAAAGGAAGATATAAGCTTCCAGTTATGGAGTGGGTAAGTCATGAGAATAAAACACTGACCATAAACAATACAATCAATGATATTTTAATAGCAGTGTAATGGGACAGATGGTAGCTATTTAGTGGTGAACATAGCATCATGTATAAGCTTGTCAAATCACTAAGTTGTACACCTGAAACTAATTAACACTTTGTGTCAACTATACTCAAAAAATACAAATAAATAAAATAAAACAATTGTGCACAGATTTTGACTGTGTAGGGGCTAGTGATCCTAATCCCACATTTTTCAACAGTCAACTGTACAGCTAAATATACCAATACGGGAAAATCTCCAAAATATAGATATAAAGAAAACAAATTTTAGAATTCTAGCACAAACTGATTTATGTTTAAAACAAACCTATAATCCGTTAAAACAACATATATATATACATATAGTTTAATATATATATATTAAAACAACATATATATATCTTATATTTTATTTGGGAATATAATGGGAATTTTATATGGGAATATATACATATATATGCTTATATTTTATATGGGAATGTGAGAGTACATGTAAATATGCCACAAAAATCTGAAGTATGTATATCAATTGTAGATGGAACATTGATGGAAGGTGTCATTGAAAAGGTATATATATTTCCCCAACTTTTGTATTTTGTGGTAGGTTCTAAGAACATCTACTCACATATTTCTTGTGTAAGTATTCCCCATTCCTGTTTTATACATGGAACTCATGCAAAATTTTCCAGTCTAGACTTGCTGCACAAAGAGCTTTATTTTACTGTGGAAACAAACAAAAAGCAGAATCTGTTTGTTTGCTTGCTTGCTTGCTTGCTTTCACAGACATAATTTGGTGCCTTGCCCATATAACAATTCAATAAATGTTAAGTGATTAAATTAATGATCAAATAAACAAGCGACTGATCAAGTAGAGATAGGAAAGCTCCAATTTCTGTAAGATGAGCCTATCATTCTTACAGTTGTCCAGCAGCATGACATCTAGTATAACCTGAAAGCTGCAGGTAAGTGGCCCAAATGAGGTTCCTCAAAACTCACTTTTGCTTTCTATTTAATTTCCAACAGTATTTTTCCAGGATCACTGCTATGGCAGGAGATGGTGGTGGTATGGGACATATTCACTCAAAGTTGGAAAGATGAATTTGTTTTCCAAAATCATCTTAAAGAAAAGTTAAATGTCAATATCATTTTCATTGATACTCTCATGAAAACTATTTGGAATAACAAATCTATTTCAGGTTTTATGAAACCTTTGTAATCTGTATCACTCTAAGGTGATGGTTGTGATTGGAAACTCTGCTCAAGCATGTCTAGTTCAATAAGACCTGGCTTTATACATCCAAGCATTCAGATTCCTGGCTCAATGTTACATTAACAATACTGTTTGTCTATCATTCCTTCTTGTCTCATTTTTGCATACCTAATCTTTCTGGGAAAGAGAAATGGCAAATTTTGATATACATTGGCAAGAAAATCTAGTAAGGCTTTTTAGAAATTCCTGAGTGAAACCTATCATCAGATATCTCTCTGGAATCATCTATCTTTTGAATAAAATTCTCAGAATTATGAAATATCGATTTGTAGAGCCAAGATCTGAATCCAGGCTACCTGACTGCAGATCCAGTAAATAACAAGTAATATTTAAGCAGATATTATTCAAATCAGATAGAGCTTAAAATATTAAGATAAAAGTAACTGGTCTCAGTATACCTTTCTGGTATAATGGATGGTGTGGATAACAGTGATGCTATTACCACTGATACCATAGGATGTTACAGAAATCTGAAAAAGCTGGTTTCAGACAAGGAAGTACCACCCTCTGAAATAGTATGCTTAACATCTCTTTTCACATGATAAAACTAAGATTTGGGGAAGTGACATAAAGTGCCCAAATTCACACACCTGTTAGGTAATGGAGCCATAATTTGAATGTAGGCGATCTATCCATTCTTCCAATCAAATTGATTGTATCTCTCCTATATCCAAATTACAGGGCTAGAAATAACTGATATGGGTTAATCTTATCCTCCTTTTATTTTTTTAGCCACTTACTAAATCTCTCACTAGACTAACGAACATGAAATTGCATTTGATCAAATAAGCATTTAATTTGAGGGTCAGAACTATGCTTTGTAGGAATTATAAGATTGGATTTAAACAGGATTGCAAAATGGGAGTGGACCTGGGGAAGCAGAAAATCACTGGAGATATTTCTAGGCAAAGAGAACTATCCACCCAGCCTTAAATATGGAGGAAGCGTGCTTGGCAGCTAAATAACAATAATGCCATTATCATGATAATAGGTAAACACTACTAGATGCTTACTCCATGCTAGGCATATACTTATCGTATGTTACCTAATGTTCATTTACACGTGAACAATCAATAGTGTAGATAAGTTATCCAAGTAACACAGCTAGTAAATTCAGAGGGGGTGAACCAAAGTATGTCTAATTCCAAACCTTATTTTGTCAAGCTTTTGTAAAACTACCAACAGTTAGGAACAAAAGAAGATTTTATTTTTAAGAGTTTTTTTTTCTCCCAATTCTGAAAAGATGGCAGTCAGTGGAAGTTGCAGACCATAGACTTATGGGCTCAGGTAACACAAGAGGGCTCACCTTTCAGGATGTGAACTGACTCACCCAAAGGAGCCTGTAACAGGACCAGCCTGCTTGTCACCTAACAACCTTGTAACTGTGTTAAGGTGATTTCATGATGGCATCTTAATTGAGGACAGCCTGTTCCCATTAAGGACCTGGTGATGACTCTTTGTGGAAAGAACTTCACAGGACGTATTCCCAATGTCTCTGAAGAAGATGGAGCTGGACACTTTTCCTTGGCAGTTTGACCTTGCTGTTTGGATGAACTTCTTGGGAAAACTCACCCTGAAGCCCTAAACTCAGGTCATATTTCCAGATTCCATATTTTTCTTAGATTTCTGCTATGGTTCATAATACAGTCTACCTTATGTTATTAATTCTTATTCACTTGGTATCTTTCTACTCCTGAACTATCAATACTCACAGGCAAAAACCTAATGTTCATTGTCTGTGTGATTTTACTCTCCATGAGAAGCACCTTGGATCATCATCATGTCTTGCAGATAGAAGTTCAGGTCCAGGATTATTTATTGAATGAATCAGCTAATTAGTTACCAATGAAAGGTAAAGAACTGTCACCATGACTAGCCCCTTCACTTGTGTCAATAGTCTTATGATTTTTATCTACTTTCAAAATGTCCAGAAATGGCATCAATATATGACTGGGCCAGGTTAATGCTTGTGAATCTTCATGGTAACAAGACCCAAAGGATGACACTGACAGTCTTTTTATAGTTTCTGTATTGTTCATGTTATTTGGCCTCTCAGACTGTAGCATTCAGGAAAAATATGCTCAAATGTCTGAAAATATTCATAACAGGAAAAGTTGATTAATAAGCATTGGGGTTTATCTTTGAAAAGTGTCATCCCCAGCCATGTATAGTTGACCTCATGTGGCACACATATGACTAGGCTATCAGACTTAAACAAAAGAAACAGCCATGCTCATATCTCACCACACCGGAGTCCTTTGATCCTTTATTTGGATGGATGTATTTTCCCCAAGGAATTAAGGGAAAAAAATTTACTTTACAAGAGCTTAAAACATTTAATGGAAACCACTTCCTTTTAATCTGAATAAATAAAATCAATGGCAGAACAACCTTAAGAATAATCATATATTATATGTATTGTGTTTGTGCATATGTACGTGTGTGTGTGCACACTGTGTTGACATAACAGGTTGGGTGCACACACAGGAGCAAAGGACTTATTAAATGCATTAAGACTGATTTTATCATGAAAATTATTAATATTTTAAATGGAGTTTGAAGAGTATCTATATTTTTACTAAAAGCTATCTAGACCTTTATACCTCCATTAGTCTATTCAATTCTAGTTTTATTTTTTTAATGTTTTTTAAATTTATTTTTAAGGGGGAGAGAGGCAGAAGAGGGGAGGGGCAGAGAGAGAGGGAGACAGAGAATCCCAAGCAGGCTCCACACTATCAACATAGAGCCCGACACAGGGCTCCATCTCACAACCATGAGGTCATGACTTGAGCTGAAATCAAGAGTTGGATGCTTAATTGACTGAGCTACCCAGACGCCCCCCAAATTCTAGTTTTAATATTAATGAATCAACGTGAGTAAATGATAGATGCACAGAATTAAAAAAAGAAAAGCTAAAGGGTATAAAAGGTTAAGAGTGAAAAGAACTGTTATCAACAGTAATTACGCATCTCCCTTCTCCTTTTTATTTAGTCTCCATCCTTGGAAGGAAACCATTGCCACCAATTCTGGACTTGGGTGTAGGAGATTTTCCATGCTGTACAATTGGCTTCTGTCAGTACAATAGAGACCCAACTCTTTTACATATGTAAGAGGTCCATAATGTACCATGGTATTGAGGTTATATTGTACTTTAACTATTTGTTTACTTGATGGATTCTCTACTGGAATGAAATTCAGAACCTTTGCATTACTGGTTTATGTCTCACTCAGCAGTGCTGCCTTCAATGTGGACTGAGTCTTTGAACTTCCATAATTAGTAATCTGCAACATCATTATGGAAATTGAGCATCAGCATTTACAAACCTTACCAGCATATTGATAATGGTGCAATACCTAAGCATATATTCATACATTCAGCTATTTTACACAAGCATAAATCTACAAAAGATTTTAGGGAAAAGTACTCCACTGGCTACAGTTTGAGAAATACAGTGCTTGGTTCTGACCCAATGTCAGATAATAACAATGATAATACAGTGTAGACACTAAATAAATATCTGTGGAAGGAATAAATAATGAGTTTGTATTCTTTTTTCCAGCTTTATTGAGGTATGATGGAAAAAGGTTTTAAAATGTTTAGACATTTATTTCCAACTAAGTAATACCAGTTTCGGCTTTATGTGTAGTAAAAGCTACTGAAGAAAGAATCTAGTGCATCATGGGAGAGTCTATGAATTAAATTGTGTTCTCTACTCCCAAATTCATATGTTGAAGCCCTAACCCCACAATGTGACTATTAAAAGAAGGGCCTCTAAAGAGGTCAGTGCAATTAAATGAGGGCATGAGATTGAGGTCCTCATCCAACAGGATTGGTTTCCTCATAAGAAGACAGAGATAGCAGAAATGTGTTGCACACAGAGAAAAGGTCATATGAGGACACAGCAAGAAGGAAGCCATCTACATGCCAAGGAGAGAGGCCTCAGGAGAAACCAAACTATCCAGCACCCTGATTTTGGGTTTCCAGCTTCCAAAACGATGATAAAATCAATTTGTATTATTTAGGCCCACCCAGTCTGTGGTACTCTGCTATGGTAGCCCTAACAAACCAACGTACAGAGATGGGATGTTTACTGAGGTTTGGATGTTAGAAGGCTAGACAGGCAGGGGGAGACACCTTTCACTCCAGAAATGATGGCCCTCCATTATTTCTTCTGTTCGGAAATTATATCCTCTACCTAGATGCTCAGCCAAGATCCTCCCCATGTCCTCCATTTTTCTTACTCAGGAATCTACCAGTATATCTTTGTATTTTACCTCCTAAATGCCTTTAGAATTCTTCACTTCTCCCCATCCTCACCATCGCAGGTCAGTTAACACCACTGTGTCCCCCAGCCTGGGCCACTGCCTTCATTCTGACTCCCTCCTATCTATCCATTTTGCACTCCTACCTCCTGATGGAAACTCTCTTAAATGTAACTGTGTGAAACATCTCTGTAATAAAATTTACAGTCTTTAATTGGCCTGATGAAAATCGGGCCCCCTTCTCTTTTTTAAGAGTCATTTTTATCACCTTTACCCTTGTTCATTTCACCAATCATGCGATTCTTCTCTTCTGTAAAGATACCACAATCTCTCTCCTTCAGACGTCTAAGCTCGCTGTTCCCTCTGCTCCTCTGAAGCTCTCATGTCTTCACTTTCAAGTCTGTCATACATCCCTTTCCTCCTCCACCATGAGGCCCCCTCACCTGCCCCTAGTTTCTTACTTACTCAGAAAAAATGAAGTTTCCAGTTATTAATCAGAAGACACCTTCTAATTTCTCGTCCTTAGCATTTATTTCATGTAAAAAATAATTTTAAGAGTACATTCCCTACCTCACTGAAAATTCTATAAGGGTGCACAACTACTCTGTATGCTCACTGCTTTACTCCTGCTTCTCTGGTAAACTGCATAGCACAGTAAATGTTAATTAAGTAAATGAACAGTGACTTTAAAAAGAAAAAAAAAGACGCCTGTGTGGTTCAGTTGGTTAAGTGTCCAACTTCACCTCAGGTCGTGATATCACAGCTTGTGAGTTCAAGCCCTGCAATGGGCTCTCTGCTCTCAGCCCAGAGCCCACTTCGGATCCTGTCTTCTTCTCTCTCTGCCCATCCCCAGTGTGTGCACACACTTGTTCTCTCTCTCTCTCTCCCTCTCTCTCAAAAATAAAATAATTTTCATTTTTAGGGGCGCCTGCGTGGTTCAGTTGGTTGGGCATCCAAATTCAGCTCAGGTCATGATCTCATGGTTCCTGAGTTCAAGCCCCTGTGTCGGGCTCTATGCTGACAGCTAGGAGCCTGCTTTGGATTCTCTGTCTCCCTCTCTCTATGTACCTTCCCTTCTTGGGCTCTCTCAAAATAAATAAATAAACATATATATATATATAGATGTACATCTATATATATCCATATCTATATCTGTATATCTACATTATATCTACGTCTGTATCTAATCTGCCTCCCAATATTAGTTCACACGAACTGATATAGCATTCTTTTGAGTAGAGTTAAATTATTACAACTCATTCCGTATATTTCCTAGGAAGGCAATCCACTTTTTCCTTTTTATTTACTTTAATATATATATACACTCATATATAATATATTATATGTTATATTATATGTTATATATAATATAATATTATATTATATTATATGGTATATATATTATATATTTTATATAATATATAATATTATATATTATTATATTATATTATTAGAATCATATTATATATTATATATTACATATCATATATATCATATATCATATATATCATAATTATAATTATATTATATTATATGTCATATATTATATGGTATATATATTATATAATATATTATATAATATATAAAATAAAATTATATATTATATTAATTATATATATAATATTATATATATTATATATATGGTGTATGTATTATAATATATATGGTATATATATTAATTATATATAAATTATATATAATATTTATAATTATATATATTGATTATATATGTAATTAATATTATATATAATATATATTAATATTATATATTATATTATATATATTTAATTTAAATATATATAATTTAATATATATAATTTAAATTTAATTTAAATATAAAATATATATTTATAGTATTATATACGATATATAAATAATATATATAATTATATAATATATAATATAATACATATAATATATAATAATATAATGTAATATATTATGTTATATTATATGTTATATGTATTATATATTATATTATATTAAATAATATATAAAATATATAATATAATATAATACATCTGATATATACAATATAATACATATTACATATAATATAATATATATAATATATAATATAATACATATAATATATATTATATGATATATATTTTATATTTTATTATATATTATATGAAAATATAATATATATATATTTAAAGTAAATAAAAAGGAAAAAATTGGATTTCCTTCCTATGAAATATATGCAATGAGCTCTAATAATTTAACTCTACTCAAAAGAATGCTATATCAGTTCGTGTGAACTATAATATTGGGAAGCAGGTTAGATACAGACGTAGATATAAATTTAGATATAGATACAGATATAGATATAGATATGGATACAGATACAAATATAGATATAGATACAGATAGACACAAATATAGATAGATAGATATAGATATAGATATAGATAGACATGGATATGGATACAGATATAGATGATATAGATATAGATAGATATAGATAAATAGATACAGATATGGATACTGATATAGATATGGAAATGGATATTATAGATACTGATAAAGATATGGATATGGATACATATATGGACATCGAGAGATACAGATACAGATATGGAAACGCATATAGATAAGGATATGGATATGGATATAGAGACATGTAAATACAGATTTAGATGTAGATACCAGCACAGATACAGACTTTCATGACCATGACAGCTCCTGCCTGAAGCCTGGTGTTGAAGCGTGACCGCATGGACTCCTGATTTCCTGCACAAGCACCTGGTTCAGAGTCACGTTCATCATGTTAGCCTGTCAGTGTTCTTCTCACATCACCTAAAATGTGATGTTGCCTCCATTATTTCTACTTCTCCTCTTCATTTGTTAAGCAACTTACCTATTTAAATTTAGTCTGCTGATCTCTGCTCTTGGAGGTAAAAGTGGCTCCTGATTTCCAGATCCAGAGATTTTTCTCAAGTATGCTTAAAAACATATTCAACTTGTCATTCTCATATTTTTACTTTCTCTTTCTCATCTTTGTTTCTCCTCCTGCCTTACTTGCTGTCACTTTATTTCCACTTTCCCTCACATCTTGAAAAATCAGTCTACACTCTATCTCTTACAGGATCATAAGATAAATGGAAAAGTAAAAATTATATCTCAGGAGAAGAAAATAAATTTGGGGCCTGATTTTGAAGGTCTTGTAACACACCAAAGAAGCTCTTATCTAGCATATTTTTAACCACCTTACTGGTAAGCCCGTAAACATAAGCATTCTCTCTAGGTACATGGAGCTCAACAATTGAAAAATGTATGAATCGTGGTGTATTGGATGGGCTTGAGTGAGGTTTTGATGTGAGACTAAATTGGGGGCTTTCACTTACCTCCCAAAGAGTTCTAGACATTGGGACATGCTTATGTTCCAAACACCTTGCCAGCCACAAGAGGGGTTGCAATGTGGTGCGCAAAGCCAGCTATAAACAAAGAACATTATAGAGCATGGCTTCCCCGACTGCTGGTGCAAACCAGGTTCTCAGCCTTGACTCATGTAGGTCATTGGAGATGAGGGAGTCAAAGGGCCTTCCAACCTGGCTGTGAGACAAGCAGCTCCAGAAAAAGTAATAGAGGTTGACCCAGTGTTGCCTTGCAGACCGTCATGAATAAGCCAATCTACCTCTTCTGGGTGAGTAAGGATGAAAGGTTTTCTCCAGAATTTCTGCAAAAGCTGAGGTGGTGACAGAATGATTTTCTTTTATAGGCTGAC
This sequence comes from Prionailurus bengalensis, assembly GCF_016509475.1. NCBI lineage: Eukaryota > Metazoa > Chordata > Mammalia > Carnivora > Felidae > Prionailurus > Prionailurus bengalensis. The sequence continues at coordinate 210,070,973 of NC_057345.1, read as the reverse complement.
ACTGGAATATGAGGAGAATAGGAAAGAGTTTCCGCTTGTATAGGAGAAAAGCAAGTTCAGTTCTGGATCTTACAATGAGTGGAAAAGGATATTAACTTAAATGGTTGTAGAGGGGTGCCTGGGTGGCTCAGTTGGTTAAGCGTCGGACTCCTGGTTTTGGCTCCGCTCATGATCTCACAGTGAATGAGTTCTGGCCCTGCATGCTCTGTGCTGAAGCCTATTTGCAATTCTCACTCTCTGCCCCTCCCCTGCTTGCTCTCTCTGTCTCTCTCAAAATAAAAACTTGAGGGGCACCTGGGTGGCTCAGTCGGTTAAGCGTCCGACTTCGGCTCAGGTCATGATCTCGCAGTCTGTGAGTTTGAGCCCGCATGGGGCTCTGTGCTGACCACTCTGAGCCCAGAGCCTGTTTCAGATTCTATGTCTCCCTCTCTCTCTGACCCTCCCCCGTTCATGTTCTGACTCTCTGTCTCAAAAATAAATAAACGTTAAAAAAAATTAAAAAATTAAAATAAAAATAAAAAATGGAATTTAAAAAATGGTGATATAGAGGGAGGTAGGAAGGTGACTGAAGTCACAATCTGGAAAAAAGCCAACACTTAAAGGTTGGGGTGAGAAAGACCCCTTAGTAAAGGGGTGAAAACTGATCATGTCTAATCTTATGTCTCCAGTTAGATTTTTATTAAAATTAAACACTTCAGTATAAAAGAAGATTGATATTGGTAAGAATGGCATGATAAAAAAATTACTACTTAAGAAAAGAAAAAATTATATCAAATGCTGTTTTTAGAGAATGTGAAAATATGTTTATTGAGAGTTGAAAGCTACTGATCTTGCTAAGTGCAGTGCATGATGTTATTAAATAAAACAAACAGGTGTTAAACACACAGTTGTCCCTGTAACCTCAGGAAATCTCACACCCACCATTGAAAATGTCAAACTCAAGTTTGAGCCTATAATTCATATTTGCAAAATTATTATTTGAACTTCTTTGGTTTTCTGTTAGCCTTGCTTAAGAAAAATAATTACTAGGTGCCTGAATAAACACAGAGATATTAAGGAATCATTAAGCAGTGTGCTGGAAAATAATGGGACAAATATTCTATTTTTTTTAGACAGAATTATGCAGGCAAATCAATCTCTCAGTGTGACTGGAATCCCAAGTAATGCTGTTGTTTTCAAACTCCGTTTGCCAGACAGTTGAGAGTTTCTAAATGTGGAACACCTGAGATTCTTAGGCTGCTATAGTATTTAGGGTATGGTTGTGGCTACTATAATTGAGTCCCCAAATAATGGTTTAAACAAGACAGTGTATTTCTCTCCCACAGGAATCTGGAGCTCATATGGGGACATTATCACATCGAGAAACAACTCTTTGCCATGCAGTTGCTTTGGAGTCCTTGGGTGTTGCCCACATCCTCATGGTCCAAAGTGACTCACAAACATCCCAGCCAGAGTGTAGGGGAGGGAGGAAGAGGTGGGAAGTAAGAAGTAAGAGGTGGTGGTAGGTCAGAGGAGGCCATGCACCTTTTTTTCAAGGCATGACTTCATTCTGCTCACATTCCATATAACAGAGTTGAATAACATGGACATCCCAGACCATAAGGACGTTGGTCAAGTGCACTTTGTCTGGGAAGCCATCAACACAACAGTCCAGGGGTTCAATTAGTAAGAGAAAGAAGCACGGCAGGGGTATTGAAGCTAGTAGCATTGTCCACAACAACTGCTTTAAGAAATTAAGGGATCAGCTGCTCCTGGAGAAAGTGTCACGACAAAAATTGTCAACCCAGAACTTCTAAAAGGAAAGATAGTTCATACCTGACTAGATAAGATGATAAAATCTTGCATGGCAAGTCAATTAGCAAATGACAGACTTTGTGAAAGATACTATTGTGTGAAGAAAGGAAGACGCAGAAACTACTTGTGTATGGATGTATACACATGCTGTAAACGTGTGGTGGGTTGAATTGTGTCCCACAAAAAGATATATTGAAGTCCTAACCCCCAGTACCTTTATACATAATATTACTTGAAAATAGGGCCTTTACCTTCGACAAAATCCAGCACCCTTTCTTAATAAAAACCCTTGAGAAAGTCGGGATAGAAGGAACATACTTAAAGATCATAAAAGCCATTTATGAAAAGCCCACAGCTAACATCATCCTCAACGGGGAAAAACTGAAAGCTTTTTCCCTGAGATCAGGAACACGACAAGGATGCCCACTCTCACCGCTGCTGTTTAACATAGTGCTGGAAGTTCTAGCATCAGCAATCAGACAACAAAAGGAAATCAAAGGCATCAAAATTGGCAAAGATGAAGTCAAGCTTTCGCTTTTTGCAGATGACATGATATTATACATGGAAAATCCAATAGACTCCACCAAAAGTCTGCTAGAACTGATAGAGGAATTCAGCAAAGTTGCAGGATACAAAATCAATGTACAGAAATCAGTTGCATTCTTATACACTAACAATGAAGCAACAGAAAGACAAATAAAGAAACTGATCCCATTCACAATTGCACCAAGAAGCATAAAATACCTAGGAATAAATCTAACCAAAGATGTAAAGGATCTGTATGCTGAAAACTATAGAAAGCTTCTGAAGGAAATTGAAGAAGATTTAAAGAAATGGAAAGACATTCCCTGCTCATGGATTGGAAAAATAAATATTGTCAAAATGTCAATACTACCCAAAGCTATCTACACATTCAATGCAATCCCAATCAAAATTGCACCAGCATTCTTCTCGAAACTAGAACAAGCAATCCTAAAATTCATATGGAACCACAAAAGGCCCCGAATAGCCAAAGGAATTTTGAAGAAGAAGACCAAAGCAGGAGGCATCACAATCCCAGACTTTAGCCTCTACTACAAAGCTGTCATCATCAAGACAGCATGGTATTGGCACCAAAACAGACACATAGACCAATGGAATAGAATAGAAACCCCAGAACTAGACCCACAAACGTATGGCCAACTCATCTTTGACAAAGCAGGAAAGAACATCCAATGGAAAAAAGACAGCCTCTTTAACAAATGGTGCTGGGAGAACTGGACAGCAACATGCAGAAGGTTGAAACTAGACCACTTTCTCACACCATTCACAAAAATAAACTCAAAATGGATAAAGGACCTAAATGTGAGACAGGAAACCATCAAAACCTTAGAGGAGAAAGCAGGAAAAGACCTCTCTGACCTCAGCCGTAGCAATCTCTTACTCGACACATCCCCAAAGGCAAGGGAATTAAAAGCAAAAGTGAATTGCTGGGACCTTATGAAGATAAAAAGCTTCTGCACAGCAAAGGAAACAACCAACAAAACTAAAAGGCAACCAACGGAATGGGAAAAGATATTCGCAAATGACATATCGGACAAAGGGCTAGTATCCAAAATCTATAAAGAGCTCACCAAACTCCACACCCAAAAAACAAATAACCCAGTGAAGAAATGGGCAGAAAACATGAATAGACACTTCTCTAAAGAAGACATCCGGATGGCCAACAGGCACATGAAAAGATGTTCAGCGTCGCTCCTTATCAGGGAAATACAAATCAAAACCACACTCAGGTATCACCTCACGCCAGTCAGAGTGGCCAAAATGAACAAATCAGGAGACTATAGATGCTGGAGAGGATGTGGAGAAACGGGAACCCTCTTGCACTGTTGGTGGGAATGCAAATTGGTGCAGCCGCTCTGGAAAGCAGTGTGGAGGTTCCTCAGAAAATTAAAAATAGACCTACCCTATGACCCAGCAATAGCACTGCTAGGAATTTATCCAAGGGATACAGGAGCACTGATGCATAGGGCCACTTGTACACCAATGTTCATAGCAGCACTCTCAACAATAGCCAAATTATGGAAAGAGCCTAAATGTCCATCAACTGATGAATGGATAAAGAAATTGTGGTTTATATACACAATGGAATATTACATGGCAATGAGAAAAAATGAAATATGGCCTTTTGTAGCAACGTGGATGGAACTGGAGAGTGTGATGCTAAGTGAAATAAGCCATACAGAGAAAGACAGATACCATATGGTCTCACTCTTATGTGGATCCTGAGAAACTTAACAGGAACCCATGGGGGAGGGGAAGGAAAAAAAAAAAAAAGAGGTTAGAATGGGAGAGAGCCAAAGCATAAGAGACTGTTAAAAACTGAGAACAAACTGAGGGTTGATGGGGGGTGGGAGGGAGGAGAGGGTGGGTGATGGGTATTGAGGAGGGCACCTTTTGGGATGAGCACTGGGTGTTGTATGGAAACCAATTTGTCAATAAATTTCAGAAAAAAAAAAAAAGAAAATAGGGCCTTTAATGTAATCAAGTTAAGATGAGGCCATACTAGATCAGGGTGAACCCTGAATCCAATATGGCTGATGTCCTTAGAAGAAGAGGAGAAGAGACACAGACACTCAAAGGGAAGAATGTTACATGAAGACAGAAACTGAGGTTGCAGCGATGTGTCTGCAAACCAACGAAACTAAGGATTGCCAGCAATCACCATAAGCTAGGGGAGGCGCATAGAACAAATGCTCTCTCATAGCTTTCAAAAGGAAGCAATCCTGCCAACATTTGGATTAAGATCTTTTAGCTTCCATAACTATGAGAGAATAAATTTCTTATGGTCACCCTAAGAAACCAATATGTACCTAAACATTCAACCCTTTACTTCTCTGAATGAACATGAAAGAGAGCACACAGGGAAGAACAAAGGACAAATATGGCCAAAACAAAAATGAATTTAAAGAGAATTTTAGAAAATGAATACCAAGTCATTTTATATAAATGTGTATAGGCATAAACATTTTAAGTTAGTAACTTAAAAACACAAACACATACAAACACATACTCCTTCACCTCAACCACAAAATTTTGATTAGGATGACACTGTCTTTGAGGGAGCAGGCTGATCTTTTTTTCTCCCATCCATTTTTCTTTAAAGTTTGCTTACTTATTTTGAGAGGGATAGGGAGAGCACAAGCGGGGGAGGGGCAGAGAGGGAAGGAGAGAGGGAGAATCCTAAGCAGGCTCCCTCAGTGTGCAGACAGATCCTCATGCAGGTCTCAAACTCATGAAACTGTGAGATCATGATCTGAGCCAAAATCAAGAGTCAGACCCTCAACCAACTGAGCCACCCAGGCACCCCTCCCATCCATTTTGAGTAATATAAAAATGAACTTTCTTTCTCATAGAAAGAAGATACAGAACCAGTTCATCTGTTGTCTCTTCATATTAACTTCATCTTTTTATTACAGAATATACCTAGGGAATACAACGTTTTTGGTAAGATTTTGGTCTGATTTGAGATAATATTGACTTAGGAAAGATCAAAGGTTCTCCATAAACATTAAGCCTCTTAATTTTTTTTTTTGCATTTTTAATGTTTATTTATTCTTTAGAGAGAGGGGGTGGGAGAGAAGCAGACACACACACACACACACACACACACACACACACAGAATCCGAAGCAGGCTCTAGGCTCCAGGTTGTAAGCACAGAGCCCAACATGGGGCTCGAACTCATGAACTGTGAGATCATGGCCTGAGCCAAAGTCAGATGTTTAACCGACTGAGCCACCCAGGAGCTCCACCTCTTGTTAATTTTTAATGCAATATTGGTTAAAAGGCTTCAGAAATTGTTTAAATTAAGTGAACATTTAATAACCTACATCAAGCTGAAGATATACAGAAAAACAAATTGTTATGAATTCAAATACTAAATTTTTATTAAAAAATATGACGATGCTGGTACATCAAGTTGAATAATTCTTCTTCAGGCATTATTTAGTTTTTTTAGTGATTAGCAATGGTGGTTAGCTTGGGTTGAAACCTATATTTCCCCTCTTTTGATTTTACCCTTAGAATGTCATGAATATCTAATCTCTTACCACTACCATTCTCCTCAATTATGTAACATTTTTATTATAGTTACTGTCTATTGAGTATATTTGATGCTATTAAAAAATGGAATGCAAGTATACATAAAATTTGACTCCTGTGGCTGACTGACCAAATCTCTGCCAACTAACTGCACAGTGATTGAGTCAAAATTTTTCTCCAAGAATGGGATGTTAGTACGTTGCTAACTTTCAAGACAAAGATATTAGCCTGATATTTATATATTAGGGTGCACTTCACTAACTTGACTTCTGAGCAAATGAATAAAAATTGACAGGGGGGCGCCTGGGTGGTGCAGTCGGTTGAGCGTCCGACTTCAGCCAGATCACGATCTCGTGGTCCGTGAGTTCGAGCCCCGCGTCAGGCTCTGGGCTGATGGCTCGGAGCCTGGAGCCTGTTTCCGATTCTGTGTCTCCCTCTCTCTCTCTGCCCCTCCCCCGTTCATGCTCTGTCTCTCTCTGTCCCAAAAATAATTAAACGTTGAAAAAAAATTTTAAAAAAATTGACAGGAATCCAAAGTTGTTTCAAGAATTGAATATCAAAGCCTATATAGAATGCTACCAAAAATTTAAAAAAGAGCTAGAAATTAGAAATAAAGGTGAATACACAGAGTAACAGTAAGAACTTTCATTTAATAATCACTAAATGTACTACTATTAAAGTAATACTACACATATAATATATATTATACATATACATATATATAATATATATTATATATACATATATATTATACATATACATATATAATATATATTATATATATAATATATATTATATATAGTTAAGGTATAGTAATGCTACATATATATATGTATATATATCAGATTTCAGGAGATCAAAATACTTTAAAATTTTCTAATTAATTCATAATTTTCCTTTAATGCAGATAAGGAGCAAGCATTCATTTCATTGCATGATGTAACTTTTTTTTTTTAAATTTTTTTTTCAACATTTATTTATTTTTGGGACAGAGAGAGACAGAGCATGAACGGGGGAGGGGCAGAGAGAGAGAGGGAGACACAGAATCGGAAACAGGCTCCAGGCTCCGAGCCATCAGCCCAGAGCCTGACGCGGGGCTCGAACTCACAGACCGCGAGATCGTGACCTGGCTGAAGTCGGACGCTTAACCGACTGCGCCACCCAGGCGCCCCATGATGTAACTTTTTAATAACTGGTCCAGTAAATACTTGAAGAAAAGATATTTGCCACCTACAGTTAACTTGCTTTTTTTTGTTTCTTTTTTTTTTTTTGGTAGTCATTAGCCATTTTCCAAGCAGACAATTCACTTCAAAATAGAAATACAAAGAGTACAAAGTCACTATACACAATATACTATTACAACATATATTAAGCACCTCTATTATTATAAAAGGTTGTCAACGTGGCTGAGCCATCAAAGCTACTATTGATGTTGCTCTATCAGCCAAATTGTTAAGAGGACTGTCCATGAATTTCACTAGGGTGTTTTATGATAAAACATCTTTCACTACTAGGCAAAGTCAATTCCTAGTTCAGCAGGGAAGATTTAATCAGTTCCATGTTGGACCCCTTAAACATTGGACTCATTTACAGAGAGGAGCGATAACCTTTAAAAGTAAAAGACTTAGATGATCTGACAGCTGTAGCAAGATGCAGAGTGATCAAGATGCCCCCACAGTGAAGTTAAAATTTTTAATGGAAGTACAATAATTGATCAAAGAGACACTCAGGCCTCCTGGGTCTGGAGTGAGGCTATTCCAAGTCCTTAAATCTGCCATAAAGCTCTAATGGACACCCAAGAGGACACTTCCAACAATTTATTTTAGTTTAAGTGAATTCCAGGACGTTAAATTACCAAAGAGAGCCTAGTCACTTGCTGCATTTGCTTGCATTCTCTGTTTCTGATTACTTTCTGAATTAAATTAGACTTTCTCATTATTACTAATCTCATGATAAGCGCAAATGGCTAAAATTATATCATTAAGTAGCTCCACCTGTAAGTAAAGTTCATTTGCTATAATTTTTATTATCTACACACATGTATAATCTTTGGTTCAAATTCTTAAAATACTCTCTCATTGTTTGCTTGCACAAGTTTGATCTCTTTTAAAAAAATTATATTACTTATATGATAGTGATACTAACACGCAATATTAACCAACCACAGTTGGAGACTAACATTACCAGGATCAGAATAGAATCTGATGATTATGAGAAATCTTTGTGAAATTTCTCAAGCAATAGCCAAAACAACTGTGGAAAGAAAGAAGTTTATTGCCTTGTATAATATAGAGGGTCCTTTCCTTTTCCAAATAGCCTGTTCAAGTATGCAATGGTTTTGAATCTCACTGTGGCCAGTTTCTAGAATGGAACTGCCATTGGTTTTATTCTGACAGCTAAACAGGAGGGAATATAATTTTGAAAAAATAAAATTGGGATTCTAAAGGCCAAATGTGAAAACATTTTATGTTTAAAAATACATCTTGATACTGACTAACCACCTACCTTAAATTTGCCTTTTTTGAGTACCCAACTTATTAAGAATAATTTAATGAATACGTGCGTAAGGTAGATACTTTGATAATTCCCTCCTCCTCTGCAAAACCCATTACCAAATATAAAATCCAAAACCCAAAAGAATCTAACAGAAATAAAGGTTCCTTGAAAACCACTTCTGATTTCCAAATGTAAATGCTCACAAAAGTTGTAAAATTCATTTTCATTTAGCTATAAATTTTATATAATAAAAGTTGCCCGTTTTAAGTGCTCAGTTTGTAAATTTTAACAAACAGAAGTAGCTTTGTAATCACTCCCACAATCAAGATTTACATCAAGCCCCAAATACCCCCAAACCCACTGGAAATTAATTTTCTCCCCTCACTAAAATTTTGCCATTTTATAACTTCATGTAAGTTAAATCATCGGTTAGTAGTATTTTGCATCTAGCGTCTTTCATTTAACATAAAATTTTGTATCTTGCTACTTTATCCAATGTGAACAACCTCTGCCTTTTCGTTGGGGTATTTAAGCTATTTACATGTATTGTACTTATCAATATGATATCTATGTTTTCTATTTGTTCCATTCATTCCTTGTTATTTTTCCCTCTACTCTACCTTTTATATGAATTGATTGTGATTTTATCTTTACTTTAGCTTGATCATCAGTACTTTTTTATTTTATTATTTTGTAGTTGCTCTAGGTTTACCATATATGTTTAACTTATAAGTTTATAATTAAATAATAGAATGTCACTTAATGTATAACACCTTATGACAATATCTCCATTTCCTCCTTCCCATCGACATGTTATAAAATTCGTAACACATCTCTATTATATTTGCTTTAAGCATTTATCTTTTCAAGAGATGAAAAAAATGAAAAGCAAACATGAATGGAGAGTACTATGCTAAGTGAAATAAGTCAAATTAAAAAAGACAACTATATTATTTCACTCATCTGTGGAACCTAAAAACAAAGCAAAACAATGAATAAACAAACAAAAAGCAGAATCCGACCTATAAATAAAGAGAATAAACTGATGGTTCGCCAGCAGGGAGATAAGTCAGAGAGATGGGCAAAGTGGGTGAAGGGGAATGAGATACAGGCTTCAAGTTATGGAATGAGTAACTCATAGGAATAAAAGGCACAGTATAAGGAAGAGAGTCAATGATATTGTAAGTGTGGTATGGTGACAAATCGTAGCTAGCTACATTTGTGGTGGAGCGTAGAATAACGTACAGAAATGTTCAATCACTATGTTGCACACCTAAAACAAATATAACATGGTGTACAACTATACTCAAATGAAAGAATAATAAATAATGTAAAAGTAATAAAGCTACAATGAGTACAAAGAAAAATATAACACTGGTATACACATTGCCCCAAATTGGCTATTATTACCTCATCATACTTTTCTCAAAAATACTGTCAATAAAAAAATCAGAAATAAAAACCGGTTATTTTTATCCACGCCATTACTGCCATTCTTTATTCTCTTTGTAGATCTAAAGAACCTAGGGAATCTTAAATATTTCCTGTAGTACAGATCTGCTGGCGATGAATTATCTCAGCTGTTTGTGTTCTGCAATGATTTCTCTCCTTTATTTCTGTGATACATATTTTTCTAGGTATAGATTCTGGTTGATAGCTTTTTAATGCCCTTTATAAACTTTGTTAATTTTTCCTAGCCTCTGTAATGTCTGATTAAAGATCAGCCATCATTCTTATCTTTTTTTTTCTTAATATAATGTGTCTTATTTCTCTGACAGTCGCTAATGGTTTTTAACAATTCAATTATTATAGACCTTGCTGTAATTTTCTTTGTGTTTATTTTGCTTGGTGTTTATTGAGCTTATTGTTATCACAGGTATTTTAACTTTTCGTAAAAAGGAAAACTTTCAGCCATTCTATTTTCAATTTTTTTTTCTGACAAATCCTTCTTACCCCTGTCTTGGGAACTCAAATTACATGTGTTTGACTACCTGATATTTTCCTACAGATTTTGGAGGCTCTATTCATTTTGTTGCTATTGTCGTTTCTGTGTTTTTAAGTACTTTTTCTTTTTGTGCTTCATCTGTAAGTGTTTATTTCTGTATTTTTTAAGTTCACTGAATTTCTTACTATGCAATGCCTAATCTTCAATCAATGATATTCAGTGTATTCTTAATTTCAGAGATGCTATCATTCATTTTTAGGTATTCCATTTGGATCTTTTGAAAATATATTCCATTTATCCTCATCAAATTCATTTTTCTTTATATTCCAATGTATACTTATAACATTTAAAATAACTTTTAAAATTCCTTAGCTACTAAGTCTCAGTCACTTTAGTATCTATTTCTTTTAACCGAATTTCCCCTACCTGTGGGCCATGTTGCTTCTTGGATGTCATTTAATTTCATTGTTGATTGCTGAGGGTTTTTTAAATTATTCTTTTGAAGGATGTTGGATTTTGTTGTGGTGCTTCATTAAATAACTATGAATCAGTTTGATTCTTTTGACATTAGTTTTTATTGGAGTCCTAGAGACAACTTTGTTTTGGGACTAATTGAGCTCCACTGCTAGGGCAAGGTGCTTCTGAGCACTCTGCCCAATATCCTGTATATTCTGACTAGTTTCCACTTTGTCTGGAAGGAACCCCCAATACTCCCAGGTCTGTGTGAGCTGTGGGAGAGTTTGGGGGCTACGTCTCTTTACTATTTCTTTCCCTAGACTATAGCGGTTCTCTTCTCCCATGGGCACAGATTACTTCCCAAAGAGCCAGAGCTGTCTTTTTCTGTGGACAGTTCCTTGTTACGTATTCTGCCTCATACCGTCTAGCCACTTTTTCCCTTGAAAACTCTGTTCTCTCTCTTCTCAGCACATCAAGACTACTAGGGCCTGTTTGGTTAGCCCATCCTGCACTGTGGCCTGGAAACTGTCTTCGGTTGTAAACTGAGACAATTACAGGCTATTTTGTATCCATTTTTCTTCTCTTAGTTATTACAATTCTACACCAGCTTTCTTTTTTCTTTTTTTTTTGGGGGGGGGTTCAAGTTTTTATTTAAATTCTAGTTAGTTAACATATATAGTAAAATGGTAACATTGGTATCAGGTAAAGAATTTAATGATTCATCACTCACATGTAACACCCAGTGCTCATCACACTAAGTGCCCTCCTTAATGCCTATCATGCATTTAGCCCATCCCTTACCTACCTCCTCCCATCAACTCTCAACTTGTTCTCTACAGTTGAGTGTTTTATGGTTTGCTTCCCTCTCTCTCTCTTTTTTGTCCCTTCCCGTATATTCATTTGTTTTGTTTCTTAAATTCCACATATGTGCACTACACTTTTTATAATGTCTGAAACTTTTCTCGCATTTTGTTTAGTTTTATATCTGTGCAGAAGGTCAATTCCCCTCAGTTATTCCCTCATGAGAAAAAGTGGAAGTGCTATGTCAGCCTTTAAAATACAGATTCCTGGGGCACCTGGGTGGCTCAGTCGGTTAAGCGTCTGACTTCAGCTCAGGTCGTGATCTCGCAGTCTGTGGGTTCGAGCTCCGCATCGGGCTCTGTGCTGGCAGATCAGAGCCTGGAGCCTGCTTCGGATTCTGTGTCTCCCCCTCTCTCTGACCCCTCCCCTGCTCATGCTCTCTCTCTTTCTCTCAATAGTAAATGAATGTTAAAAAAGAATTAAAATACAGATTCCTGAGATCTCAAGGTGGAGAGCATAATAAATGAAAATAAACAAAAATAGAAAATGTGACCTAGACTCAGAGACAGGGCACGTTTGGAAGTCACATCTCTATGCCGTTGTCACCACCATCTCAACATTTACTACAAAATAGCTCACCTACAGGAAAGTCAGATGCCTGACAAACAGCTTTTTATAGAACTTGGTCAAGAAGCAAAATGTTTTTTACAAGTCTCCAAATACCAGGTCATATATAGCAGGAGACACACAATTCCCATGGAATAGTCCATGTATTTGGCTTAGAGTTTTTCAGTTTTGTGTCTTTTGTGGTTTTTTTGTGTATATTTTTGTGGGGTTTTTTTTACTAATTTATAACATGTTTAGTTTTGTACTAAAGTGTACTTGACATACAATATTATATCAGTTTCAGGTGCACAACATAGCGATTCAATTATATATAATATGAAATGTTCACCATGATAAATGTAGTCACCATCAGTCATCACACAAAGTTATTAAAATACAATTAACTATATTCCCTATACTGTACTTTTTATCTCTATGACATTTACTTAATAGCTGGAGACTTGTACCTCATAACCCCTTTCACCTGTTTTTACCCATCCATCAGCTCTCATTTCCTCTGGCAACCACCAATTTTCTATCTGTATTTATGAGTCCATTTCTGCTCTGTTGTTGTTTGTTCATTTGTTTTATTTATTTATTTATTGATCTCACACATAAGCAAAATCATATGGTATTTGTCTTTTCTTGTTTGACTTATTTCAGTTAGCATAACACCATCCAGGTCTTTCCGTGTTGTCGCAAATGGCAAGATTTCATCTCCTTTCATGACTGAGTAATATTCCATTATATTATTCATCTATCAATGGACACTGGTATTTCATTTTCTAGCTCATGGCAAGTCAAAGAATAGGATTTCCAGAGAGCTGTTAGTGAGAGAGAACTTAAATGTAAAGAAAGAAACAGAAAGATATAAAAGGACAAGATAAACTCAAAAAGCATATTAACCCTGATAATTTCTAATTTGAGAATTAAGAATAACTTTTATGATTTATTTAGGAACTATAATGTGTTAAGCACCTTTTAGTCACCTTCTATTTAAATTTTATTAATAAATGTAGCATAAAATTTGTTTAATTTTCAAAAAAACATCACTGTAACTAAATTATAATATCCCATTTAACGGATGAGAAAATAGACTCAGTGAAATTAACTGAACCTATTTTACATAGTTAATAAATGGCAAAGTATGGTCAAGAAACTACTTCCAAGTCTATAGTTTATGTTTTTGAGTCCTATATTAGTTGAACTGATATTTGCAATTCAAAGAGTTTACATAATGTACCCATAGTCTTATAGCTGGTATTTAGCATAGTAAGAATTTGAAACTTGGCCCTCTTGATTACAAACCTGTTGCTAATACTCATTAAATTATACTAACATCTGATCAGTTATAAAGATATCTGATCATCTGCAGTAGGAAACAATTAATGAAATTATGCACTCTAGTTAAATTTCTAATACAGCGTCAGAAGTATTTCAATAAATTCTTTTAATTTGATGTCAGCTAGAAGCAGTTATAATTCTGATTTTACCCCTAAATATCCTTGGAATCATATTAAAAACTAATTGTAAGAAATCAAATACTATGTAAGGAATTAAAATGAACATCAGGCAATATAAATTTGAATTATAAAAGATCAAAGGGTCTTTAAGCACTTAAAATATATTCTAATAACCAAAGTAATTCTTTTCTGATGTTTGACTACAATGACTCCTCATTAAGTATTATTTTAGAAGGTGAAAATTGGTATTGGTTTAAATGTTGCTAAACTGTTTTAAAATTTATTTACGTATTTTTTAATGTTCTTATTTAGTTTTGAGAGAGCATGAATAGGGGAGGGGCAGAAAGTGAGGGGGACAGAGGATCTAAAGTGGGCTCCGTGCTGATAGCAGTAAGCCCATATGGGGCTTGAACTCAGGAACCATGAGATCATGACCTGAGCCAAAGTCAGAAATTCAACGCACTGAGCCACCCAGGTGCCCCAATTGTTTAAAAAATTTTAAAAATTCTCTGAAAATTAATTAATAAGACATAATATGTTATTACTAATAAACCCATTCTAATCATAAAGATTCAGATAGGCTAAAAGTAAAAGAATAGAGATATAGCATGATAAAACTAATGAAAACAAAGCTGGAATTGTTATGTTAACTTTAAACAAAGGAAAATTCTGAAAAGAGAAATTATCAGGAATAAAGAGATACCTAACATAGTAATAAAGGGCTCAATTCTCCAATAAGATATATAATCCTAAATGTGTATGTACTCAACCAAAGAGGATCAAAATACATGGGGTAAAAACTGAAAAAAAAATCTATAGTATCATAACCAAATAAATTATAAGAAATGAACACTAAAGACCTTTATATCTTATGAACGCAGATGCAAAATCCTCAGTGCAATTTTAACAAATAAAGCAAAAATAATTGTTATACACCACAAATAAGTGGTGTAGAGGTATGCAAGCCTGGTTTAACATTCAAAAACTTTTCCATGTCATCCATCACATCAACATGCTAAAAATAAAAATGACATGATCATATTAGTAGATGCAGAAAAAGGATTTTATAAAATCCAATCCTCACTCATGGCAATCAACAACAGCAAAAACCATCTTAGCAAGCTAGGAATAGAGGAGAATTTTCTCAGATGATAAAGAACATCTACAAAAAGGTAAAACTGACATCATACTATAGATGACATCATACTTAATGATATGACTGGCCACCTTGTCCCCAAGATGGGGGACAAAACAAAGATATTCTCTCACACATGTATTCATCATTGTGTTGAGAAGTTCTGATAGTACAATAAGGTAGGAAAAGGAAGTAAAGGAAGTAATTTCATGTGTTAACTTTACTGAGCCAGAGAGGGTCCAGATATTTGATCAAACATTATTTTTGCTTGTTTCTGGGTGTTTATGATTAGGTTAAGATTTAAATTGGTAGACTAAGTTAAACAGAATCCTTCTATGATGTGAATGGGCTTTATACAAGGGGTTGAAATCCTGAATAGAAGAAAAATGCTGACCTTCCCCTGAGTGTATTCTTGCCTGATAGCTTTCAAATGGGGACACTGGCTTTTCCCTGCTTTCATATTTGAACTGGAACATCTGTCCTTCTTGTGTCTTGATCCTACCAGGTTTCAAATGGGAGCTGCATCTTTGGCTTTTTGATTCTCAAGTCTTGAGACTCAAATTGGAACCAGACCATTGGGGGAAGTTCTAGCTTGCCTACTCACCGTATAGATCTTGGGACTTGACAACTGCTTCTCTCTCTCTCTCTCTCTCTCTCTCTCTCTCTCTCTCTCATAAGACTACTAAGCTCTCTCAATAGGTTTAGTACAGGTGATAAAATAGAAACATATTTCAATGAAACACAATAGAGAGCCCAGAAATAGACTTATACTGTCAAATGATCTTGACAAAGATTCAAAGTCAATTTGAGAAAGGATGCTCTTTTCAACAAACTGTGCTGGAAATTTTGGACATCCATTGATAAAAAGAAAAAAGAAGAAGGTGGAAGGAAGAAGGGATGAAACAATCATAGGCAGAGTCCTTACATAAAAATTAATTCAAAATGGACCATGGATCTAAATGTAAAATGCAAAACTATAAAACTTTTGAAAAAATACTTACGAAAAAATATATGTCACCTTGATTTTGGTCATTAAAACAAGAAATGGTGAATGCACCTGGGTGGCTCATTTGGTTAAATGTCCAACTTGGGCTCAGGTCATGATCATGAGGTTCATAGGTTTTGAGCCCCACATCGGGCTCTGCTGACAGCTCAGAGCTTGGATCCCGCTTCAGATTCTGTGTTTCCCTCTCTCTCTGTTCCTCCCCCCACTGTGTCTCGCTGTCTCTCTCTCAAAAATAAATAAAGAATAGGGGCACCTGGGTGGCTCGGTCAGTTAAGCATCTGACTTCAGCTCAGGTCACGATCTCGCGGTCCGTGAGTTGGAGCCCCGAGTCAGGCTCTGGGCTGATGGCTCAGAGCCTGGAGCCTGCTTCAGATTCTGTGTCTCCGTCTCTCTCTATCCCTCCCCCGTTCATGCTCTGTCTCTCTCTGTCTCAAAAATAAATAAGCATTAAATTTTTTTTTAAAAAGAATAAAAAATATTTTCAAACAAGAAATGGTCACAGCCAAAAAGAGTTTAAGGAGCCATGACTACTATAAGTAATGTGGTATCCTAGATGGACTCCTGAAACAGAAAAAGATATTAGATGGAAAGCAAAGAAATTTGAATAAACTGGATTTTAGTTAATAATAATATAGTAAGGTGCCTCATGGCTCAGTTGGTTAAGCATCTGACTATGGATCAGGTCATGATCTCATGGCTTGTGAATTTCAGCCCCACATCAGGCTCTGCTGATAGCTCAGAGTCTGGAGCCTGCTTCATTCAGATTTTGTGTCTCTGTCTCTGTCTCTCTCTCTGTCTCTCTCTCTCTCTGTCTCTCTTTCTGCTCTTCCCCTGCTTGGGCTATGTCTCTCTCTCTCTCAAAAATAAACATTAAACATTTTTAATAAAAATAATATATTAATATTTGTTCAGTTCTTGTGATGCCTGTATATGATATAGTAAAATGTTGATAGAAGGTACTGGAAGTCAGGGGTACAGGAGCTCTCTATATCTTCACAATTCTCCTGTGAATCTAAAACTGATCTAAAATTAAAAGTTTAGTTTTTAAAAAGCCAAAAATGGAGCTTTCAAGGAAATGATCACATCCATTTTACTGGATACAGAAACAGTACTAAAGGGTACTTGTCCCCTTGTAAGGAAGAGAAAGCCCTGAGGATCTGCTTCCCATGGAGACAAATCTTGGAGCTTGTTTTCTGTCCAAGCCAATGTTGATGAGTGTTTACACTTCTCTTCACAGCACTTTCATTTATGAATCCTTCAGGAGAAAGACATAATCGCATGTTATTTTGACTTTAACTGGATATTTTGGCATCTACTAATTTCTGTTTAAGGAAATGTGCTGAGTTCAGGGACAACTGCAGAAGGGGAAAATGGACTGGTTTTGCTCTGATGAAGAAAGGAACCAACTCTTAATAGGCTGTCTAAATAAAAAATTCCATATTCAAATCACACACACACACACACACACACACACAAATTCTATGTTTACAAACCTGGGAGATGCCTGTGATCCATATAAAGCCTGTGCCTATTTCATTTAAAATTTCACTTTTTGGGGGTGCCTGGGTGACTCAGTCAGTTAAGCATCTGACTTCAGTCAGGTCACGAACTCACATTTCTTTAGTTCGAGCCCCACATCAGGATCTATGCTGACAACTAAGAGACTGAAGCCTGCTTCAGATTCTGTGTCTCCCTCTCTCTCTGCCCCTCCCCCACTCATGCTCTGTTTTTCTCCCTCTCTCAAAAAAAATGAATAAACATTAAGAAATAAAATAAAATAAAATAAAATAAAATAAAATTTTACTTATTTAGGGGTGCCTGGGTGGCTCAGTTGGTTAAGCATCTGACTTTGGCTCCAGTCAATATCTCACAATTTGTGAGTTTATTTCCCTCTCAGGCTCTGTACTGGCAGCTAGGAGCCTGGACCCTGCTTTTGATTCTGTGTCTCACTCTCTCTCTCTCTGCCCCTCCCTTCCTTGCACTCTGTCTCTGTCTCTCTCTCTCAAAAGTAAATAAACATTAAAATTTCACTTATTTAAAGCTTAGAGATTTTAAAGGAAAAATTATAAATTGAGTCCTAAAGTAACAAATGTAGGTATATTTCTTTTTTCTGTTTTCTTTTTTTTTTTTTTTTGAGGTGTATTTCTTTATGGATGAATAAGTCATGGGAATAAAAGGTACAGCACAGGGAATATAGTCAATGATATCGTAATAGTGTTGTATGGTAACAAATAGTAGCTACACTTGAGGTGAGAATTAACTATAGAGATGTTTAATCACTATGTTGTACACTTGAAACTAATGTAACCTTGTGTGTCGGGGTGCTTGGATGGCTCAGTCCCTTAAGTGTCCTCTTGATTTTGACTTAGTGAATAGAAGCCTGCATCAGGCTCTGCAGTGACATTGTAGAGTCTGCTTTGTATTATTTCTCTCTCCCTCTCTCTCTGTTCCTCCCCCACTTGTGCTCTCTCTCTCTCTCTCAAGATAAACTTAAAAACCTAAAGAATATAACATTGTGTGTCAATTATAGTCAAATAAAAATAATGACAGGAAGGAAGGAGGAAGGAAAGAAGAAAGAAAGAAAGAAAGAAAGAAAGAAAGAAAGAAAGAAAGAAAGAATACTACAAGAGTGCCCTTTTAAAAAATGGACCTTAGATTCACATATGAAAAGAATTTGTATCTTAAAAATTTATCCACATTTTGAAACACATCCAATTGCTAAAAAAGACTCACACCTATAATTTCAACATGATAGATATTACTATTAAGACTCTTTCACCTATAAAGAGAATCCATTCCTACTAAACTTTCATAAATTATATTATTATGGGCCATAGAGATTTATGGCCAAGCCCAAAGATTCAGAACATACATATGTGTATCTGTCTAGTTTGGCTTCATCCATTCCTTTTCAAAGAGAGAGAAAAAGAAGAGAAAGAAATCATACACAAAGCTGAATATTTGTATATTGTAGAATACATGTAGTGTCTTTTGTCTCAAAGTGCTAACTGGTATTATGCTAATAAGAAAGTATGTACCTCTGGGGCGCCTGGGTGGCGCAGTCGGTTAAGCGTCCAACTTCAGCCAGGTCACGATCTCACGGTCCGGGAGTTCGAGCCCCGCGTCAGGCTCTTCTGGGCTGATGGCTCGGAGCCTGGAGCCTGCTTCCGATTCTGTGTCTCCCTCTCTCTCTGCCCCTCCCCCGTTCATGCTGTCTCTCTCTGTCTTAAAAATAAATAAACGTTGAAAAAAAAATTAAAAAAAAAAGTATGTACCTCAGAATAGCCAGAATAGCTACTTAAAATGAGTCATTGTAAACTGTTCACATTAGGAGCATTTAAAGTACTTTTTTCAGCTGCCATTAAAGACAAAAAAAAAATCATTTTATATTATTTGGAAAAAAAGATAAGGAGGTACTAAAATAGCTCCACAAGCGAAAAAAAATGTATATATTGTGGGAGATTCAAATAAAACTTTCTTTCCTGTTTTTTAAGGAAAACAATTTTTTTCTGGGAATCACTAAGAATGGAAAGAGAGGGTCCAATAATCTTGATGGATATATTTCAGAAATGGGTAGGAAACTGCTGATCTCATTTAAGGGAGTACATTCTAGAATTCAGCTCTGCTATAAGGAAATGTCATTTCTATTGTCAGAAGAGTTGAGTAAGAAAAGCATCATAAATTAGAAGTGGCTGACAGTGCTCTTTTTAGATCATGATGGACGAATTATAAACATTAATTTGAAAAATCAAACTGGGTCCTCCACTGCTTTTTTCTTAGCAGGGTTTCCCTTCTGTGTTACCTGGTATCTTTTTCTTTTTGAACCCAATAAATCCCTCATATCTTCCTTGTCTTTTATATTAAAAGTATCACCTTTGTTCGTGTTCTATGTACTTTGATGTTCCACCTAAGCAGAGTACTTAGTTCTTTGTCTTTTCGATGAGACAATGTGTCTGTGATAAAAGAATTAGGAAGGTAACTTTTGGATAGGCTAATGAATTTCCTAGTCAAATTTACTCGAGTATATTACCTACGTATCATCATCAATATAAATATACCCTTTTAATGCTGCTGTAGACAAACATTGCTTTGTAATGTCTTTGACAGTTTTTCTTAAAAATGTTTATATTCCATCATACTATATACTTTCATATATACATGTGTATGTACGTATGTATGTTTTTCTTTATGTGTGGATATATAAGAACATGTATGTGGATATGTGTTTCCCATCTTAAGCTTTCAGCCGTTGAAAGCTGTCAGAGCCATGCATATTATATATCCTATGCGACTTCTTATATCTGAATATAGCACTTTAATATTTGAATAGAGCGCATGCTCTCAGCTGATGAGTTCTCAGCTACTATCTCAACTGAATTGTGGTAATTATTTATTTATTTATTTTGACATATATTCTAAAACATAACCAATTACATGCTTTAAGTATAGTAGCTTAATGTATGTTGACTGAACCTTGATAAGTTTAAGCACAAGTGATTGTGGATGGGTTTAGAAGGATGGTTAGCAGAAAAAGAAAAAAGTATCTGCTATTTTGCTTTGAGTGACAGTTGTAAAACTCCTTTCCCAATACATTTAAGATCTGAGTATAAAAGAAATAACAAATAAAAACAAAAGAATGTAGAGATCATTGGGAAATTCAAGATTTACAGAATTGGGCATTATTAAGGGTTCCATAAGTATCATGGTAGCCTGGGGTTATTAAAGAAAAACTGAAGGGAAATTAATTGAAAGAAACTATGGACAAGGCCTATTAGGACCATTGAGAATCTGAAGAGAATGAAAGAGCAATGATTGATGGAAAAATGACTGGGAATACACTTAAATAAAGAATATGTAATATGTTCTACATGGCCAGGAGCCCACCAACCAATCATCTAAAGACATTATGGTTTCCTGAGGTTTGATTTGGCAGTCAGTTTATATAACCCAGTAATAAAGTACTCGGTGATGTCAGGTTAAGGCTCTAGATATTCTTTGAGGTTTCACAGTGAATATTCACTAATGTTAGAGTCAGTGAGCTTACAAAGGAACAATTCCACTGGATGTATGGGATAAACAACCAGAAAATGGACACCATAGTTTAAGTTATAAATTATGCTCTAAGTACTACTAAGGAAAATCAAAGAAGACCACTGATTATGAGATCAGTTTTGGTTTTCAACAATCCAACATTCTTGCTTGGTTAATGATGATGGTAAGTTGGTCAACTGTACCAAGTACTGGGCAAAGAAATTTCTGCCTTGTTCTTTCTTATAGCTAAATACAAATGATCCGTTTATAATGGGAACAGAGTTTTCTTTCTGTAAGCATTATGTTACCTATGATTGCATATTATAAGTGCCTTAGAAAAAAACACCAGCAATTAAAACATATGTCATTGCATATATCATTGATTAGTAAAGTGACCATGACTAAGATCTTATACCTATGTGGCATGAGTGTCACAGACTACAGTCAAATTTGGAGAAGAGAGACAATTTTAGCCATGTCAGAATGTAGGCTGAGTACTCCCTTCTCTAATATTTTCAAAAGGAGCTGAGGGGCCCCTGGGTGGCTCAGGTCATGATCTCACACTTCATGGATTCAAGCTCCCCATTGGGCTCTGTGCTGACAGCTTGGAGCCTGGAGTCTGCTTCAGATTCTGTGTCTCCCTTTCTCTGCCCCTCTCCTTCTTATTCTCTCTCTCTCTCTCTCTCTCTCTCTCTCAGAAATAAATAAACTTGAAGAAAAAAAAAGGAGTTGTGGGAAGAATTCTCCTCAAAAGAAATTATAGGAAGAAATGACAGCCAGAGAATTGTTCAAAACAGATATAAGCAAAATATATAAACAAGAATTTAGAATAATGGTCATAAGACTCATAGTTGGGCTTGAAAAAAGCATAGAAGATAGCATCAAATCTATTGATGCAGATATCAAGGACCTAATACATAGTCACAATGAATTAAGACATGTTGTAAATGAGAAGCAAAATTAACTAGGTGTAGTGACAGCAAGGATGGGAGAAGCAGAGGAGAGAATAGGTGAAACAGAACATAAAATTATGGAAAATGATGAAGCTGAGAAAAAGAGGGAAAGGAAATTACTAAACCACAAGGGGAGAATTAGAGACCTAAGTGATTCAATGAAATGAAATATTTATATCATAGGAGTTCCAGAAGAAGAAGAAGACAAAAGGGCAGAAGGTTTATTTGAAAAAAGTTGTCGCTGAGAACTTCCCTAATCTGCAGAAGGAAGCAGACATCCAAATCCAAGAGGCACAGAGAATTCCCTTCAAAATCAACAAGAACATGTCAACACCATGACATATCATAGTCAAACTGGAAAAAATATGAAGATAAAGAGAGTATTCTGAAAGCAGCTAGGGACAAATGGGCCTTAAACTACAAGGGTAGACACATAAGGGTAGTAGCAGATCTGTCCACTGAAACATGGCAGGCCAGAAAGGAGTGGCAGGAAATATTCAATGTGATGAATAGGAAAATATGCAGCCAAGCATCCCTTATCCAGCAAGGCTGTAAGTCAGAATAGAAGGAGAGATAAAGTCTTTCCCAGACAAACAAAAACTAAAGGATCTCATGACCACTAAACCAGCCCTGTAGGAGATCCTAAGCCAGACTCTGTGAGTGGAAAGCAGCAAAAGCTACAAAGGACCAGAGACATCACTACAAGCCTGAAACCTACAACACAATGACACTAAATCCCTATCTTTCAATAATCATTCTGAATGTAAAAGGACTAAATTCCCCAATCAAAAGACACAGGGTATCAGAATGGATAAAAACAAAAACAAAAACAAGATCCATCCATACGCTGCCCACAAGAGACTCGTTTTAGACCTGAGGACACCTTCAGATTGAAAGTGAGGGGATGGAGAACCATCTATCTTGCTACCAGATGTCAAAGAAAGCTGGAGTAGCCATACTTATATCAGACAAACTAGATTTGAAAATAAAGCCTGTAACAAGAGATGAAGAAAGGCATTATATCATAATTAAGGGGTCTATCCATCAAGAAGAGGTAACAACTGTAAATGTTTATACCTCCAACATGGAACACCCAAACATATAAATCAATTAATCACAAACATAAATAAATGTATAGATAACAATACTGTGATTGTAGGGGGCTTTAATCCTCCACTTACAGTAATGGACAGATCATCTAGGTAGAAAATCAATAAGGAAGCAATGGCTCTGAATGACACATTGGACCAGATGGACTTAACAGATATTTTCAGAAATTTTCATCCAAAGGAAGCAGAATACACATTCTTCTTGAGTGCACATGGAACATTCTCCAAAATAGATCACATACTGTGTCAAAAAACAGCCCTTTAATAAATATAAAAGGATTGAGGTCCTACCATGCATGTTTTTCGATCACAATGCTATGAAATTTGAAATCAACCACAAGAAAAAAATTGGAAAACCCCCAAATACATAGTAGTTAAAGAACATCTTACTAAAGAATGAATAGGTCAACCAGAAAATTAAAGAAGAAATTAAAAAATATATGGAAATAAAAAATATATGGAAACAAATGAAAATGAAAACATGACAGCTGAAACCCTTTGGGATGCAGCAAGGCAGTCCTAAGAGGAAAATACATTGCAATCCAGGCCTATCTCAAGAAGCAAGAAAGGTCCAAGTACACAAAAACAACCTCACACCTAAAGGAACTAAAAACATAAGAGCAAAGAAAGCCCAAATCCAGCAGAAGAAGAGAAATAATAAAGATTAGAGCAGATATAAACAATATAGAATTAAAAAAATAGTAGAACAGATCAATGATTCTAAGAGCTGGTTTTTGAAAGAATAAACAAGATTGATAAACCCCTAGCCAGACTTCTCAAAAAGATAGAGAACCCAAATAGATAAAATCACAAATGAAAAAGGAAACATCACAACCAACACCACACAAAAAAAACAAAAAACAAAAATTATTAGAGAATACTATGAAAACTTATATGCCAACAAACTGGACAATCTGGAAGAAATGGATAATATCGTAGACACTCACACACTACCAAAATTCAAAAGGGAAGAAATAGAAAATTTGAACAGACCCATAACCAGCAAAGAAATTTAATCAGTTATTAAAAATCTCCCAACAAATAAAAGTCCTGGGCCAGATGGTTTCCCAGGGGAATTCTA
The DNA here is from genome assembly GCF_016509475.1 of Prionailurus bengalensis. NCBI lineage: Eukaryota > Metazoa > Chordata > Mammalia > Carnivora > Felidae > Prionailurus > Prionailurus bengalensis. The sequence continues at coordinate 210,047,015 of NC_057345.1, read as the reverse complement.
TGAGACATTTAAAGTAGAGTTAATACCTATTCTTCTCAAGCTATTCCAAAAAATAGACACAGAGGGAAAGCTTCCAGACTCGTTCTATGAAGCCATCATTACCTTGATTCCCAAGCCAGACAGAGACCCCTACTAAAGAGGAGGATTACAAGCCAATCTCCCTGATGAACATAGATGCAAAAATTCTCAACAAGATACTAGCAAATCAAGTTCAATGGTATATTAAAAGAATTATTCACCATAATCAAGTGGGATTTATTCCTGGGCTGCAGGGCTTGTTCAGTATTCACAAATCAATCAACATGATACATCACATTAATAGAATAAAGGTTAAGAACAATATGATCCTGTCAATGGATGCAGAAAAAGCACTTGACAAAATACAGCGATGTTTCTTAATAAAAACCCTCAAGAAAGTCAGGATAGAAGGAGCATACCTTAGCATCATAAAAGCCATATATGAAAGGCCCACAGCTAATATTGTCCCCAATGGGGAAAAACTGTGAGCTTCCCCCTGAGATTAGGAACACGACAGGGATGTCCACTCTCACCGCTATTGTTTAACATAATGTTGGAAGTCCTAGCATCAGCGATCAGACAACAAAATTAAATAAAAAGCATACAAATTGGTAAAGAAGAAGTCAAACTTTCACTTTTCACAGATGACATGATACTCTATATGGAAATCCGAAAGATTCCACCAAAAAGCTGCTAGAGCTGATACATGAATTCAGCAAAGTCACAGGATACAAAGTCAGTATACAGAAATCGGTTGTGTTTCTATACACCAGTAATAAAATAACAGAAAGAGATATCAAGTAATTGATCCCATTTACAATTGCATTAAGAACCAAAAAATACCTAGGAATAAAACTAACTAAAGAGGTAAAAGATCCGTATGCTGAAAATTATAGAAAGCTAATGAAAGAAATTGAAGAAGACACAAAGAAATGGAAAAACATTCCATGCTCGTGGATTGGAAGAAGACATATTTTTAAAATATCAATGCTACGCAAAGCAATCTACACATTCAATGCAACACCAATCAAGATACCACAACCATTCTTCACAGAGCTAGAACAAACAATCCTAAAATTTGCATGGAACCAGAAAAGACCCTAAATAGCCAAAGTAATGTTGAAAAAGAAAACCAAAGCTGGAGGCATCATGATCCCAGGTTTAGCTGGTACTACAAAGCTGTTATCATGAAGACAGTATAGTATTGGCACAAAAACAGACACATAGACCAATGGAATAGAATAGAGAACCCAGAGATGGACCCACAAATGCATGGCCAAATAATCTTTGACAAAGCAGGAAAGAGTCTCCAATGGAAAAAAGACAGTCTCTTTTAGCACATGGTTCTGGGAGAACTGGATAGTACATGCAAAAGAATTAAATTGGACCACTTTCTTACACCATACACAAAAAATAAATTCAAAATGGATGAAAGACCTAAATATATGACAGGAAACCATCAAAATCCTAGAAGAGAAAACTGGCAACCACCTCTTTGCCTCGGCCACAGCAACTCCTTGCTTGACATGTCTCTGAATATGAGGGGAATAAAAGCAAAAATGAACTACTGTGACCTCATCAAGTTAAAAAGCTTCTGCACAGCAAAGGAAACAATCAACAAAACTAAAAAAGCAACCAACAGAATGGGAGAAGATATTTGCAAATGACGTATCTGATAAAGGGTTAGTATCCAAAATCTATAAAGAACTTATCAAAGTCAACAGCCAAAAAACAAATAATCCAGTGAAGAAATGGGCAGAAGACATGAATAGACACTTTTCCAAAAAAAAAAGACATGCAGATGGCCAACTGACACATGAAAAGATCCTCAACATCACTCATCATCAGGGAAATACAAATCAAAACCACATTGAGATACCACCTCAGACTGGTCTGAGTGGCTAAAAGGAACAACTCAGGAAATAACTGATGTTGGCAAGGATATGGAGAAAGGGGAACCCTCTTGCACTGTCTGTGGGAATGAAAACTGGTGCAGCTGCTCTGGAAAACAGTGTGAAGCTTCCTCAAAAAGTTAAAAATAGAATTGCCCTACAACCCAGCAATAGCACTACTAGGAATTTATCCAAAGGACACAGGAGTGCTGATTCATAGGGGCGCACGCACCCCAATGTTTATAGCAGTACTATCAACAATAGCCAAATTATGGAGAGCCCAAATGTCCATCAACAGATGGATGGATAGAGAGGATGTGTTATATACACACAATGGAATGCTACTTGGTGATGAAAAATAACAAAATCTTCCTATTTGAAATAATGTGGATGGAACTGGAGGATATTATGTTAAGTGAAATAAGGTGGTCAGAGAAAGACAGATATCATATGTTTTCACTCATATGTGGAATCTGAAAAACTTAACAGACAACCATATGGGAAGGGATGGAAAAATAAGTTACAGAGAGGGAGGGAAACCACAAAAGATTTTTTTTATTTAAAAAAATTTTAATGTTTATTCATTTCTGAGAGACAGAGAGAGAGCATGAGTGGGGAAGGGGCAGAGAGAGAGGGAGACACAGAATATGAAGCAGGCTCCAGGCTCTGAGCTGTCAGCACAGAGCCCGACGCAGGGCTTGAACTCATGAACTGCGAGATCATGACCTGAGCCGAAGTCAGACGCTCAACTGACTGAGCCACCCAGGCGCCTTGAACCACAAAAGATTCTTAAATACAGAGAACAAACTGAAGACTAATGGGGGTGGAGGGGTTGGAGTGATGGGCATTGAGTGCACTGGGTGTTGTATGTAAATGATGTATGACAGGAATCTGCTGAAACCAAGACTACACTGTATGTCAGCTAACTTGACAATAAATTAAAATAAAAAGGAGCTGAAATATTTTATTTGAACATTTAACCTCTAAATTTTGAAGATGTACTTCAAATTTATAAAACCCCATAAAGCACAAATTAAAGTATGTCTTCCGCTCAAATTTGCTCCTGAATCTGTCATTTTTCAGACTCCACTATAATATTGGCATTGACTGAATTCACACAATTATTTACGATGTTGTTTTTTATTGTGCACAATCCATCCCCCCAGAAAAATCCTTCTGCTGTCATATAAGTAAAATTGCTTTCTTGCATAGGAATTTATTTTTGTCATTTAAGAAAATTAAGAATATAAGTCCTGGTTATCCTAAACAGAGTAGAAATACTAGACAGTGAGCATATTGTGTGTCACTTATTCTTCTGCGATGAAGCAAGCAAGGAAGGAAGGAAGGATGAATGGAAAGAAGGAAGGGGAAGAGGGAAGGAAGGAAGAAATGGGAGGAGGGAAGGAAGAAAGGAGGACAGGAAGAAGGGTCACTGTGACAGAGAATCTTAATATTCCGAAACCTCTCAAAGATACTCAAAAGCAGGAAGGCCCTTGGTGTGTTGTATACAACAAATTTCTCTGAAAGACTGAGCAGTGGGTGTCCTGGGATTGCAGATTACTTAGCCCTGGGACACAAGCCAAGGGTGATCCTATTTTTCCCAGTAAGAGTGACCTTTGTGATCGTTAATTTCCACCACGCATGGGCAGGTAATCACATTCACAAGATTACTTTTCTTCCTTTTCATTTTTTCAAAATGGCCTTAAATTTAACAAGCTTCAGGGTACAAACACAATAAAGTCATTCATTAAAACATTTAGTCAAACTGATGGCAACATAATACAGTATATTTCATACAGCCTTTTCATCTTGGCATGGCAATTAATAAGGCAGGTTTTGTTTTATGTCCCAAAGATTAATAAGCTGGAGCTATAACAGCCTCATACTCAGACATGGTTCACATTAGAAATTATTTTGCTTTGATTTCCCCAAAAGTATACATTAGCGACCTCAAATCCATTTCCAAGAAGTAGGTAGAGTAAAAAAAAAAAAAAAAACACAAATAGACAATCAAAGTAGGTAGAGTATAGAAATATACAAACCAAACAGCATACATTTGTAAACAGCATCAACACAGCATGACTGTGAGGATACAAGTCAACTGTCTTGAAAAAGCAAAGGGAACGAATGTCTCTTTTGGAAGCCAAGTATGAAACCACACTGGAGCCTTAGTGATATCTTCCCTTCAAGAGCAATTATGGGTACGCGGGGACTAAGTGATGAAAGGTGGAAGTAAAAGGCACAGAACAATATAGAGGCCTAGTACCATCCTCAGGTACGTTAATCTGGTTTGGATTCGTGTACCATGGCTGATGGAAGTCTGCATCACTTGAAGAGATACAAGCCGTCCTCACGTACAGATGGCTCATCAGCCTGTCAAAGCAGACTCTGCTCCAACACAAAATTATGATCAAAGACAGAATTTATTAACCCAAAGTGGTGCTTGGAATACAGAGAGAAATGGCTGACACTTCTCTGCCACCTTACAATATTTTAATGTTTTTCACGCCCGCGGTCTCAAAGCTGCATGTGTTGCTAGTATTATTATTCTAGAAATGAGAGTTCAGGCATCTGAGAGTCAAAGGGGCTTGTCCACAAAAACAGAGGCAGCAGGGAAGAGAGTTAGATCTGGAATTTGAGTTTTCTCACTTTACGTTCTATGGGCTTACACCTGCCCAAATAGGTCTGTCCCTAGAAGGAGACAGCACAAACAACACTGTTCCTCAAACCGTGGTTCTCCAGCTCTTCAGGGACTCCAATGCCCCGCCCTTACTTTATCACTTCAGGGTCGTTGCCCTGCAACACACAGGAGAATGTCGCTGTGTGCGCAGAGCAGCTGCCTCCATCAGAAAGAAAGAAGTATTCTCTGAGAAAAAGGAATGCAAATTGCCCAAAGTAAAAATACATGAAGGGAAGGTGCAAAAGAAAGGAACATGGAAATGGCTGGGGCGGTAGATGACCAGAAAATAAGATGGCGTCTGGGGCTCAGAAGGGAAGTAAAGAAATCTCCGTGCCTGTAACGATGGAGGAAGGAAGACCTTGTGGTACATACCAGAGTTGATGTGGAGGACCCGGAGAGGGTGAGTGTATAAATGGTGACTACAGGAGGATGGGTCTTGAACCACATCCCCTGAGTTAGAATCCCTCTCAACCATTCCCCAGCTGTGTGGCTTCAGGCAAATCGCTTACCTTCCCTGACCCTCAGCTTCCCCATCTATATAACGGAGGTAATGACATTTGATTCACTTAACACATGACTCCTGTGAGAATCAAATACAAAATGATTTTCATCAAGCACAGTCTGTTTGACAAATGTGAGCTGCCATTACTGATGGATATGTATGACGTTAGTGACCTAACATTATTTCAGATGAAAGCAATACACTTTTGTTACCAAAGGGCAGCCAGAATATACTTTTCGGGGTCCCCCTGCCAAACTTTAATAGGAGCTTATTAAGGAATCAGACACACAGATAAATAAATAAAACTTTTTATACAAATACTCCACTCATGAAGCAACCAAATCCTTAGAGAACATATGCCGAGTATAAATCCTCATTCTAATCATTTTCTGTTAAACGTACATGTTTTTGTATTACTCTCCAGGTGCCCATTTGTAATTTTCTTTCTTAAACTTAAATCAGAATTATTATAATTCCATGCACACATGGAATAACTAGAATACTAGAATTCTAGAATACTTCTAGAATAACTAGAAGATGTACAAATGGCTACCAAGTACGTGAAAAAATGCTCAACATCACTAACCTTCAGGATAATCCAAATCAAAACCACCATGAGATATAATCACACTTCCCGGAATAGCTATTAGCAGAACGACCACAAGTAACACGTGGTGAAGATGTGGAGAAAAGGGAACCTTTGTACCTTACTGGCAGGAATGTAACTGGGTGCAGTCATTACGTACAGTCATTAGAGTAGGGTGGTTTCTCAAAAAATTAAAGATAGAATTACCATAGCTTTTACCACCAACACCACATCTGGGCACGTATCCAAAGGCAATGAAAACAAGATATCAAAGAGATACCTTCGCTCTCATGTTCATTGGAGCATGATTCGCAATAACCAAGATGTGAAAAAAACTTAAATGCCCATCTTCAAATTAATGGATAAAGATGTGATAAATGACATATATGATATACATATGGTGTATGCGATATATAAAAGATGTATGTGATATATATAATATGCATAGAAAATGTCATTCAGTTTTGAGAAAGAAGGAAATGCTACTGTTTGTAACAATACGGATGGACCCCAAGAACATTACGCTAAGTGAAATACATCAGAAAAAGACAAATACTGCATGGTATCACTTACATGTATAATCTTTAAAGGAAAAACAAAGTTAAAATCATAATATAGAGAGTAGAAAAGTGGTTACCACGGGCTGGGAGGTGGGGAAAATCGGGAGAGGTGAGTGAAAGGATACAATTTTTCAGCTATAAGATAAATAAGGTCTGAGGCACTAACATGGTAACTGTAGTTGATACTACTGTAGTATATAATTGATATTTGCTAAGAGACTAGAATTCCAATGGCCCTCTCTACACACACACACACACACACACACACATTTATACACATATAGTGACAGATTTATTAATTAACTAGATGAATATAAGCCTTTCACTACATATATGTATATTAAATCATCACTATGTACCTTTTCAACATCTTAAAACTTTATTTGTCAATTAGACCTCAATAAAGTTAAAAAAAGAATTCCCTATCTAACCTGAAGAGGAAAAGAAACAACTAGGAATTAATAGAAGTTGGGGAGCTGCCTAGTCGCGGGCAATTAGGCAAATAAGAACACTCAAGTATAGCATCTAATGTAGATGTTGAGAGACCGGTCTTCAATTAAATTAAATCTTTTATTCTGAGTTGTTTTCTAAGTTGATGGATTCGCCACTACTGATTCCAGGTAGAAGGACACTGCTATGGCCAACATTCTTTAATTCACACCACGAACCTGCCTTTAAATGCACAACACCGATACTTCCAGGTCTGTGATAGACACTGACGATAGAGAACTGACAAAGACAAGGAATTCACAATAGGAAGAACAAGAAACATTTTCACAGACAGGAATATCAAATGTTTTAGAATGTCAAACTTCCAGTGCATTCACCCTGTACAATTTAATGCCCCATTCCTCAAGGGAAGAAGCCATATTTAATGTATCTTTATTCATCAACACCTAGTATGGGATTACTGTCAGACAAAACAGGGAAAGTTAATCTAACTATAATTCACATTATGTTGCAATCTAAGGACTTACTGACCCCTGCAAATCAGGTATGCTCACTATGATGCTATGTGCATACATTCAGATCTAACAGACACTCCTTCACAATTAACACTTTTCCTGGGTTTGGGGTTAAGGTGAAGAAGAGGTTTGTAATGCCAGCACCTTCACCAGGAGAACTTCCCCAGAGATAATACCCCTTGGCTGATCTTGGTTTGTTTTTGTTTTTGGTTTTTAATGTTTATTCATTTATCTTGAGAGAGAGAGTGAATGGAGGAGGGGCAGAGAGAGAGAGGTAGAGACAGAGAATCCCAGGTGGGCTCCCCACTGTCAGTGCCGTCAGGGCAGAACTTGACACAGGGCTCAGTCCCACGAACTGTGAGATTATGACCTGCGCTGAAATCAAGAGTCAGGCACTTAACCGGTGGGGCCACCCAGGCCTCCCTGACTGCTCTTGTTTTCACTTGGGTGCATTGGATTGAATGGTGGTCCCCCAAAAGAGCTGCCCACATTCTAATTCCAGGAACCTGTCAATATGATCCTATTAGGAGAAAAAGGATTTTGCAGGTATACTTGAGTTAAGGATCTTGAAATGAGGAGATAATCCTAGATTATCCAGGGAGTCTTAAAACAAATTATAAGTGTCCTTAAAAGAGAAAGACAGAGGGAGATTTGAGTCAGACACAAAAGAGAAGACATAGGCAGAGGGAAGGAGGCAATGTGACCACAGAGAGAGAACAGAGTGATTCAGCTGCAAGTCAAGGAGTGCCAATAACCACCAAAAACTGGAAGAGGCAAAGGATGGATTCCCCCCTAGAGACTCCAGAGGGAACGTGGCCTTGCCAACACCGTGAATGTGGCCTCTGGCCTCCAGAACTGTGAGAACAAATTTCTCTTGTTCTCAGCCACCCAGTTTGTGGTCATTGGTTAGGGCAGCCACAAGAAACTAATACACTTGGTTTTGTTCTCTGGTTTCACCTCATGGTGATGCCAATGTGCTTCTGTCCTTACAGAGCAAGGACTCTAGGGTCCATGAGTTCTGTCTTTGTCTGTTCAGGTTGCCATAACCAAGCACCATAGACTGGGTGGCATAAACAATAGACATTTCTTTCACACAGTTTTGGAGACTGGGAAGTCCAAGATCCAAGTGCTCCTTTTCCTGGTTTGGGGATGGCCACCTTGTCAGAATCCTCACACAGCAGACAGTGAAAGCTCTGTTGTCTCTTTCTCTTTTTATAAAGGCACTAATAGCATGGAGACCACTCTCCTGATCTCCTCAAAACCTAATTACTTTTCAATGGCTGTATCTTAATACCATCACATTGGGGGTTAGGATTTCAATATATGCAACTGGAGTGGGGGGCAGGGAGGCACAAACAGTCTATAATGGGTCCTCTATTCCAGCTCAACACACATGGGAACTATATTCACCAAAGCTTTTCATTCTTAGAGTGTTCCAAATTGGCATTGCTTTTTTCTTTAGGAAACGTGTGTTTAGCTTAAAAGAACCTTGCAAAATGCTTAGGAGATTGCCACTGTGGAAAAAAAAAAAGAGCTTGCTTTTTGCTGATTTGGGGGCTACTCTAGTACTTCCTATTTGACACCCACATCCCTGTGGACAATTATGAGCAATCATTGTATGTTTTCACTTGAACGGATCTTTGCCATAGTTTTTGTTTGTTTCTTTTATTTAAGGGGCATATATTGTAGAAATATTCATAGAAATATTTCATATTCAGTTTATTATGAACAGAACAAATGGCGTGATATAATACATGAATGAATATTTATACACAAGTAATGTCTAGTCCATGGAGAGCATACTTTTTCAACACTTCCCTATGAAGCGTAACTTTGCTGAGATGCTAAGAGAGTAATCGCCAAAGCCCAGGTAGAATAATTGAAGCCCTGCTCCACCACCCACGCTCTGTGTAATTTTGCATGAGTTACTTAAACTCTCTTTGCCTCAGTTTTCCCTTCAAGAAAATGGGGGTCGTAATAAGAGTCTCTATAATAAGAGTAGCAACACTGGGAGGATTAAATGTGTTAGCAAATGTGAAGAGCTTAGAAACGTATCTGGCACAAAAAGAATACAACATATGAGAATGGGTTGCAATTATCATTATGGACATTTTATTTCACCCAGTCTCTGATTTTAGACGACTACCTCTATGGGCTCCGTATACTAGTTGTGGAATCATATGACATTGCATCCCCCAAGAACGGAAACACTTCCTTTTGCCATCCGTACAAAGAGTTCTCACTCTCGGGTTCTGATTTCCTTGACTCTCACACTACTTTGAGAAGTTGAAGAGTCAGAGAAAGGTCACCTCTTCCTCATTTGCATCTCCCTTTCAAGTATAGGACAACGTCACCAACTGCTTTTTAAAGACAGATATCAAAACAAATGGATTGATTAGATTCATTCTTCTTAGAAGACGTTTTTAGTCATTGTTCAGAGGACTTGCTGGAGCGTCCTGGGCTTTTTTTAAAAAGCGTAACCAGGGTGGTGAGTGGTAATGATGGCTGCTTTTGACAGGCACATTCCTTGTCTGTGCACCAAAAATGTGACTTGGGGGCAGCGCAAAAGGACTTTGAAGTGAGACAGAATAGCTTAGAAAGCTGTGATTAAAGAGGGCTTGTTTACAAAATAAACTTCAAGATTATAGGAAAACTTCCTCCGTGACTTTTTTAGGTCTTTGATTCAATGAACCAGATCCTGCTTTTCTCCCATGGGGTGAAGCTGACCTAGACCACAATAGAGAAAGTCTGCAGATAATGTTGCCAACTCCACGCCAGAGACAATTAGTGGGAAACAAACTGGCCTTTAAAGAGCAGGTGGAGGAATGATAAACTAAAGCAACATCAGCCTCTGGCTCTATCTCCTTTCTCACTGACCATTCACAATTTTTGCAAGCATCTAATTAAAGAGAAGACTTTCTGTTTTTCATCCTGGAGCTATAAATATGACACTATCAATCATAGAGATTGTTGGGGCAGGTGATGAAACAGAAATTTCTAACCAAAAGGGTAAAGCCTTTGAGTGTCATATAATTTTAAGACTTCTCCTCTGTCACTTTTGTTATTTTTGTGTTTGTTTGTTTTTAACCTCTGACTTTTTTTTTTTTTTTTTTGCAAAGATGGTACTCATCATTGAACCATGCTCTCCATTCCTGAGGGCCAGTAATCCACAAAGCCTGGTCTGAGGTAACATCGAAGGCTGTTTTGCTTAGAATTGTGTTTCCAGCGACTAGCCCACAGCATGAAATATCATAAGCATTTGACAAATAATTGTGGAATAAACGAAATAAAAGACATTAGGATCTTGTCCTCAGTTGTGACCTATTTTCTTTAATAGGTTACTTTTCATCTGCCAGATAGAGTGACTTTTGGATAAAGCTGTGAATAGGCATACTTTAAAATCAGTACGGGTAACATGCTTTCTGAAGGTGTCTTATGCTAGCTTCCTCCATCTGAAATCTCGTCAATCAACAGAAAGTTCTCTGAGTACTCTGGACTCTGCCATCTCCATTTGCTCCACGTATTTTCTATTGTATTATTTCCTTGCCTTCATCCCACTTATTAATTGATTTACATATTTATTGCCTGTTTACCCCCTTAGAGAATGAGTCACAAAGTCTGCGTGGGCAGGGACCTGGCCTCCCCCATTCATGGCTCTGCCCATTGATAGCTAGCATAGAGCCAAGACCATCTAAGAACTTAATAAATATTTATTTAAAATGAATTACTAAGCTAAAAAACAACATAAGTGTTTATAGTGAATAGAATTCAGAATTCATTTTTTCAAAAAATTTGGACAAGTTGTTTTTTTTTTTTTATAAAAATTTTTTTTTCAACTTTTTTTTTTAATTTATTTCTGGGACAGAGAGAGACAGAGCATGAACGGGGGAGGGGCAGAGAGAGAGGGAGACACAGAATCGGAAACAGGTTCCAGGCTCCGAGCCATCAGCCCAGAGCCTGACGCGGGGCTCGAACTCACGGACCGCGAGATCGTGACCTGGCTGAAGTCGGACGCTTAACCGACTACGCCACCCAGGCGCCCCAAAAAATTTGGACAAGTTTTTAAAGAGTTTTTAGGCGTCTTATATCCACATGATATCGATCATGATATTTAAGCTATATGGGTTATTACAGAACAGGAAAAAGAAATTGTGATTTCATCACAGCCAATATATTTGATTTTGAATTTAGGTTTGCTTCATTTAATAAAACTTTGCTCTGTTACATGCATTATATTCATATTGTTACCTAAGTTAATACATTTTGGTGTATTAACAGAGACTATTATCCTTAGCTATTATTTATTACTTAAATGTAATAAGGCCTATATAAATGAAAGCTTTCCCAAGTCATCCAGATTTAGCATTGTGTAAGTTCAAATTTTTTTAGGATTGAATTGAAAATGTACTAATTTAGGTACATTTGTTCCATAATGTTCCATACGAACATTTACATTAGTTCTATATGAATATACCTATTTGGGATAAACTGTCAGTCACATTTGCCTTAGTACTCATTCTGACAAAATTCCTCAAATACGTGTTATTAGAAGTTTTGGTGTGGTGAAAATGAACTGAGGAAAGATAAATTCCTAGAAGTTACACATAAAATAATAAATGGAGATAGGAATCATATCTGTGCACTTTTGGCTTTTTTTGGGAAGTTTTGTGCATTTTGTAATGAGACTATTATCCTTAACTATTATTGATCATTTAAATGTAATAATGCTTATACAAATGAATGCTTTCCTAAGTCATCCAGAGTTAGCATTCTGTAATTTTAAAGCTTTCTAGAATTGAATTGAAAATGTATGATATTTCATTAATCTTGGGACAAAAGATATGTCAAAGTCATAGCAAGAAGTGAGTTAAAGTTGTCTTAGTATAAACCGAGATGGTAGTCGTAAGAAAACTTTCTCTTCTTCCCATAGAGTTCCACAGTTCTTTTTCCCACCCAAAGTTTCCTTTTCCCAAATTACTACCCCATTAGCCACACCCCTTCATTGTATCCTCTTTGCCAAGTAAACATGTTATAGCCACGCTGAATATAATGTTAATCTTATGACACATTTTAATCGGAGATCGTAAAGGTTGGTGTTATCCACAGAACTTTCTGCAATAATAAAAACGTTTTGCTTCAAATTCTTTCGTGCCCAGTGTGGTCACCAATATCCACGTGTGCTTACTGAACACTTGAAATGTGGCTGTTTTGACTTAATTTTATTGATTTATATTTAAATAGACACACATGGGTAGTGGTGGGCATATTGGGCAGCACAGATACAGATTATGCATTTGAAACACTCTTCCTGCTTTCCTTTCTCAAACACACAGAAGGGTCAGTTTCAGAAGGGACAAATCTGGTGGCAGTTCTCAGGATTTCTGCAGTTCATCTGGATTGAGGAATAAGTGACCTACCACCCAGTTACAAACCAAATGATATTTCCCACTAAAGGTTGTCCAAGCTCTTCTCTTTATTTTTCACTCTAAAGGCTGGTTTCTCAGGATTCCCAGCCGAGAGAGGGAAATGATGGTGTGAGTGCCAGATAGCTCACGGAGTAGCCATCGCCCATGAGACCGCAGCCAAATTTACCCGATGAGAAAGGAGAGAGAATGACAAAGAGTATCAGACAAAATAATACTAATAAATGTTTTCTTTAGCTGGCTCTGAGAGTTATTTTTTTCTATATTGATCTGAGGTTCAAACTGGGTAGTAATCTCACTCTATAGCAAATAGATATTCTTGGAGTTTGGGAGTTGGGAATTTATATGAATAAGAAATAGGATGAGAACGTCAAAGATTTTCGAAGATCTGGAAATTTTTTTTTCTTTCCAGAAGACATAAATGTTATTTTAGTTTCCTGTAAGTCATAAGGCTTGGAACGTAACACATTATATTCCACATAAATTTTAAATCGCTTATTTTCTTAAGTATCATTACCTATTTATTGTGCCCCTGAAACAAAAACAGAGATTAAATGTGTGGATTCCCCATAACTGTAAAACCTGTATGTTTCGAAAAAGGTTTAACTCATCAAAGGGGTATGAAATACCTACCCTTAGGAACCATTAGCATTTATTAATCCTGATCCATCATGTTTTAGCAGAAACACAGATATACAGCTGTGAGCTATGAACAGCAGGTTTGTTTTGCCACAAAGAAACATATTTTCCAATAAAGAAACATCTTCTGAAGCCACTTTCACTTTTTTTCTAATGAACACCTTTTTCTTCAAGCATATTTTTGGAGTTTGGGACTCCAAGTAATGGAAATGGAGCTGTTTGCTGTCATGTAATATAACGAATCCATAGGGGAAAATAGAGTGAAATCAGAACCACAGAAACCAGCTTCCTCCGCTATATCTCCCTCCAAAGGAAACAGGTTATATATAATGCATGTAATGGAATCTTGTGGGCCAGAGACAAACAGCATGTGCTATTCGATTTTCACTCCAAAAGTTATATTAGAAATGCCACGACATGAGCAAACTTTTAAAATGCCTGAAACAGAAACCAAGAAAAGGTAGGCATCTTCGAATAGAGACGTATTAATAGAGCTCTCTAGTAGATGTATTAATGGCATGTTCATTGAAAGGGATTATAGAGAAGTCCCTCAAAAGTCAGTGACCACCTAATTTCTCATCCAAACAGAGGCACATTGGAGAGCAAAAGTTGGTACTATTAATAATTAAGTCACAACTTCCAGACCAACCAAGGCATGTGGCTGTCCTAATAGGAGTCTTTTTCTTAGCCCGTTATTCATCCCTTCGGATACCCCTCTGCTACTGAAATACCACCCATATTTTAAGAGGTTACTTCATTCCCATTGTCTCCACAATACTTTCACAACCTCTCCAGTCCCCTTCTATTTCCCTTTCCCTCTACACTTCTGCATCATTTGTAATCTGTGCCCCACATTTATATCACATCTACCATCCACTAATGTTTCTCATGTGTTAGTTCTATTTCTATAATTACATTGTCAGTTCCTGAAATCAAGGACTTTGTTCTATTTTTTAAATCTCCCCAAAGCCCAAAACTAACCCCTGGAAGCCACTGCTCAAAAATAGTCCTGTCACATGGAGCTCACTGTTTGTTTTCTATGCTTTCAAGGCCAAATTCAGGGTTTTCCTATAGGGAAAACAGGGGAGTGTGAACCCTTTCCCACAGGGGAGAGTGAACCCTTCCTCTGATTGCGGATGTTATTGGCTACGATATTCAACCTCATAATAATGCTTTCTTCTATCAACACAGATCACTGTATGTAATGAACTACCTTTCCAGCTAGATCAAAAGGCTACTGAGGATGGGCACGGACTTACTCCTCTTTGTATTTTTAGCGTCCTGCACTCTGCTTACAAGCAGCAATGCTAGTAAAATGTCCAGTACTGGATCCCCCACCAATATCAGAGTGTCTTACTACTTGCCACCTCTTTATAGATCATGATGCAGCTGTACTAGCAAGGCCAGATTAGATAAAAAATGGCTCAGGGGGTGCCTGGGTGGCTCAGTCTGTTGACCGTCCGACTTCAACTCAGGTCATGGTCCTGCGCTTTGTGGATTCGAGCCCCACGTCGGGCTCTGTGCTGACAGTTCGGAGCCTGGAGCCTGCTTTAGATTCTGTGTCTCCCTCTCTCTCTGCCCGTCCCCTGCTTGCACTCTGTCTCTCTGTCTCCCCAAAATAAATAAACATTTAAAAAATAAATAAATAAATAAATAAATAAACAAATAAATAAATAAGGTCATAAAAATGACCTCATCTTGAATCACACATCTAGCTCCTGTAGTAAGGGGAAGAAGCCCCAGTCTGAGGCATGCTGGGACAAACAGAAAGTAGTGCTGAAAGGGACAAAAGGAAGCTGGAAGTAATTCTAGCTAAAGGTACAGTTCCTTTCAATGCACTGATCCTGTTTTGGCAGAAGGTTACTGGAAATACATGCAGTTGTCTAATCTGCTCCTAAAGAGGTGATCTAGGTGCTCCAGAGTAAGTCAAACACGGCTCAAGGAAGTGCAATACAATGTGGTCCTATAGCGTGATCAAGGTAAGGCTCCACAAGGGACCAGAAGGAAAACAACTGTATGGACTGAACTACAGGAGAGAAGTTAGTCCATATAAGCTGCTGGTTCTGGTTTCCCAAAGGAGACAGGAAGGGGATAGGTGAGCAGTCATGGAAGTAAGTAAGCAAAGTTACGTTTCAGGGTGGGCAGTGGAATAGGTATGTGGGCATCATAGGGCCCAAGGATCAAAGAAGAATTCCAGAACTCTGAGATGACACCATGAGAGACGGGAAGGAGGGAGCAAAGATGCCATTAACATCACTGAACAGGCTCTTCATGGCACATCAGATCATGAGGAGGGTTTATCATGCAACATGAGTCCAGGCTGTCATATACCTGTAGCTGCTGGGTTCTTCTGAAACTGTAATGATAGATGGTAGAAACCAGAATGGGCCTGGACACAGAGATGGAACCTGTCACTATCCCCCACCAGGAGACACTAAGAGACAAAACAAAACAGGAATGGAGAAGGGCCCACGTAGAAGGTGAGCAGACAGTAGAATTTCCCTGCATGCATTCTTTAGGATGTTGATCTAAGAAACCATGAAAGGGTAATTAAGTCCCAGAAAACTTGGGTTAAACAAAATTAGCAAGATTCTTTATCAAATACTGTGAGGTTCAGTGTCAATCTCCAAACTTGACTCTCTTATGCAATGCAATACTCAAGTTGTTGATCCCTAGAGCCTGTGCAGAAGTGCTTCCTCAGGCACAGTGGGGCTGTAGGGACAACAGAAGACAATGCGGTGACACACACACAGGTTCCTAGTCCCTGGCTCAGTGCTGTCCACCCCTGTACATCACCTCTAAGAACTTACTTGCTGAAATCCTTGGTGATACATAGGTAAACACTAATGGTTTATTTACCTTAGACTCGACTTATGGTACAAATAATCAAGAGTTGACTTGGAAAAGAATAAAACATGACTGAGTGTCTGGACGGTTCAGTCAGTTAAGGGTCTGGCTGTTGATCTCCTCTCAGGTCATGATCTCACAGTTTGTGAGTTCAAGCTCCGTGTCAGGTCCTGCACTGACAACATGGGACCTGCTTGGAATTCTCTCTCCCTCTCTCTCTGCCCCTACCCCACTCATGCTTTCTCTCTCTCTCTCAAAATAAATAAATGAACTTTAAAAAAATTTTTTAAAAAACATGAAACATCTATCAGGAGTTACCCAATTAATTAATTAATTGTCCCATTCATTTCCATAGCTTTTCACATACTTCTTCCTTTATTCCTCTACATCTCCAGAGAACACAGTCTAACATTGAAGCTCCATCCAGAAAAAAGGAGAAAAAAGTCAAATAATGCCAACGATGACCTAAGTTGTATTAATTTTTTCTGCTACATTCTAGGGGAGCTGTTTCATGTGGGTTCCCTCCAATGCCAATCCATGGTTACTTCTCGGCATTAAGTTGTTCTTCCCTAAGATGTATGAAAGGGTTTGCAACACAGCCCAAAGAGGCAGCAGGCAGGCTGTACAGATGTGGCTTTGCATGCACCTCCTTCATTTATGACGTGGAGACTTTGTGCGGATGCACTGGGCACAGTTTGGTGCTGTGCAGATGCAACCCCCCAGGACGAACTCAAGACTGATGGGCTGCTGGAGGCTGTCCCATGAGATCTCCCTGGGAAATCACCCTCCAGCAGAGGGCACTGCCTCACCCTGTGCTCTGCCTTGTTACTGGAGCCCTTCCCATCCCGACAGGTCAAAGGGCAGGTACAGATACCTAAACCCATCTCAATTACAGACAGTTCTAAAGGGTTTTAGAACTAAACTCAGTTCTAAAACCAGTTCTAGAACCAGCCAGTTCTGGGACATCAGCAGAGGAAAATGGTAGAACTGTATTTGCATCACAGATTAACATTTCTCTCTGCTCACACCTGCCCTCCTCACTCTCCTCCGTCTCCAGGTGTTACTATTGACAGAACTGTCTGGTATAATTTCTGCAACTAACCTCTGTCTGTTTCCAAGACAGCTGGTCCACAAGAGCTGGTTCACCATCTTATCTGGGTCTCAGGTCTCTCATCTGTAATAAGAGAGGCATATTAATGAATAGCTCAATTTCATGGAGTGATTACTATGCACCAGGCTCTTTTCTAAGCACTTTTTAGGAGTTAACTATTTTAAGTCCTAAAAATCTTATAATGCAATCACTATTATCCTCCCCCTTTATACAGATGAGGAAACTGAGGTACAGAAAGTATCTAATTTGTAAAACGTCACAAACCTAGTATGTAGGAGTCCTGGGGTCAGTCACTATGTCTGTAAAAATTATACTTTTAACTCTTATGCTTTATTATGTTTCCCCACAGAACAATGGTTCAAATTGAATGAGAATATCGATCATACGTTTATCACAGTTCTGGGGAATAGCAATTAATCAATAAGCGTTTATTTTATCTGGTCTGCATATATATTTAAGCGTCACGGGTGTCGTGAAGACGGCAGGAGACTATGGGGTGACGTGATGTGCGTGGGCAGTCTGACCACAACTAGAAAGTGACCAGTACTGACATTTCAAGGGTAACATATAGCCCAGGGGTAGGAAGCAATGCTCTAGAGTCAGATTACCTACTTTGGAGCCTGGATTCTCTGCCTGCCACTTCAATCCTCAATTTCTCATCTATTAAAAAGGAAATAATAATTATCTATCTTATAAGGTTGTTGTGGAGATCAAATTAATTAATACGAGGTATTTAGCATAGTGTCTGACATAGTAAAAACTGAATAAATGTTAGTTATTCCCATAACCACCATTACTCATTGTAGAGAGATGATATTTTTTTTCCAAGCAGAATTAGGTTTGTGTTCATACAACTTTAAAAAGAGAAATTACTATCTTAAATAAGATGAACTTTATTTCCCTCTCTTATAAAAGAAGTCCAGAGGTTGGTTACCTAATGTTAGTATAGCCTGGGCACCTTCCAACATGGCAGACAACCAGCTTGTTCTTGCTTCACCATCCAAAACACCTATTAGAGCTCCAGCTATCACATTTGCATTCCAAACCATAGGATGGAAGAAAAGGAACAAAGAAGAGGATTGTACCCCTGTTTGAAAAAAGTCCCACCAAAAAGTTACCTTTGTATCTTATGGCCATAAATTAGTCACATGTCACATCTAGCATGTATGGAAAGCTGAGATATGTGGACACTCATTTCAGGCAGTGATGGTTCAACCAATATCAGGACTCTGTTAAGGACGATATAAAATAGGCCTAGATTCTAGAAGGCATCAAACCGTCTCCACCACAGAGATGAGCCCCCCAAGCACCCATTTAATAATAAGTTATGACATTGTCTAGGTGCAGTCATCGAAAAAGACAAATTGTTATTGCAACATCCAATATCAATTAATTTAAAGGTTGAGAGCTTTAATTATAGACTTGGGCATTTTAACCCACTTTTTGTAAGTAGTTCTATTTCTGACATTTCTAATTTGTACAGCAAAACCTTCAGTAAGAAATATAGTATCAGATCATGAAGTAGAGAACAGTAACCCACGCTAATTCTTGCAAGTGTCTCATAAATAAAACGCAAAGCAAAAGGAAGTTAAATATTGATTAAAGAAATCCAAAGCATAAGATGTTTACGTTTGTTATATACATCGTCATGAAGTTCTTTGGAAGCTGACCATATGGAAAATAGATAAGTAGGAACTTTGCACGTCAGAACTAGGCCTTATGGCATCCAATAGTAGGAGATCAAGGCATGAGCGATTGCCAGCAACATTCTCATTACATACAATGAATAAGAGATAACGACCTTGAAATCACTTAGAAAATTTACAGTTAAAAAAAAAAAATCCCTACTCTACTTGTTCAATTTACTCTCTTTCTCCTAAATTCACATATTACAAAACACAGAAGATTTCAACCAATACAAAAGCAATGTGCAAAGGCCCTCAAATCAAACTCTGGATTTGTAATAGGAAGAAATCACCACATGAAAAGGAACATGTCCCTGTCATGGGAGGAACTGAACAGTTTCTCCAATTCTAAGAAAGTGTTAGAGACAAACCACCCACAGTTTTCCATAGTTTTTTTAACCTGACTTCACCATGAAGCCAGCCAGTCAAAATAGAAAATTACGGGAACGTGATTTTCAGTTACACCACAAACCTGGAGAAGTCCATGGTGTTCAAAAAGTATTATCTCATTAGAGGCAAGGATTAGCTACCAGGAAACAGCCCCATTATCTGGTCTGTTGTCGAAGAGGCTCTAATACTGACAGGGATGCTGTTTACTAACTAAACATTCAGCGAAGTATCCAAATGTGTTCTGGGTCACTCCGTTGGAATCCAAAGAAAACAGTTTGAGCAGAGAAATCCCTCTGATTCACAGTTGCAGACTTTTCAAATTAAAAAAAAATTAACAATAATAATAAAAACTAGGAAGAACAAATGGGAGCATTTGATTTACTGAGGAACTGTAGGCCTTAAATCTAGGGTAAAATGAAAATGACAAGAGCTGATCCTCTGAACTTTGGATTAAAAGACCAAACAACCAGACACAGTGTGGTGCCCCTGATTCCTTTATGTGTTTCCCAAGTAGTTTGGGGAGGGGTTGGTTGTGAGTCTACAAGCCTTACCTTGGTTCACAAGGTAATCAGCTGAAGAAAAGGCAATTTGTTTTTCTGACATCCTCAGGTATGTGTAACTTTTATTCGCTTTAACTTCAGTTAAGACTTGATGGGTAGAAAAAGCAGAATAATATTCTAGTAACTGTTCCAACTAAAAAAAAATGTTATAAAAAATTCTAAACCGGACAGATGCCAAGATGCAAATGTTCCCTTCTTTTCTTCTGTCTCTGTCTCTCTCTCACACACGTACACATGTATCCTAGACTGAAGTAAAAATGAATGTAGAGTAAAGACCAATTTGGGGAATATTGGAATATAAAAAGGAAACTCCAGGTTGAAAATCGGGCACCCACCGTTAGATTCTTCAACTGATAAGTGGGCATAATCACACCTATTTATTTGTTTTTTTTTTTAATGTTTATTTCTGAGAGACACAGAGAGAGCGAGGGAGCTGGGGAGCCAAGAGAGGGAGACAGAATCCAAAGCAGGCACCAGGCTCTGAGCTATCAGCACAGAATTTGACATGGGGCTTGAACCCAAGAACCGTGAGATGATGACCTGAACCGATTATGCATGCTCAACCGACTGAGGCACCCCAGCGCCCCTAATCACACCTCTTTCAAAATGATCTTGGAAAATAAAGAACACAAGCTTTGCAATCAGGAAGGCTCTACTGAATCCTGGTGCTGGCCTCTTTTGGCCTCATTCTCCCAAGGACTTCCTAGGGTCGTGATGAGATAAACTAAAGCATCTAGCACCAGGTCTGCCACGCAAAGATTACCCCTCACCTCCACGTGGTCTGTTGAGGCAATGTTGACGTTACTCATGTCTCAGCAATACCAACAGGCCTCCTGAAAGGGTATTCTTGTTGAAATCTAGCATTAGCAGACTTAGATGCTGGGCACCCCACAATCTTCATGACATTTCTGCAATCTGCTTGGTTACAGAGCTCTCCACCCACGTGACTGTACCAAAGCTTCTGATCCCTTGCCCTGGTTTGCCTTCTCAGGGCCTCGGCTTGCAGATTGAACGCCCTGGCACTCTGTTGTGGGTAGTAGTCCTACGTTTCTGTATAAAAAGATGCTTGGGGATGGCAATCTCATTCAAAGAAAGGATTTATATTGAAGTTTGAGTTGTCACTTAGTTGTATAAGACTTTCTTTCCATTGTTCTGCACAGTCTTAGGTCTTGTACTTAGCACTTCTGGTCTCTAAATTTAGGGACCATGAAAATGCTCACCCACTCCCATTCCCAAATGTATACAGTGCATGGAGTAAAGTCCACCCCAAGTTAAGATTGTAACTCAAATTCTTAGCCTTTGCAAGACAGTGCTATTTTGGAGTCTACTTCAGAAAAAGTAACCCTAGGACCCACAATCAGCAGAAACTGAAACTTGTCAAATTTTCTTAGGCAACCCCTTTTCTTATTAGTCCTCAATACTGCCCTCTAGGTTGAAAAAGTATTTCATAACTACTGTCAGAACACATATAAATAATGTGCATATTAGTTCTGATTTATACATTCTGTATCTTATTTAGTAAATCTTTTTCCACATTGTGTGGAAAGGTAAAGGGAGGCACCTTAAAATCTTCAAGAATTTCTTTGAGGAGACATCAATTTGAACAGGGCAGTGCCATACCAAAGGTAGTTACAAGTGATCCTCCAAAGGAGCTTCACTCCTCTGGGGAGAGTTTTTGGTAAAGACATGAGAGCAAACTAGGAAATCATTTGATTGGCTA
This sequence comes from Prionailurus bengalensis, assembly GCF_016509475.1. Classification (NCBI taxonomy): domain Eukaryota; kingdom Metazoa; phylum Chordata; class Mammalia; order Carnivora; family Felidae; genus Prionailurus; species Prionailurus bengalensis. The sequence goes on along the minus strand of NC_057345.1, from coordinate 210,025,437 downwards.
CACCTTCAGCAGTTGCCTTATTTGGGAAAGACTAGTTGGTGTTTGGGATTCGTTGTTCGTAAGTCTCATTTTCTCAGATTCAAGTCCATTGATTCTGGCCCAGGTTTTGGTCTGCCTGTATCAGCTTCCGAGGATTTAGAGCCCCTCAGTCTGATGGCTTTATTTAATTACTTCAGTCGTTATCTTAAAAGAATATTATCTACATTTTCTTCTATCATTTAAACATTCTACTTTTAATACTTAGGCCATTAATCCATCTTGAATGTACGTGTCCATACGGGGTGGCAATCACATTTTGTTTCCAATGGAAACAGTTGATGGGTGCTATACACTGGAGGTTTGTGTCCCCACAAAATTCATGGGTTAAAACCTAATGACCAAGATGAGAGTGTTTGGAGGTGGAGTCTTTGGGAGGTGATTAGGTCATGAGGCTGGAGCCCTCATGAAGGAGATTAGTGCCCTCGTAAAAGAAGCCCATGTGAGGACACAGCAAGAAGATAGCTGGCCACGAACCAGAAAGAGGATCCTCATCAGACGTTGAATCCGCTGACGCCTTGATCTTGGATTTCTCAGCTTCCAGCACTGTCAGAAATAAATTGCTGTTGTTTAAAAACCATCCAGTCTATAGTATTTTTGTTTATGTGGACTAAGAAAAGGGGTTCTTTGAAGTTTTCTATGTAATTTTTTTGAGTTACTTACAGTAAAAGTATTTTTCTGTCAAATTTCTTCATGTTAGTTAAAGTTTCAAATTTATTATACAAGTCCATCGTGTTCCATATTTATGTATCACTATCCCCACTTGTTTCTGTGCCTCCTCTATGGTGCTGAACCAATACGGGCAAAAGAGTGCCTCGTTTATTAGTCTCTAATACCTATTAGGTTCCTTTGTTTTCTATTTCATTGGTTAGTTTTTTTATTATTATTATTGTTTCTCCTACTTTCTTTGGATTAGTCTGTGTTCTTTTCCCAACTTTTTAAAGGTAATTTTAAATCTTTTTTTCAATCATATAGATTTAATTGGTCTTATTTCCCCATAAGCCCCACTCTTCGCTATGTCTTATATTCTGAAAAGGTAGTTCAATGTCACTCAGCTCTGATTACTTTATTATTATTATTTTTTCTTTTCTGATTCACATTAATTATTTTAGATTTCTTAAAAGGTTTTTTTTAATTTTTAAATTTTTTTGGTTGTTTTCTTATTAGTGTCTAATCTTACTACATTTTTTTAGGGATCATGGTCATTATATTCAGTACTTCTTTTTTTCAATTTAATTTTTAAGGTTTAATTATTTTTGAGAGACAGAGAGAGATAGAGCATGAGTGGGGAAGGAACAGAGAGAGAAGGAGACACAGAATCTGAAGCAGGCTCCAGGCTCTGAGCTGTTAGCACAGAGCCCGATGCTGGGCTGGAACCCATGAAGATCATGACCTGAGCCAAAGTCAGACACTTAACCGACTAAGCCACCCAGGCGCTCCTAGTACTTCTTTTGAAGTACGGAATAATACAGTTAATTTCTTAAAATGTGCCATGTTTCTTTGAAAGTAATATGTATTACCTAATTATCCCTAATTTTCTATATATTACCTAATATCCCTTATTACATGTGTACGTGTATGTGTGTGCACTAGATCAAGCATATTAAGATTTTTGTTCAAGTCTTCTTAATTCTTTGTCTAATAGGTCTGTCAATTTCTGAAACAAATATTTTTAAATCCCTTAATATTATCTAATACATTTATAAATCTGCCAATTTCATATCCCAGTGAATTACTGTTTTATAAATTTTGCTACGTATCAGTGAAAGAGTGAAGCTTAGGGTTGCTGTCACTTCCTGGAAAATCGTTCCTTTTATTTCATACATTGATCCTCTTTGTCCCTCATAGGACTTTTGGCCTTGAAGGATGCCTTTTCTGACAGCAACATTTCCGTGACAACTTGCTTTTTGCTAGGACATGGTGTAGCTTGCTTTTTCCTTACAGGCTCCCCTACTGTTTTGCTTTTTAATGTTATAATTAAGTTACTCTCTGGCCCCACCTAAGGTGATGAAAATTATTATCTGTCTACTTGTCAGTTTTTTACACTTAAGTCAGTCCTTTCCTTGGGTAACCTTAAAGAATCTTTTCCTGTGGATTTAGGGCTTTGCTGTGACGCTGTGACATAGCCTTATTTTACTATGTTCAAGAATCACCGTGGTTCTGCGTTCTAAGCAAACAAGTCTCCCGTTGATTCGATTCTAAACGTTCTTGTTCCATATATTTCCAGATTTAGCTTTCTCTTCATGCTCTTTCTTCCTCTAGATATCCCTGGATGCTAGGTTCAAGTCTTTTTACTCATCTTTTTTTTCTCTGTCCTGCATCTGTTTACAAGGTCACAGATACGCACATAAGCCAAGCCTTGAACTGTCAAACTTGTCCTCTGAAATTTTAAGTTAATTACTTTCTTTTTCATTTGCTTAAGGTCTATTTGGTTCTTTTCTCTTTTTTCAAGATTTTATTTTTAAGTAATCTCTACACCCAACGTGGGGCTCAAATTTATAACCCCAAGATCAAGAGTTGCTTGTGCCACCGACTGAGCCAGCTAGGTGTCCTAATTTTGTTCTTTTTAAGTGTCTTTTTGTTTTATCATACAATGTTGATAAAATTTCTATCCCTTTATTTTTTACATCTTTAATAGCTGTAAACATTTTATTTTCTAAATTTTCATGTGATTTTTTTTATCTTTACACTTTGTAGCCGTTCTATATATTTTGTGTGCTAGCTTTTTCTCACGGTGGATAGTTGCCTTGTCATTTGTGTCAGTGAAATTATTTTAGGAGTAACTGATTTATCTATGGCAGTCCCACAGAATCAGGATTGTGCAATTATCCCTAACAAATGGTATTGTGTTTGTGAGGAACATCCATGGATTTCAGCAGCCCAAAACATATTTGACAATTCCTAAGACGAAGAATTAAAACAGGCCCTTCATGTAAATTTAATCTCCATGGCAACTCATGGTGCAGGCTTAGCTGCTCAGTAGGAGCTGTCCTTCTAAGATTCTATTTCAAGAAGAGTTCTTAGTTCTGGTTCCTCACCTTCCTCAAGCTCAAGGTTATATCTTTTCTCCTTTCATACAGGTAAAAATTTCAGGTCCCAGCAGTAAGAGAGTCTAACATTTCAATTCCTCAATAAGTCACCTTGGTATCTACCAACTCATGAAATTATACTATCTTCTCCATATGTGTGCATTTGGAATTGTCAACACCATCTTTCCTGTCTTTTTCCAACATTTTCGTGTGCTTTTTAGTAGAATTAGGGGTTTGTCTTTGCCAATACCACCATTTTGTGCAACCTGGATCTCTTTATTCAATCCTTACGGCAGAATTCTTATTGCTGTCTACGAAGCATGGCTCACTAAATAAAAGATGGATGCTGTCCTCCTAATCTTCAGGAGAGAGAGAGATGTGCCCCGAATTGTGATATATTGGTGAAGCTTTGTGGAAAGGACCAAGACCACACAGAGAAAGAAGCCATTAGTCGGGCTTGAGAGGGTGAGTGAGAGCCTCACCAGAGGCAGTTTTGAGACGACCTCTTCTGGGTGATAGGGAGCCCAGAGGGTAGGATAAAAGAAGAGAAGATTCTCTAAGGGAATCAAATTTGTAGGCTCAGGATGCAGCGTCAGCCTAGAGATGAGAGTTGAAGCCATAGGAACGGTGACCATGAGGATGCAGAACTTACGGAACAAAAATAAGGCTTGAGAACTGTGAGTTCTCTCAATCAAGAGCCTGGAGTGTAGGCAGAACTGTGAGCAAAGATTTCAAGTGGCAGAATAACTAACAATGGCATGAAATGTGGGAGAAGCAAAGTTGAGCAAAAACCATCAAAAAACCTCATGTTCTGTGGTGGGAAAGAAAACAAAGACAAAAACAAAAACAGGTGGTTTCTCTGTTGAAATTCAAGCTTCATTTATGAATGAATTTACAAGGAGAAAAGATCTTTGCGGGCCCTAACTGTGAAATGAACTTTCCTTTAAGGAAAACCACTTTTCATCTTCTATTTGCCATATGTTTTGTTTTGACCCTCTTACACCACTAGTTGTGATGTTTCACTAAGTTAATGCTTCTTGAGATCTTTTGGCTAAAGAAATAAACAAATCATAATGAAAACATGAGAACTATTTACTGCAAGTTTCATTACTGGATGAAGATTCGTAAATTGTGCCTCGTACTATTCTGCTCTTTAGAAACATACTTACCTTTATTTCATGGCATACAAACCCCTTCATGACATTCCATGATCATCCAAAATGTCACTGTGGGCAGTTGACCCTGAAAGGAAGAAACTAAATATTTATTTACCGAAACAAGAAAATGTCTACAAGGTCCCTGAAAATCCTAATGTACAATCTTCTACCTTACCTTCAGAATTCCACGGGCTTCTATTACAATATATTTTCTTTGATTCCCTGAAGGTTTACTATCTGTCCAAACGTTTGTCATTCTATGTCCCAAAAGGGAATTTTGCTTTTTAACCACCTGCGCTATGCTAAAAATTAATTCAAGGAATTGACCGCTTGTGCCCTCAAGAATTGAGTAATAAACCCTCTTGTATCCATTAAGACTCTTGCAGAGTAAGAGTTCCCCCAAAGCACCAAAGGGCAATTATTGTAAATCTGCCTAGACAGAGCTTTCAGCATAGAGAAAATTTAATTCTCAAAGCTTACTCAGGGAAGAAAAATAGCCTCATTGAGAAGAATAGTCTTTCTGAGAGTTGCAGCCCAATATAGAGCACCCACGTTATAGTACCTTTCATCTGATAACTGAGCACAGTGTTTGAAGCAAGATTCTCCCAGAAAATGTTTTGTTTATGGTCCTCATATAGCAGTGCTTAACACACAGAAGGTACTAGAGAAATATGTATTGTCTGGATGAAAACATGGATAATTGAGTGATTTAAAAGCCATCGAGTTCAGTGGTTAATGACTAGATTTGAAGAAAAAAAACCTGGAGGTCCAGAGACGTTTAGTGGTAATGCTAAGACCCCTATACCAGGCTTATCTTTACCTTAGTCTGTTTCAAAGGAAAGGCAAAGCTTCCAAAGGTGAAGTGGCATTGAATTCATCATGCCTAAAATTCATCTCATTCCATTGCAAACTTTAACAGGCAAGAGAACCATCTGGAAAGATGCTTAAAGTTCAGATGCACTGTTCTTATGCCCAGGGGTTCTGATGCCGTGAATCTTGTTAGTGGCCTAGGGAATTGGTTTGTATTTAAATGCGCTAGGTGATGCTGATGTTGACATACATGGTCGTGGTCTTGAACTGCACTCTGAGTAACTGTCAGAGATGTATATGCTGAGCCAAACAAGTCACTGCATTATACGTCCATGTTGAAAAGTTCCACCCCATCATGCTATTAGAGAAATCGTGTGTGGTTATCTTCATTCCTGGGTTATCTTCATTCCTAGGGACTCATTTGCCATCAGTCATTGCCTATAGAATCTTCTTGCTGAACTAGCTGCCTCTTTTTTAAAATTTTTTTTAAATGTTTATTTATTTTTGAGCGAGAGAGACAGAGCGTGAGGTGGGGAGGGGCAGAGAGAGAGGGAGACACAGAATCCGAGGCAGGGTCCAGGCTCTGAGCTGTCAGCACAGAGCCCGACGCGGGGCTCGAACTCACGAGCAGTGAGATCATGACCTGAGGTGAAGTCGGACGCTTAAAGTGCTGAGCCACCCAGGCGCCCCTGAACTAGCTGACGGTTAAAGCTTAAGCAGTTCATCCAGGTAGCAATGGTAGATTTGTACTAAGCAGTGATCCTAAATTCTTCTGTCTCCCATGCCCCTGAAGGACATAATGTTCTTCCACCCCTTGAGATCACTCTTTTTTGTAATGAATCTTGAACAGGGATTGTCAGGCCTAAGATAATCTTGGAGTGATGAGCGATGAGGAAGAGGGGTAAATGCCATTTGAAACAATCTCATAGATGATTCTAATGTCCATTAAAATTTTACTTGCATTATTTTTCTGAATTAAGAATTAGCCTGTGCCCATAGTATTTATAAGGATTCTCTTCCTTTTAAGTTTGTCTAATCTTCCTTCAATGCCCTACTCAAATTATGTCTCCTCAGTAAAGTTACTTCTAATTCTTACCTCCAAAATTATTCTATCCTGGGGAGCCTGGGTGGATCAGTCGTTTAAGCATCTGACTCTTGATTTCGGCTTAGGTCATGATCTCACAGTTCTGTGCTGACAGCATGGGGCCCGCTTGGGATATTCTCTCCCTCTCTCTCTCTCTGCCGCTCCCCTGCTCTCTCTCTCTCTTTCTCAAAATAAACAAACCTTAAAAAAATAAAAATAAAAACTAAAATTAGTCTATTAATGTTCTGCAGCACTTTGATTAAAACTCTGCATCACATAACCTATACTGGAATTTTTTGTTTACATATTGCTATAAACTGAGTGTATGTATCCTCTCTAAAATTCATATGTGGAGACCTAATTCCCAATGTGATGGTATTTGGAGATGGGACTTTTAGGGGGTTATTAGGTCATGAGGACTCTGCTCTTACAAAAGAGGCCCAGAGAGTTCCTTCACCCCTTCCTGTATGTAGTAAGGGCACAGTGAGAAGAAGCTGTCTATGAACCAGGAAACAAGACCTCACCAGACACTGAATCCACCAGTTCCTTGACCTTTGCTTCCCTAAGAATTGTGAGAAATACATTGTGTTGTTTATAAGCAGCCTGAACGAAGACAAATGCACGGTGTCTCACCTTTATATCAACAGCTTTTAGCAAATTGTATGAAGTAGGATAGACTGTCAATAAATATATAATAGGAGAAAGACAAGCAGGCAGGTAGGCATATACGAACGTCCTGGTATTGATGTTAAACCTTCTTGCGCATGTTCTATGGTCAGTAGACCTAGGTAAGGATAACTGGAAGAAAGATTATTCATCATCTAGTTGTCAAGAACTTTGTATTCTGCTAAACCTAAATACTTGCACGTCTTTTCATGTTTTGTTTTATTTTAGTCTTTGTATGTTTTAATTTAAAACACTACATTTTATAAAAGTAAGGCAACTTTGGATTACAGTAATGAAAAACACTTTGGATAAATTATATGTATATATATACATATAATGCTTTTGATCATATATATATATATATATGATCAAAAGCATCCAGCATGTAATGTTATTTGGTAAAGGAATGTAGTCTCTCAGAGTTTTACTTTAAAAATTCAAGATCTGGGAACGTTTTTAAAATGGTATTTCAGAACAACAAAAAGTCTTCACAAACTCATGCACTCTTCTCCCCACCATGTAAGAACTCTGCAAATTTGTTTGTATTGATTCAAGACTGCAAAGCAAACACATTTATTTAGACTGATTCGTGAAACCGGCTGTAGTAATGGAATACTGAACTATTTACTCCAGTATTGGGCCCTGAAAATCAATTACAGGACACCGAGGCCATTATTTGCCTCTTGTAAACAAAGGTTGTTTGTATTCCAGAACATGTCTGCCATGTTAGAGATGAGGGACCAAGCATTTCATTTCAAGAGGGTATAACACATTTGCCTGTATAGATGAGCTGAATGCCATGAAATTAATATTGGCTCATTCTGAGTTTTCCAGTTATGCTCAAATGGATACATCATTTTTGGAGAAAAAACAACACCAGTCCTATGTTTATAATGGCACTAACTTGCATGCCAATTCTTAAAATAAGAGTTTTGCTAAAATCATTTAAAAGAAAACCAAAATTCTATGAAATATCTTAGTCCAAATGGTTTAGAACTAGAAAGGATTCTTCCCTTGGTGCACACTGCTTGGCTACAATTAAAGAATGTTATGGTCTTGGGGAATTTCCGGTTTTAGCCATTTAGAGTCTGACCAACCTTCCATCACATAGGTTTCAGTAGTACTTACTAGGTTCTTTCAAAACAGAGTTGTTCTTTTTCTGGAAAGATCACTTGCAATTAGATCCAAGAAACAATGCTTAGAGTTTATTTTTAAAAAGCAGAGGAAGTTTAGGTCAAGATTAAAGCTACAACCACCACAGAGTCTCCACCCAAAAAGGCCCTTAAATCCAACTAAGTTCTAGGGTTTTTTTTTTTTTTTAAATATACTTCCACGGAGGATGATTTGGAGTCCTTGGTTTCTTCCTCTAAAAAGGCTGGAGGGAACTTCATGGCAAATTTAGGCTGAAAACCCAAACATTAACTCCTCAAAGTCATTGGGGAAATAAACCATGGAAATGGCTAATTTCTAATTTGACTTGAACATTCTCAAAAATTCTCACCAATTAAATGTTTGGAAAAAGAGTTATCAGTAAGGAGTTGTGCCTTTACATATTTTTTTTTTTAATTTTTTTTTTTTCAACGTTTATTTATTTTTGGGACAGAGAGAGACAGAGCATGAACGGGGGAGGGGCAGAGAGAGAGGGAGACACAGAATCGGAAACAGGCTCCAGGCTCTGAGCCATCAGCCCAGAGCCCGACGCGGGGCTCGAACTCCCGGACCGCGAGATCGTGACCTGGCTGAAGTCGGACGCTCAACCGACTGTGCCACCCAGGCGCCCCGTGCCTTTACATATTAAAGTTAACTCCAAAAGCAGTGATATTGGTAATGAGAGTTACAGTTTTAAACAGTACCTGAGCTATTTTTTTTTGAGAAGTCTTTGTGAGTGTACCATACAACATTCATATGCACAAAGCCTACAATTTTACAAAATACCTTCACCATGTTTTTCCACTTAATGTTGACACCGACCTTACAACATAGGCAGGCAGGATTTACACCACTCAGAGAAGTCTCTGAATCTGCTTTTGTCATTTGTAAGATGGCAATAACAAATAACACTTGACATGTCTAACCCTTTGCATTGTGGAGAATGAAATGATCTTATGTCTGTCTCTTATGACAGACACCAGAAAAAATTAAATTAGAAACTAATGCATATTTTATTGCACTAAAGGTGCAATAAGAGAGAGTTGGGGGTATCAATTAAAAAAAAAGAAGCAATATATTCAGAACTATTAAGGAAATTGAGTCAAATTATTCATAACATATATATGCCTATACATACAAATACAGCACAAATATATCAAATTATTTGTGAGATACACACACACACACACACACACACACACACATGACCTCATCCTGCTTATCCTCATGTTTCACACTCTGGGGAACTTTAAAATGATATTTGCTTTATGTTTAACATTGCATTGTTAGTCCCTGGAGAAATTGTTGAATAATTGAATGAGGAAATGAATGTAACAATCTATCTTGAATGAAGATCGAGCAGATCTAGGAAAAGGCAATATACTGAACCATAAAGTAAGTCAACAAAATTGAAAGGATTGAAATCATGCAGAGTACATTCCCTGATCCCAATAGACATTAGCTTAGAAATAAAACAAACAAAATAGTTATCAAGTAATCAAATGTTTGGAAATTAAGTAATGTGTTTTTAATTAATCCATGAGGAAAATAGAGAACTTAAAATAGAAACCAGAAATATTTGAACTAAGTTGCAGGGAAAACACAACTTATCAAAACTTGTGAGACATAGCTAATGGTTTAACAAAAGCTTATAGCCTTAAGTGTACATTTAAAAACAAGAAAGGTTGAAAATGAATTATCTGGGACTCCTTATCAAGAAATAAGGAAAAAAAGAGCAGGAAGATGCTTGTATCTGAAATATATAAAGAACATTTAAAGTCAATTAGAACAAGAGAGACATACCAATAAATAATATTTTTTAAAGATAAATAAGCTCTTAGCCAAAGAAGATAGCCACATCACCCAGACGTATGTGAAAAGGTTTCGAACTGATCGTAAGTGTAGGAAATGAAAATGGAGACCATGATGGATACTGACACGTGAGCACCAGAAAAAAACTGATTAAGAGACTGATAACGAGTGTTCATGAGGGTAGGGAAGAAGTGAAACCCTCGCAGATTGCTGGTAAGAGAAAAAATTCACACAACCACTTTAGAAAGGTATTTTTGGTAGTAACTGCTACTTGAGAACCTTTGCATACACTTTTCAGGACCCTGTATTGTTTCATAATTATTTTATTTATTGTATTTATATAATTTTATTTTATTTATTTATTTTCATTTTTTAATGCAGGCCAGGGATTCCCAAACATTTACATATCATAGCATACAGAAACTAATGTTTGTTTAACACACAAAGGTAAACCGAGGAGGCTTTTGTGACATGAGGTCATCAAATTCATGACCAATGAATCACCCAGTGACACTGAGCACTGATGTGTTCAATACATGGGACATTTTTACCTACACATACCAGTGTGTTAGATTCGCACCTTTTGGGAAGCTCAGTTCTTGGTAATTAACTTATGAGAGGAAACAGAAAATTCCTAGAAATATTTCGATTGTTATATATTTTAAATTATTCATGCAATAACAAATACTAAATTCCCCAAGTGATGTGTTCTGTTAAAATAGGGAATATTCCCTAAGGGTAGGAACAGAGGAAAAGAGGTCATGGAAGTAGTGAGACTTGAGTCATCTTCTCTTTTTATTTTTAACTTTATTTAAATCCGAATTAGTTAACATATAGTGTAATAATGGTTTCAGGAATAGAACCCAGTGATTCATCACTTACATACATACAACACCCAGTGCTCATCCCAACAAGTGGCCTCCTTAATACCCATCCCCCATTTAACCCATCCCCCCCCAAACACCCCTCCAGCAACCCTAAGTTTGTTCTCTGTATTTGAGAGTCTCTTATGGTTTGCCTCCCTTTCTGTTTTTCTTGTCTTCTTTCCCTTTCCCTATGTTCATCTGTTTTGTTTCTTAAATTCCACAAATGAGTGAAATTATATGATATTTATCGTTCTCTGACTGACTTCTTTTGCTTAGCTATCATACATTCTAGTTCCATCCTTGTTGTTGAAAATGGCAAGATTTCATTCTTTTTGATCACCAGCGAACATTTCATTGTATGTGTATACCACATCTTCTTTATCCATTCATCTGCTGATGGACATTTGGTCTCTTTCCATAATTTGGATATTTTTGATAGTGCTGCTATAAACATTGGGGTGCATGTGCCCCTTCGAATCAACACTTTTACATCCTTTAGATAAATATGTAGTAGTGCAATTGCTGGGTCATAAGGCAGCTTTATTTTTAATTTTTTGAGGAACCTCCATACTGTTTTCCAGAATGGCTGCACCAGTTTGCATTCTTACCAGCAGTGAAGAAGTGTTCTCCTTTCTCTGCATCCGTGTCAACATCTGTTGATGTTTTCTGTTTCATTTTAGCCATTCTGAGAGGTGTGAGCTGGTATCTCATTATGGTTTTGTTTTGTATTTCCCTGATGATGAGTGATTTGAGCATCTTTTCATGTCTCTGTTAGCCATCTGGGTGTCTTCTTTGGAAAAGTGTCTGTTCATGTCTTTTGCCCATTTCTTCACTGGATTATTTCTCTTCCAGGTGTTGAGTTTGATAAGTTCTTTATAGATTTTGGACACTAACCATTTATCAGTTATGTCATTTGCAAATATCTTCTCCCATTCCATCGGTTGCCTTTTAGTTTTGTTGATTTTTTCCTTTGCTGTGCAAAAGCTTTTTATCTTGATGAGGTCCTAATAGCTTATTTTTGCTTTTGTTTCCCTTGCCTCTGGAAACATGTCTAGTAAGAAGTTCCTGCAGCCATGGTCAAAGAGGTTGCTGCCTGTGTTCTCCTTTAGGATTTTGATGGTTTACTGTCTTACATTTTTTGAGTTTGTTTTTATGTATAGTGTGAGAAATTGGTCTAGTTCATTCTTTTGCATGTCGCTGTTAATTTTTCCCAACACCATTTGCTGAAGAGACTGTCTTTTTTCCATTGGATATTCTTTCCTGTTTTGTCAAAGGTTAGTTAGCCATACATTTGTGAGTCCATTTCTGGGTTCTCTATTCTGTTCCATTGATCTGAGTGTCTGTTCTTGTGCCAGTACCATACTGTCTTTATGATTACAACTTTGTAATACAACTTGAAGTCTGGAATTGTGATGCCTCATGTTTTGGTTTTCTTTTTCAACATCACTTTGGCTATTCAGGGTCTTTTGTGGTTCCATACATATTTTAGAATTGTTTGTTCTAGCTCTGTGAAGAATGCTAGTGTGATTTTGATAGGTTTTGCATTAAATGTGTAGATCGCTTTGGGTTGTATCGATATTTTGATGATATTTGTTCTTCCAATCCATGAGCGTGGAATGTTTTTCCATTTCTTTTTGTCTTCTTCAATTTCTTTCATAAGCTTTCTATAGTTTTCAACATAGATATCTTTTTCCTCTTTGATGAGGTTTATCCCTAGGTATTTTATGGTTTTTCAGTGCAATTATATCTACTTACATCTATGCTGTCAAAAATGTCAGTCTGGCTGTCAGTATTCTGTAATGTGTCTCAAATTCTTGGTGAAATAAGGTAGAACATAAGTTCATATTTTAAAAAGATACTTCCAGGAAAATGGAGTAGATCTAATTTTCTACTAAGTACAGCTATAAACCCTGTGTATTACATATAGAATAAGCATAAGGAAACTCAAAAAGGCAGAGAGAAGGCAGACTACCTAGAGACCTTTGAACCAGAGAAATAACGTGGCGGCAAAGGTCCCTGGATTTTCTTTTAGTCTAATCCAATTGGAACATGAGCAAAAAACATGAAGAGCTATTTCACTGAGGAGCATATACAGATGGCAAATAAGCTCATAAAGTTATTCAACATCTTAGTCATTGGAGAAATACACATGAAAACTAAGCCATCTCTCAGAATCACTAAAAAAAAAAAAAAGAAAGAAATTAGGTCTTAAATCAAATGCTGGTGAGAATGTGAAGAAACTGTACTGCTTTTACACTGAAGGTAAGAATGTGAGGTCGCTCAGCCACTATAGAAAAAAAAAAGGCAGTTTCTTAAAACCTAAACATACAGACACCAAAAACTCATGAATTGCTCTCCTATGCAGTTTCCCAAAGAGATGAAGATTTAGAGGCCCCTCAGTGGCTCAGTCGGTTAAGCTTCTGACTTGGGCTCAGATCACGATCTTGAGGTTTGTGAGTTCAAGCCCTGCATCAGGCTCTCTGCTGTCAGTGCAGAGCCGGCTTAGGGTCTTCTGTCCCCTTCTCTCTCTGCCCCTCCCCCATCTGTGCTCACTCACCCTCTCTCTCTGTCTCTCTCTGTCTCTCTTAAAATAAATAAACTTCAAGAAAATAAAGATTTATATTCACACAAAAACCTCTACGCAAATGATTATAACAGCTTCATTAAAAATACCCCCAGGCGCCTGGGTGGCGCAGTCGGTTAAGCGTCCGACTTCAGCCAGGTCACGATCTCGCGGTCTGGGAGTTCGAGCCCCGCATCGGGCTCTGGGCTGATGGCTCAGAGCCTGGAGCCTGTTTCTGATTCTGTGTCTCCCTCTCTCTCTGCCCTTCCCCCGTTCATGCTTTGTCTCTCTCTGTCCCAAAAATAAATAAACGTTGAAAAAAAAAAAAAATTAAAAAAAAAAAAAAAATACCCCCAAATTCAGAGTTCCTTCAGTGAGTGAATGGAGACATTCACTGGAGACACGTGGTAGAACAACACCATGGAATACTACTCAGAAATAAAAAGGAAAAACTACAGATAAATGTTGCAACGTAAACAAATAGCCCAAGAATTCTGCTAGCGATAAAAGCCCAAACAGCTACATACCTATATGATTCCATTCCTATCAACCTTCTCGAAATGACCAAATTATAAAAATGGACAGCACATTAGTGGTTGCCGGAAGTTAAGGAGCAAGTGGTGGCAGGAAGGAAGTGGGTGTGGTTTTAAAGGGACAATTTCCAGAATCTTTGTGATAATGGAAACGTTCTGTATCTTGACCGTATAATGTCAGATATCCTGGTCATGACATTGTAGTATAGTTTTGCAAGATATCATCACAGGGAGAAACTGAATAAAGTGTGTATAAGCTCTCTCTGTATTCTCATGCTTACAAGTACATGGGTATCTGCAAGCACATAAAAGTAAGAAGTTCAATTAAAAATAAAAATAAAATCATCTGATGGTACCTTAAAGTTATGCAGATGACCTGTCTCCTCTCTTAGTGAATTCTAAGCCATTTCAGCATAAGCTTCACCTTAATTCCAAGGCTCCGCTCCCTTTGACTTGGTGTTATTTTCTTTCCCCTCCCCCTTCTTTTCCTCAACTCCATCAGACCCTTGTGTGCTTGATGGGTTTCGCCCACCCTCCTAGTCTAACTCCACTTCATGCTTAAAAGATCTTCCTTTATAAAATATTTGTTATTTTCATAATTGTATTTAGGTTACTACCTATTCAATATTTGACTGATTTGTATTTAAAAGAGATTTATGAGATTTTTTTAAGTTTATTTATTTTGAGAGAGAGGGAGTACACACAAGCAGGGGCGGAGCACATAGAGGGAGAGAGAGAATCCCAAGCAGGCTCTGCACTGTTACTATGGATCCAGATACAAGGCTCAATCTCGTGGATCATGAGGTCATGACCTGAGCTGAAATCCAGAGTTGGATACATAACCAACCGCGCCACCCAGGTGCCCCAAAGAGATTTTGTACTCCAACTTTACCAAAATTCAAATTAAAAAACTGAGGCTCAGAATCCCTAGGCCACTCCATAAATTGCTCAAAGGAAAATAAGAAATCAGAGCTTAGATTCTCAAACTCTTTGCAAAATGGGTTTTTTGTTTTGCAAAAGTCATTACTTCTGCTTTAGGTTTCCAAATAGCCATAAAACACCATAAATTTAAACAATTAACTCTTTTGGAGCACCTGGGTGGCTTAGTTGGTTAAGTATCTGACTCTTGATCAGGTTCACGATCCCAGGGTTGTGGCATTAAGCCCTGTCTCAGGCTCTCTGCTGGGCATGTCACCTGCTTAAGATTCTCTCTCTCTCTCTCTCTCTCTCTCTCTCGCCTCGCTCTCACTCTCTGTATCTCCACTCCTCACCCACTCTCTTCCTTTCTGAAAAGAAAAAAAAAACTAAAGCAAAGCAAAGAAAAAACTCTTTTATTAACACAGTATATATACATATATATGTATATATATATATACACGTATATATGCACATATATATGTATATATGTATATATACCATGTTATATACATATATATGTATATACTGCATGCAAATTGCAACATTACAAAAAAAAGACAGAAATTGACTTGTTAATCCTCTTTCCACTCCAAATAGTTTTCCCCCATTGTTTGTCTTCAGAGGCAAAAACAAGTACCTGCCTATGTGTGCACACATACATAGGTATACAATATAAATAACTTTTTTTCCTTCTCAGTAACACATCTTAGAAATCATCCCCTATCGGCACATAGACTTCCTGGTAGACAGACCTTAGGGTGGTCCCTCCTTGCACCCTACTTCCTGATGTTTACATCTGTATATAATCCTCTCACTCTGAGTATGGGTCAGACCTATGACTTGCTTCTTATCAATAGTGACAAAGGCGATGGAACGTAACTCCCGTGATTATTTTACGCTAGTAACACATAAGATTTTGTCTTCCTAGCAGGTGTTTTTCAGAGACTCTCCTTAGCAACTTGATGAAGTAAGCAACCTTGTGGAAAGAAACTGCGGCAGCCTCTAGGAATTATGGCCTCTGGGAACAGAGGGTGACCCTCAGCCAACAACCAGCGCAAGCCAGACCCCTCAATCCTACAACCACAAGGAAATGAATCTTCCAACAACCCGTGTAACTGTGGATGCAGATTCTTCCCCACATGAGATTCAATATGAGAACACAGCCCAGAAACAACTTTAGCCTTATGAAACCCTCAGTAGAAGCCCTAAATAAGCAGCACCTAACTCCCAACTCACAGGAACTGAGATAACAAATCTCTATTCTTATAAACTACTGAGTTTGTGGTAATCCATTATACAACACAGAAAACTAATATAAAGGTCTACCTTATTTTTTCCTACTACATAGCATTGCCTTCTATATATATACCATATAGAATTTTATAATTTTTCTATTAATAGATGTCAATTATCCATGCCTCCTTGCCCATAGATAGAAATGTATTTTTTAGGGTTAATTCTCAATATTAAGGTTCTATGTTAAGTATATATCATTAATATTTTCATTGGTATTTTCAATGAACTATATACAAAAAGTATTTCATTTTTGCCTTCTCCAGGAATCTGTGAAAGTTCCAATCCCCTAAATTGTATTTTATTGCTATTGTTTCTATTTTCCAAAACACTAATAATGTATTTGACAATTTTATTCCTTTTTACAATAGTAATATTTAATGTATCTTAAAGTTACACTTAGATGGAGGATTATCTTACACACAACATATCAATAAACAGATGTTCCAAATCATCTGCCTAAGGCAATGGTTACATCTAATCAAAAGCTCTAAAACTTAGCAAAATTCCTTGACTCATGTAACTGTTCTGTTCTTTTAAGATATGGTTAAATCTGTCTGGTATTGAACTACACTGGCTTCAGAGAAAGAGTCATATTATTTTATTAAACTATTGTCATCTTCCATAATACTGTAAGTAGAAATATACAACAGTGATGAGACACATACTCAAGACCACAATTTCATAGAGCATTTTTACCAAAGAGTACAAAAACCCAATATTTTCAATGATCCTGTCTTTTATTGTTTTTATCCAACCTTCTAGAGCAAGAGAGGGCAAAAAAGTGTTGGATAAGTGCCCAGAATCATTAAGATGAAGAGTCACGAGTGTCAGAATAACACGACCCAATATACCAATGTGCACAAAGAATTTATCGCTCTTTACAGGGTGTGAGCCATAGATCTTTGCATAGAAATATCCAGGTGCCTAGAAATTATGAAGACTTGCCTCTCAATGAGAACTACAAAACTTCACTCTCAGGAAATGGCATATATCAGACACTTGATAGTCAGTCTGCTTTCCTCAAACATAGGTGTTCCTGTCCCTTCTCCTACTGTCCATTGGGTGTGAGAAGAGGCAGAACCTATTGGATCTCTTGGGCACGGAGGCACTTTAGGTCATCTCCTTTGGGTGAGTAGGTGAGTGCTGTTATGGGAACAAGAGGCACATGGATTTTTGGGTACTTTTGTAGGAGCTGTTACTATTCTCCTCTCCTCCATATTATTCCCCCCTCCTCCATATTATTTTGGCAATAGTAATTGCATACCTCTAGGTTTTAGTGATGCACATAATTTCAAGCTAGAGACACATTTTGCAGCTGTACTTGTAGCTACGTGTAGCTACTGCCCATGTGACTCAATTTCAGACAAGGAATTGAAGTTTTATCCTCTCTGTGCTATGGTTCTCTTTTCCTTTGGGCTAAATGCTGGTCAGAGGAATATTTGGAAACCCTTAGTGAAGCTGAAGATGCCGTATACTCTGTGATTCATAAAGGAAGTTGTTTTTTGTTTTGTTTTGTTTTTTATCTTCTAGAAAATCTCTCACAGCATATGTAAGGAGACATACACTAAAATGTTTGCAGAAGCATCACTTATAATAGAAATCGTTTTCAAAAATCTAAGTGTTCCTCAAAAAAAGAAATGGATACATTGTGTTACATCAATGCTATTGAATGGCATGCAGCTGTGGATTTTGGAAAAGAATATATGTGTATTAAAAACTTAACAGATGATCATTGAGAAAGGGAAGAGAAAATAAGATAAAAACAGAGAGGGAAGCAAACCACAAAAGACTCTTAAATACAGAGAACAAACTGAAGGTTTATACTGAAGGGGGTAAAGGGGTGAAGGGTGAGGGGTGAGGGGTTGGGGAAAATGGATGATGGACATTAAGGAGGGCCCTTGTTGGGATGAACATTGGGTGTTATATGTTAACAGTAAACCACTGGGTTCTACTTCTGAAGCCAAGACTATACTGTATGTTAACTAACTTGAGAATAAAAAAAAATTTTTTAAAAGAAAGAAAGGCAAATGAGCAAAGGGAGAAAATAGAGAGGTGGAGGCAAACCAAGAAACGGACTCTTAACTCTAGAACACAAACTGATGGTCACCAGAGGGGAGGTGGGTAAGGCTACGGATGAAACAGGTGATGGGGATTAAGGAAGGCACTTGTGATGAGCACCAGGTGATGTATGGACATGTTGAATCACTATATTGTACACCTGAGACTAACATTATAGTGTATGTTAACTAGAATTTAAATAAACACTTAAAAAAGATTAAAAAAAACTATTTTGCTGTATTTAAAAATAATTAAAAAATAAAGTATAATAAACACAGGAGATTGATAAATATCAAAGTTAGCATAGCAATTATTTTATTGGTTGTGGGGTCAGGAGAAAAAAGGAACTATAAATATGTGGTAGGTAAGGTGCCTATTTTTAAAATATTTCATATGTATAAATAAAACAGAATGAAAATATCACATATTAAAACTTGTGAGATATACTTAAGTATGGCTAAAAGTGGAAAAATATATGATAGCCTTAAAAAAACTTAAAAGACTGAAAATAAATTGGATAAATTAATCATTTCATAAAAGAAATTAAGAAAAGATCAGCATATAATAAAATCCGTGGAAAGTAAAATAATGAAAAGAAATAAGACGGAGAGGGGCCAAGATGGCAGAACAGCATGGAAGCTTTTTGTGTGCCTCGCGTCCATGAAGTACAGCCAGACCAACACTAGACCATCCTACACACCTAGAAAACTGATGAGAGGATCAACACAACAATCTGCACAACCTGAACCACAGAATTCAGCAGGTACGTGGCACAGAGAGGTGAACTTGGGGAGAGAGAAGCTGGTAGTGGGCAGGGAGCCACTTTTGCTGGTGGAGAGAGGATGGAGACTGGGGGAGGGGAGAATACAGGAAAAGCACCCCTTCCCCAAAAGCAGCTGGAGAAAGTGGAAAATTGGAAACAGCCGCAGGGACTAAATTAAAAAGGGAGAAAGGGAAAGGAGAGGTTTAAATTCCATTAAGACTATAAACAAGGGGAGTGCAAAGGCTGCAACTCCGCAGCTCGATACCTGGCGGTGCTCTGGTGGGAAGGGCGAATCCCCAGGAGCAGAGTAGGGTCCAGGAGGTTCTCGGGCCACACAGAGAAAAGCGTTTTCACTGCTGGAAGGACCTTTGGTGGAGACGGTTGAAGCCACCTGGTCCCAGCAGAACCCAGAAGGCGGCCACACTCGCCGGTGCTGGAACAAGGTCATTAAGGGTGAAGCCTGGTGCCAGATGTGTGGTTATTTTCCATAATCCCTGAAAGTGTAGCTGCTACACTATCTCACAAACTTTTTCCGGGGCAGGCTGGCATCTGGCGGCATTCTTGGGGCACCGGCAGAAGGGTCCCACAAGCATTCCTGGGTGCAGCCAACATTCGGCCACTGCTCGGTGAGACCCTCCCGCAGAGGGGCGGAACAGGTCAAAGCCACAGTCCTTCGGAAGTAAGAGGCTGGGGAAAACAAAAACAAAACTCGGGAGAGAGGTACTGCCTGGGGCTTGGTCACAGACAGTGAAGAAGCGGGGAGTGGATGAAAGCTGAAGACAGGACGGGTGCAAGATTGCTGATGGGGGAGAACAGACTGGGTAGCTGGGTGGCGCCATTTTCACCGCTCCCGCGCCTGTGCATAAGCACCAACGAGTGCCGCAACAATCCACCCCAGTAGTCTAGCAGCGCCATCTAGTGGAGAACAGAGCCAATACACTGAGCCAAACTGGGCCAACCTCACTCTTCAAGAACACAAGTCTCACTGCCAACTTAGTTTATGGACTGTAAAGCATACATGTGTGACTTCTAGGGGAAAACGAAGTAATTTCAGTCCTATTTCAATCTGTTAGTAGGTCCATCTATTCAATTTTCTTTCTTTCTTTTTTTTCTCTTTTACACTACTTTTCTTTTTCTTGAATAAAGAGAAAAAAATTCATTTTTATTTTCAATTGTTATTAAAACTATTTTTCTTTAAATTTTTAATATATTCTTTACTTTTGTGTAAATTTATTCAAATTCTTTCTTACTTCCATCATTTTAATTTAGTCTACTTCAGTGTATTCACTTTTTCAAATTTTCAACGATTTCTTTTTTTTCTTTTTCTTTTTTCTCGTTTGCATTTCTTTTCTTTTTCTTGAATGCAGAAAGAGGAAAACTTCATTTTTACTTTCAATTTCTATTAAAAATATTTTTCTTTATTTTTTTACTATATTTTTTGCTTGTAACAATTCTATTTTACTTCCATCATTTTATTTTAGTCCACTACAGTGTATTCACTTTTTCAAATTTTCAAACTATTTCTTTCTTTTTTCTATGTTTTGTTTCTTTTTCTTGAATGCAGAAAGAGAAAAAATTCATTTTTATTTTGAATTTTTATTAAAAATACTTTAATTTTTTCCCACTATATTCTTTACTTTTGTGTAAATTTTTTCAAATTCTATTTTACTCCCATCATCTCATTTTAGTCTACTTCAGTGTATTTATTCAAATTCTCAATCGATTTCCTTTTTTTCCCCTTTTATATACCCCTTTTTTTTTCTCTAATCTGTCAAACGACTTTCAACACCCAGACCAAAACACCCCTAGGATCTAACATCATTTATTAGATTTGTGTGTGTGTGTGTGTGTGTTTAATTTTAATTTTTAATTTTAATTTTTTAAATTTTAATTTTTCTACCTAATTAATTCCTTTTCTGCCTTCAAAATGACAAAACAAAGGAATTCACCCCAAAAGAAAAAGCACAAAGAAACGACAGCCAGGTATTTAACCAACACAGATACAAGCAAGATGTCTGAACCAGAATTTAGAATCACGATAATAAGAATACTAGCTGGAGATTAGAATCCCTTTCTGCAGAGATAAAAGAAGTAAAAAATAGAATGAAATTAAAAGTGCTATAACTGAGCTGCAATCACGGATGGATGCAGTGGCGGCAAGGATGGATGAGACAGAACAGAGAATCAGTGATATAGAGGACAAACTTACAGAGAATAATGAAGCATACAAAAAGGGAGATTAAGGCAAAAGAGCATGATTTAAGAATTAGAGAAATCAGTGACTCATTAAAAAGGAACAACATCAGAATCATAGAGGTCCCAAAAAAGGAAGAGAGAGAAATTGGGGTAGAAGGGTTATGTGAGCAAGTCATAGCAGAAAACTTTCCTAACCTGGGGAAAGACACAGACATCAAAATCCAGGAAGCACAGAGGACTCCATTCAGATTCAACCAAAACCGACCATCAACAAGGCATATCATAGTCAAATTCACAAAATACTCAGGCAAGGAAAGAATCATAAAAGCAGCAAGGGAAAAAAAGTCCTTCACCTACCAAGGAAGACAGATCAGGTTTGCAACAGACCTATCCACAGAAACTTGGCAGGCCAGAAAGGAGTGGCAGGATATATTCAATGTGCTGAATCAGAAAAATATGCATCCAAGAATTCTTTATCCAGCAAGACTGTCATTCACAATAGAAGGATAGATAAAAAGTTTCCCAGACAAACAAAAATTAAAGGAGTTTGTGACCACTAAACCAGCCCTGCAAGAAATTTTAAGAGGCACTCTCTGAGGGGAGAAAAGATGAATATATATATACCAAAGGCAACAAAGATTAGAAAGGACCAGAGAACACCACCAGAAACTCTAACTCTCAATACTCACTCTAAACATCAATGGACTCAATGCTCCTATCAAAAGACATAGGACAGAATGGATAAGAAAACAAGATCCATCTATATGCTGTTTACAAGAGACCCACTTTAGACCTAAAGACACCTTCAGATTGAAAATAAGGAGATGGAGAACCATCTATCATGCTAATGGTCGACAAAAGAAAGCCTGGGTAGCCATACTTATATCAGACAATTTAGACTTTAAAATAAAGACTGTATCAAGAGATGCAGAAGGGCATTATATCATAATCAAGGGGTCTATAGACCAAGAAGACCTAACAATTGTAAACATTTATATGCCAAAGGTGGAGTACCCAAATATATAAATCAATTAATCACAAACAAAGAAACTCATCAATAGTAATACCATAATAGTAGGAGACTTCAACACCCCACTCACAGCAATGGACAGATAATCTAATTAAAAAATCAACAAGGAAACAATGGCTTTGAATGACACACTGGACCAGATGGACTTAACAGATATATTCAGAACATTTCATCCTAAAGCAGCAGAATATACATTCTTCTCCAGTGCACATGGAATGTTCTCCAGAATAGACCATATACTGGTACACAAATCAGCCCTAAGTAAGTACAAAAAGATCAAGATCATACCGTGCATATTTTCAGACCACAACACTATGAAACTCAAAATCAACCACAAGAAAAAATTTGGAAATGTAACAAATACTTGTAGACTGAAGAACATCCTACTAAAGAATGAATGGGCTAACCAAGCAGTTAAAGAGGAAATTAAAAAGTATATGGAAGTCAATGACAATGATAACACCACAACCCAAAACCTCTGGGATGCAGCAAAGGTTGTCATAAGAGGAAAATATATAGTAATCCAGGCTTTCCTAAAGAAGGAAGAAAGATCTCAGATTCACAACCTAACCTTATGCCTTAAGGAGCTGGAAAAAGAACAGCAAATAAAACTCCAAACCAGCAGAAGACAGGAAATAATAAATATTAGAGCGAAAATTAATGCTATCAAAACCAAAAAAACAGAACAGATCAATGAAACCAGAAGCTGGTTCTTTGAAAGAATTAACAAAATTGATAAACCACCAGCCAGTTTGATCAAAAAGAAAAAGGAGAGGACCCAAATAAATAAAATCAAGAATGAAAGATGAGAGATCACAACCAACACAGCAGAAATAAAAACAATAATAAGAGAATATGATGAGCAATTATATGCCAATAAAATGGGCAATCTGGAAGAAATGGACAAATTCCTAGAAACATAGACACTACCAAAACTGAAACAGGAAGAAATAGAAAATTTTAACAGACCCATAACCAGTAAGGAAATCGAATTAGTAATCAAAATTCTGCCAAAAAACAAGAGTCCAGGGCCAGATGGCTTTCCAGGGGAATTCTACCAAACATTTCAGGAAGAGTTAACACCTATTCTCTTGAAACTGTTCCAAAAAAATAGAAATGGAAGGAAAACTTCCATTTGAAGTGAGCATTACCTTGATTCCAAAACCAGACAGAGACCCCACTAAAAAGGAGAACTACAGACCAGTTTCCCTGATGAACATGGATGCAAAAATCCTCAACAAGATATTAGCCAACCGGATCCAACAATACATTAAAAAAATTATTCACCACGACCAAGTGGGATTTATACCCGGGATGCAGGGCTGATTCAATATCTGCAAAACAATTAACATGATTCATCACATCAATAAAAGAATGGACAAGAACCGTATGATCCTCTCAATAGATGCAGAGAAAGCATTTGACAAAATACAGCATCCTTTCTTGATAAAAACCCTCAAGAAAGTAGGGATAGAAGGAGCATACCTCAAGATCATAAAAGCCATATATGAATGACCCAACGCTAATATCATCCTCAATGGGGAAAAACTGAGAGCTTTCTCCCTCAGGTCAGGAACAAGACAGGGATGTCCACAATCGCCACTGTTATTCAACATAGTATTGGAAGTCTCAGCCTCTGCAATCAGACAACACAAAGAAATAAAAGGCATCCAAATCAGTCAGGAGGAGGCCAAACTTTCACTCTTCACAGATGACATGATAGTGTATAGGGAAAACCCAAAAGATTCCACCAAAAAACTGCTAGAACTGATTCATGAATTCAGCAAAATTGCAGGATATAAAATCAATGTACAGAAATCAGTTGCATTCCTATACACCAACAATGAAGTAACAGAGAAATCAAGGAATTGACCCCATTTACAGTTGCACAAAAACCCATAAAATACCTAGGAGTAAATCTAACCAAAGAAGTAAAAAATCTATACACTGAAAACTATAGAAAGCTTATGAAAGAAATTGAAGATGATACAAAAAAATGAAAAAAGATTCCATGCTCCTGAATAGGAAGAACAAATATTGTTCAAATGTCAATACTACCCAAAGCAATCTACATATTCAATGCAATCCCTATCAAAATAACACCAGCATTCTTCACCAAGCTAGAACAAGTAATCCTAAAATTTGTATGGAACCAGAAAAGGCCCCAAATAGCCAATGCGATCTTGAAAAAGAAAACCAAAGCAGGAGGCACCACAGTCCTAGACTTCAAGCTATACTACAAAGCTGTAATCATCAAGACAGTATGGTACTGGCACAAGAACAGACACTCAGATCAATGGAACAGAATAGAGAACCCAGAAATGGACCCACAAACGTATGGCCAACTGATCTTTGACAAAGCAGAAAAGAATATCCAATGGAATAAAGACAGTCTCTTCAGCAAGTGGTGCTGGGAAAACTGGACAGCGACATGTAGAAGAATGAACCTGGACCACTTTCTTATACCATACACAAAAATAAACTCAAAATGGACAAAATACCTCAATGTAAGACAGGAAGCCACCAAAATCCTAGAGGAGAAAGCAAGCAAAAACCTCTTTGCTCTTGGCCACAGCAACTTCTTAACACATCTCCGGAGGCAAGGGAAACAAAAGCAGAAATGAACTACTGGGACCTCATCCAAATAAAAAAGCTTCTGCATGGCAAAGGAAGCAATCAGCAAAACTAAAAGGCAACCAATGGAATGGGAGAAGATATTTGCAAATGACATATCAGATAAAGGGTTAGTATCCAAAGTCTACAAAGAACTTATCAAACTCACTACCCAAAAAACAAATAATCCAGTGAAGAAATGGGCAAAAGACATGAATAGACATTTCTCCAAAGAAGACATCCAGATGGCCAGCTGACACATGAAAAAATGCTCAACATCACTCATCATCAGGGTAATATATATCAAAACCACGATGAGATACCACCTCACACCTGTCAGAATGGCTAACATTAGCAACTTAGGCAACAACAGATATTGGAGAGGATGCGGAGAAAGAGGATCTCTTTTGCATTGCTGGTGGGAATGCAAACTGGTGCAGCTACTCTGGAAAACAGTATGGAGGTTTCTCAAGAAACTAAAAATAGAACTACCCTAAGACCCAGCAATTGCACTACTAGGCATTTATCCATGGAAGACAGATGTGCTGTTTCGAAGGGACACATGCACCCCCATGTTTATAGCAGCACTATCAGCAATAGCCAAACTATGGAAAGAGCCCAAATGTCCATCGATGGATGAATGGATCAAGAAGATGTGGTATATATATACAATGGAGTATTACTCAGCAATCAAAAAGAATGCAACCTTGCCATTTACAACTATGTGTATGGAACTGGAGGGTATTATGCTAAGTGAAATTAGTCAGTCAGAGAAAGACAAAAATCATATGACTTCGCTCCTATGAGGACTTTAAGAGACAAAACAGATGAACATAAGGGAAGGGAAAGAAAAATAATATAAAAACAGGGAGGGGGACAAAACATAAGAGACTCATAAATATGGAGAACAAACTGAGGGTTACTGGAGGGCTTGTGGGAGGGGGGATGGGCTAAATGGGTCAGAGGCACTAAGGAATCTACTCCTGAAATCATTGTTGCACTATATGCTAACTCATTTGGATGTAAATTTAAAAAATAAATAAATAAAACAAGTTAAAAAAATAAATAAAAACGAAACAAATGGTGTAGAAATAATAAAATCAAGAACTGGCTATTTGAAAAGTGTTAAAAATATAAATCTTTTGTCATATTTTTCAAAAAATAATAAAGAGAACAAGCACAAATAAAAGCATCATGGCGGTGTGTGTGTGTGTGTGTGTGTGACTGGATGCCTCGGTTGAGCATCTGACTCTTAATCTTGGCTCAGATCATGATCCTACAGTAATGGGAATGAGTCCTGTATTGAGTTCTGAACTGAGTGTGGAGCCTGCTTAAGATTCTCTCTCTCTCTCTCTCTCTCTGCCCCTCCACTTCCAGCTTGCACACTCTCTCCCTCTTTAAAAAAAAAAAAAGGAAGAAGAAGAAGAAGAAGCATACTTGGAACCAAAAATAGGAATCAAATGACAAATAAAAGATTTAAGTAAGATTAATGGATTCAGTCAACATTGGCACCTGGGTGGCTCAGTTGGTTAAGCGTCCAACTCTTGATTTCTGCTTAGGTCATGATCTCACTGTTCATGAGTTCGAGCCCCACATTGGGGTCTGCGCTGACAGTGTTGAGCCTACTTGGGATTCTCTCTCTCCTTCTCTGCCTGCCCCTGCCCTGCTCATTCTCTCTCTCTCTCTTTCTCTCTCTCTCTCTCTCTCAAAACAAATAAATGAACTTTAAAAAAAATAGATTCAGTCAACAAACTTATCAACCCATTTTAAAACATTAAAGAAATATTGGAGAAAATGGAGATTTCAAAGAAAATTCATGAAAAATAGACAGTAAATACTAAAATAAAAAAAGAAGTGAATCAACTACTGATACCTGCTACGATACTAGGAAACTCAAAAACAATATGTTCAGTGGAAGAAAAGACAAGTGCTAAAGATTACATTTGTATGATTCCTTTTACATGAAATGCCCAGAATATGCAAATCTGTCAGAAAATAAATCAGTGGCTGCTCAAAGTCGGGGGTGGGATTAGGAGATGGCCACACACAGGCACCACGGAGCTTCTGGTGGCATAAAGATGTTTTAAAGTTGGATTGTGATAATGGCTAAACAAGTCTGCAAATTTACTAAAAGTCATTGAATTTTACAGGGGACTTTACAGTATGGAAATTGTACTTTAACAAAGCTGTTAGAAATAAGAAATGGAATGCTCTAATGGACTCATAACCATTAAAGTGAATGAATTGCTTATTAAAGAAATAAACCTACCTCCCAGACTATCTCATCACAACCCCAAAAGAAAATAGGCTTAGAGGATTTTATAGGCAAGCTTACGTTAAAACTTTAAGAAGTAGATAATCTGTGTCCTCTAAAATCATGTCAAGGAAAACAAAAGACAGAAGTCCACCCATTTCGATGTACATGTGGTAATGTCCTCTGATGGTAACATTTTGTAAGGATTATTATAAGAAAAATAATAAAATGATCAGGGATGCCTGGGTGGCTCAGTTGGTCGAGCATCCGACTTCAGCTCAGGTCATGATCTCACAATTTGTTGGTTCAAGCCCCGCGTCGGGCTCTATGCTGACAGCTCAGAGCCTGCAGTCTGCTTCGAATTCTGTGTCTCCCTCTCTCTCTGCCCCTTCCCTGCTCACTCTCTGTCTCTCTCTGTCTCAAAAATAAATAAACCTTAAAAAAATTTGAAAAGGATAATAATAAAATAATCACACTGTGAATGTAAGTGAAAACATTCTATATGAATTCCCAATATATAAATGAATATTATAATTAAGTAAAACTTATTATACAGGAATACAGGAATGTTCAAGGTCAGGATTTGAGCAACTTTGTAGGTTGTGGTACAAAAATTGTGTGATGATCTCAACAGATGCAGGAAAAGTATTATAAATACCCATTTATGATAAAACAAAACTCTAGCATGCCAGAAATAAAGGGAAATATGTTTAGCCTGATAAAATTTTTTTATGAAAATGTTATGTTTAACTTTTTAATGCTCAAAAACAAAAGCTATGTTTTTATACATTACTAAAACATGCTATGTTGTTTTACCATTTTTCCCCTGTGTTTGGAAAAGACAAACGCTGTAATTTAAAAGTATTCATTAATTCCTTTTTTCTTTTTCATACAGTAAAGTTTATCTCATGTTTTAATTACTTTTACTTGCATGGTTATTACAGGAAATTCAGAAAAAGAAAACACTCTGTTTCTTTTGTTGCCATAGTTATTATGCATTTAATTTTATCATTATCAGACGAATTATTCATTTTGTATATTGCAAAAAATGATTTCTGTGTGTCAATTATGTCCAGAGTCCACTGTCTGAAGAGATAGTTCAGGTCATTGACAAGGATATGTTATGACCAATATTTCTATATAAAGAATAGCTGTGAGTTATAACTGTCTCTCCCATAAAGTGTTGGCTTTTTTTTTTCCTATCAAGCTTTTCGAAGCTCTGTCAATATTGTTCTCCTATTGGCTTCGCTCTGAAGATATGTATAACAGCAATTTACTAGAAGAATGGCTCGTTTCTAATCATCACTATGCTTACTTTTATAGCATCAGAAATATTCCTATTAATGTCAGGAACAGTATACCTCTACCATATCCTGACATCATAACTCTTTCCCAGAGATCCCCAAGTCATTCAATAGGTGATACAAATAAAAGATAAGGAAAACTTTTTTTTAATGTTTATTTATTTATCTTGAGAGAGAGTGAGTGAGCGAGCAGGGGAAGTGCAGAGAGAGGGAAAGAGAATTCCAAGTGGTTTCCATGCTGTCAATGCAGAGCCCTACATGGGGCTCAAACCTACAAACGAAGAGATCATGACCTGAGCTGAAACCAAGCCAACTAGGCACCGTGATTTTTTTTTTAATAAGCTTCGCACTCAGGGTAGAGCCCAGTGCAAGGCTTGAATGCTTGACCCTGAAATCAAGACTTGAGCTGAGGTCAAGAGTTGGATCCTTCACCGACTAAACCATCAAGATGCCGCAAGAAAGAACATTTTTATATGCAGGTGATATGATTACTTAAATAAAAAGTCTTTCAAAAAACAAACAAACAAACAAACAAACACAATTAACACTAGTAAGAGCAAGGTTACATACAATCATGAAGACTAACATCTAAAAATCAGTAATGTCCTTATACCAACGATGCCAGTTATAAAATATTTTAAAAAAAGATATCATTTGTGATATTTAAAAAATTATGATACCTCAATATCGTGAATACTTAGGAAGAAATAATCCATGATTTGAGAAATATCTAAAAGAAACTGTTTTGTGTCCAAATAATAGAGTATACTGTTTACCAGTTGAGCTGAATAAAACCAAATATATTTACATATGCATATATATAACCATGGAGATATAAGTGGCAGGGAGAGAGAAGGCCGACCATAGGGAGATGAGAGAGCACTTCCTTCTATAGAAGTGAAAGAATGGTCCCAAGAAGCAGATAAAGAAGTGTAGCAGTAAATCACACACAAAGAGTTGGGACACTGGTTTTTCTTTCCAGGAAGCAGCTTTCTTCGTGCCAGCACGGGCTCAGCAGGCTAAGACCCAAAAGACTGAGCCCTGAGCACAGTGGGGGGAAGGGGGGAAGAGGTTGTCTTTTTTGCAATTTTTGCTCCTTTGTCTCCCATATATGGTAACATACAGTCTGAATGGGCGGCCTGTGTTACAGAGTTGTGAGGAAATGTCGCCCACACACACACACAGAGCCAGGTTGCCTTCCCTTGTCTTGAGGTTTTCACCACATTCATTAGGGAGAAGCTCTATCCCAGAAGGTCTACAGTTTGGTCTATAATTCCCTATGTATCTTGTTCATAATCACATTACAGAGAAATATTATAAAGTTTGTTAAAATTGGGGAGTAGCTGCGTAAGTAATCGTTACATTATTCTCTTGTCTTTTCCACACTGTTAAAACTTTTCAAAATCCAACGTTTGTAAAAGGAAATCAGAGAAAAGCTTGTCATTACAATCACAAATGTCTATATTTAGAGGAAGCAAACATGAGTTATCTCACTTGTATAATTCATACACGTACTGCACAAATATAAGGATCCTGATAGTCTCAAATAAAAAAGGAGAGATTTAGAATTTCCATTTCAAATCCTTTAGCCAATTATTTGCCTCATTTACTTGATATAAATGTAATTTCAGATTTATGTTCTTCAAAAGCTCTTGTGAAGTGGAATTTCCCTTCCAGAAGAGTTTTTTTTTCCTTTGTAAATTTCATCTTAGTAGTGTAGTTCTCACTAGTAGGGTAGTGATTTTTAATTTATCTTGAAGGCATGTGATTTTTACTTTTATCAAAAGTAAAAAAGGGTTAAAAGAAGAAAGTAAAAGGGTTAAAGAAGAAAACCATACAGGTATCAAGTTCTACATTTGGTGGTTTCCATATTTCTCCTTCATCCTTTCCAAGTTCCAGCTGCCATGGTTTTGGCATAAGGTAAGACGACCAAGGACTTGTCCCATTATTTGCTATAGAAATTGGGTGAGTGGGAAGAAAATGAAAAGTTACCTGCTCCTGTGCTGTTGGGAAGTTCCTTGTCCTCTTAAGACACTGTGTGGAACTTGTTGGGTCCCTGATTCTGTCCAGTGTTTGGATTTCACATGGTCCCATGTACAGTTTTGAGGACAAGACTGAGCCTTTGTTGACCTTAATGGATCAGTGGGTGTTTGTCTAATTATCTCTCAAAGGTGGTGATAGATAAGACTCTGTATGGAAATAATTCAAAATTCTAGCATTCGTGAGAAAGATATAAAGAACTTAGTAAAATGCAGATCCCTTGGCTCTAACCAAAAATACTTCCAGCCAACAGGCTTGTTGAGAACCTCAGGTGATCCTGATACTGTTAGCTCAGAGATTACAACATACGGCATGGTGAGGAAGTCATAGATGAGCAGAAGTGAAGAGATGCTCCCTTTGTTTCTTTGTTTGTTTTCCTAAAGTTTCCTGACTCCTCCTAGACCACAAGTCTTTGGAATGGTAAGCCTCAAACTCTCACTTTGGGCAAAATTCCAGTGGCAAGTTGTATTAGTTGCCTAGGACTCCCATCACAAGGTACCAGAAAATGAGTGGCTTAGAACAACAGAAATGTATTCTCTGACAGTTCTGGAGGGTTGAAGTCCAAAATCTAGGTGTTGCGAGAGCCACATTCCCTCCTAAGCCCCCAAGGGAAAATTCTTCCCTGGATCCCAGCTTCGGGGAGCCCCAGGCGGTGCTTGGCCTATGGTTGCATCCTGTCATATCTGGTCAGTATTCACAAGGCTCTCTTCCTTCTGTGTATGTGTCTCTGTGTCCCTTCTCCTCTTATAAGGACACAAATCATGTTGGATTACAGACCCACCTATTCCATTGTGACCTTATCTTAACTAATGATGTTGGCAATGACTCTATTTCCAAATAAGGTCACGTTCTGAAGTCCTAGGAAGGACATGAATTTTGGGGAGGACACTATTCAACCCACCACACAGTCTTCAAACTACTTAATTAGATATTACCTTGAAATAATGTTAAGTTCTTTGTAAGCAAATGAGAAAATACATACTCTCTCCCAATTTTATTTCACTTCATTAAGATTCTTGCTTGATTCCTGGGGCGATTCTCTTTTGAGCATTTCCCCCTGTTTGTCAGAGGCCACAAGTATCACTGACTTTAGAATTACCTCATTGCTATCTTTGCAAGATTTGGCACATTCTCAGAAACCAGAAATTCCTTCAAAAATATATCTGTGTGTGCATGTATGTAGGAGAACAGAATAAGAGTCTCTCAGGAAATCAATGCTGCATTTTCCTTTGGTTGTCAAAAGAGAGAATTTTTCAGTGAATTGAATAAAATATGCAAAACAAAATGAAGAATAAATCTCCTTAACTTTTGTTAGCCATTCCAGCATAATGAGTATCACCCCATCAACTTCTAAAAAGTAGAGGAGTTGATGCATAACGATTCTGAAAGGGGATTGTTATTATTATTAATATTATTAGTATTATTTCTTAAATAGGCAGACAAAAGAGACATCAGAAATTCTAGGTAATACTTTTAATTCCTGAGGCCAAGAGATTGCAATCATCATGGAGCGTGTCAGACCCAAAGAGCTCAGTTCTCAACGGTAGCATTTTCAGGGTGGAGAGAGGTCATAATATTTAAGAACATCAGTTAAATTTACTCAAATTCAGGTTGTGCTTGATCTTACCTCATCAGCACAGGACCTTGTGCACTTCATTCTTTTTAAAAAGTATAAAGTTCAAGTTTGATTTAACTCAGAAAAACTCCCTCAAATGGTGTTTTACTCTCTGGAAGCCAAATTCAACCCTTTGTTCTCAAGCAGCTGATCTCTTGTGAAAGTCTCTGTGGAGGCTTCAGGGCCCCCAGCCATCTCATTATGATTCAGTTGCATGATGTATCCAACATCAAACAGTCTATTAAATCACAGCAATTTAAAAACTACCCTAGAAATCCATTTAAAAAAAATGCACTGACAAATACACTTTTTCATTGCGATGTGGAAGTTTCCAGAATATTCCTGATCACGTTGCTTCGAAGTGTTGCCTTTAAAGGCGGAGAGGCCCAGACTAACTGTCATAACCAAGCATTTAGGAAGGAAATGGCTGTGTCCTTATAAATTGTTCTTCATCATAATTTGTAGACTTGGATACTGAAATACTCTCATAATGCTTTCCAAGTGGTCAGAAATATGTACAGGCTAGTTTAATAATCTTGCATCCTAAAACCAGTCTTTCTCTACAGAGGCAAGAATTTTCCATTTATGGGTAAGAGAAAATGATTTGAAATGTGAATGATTTGTTTCTCTTCAACCTGCCACCAGCGTATCAGACTTTATCGATAACGGATAGTTGGATGTGCGGGGTACTCATTCACTATGTCTTTGAAAAGCACATATATTTTTAGGTAATTATTTTTAGGTAATGCAAAGGAGGAAGTAATTATTAGGCAGACATGACCCAGAGTTTCCATGTGCATCAGACAGTGTGGCCTGCAAAACAGCTGTGGTAATTCTAACTTCTTCCACATATATCATGTTAAATCAATGAGCACAAGTATGATAACTGAGACACGGTGAGAGTGTTTTGGTCAAATATAAAATTATATGCATATTTAAGGTTCTCTATACTCATGGTTCTCAACCTTTGTTACGCTTTACGGTCAACTGGGAGGCTTTTAAAAAGGTCAGGTGTCCCCATCAACTAATGGATTGAGAAATAAATGGTGGTATAACCATACTCTGGAATACCCCCTCAGTATTCTCTCTACAGCATAAAGGAATGCTCTACTATCACACTTAACACTAGGATGAGTCTCAAACACAGCATGCTGTGTGAAAGACACCAGGTACAAAAGACCTAATACTTTGACTACATTTACATGACATTCTGGAAAAGACCCAACTATAGGTGATGTTGGAAACAAAGGCAGAAGGAAATGTAGATAAAATTAAGTTTCCTTATGACCTGCAGCCCATTGACAAATCTTTGAGCAGGCAGATGTAACATTCCTTCAGGAACTCCCTAATCTCTTAATGTCAATGCTTTGCTAGAGGGAAAAACAGCCTTAGCTTGACAATAGCTAGGCCTCCACTAAGTCTTTAGTATGTGAAAGTCTCTTTGGAAACTCCCTCGCCCCCAACTCCATAAAGTGGTCACCCCCCACACACACTTACAGTGCAGCTCCCCCTATCCATGGGTCCTGCCCATGTTTTAATAAAATCACGTTTTTGCACCAAAGATATCTTCAAGAACTCCTTCTTGGTCATTGGCTCTGGGCCCCACGAACACCACCATCACCCCCAAAACTTCATCAAAACCACCTTTTTGCACCAAAGACTTCTCAAGAATTCTTTCCTTGCCTTCAGCTCCGGACCTACCACCATTCCAAAACCGCATCGTAGGGATGGAAATCCCTTTAAATGGGTGCATTTTAGTGCGTGTAAATTGTAACTCAACAAAAATCAGACACCCAAGTTTCACTCCCAGAGATTCTAAATCAGTTGTGGTGGAAGGCAGGCAAAGGTAATTTTTAAAAAGCTCCAGATCGGGTGTAAAGGAAGGGTTGAAATCTGCTCCACTGGTCCATTCATATTAAGAGTTCCAATCCCTTTTGACTGTGATATCGAAATCCTAGGCAATAAAGGATAGCTGCCTAAAGTATCACCTCTTCTCTACAAATAGAACTATAATTTCCCTTATCAACGAATATCAGGTGATTGATCTGTGACTTGAAGACAATACAGTGGTGCGTTTATATTTTTCTCCGGGAAGATGACTCTCACTCGGGTATTTAACTTCATTCAAGAGCATTGGTGAACACTGCAATTTACAGCTGCGTTTCAAAAATCCATTTGCCTCTGATCGGGTATTTTTCAGGTAAAATTTTTCAGGTAAAATTCAGACTAAGATCTCTATGTGAGTCACGATTTTGATGTGATTACTCAGACAGCTAGGAAAACCTCAGGCAATATATATTAAGCATCTACTACGTAAAAGGCACCCCCCAATCCCGAGGAATTTTCCCCCTAGTGGGAGAAATTGGGGCAGGCACACTCAGAACTAGATCATTCTCCAGGTATCCCCTGGTGCCTTAATCTCTACAGGCAGGGGAGGTCAAAGATTCCCTCCACCTGTAACGCTCAGATCTGGTTCCCTACCTCCTGTTTCTCCACATCAAATCCATCTGCCACTTTAACACCAAACTGAATTTCTTAGTCTACAAATCTGATGTGTGACACCCGTATCTGAAGTCATTCAGCAGTGTACGTGCACCCGTAGGATAAACATCAAATTCCAACGTGCTGTGAAAGGTTTGCAGGATCTGGGCCCTGCCTCTGGCCCCAGCCTCAAGCCACTGTTGCTGGCTTCCCCCTCCAGACTTCCCCAATGTGTTTGAGTTCCAAGCCCAGGTAATACTAAATCTGAGAGAAAATAGAAAGGAAACAATGTTTGTTGACCATACTCTATGTTACCCGGGGATGGGAATTGAGCTAAGCCTGAGCTGGCTTCTTAACCCGAAATCTGCAGGGTAGCAAAGGGCTCCCACTGAGGGCTCAGAGAGGCTCCAAGCTTGGTTTAATGTTCTGTTCTTGCCATCCTGAAATTCCCGTTAATACTAATTTTATCTTTGACCTAGTGATTTGGAAAGGATATGCCACAAAACAATGGAGCGTGCAGGAGGGTACAAGTTTGGAACCTGGGGGCAGTGTGCATCCGCAGGGGGAGCAAGTGTCCCTGAGCCTGTGTGCCCCCCAGGCCTCCTGGCAGTGATGGGGAGCTCTCATCATTTTTGCAATGGTGTTTTCTTTGCCTGGAGCACACATTTGTAACTCCCTTTGATGTGGAAAATATTGGGGTCCAGGGCTGATGACCAAAAAGAACTCTTGGGACACCTTTGGTGCAAAAAGGTGGTTTTATTGAAGCACAGAGACAGGACCCTTGGGCAGAAAGAGCTGCCCAGGGATTATGGGAGTTGGGGGAGGTAAAAGCAAGGAGAAGTTTCCAAAGGACTTTCATATGCTAAAGGGGATCCACAGGATCCTAGAGGTTTAGCTATTGTCAAGCTAAGGCTGTTTTTCCCTCTAGCAAAGCATTAACATTAAGAGATTAGGGAGTTCCTGAAGGAATGTTACATCTGCCTGCTCAAAGATTTGTCAATGGGCTGCAGGTCATAAGGAAATTTAATTTTATCTACATTTCCTTCTGCCTTTGTTTCCAATATCACCTCCACACTTGCCAACAAATCTTCCATTACCTAAATTTTGGAGAAACTCCTACACATACTCCAAGACTCAAATGAACCATCATTTCTCCTATGGAGGCTTCCCTGAGCCTTGCAAGACTTCCTTATTTCCTCCTCGGAGCGACCACTGGTTCAGCCCTAACCTCCATTCCAGCACAAATCACGAATATTACACAATGATTCACGGGTATTTCAGACCTCACGGAATTGTAGATCCCTAAAGGAAAGAAGTCCTTTTATTCATCTCTGTATTCCTGACACTTAGTACAGTGCTCAGCACGTCATTGGCTCTGAGTAAGTGTTTAACTGAATTAAGCTCCTGGCACAGACTTAGCAAATGGGCTTCCTGCTGATGGAAAATGAATGTGTGGTCAAATTATCCTCTTTATAGGCTGTAAAGGGTGTAGGCAGAGGAGAAGCTCAGTATATTTGGGGTGCTCTGAACTTTCCAACAATCCATCAAAATCCACTCTGATGAGACACAGCTGCCCCCCCCACCACCACCACCACAGCGAGCCTCTCCGTTTTGTCTGCTCTCTTCTCTCTGCTTGCCACTCACTCTCTTTTATGTAAAATTAAACAATATCTCAGATACGCTTGGGAGTAGATTTCCCCCCCAGATGAATGAGTTTAATATTGTGGTGTTTACTTTCCGGCTTTTGGTTGAGGATTGAAATGCAGGTGTTTCCAATATGGGGGTTCTTCTGTAATTTTGCAGTTTTTTCCAAGTGGATTTTCTGAAGCAGCTGGTGGCACATATGTAAACAAGATCAAAATATTTGTTTATGTTTCCAGGGTTTTGCATCTAGTGGACCCAGTGACGGAAGATGTTTATTTTATAGTTGAAGGTGAATGATGTCATTGAGATTGTATTGTAGGGAAATGCAAAACCATTAAGTGGGGGATTCATACACTCTTTTGGCGTATTGATGTAAAACAGAGGATGATTATTGGTGAACATAGCTGAAGAAAGGCATATACAGAGACTGATAGATGGTACGTTATATTGAGAACCTATCATGAATCAGATGCTAAGTTCAAGCCCAGACAATAGAATATGTGTTTTGAGCGTTTAGGAAAGCAGACATACATACCCTGGGGGCCAGGCTGTTAATTTATCAATGGATTTGTTCAGCTAGTATATCCCCTAACTAATTGATCTTAAATAATACCTTGTCATCATAATCGATTTTTTTAAAAACGTAAAAAAATCCTCCTCTAAGAGAGAAGTTGTGGCTTAGGAGAAAGAAAGGGGAGCAGCCAAAGACACAGGAAGAGGGTATGTGGAGGCAGGGGCCTTTGGCTGATCAGACCCGGTCAAGTCGATCCGGCTGCAAAGGGGGGAAAGATTGAAGAAAGGGAGTGAGAGAAGCCTTTCCACCATCCCTTGCTCTTCTCCGTGGCCCTCCCCTGAACTCAGAGTCCAAACATAATCGATAGCGAAAGTGTCACAAAATGGATGCTGTCCCACACATGCACTATTATTATCATCATTATTGTTATTGATCATGCAGCCTTCCCTTCTCAACATCCACAATCATTCGCCAGTGGTGAAAAATAGCCACCCCTCCGATCTTACAGCGACTCCAGGGACAGCAGGGCCAGGGCTTGGCGATGGCACACGGCTGCTCAGAGGAATGGCTCCATCCTCTAGGCCGAGCCCCCCACCCCCTGCCGGTGTAAGAAACAAAAACAACTCTGAGCATTCCTCAGTTAGCCTCTCGGAGTCTGGGGGCCGAGCACAAGGAGAGGCCAGCCAGGTTCAGGATACATCTGCGTGTGTCCAGGAACGTACGGGAATGGAAGCCAGCTGGGCAACGGGTTAGCTTCTGTGGGCTCTGATGGGAGGGGAGAGGGGGGTGTCTGTGGGACTGAATAGTTGTGATTCTCACTAATCAAAGGCACCTGAGCGGGAGAAACACAGAAGTCATTTCCTAATTGAAAACAGTTTGAGACTCGAAACACGGGACTTGGTTCCCCCTCACCCTCCCTAGTGAACTACTTTGGCCAACATCCTGAAAGAATGATCCTTCTTTAGGGATACATTTTCAGCATACCAACACATACATTTCACACAGCACACCTGAAGGGGGGGTAAAGAGGAATCCACGTGACTCTTTTACAGGGTGAGAATTAAGGGGAATGCCGCACGCATCTACTTGAGTGTGTGAGTTTGCACGTATACATAGGAAAAGGTGGCATGAAGGGTGGGGCTCAGAAGTGGGCTAGTTCTCTTAACCAGCCTTCTTCTCCATCCACAGGCCATCCGCTGTCCTAGTAGAGATTAGTTGACCTCTATGGGAGGTGGGTGACCACTGTCTTTCGAATCAAGCGAACAGTAAGGTGGCTAATGCCTCGGTGATGTTGATGCTTGAAACAACAAAGCAAAAAGACGTAGGGAAGGTACAACTTGAATTTGCCAACTGACATTTAACTTGCATTTACTTGAAATCTGGCTTGCTCCCAGCCATGGAGGAAAACATTTTTTCCTAAGAGCAGAGGATTGATTAGAAATAACTCATTGCCACTGCCTCTGTGATGCAATCCTGGATTCCAGTTCATAACTGATTTCTAGGTCGTAAAATAACATTCATGGCACACTTTCTACTGTGTCACATATATTGTTTCCTGTTTGACTTTTCAGTGCTACGTGATATTTTGAAATTTAAAAACTAAGGCCAAAAGGCCAAGCGATGTCAAAAGAAGTGTCCAGGGTCACATTACTAAGAAAGGAAAGACTTAACGTGACTTTTCTTTTTTAAAAATTTTTTTTTCAACGTTTTATTTTATTTTTGGGACAGAGAGAGACAGAGCATGAACGGGGGAGGGGCAGAGAGAGAGGGAGACACAGAATCGGAAACAGGCTCCAGGCTCCGAGCCATCAGCCCAGAGCCCGACGCGGGGCTCGAACTCACGGACCGTGAGATCGTGACCTGGCTGAAGACGGACGCTTAACCGACTGCGCCACCCAGGCGCCCCTTAACGTGACTTTTCTAACACCAAAGACTAAAAGTCATCTAACGCAAGGTGGAGAATAATTAAGAAAGAGTTGACTTTCTCTAAAATATTGTATATTCAAATAAGACCATCAGCAATCCACTGATAATGAAAGTAGCAAGAAATTTCTTTCTAGGAAAAGAGATAATTCCTTCAGCAAATATTTATTGAGCCCTTATCATGTGCGCCATTTTTTTTCTGCCTCCAATAAACCTTGAACTGACAACGTTGACGCTTTTTTGTACAGTTGCAGCACTTGTCCAGAAATACCTTTAGAGCACGTGAAAAATGCCTGTTGAGTCAGAATTCATGGGCGTGGGTGGGGAATATGCACTTTCTTTTTAATTTTTTTAATGTTTATTTATTTTCGAAAGAGAGAGTGCGAGCAGAGGAGGGACAGAGAGACAGGGGGACACAGAATCTGAAGCAGGTTCCAGGCTCTCAGTTGTGAGCACAGATCCGGAGGCGGGGCTCAAACCCATGAACCGTGAGATCAGGACCTGAGCCAGTCAGACACTTAACTGACTGAGCCACCTAGGCACCCCAGGAATATGCACTATTAACATGTATTTTGGGCAACTCTTTTTTTTTTTTTTTTAATTTTTTTTTTCAACGTTTATTTATTTTTGGGACAGAGAGAGACAGAGCATGAACGGGGGAGGGGCAGAGAGAGAGGGAGACACAGAATCGGAAACAGGCTCCAGGCTCTGAGCCATCAGCCCAGAGCCCGACGCGGGGCTCGAACTCACAGACCGCGAGATCGTGACCTGGCTGAAGTCGGACGCTCAACCGACTGCGCCACCCAGGCGAGGGCAACTCTTATGGATGGCAAAGCTTGCCATCCTGGCTCACAATCTTGACTCAGATTTCCAAATAGCTTGAATTTATCTTTTTTTTTTTTTTTTATTTCCAGGAACACAAGGTAAATACTGCCAGACAAATGAGTACCACTTTCTTCCTCTTTCCATTATTAGCTTTGAAATGACATTTTCTCTCAAATGATCATTCTCTGAAGCAGTGAAGTGACAGACGTTGATAACGCAAGACCGCAGAATCAAGTCACCAAGTACAGGACTATTCCAAGGTGTTTGTTGAGGAAATCTATGAGGGTGGCCCAACCGCGAAGGTTTTTTGTTTTGTTTCGTTTCGTTTTATGTTTTGTTTTCATTCTTGATTCGGCAGCAATCTCATCAGTTTGTCTGACTAACGTTTCTGCCTGTATTTTAATGATTTATTCTGCCCTGTCCTATGAATTACTTGGCAGAGTTTCTGTTACCTTGGAACATCCCATGTCCAGGGGCAGGTATTGGATTACGTGTACGTATATTTCAAGATGAACAGATGCAAACATCTGAAATATTTGCTCTTTTATGGATCTCTCAGGATGACCTAATTTCCCTAACATCTTAAATTTAAAATCATAACTCAGATTTCACATTCTTTTTTTAAAGTTTATTTATTTATTTTGAGAGAGAGAGAGAGAGAGAGAGAGAGAGAGAGAGAAAAGAGGGACACAGAGAGAGGGAAGGAGAGAATCCCAAGCAGGCTTCATGCTGTCAGCGCAGAGCCAGAAGTGGGGCTCGAACTCAAACCACGAGCTCATGACCTGAGCTGAAATCAAGAGACAGATGCTCAACTGACTAAGCCACCCAGGAGCTCACAGACTTTGCATCCTTTAATATCAACTTTAATCCTTAAGATCTCTGAAGAATTAAATGGTATATAACAAATATTGACAGTCAGAGTGACAAAATTCTGTGTACATCAAGAAGGAAAGACAGGGCCTACTTACAAAAAAGGCCTTAACTGTTTAGTTTGCAACCACTGCCAGTATCTGATCTGTGAGTTCTGCCTTCTAGGGATCCTTTTTCTCCTGGGGTGTAAATCCTTCTTTAAGGTCCATGAAGGGAAAGCAAGGCAAGAAGAACCTGGATCATGAAGTCGGGAAGTATTCAAGAAGACCAAACTTTTACAATCAATATGAGACAGAACTACCAGACTATTTAACAGTGGTTCATTAATATCAATAATCCTCAAGTGTCTTTTTTTGCAGTCTGAAACATGGCCTCTTTTCCACGTCACAGTATTACTTATACATCAACCAGTCTCATCAGTATTTGAGGCGGGAGGCAAAGTTTAGAAGGAAAGACTGGGCGAGAGAAATACCTAAGAATTTCTCAGACCACAGAACGCAGGATATTTTAGGGTGTGGAGAAGGAACATTCCTTTCTTTCTTTTTTTAAATTAAAGTTTATTTATTTTGAGAGAGAGAGAGAGAGAGCGTGCACGTGCCCAGGGAGGGGCAGAGAAAGGGACAGAATCCCAAGCAGGCTCCACACTGTCAGTGCACAGCCTGATGCACGGCTCTGTCCCACAAACCATGAGATCATGAC
Source organism: Prionailurus bengalensis (assembly GCF_016509475.1). Classification (NCBI taxonomy): domain Eukaryota; kingdom Metazoa; phylum Chordata; class Mammalia; order Carnivora; family Felidae; genus Prionailurus; species Prionailurus bengalensis. The sequence goes on along the minus strand of NC_057345.1, from coordinate 209,984,689 downwards.
CTGAACTGAAACCAAGAGTCGGATGTTCAACCAACTGACCCACCCAGGCACCCCAAAGATGAAACATCTCTAAAGTTCTACATTAAATGCCAGAAACTTGCACTCTATCCTGCTGTAATTGAAACTGAGTATGTCTAATCTGGGTCTTTTAACCACAGCACTATTGACATTGGAACCAAGTAATTCTCTGTTGTAGGGGCTGTCCTGTGTAGGATGCTTTGCAGCAGTTTTGGTCTCTACCCATTAGAAGTCAATGCACCTCTTCCCCATCATGGCAATCAAACTCGCTCTGCATGTCTCACGGAGGAGAGGTTCCCCCATGTTAAGGACCACTGAGCTAACTAGACTAAGTCTGCTATGTGGGCCACCCTCTGTGTGTGAGGCAGTTCCCAGCCTCCATCTAGGCCCCAGCCCTACTGCAAAGGTAACCATTGGATTTGTCACTGTTGGTTCAGTTTTCATTGCTGTTGGGTTCCAGCTGGCATCCTCTTTCCGCCGTCTTAGAGGTGAAAACTTTCTACTGAAAGGTTGAAGTGTCTTCCTTTGTGTGAAATGTCCCATGTTTCCCTGCCCTGCACGGTACTGAGAAACCCTACTCCTCTTTGAACCCAGCTGACAGGAATAGTTATTTCATATTTTCTCTCAGGTTGCATTCTGTGTTCTACAGTATCCATGTCTCAGTAAGGGCACATATGGTAATATATTATAATTGCAGATAGATATATTTATCCCATCCCCTAAGTTATGAGTTGCTCCAACAACTGTATCCTGTTGATCCTCCTCAAGTTTCCTAAGTTTGACTTTTATGGTGTCATAGCAGGGAAAGTTTTTCTAGCACTGCTAAAATTCCACCATGACACAAATCCATCGATGATTAGGCTAGCTCAGAAACTTCGAGTCCTCTTCCCGTGACACCAGTTCTTTATCTGAGGCCAGGGAATCCTGACATGCTCGTGCGCCTGTTGGATATCTGCCAAAATTACACCCCAAACTGGATTTTTGCCATACCTGCTTCATCTGGCTTCTGGGGTATGACTTAAATCTTCTGATTTACCAGAAGTCGAGTATAAATGACATTATAAACTGTGCATCTGGGTGACTTCAAGGAAGCCTTTCTTGCCAAACATCTACAGGCAATATCTTTACTCTGACAACTACAAATCACAGGACAACCAAATTAGTACTTATGGGAAAAGTTAAATTTCCAGTCTTTAGGAATAGTGATTATTACCTCGGTCTCTTTATAGAAAAAGATGTATCCTTCAACTTTCTTAAAACTGAGTCCTGAAACTCAAAATGGTTCTAATTTATATCATGAGCCCACGCCTAGTTATTAAATATCCATCTAAATAGCAAATATATTTGATTATGGTTTTTTGCACATCTTTGGTGAACATTGTCTATGATATTAAAGTTACTCAATCCAATCCTATGATAAACCATCAGTTGCCCAGTTGTAGGATGAAGAATGAGATAGTGAATCCATGATCAGACCCAAGTACCCATATAATCCGCATTCATGTAATTCGCATATTTATAAATTGAGAAATAGATACCCAGTTTAAAACAGCAGAAAGGAACCTAAAGGGAGAATTGCCCGAATGAAATTCAGCAGTGGTAACAGGGTAAAAGGAAAACAAAGTTGATCACCCACTCAGCACTGATTCTCGAATGCCAGGTTTGATAGTTGTTCTGAAAGGCCTCGGTGGCATTAGGGTTTACGCCTGACCCACTTATTCATCAAGCCTACGGCACAGGCACTTTCGGAGGAACTGTGAATGTAGCAATGAACGAGACAGACCAGGTCCGTCCTCCCATGACGTTTGAATTCTAACATGGGGAGTCAGAGAAATCAATGAAGAATGTTGCTGACGAGTGCATTGAAGAAAACAAACGCAGTGATAACATAGGGTGTTACTTGGAGCACAAGGGAAGAACCACCTATCAGATGAGATTCTCAGAGAAGGCCATCAGGGTGACTTCTGGGCTCAGACCCGAAAGACGAAAGCAAACAATATTTGCTCAAAAGCAGTTGCAGGGGGGGAAACAGTAAGTAGAAATCCAGCGAAGGAGACATAAATGGGACAGAAACAGGGTCAGGGAGACTGGAATCTCAGTGATCAGGAGCAGACGGGCAAAGGGCCAGGACACATGGGGATTTAGAGATTAAGAAAGGAAATCAGATGTTATGCCAAAGGCCAGAAGCCGTTGGTAAATTTTAAGCCATAGAACGATATGATCTTACGAATTTTGAGCCCTGTCTCTTCCTGCCAGTGTTCCCAAACAGAACACCCATAGCAGTAATGTTCTCTACTTCTGGCTGGCTAATCTGCTAACCTGTGGCACATTAAGTGTAATTAGCGGCTTCAACTGGGGCTTCATTTTTAACGACTATCTTCGCATTTTAGTTTTATTTTCAGTCATCACCATGATCATTAATGTCATCTATAATAATTAGGATATTCCTCTGTGCTGCCAAAACGCAGCTTCTAAATAACTGAGGCTTTAATGTAGTTTTGTCTCCCAGAACATAGGCCTTAATATCCTTAACGTTTTAATTCTGTATGTGTCACTTTTTTCCCTATCAATGGACGTTGATGTTTTGTACAAACGCAGCTGTATTCAAGCTAATATAAAACATTTGCAGTTTTACAAACTCTTTTAATAAGGGCCGACCACTGAAGATACAGGGTCAACTTCACAAATCTCCAAAGCTCGTACAAGCAATAAATTCGGATCAATAAAAAGTAATTGGCCAGGCAATAGGTTATATACTGATATGAAAAAATGTTATTAAATATTGGTTCTTTTTTGTTGAAAAATGCGCGTAAAGTTCAGAAGTAAAAGATACGCTTCTTTCTCTGCAGTTGTCTGTTTTTAATTTAAAAAAAAATACTTCAAACTTGTTATTAAAAGTCAGGTCGAGCTAGAAAATGATACAGGTATGGAAAGGAAAGGAAAATACCACGAAGAAATCAAAAATGTTTGTCTTAAGACCTCAGTCACCCAGATGACTGTATCTTATAATACAAAAGAAAATATCAGAAGACGTCGAAAGTTAAAGAGAAAAATGTTCTAGGTTATTTTGTTTTGACTAACAAGTAATACATTAATCAGCATTCTCCAAAGGGATAAAACCAATAGGGTATACAAATATATAAACAGAGATTTTTGGAAGGAATCAGATCACATGATTATAGAAGGTGACAAGTTCCAAGATACACAGTTAGTAAGCTAAAGACCCAGAAGAGCCAAGGTTTCAGCTCAAGTCCGAAGACAGAAAAAAAAACTGATGTCCCAATGCAAAGGCAGACAGGAAGGATTCTCTCTTACCTGAAAGAGGGTCAGCGCTTTTGTTCCATTCAGGCCTTCAACTGATTGGATGAGGTCCACCCATACTAGGGAAGATAATCTGCTTTACTCAGTCTATCCAATTTGAATGTTCATTCATCTCCTCCAAAAACACCCTCACAGAAACACCCAGAATAACGTTTGCCCAAATCTCTGGGCAGCCCAGTGGTCCAGTTAAGTTGAGGAATAAAACTAACCATTGCAAGTAGTAGGGTAATTTTTAAAGCTTAAGCCAGGATTAATTTATCCATTCATCCTACTAACATTTATTGATCCATTCTGGGTGCTAGGGATCCAGTGAGTGTAAGAAATAATCTCTGACTTCAGTGGCTCTTGTGAAACAGCATACATACATAATCCAAATGCTGTGAGACAGTTACGAAAGGGAATGCATTGGAGAGATGAGTAGTAAGAGTCTTAACTCTAAAATTTAGAGAATGGTGGGGTCCCTGGGCGGCTTAGTCAGTTAAGTGTCTGACTCTTGATTTCAGCTCAGGTCGTGATCTCACAGTTTGTGAGATCGAGCCCTCAGTCCGGCTCTGTGCTGACAGCTCTGTCCCTGCTTGGGATTCTCTCTCTTCTTCTCTCTCTGCCCCTCCCCCACTCATGTGTGTGCATGTTCTCCCTCCCTCTCTCTCTTTCTCATCTCTCAAAATAAATAAATAAACGTTTAAAAAGATCTTTAAAATTCAGAGAATGGTAATGAAATGACCTGCAAAGAAGAGCTAAGCTTCCCATGGAGAAGGAGTGCCCTGTCCAAAGAAATGCCTTGTATCAGAAAGGAAAGTGGGGAAGGCAAGTGGACTGAGGAAGCGGCAGAACCCTGGGCTGTGGAGAGAAGCTCAAGTGACAGTGGAAGATTATGTCACAAAAGGCTTTGTAGACACTGAGCATTGCTGTTTGATTGTTACCATGATCCAAGTGCAGAGTTTTTACTGGATGAAAGAGTACTCAACAGTTCACAAGGAATTATGTTCCATTTTTGAAAAATCGTAGCTCGTTTTTGCTCGAATTTATCCAAAATATTTTCTTGGCAGATACTGACTACGAACACTTGTTCTGCTCTCTAATGACTTGTTCTGTCAAATGTTTAGACTTCAAAATTACATCATGACTCTTTTATTCAATGCCCATTAGTCAGGACAGGAACTGTGCTGTGAACCGGTGGACAGGACCCATGTGGCCCTTTCCTCATAAAGCTGAAAGTCTCCTAGAAAGGGAAGTGAATAGACAACCATAAACAGAAATAAACGTGATTACCGCAACAAATGTAATATATAACCATGACTTGGTTGTCAACGCTAAACACAGGATCATCCCCAAACAAAAGAATCCCAGAGAGACGTATGGAAATCTTAGGCCGTTTCGTCTTGGAGAATCAGTGACACAATTGCCAAAGTCTCTAAACCAACTTGTAGGATGGCTCTAAAGTCCACATAAACCCTTGGTCTTGCAGGCATAGACCCATTATTTTAACTGTCATCTCCACGTGGGAACAAGAAATAAATTTTAACTTCTTTCTTACTTCATGGTCTGATTCAGCCATACATTGTTTCTATTGGTTATCACTGATGAGTTTAACCACTGCCTTTTCAACATCGTCGTTCATTTGACAGAAAATTATACTTTGAGCATCTGCCGTCAAAATCCAAGAAATGACATAAAGGATAAGAATCAAGTTTGTCACAGTTTTCTGCCTCTAGGCAATTAGAGTTTTATGGCATCTTCTTATAACTAAATGGGAAACATAAATCCTATAATTGAAATGAGATGAACTCATTTGCTTACCTGAGGACCAAGCTGTTTTTCATCATGCCGGCTCCCAATACCCTGAGCCTCAAACGGAAAGCAATGGATGTGCCACTCTGGTCTTTGGTGAATTATCACCAAAATGGTTTTAATATTGAGAGGCAGAGGGGGAATAAGGGAAACCCAGAAGCTGAGAACTGGTTCATACCCACAAAGCTCTGGTCTGATTCTCCTGGTTGCTATTAAAAATATTTGCAAGCTGCAATAATTACAGCCTAAACAATTTATTGAGGTCTTTCTTTATCTGCTTTGTACACACTTTCAGGTCTTCCCACTGAGTTCCACTACTCAGCTTGCTGTTGCCCTTGGATGGCAGCCATTACCGTTCACCATCCTGCATTAATCACACACCTGCTTCAAACTACCTGGACCCAGCCCACTCTTCTTTGGAAAGACCTTCCCTCACAGCATCCACGCTCACAGGAGATGAGATTAAGGTGATTTTCAACTCCTGGGGGGCTGGGATCCTCTGTATCATTACTGTAGCAAGAACAAATAGAGACTGAAAAGGAGACTAATGCTGGGGGCGGGTGGGGGATACTTTTAATAGAGAAGAAGCTTTTACAGTGAATTAGCATAGACAAATATTGAATAGCCCAGTTCTGGATCTAGTTTTGCATTTACATATCCTCTATTTTAAGAATACCTAGACATTTAACTATACTAGGGATTGAACTTTTTAATTCTAAAATGAGGAAACTCAAATACAGCCAGTAGTAAAATTCAATTAACTGTGTTAAATAGGAGTTCTTGAACTTGGAATGAATGCATATTAATGCATTCATCCATTTAGCCATTCATGTATTAACTCATTCAACAAATATGTATTCAGAATCAACTGTCAGTAAGACTCTATTCTAATCAGAGCCCTAAACATGGAGGAAAAGATTGGGTTGTATTTTTATCATATTGGATTTATATGGCACAGAAAAAGATCACATAGTGGTTTTTGTTTTGTGCTTTTTTCCTGAGCTCTTTAGAAGTAGAATAAATATAATCTATTTCTGGAATCAAACAACAGGGTTATTATGGTTTTATAATCTCATTTATTCATTTATTTATTAATTCCTTCATTCATTTATTCATTCGGTAAACATGTGTTAAAATCCTACTATCTATATTGGATGAAGCTCATTTCCTACAGAGAGGAATAATTATCTCAATAGATTATTTCAGGAAATATAAGTGTTCAGCATGGTCTGCTCATAAGATGTTTAACAGGGAAATGGAATAGGTTTGTTTCTTTGTCTAAAAGTAGAAACTGTCTCCTTAGGCAGTTGGAAAACACTGAAGACTTTTTTTTTAAGATATATTTTTTTTAAGTTTATTTATTTATTTAGAGAGAGAGAGAGAGAGCAAGTCGGGAGGGGCAGAGAGAGAGAGAGGGAGAGAGAGAATCCCAAGCAGGCTCCATGCTGTCAGTGCAGAGCCCTACTTGGGGCTCTGTCTCATGATGGCAAGATCATGACCTGAGCCAAAATCAAGAGTTGGATGCTTAACCAACTGAGGCATCCAGAGAAACATTGAAGACTTTTAAGGAGGAGAGAGATTTGGCCAGGTTAAAAATATCTTCCTGAATGAGTGTGAATGGTAAATAGAGGGCTAGAAATCTGGGATGAGGGGGAGAAGTCCACGAAGGCTACCACAAAGGCCCATATGACAGAAGATAGAAACTCAATCAGCCACCCTGGGGCTGGGGGATGAAAAGGAAGTAATGCATTCAGAAGAGGTCTTATCCCCCTAGCAACATGTAAATGAAAAGCGTAAATAACACTTAGTCATATAGATTTTAGAGTCACCATTTTATAGGCAATTATAAATCTGTTAAGGGTCAGAAGTGCTAAATCGTTAAATCCAACATTCATAATGTACTTCCCACATGTCTGAATACACAGATTAACACTTAGAGATTAAATTCACAGATTAGGTCCTTGCAATAATCCTATAACTCTCTCCCATTTTACAGACCAAGAAACTAAGACAGGAAAGGTTAAAGAAAATTTTTCAAGCCCCCAGCCACTAAGTAGTAAATGATAGGCTTAAAATCCAGGTATTTAACCATGACCCCAAGTGGCATTATCATTACAGTCATGGAATCTTTATTGTAGTAATTCTTGCTCACAATAACATCAAATTGTACAGAAGAATTGTACACTTCTGGAATTCTTTCTTTCCTAATCCCATACTCTACAGTTCCCTTTTAATTTGTTTTTTTTTAAATATCTTAAGGTTTTTCCTCCCTAATTTTGGATAATATGCTTGATACTCTTTAATAAAAACAACAACTATTTTCTCCTCGCTATGATCAATGATTTAGCTTAAAACACTTTGCCCCACGTTCTCCATCTCTAGCCCCAGTGTTTGATGGTGGTATTATTTCTCTTATTTTTTTATACTGACCTCTTATAATATGAGTATTGTACGTATACTTCTAATTCTTTTTCCGTAGAATTTTCATGGTGTCTGTTATCCCTTCCCTGTTTCTTAAATCGAAGCTGTCACTACCTTTACGTGCCCCGCAAGAATTCCTTCCCTCTGTCATCTCCCACCTTGCCAGTGAATTTTTTCCTTTTGTAAGTGATTAACTTGGTGAACTTTCACGGGCTGTTCTGCACCTATACCCAAGCTGGGCTTGCTTCTTTTCCATATCCTCACTCCCAAGCTCTAGAGCACACACACGGCCACATGATTAGGACAGTGCAGGTGATTTTATGGCCACTGTGTTAGAATCCCATCTTTATCTCAGATTTAATGTTAGGACCTTTGTGAAAGCTGAAACAGATGTCCCAAGTATCAAGATCAAGTTGGGTTTATTTCATTTTACTGAATCACACCACAGTGTGAGTTGCTTCTACGTGGGCTGTGACTTGTTCGTGCATTTCAGTTTTATCATTTCCCATTGCCTATTTATTTCGTTTCCTTTTCCATTTCTATTCCGTTCCTTCTCCTTCCTTCCTTTTGTTCCTTTTATTCCTCTTTCTTCTTTCTTTTCCCTTCCTCCCTCTTTTCCCCCTCCCCCACCCTGTCTCCTCAAACTATGTGTTTCGCCACCATCCTGTGTTTTTCCAAACTTCTCCTTCAGAGAAATAGCGGTCGCTTCAGGACTTTCCTGGGAAGTTTGGGTTTCCCCCGTCCCTCCTTTTCTGAGAAAGCGTGAACAATCTGGGAGCTTCAGGACGGTGAAAGCATAAGAAGGAGGAGGTGTGCTGGTCCTCGATCCACATCTGCCCACGCTGACCCCTGCTGAGATGACACAGAAATGTCCAGTTTTCTTCCCAGTCTCTCCTCGGCTGGTCTTCATCCTGAGTAGCATCAACAGTCAGCCCCTCCCCTGCTCCACTCTGTGGTCAGGAAAACTTGGCAGTGCTGTCGAAGTCTGTCTTGAAATATCTTCACAACTCCATCATACTCTTCTATTTCTGGGTCATGCATGAGGGACTCTGTGAGGCTTGCCAGATTCCAGGGATTTAGATAGAAATACTATAAAAATCTCTCCTGCTTCTGAGTTCACCAAACTATGGAAAATCTATTCTAACCCCTGTCCCCATTACCAGTCAGGCATTGACTTTTAGGGGAGAGCAGAGGGCACAAGTCTTTCATCGGAGACCAGGATCAGTGATTTATTGTGTGCTGCTGCTGCTGCTTTTTTTTTTTTTAATGTTTATTTATTTTAGGATAGAAAGCATGCGAACGTGGATGTGAGCAGGAGGGGGGCAGAGAGAGAGGGAGAGAGAGAATCCCAAGCAGGCTTCATGTGGTCAGTGTAGAGCCTGACATGGAGCTCAATCCCATGAACGCTGAGATCATGACCTAAGCGGAAATCAAGAGTTGGAGGCTTAACCAACTGAACCACCCAGGCACTCCCCCTGCTTTTTTTTTTTTAATAAACAAATGAACTTACACTTTTCACCCAGTCCAAAGCATTTCGATGCCCCCACAACTGGAAAACCCCATTCTCAGTGCTTCTCAATCTCTTTTGGGCCGGTACTTGAATAAATAACTCCTTTTGTTTCCTCTTGCTTTGCTCTTTTAATCCTACCCTGTGTGCAGAATATCCTTTAACTTGTTTTGTTTTTAATGTTTTTTGTTTTTGTTTTTGTTTTTTTTTTGGGGGGGGGGGTGGAGACAGAGAGAGTGGCAGAGGGACAGGGAGAGAGACATAGAATCTGAAGCAGACTCCGGGCTCTGAGCTGTCAGCACAGAGCCTGATGAAGAGCTCCACCCCAGGAACGGCAAGATCATGACCTGAGCTGAAGTCAGCCACTTAACCCACCGATCCACCCAGGCGCCCCTTCTGGCAGCTGATTCTTCCAGTGACTTCCTGATGATCTATACACTACACTCTAAGAATCGCAATTCAGACTCAAGCTGGAAAGTAGTTATATGGACCAGCCTTCACCAGTGAGTTTCACCAAACAGTAAACGTACACAACTTCCTAAAACAAAAGTGGTCAATTAAAAACATTTTCAATATTGAACCTCACCCGAACTGCTAAATCCTCCTGGTTCAGTCCCAGAAATAAAATTGTTTTGAATGTCAGCCTCAGGTCAAGATCATTACTAATTCTAAATTCAGGTCTCCAGCACACCTACTCTGGGTACCCAGAGGCCTGCTGTGTGCCTGCCTTGACTTTCTTCTCAGCACCTCTGGGATCTGGTAGAGAAAAAAAGCTTCTAGCAGATGACAAAGGATCCGTTTCTGCCACCTGGATGGGTGGGTTCCTGTGACCTGCTCACCCCATAGTCCAGTGGCTCTTAAAAACCATTCAGATTAACGCTGAACCTTCAGGGGCCTGTAAATATCAGGCATTGCTTTGTTTTCTCCCATTTGCCCTCTTCTGTCATTGGAAGACCATTTAAAAGGGTCGAGTGGGAGCTGTGGTTGTATATAAACTGATGTTCTAACAGTTCTCGTTAAAGTTTAAAGAATTTTCTCAAAATAAGAAAGTATGAGGGGCACCCGGGTGGCTCAGTCGGCTAAGCGTCCGACTTCGGCTCAGGCCATGATCTTGCAGTTTGTGAGTTCAAGCCCTGCACTGCTCAGGTCAGACAGCTCAGAGCCTGGAGTTTGCTTTGGATTCTGTGTCTCCCTCTCTATCTGCCCTTTGCCTGCTCACACTCTCTCAAAAATAAAATAAAACATTAAAAAAAGTTTTAAATACCAAATATGAAGAAAAGAAAATATGCATTATCAGGTATTATCTAAGTTTTGTAAGTGAAGAGAAAGATGAATCTTCAAAGCACCTCAGTTTTATGCTTAAAAACATCAAGAACATATTTTATTACTGCTACACATTGCCACGCAATAACCCTTTTCATGATAAATCCTTAGGGAATCCTGAGGGATTTTAAAATAGAATACATTCTTACAACCTGGAATCATTAAGATCTAAATACAGGAAGGGTGCTGGCTACATAATCTTGCAAAAGCCTCTAACCTTTTAAAGCTTTGATTGATGAGTCTGATATCACTTTGCTTCAAGCTTCATGGGTCCATTGACTACTAATCAGGTTTAATAAATGTAATTCCATTTGAAAATATTAAGTACCATAAAATTATTACCTTGATGATTTTTAACTAAGTGCACTCATAAAAAATTCTGACAGTTTTCATGAGCAGTGATCATCGAACAAAAGTGTTTTCTGCACGTAATATACCACATCCAATATACTTAGAATTATATTTTTAGAGGTTTCTCCATTTAATCTGTAATATAGGGTAAAAAATTAACTAGGGAATGAGCCGTTTCTTAGTATGACTTATAAAATAGAAACTTACAAAGAAAAATCAATAGAGATCATTTATCCTCTAAAAAATGAGAATAAAGTTTAAAAGGTAAGAGGACAGATCTATTTTGATAAATAGACATTTGATAACTAGATAGCCTGTGGGTAAAAATAACCTGACTTAAATGAAAATTTAAGGATTCAATTAACATCCTTAGTGCTTAATGCCACCCAAAGGAATTTCAAAAAAAGCTTCTTGAAGATTTTCACAATTTATTTAAGAATCAGGTTAATCACTGCACAGAGAACAAGATAAATGAAATTCAGCACAAACAGATTTGTCATAATATAAAGAAATATAGTTCCTGAAAAATACACATATAATACTTTCCTGAGAAGATGAGAAAGGTGGTTTATTATGCTATTCCACAATCTAATTTTTAGAAAGTTAATATCTAGAAAAGCTAACAGTCCCAGAAGCAAGCTTGTTATACTATGAGGTTTCTAAGATGATGAATTTCATATATCAACTTGACTGGGCCACAGGGTGCCTGGAAATTTGATCAAACATTGTTCTGGGTATTCCTGTGAACATGTTTTTAGGTAAGATTAACATTTGAATCAGTGGACTGACTAAAGGAGGCCGACCTCTCTAATGTGGGTGGGCCTCATCAGTCAGTTGAAGGCCTAAATGTAACAAAAAGACTGACAAGAATACCCCCCCCCCCCACCACACACACACACACACACACACACACACACACAATCTGCCCTGCACGGGTAAGAGAGAATACCTCTTGCCTGATAGCTTTCAGACTGGGACATCAGCTTTATTCCTGGCTTTGGACTTTCGTTAAAACATCAACTTGGTGCACCTAGGTGGCTCAGCTGGTTGAGCATCTGACTCTTGAGTTTGGTTCAGGTCATATTCTCACAGTTGTGAGATCAAGTCCCATGTCAGGCTCTGCATTGGGTGTGCTTAAGATTCTCTGTCTCCCCTCTGCCCCTCCCCACTCAAGCTCTCTCTCTCTTTCTGTCTCTCTCTGTCTCTCTCTCAAAAACTAAAAACTCAGGAAGCTATCATACTTTTCCTCTTCTGATGCAGCATGAAAGTGACTTTTGCTGCCCCGTATATGTATACTGTCCACGTATACAAAACAAAACAAAACCACAGTGGGTCTCAAGCTTCCTAGCTTTAGGACTGGAACTACACCATCCATTGGCTCTCCTGGTTCTCAGGTCCTTCAACTTGAACTAGAACTACCACATTGGCTCTCCTGGGTCTCCAGCAGAACAATTCTCCCTGCAGATCTCAGGACTTGTCAGCCTCCATGATCACGTGAGCTAAATCCTTATAATGAATCCTTACTGGGGAACCCTGGCTAATATCGTCTCAATTCCCGAGTATTTATCCTGTGAAAATTTATATTCTCATGATTTTAAAATAATGTTCACTGCTCTTCAGCATTTGCTAAATTAATATCCACTATGGATAACAGCAAAGTGGTAGAAAGTGAGTGGGTTTTTAAAAACAGATTTAAAGTCGAATCCTTGGTCTGCCACTAAGCAGATGAGTGGTCCTGGGCAGATTATTATAGCACTCTGAAAACTGTGCTTCCTTATTTATGAAATAGACATACAAAATTAAATTAAAAAAAAAAAGACACCCCCCCCCCCAGCGTTGTGTGGCTTACGTGGACAGTATACATATACGGGGCAGCAAAAGTCACTTTCATGCTGCATCAGAAGAGGAAAAGTATGATAGCTTCCTGAGTCCTGTTCATGCCTAGCACCTGACCAAAAGTCCAGCTTCAGCCACCAACAGGAAGAGATGGCAAAGATTTCTGGAATTTCGTTTGGCCCCAAATATACTGCCTTTCTACATTTGTTACTACCGTAATGCTGAGGAACCCCAAGTTGGAGGCAGATTAGACAATATCAAAGGACTCTGTTTAAGAGCATATCCTTATAGGGTTCTGTATGTTCTTTTCTTGGTGAAAACGGAAAGACTGAACTAAAGAAAAGATAAAGTTTTCCATATCTGTCACACGGGAGAACCCCATGGCCTTACTTGTCTTCTGTCCCCTTTTCTCTGCAGGCTGGTCCCTCAGATAAGGGGAGAATGTTCAAAGGAAGTCTTGGGAAAGGTCCCAGGAGCAGTGGGCTGTATGCTATTGAGCTCCTCTGTTGGCAGTTAAGCTTGAAGGGCAGAGAAATATCCAGAATGCTAAATGAGTGGGTGTGTGTGAGAGTCTGTGTGTCTGGATGTGTGTGTTATAACCAGTACCTAATGTATTTTTTTTCTCTGTAGTGAATCGCTTTTTAATCCCCCCTCCTCTATAGGAAAAAATTGCTTTTAGTAGTAATTATGAAATCAAATGAATTAAAAATAATGGCCAGAAAAGAGGAGCAGGCAGTAAAAATTTTCTCTGGTTGAACTTTGCATACATAATTAAATTAGTAAAAGTGAAGTAAAACAAAATAAAATAATTGTTCAGTATAAAAATTAAAAAGCTGGGGGTGGGGGTGAAGGTCTGGGAAAAACGCGTGAAGGGGAGGAGATTCCCCTTATAGAATGAATAAGTCACGGGGATAAAGGTATAACATAGGGCACATAGTCAATGATGTTGTATGGCAACACATGGTAACTATACTTATAGTGAGCATAGCATAATGTATTGAGTTGTGGAACCACTACGTGTATACCCAAAACCATTGTAACATTGTGGGTCAACTCCACTGCAATATTAAAAGGAAAAACACCATTTTTAATCAGTTTTTACATCCCACTAAGCAGTTTGAACTTTGATCTTTAGGGGACAGCTCTATAAAACCTATATAAATAATTGCCTATTAACTTTAGTAGATATGATAGTGAAAAATACACACTGATGTACATTTGGTGACATGTACACCTACTTAATTACCCAAATGTAATGTTAACGAAATGTACTCTAACTTTTTTGGCAATGTAATCAAAACAAATACAGTTCAGGCAATTACCAAGCCGTGCCGCTGTGGTGACGTTTTATTTCAGTTTTGGAAAAAAAATAATAATAATCAAGAAAGAAGAACGAAGTTTTGATTTTATTTTTATGTACCTAAAATTCATACACATTTCGCCGTACAAATGTAACGAATCATCTTCATTCAGTAAAACATTCCGCGTGCAAATTAAAACTCGCTGCGCCATACAAAAATATTACACCTTACAATTCACGCTGTTTCACTGTTTTACATTTGAAACACAGCATAAACCAACTGCAATAACTCAACTTCTCTTTATGTGTCTTCACAATCACTGTGCAAGAATTGTTTATTTTGGGTCGACTGTTGAAACTCAAGACTGAGTGGTACCATAGGAGTTGGAGATACAAGTATGCCCCAAATGAGCTCCGATGACTCCGAACGGCCATGAACGTATTCTCCAAAAATACATTGGTAGCTTTGTCTCTGTATGTTGCGAGCTGTATAATTGGGGGGGGGTCCTCTAAATGAACTTTCATGTAAAATAAAACATGTATTGAAAGTAAGAATAACAATGACTAATTTGATGTTTACCTACATATTACTTATAACCAAAAATAGCCGTAAGGATGGTTTCGAGTTTAAGCCAACAAAAGATATTTTCAGGAAAGAAGTGGTTTTTCACTCGTGTTTATTAGCCCCCACATCCCACCCCTGGGCACATGGTTCTCAAAAGTAGGGCAATTTGTTGGTTATGTTATTATTCAGAAGGCAGTTTCAGGTAAGATACACCTCCTCATTGCTTGCTTCGGTCATCTCTGCCACTGTACCTTCGACACGCCAAAGGTGATAGTGTATGCAATTTACTTGCAAATACTTTGGCATAGGAAGTGGTATCTGTGTTCGTGCTTGTTTAAACGCATATTCCAGAAGTGATGCCACAAGCGTATCTGGCAGCTTTATCTCTAATTAGCAACCGAGGGCTGTTCATGTGGAAGAATGGTTTCTAGAAACGTGTTTCACTGGAGAAGGGAATAATGTGCAAATTGTGAGCATCTCCCAGCAGCCCCACCCTTGCATGAACTCAATTTCAGGATCCACACTTCTCAGCGTGAGCCCTCGGCTTAAGGGTGACTTAAGCCCTGCCCGGAGCCATCTTCACTGGATTGTGTCACCTGAGCCGACTGGGAGTAGCCGACACTTGTCCTTTAACATTGTCTCACCTCCCTCTAGCAGACCTGTTTGTAAGCGGCTCTTCAGAGAGCCGACCTTCAGTGAGCTGGTGGGACTGCATGCGTGATCATATTTGAGTCCCCCTGCTTAGAGCGGTTTCCAAGTGTGGCCGAATTCTACACTTGCTTTATCGCTAGCAGATCGCTTCGTAGCAAGGGGAGGGCAAGGGGCTCCCATCTGCCTCTAACTGCAGGAAGGTACTGATGCCTGTGAAAACAACCTAATAATTGAGAGAGGCCACGGTTAACAGCACCGTGTGGACGCGTGTTTGTATGTTTAGAAAGTAATGACCACTGAGGAAAAGGGGCCAGAACTTTTCCCTTCAATAACCCTTTCTTGAGAAACAGAGAGCCACAGGGAAGAGACTAGGGGCTGATATTCCCTAGTGACATGCATTGCCGTCTGATGAAACCAAAAGTTAACGACTCCTTCATCTGGGAACAGCTAACAGAACCTTGACGTCTTCACCAATTCTCACAGATATTGCTTGGGACATACAAGATGCAGTGGCTAAATCCACACAAATATTTCTTGGGATATTCAAGATACAGATAACAACTCCACACACAAGATGTAGATAGTCGTTATTTATTGTTCCCGTCACTTCTTGGCATTTTTCCCCCTACTGGAGAAGCGGAAAAAGTCTCACGACCACGCGGGGCCTTTCTTTTCACCTGTTTTTAGATCAAACAAATAATGTATCGATGCATGACTACAATTACCTTTGGAAAAGTAGATTGCAATATATAAAGCAAAGATACAAGTACCCCCTCACTGCTCTTGACCGAGGACGTACCACTTCCTCTTGTTAATGGTTTATGACTTCAAAACTGTCTATCCATTTACATAAATACATATGTACGTATGCAAATATATGTGGTTTCCAAATGGCGATGGAATTTAAATATCCCGTAGAGCTGGATGACTTTGCAACTAAAATATGAACATGCTTATCTGCCTCATGAGAGTTGCAATATCTTTCACTCCACAGTGCCGTAGTACCTTAGTTCCTAGTGTCCCTCATAGGCATAAGTATAATTTGTGGCACCCGTGGGGTTAGGTGTGGCCCTGTGAATAGAATGTAAGCGGCGGAGACTTGAATCACTTTCAGGCGGAAGCTTTACACGCTGTCTGTAAGGCACCATGACCTCTCCTCAGCTACAGGGTCTGGTGAAATACCCCAGACTGATGGACTGATGACGGCTCCATCTGCCCGGACCCTGGGTGAGAAGATACAGGACAGAGTCCCCAGTTGACCTGAGAGGGCCATGTCTGAGCAAGAAATAACCTCGTATTTTAGGCCAATGAGATTCTGGAGGGGTACTCCCGCATCAGGGAGACATAGAGCATCAGCAGAGATAGAGAGAGAGCGCAAGTAGGGGAGGCACAGAGAGAGGGGTCCTGGAAGATCAGAAGCAGGCTCTGGGCTGAGAGCAGAGTCCGATGGATACAGGGCTGGAACTCGTGAACCATGAATACGTGACCTGAGTCAAAGTCTGACGCTTAACCGACTGAGCCACCCAGGCGACCCCATATGTACGATCTTTAAACGCAGTTGTTTTCCTAACAACAGAACTGGTATCACTTGCAATTGTTAACATATATAAAATAGTGGCAATAAACAATCTTAAATTTATCTCTTATATTCTTGTACTCAAGGCAGATTTTCCATAGAGTCAGTCAGATATTATCATCCTCTAAAATGTTGTAACTGTTTACACTATAAGAATTAGTCATGAGGATACATATTGACTTACGCTATAGTCAATATTGGTTCATTAATATTGATCTATCAACCATGAAATACTTGTAGGATCTGAAGATCTAGAAATATGGACCAATGTCATTTAATTTGTAGTTTCTGTTTATTAATGTGACTATGTTTTTGTGTGTGTGAGTTCTTTCTATCTACTCTGACTTGCCATATCTTTTGTCTGCATTTCTATTTTGTTGTGCCGTTTAGATTTTTAGGAACACTTTTTTTCCTAAGATTTTATTTTTAAGTAATTTCTATATGCAGTGTGGAGTGTAAACCCAAGGTCAAGAGTCACATGCTCCACAGACTAAGCCAGCCAGGTGCTCCTAGATTTTTAGGGAATCTTATATGTTAGGCTTCCTTATACTGGATACGTTGTACATGTTGCAAATACTTTCTCCTAGTCTATCTTTTGCTTTTAAATTTCATTTCTCATGTGTTTTATGACACAGAGCTCTGACTTTCATATAGTAAAATCTCTGTCTTCTTGATAGACATGGAATCTAGAATATGTTGGGCTTAGGAAGTTTTTCCCCAGTCAGCAAAGCACTATAAAATGAATTATATTTTTATTATAACTTAAATTATTTATAAAATTCCATTATAGTTTTAAGGGTTGTTTTGTGTTTAACTCTTAAATCCAACTAGAATTTATTTCAGTGAATGGTGCAAGGTAGTTGCTGCAATGTATTATGTTTTGTTCAAATGAATAATTGTGCCCAAATGATTTGTTGAATAATCTGCTTTTTTTTTTGGTGGATTTATAACAAACATCTTGCATCAGCATCTGCTTCTAGTGGGGCTGAACCTGTGAACATTTGGAAAGAACTGATATGTAGACCCTATTGGCCCTGCTGATTGCTGATGAATGAATGCTGTTCTTGAGGATGGTGGACCATTATTGTCATAAACACGAGTCCCACAAGATGACTTGGTGGTCACAGTGTTTCTTCATTTTAAGAATGCACATCATCCGGGGCACCTGGCTGGCTCAGTTAGTTAAGTTTTTGACTTTGGCTCAGGTCATGACCTCAAGGCTCGTGAGTTGAAGTCCCGTGTCAGGCTCTGTGCTGACAGCTCAGAGCCTGGAGCCTGCTTCGGATTCTGCATCTCCCTCTCTCTCTCTCTCTCTCTGCTCTCCCCGGCTCACACTCTGCCTCTCTATGTCTCTCAAAAATAAATAAAAACATTACAAATTTGTTTTTTAAAAGAATGCACATCATCATAAAGAAAGACCACCCAAGTATCTGAAGTAGAGAGTTCAAATAGGCGTCACTCTATCAACACGAATGGGAAGAAATGGGGCTGGGGCAGGTGACAGGGAGGGAAAAAGAGTAGATCAGATGGGAGGTGATCTGCCTTATGTATCTATGGCTGCTCAGCTCCAGCCCCTCCCAGCCATGGGGACACATGGGCCCAGGTTTTTTCCCCAACAGAACCTTTGGTTCCATTTATATACGTATAATTTCCTGCTGCCTGATGGAGAAGGTGCACAAGTATGTTTCCAACCATTTTTTTTCTCTAGAAGAAAAAGGTTTCTGAAGCAGAGAAGAAAAGATTTCCTGATTTTAATATGTATTAAGACCTTAATTTACCTTTAGCCATATGCCTGGTTTTATAGTCATGAGACATGAGATGGCAGTATATTAAAGCCAAAGGTCTGCTGTTAGGCTCGTGAAGCTTCGAATGGTAACAGGTCAGAATGCACATCTTGACATGGAGAGCAGTTATGCCAGGTTTTCACCCCAAACTAAAACCTGTGACATTCTCCCTTCCTGGGGGAATGGATGAGTGAGGTAAATGAAAGAGAGGCCAAAGAGAGAGGCCCAGATGCTCTCGAGGGTCCCACACCCAGAGAGAGACATTACAATCAGGGAAAAGTTGTATGCATCACATTAGTGTCATTATATGATCTGGTGTTTTAGAAAATCATGATATATCCTCAAATCTACGAGGTATCAGAACAGGACATTTTCACGTTCTGTATTTAAGAATTGGGAAAATAAAATATTTATCTTCACTCATTTTATGAGAATGAGCGATCATCTTGAGTTCTTGGTGTCCTCATAAAGTTTTGCTTTCTCCAGAAGGATAGAAGCTCTATTAGGTTTTTTACTACCTATTTATCGATGAATTTCCATCTTCCAATATACATACCAAGTACAATAAAAGATAGCAACTTTATTTTCCTGTAGAATGGTAGATTACATAGGTAATCCCTTTATCATTTCACTCATCTTTTCACTGTCCCCCATGAAGGCCTTTAACTCCTAAACCAATTATATGCATTAGAGCAAGTTAGAATTTAGAATTTTTGCTTTGGACTGAACATTTGAAAGTGATTCTTTTTTTTTTTTTTTTTTTTTTTTTTTGCAAGAGAGAGAGAGAGGGAGAGAGAGATCAAGGGAGGGGCAGAGAGAGAGAGAGAGAGAGAGGAGAGAGAGGGAGGGAGAATCCTAAGCAGACTCCACACACAGCACAGAGCCTGACTCAGGGCTCAATCCCACTACCCTGGAATCATGACCTGAGCTGAAATCAAGAGCTCAACCAACTGAGCCACCCAGGTACCCCCGAAAGTCATTCTTCCACTTAAAGACCAAGCCTTCCACCCGCATCCAAATTTCGTTTTCAAACATCAAATGTGCTATGTTTAATTTCAGTTAACATTAGCAAAAGAATAACGAGCCTGGAAGGAATGAAATCAGAGGGCATGCTAAATTTCAAATGAGTGTCTTCTTTTAACAACAAGAGATTAAGAGTATCAGAATAAACTATAGAAAGAATGTATTGGGATGCCTGGGTGGCTCAGTCGGTTAAGAGTCCAACTCTGGATTTTGGCTCAGGTCATGATCTCACGCTGCGTGAGATCAAGCCCCACATTGGGTTCTGTGCTGAGCATGGAGACTGCTTGGGATATTCTCTCTTCCTCTGTCTCTGGCCTCCCCCTCCCCCAAAATAAGTAAGTAAACTTAAAAAAAAAAGAATTTTTTTTAACTTTCTAAAACAAGTAAGTAGGACCAAAACTGACTAATATGAATTTGGCTCCAAAAGTCAATCACCAGTTTGACTGTGTCGCCGTCAGTGTTAAGTGTTGCTATACGGTATAAGAAGCCTGCATTTATCTTAATGAACTGGGGAATAGTTCAGAGAAGTATCTGTGAAAAGGAAAAACATCATAATATTAGTGAACCTGAATAAAAAGCTGTTCCGAAATGTGACATCAGTCAAAATCCAATCAGAAGATGGAAACCACACAATAATTTGAACAATGAAAGTTTGATGTCAAGAATTGTCGACTATGGCAGGGAAACCTCTATACAGCAGGAAAGAGGATTCTAAAAATTACCCTAGGGCTGAGGGAGATGACTCAAGGAAGGAACAAATATGGAAGATGGGAATCCCTTCCTCAAGAAATTCAGACCTTGTGGCTCCTTGGATGTCGAAGAAGCTTGCCGAGTTGCCTTGGGCAAGAACTGCAGCATGGTCCCCAGGTAAGCCAGAAACATCCCTCTGGGGTGCCATTCCAACTGGATTGGGGGAAGCATCACTTGGGTAGCCCTTGGCACACTCTGTGGGCAACAGCAAAATAGGAGCAGGAAGTAGATGAGAAAAAAAGGACTTGGAGAGAAGTCTTTTCCTCCTGTAGTGTCTCTCTATCGCCTCCTGTTGACAAATCTTTACATGATGCAAGTTGCAAAGAAAAACTACAGGACCCAAATGCATCCTCATAGAGCAGGTAATGAGGGGGTAGATTTGGAGCTTAAAGGATATAAATGGGTTACTTTTACAGTTATATTTAACTTTCTACTATCTAGTCATTTCTATGTGGATACAAGTGCTTAAGTTGCCAAAAAGTTTAATATTCAATTCATAATATCATTCAGTATCTATGAAAATCTGTGAAAGTCAGCGCAACTCCAAATTCTGTGAGGACTGACGCTTATACAAATTGGGGAAAAAATAAACAAAATTATGAATTCCGTAACTCAGGTGAAAAGGTACTAAGTCTAAAGTAAATGTATATCCAACCTAACTTCTTAGCCAGATCCCCAAATTCCCACAGCCACTCCAGTCATCCCAAATTAAGGCCAAATAGGATGGAAAATAAATTAAAATAGAAAAAAGTGGGTCCCACTTTTTCAAATTTCACAAAATCATATGACCATGCAAACATACTATTAGGGTCTGTCCTGGCACCCTAGAGTAGCTTTTACACGTGTGTAGCACAAAATTCAAGCTTCATTAGTTTCACATCAAACCTACCTCTGATGCTCAATCTAACCATAATTTATTACGATCTTAATAAATTCTATTGGATTTCCATTCATTTGTGTTGTTAGTTTTCATTAAATGTTCGGTGCTTTTGGTTTTTTCACACATTTTTTGAGAGGTAGGTTAATTCGTTTAGGGAAGTGTCCGGGATATCCTTTTTAGTAGATGTATATACTCTTAAACTCTACCCATGCCTCTGGGTTTTAGATGCTGCAGGTGATATACTTTGCACAGCTTGGCAGATAAATTCCACCATGCCTACGTAACCTGACCCCTGCCTCTCTCCCTGACTTCATCTTTACGATATCTGTGACCAGTGGGGTTCCTCAACACATCAAACCCCATTCTATCTCAGAGCTTTTACAGTCCCTCAAATATCTGAAAACCCCCTCCAAGTCTTTGCATAGTGACTATTCATTGCTTCCATCTCTACTCACCTCTTCGGATTTAGTGAATAATACATTTTACAAATCAGAACGAGAAAGCTCTGAGGAGTCATCAGAAAATATCGAGGCCAATGATTTTTGCCTTACTTGCTTCTCTGTAATGACCTTATTCATTTTTATGCCGCGAGTTGCTGTCTTGCTTGCCTTTCTAAATTGCTCTGATCAAGTTCCCCACTGGGTTCTTCTGCAGAATCCTGATATTAATTTGAAACAAGGCCACACATTTAAATAAAAATGAGGTCAACTTCTTTCAAAGTTTCCACCCAGCAGCCTTTGAGATGAATGGTCCCTCTCCCAAAACTACATAGTCCGGAACTTATTTTTTAGCTTTATAATATCCCTACCCTTGTGTCTTTACCAGCAAACTTCTTACCTCCGTCCAAGTTTACGTTGTGATCTATCATCCCCTTCATCCTCCATTTGTTTCAATCTTTACCTTGTTTATTGCCTTTTTCAATATTTGAAGGGAGTGACTTGTCTCTCTCTTTTTGTTTTTAAGTTCATTTATTTATTTTGGGAGAGAGAGAGAGAGCACACATAAGCAGGGAGAGGCAGAGAGAGAGGGGGAGAGAGAATCCCCAGCAAGCTCCGCACGGTCAGCACAGACCCTGACACGGGACTCAAAATCACAAACCGTGAGATCATGACCTGAGCCGAAACCGAATTGGATGTTTCACCAGCTGAGCCACCCAGGAGCCCCTAGTGACTCTTTTCTCTTATCCAATGCATACAGTCATTTGAGTTTGAGATCTCTGATGTATGACAGGAGAAGGCAGGGACTTGTAGTACCATACTGAGTCAGTGGGTTACTGGAACCATGTGGAACTCTTTGGAACTTGGACAACGTAATGGATACTGTAAACTATGTGAAGTTTCTAGAATAGGACAAGCAGTTAGTCTCAGATAAAATCTAGAGAATCCTCAGGCACGTAGATTATTTTGATACTATCAGGGATGTCTAAATATTTACCAAGTGGTTTCAGTGGTTTGCATGATTTTTTTCAGAAATTTTCCATTATAAAAGGAGAAGTGTATCCATATTCATTACTAGCAAATCAATATGTCCATATATGTGATCTCCGACATGAAGATGTCAAATCCCAAGGGAATGAGTAAGGTGGACATATGAATAAAGCTTCTTCTGACACAGGCAATGGATAATCTTTCTGGTCTCAGATCAAGCTCCCTTTAGCCATTCAAATACTTGTCAATTTTGCCACATTTGAGTATCACCTGAATGCCAGGTGATACATCCTTGAGGTTTGTATGGGGGGGGGGGGTTAACTTGGTGATACCATCTTCAACCTCGACATGATTGATCGTATCAGTTGTGTGAACTCTAAAAGGAGTAAGGTCGTCATCATTTCATTTATTCACAACCATATCCCTGTCATGGATAATAATGGCTGACATATAAGCACTCAAGAAATATTTATTCAGTGAATCAAATCAAGTACTTTAACATGCTAACTTTATATTTTAAATACACAAAAAAATTCTTAGCTATTAAAATAATAACAAATGCTTTTTTTTTCCCTATCCCAGTGTCATGAGTAATACCTTTCAAGGACCGTTGTGAAGAAATATTGCTGAGGAAGATAGTATTGAGGTGTTAATGCTCTGTGGAATGGTACACTTTTACTTAATAACAGATATTGTTCTATTATCTCTCTTTCTAGTTCTCTCTCATTCTCTCTCTCTCCCTCTCTCTCCTTGTCTCTCCTCTTCCCTTCTCTTTCCTTTATAAATATGATATCATTCAGTATGTTCCCTAAAGAAAGACTAACAAAAGTTGGATAGATGTACTGCCTAAAACAAAGTACCTCCTTAAGCCAATATGTCTTTTTTTTAAATTTTTTAACATTTATTCATTTTTGAGAGACAGAGAGCACGAGCAGAGAAGGGGCAGAGAGAGGGAGACACAGAATCCAAAACAGGCTCCAGGCTCTGAGCTGTCAGCACAGAGCCCAACGAAGGGCTTGAACTCCTGAACCATGAGATCATGACCTGAGCCGAAGTCCGACACTCAACCGACTGAGCCACCCAGGCGCCCCAATATGTCTTTTTTTTAATGCAGCTGAGAAGGTACTTTGAAATATATCAAGAAACTGAATACAACATAGTGTGGCAATGATAATTGCTCTAAGGAAAATGTACCAGAAAAATCAATTCAAAAGCCAATTTACCCTTTGACTTTAGTGAATTCATTTGACCTTAGTGAATTCATTTGATCTTCTATGCAACCAGTTAGAAGATTAATAAGAAATGATCAATAAAGACAAATATTTCTGAAAAACTAAAATCCCTCACACTGAGCTGTAGTTGTAAAATTTTTCTATTGTTGAGAACATACTGTCTCTTTGGTCTTAAGTGTCTAAATGGATTAATTCCATTTGTGGTATGTGAATACAGCATAGTGTTTGCATAGTGTCAAAATGTCTTTGAACTTCTGTTTACAAATACCAAATTGACAAAAAGTAATTTAAATAAGAGGCTGTGTTGCATTGGTTTTTGTTTTAGAACCAGATAATCCTCGTTTGAGTTTCCAGGATCTGTAACTACTATTTGTAGAAGTTTGGACAACATCTGTAAACTTCAATTACTTTATGTAGAAAATGAAGATAATCATAGAGTTGAGGTAAGAATTAAGTGGAACATATTAAAAACAGATCAGTATCTGGCATGGAGTAAGCAATAAATCATAACAGCCATTTTATTATCATTATCGGTGGTATTCCTCTGATGATAAATTCTAAACTTATAGTTAGTAATTACATAGGTATCACTGTATGCATTTTTGTGAGCTAACCTCATTCCTGGATGCTTTTATTTCATGCTTTAATCTTTTTTATTTATTTCCTTCTTATAGTTCTCACACATTGCTAACACATGTTACCTTGCTATATTTTATGCATCAATAAATGTAGTTTTAATTTATTTTACAACGGAGTGGAGTTTAAATAAATATGTAGATGGATAGATATAAACCATAACGATATAAATAATATATGTATTTACAGTAATCTTGGGCTATGAATTAATATATGTCACAAGACCTCAGACAATTCTTGTTTCATGGTGATGAAACACAGAAAGGAAAAGAATGTGTCGATAAAGTGCAAGGACTTTGCATGACCTGTCACTGTCCAGAACAGTACTGGGTGTAGGAGGACTTTGATAAATATTTGTTGAATAAATCCACAAAGGAAGTCAATGAATATTATTTAAGATTTTCATGTGCAGAGCAATGGGCCAGACACCTTGGAGAATAAAAGATTTACAACTAGTAAGCCCAGTTAGCCCCTTTCTGAAAATTACTATATAGTATTAGATGACCAACTATAAAAAATAATAATAACTATTATGAACAGGTGGCATTGTAATGAAGATCCAAACACCACACCATGTGTTTGTATGTGCTTGGGGTACAAATCGGTCTTTGACTGGTGGACATCAGTTCCAACCTGGGGGACATTTGAGAGTCTCCTAATACTATTACCAACAACAAAGATTTCTGAGTAACACCTGGACACCAATTTCTAAGCAATACCCAGAATAATTTTTAAAGGGTACCTTAAAAAAGGGGGTTGGCTCAGTTGGTTGAGCATCCAACTCTTGGTTTCAGCTCAGACTTCCATCTCCTATTTTGTGGAATTGAGCCCCTCATTGGACTCTGTGCCAATAGCTTGGAGACTGCTTGGGATTCTCTCTCTCTTTTCTCTCTCTCTGCCTCCCCCGCCCCCCAGCTGCATGCTCTCTCTCTCTCTCAAAATAAATAAACAAACATTAAAAATAACAATCCCTGTCCTCATAGAATATTGACTTCTTCAGAGGGCAGATGGACACCTAATCACAAAGAATTGATTTAACCAAAAGCTGGAAGTTTCTCTCCACAGCAGTACTGTTTGCCATGAGGTGCCTCTAATTAACAGTAGGGCTATGAATGGACACATTTTTTGCATTTGGTGCTGTGGACAAAATATTGTTTCTGGTGAACGTGACACAATTTCCAATATACGGAACAGAGGTGATTCTTTAATATAGCTTTCTCAGTAACAGCTTCATATTCTAATCATCTGGGAGGTTGTGGGGAAGAAAGCAGAAAGGGTACGAAGGAAGAGATGGGGGCGGGGGTGAAGGAAAAGAAGGAAAAATTGTCTAGCCCTGAAACCTAGCCTGATAAACCCAGAATCAATAGAAGTGAGCCCAGCCATCAGTAATAAATAAAATATCCCGAGAGGAATGTAATGAGCTGCCGTGGTCGAAAACCACACCTGAGCAATGATCCAGGGCACTGTTTCTCAAGCTTTACTGGGAATAAGAATCATCTGGATAGCTTGCTAAAACAGATCAATGAAGCCCAGCCCCAAAGATTCATGCATCTCAGCTCCAGAGATCCATCTAGGATGAAGCTTAAGATTTTGCATTTCTAACCCATCCCAAGATAATTCTGTGTTGTCCATCTGTGAAGTACACTTTGAGTACCAGTGCTCTAGAGTGTGGTACCAAAGGCTACCTGATAATTGGCAGAGAAGTGAGTCATCTGGGAGTCGTTGCTTAGTAAATAGTCTATGGACGGACAGCATCAGCATCTCCTGGGATCTTCTAGAAATGCCAAATCTCAGACTCTGATGAATCAGAACGTGTATGTTAATACGATCCACAGGCGATAGGCATGTTTGTTAAAGTTGGAGAAGTACTGATCTAATCCTCAATTTTGGCCACACACTGGAGTCTCTTGAGTACTTTCAAAATTTAACAAGGTTGGGACTCCCTGCAGGATGCTTTGTGGACAATAGATTTTAGAAATTGCTAGCATGACTCTTCTATGTAGCAAAGTATGAGAAGCACAATTCTAGGGACATGATTTGAGGTGATGTTGTGCAAATTTATCCATAAACCTTTTTTTAATATTTATTTTTGAGAGAGAGAGAAAGAGAGAGAAAGCATGAGTGGGGATGTGAGCATGAGTGGGGCAGAGAGAGAAGGAGACACAGAATCCAAAGCAGACTTCAGACTCTGAGCTGTCAGCACAGAGACCGATGCGGGGCTCGAACTCACAGGCCGTGAGATCATGATCTGAGCCCAAGTCAGATGCTCCACAGACTGAGCCACCCAGGTGCCCCCTGCATAAACTTCCTCCTCTTCCAATCTCCTAGTCTGCCACATTGCCTGACATTCTACTAATAGGTATTCACTTATACATGTTAATAAGAATCCTCTCCTATGCAAATGGCCAGAGGAGAATGGACATTGTTTTATCATGCATTCTACTATCAACATAATTAATCAGACTGTGAGATCATAAAGTTGGAAACAAATAAGTCTTAGTGGCAGTTGGGAAAATAGAAGAGATGATATAGAATATGGGGGTACTTCTTGTTGTGAGCTGAGATGGATGGAAACTTGCAGCATTGACGATGTGGAGCATGATTATTTCTAGTTCAACCCTCAAGTACAGTGCCCACAGAACACGGAGTGGCTGGACGAGGGGCTAAATGGTGGGGATAGACTGGATTTCTTTTAAGAAATGAACATGAAACGAATTTGAGGAATTATAAAATTGTAATAAATCACACTGCAATTGGACCTGTGGCAGAAGATGTAAGTGATTGATGAAGCAGCCATGAGAAACTATTACAGGAGACTATATTATCACAAGTATACTTTTTTTGTGTAAGCTTGCCGAGTTCCAGAACCTTGTTTTACATATGTCAAGTGCCCAATGACATTTTAGCTATTGGTAACCCCAGTAAGTGTTAACCACAAACACTTGTTCCCTATTTAAACTAGATTAATTTCAGAGGTATGATTGAATGCATGAACGTGGCAAACACCCATGCCATAAACGTTTTATATACGCAGGTCTAAGACGGCTGGATTTTTTCTTAATGCCTCCAGCATATTTCAGACCCATGCTGAGTCATTTAATTGGAATTAGGTGCATATTGAAGGAAGAAAAGTGTCGTTTCTTCTTATTTAGTGACTCCTCTGTATGAGGCAGAAGCCAAGTGGTGATTGAGGACCACTGGGGGTCACCTAGCTAAATTGAAGAGTCTAGGGTCTCACTATTCACCCCTGCCGCTCGTCCACGATACATACAATGTCAGGGATCACTCCTGAAGTTCAAAACTGTATGGGCTTTTCTTCGAAAGATTCTCACAAATCGTGTTTCTTGGTGAATGAATACCAACAGCAACAAAGTCAACTAATTTAAACTATTGCTTTTATTATAATTACACGGGAGCACAAATAAATAAGCACAAAAGTATTGTAAAATATTGCCAGTGCACTAAAGAAAACAAATTGTTTCCCAACAACATCTGGTTACTTCAGTAGTATCAAAGTACATTTATAATTACATGTTACCTAAAAAAATCAAGTACAAAAATTAAGAGAAATTAAAACATCAGTGTTTATATTAATATGCATATAGAAATGGCGAACAACACATGAATAGAGAAATCTGTTAGCTAATGCTTATTTGCACAATTTTTCAGGCACATACCTGACATTTTTAATGAGTTATGAAAATGCAATATGACATTCAGCTTTTTCGATACGGTAAACACGTTATGTTGAAATGGATGTTTAATGGTTTCTTTTAAAAACCCTGTCTTTTAAAAATGTCGTGCCATTATCCACTAGAAAACAATATTTTATATCATCTCTCAATAGCTATTTGTTTTAGTTTCTTGAAAAGAGCAAAAAAGTAAACATACAATTGCTAAATACGTAAACACATTTTTAGTGCAAGATAACAAGACCTGTGACTTTACTGTGCTTTGCTTTTTATAATCACAGTGCACTTTATGCCAATTGCTACACTATAAATGTTAACTCAAGGAGTTCCAAACAAAAGAAGTGCATACTACACATTTTCATATATATTATATACAGTATGTATACTGTATGTGGGTGTATACATGTGTAAATGTAGATGTTTTTAGGGTGGGCGAACCCAGTCACATTTGGGGACAATTGAACACTTCGAAAAGATCTTCATACGTACTTGGTTGCGATAAATCCAGCAATGTTTCTGTAAAGGTGTTTCCCCTTAAATTTGAAACTGTGTAATATTTAAAGGGAAATGTAATCAGATGGGTTTTTTTTTCCCAGATTACACACACTTTGCTGCAATGTAATTGACCCAAATATCAAAGGGTTTTAAATCAATCCAAACAACAAGCCACCATGTTCAAGTCCAACATGGCAAACGTGTTATCCTTTTACTGAGATACATAGACAGCAGTACATATCCTATGTGTACATATAGAGTCTTATACATAAACATTTTATACTTAGACATTAACTTTAATATGTTTTAGTATTTTTTTCGACTGTACACTTGATCTGGAAAAAAAGAGAGAATACCATATATAAACACAAAGGAGATGTCAAACATGTGATATTGTATACCTTCTTAGAAATAATTGGCTTTGTTTTGAAACTGTAAGGATTGCATAATAAAGTTCCTTGAAGGCAGGGATCATATCTTTTTGAATATTTAATTCCAAGTGCTTCACAGAATTTTTAAAAATAACTAATACGTTTCTCAACCATGAACTGCTAATAATAAATTAATAAATTGTCCACGTTCTACAATTAGCTATCAATGTTCCCATGGAGGGAAGATGTAGTAAGTTAATCTTACATATTATAGGTACCATTTTTCTTCAGTTCCGTTTAAGTTTGGGATACAATGCCCTATGGATTGTTATTCCATCCTACTTGTATTCCTTTAAAAGGGTAAATTGTATCTCCTCTCAGATCACCTACTGCTTAAATCAGAGGAAAGTTTTTTTTTTTAATTTTATAGGTAGCCATAATGAACTTACAATCTCTTCTGCTTTAGTGAAGTGATTCACTTTAACATATAGGTGATATTTAAATTGTATCATTAATGTGCATTGTTTTGATGCCTTCCATATAGTTCATTAAAACAATAACCCAAAAAGGTTGCTTAGTTCTTTTCTTTTTCTTTCTTTCTTTACTTGATTACTAAACGTGCCCAAAGAGTCAAACCAAATGATATGTGAGGATGAGGCCAAAGCCAGAGTGTAGTAAGAAAAATGTTTCTCTATTCTCTGGAAGCATTCAACAAAACTATAGGGAACCTCCGTGTCCCAAGTCCCAACATCCTGTTTGAAAAGGGAAGTTGTATCTTGTGGTATCCAGACCATTTCTGGATATTTGAATGTGTATATTCTTTAAAACCACAAACGTTAACCTCTTAATTTTTGCTTTCTTTCAGTTTCCCAAAT
Source organism: Prionailurus bengalensis (assembly GCF_016509475.1). Taxonomy (NCBI): domain Eukaryota; kingdom Metazoa; phylum Chordata; class Mammalia; order Carnivora; family Felidae; genus Prionailurus; species Prionailurus bengalensis. The sequence continues at coordinate 209,954,864 of NC_057345.1, read as the reverse complement.
ATTTTGTATGGGTGGACATTAACCTTCACTTAACGCAAATCAATCACCTTCATCTGAACTTGCGTCCGCAGCATAAATATGGGGGAAAGGGTAGCAGTGTTCCTGTGAGGAACTGCCATAAAACCTCAGAAGATGCTAGTTTCTGGCATTGCACAGAAATGCAGAATTTGACTTTTCCCTTACATCGACTCTAAAGAAATTGGTCTCTCGTGTGCTAACAAGTTCTTCCTATAGAAAAGCATCTTGCTGACAGCCAATAAAGTTCTGTTTCTGTAAAATTTGCTGTGAAAAGACCATTTCTCATAGGTATGTGCTCTTCCCACCCGATAACCATGCCAGGATACCATTTGCTCTTTGGCACTGCTAAAAATATGAGCAATACCTTCCCATTGTGTTCTGTATGTGGAATGTTGATCATCTGACCAAGTTCACAGACTGAAGCATCCTGGTTGCCTGCCACGAGAGAATACACTGATTTTTCTTTGTATCCTAATGACTTCTTTTTCTCCATACAAAGAAACGCTACACAAAGAGAAAATTAATTATAGAATGGTTATGGCCCTATCAGCTAAGCTGCAATGGACAGTGGTTTGGGCACTGAATAAAAGTTACGGAGTCAAATATCAGCGAAGCCACTTTTCCAGATCGTTCAATTACTTCCCGTGGAAAGGAAGATTTGGAGATATTAAATAGAAATAGTTGCCCAAGGTCAGATTTTCAAACAAGCTGCCTTCTCAGAAAATAACTTGCTTGAAAAAAGAATCCATGAAACCTGGCAACATCATGAGTTTGGCAGAACAAATGGGAATGTCTGAATCCAACACACATCATTTCAGTACCTCTGTTTCCTTCTTGACAAGTGGCCAGCAGTGAGAAATATCTTCTCCCTTATTCAGAAAGATAGGGGGAAAGATTGGCATCTGAAAGACACACTTGGATATGTTACCGAAATATAAATTTCAAAGGAATTATCCAGCCATTACCATACTGAGCCTGAATATACATATACATACACCAAGATCATCATCAAGATGCTGAGAATTGATGTCTTACGCCTCATTGATTGGCTTGAGTACCTGTGGTCAGAATGACCTGAATCAGGCTAACCTGGGTCCTCAGCACATTTTATGTCTATGCTGATTTTATCTGAACACATTTCCATCCCTCTTCGATTGGTACTCCGTTGATTGTTGGGTTTGAAATATAATCTCTAACTGGTGAAACACGGCAGTAGGATTTATTGAAGCCACTTAAGATCTCTCCATGATTTCCTGTACTTGTGATCCTGCTTTTTTGTTTGTTTGTTTTTCAACCACTTCAGTGATACAAGCAAAACCTAAAACCTCAGTAAGCACTGTACGTATACAGTTCTCCTGCTGAGAACTCATTCACGCAAAAACAACAGATACACATGCTCCCACTTACCCTTTTTCCTTATTCTTTCAGAATTCTAGTTGGACATCAAAATATCCATTACTTATAAAATATTAAAAAATTATTTTATAGCATTTCAAAGGCTTGAAAGGAACGATTACTGGTAAAGCATCACTAGGTTGTTAGCAATATAGATTACAAAAATTCCCTAACTCCTGTTATTTGGTTTTATTGAGCAGCAGTGACTCTTGCTGTCAACACCCTTACGAGGAAAACCACTATGACAATAACTTCAAACACGTACCTTTTTCTCTCAGAAATATAATACTAAATTGATTGTTAAAGAAGAATCACATACTGTCAATTTTAGGAAGCATAAATAGTAATTTAAATATTACAAAATATACGCGATAGTTTCCTTTTTATTCATCCGTGGCAATATTTATATTCAACTAACAAGTTATTCTTAAAAGATATATATGATTTGTTTAACTTAAATTTTACCACCACATAAAATTGAATCCACCCCTTCCACCCCCTTTCCCCTGCATTTCCCGCTTCTTCCTGGAAACAAAATAAAAGAAACAAGGGGTCAAAACTCTTTGGTCATGGTGTCCTAAGCAGTAAGAACGGGTGTGATGGTCATGCACAGAAGATTGCGACCCCAAAATGTGGTGAGAACTCGTTTGAAAAAACTTAAGAAACACTAGTTTGTTAATGGGCCTTAATTTTGAGACAGGTTGGCATTTAATGTGCTAAAATATGTAAATGCGTCCGTCTGAATGTTTATTTCTCATTTTCTAGGGGAAACAAACATACACGTGAAAAGTTACTTAAAAATAGTGATTGCAGTGGCTGTGAGGCCCCTGGTCCTGCTTTCTTGAAAGCAGTCATGCTATTTAGCTATTGATTCCTTATTCCTTCCATTGTCACAGTGAACCCTGGTCTCCTCCAATCAGATCAATGATGCAAGGACACATGTCCCTAAAGTCATTTCTGAAGGAAATGTTTTCTGCTGGGAAATCCAAATATATCCTAATAACTTTCTCTGGAGTCTAATGATTGCTTAGTATAAACAAGACAATATTGAAGAGAAATTCTTATAAAGCCAATGTAGCAAAAATATTGGTATTGATGTAATGTGGACGTCCAAATTAAGCATCACATTTGCATTCATTTCCTGTCAAATCCTTAGAAACTTACAAAGCAACAGATGTTCTTGACGAATATGATACTCGATTTCTACATTACTAGCACCAGATCTTATATTATGTGATTGAACATGATTTTTATAGCTGTGAGCTCTCATACAGAAGCCAAATGTGGACAGAAAAAAAATAATAACGTCTTAAATGCAAAAATTAATAATAAAAGGCATCAAGGGATTACATATAAAAGAGATAACAAACCAGTTAATACCGAAATTATATCATATAGTAAAACTCTCGATATTTCTGTAATTTATATCCGTATAATGTGTATTATTTCAGGTGTCACCCATAAACTAGTAAAATATTTACATCTTAATATCTTTTGGATTCAAAATAATCCGGGATAAATAAGTGTCTTAATTGCAAGGATACAATTAATATACATTTTATGTTGAAGTTGCCTGTGAGTAGGCACAGCTTCCCATGGGTTTTCCGGGGAAGCACTGGCATTCCATCCCGACAGAGAAGACACGTAACAGTTCTTTATCTCAAGACTGAGTCGACCTCCCTCTCCGTGTGGACCTCACGCCATCCTGCACACAGTCATATGGCGGTGTCCCAGAACACCGTTTGCTGCTTAGAGTAGGGTGGAGGGCTGTACTTCTTTGCCCCTGCATTCTTCTTCCAGCTGGGTAGGATAGGCATGCTATCCTGTTTGCAAAGGCCTTTTTCCGTTTTCTGTCTAGCTTTTATTTCCTTGCACAAGCAACGCTTTTTCTCAATCATCTCAAGCATTGTATGGTCTCCATGAAACCACTGCATGCATGCCACCTAGCAAAAAAGAAAGAGTGAATACAGAAGCAAAAAAAATGGAACGAAAGCAATCGTGTTGTTGTTGTTGTCGTCATTTTTTTTTTTTTGCACCGTGCTAGTCGTGGTTTTGAAAAAATGTCAGCTGTTTCTTTACCTTTGTAATTCTTACAAAGCAAAATTGACGTATGGGGACTATAAATAAGTTTTGTACTTGACTTTGTGATATAATGAAACAACTATTTGGGTGGGAAGATTTTTCTGATAAGTTTCAGGAGCTCACAGTGTAGAGATAACCTTTTCTTTTTTAAAGCTATTTGCCTTGTATTTACCCATGACTTTTATGTTGACTCCATTGTCTTCTAGGTGTCTAAGTTCAATTATTGGAACTGCTTTTCAGTGAGATCTAATATGAATATGAGATGTTTTGAAGATTTTAAAGAACATTTTTGTTCTTGAAATAAAACTTTTTTTTTATAAAAAACATACAGAATTAAGATTTTTCATAATTCTACCAAAACGACTTTGCCTGTGCATCGAATGCTTGGAATTTAAATGCCCAAATAATTTTTTGCAAAGAATTTTTCCATGCTTTTGATGCTTCAGCAAATGTGTAATTAGAATCATTGACCTGTGCCTTCACGCTGACCCAGGCACTTTAGAGAAACAGATTCCTGGGGTCAGTTACGTGCCAGGAGATGGTTCAGAGCTGACCGTGTACTGATAGACATAACATATTTCTTGAAAGATGAACATTGCACCCTGGTAGGTATATGTGGTCATGTCCTCTGGTAAATCTTCTTTAGAACAGAACTACCGAGTTGCATCTGCCATACAAGGAGAGGAATGTGATCGGGCCACCAATCCAGCATGAGGAAGCTGTGTCTAAGCACGTCTACTCTTTGACTTTAAGGGTTAAAATAGCTCAGCTGGAGTCACTGTATTAGATGTTACAATTTTAGCATAAATATCAGCACTGATACTTATATAACACTTACTCTGTACCAGATCCCATTCTACATACTCTGCATAATTTCATTCATTCATTCCTCACAATGATGATGCTTTGAAGTAAGTGCTATTCATTAATCCATAAAGATGACTAAAATGAGACTTAGAGAGATCTAGTGACGTGCCTAAGCTTACAGAGCCAGCAGATGTCAGAGTCGGGATTGGATCCCAGGAGTTCATTCCTAACACCTTGCCTTTAACAACTACACTATACTGACTTTCAGCGTACATGTACAACTGGGAAGGATCGGGAAGATAAAAGAGCACAATGTTCTCAATGTCCAGGTGAGGAAGCCGCGGCTTCAAGAAACTGCACACGTTGCCCAAAGCCAAGCAGGTAAGTTTCTGGTGCGAACAAGGCAAGACTGAATTCTCATGATTCGCAATCCTTCACAGAGACAGCAGGATCTAGAGCTAGAAGACAAGAAATCAAAGCCTGGATGTATCAAACTCCTCCCTGCAATTGTACTTGCTGGTGTCTTTATCTGAATAGCTGAATTGATCCTATTTCAATTCCAGAAGTCGATATAAGGGTTAACTTGGATAATGAAGGTGAAGTCATTTTTCAAAACGCTAAATCATTGCCTAAGTATTGTCACTGCCGCACTGACAAACACATGGGAGTTTTTCGTGCCTGCTCTCTGCCAGGCGTGTGTGCAGAGCTCTGTGTATGTTACCCTGAATCCTCCCAGCTACCCCGAAAGCTAGGATTTATCTACCCAGTACAAGTGAAAAAAACAGAGTCTCAGAAAGGAGATCGAGAAAGTAGATCTAGGTCTCAGATTACTACATGGGAGACAGACCTCTACCAAACTTGGATCTGTCTGACTCCACAGTGAATATTCTTTCTACTACAGCAGGCTCAATCTACTGAATATTATCTAGAAATTATAATAATAGTTACTGGCATAGGTACTACCATATCCGGGTGCTACTCAAAAAATACAAACATATTTATGGCTTTAAGGAGGGAATAAAAAGTGTTTATCAAAGAAATCCAAATCAACGGCTTGGATTTGGAGTCCGGAAGATGGTACTCGTAGATAAATACCTTGTATATTTGTACCTAATTCGATACAAAGTTCCTTGAAAGAATGAGCCATGTTTCACAGCCACGGGTATTTTCCTTTCAAATGAAATTCTAGATGTTTATTAAATAGGTTTAACCAGATAATAGGTTTTAATCTAACCAATAGGTTTTTGCACCAACAGAACATTGCCCAAAATGGCTTGGAATTTTTTCAAAAGATTTCTAATATTTTAGAACTTGATAACCCATGCAATAAAAATACAGTAACTCTATTTGGGTGGAAATACAAGCAAAATTTATTGAGTGACTATAAACTCTTAAAATGGAATTTATAACATAGAATTCCCAGAGGGGAAGCCCCAAATTTTATCCATTAGCAGACCCAACATGCAGAACAGAGTCATTAAGCTCTCGATAAAAGTTTTATGAACGAATAGAAGCCACCATCATTGAACAGTATTTGTTCACCCTTGGAAAGCTCTCCAGATAATTTTCTTCTCAGTAAAATCTCACTGGGTCTTACACATTCCAACAAAACCGCAAAACCTCCAACTTCTTTAAGGTAGGATATTTACATCACTTCAACATTTGCATTGTATTTACTTCTCCCCACAAATTGGATAATATCTAATCTCCTTTAATATTTAAGAGTGCGAATCAGTACATGTCACTGAAAAATAATATTTTTCCTAAATTGCTCTAACAACAGTATCTCTAATATATTTCAGAGTTATCGTTACATTTTACGCATGTATAACTGCATTACATTACCTATAAGTGTGTGTTTTCTGCCAATTAGAAGTTTATACTATATAAGTGTGTCAATTTAAGAATAATCCATTCTTTAAAAATCTAAAAAATAAGTTTAAGAATAAAGGGTTACAAAGCATGATTTTCATGTTCTTTACATTTTTATTTTAAAATAGTTAAGTGTCCACTTGACTGATCTAATGGTTTCAACTATTATAGAAGAAAAGCAACTCCTTTTTCTCAGACTGGCTTTTTAATATTAAACTATTTTCTTTTGGTGGCCAGATGTATAGTCAATACAAATTCTGTGAGAAAGCACTTGTCAGTACATGAATGAAGGCTAGATATTTTAAAGAGAATTTAAATACATGGTATTAGAAAATAGCCAATTCAAAATTTTTTAATTTCAATATTTTAATAAGTCTGGCAAAGAATGCTATAGAATCATCTCATGTTAAGTTGTTATCAAATATTTTTTTTCTCATTTCAAATACCCAAGAAAATTATTACTATGTTAAGATGAGATAAATACTTGTTAAATGTGATTCATTTGGTGGAAGACAAATCTATTTTCTGAGTTTACGTTTAAATAGCATCTGTTTTTCAATATTTCTTTCTGGAGGGTGCACATTCTTCTTAATTCCCGACATTAAACTCCAATGTTACCACTAGGGCAATTTACATGGCAGAAAACATGTCTAAAAATTACATTTCACTCTGATAGTAAGATGCTTCAATTTATTAGTTTGTACATAGCAAATAACATGTTAAGTATTTATAGGAGGTGTGTTAAGAATACTACCCATAAAATATTTCATGATTTGTCACGAAATTCTTCAAGACCGGTTTCAATTTAGCTGTAAAATTCCATTTCACTTCAACCTGGAGTTCAAAGAACTCTTGGGTTTGATTTACAACAAGCATACATTAGGAGACAATTGTAAGACAATTGCTCAATTAATACGAATCTCGTTACATCTATCGGACAACATGATCCGGCAAAGGTAATATTCTTGGCTAATAAGTTGAGGCAGATAAAACCCAGTGAAGTCCCTCCTCAAGGAAGGGAAACATAAATCCTCATCCCTTAAGAGCAGGCTACATACAGTGACTTCTTTCCCAAGGATACGGTATGGAAAGAAAGAGGAGGGTAACTTAACCGTGGGAAGCTCTGGCAAACACTATACACAGCACACCAGTCATCGACAACGGGAAGTCATGTGGACTGTATGGACCCTTGGTATGATGTGATGAGAAAGGCACGTTGCCTCTGAGCTCCTCCTCTCCGAAACCCATTAATCCCAACCTAACCATGGGAAAAACACCAAACACGAAATGAGAAATACCCTATAAAATGCCAGTCCAGAAATCCTCAAAACTGTTAAGATCAGCCAAAATAAGGGAAGTCTGAGAAACTGTCGCAATCTAGAGAAGGCAAAGAGACATGATAACTGAAATTGACTAGTGCAGTATCCTGGAAAGCGTCCTGAAACAGATACGTAAAAACTAAGAAAATCCAAGTAATGTGTGGGCTTTAAAAATACGGTTTCAATACTGATACACAGCAGCAATATAAGATATTTAAAAAAGGGGGAAACTCGGTGTGGGGCATACAGGAACCCTCTGTGCCCTCTTTGCAGCCTCTCTGTAAATGTAAAACTATTGTGAAGTTCAAAAGATATATTTTTAAAAATCACCTGAAGAAACCACATTCATTCCAAATGCTAACTGCAGTTTACCTTGCAATGTTTTTAGATGGAAGCAACACGGTATAATGGAAAAAATTAACTAACTTGATTGGGATCTTGATTGTTTTATCATACTGAAAAGTCGTGTATTTCTCTGAAGTTGTATGCCCTTCCTATATACATTGTATGTATATTGGTACATAATTCATATACACATAGTATATATATTTGTATATGCTTTATATATATTATGTATATTGGACATACTTTATATACACATTTCATGTATTGCCACATACATCATACTTCACATGGTTATAGGAGGCAATGAACAGAGGCAATTGGATTGGGAAATTGTAAAGCCCCAGACACTGTTAATGATCTTATCTACTGATCCTTCAATGCATGCAGAATAACATAAATGTCGAGGAATCTTTAATTTACTTCAATCATTACTTTCTCTGGGAAATAAACTAAGTACTTCCTGATATTGAGTATATTTTATCCAAAGACCAGAAGAATGATAATATGTTCAATAATAAATCTCCATATATTAATTTAAAATTATTCAATTTCCAAAATATGAAAACCATAAAGAGATTAAAAAAAAATCTGAAATAAGCATTTCAACGTTAGCACTTCAACACTAAAATGGATACTGGAATAAAATTGATACAGGTAGGCATAGTTTCATTGACTTGATTTGTTTGTGCCTCATGAGTTAACATGTAAAACAAGCAGTAATTTACCAAAGACTTAAAGGACCAAGCAATGTCGAGCAAGTGTCTCGTTGGCTTTGGAATTAAATGTAACCATGACTTGTGAATAAAATTTAATTTCTTAAGACAATAGACCCCACACCGGCACTAATTTTCAGATGCTCTCAGGAAAATAAAAAATCAGTTCCATGTTACTCTCTCTGTGCCAATTTCTCCACCTCCCGTAACCCCTCTTATGGAAAATCACCATTTCCAACACGGGGGCTGTAAACCTTAATCTGACTGAAAAAGAAGCTTAGAGTCACCAAATTTCTTTGCATGTTCTCTTTACCCTGCAGAAAATTTCCCTAGGAGAGCATGGATGGCATTGGCGGGGCAACAAGGAAGCGAAAGTGTGACTGGAGAAAGGAAAGCTAATTTTTCAGGAATTATGGGAGGTAGTGAGTCTGCTGCCTCCATGCATTCCCTTATCCATAGGTGTCCTGAGGTCAGCCAGAGCTGTGAGTGCTGTCATTGAAAGTGTTCTTCCTGTCCTTTGGAGTGAGCAAAGAGATGGAAACTCTATTAACAAAACATACATAAAAAAAAAAATAAACACGTAAGCAACTGTGGCTTTTTTACATCTAACTTCGAGGTAACCGTCAGTGGTTGGCAAAATACAACCCACTTCCCAAATACAGCCCACTGCCTGTTTTTGTACAGCTCATAAGCAAGAATTTCTGTTTTGTGTGTTTAAACAGTTGAACAAAACCAAACGAAACCAAAAAAAAAAAAAAAAAGAATGTTTTTTGACACATGAAAATTATATCAAATTCAAGTGGCAGTGTCTATGAACGTCTAATGGGCACCCGGAATGTCCATTTGTGGACGTATCATCCGTGGCTGTGTTCACATTATAAAGCAGAATTACACAGTGGTGACAGAGACCATTCGTGAGGCTCCACAAGGAAGTTATATTGCTTTCTTTCTGATATTACGAGAATTAAACATATGTATAAAATTCTCCTAACTTTAGATTCTGATGATATTGTTTATAACAATAGTATCTTTGGCCTATCTTTAGCTTTTTTAATAGTTTTTTTGCTTCTATTTTTTTTTCCCATCTTTAATTCTGATCTATTGATTGGGTGCTTCTTAAATTATTCCCTTGTCCTCCTCTCTCATTTATCAACAACTTTGACTCAGAACCTCTGCTTTATGAAAGAATTATTAGACAAGTGTATACCTAAGGCTTCTATGGGAACTGCAGATTTTACTTTGGATGCCAAAATTTCACTTAAAATTTTTTTTTAATCTTTATTTTTGAAAGAGAGAGACAGAGTGTGAGTGGGGGAGGGGCACAGAGAGAGGGAGACACAGAATTCGAAGCAGGCTCCAGGCTCTGAGCTGTCAGCACAGAGCCCGACGCGGGGCTCGAACTCAGGAACCGTGAGATCATGACTTGAGCTAGAGTCGGATGCCCAACCGACTGCACCACTCAGGCGCCCCACCAAATTTCACTTTAAAATGCAGATATATTGACAAAATGAGAGCCACATCTTGGTTTCAGAGCTGCTTTTGAATGCAACATCATGGGCATACACCAACTCCACCTTTCTTTTCTAGATCTGCAGCTCCCCTTTATGTATAATCTCTGATCAACTACTAGGCATATGAGAAACATCACATGTTGTTATTTCAAGCCATGTAAGCTATTTGGGTTTACATATTTGTGCTTGCTTACATGATCAATTATGTAAAACTCACTAATCAAAAAACAGCCTTACGATTCTGTGGCTTTAAAGACAAAATAGAGGGGCGCCTGGGTGGCTCAGTCCACTGGGAGTCCAGCTTCGGCTCAGGTCGTGATCTCACGGTTTGTGGGATCAATCCCCGCATCAGGCTCTGTGCTGACAGCTTGCTCAGAGCCTGCAGCCTGCTTCAGACTCTGTGTCTCCCTCTCTCTCTGCCCCTCCCCTGCTCATGCTCTGTCTCTCTTTGTCTCTCAAAAATAAATAAATGTTAAAAAAAAATTTTTTTAATACATAAATGATTTTATTCCACTTCGGTTCAGCTGAACTCAGCAATATGCCAAGTGTACAAGGTTAAAAAAAATTATTTCCTACAGTTTTTGGACCTTAAGAGCCATCCGACCTTAAACTCAGCCCTTGATTCCATGGGAGTCACATCCTGGATGTTCTGCAGTTGAGAGCATCTTTCTCAGACTCTAAGGTCTTTGAATCCTTGGGGTCTCAAGGATTCATATCCTTTGAATGGTGAGGTCTCAGCATCCTTGGCCCTTTGGCTCAGGTTAGGTGACCAACCCATGCCCCCCAAACACCGGTATGCATTTGGCATCCCCTGAGAGCTTGTTAAAATGCACATTCTTAGTTAACATCCCCAGAGTCCGACTCTAGGTTCTGCGTGAAGCGGGGCTCAGGTAACGGCATTCAAATGATCCAAAAAGTGTTTAATTCTATTTCAGAAATGTTTCTGGAATCTGTCACCTATATTCACATTTCCAGTGTCATTTTCTTGATTCAGTTCCTGAACTATCGATATGGCCTCTACTGTTGCACGTACAGGTCACCTGTAATCCTGCATCCACTCTTCTGCCCAAGTACTCTCGGTGAGGCCCCCACAAAATCATATTACGGCTCCCCACTTCCTCCAGAAAACAGTCAATGCCCCAGACACACCACAGTGAACTTCAACATTGTCTTTTCTGGCTAATTATTTCACTCCATTGTTTACTTTGTACTCCCGTCATACAGGCTATCACAACTCACCCAACACCACAGGCACAAGATTTGCTTCCATTCTTTAAATCAGGGCATTTCCCCATTCTGGAATTCTCTGCCTCCCTGAACCCTTATTTTTCATGTGAAATCTGATTTATGCTTTTAAAGTCCAGCCAAATGCAGCAAGAATCCAATCCATTCTGAGATCCACTATGATAGCCATGCTTGCTTACTGCTGGCACAGCATTCATTCATTCATTCATTCATTCTTGAAGTCAGTAGATCTCCTAATGCTATGAATATCATATTAATTATGAGTTTTGCACAGCATTCCGAAATTCTGGAAAACAGAAATCCTGTTTATGTTATTTTGGTAGCCCTAGAATCTTAAGTCAGTACCCTCAAAGAAGTATCATAATAAATAAAGTTTCTTTGAAATAAATTTTAAAGCGACTAACCTGAGAAGTAGATTTTCCACTTGTTTTTTTCTGGTTATAAAAGTAATTTATGCCTATTTTACCAAATATGGATTACAGTAATTTAAGGGAAAAATCAATTGTGATACCACCACACAAAATGTTAAATATATTTCCTTACATATAAATCATATATACATAATTATAATCATGTATATATGTAACCACTGTGTATGAACCTAAACATACAAATTATTTTTAACTTATGATTCCACTATATATAAAACTTCATATCCTTGTGTTTTCCTCATTATTATAGAGTTTTAGACGCTTTTTTCAAGACATGATAACAAAAACAAATTATTCATCATGAATACCTTTACTTTGGTTGGATTTCATTTTTTAAATGCTGTAAGTCATGTTTCAATACTTTATGACATTTTCTTATGGAAATCCTCTCAAAAAAGTAACTCCCAAGTCAAGCATCAGACCATTTTAAGGCTTTGGATGCAGATATAGCCTACTGGTCTTCCAGAAAAATTAAACCATTTTCCATTCCCATAAGCAGTGTGGGATTCATACCCTACTAGCATGGGTCGTGTTACCAAAGACACAAGCCAGCAACAACCCAAAAACCCTATAAATGTTCTGTGTCTAGAAGAACCCTTCGATTTCAACATTTGCTATTATTAATAGTGAGTTCAATGAGATTGCAGATTTCCAAAACGTTTAATAACAGAAAAGTTGATTCATACCCTTAGTTCACTCTTTTTTTTTTTTTTGGTCTCTAATGAGGTGGTATTTTTACTTACTTTATATTATATATATTATATTATATATTTACTTACTTTATATTTTTTAAACAATTTTAAACAGGTACTTACATTTTATTTATGCTAGTTATTTCCAGTGTCTGACACTTTATAGTCATTTCTGTTATTACAGACAGATGTTTCTAATTTTTCCATAGTCAAATCAATTGATATGTTTCAAAATGCCTCCATTTGTTATTCTTTAAACCCCCTGCCTTTTCAATAATCTATAAATATAATGATTTATATTTTTCAAGTTTATGGCTTCAGCAAACTCTTTAATTCATATTTTACTTTATTTATACTTTTCCTCGCCACTGAAAAATATGTTGCTTAGGAAGGGAAAAATATATTTAAGGTGGAAAATGAGACAAAAGTTAAAACAATGAAGAGACAAATTTTACTTTTTAATTCTTCATGAGCTAAGAACCTACGTTTATTTATTACAAGTATTTAATCAACTGTTCAAGCATATATTTGTTAATCATAATGGTTTAGTCACATTTTAAATTCTGCACTTCTGTCTTACAATGTCATTTTACAAGGTAGTAGCTGGAGTGAAACACTCAATCGTTAAAATATATACATCAATTCTACCTTAAGGAAAATAATGTCTAAGTGAAAAAATTGTTCTTCCCCTTTTCAAATTGCCCTGGTGGAACCATTATCTTCTTGAAACATAAATCTACATCCATACTCACATACACACCTAATCAGTCTTTTCCAAGGAAAAAAAAAAATTTTTCATTTTTCTGCTTCAGATGATGCATATTTTGGACAAATGTAGTCTTCCAGGTTGCAATTTATTACAATGGTCTTCTTAAGTGTTTCACTTAGGAAAATATTTAACAAGTATGTCTAAAAGAATCATTATATTCCCTTAAAAGAAAATAAAAATCTGTTTTGAAGCCTGTCTAGAAGTCTACCACAAGGACATACACATCCACACAAAACACATATACATATGTACATTTCACATATATTCCTGAAGTATATACACACACATTTTATATATGTGTGTATAAAATTATGTATCATACTTTTGTGTATATATGTACTTGCATGTTTTTGCATATATATATATATACATATATATATATATATATCATACATCTATTATTAAATTGTTGAAAATTTCTAGGGATCTCCTGGCTATCATGTTGTTCAAAAAATATAATAATAAAAGTTTTGCTAAAGGAATATATGTGTCGATAATATCACTGAAGAGAAAAAATGGTGACTACAGCTGGTGAAATCTCATATCTTAAGATTATTGATTGAACTCAATGAATGATTTAAAACACTCTTGAATGATTTTCAAAAGTTCTAAAATAAGTTAGCAAGTTGTTTTCACCTTTGGTCATGTGGCTTTAGAGCAAAGGACTGTCCCAGTCCCAGGAACAATCATAACATCAACAATGTAATAAGCAGCAACCATGATTTCTTGTGCATAAACCCTGTTCCAGACTCTCAGCAGGCACTTAGCATATATTAATTCTTTTAAAGCTTAATCATTCTATAAGCATGTCTTATTGCTATTCTTTTAATGATAAACTGAGGCTTGAAGAGGTTAAATAGTATCTACAGCATCATATTCCTAATAGAAGGCGGAACAAGAATTGGGATACAAGACCGAAATACACTAATGTCAACGTCTATGCCCTTCTCATTACAACAGATTATCCCACAGCTAACTGTGATTAAAGTGGCCCAAACTGGAAACCACATACACACACACACACACACACACACACACACACACACAGAGTTATTATGGTACTTTCACTTCACATAGTTAATGACATGGGAAAATGTACTAGATTAAATAAAGGTGATAAAGTTTGTTGCTGAAAGATTAAAAGGTTAGAAGATTTATAAACTATCAAAACTTTAGCGGAGGAGTGAAACTTTGACCTTATTATTTGTCATATTTGCCATTTCAGTCATCACCACCATCCTCTCATCATGTTATTGAAATCATGCACACAGTAACCGAAGTGTTTCCTCTCAGTGGGCAAGGCATCATGTGAACATTCACTTGCTTCATTTCACGCTAGCCTCACAATAACCCTGTGATCACCATTTTCCAGATGAGAAACTCAAGTTCGCAAGAGGTTAAAGATCACTTAGCAGCCCCCGGAGACAGACTCCATACTGGGTGTGAAAAGGAATTAACAAGGGAGCAGAACACGATAATCTCCCTCCCTGGGTCAGACCTTCTGTCCACCGTGCATGTTCCTTGCATCTAACCCACAAGAATACACTCATAAGGCCTTGGAAAATTGTCATTTGATTATCTTTAACATCCCAGAGTTGAACTGCAAACCTAGTTCCTCTCTTCTCTTTGCTTTATCTCCCTTTTGGCTTCCTTCTTAAAGATACGATTACTGAAACATTTAATGTAAATGGATGGGGCGTCCTGATTGGAGATGTGTCCAAGTGGACACAATTTCCGTAACAATTTCAATAACAATAAGAATGACGATTTGTTACTCGCTGTATAAACATCCATCTCATCTCCCTTCCAAACCTCTTACTCCCTGGTAGGACTTCCACACAAGTACGTGCTGAGCGTGTATTATTACCTGCTACAGACACTGCCTCAAGCCAAGTCCCTCCCTCTGGAGATAGTTTTATGGTTGTTTCATCAACCACACTGCAATTCATTTTGATAAACACCTTTTTTCTCCCTTTCATGGTAGCAGACAATGTAGTAATCCTTCTGCACACACGTGTGCTTCTCTAGGTATATTCACAAGTATGGTGAGTTACTGGTATCTCTTGAATGAGCGGCAGGAATGTTAGCTCATTCAATGAGTTGCATTTGGAGAAAAAGCCCAAGGAAAAAAAGTTGCATCATGGAAAAAGGCCAGGGATGCTAATTGCATCAAGCCATCATTTTACAAATTCTTTGCTGTAGCCAAATTTTAGAGAAGAATAAAATTTCAACATGCAGAAAACGGAAGGTTTGAAACATTATAAATGCATCACGTTTCCATATTACAAGATGACAACTAAAAGCAAAAAGCAAGTTGTCAGAATTGGGTGTTAACTTTGTATCTCTTATGAAGACACCCAAAATGCAAATTGGCAATTGTACGTAATTTAGTGTCTGTTTCCTGGCGAAAGGCTTGTCAAACATATAATGGAAACCTCTCTATCTAATTCATCTAGATGTGAATGACATGGTATTTGCATCTTTATTCAGGTATACAGAGCATATCTACACATGTAATAAGTGGATTCTTCTGTGCAAGGATACAGAAAAATGGCTGAGACACGATGACAATATTGTATGAGAAATAATTGATTTTTGATATAATTCTCAAGCGTCTGAAATTTCCTTAAAGTTGCTGTATTAAAATGTATATAAAGTAGTGAAGGACATCTAACATAAGCCTAAATGCTATATAATGTAATATATGACATTCATATATCAAAATGCAAGACGAGGCTTTTCAGAGAAAAGCTGATTCATGTCACATATAAAAAGTATTATGTCGGGGCACGTGGGTGGCTCACTCGGTTAAGCATCCAGCTTCAGCTCAGGTCATGATCTCATGGTTTGTGGGTTCAAGTCCCATATCAAGTTCTGTGCTGACAGCTCAGAGCCTGGAGCCTGCTTCCGATTCTGTATCTCCCTCTCTCTGTCCCTCCCCTGCTCACACTCTGTCTCTGTCTCTTAAAAATAATTAAACATTAAAAAAACTTATGTAAAAAATTATGTTTATGCCCATAGGCAGAACCATGCATACTCTTAAAAATATATAATATGATGTAATGTAATAGAATAATTAATAACATACTTATATTAGATGATATATAATTAATACGTCAACCACAATAGAATATGTAAAATATTATATAATAATAAAATAATTTAAAATAACATAAAATATATAAATATTATATTATACAAAAATACATATATTATTTTTGATTCGGCTTTGTATTATTTTATGATCACAAAGTCTTTGCCCTTGGAAAGTAAAAAGGCTATTAAAAATTGTGATACATTTTTCCCAATTAAAAAGACACAGCATATTTCTCAGCAATTAAACCTAATAATGACTACAGATACAATTTCAGCTGTTAATTGATTAAACTAATTGTTTGTAATAAAGGAAAAAAAAACCCTCTGAGCAGGTTTCAGAATTAATTTATGTTTTTAAATGAGCAAGAAGTTTGTAAGTAGAATGCCTTAAAGAGACATTCCCTTAAGGAGCAAACAGTATTAGAAGATAAAATTCAATTACAAGAAGTGTATTGATGTTTTTCACTAAGTATATTCTCTTAATCACTTACATTAGCATTAATGTAATTTCAAGTTTAATTTCATTACAAAATATTGGCTTTTAATAGCGTATATGGACTTGACCACAGATAAATTAAGGAGAGTCACATCTCAGTAAACATTTGTTTTATCTAGAAAAAGAGAGGGAGTTTCACAGGCAAGCAGAATATCCTAGCCCTCAAGGAACAGACCTTAATAATAATCTCTGGAATAGCTTACAATCATTTTTAGTTCTTATAACTTTGAATAAAGCTGGGAAAGTACATAAAATATATTTTTTTTCCTCCACCAGAAAGCATTGCCCAATATGAGCACCCCTCTGCTATAAAGGAGAAACACACTTCTGATCCCAACAATTCTGAAGCCAGCCTTGTTACTGACTATCTCCGGGCAAGTCAGTTCACGCGTATTGGCCTCAGGTTAGAAAGAACCAGAGGGCACACAGTAAAATGCAGGGCCGCATGGGGCTCATAGCTGTATTTCATATAAAGTGCATGACATTTTAAATTTTTGAGCCGATGTGAACAAAGAAAAATCAGTAGATTGCATGTTAAAAGAGAGAAAGAGAGGGGAAGGGGGAGACAGGCGCCTCTAGATTTTGGGGTTCTCCTGAAAAATCAGAGAAGCCTGGCAACAGTTGGTGGAGGTGAGTTTTCTCCCCTCTCTTTACGTAGGCTTATCTCTTTCACTTCAACCCGGTCCCCGTTTTTATTCCATGCTGAAGCAAAGTGCCAGTTGCCACTTTACATTTTACTGGTAATGAAATTTTTAATAGGAGAAAAATATTTGCTGTACCGCTGATTCTATGAAAGTGAGCAAGCACTATTAATTCCTGCCAGGCAGCTGCAGGCATCGGGGTCTGTGTCTCCCTAACTGTACCATTTAAACAAATCTCCTTTCATCCTGTGATTCCATGTCTGGGCCACACGGACCTAAAGCTCGAGGCCTTTCATCCCACCTCCTGGCTAGCCCCGACTCCTCAAGTAATCAAAGTCAGCCTTGTAATTTTGACCATAAGTGCATTGGACTCTTATATTTGCATTTTCTCAGAAGCGGTCGGCCAATACCTTTTAGCCAAATTCATTCAACTCTTCACGTGCTCGGTACGGAAAGGCAGGAAAAACCCATCGCCTCATATGAGAAACCCAAAATCAACCCAACAGCGAAAGGTCTCCTTGTAGCGTATGATCTACCAAGCTCAAGAGACAGGTGCTTTCCCTGCTGCCTTTGTATCTTCCACTGGCTTCTTCCTTCTCTTCTGTTTACTCACTGCCCAGGAAGACCTCCTTCAGAAGGGCTACGAATGCAACAGAGGCTCAGCTAACTGCTGTTTGGGACAGGCATGTCCTGTGGAAGATGTGCTTGACAGAGAAACACACAAGGGTTTCCATGCAAGTCTCAAACTGAACGTCTTGACATCTAATTTCCAGGATTAACGGCTCTTATTTGCTGGTAATACACTTCTCATGAGGGCAGTTGGATGCAATCGGCTAACGTTTGAAAACTGGAAGGAATTTCTTATTAAATGGTAATTAAAGTGTTAACTATTGAGAAGCCCACCTAGTTTAAAAACCAAATCCATATGCACAAAGTCTCTTCTAAATCAATACTTGCAAAGCTTCTAGTGTTCATCCTGTTCATACGCTCTTTCATCCTGGAAGTGACTTGAGTTATCACCCAGAAAATGACTGTTCCATCCCCCAGCATTCCCAGCACCCACCTTCCAGAGAATCATGTGTGGGCCACAGTATCATTCCCTGCTGTACATAAGGACTGTTTATGTTCAAAAGTGGAATCAAATCAAAGATTTAAAGCAGTAAAGTCCTTGCTGGAAATTATTCCAGGATTGTCCTTGTGCCTCTACCCTGGTTGACAAGTCACTAAGAAAGAGGGGTGACGACTGCTATTGTACATCCGTGTCCCTAGAGAATGGCTTTCATCATGCCATTTATCTGCCTAGAAACGTCAAAGGGCTCCCATTGTCAGAGCATTATGGCTACGTAAGTTAGGTTGTTATTGAAATGTGTGGACCTGATGGTCATGTCTGTTTTCATGATCTCATTGCTTACAACTCCTTCCTAAGAACTCTGGGCTCCCATATCACTCCCAAGGCAAATCAAATGATGATTTCTCTCAGTCAAGGACATCTTTAGATGTCTGAAGATGTGATACGCCTATAACTTTTGAAAATATGAGGAATCCTTCTTGACATGCTGTTCTGAGAGCCTGAAGAAATAACCAACACCTTCAGAAACCCATGATTTCATAACAGCTAAAATGACAACCTTTCTTCTCCCCAGGTCAGATGCATAGACCACTCAGAAATAAAATACAAGTGGGGGAAGAAATGAAAATCACAAAGACTAGGGGGGAGAAGGAGGATATGGGTGTTTTGTAATAGTTTGTAGCTGCTACAGGGTTCAAATGGAATTGAGGTGGCCTAAAAATCCTACTACTGTTTTCATTTCTTCTTTCCCACTTTTTAAAAATGTTTATTTAGTATTTTTAAAAAATTGATGTTTATTTTTTTGAGAGAGAGACAGTTCTAGTGGGGTAGGGGCAGAGAGAGAGGGAGACACAAAATCCAAAGGAGGCTCCAGGCTCTGAGCTGTCAGCACAGAGCCCGACATGGAGCTCAAACCCACTAACCCCCAGGTGCCCCTAAAGTGTTTATTTACTATTTTTGAGAAAGAGAGAGAGAGAGGGAGGGAGATAGAGAGAGCACAAGTGGGGGAGAGCAGAGAGAGGGACACAGAGGATCCAAAGAGGGTTTTGTGCTGACAGCAGAGAGCCTGATGTGGCGCTCGAACTCACAAACCACAAGGTCATGAGCTGAGCTGAAGTTGGACGCTTAACCGACTGAGCCACTCAGGTGCCCCTCTTCTTTCCCATTGAAACTGTTCTTCCTATGGTTCTCCACACCTGCTAACATAGAGATAATTCTAAATGCATTGGCTATCTTCTAGTAGAATAATCATGTATTATTCATGTATTATTCATGAAAGACCTTATAATTTCTCATGGCTGTACACAGGACCACAACAGCAAAGAGTCTGTTTTATTTTTCTTGAAATACAACTCTCAAGCAGTTTTGTGACTATGGTGGGATTCTAAACCTTTTCTATTACTTATCTATCACCGTTTCTGGAAAAGAGCACAGATTAAGTATCTGAGGCTCACCGGAGTTACAGTGCTGTCCAAAGAGGTACCACCAGGCAACAGAATAGCCGAATCTAACTCTAGAATCTTCAGTGCCCCACTGCTTCTCTCTGAAATGAGTAACCCCTCAGCAATTCCGAAGACTTTAGACCCCGCTGTTTTCAGTCCATGCCTGCTACCATGATTCGTGCATTTAAATCTACAATAATTACTTACTGAAGACCTACATACACCCTTCTAGTTACAAAGGACCTTGTAACTAAATTCTATGTGTCTCTCTCAAGACAGACTGATATAAATCTTTCATGCATGATCTCTCTTTCCCTCCATCCCTCACCTACCAGCCGGAGGCAGCAGATTCAGTTGAAGGTACAGATGTTCTCAGGAATGACAGAGCTCTACCTTGGGAGAAGCCCAGGTTGGTCCCCAAATCAGAAATAGCCATCGACCAGGAACATCCATGTTGAATTTGTGTGACAGAAAAACACTATTTCAGGGGAAAAATACTAAAATTTTGGGCTATGCCTGTTATGGCCGCTTAGCTACTCAATCCATAATCACAAACGTAAAAAAGCACACAAAGTGTGAAGAAGTGTATTGTTATTTTACAACTTGTATTCTAGCTAGTTTTTTCACGTGGCTCTATCTAGATCTAGGATGCAAAGTCTCAGAATGATATTTTCCAATACTTTACATCTTACTTTTAAAAAGACTTCTGTGGATGGGGGTGCCTGGGTGGCTCAGTCAGTTAAGTTTCCAACTTCGGCTCAGGTCATGATATCACGGTTAGCGGGTTCGGGCCCCGCATTGGGCTCTTTGCTGACAGCTTGGAGCCTGGAGCCTGCTTCAGATTCTGTGTCTCCTTCTCTGTCTGCCCCTCCCCCACCCATGCTGGCTCTCTCTCTCTCTCTCTGTCCTTCCCCACTCATGCTTTCTCTCTATCTCTTTCAAAAATAAGTAAACATTAAAAAAATTTAAAAAAGGACTTCTATGGATGGATACATATCTAATTATGGAAATGATATGCAACATACTAATGAGATGCTCTCTTTATATACTTTTTTTTAATGAACGTGTGGGTTCAGAATTACAAAACAAACCGTAGCTAATATCCATTAGTAGTTTTCAGGGAATAAAATTGCATTGGAAGGGACATTAGGGAAGTTATAAACAGTCTCAACTTTCCACTTTTAAAAATAAGAATGCTAGTCTCTATTACAATTTGATTATGTATAGAGGCCAATAAAATATATCATATCTTTATAAAAAGTTAAATAAGTAAAAGGTGTTATCTCTGTCATTTACACATTTATGTTCATAAAATTAAAAATAGTCTTGAATTAAAAATTATCTTTGGACACCTGGATGGTTCAGTCAGTTGAGTGTCTGACTCTTGATTTGGCCTCAGGTCATGATCCCAGGATCATGGGATCGAACCCCTCCTCGGGTGCTGAGCTGGGTGTGGAGCCTGCTTAAAATTCTCTCTCTCTCTCTCTCTCTCTCTCTCTCTCTCTCCCTCCTTCCCTCCCCCATGCTCACATGCTTTTTCTCCCTAAAATAAAAATTAAAATAGTAATACTAATCTTGAGAAAATTGAGCCCTACAGCTCTAGAAAAATGCAAATTATTGTCAGAAGAGTAATGCAGGAGCGGTGCCATATTTGGGACTCATGGTAAGACAGTCTGTGAATGAATAGCAACCCCTTGCCAATGTAAGAAAACCCCACACCTTATAAGGCAGGGCCTTTTCGACTGGAGCTTTTCCATACTTTTAAATCTGAGCAACCTTTTAATCTCTGTCAAAGATATATTTGGTTAATGAGGGAGAGACGTATTTTGTCAAGCTTCATAACAACTTTTAGAGGCTTCCATTGACCTTCTGACTAGAGGTATTGGAGCTCCTGAGAAGCTGTCCTGCTGTAGCCAAACACTCACTCATGACTTCTAAGACAAGGGGAAATGTTACGAGGTAGACCGGACATCAGAGTATGTCAAAAATAACGCTACCTGCTCGATACATCATCTCATCTCATGTCTCCATTTATATTCACTAAAAGCACTGTGACCATTTCCATGTTACAGGTGAGGAAACTAAGGTTCCAGAGGGTGGTGACAGGCAGAGAGTTTTCAGGGTTGATGGACTTCACACCATCTTTCTACACGCAGGAGCATTCTTGAGAAGTAGAAAAAAGAGTCAATAATAAAACTGATTTGAAAAAATTTAAAACCATTAGAAATTACACTCTGAAGTAAACATGTGTTACCAATGTGTTTCCAGTTTGTAAATATTGTTTTGAGGGGCGCCTGGGTGGCTCAGTCGGTTAAGCATCTGACTTTGGCTCAGGTCATGATCTCATGGTTTAGGGGTTCGAGCCCCGTCTCGGGATCTCTGCAGTCGGTGTGGTGCCTGCTTGGGATTCTCTGTCTCCTTCTCTCTGCCCCTCCCCCACTCTTTTTTTTTCTTACTCTCTCAAAAATAAATGAACATTTAAATAAATAAATAAATAAGTTTTGAGTTACATTAGATAATCAACAGAATTACATAATTCAATATAATTATTATATGCTTTAATGAACATTATAGGCACAATTTTTTCAAAGTATCCAAATACTCACTGTATCATATATAGTACAACTTCTCAGTTAGTACACTCACTTTTTTTTCCTAGTATCATGATTTCAAATTATACAGTATTACTAATGTTTTCTTTTCTGTTTTTTTTTTCTGAAACAAGTATTTGCTTTTTAAAAACATTCTTCTAAAATGAGAACATGCTTCCAAAAACAATTGTAATGATGTCCATACTTGTCAAGCTACATTTTTCCCTGATCACAACTTGCCAAGTTTCTCATATAATATATTTAGTATCTTTCTCTTAGCTGGGACAGAAATGAAATAATTTATTCATTGTCCTTTGAGGACCGAGCAATGATAACAAAACCGATGATGTTGTCAAATCTATTTTGTCATAAATTACCATTATCCTATACTCTTTAGAACTATAATTACAACTCATCTTAATTACCACAATTTTTCAGATAAGACACCTGAGTCAGAGAGGTTAAATAATTTGTCCATGGAATCTCGCAAGGGGATAATTGAGCTAGGACTAGACTCAAAGACCCTGCACATCTGCACATTTACAACCAATCATACCGTGTTCATGAGCAATGAGTTTCATAAATAATATTCTGGGAGGATGCCTCTGGGTCCCCAAAGCTTATATTTCATATCTTATCATGCAATTCAAAAACATATAGGATTCTGGAAAGAAACAAATGGTCATTATGTTTACTTTTACTCATTTAAGAAAATGCTACAAACTAAATGAAAAGTTGCCTTCCTCCCATGAAATTTTAGAAAAAGCTCTGAAAGAACTTGACTTTTGAAAATGGAAGCCATTAATTTGTTCCAAGTTTTGAGAATAGCCATGGACACCCTTTCACCATTAGTAAACAATGACTAATGAAAATCATTAATGCAACCTATGCAGCTTGTGAAAAAAAACATATCTTGCCAAATGATGTGAGAAGGCAGTCATGGATAACCATCCATTTTACTCTAGAAATTAAGTGCCATATCGTTTCTCTTCTGTCAGCATGTAAGCCTGGAGTTTTGCCCCTCACTGCTCTAAATACAATCTACTCTAAAATCAGAATGTTATGAAAAATATAACTCCCAGATTGTATTCCCACTTGAGTTCTCTGAATGCTGGTGACCCCCGTACCCTTGGCAAACATCCACAAATCTTCACCCCCACTGGAACCGAATAGAACCTCTGTTTCTTTCTCCACATATCACTCCCAAGAGACCCTACAAAGAGATCGGACTCGGGATATGGGATGTAACATATGTCCCCCTTGTCGATTGACTAATAGCAAATATAGACAGCTTCCTGGTCTCAAGTAGCAAAAGGAGAAAAATACACAAAGCAATGACAGGTCAGGAGTTGTGGTCATAAGACAAAGCTTCTGGACTGAGGGTAACTTTCCATCCCACACCCTGTGCTGACTCACTTTGCCCGTCTGTAGCTTCTCCAAAAATGACATACTTCACTGCTGCCCTCTGCACACTCACCAGTAACAGCCCCAAGGGGCAAGTGTGAACACAAATATTTCTTCTCAAGTACTCCAGGTGTGCGAACCTTCCCCACTCCCCACCAAAGATTCCAGAGAAAAGATTAATTAATAATCTCTAAGATTATTTTTAGGTTACGTTCACAAAGCATTTTATCTGCAAACACCAGAAAATATAGTCTTTCTACACAGGTCATGTCAGGATGCCTTTTAAACCTCCAAACTCATACAACCTAATAGACATCCAAAGCCTCAAATTCTCTGCAAGTTACCCTCTCTTGAAGACACTGGTGTCCTCATCCAAGTCTTGCTAGGAGAAATGGGAGGTTTTCACTCACCTTCGCTTCTTCTCTCTACCCAGCAGCTCTCAGAGCAGGAAGCCAGTTACTAAAACTGTAATGGATCCAACTTAGGAAAATTAAGACCCTGAGCTTTGTGACTTCACCATGCTTCCTCAGCCTTCAATGGGTCCGCTGCTCACCACACAGCAAATCCGTGAGCCTCCGTTCAGCTCAGTGACGGAACACCTGCTTTGTCATTATGCCTAATATTAAGGGGGGAACAGAGAACTATGGGTGACGAGTACAGAAATGGTTGAAGAGCCCTTTGGCATTTCCCCTCCCTGCCAAGGAAGAACGGTTGGAAATCCCACGGCTGGGGTCCCCACTGTTTTTGTCTTGCCACACTCGTTCCTCGAAGAAGACTGAGCTTTCTAACTGTCCCCTTTTTCTAAGAACTGCTCATCAGTCCTACAATTCTAGTACCAAAAGGGTGGCCTGATCACAGCCTACGATGGTGATTTGACTTACAAGTGTCTCTAACTCCTATTACTGCCTGGAAGGAGTGTAGTTTGTTATCGATCCATAGTGATAATCCAGGGATGGTGTTTATTTTTCTAAAGAGATTGTTGCAAGCAGTCCAAATGCCTTTTTAGGAAAACTGACTTTAATCCAGATCTCTGTCATTCCGAAATGTATTTTAAAATTCCAAAATACATTTTAAAATTGCGACTTGTTCTCCGATTCTGCCAACGTGATTGCCAAAAGCCTCTGGTAAGATTTTTGGAGAAAATACTAAGATCCTTTTCTGAGGAAGAGATACACTAAGTCAATAGCACCCCTGTGTGGCAGCACAGGGGCATACAAATGATAATTAAGGCCATCATTTTACAAGGGCCTTTACAACATTTTCTTCCCATAAAATTATATTTATAAAGGCCTAAAGACCCATCGACAAATCCTTTCGCTTGCCTGTGGGCAGAGCCAGACTAGTATCGGCTCATCAATTTGGGAATCTGCTATGGTTTTAAAGGTCTCCAAAGGGAAGATTTCACGACCTCTCCCGGTAAAACGTTCCAGGATTTTCCTCTCCGGTCTCATAAAAATACTTTATACAACAGCATCCACCCATTTCCTCTAGTTAAACCTGCCTCTTGGGTTGAGATGAGAAACAGATGATCTCCATCCTTTATTCCTTGGCGGCCATGTATATCGTTAAAGCCGTGGAGAGGGAACCATAGCAAAGTTGTCTGAAACGGATTTGGTCAGAGGAACTCATCGTGGTTTCTCTACAAATCCTTCCAAGGTAGGACCCACAATTACCAGGTCCACCGTTCGGAGCAGAGGGTGTGTTTTAGAGGGCCAGAATGTGCCAGGCAAAGCTCTTCATCTGAAGAGTGTTTTAGCTTTTCCTTATACAAGGTGAATCCCTGTGCCCTCCAACTCTGCATAGTTCCTGACTCTTCAGAGGAGGTCCTCAAACTGGCTTTAAACAAAAGATCTTTTTTTTTAATATGTACTTATCTTTGAGAGAGAGAGAGACAGAGTGCAAGCAGGGGAGGGGCAGAGAGAAGAGACACAGAATCTGAAGCAGGCTCCAGGCTCGGAGCTGTCAGCACAGAGCCCGACATGGGGATCGAACTCACAGACTGTGAGATGATGACCTCAGCCAAAGTTGGATGTTCAACCGACTGAGCCACCCAGGCGCCCCTAAGCAAGTTTTGAATCATAGCACCTACTAAGTTGACCTTTTTGCACCACACATCATCTGACAGTGGGACAGAACTACAATATGTCATGTTTCTTTCTTTGAATCTTCCTTTTTTCCTCTTTAAGGTGTAGCATTATTATACATTTTCTATTACTGAACTGAAGGCTACTTTACATTTTCTTCATTTAGCACTTTAAATATTAACGAGGTTTTGATTTCTTTTCTGTTATTCACTTTAGCACTTCCCTATGATTTTCAAAGTCTATCCAGTATGTGTGGGGCGTCTGTTTTCATAGGGCTGACATGAGAGGACCAGGCTTCTATATTTTGTTTTCTTTCTTTCTTTCTTTCTTTCTTTCTTTCTTCCCTTCTTTCTTCTTTTCCCCCATTGATTACTATTTTGTTATTGCTGTTACTTTGGGAATAAAAAATGTAGGTTTCTATTTATATCACAAGATAAGGTCTGTTTTAATAATCGAGTCAGTGTAAAGATTAGCTTTGCTTGTATTTTTCCACAGTAGTGAATTTTTAAAGATGAATTAAACATCATGATATCTTACTGTGGTAGGTAAAGATGTAATATACAGATATTTAATTGGGGTCCTTTAATTTTAAAACAACACAGTATAACAAATGCCAAGTTCATACTTCATAATGACTTTCTGTCTTTTCTCTAAAAAGGAAAAAAGATAGATTCATGGAAGAAGAGAGATTCAATGCCTGTTCCATAAGTGCATGTACTATGTTTTATGCTTGCAGATAGATAATACATATTGGAAAAAACAACCAACTGCTTCTCTTATGTAAGCCTTAGTATAAATTAAATACGGGCCATTATTCATTTCATAGTTGGCTAGTGTTTATACTTGTCTTTAATCTTATTCTATAATGTCTGTATTAATGTATATTCGATCTATCTTAACCTAAATGAGCAAAAAAAAAAAGGTGGGGCGGCAGTGGGGATACAGCATCTTTTTTTAATTATTATTCATTCATGTTTAAGCAGTCCCCAGCACGGAACTCTGTACTCTCAAGATTTCCAATCTAAATAAAGGCTGTATATTAACTTTGAAATTCCTCTTCCCCCCTCTAGTGGTGATGAACGGTACAAAACATTTGTGCTCCGTATTTGAGGCTGATTCATACAAGAAAAAACATGGCATGGGGAGTGACTGGAAAGGGTTAAAAAATCCCAGCTTTGCCATTGCTAGCTATGTAAACTTGAGACTTGACCTTTTGTTTTTCAGTTTTCTCATCAGACGTAGAGCGTAATGATGCAATTTGCAGACTCATTGTGATGGTCACAAAGGAAAATGTAAAGTCAAATCTATTTAGAAATTGATCAATGTTTTTTTTTTCCTTTTTTAAAAATAAAATGCAAGAGGCAAAATGTATTTAATCAGTGGATTTGGTCTTGTGGTGAACAGACTCCAACAGAGCCTCCGCGATCCCTCCCTCCTGGTACCGAGTATTTAATGTTTTTTTATTTTATTTTATTTTTGAGACAGAGAGACGGAGAGCATGAGCAGGGGAGGGGCAGAGAGAGAGGGAGACACAGAATCCGAAGCAGGCTCCAGGCTCTGAGCTGTCAGCACAGAGCCCGACGCGGGGCTCGAACTCACGAACCGTGAGATCATGACCTGAGCCGGACGCTTAACCGACTGAGCCACCCAGGCGCCCCACCGAGTATTTAGAATAGAAAAACAGCCTTCATCAAGTGATCCAACATCATGTTGACAGTCATGGAACATTGTGTGTCATGTGATCCTCTGAGAAGACCTTCACAAGTGGTCTTCTGGCTCAAAATGTTTAACTAACTCTAGTCACAAAGGAACAATCATCAAAACTAAGGGTCATTCTGAAAAACAAAACAAAACAAAACTGTTCTAGACTGAAAATTTCAGCGCAGTGAAAAATCATCGCAGCTCAGAAATACTCATAATGAAAAGTAATTTTTAAAAAGACTATGAAAACTGAATGTAATATGTGATGCTAGGTTGGACCCTGGATTGGGGAAGGGCATAGTATTGGGACACTCGTAGAGATTTGAAAATCGGCTTTATATGAGGCCATAGTATTAAGTCATTAGAGTTGACTTGACTGCCTTTTGGGGTGTGACTGTTTAGAAAATATGTCCTTGGTCTTAGAGATACAGTTTAAGTATTTAGAGATGAAATGTCACGATTAAAATGTGTGGGGTGTGCGTGCGTGTGCACGTGCGTGTATCGTTTATCAGGCTGAAGTTCCTTTAAACGCAAAAAGTTTTATCAACCACTGAGCATCTATCAGAACACCTGGTGCTTTTCAGATGGAGAATGAGCGTTTGTTGAGTGAATGCATGAAAGCACCTTGCAAACTCTAAAGGGTTAATGCTAATTACTGCAAAGCGTCAATGACAGTTCTAGGTGGTAGTAACTAGCAATGACAGTTACTCTTATTAGTTATTAGTATTTGGTTAGTGGTTCAAAAGGTGGTAGGTTAGCCAGTGGGTATGAGACACAGGCTGGAAAATGTTGTGTGAGGTAGGTGATTTTAGAGCAGGGAGGCTTTAGAAGGAAGAGAAGGTAAGATGGCCCCAAATTAATTTGATCCACACTGTCTTTTTGCCCAGACCTCAAATGACTGTTTGCAGAGCTGTAGCATGTAACAGTATCAGAAAGTTTGCACCTAGCAATATCCTGCAGTGAATCATATTTCCTAGGGTCTAGTCGCTGTCCCGGGAGCATGGAAGAGGAAGAGGAAAGAAAGATAAGAGGCAGGAAGAGAAGGGAGGAAAAAACACGACATGCTCTATTCCAGATCATTCTTTTGGCCTCACCCCTCCACATAATTTCTCTTCATCTCCATGGCGAGTATTGACATGTAGCACTTCCTTAAGGACCCGGAAAATCTGTCCTGAATTTTAAAGGAAACAGGGAAAGACAAAATGCTGCCCTCTTCTGGCAGCTTTAGCAAATCTTCGCGCCCACAACTCATTACACAGTTAATAGTTGAATTAAAAGTCTCCCTTCCATGACTCTTTTTGAGAAGACAGACAGTATAGCAGGAGGGTAGACTTTCTTTTAAGTCAGCATCCTATAATAGCAAATAGCTCTTTGTCACTGATAGTTCTCACACCTTTTCAACAAACACTTTTTGAACTCTTGACTTTGTATTTAAAGTTGGAATAGTTTTAGAAATTCTGCGGGCATGTAACATGTGCTCAATCACCCAAGAGACAAGTTGTCATGTGTTGAGGTCACCTGCCCTCAAAATCGGGGGCAAAACAATAGAAAAAAAAAGACTGGATGCAAGACAGAAGGGGTTCAGCTTCAATAACCTTATGCAAAATTTTGTAAAAAGAAAATTTAAATGAAGTAGAATATATAAAGACTGTGATAGTGGGATTCATAATAAGGAATCTGTCCTTGGTCTTCACCCCTCTTCCTGGCACACTGCTCCTCAAACCCTTGGAATTACCTGCCAAGAGAACAGTAAAGGTGTCTTTTGTTATGCTAATGAGATGACTTTTGGAAAGCAGGCAGGATGGGGGGCTGCTTGCCAATGGAGCCAACCACGTGCGTGCGTGATTGGAGGGTTGGCACTTTTAGCTCCACCCACCGCCGGGGAGGGGAGAGGCCCTGGAGAATGAGTTCAATCATCAATAGTCAATGAATTAATCAATCCGACCTGTGGCATGAAGCCTTTGTGAAAACCCAAAAGGAAGAAGTTCTGGAGCTTTCTTCCACAGGTTGGTAAGTGTGTAGAGATTCAAAGAGAGAAGGGGGTTCTCAGAGAGCATTGGAAGCAGTACCTCGCTTCCCCAGAACTTGTCCTGGGGGACAAGGCACCTCTTGTCAAGAGAAGGCACCTCTTCCATCCACTCATTCTGATTTATATTCTTTTGTAATGACCCAGTGATCTAGTAAATAAAAGGTTTCTCTAAGTTCTGTGAGCCGCTTCAGCCAAATTCCTGAACCCAAGGAGGGGGTCGTAGGAACCTCAGATTTAGAGCCAGTTGGTCAGAAGCAGAGTGACAACCTGGACTTTCCATTATGGCATCTGAGGTGGGGCCAGTCTTGTAGAGCCAAGTCCTTGACCTGTGGGATCTGGTGCCATCCGCAGACAGATAATTGAGTTATCTGCAGTCAGAATTGAGTTAAGTCATAGGATACCCACCTGGTGTTGAAGAATTGCTCGGTGGTGTGGGGGAAAACCTTCCACACATCAGAATGTGAATAGATGAACACGCAATGTGGCAGGTGTCAGAAGTGTAAACGTTATGTAAGCTTTGTCTTATTTTAAAAAAATAAAATTTCAGACTGAACTAGTTGTGGGGAGAGAGCTTCATAATCGCTTCCATGAGGGACCATAAAGGTCTTAATTTCCTCCAATCCCAGTTTCTGTTCTGTCCTCAATATATTCTTGCATCATTAAAGTTTGCTACTTTTGTAAAATGGGCCCCATGACATACTGTCCCTCCTTGTATTAATAAAGCTGCTTTAAAAAAAAAAAAGAAAGAAAGAGAAAGAAAGAAGAAAGAAAGAAAGAAGAAAGAAAGAAAGAAAGAAAGAAGAAAGAAAGAAAGAAGAAAGAAGAAAGAAAGAAAGAAGAAAGAAAGAGAAAGAAAGAAAGAAAGAAAGAAGAAAGAAAGAAAGAAAGAAAGGAAGAAGAAAGAAAGAAAGAAAGAAAGAAAGAAAGAAAGAAAGAAGAAAGAAAGAAAGAAAGAAGAAAGAAAGAAAGAAAGAAGAAAGAAAGAAAGAAAGAAAGAAAGAAGAAAGAAAGAAGAAAGAAGAAAGAAAGAAAGAAAGAGAAAGAAAGAAAGAAAGAGAAAGAAAGAAAGAAAGAAGAAAAGAAAGAAAGAAAGAAAGAAAGAAGAAAGAAAGAGAAAGAAAGAAAGAAAGAAGAAAGAAAGAAAGAAAGGAAGAAAGAAAGAAAGAAAGAAAGAAAGAAAGAAGAAAGAAAGAAAGAAGAAAGAAAGAAAGAAAGAAAGAGAAAGAAGAAAGAAAGAAAGAAAGAAAGAAAGAAAGAAAGAAAGAAAGAAGAAAGAAAGAAAGAAAGAAAACTTTTAGGAATGAATTGAATAGGTATTTCCCCTTTCCTGTGAATTGCAGTCCTTGTTTATCTCCCTCGGCGGCCCTTGAATTTTACATCTCTTCTCTAACATTTAGTTGTCTCTCATCCTCCACCAGCAGGTAAAAACAGTAAACTGATGGAGGTGGGCATATGTGAGGACCATGCGCAGAGCCACCTGTCAGGAGCCCAAATGCTTCTGCAAATTATTATAACAGCTTTACAATGAGATGCTTATCTGTTTCCACCTGCAGCATTAATTTATTCATTCAGTATGTACAGGACGACTAGAGATTTCTAAGATGAAAATATGCACCCCAGCCCTTAAAGAGCCAGACACTTATAATCTGCATCTTTGGAATTAAAAAAGAGGCTCTTTGGAAAAATGAAAAAAAAAAAAAGGAAGGGGGGGAGGGTTCCATGGTCAAATATATTTGAGAAACATGACATGGTACAGCCTCCTCTTTGTAATTTCCAATGCACAACTGCCAATTGAAAACTCTGATAGCAAAGGAATCTTTCTAACCTGACCTTTCCTCAGATTGCTTTTTCCAGGTATCAGAACAGAGGCTAACATCCTCAGACAGTGTTCTCCTTTAGGATGTGGGAAACAAAGGCAGAAGAAAAAAAATTAAATTTCCATACAACTCACAGCCTGCTGACAAGTCCTTGAGACAGGCAGACAGACCTTCCTCTAGGAACTCAGCTACTTGGATGATGACACTTTGCTAGGGGCAAAAGCAATCTTAGCTTAACATTATCTCGACCCTCCAGGATCCCCTGAGTCTATTTTAACATATAAAACCTCCTTTGGAAACTTCCTTTATCTCTACCCCCTAAGTTATAGATTGGCAATCAGCAATCATACTCCAAGCTTATGGCCCCCTGATATACATCTGAAGGGTCTCATGACTGAGTTTTTACTCAACAGTAATAAATGACCTTTTCCTAACAGCAGCTAGCCCCTCAAGGTCCTGGAAACCTTGTTTCCAAAATACCTTAAAGACTTAGTCTATCCCTAACCCCCTCCCAACCTGCAAGTGTATAATCAGTCACTCCTCATAATCCCTGGGCAGCTCTTTCTGCCCATGGGTCCTGTCTCTGTGCTTTAATAAAACCACCTTTTTGCACCAAAGACGTCTCAAGAATTCTTTCTCGGCCGTCGGCTCTGAACCCGAACACTCTCCCCTTTACTTTATATAAAAATAAGGCGTAGTAAGTACAAAGTACAGGGAGATTTGGGGATGGGAGATATGCCTTGGAGGGTTGTGGCCGGAGAACACAACCATTCAAACTCTCACCCTATGTCTAGGAGCCATCACAACCCTATTCACAGCTATCTGTGCTCTCACACCGATTCCAGGTTTGAGCACTGGTTTCCAGGACCCAAGATTAGGGAGGGTGTTCCAAGAAGAAGTAAATGTTAGGCAAATCTTGGAGGCATCCCTGGGACATTTGAAAGTGAGAAAGAACCGTGCAGGGTAGGTAGATAGGCATGAGATGGACCAGATAGGGTGCTGGATGATGAAGGTGGACAGAAAGACCAGGGCCGATCATATAGGTCTTGAAATCCAGGCAAAGCCCTTTATCATCCATCCTGTAAGCAATGGGCACACTTTACAGAATTTTACACTGAGGAGTCAACACATAGTCTCTTGTGGTGTGGAGGCTAGATATGGGGACAGGTCGAGAGAATGGTCACCCATTGGGGAAAAGGATGAATCTGTCATAAAACTGCATGATCACTCTCCAAGACACCTTTGGGTCTGAGAGAAGACAGAACCTAGAGCTGTTGGAGCGGCCCCAGTCTTGCCGTCTCCTGCTCTCCTGTCCTGTGGCCTGTCCTGTTCCCCCCTAAGGCTTCTGGACAGTGCCTTGCACTTCTTTGCTCAAAGTTAAATGTTAAAAAAAAGGGGGGGGGGAACTACGTGTTAAACAATAAATGATTGAAAATAAGCATTTACATTTAAATATTCTAGCTTAAAATGTCATTTTACATTCATCATCTCATTTCATATGGATGTAGAAATCAAAAGACCTGGAAATTCCACGAGGTCTCGGAAAAGCAACCATGGATGTTAAGTGCTTCCAATGCAAGACTTCTCCAAAGGTTCCTTGTTTCATTATTTGTTAGCATCGGTCAAATGACAGCACAGTTTGGGTTCCTCTCTAGATTGCATCCTGGAGGATAAGTGACTGACCGCAAAGGCTACTCCTGAAGAGCCTCAGCCCTTTCATGGGCAAAGATGACTGGGCTGGGTATGATTCCTTTTGACACCTTGTGGCCCTTCTGGTAACTTCCGCGTTTCCTGGGAACTAAGTCATTAAATGCAGTATTCCAAATACGATCCCTGTCAAAATAGCTGACAACTAGGGATTATTAACTACCTCTAATGCAGCATTTATTTTAGGAAACAAAGGCTTTGAAGTGACAGTCTGGTTGCTTCCTCCCCCTTTAAAGTGTCTGTTCACAGATTCCCCGTGGAAGCCCAGAAGCTGGATAAATCATGGTGAATACATTATTTGTCTTTTTGTGTGCTGTTGGTTAAATCTACATCAGTGCTCTAGAAGCTGTGTGTACGGGTGCATGTGTGTGAAGGGGTGCGTTTTCTTTTCAGTGTGTGCAAAGAATAAGATGTGCTCAGGTGTCCGCGTTCCTACTTGTGCACGTGCACACACTCACGCACACGCACCGATGCCTGCACGGCTGGTTTCTCTCAACAGCAGTCCACGGTCCATAAGAGAATGAGACAGTCAATGCCATCGAGCCTCCTTCCAGGGGCTACATTCCCAGCCTTGCTTCACTCTTGGAGATCCTGCTCCAAGGTGGTACCTTGTTCAGTTGAAGTCTTAGTTGAATTTGACCCTCTGTTATGCTAGCTCTTAATCTAGAGAGGTTCAATGGCAAGACCCAGGAAAAGCAAAGAATGATTAAATAAATCAATGAATGACATTAATAGAAATGAAGGAAGGTGGGTTTTACAAACAGAGCACATTCAGAAGGGCAGCTATTTCTGGTAGAAAAAAAAACAAACATGTAGTAGACAGAACCACCAGGGCTCATACCTCCTGTCCACGTAGCCACTACTAGCAATGAGACCTTCAACAGGTAACATACTCTCTAGCCTTGGTTTTCCCATCAGTGAAATGGGGATAATGTTATCTACTGCATATGTAGGTTGTGAGAATAAAATTAGGTAATAAAACATCTTGAACACTGTGCCGAGCATATAGTAGGCGCTCAACAAAAGCCATTTTATTTATTTATTAAAAAAATTTTTTAATGTTTATTTTTGAGAGACATCCAGAGAGACAGAGCATGAGTGGGGGAGGGGCAGAGAGATACAGAGACACAAAATCCAAAGCAGGCTCTAGGCTCCGAGCTGTCAGCACAGAGCCCAATGTGGGACTCGAACTCACGAGCTGTGAGATCATGACCTGAGCTGAAGCCAGACAGTTAACTGACTGAGCCACCCAGATGCTCTTCAACAAAAGCCATTTTACAAATTGACTTTCTTTGGAGAAGATGCTTTCAACCAGAAAGATAATGTTTATTTGCAGTACAGAACAGAGAACAACAATTTGCCCATAGATGAAGAACAGCAAGTGGTGGGAAAAGGAAAGATTTCTAGTGCTTCTTGACTAAGGCACTCATAATGCGGGTGTATTTATTATTTTGAGTCTGGGGTGGTATAACCCAACCCGACATTAATGTAGCATAAAGGTTTCCTCCTAATCTACATGCAGCTTAAGTTGGAGGTAATTTTACCCACTAGTTAGGGAGGCTTCTCTTTTCAGAAAAGAATCCTAAGTGATATGTTTCAAATATGTTCATGATAAACAAAAGCAATCAACAGGAATTCTTTCATTCAGCCAGCCGAGTTTTCTCTGCTAGCTTTCTTTTCAGAATGCAATATAGGAAAAATGATCTCCTTTCCAAGAGGCTCAGGTTGCATTCAGAAAATTACAACGCACAGAAGAGGTCATAAGTCCTAATGAAAATGCCTGCATCTCATCATAAATGATGCACAACATTCAGAGATCGCTGGCCGTGGTTCGTCATGCCTCTCCCCACAAAAGTACAGAAAGGTATATTTAAAAGTTAGATAACCTAGGGGCGCCTGGCTGGCGGTAGGTTAAGCGTCTGACTTTGGCTCAGGTCATGATCTCATGGTTCATGGGTTCAAGTCCCGTGTCGGGCTCTGTAAGAACAGCTCAGAGCCTGGAGCCTGATTCAGATTCTGAGTCTCCCTCATTCTCTCTGGCCCTCCTCCACTCGTGCTCTGTCTCTGTCTCTCTCTCTCAAAAATAAATAAGCATTAGAAAAAAAATTGTTTTAAGTTAGATAACCTAAAATTGCAAGACTAAAGTCATGAACATTATCCAAAACAAATATCAAAAGTATTCACTGTGGGTTCTTATAAGCATTATGGTTATTATCGCAAACAGCATATTTTCTCTGTCATAAAGCAGTTTTGTTGGATTCATTTATTTTTAGAACCCAAGTACAGATTGCAAAGCACACTCTGGACGCTAGGTGGCGCTATAGGTCCGCCTAACGTTACAGTACTTTCCCCACGTTAGATGGGCCAGCCCCATCCAAAGCTTGCTACGTTTCAGTAAAGTCCATGATGAAGGTTTCTGTGGACTTCCGCTAACAACTGGCAGCAAAACACCACCATAGCATTTAGCTCTCAAATGGAGCTATCAATCTGTAAAGCTTTAATGGTCCTCCAAAGGCTATCTATTTGTATACAACTCCCACAAGCTCTACCATGATAAATTGATCATTTCTTCTCTAGACTGAGCCAAAGCCTCACTTTTAAGTATACCGGACATTTGGAATAAGTCTAGCAGTGAAATATTTTCGGCAGCGCCCCCACCCCCGACTTTCTATTTTCCAATTGTTGAATAAAAATTGACACGAAATTGGGGACTTGAAAGATCAGCTTGAAAACACCTGGAATAAACTGAAGGGACTGATGTGATTTAAAATCGTCGGCTTTACTTTCCCGGACACATCCATGTTATCGTTAGTTTAGTAAAGAAGGACACCCTGGGCGTTTAAAGAGGAATAAAGGAAGCTAGAAAGGACTAAACAATATTGATTCCACTGTCTGTGACCTGGCTGAAGAAATACAACATGGTGGGGCGCCTGGGTGGCTCAGTGGGTTAAGCGTCCGACTTCAGCTCAGGTCATGAGCTCACTGTTCGTGAGTCTCAAGCCCCGCGTCGGGCTCTGTGCTGACAGCTCAGAGCCCGGAGCCTGCTTCAGATTCTGTGTCTCCCCCTCTCTCTGTAACCTCCCATGCTCATGCTCTGTCTCTCTCCACCTCAAATATAAATAAGCATAAAAAAAAAAAAGAAATACGAAATGGTGCCATCTGACCCTATGTATCTGGACTAGTCTTGGCACAGGTTCCCTCTGCAAGACTCGGGTTAGAAGTCAGGTGTTTAAAACCATGGTCTGGGAAAGCTTTAAGTGTGGAAGTGGGTAACAAGCCTAACCTGTTTCTCTATACCCGTCGTCCCAGCAAGTAATGGCTTCCTCAGCAGTGGGAACATTTCCCTCACCTTCATTCATACTTGAACTCAAATAGGAGAGCAAAGTGGTACTGGGGGCAGGTGGAATTCTGAAACGATAGCCTTAGTTGGTTTCTACTCACTTGGCTTCCAAGGCACACATGAGACTGATAAGGTAGGAAGAAATGCCCAATGCGGACTCCTGTTGTGTAGTGAATCACCGAGTACCTAATTTCCTATTTGGAAAAGGAACAATGAATCCGGTCATATCAAGTACACCAAGGAGGGGGTGGGAAAAACCAATTCAGCTCAGAAGCTTGGCAAGAGGGAGACAGATGCACTGTCCAGAGAATTTAAAATCAGTAATAAAACTGACTAAAGCTCTGTCTGCCTTTTCTTATCAGCACGCACTAGCAGTTCTGTGCAAGGGTCCGTAACACAGGGTGGACGCAACCATTCCCTCCGTGCCCATCCCCTTCGGAATCCCACGGATTAGAATGACTCTCCCACTTAGGATTTTCTAGCAAGCAGGAAAGCTGACTCTTCGGAAGAAGGAAAAGCTATCCGGGAAAAGAGAAAGAATGAGTATTTTTCTAGCAGTTTGTGTCTGTCTATCCAAGACTTTCCCTACGTATGCTATCTCATTAATCCTCAACAACAACAACAACACCAGCTATACCAGGCAGGTAACACCGCGCCCATTTTATGGATAAGAAAACAGACTCCGAAAAGATGAACAATGTATTCAAGGTCTCAAGCCACCAATTGGTGGATTCAAGAGTCTAATAATCATAATCTAATCGAATCCACCTCAAAAGCTCAGGTTTTCATTCAGCTGAGTAGCTAAGATCACAGACTGACACCTAACAGGTCCAAAACTCGGACAAGGTACTTGACTACCTCGGTTGTAATGTGGGATGGCAATGGTACCCACTGGTTGAACTGTTGAGAGCTTGCCTGCGGTGATGTGGGGAAGCTCTCAGAACAGTCCTGGATTACAATAAACACATCAGAGATGGCAATAAGCAGCACATGGCTTTCGTCATGCTAAACCTCATTGAAGAAATCCGAGCAATGTTTGGTCTTTTGCACGAGTTCAAGGATGCTGGCTATAGACTTTAGCTACTTCACACTTTTGCCTGCAGCTCTGGTGGGTGGGGTTATCAACTCTGATGCTGAGGATACACACACACATATCAGGGACTGCGGCAGTCAGAGGATGTACAGTCTCAGAGTCCCTTTGTCCCCATCCCCACCTCTCTGTGCCAGTTGGTTCGTGACTTCCTCTAGAACGTCCTCATTTGGTACAGTCTGCCTCCTATTCTAAAGGAATAAATGGCAAGATTATATGTGTGGGGGGCGGGGGTTGGCAGAAGGGCACGGGGATACATTTGTTTCAGTTCATCCTATTCAATAATGGAGTGCCTGCGAGACCGCTCATGAGAATACTGCTCTCTAAAAGATGATTTCCGAATATTTCGCCACCTGAAATATACAAAAGTTAACACAGGATGATGCCTGAATAACAGGTCAGATTTCTTAGCTATACTGTAGTGTGTTGTGAAAAGCAACCGGAGTCCCTGCTACTTGAATTCTTTGTATAAAAGTGGAAACCAAAGGATGCCAATATCTCATTAAACATATTACTGGATTTCTCTATTATTTAAAAGTAACAACAAAATTTTGGGTTTTTTTTCTTTAAACATGAAAACAATTGTAGAGAGTCTTATAGGGTACCAAAGCCTAATATTTATATAAAGCAATCAGACAGGATTGTTGAGAGCACACATAAGATAATGCTTTTTGTTTGTTTGTTTTTGCTTTTGGACACCTGCATTATTGTAATGCACTTTTGCCATAATGCATGGCAAGAGATCAATATAAACACTGACATTTTTAATTATAATATGAATTTATTCCACATTTCACAGGGCTAGGTCCAATCTCTTCAGTAAATATCATTATTATAACAATTAACTATAATTTCTTTGTAACATAATCTTTGTTAAAATAACACTTTATTTTACAATTTTAACTTAGTACAGGTAAACCCTTCTCGAGCATGATGATGGTTGCCTTCTAAAGGTAGCAGGGTTTTTCAAGTATCCTTGTTGAGTTTTTACATATTTGGAAATACATAACAGTCAACTTGTATGCAGAATGAAGCAAACAATAGGAGTCATTGTAAAATCTATCCCATGGCCTGAAGGAAACTCTGTGGTGGGAAGCTACGTATTAATGAAGTGAGTTCAACATTTGCTGCTTGGTTGTGTGTTCTGTTTCTGCCTTTCCCCCATTCCCATCATGCACTGTAATAATGAGCATACAATCGAATCAGCTGTGTAAAGTACAAAGACAATGCAGAACATTCTCTCGGATCAGGTCTCATAAGAGTAACTGGAATAGTCACAGGGTCTTACCAACAACAAAAGTTTGTTCAACATTTGAAAAAAGAGATGCCGGAAAAGGACCGCTTTCTTGTGTTAAGTTGGGGTGGCACATGCCATATTCTGTTCCCTCCTTGCCTAACACTGTTCCCTCCCATCCACCACAAGACTTCAGCTTCTAGATAGCAAACATTTGAAAATATATATACAACTGATCAGATGAAACCTCTTAATACATATGTTCTAGGTCTGCAAGGCTTAACGCCAGAATAAAGGATGTATAGTCTTGGCAAAACAAGCCACATCCATGCTAATGGTGGCATGGAAATTCTAAGGAGAAAGCATCATTAAGGCTTCTTTATTCTTAGCGTTTGTTTCTTCTGTTTTTCTACTTGCTCCCATGTATTGAAGGAGAAGTTAAATTAGAACATATCCTTTAAGGTTACATTCTTCAGAGACGTAGGTAGGCATTGAGTGGATGGAATCAGAATTCCCACGTCCTAGTTTGAGTATTTATGTTAATATACTCAGTCTCCCTTTGTCTTTCACCTTCCTTATGCTTTCCAGGCTCCGACAAGTTCTATGTACAAATGTTCTATCTGGAAAATTAAATGAAAGCCCAGAACTGACAGAGACCCTGAGACAGAGTGGTGATCTTCTCAAAGCTTTAAGACAAAAAATTGCTGAGACTGTGGGACCAATCAACACATCCCACTGCATCGGAGGTAGAAAATTAAGGAAAGGGTCAGTGTTAGATTGTGTGAGAAAAACATTTTTTCAAGGACATATATAGAGAGACATTTATCAAGGGAGAAACTTTGTGAGTCAGCAAAGATCACTGATTCTCACACAGTGTGCTGGCTATTAGAGGTATGCCCCTGAATTGGGCACAGAATCATATATACTGATCTCTAATCCGCATCTTTGAATGATTTAATTTCCTTTTTTTATAAGGGTATCTCAAAAATAACTTTGACATCCAGGTATGGCCAGAACACATGCTGGACATGTGCCAAGCTTTGGCCACCCCAACATGCTCTTTCTAGAAGAGAAAAGCTGGCCTGATGCTGGCTTGCAGACGTAGCTATGGCATCCATGAGGAAAGAGAACATGTTCTGCTCTGCAGTCAGCCCAGGCTGGCTCTCATTACGCCCCAGCAGGATCATCAAATATCGAAAGAGGATGTTAGGAGCTTGGAAAGGGTCCAGAGGACTGGCACTGAAAGGAATAAATGTTTGAGAAATCATACTGAAGGGGCAGGCTGAATGGACCTGGGGTGCTTGCCCGGCTAACAGCTTGTGAGGACACAGAAAAGACGCCGGGGTGAGGCCTGTCCTAGGTAGTGAAGAGGCATCTGTCACGGCACAGAGGGCCCACAGAACAAGAGATAATGGCTTCAGAGGCGACTGTGAGATTTCCAAAGAGATTTGGGTCTGTCAGCCTTTGAAAGTATGTCCAAAGGACAGTACAGACAGCCTTTTCCCAACCCCTCCCCAAGATCAAGGATCATCAGAGATAATCCAGGTTAGAAAGATCAACTAGCCAGCCTCAGGGAGAAGGTGAAGTTTCATTTCAACACTTAGATCACTGTTATGGCGATGTGATGCTGTGATGTGATGTGATGTGATCACTACTCTGGGATTCTCTGATTTGACACGGGGATGTGTTACCTAACAAATGTGAAGTGGGCACATTCACAAGTGATTGAGTGTGCAAGTGTGAGCAAGTAGGTATATGTATACGTGAGTGTGTGAGTCCGTGTGTATCATGGAGCGTAAGTGTATGTAAATGTCAGCGTCTACGTGCGGGTGTATGTGCGTGTGCGAGCGCGTCCGCATGTGTGTATTGTGTGAGTGTGTGGACAGTGGAGGGTGTGGTGCTCATCTCCTTCCTTCCTTGAAACACAAATACAAACGTTCTTTGGGAACATTTTTCCAAGGAAAACTGGCACTTCTGTTTAGAGACACAGCCTCGCGGCACCCTTCTTGAAAGAAAGCATGGCTGTCACGTGGCCAAGAGCATTAGCGGCTGTCCTATCACCTGCTGCAGCAAGACCACAGATGGTATGATTGCCAATGGAATGGGGGTCCCATTCCCAGAGGTAGGCTTGTTCTCGGCCGAATCAGGGGCATGACATGAACTCCCCTTTCTACTGTCTACAAAGGTGGCCGCCCCCTTTCTTCTGAACACATGGCTTTCCACTTTACTATATAAGGAAAAAAGAGAAAGTTACATGTGCTCCAAGTTCAATGTGACCACTAGACAGTTTCGCTTGCATAACTAAGGAAAAGAAAAGGTTTTATTTTTTCACAGGAGGCACAGAAGTTCGGTTTAATTTCCAAAGATCTACATTCAGACAAATGCCAACATATGCGGCTTCATGGCAATAAAATTCCTGCCCCTTGTCTAGTCTACTTATTCCGGAGTGAATTCACAAAGAAAGTAATGTGTTTTCATCTCTCTGAATTTCAAAGAATATTGGACTCTACATGCTTTACAACTCCCTTCTTTCCTGAGCTTTACATTTTAACTTACGTCTTTTGAACTTCCAGTCAGATAAGATTATGTATTTCTACAAATCTTGCCTCTGCCTAGTTACCTGAGACCAAAAGATTGCAAAATCAAGCAATGTTACCTTGACCTTTGTTGATACACAAATGCAGATGGTAGGCAGTCACTGTTGGCCCTAGGCTCCTCTGTAGCTCAGTCAGTTAACGACTGTCTCTAGATTCTTTGGGGGTGGACAGTCATTATTGGCCTAGGCCTGGAGGGCCACTGTGGGCACCTCTGTATTTTTCTGCTGGAGCAGTATCAGGCACTTCTATATACCCTTCTTGC
Organism: Prionailurus bengalensis; assembly: GCF_016509475.1. Taxonomy (NCBI): domain Eukaryota; kingdom Metazoa; phylum Chordata; class Mammalia; order Carnivora; family Felidae; genus Prionailurus; species Prionailurus bengalensis. Next base: position 209,913,065 of record NC_057345.1, on the reverse strand, counting down.
AGTACTTCTGAGAAAGCTCCTACCCTGACATGTAACGGCAAGTCAAAAGCTTCTACTGAAGAAATGGAAAAGGGATCAGATATGAACAACTGAAAGAAAGCACAGTGCCTTCTCTATGAACGGTAATGCCCCTTAATATGGCTGAAATGGCACAGGCATCCTAAAGCCAACTTCCTCAGCTCATAAGCACCCATTGGAATTATTTTAGGGATTGGTGATTGCTTTTGTTTGTTTGAAAGAGATCACGTGGTTTTCCATGATTTCCTAACGAGAGGTGGATTCATCTCTTATTACACATTCTGTTATTAAATAATTACTGGGAATCCTGGTATCCAAAGTGGGGGGGGGGATATTTATTTGATAATGGTAGGTGTTCCATAGCCTAGTTGGTGTATGAATATTCACTCTTACAGTCAACAAGTCAACACCGCCTTGGGTTACTGAACAAAGGGCAGTGTCATCAACACAACAAAGGGTTGTTACTGAGACATCTCAGTCAAGGGTCTGAGAACTGGGTGAGAAGGGATCCTCAACAGGTAACCATTGACCTTAGTCCTAAGTCATAGGAATGCAAAGCAAGGATCTTCTGAGCCCTATTTACTTCCTTAGTACAAGAACAGGCAAATACTACAACCAGTCACAAGCCACAGAAGAGAGTCTCAGAGGCTAGCCTTCTAGTTCAGAGCCCTGACAGCCTATCTACCATATGGATGTGGGCCAGAATTTCTGCTGATTGGGGCTTTCTCATGTTGCTATATTTTGAAGAATAAAGAGTATGCCACCAGGTGAATAAAGAGTTGGTAATGCGAAAGCACAAAAATCCTGTCTTGTTTTTATTTCAGAAGTTTATCCCAGGAAACTGCTATCATTTTAACCCAGGGACCCTTACAATTAAAGGGGTTTAGGATGAAGCAACTATAAAGATAATTAAGAAAAAAAGCAAAACAAAACAAAGAACACAAAACCTCCCCGTGATACTGAGGGTAATGTAATAGCAAGGTACATGTCCTTGGAAAATCATTTATATTAATGCAATCTCCTGACAGCTAAATTTCTCCCTTTTCTGGATTCAATTTTTAAATTTTTAAATATCAGTAAACGTAATTTTTTGAAATAGCTCTGAATCAACTAAGAAACTAATTTTATCTCAGTGAGGTTAATTACATTATTTATTTATTAATTCCTTGTCCTGTTGTTTCTTCTTTTTTTTTTTTACCCCCAAAGTGTTTGAGCTGGATACATTTAGTTATGAAAGCATTTAACATTTTAAATTAAGACACAAGGAAATCTAAATGACACTTGAGATGCCCTTGAGAGAAGCCTCTCATCTCTCGTGTTTATAGATAACTCATATATTCATAAATCAAATCCTGTGCACATTTAAGCCAGACCAAAAACTAAACAGCACCATGTCTCCCACTAGAAAAAAAATGCAATTATTCTGCTTAGTTATGTTTTTAAAATAGCTTGACATTTTAAATAATTGATGAATATGTAATTTGCTAATCAGTAACGGACAGTTCCCATGGAGGTACCCTCACTATTTTATAATTTACTATTTCAGAAGAGTTTTATGAATGCAAAGATTAAAGCTGGGAAGTGGAGAGAAATCACTCCAGGACGACATTATCCTATTTAACACCCGTAATACTTAACACTAACAACAATTAAGTTTCATAAATTAAGTCAACGTACTGAATTTCTATTGGGTGAGTTATACACAGACATTTATGTGTCGTGATTATTCCCCAGAGACAACCATGTACCCAAATGAACATCAGAGCAACATACTCTTACTGTAAAGGATTAAATGATATTTTAGTTTATGCCTTTATTTCTTGTCTCTTTTCTCCAAGCGATAATAGAGATCTTATTTACCATGCATGAACACTTACATTCTCTTTCTGAGAACATTTCTGATGTTGTTGGTGTAAGAGAGGAATATCATTTATTTAAAGATCGCCTTATTAATCTACAGTTTTTGGTAAATATCTAGATTATCTGGTCGGTCAATTTGTCTTTATAGCCTAAGAAAGAAGACTGGTTGCCATGTTCAATCCAGATGAGTTGGCATATGAATATTTATAAGGACATCGATATCCACAGTGTCTTACAATCATGCTCCAAGCTAAATAGAAATAAAAGCAAAACGGCCACAAATATTACAGTCTAATAGGATAAGAGCTGAAAGATATGTACAAATTCATTGACAACATCTGTGCAAGTGTTATAGACAAAACATTTAAAAAGAAATCTACATGAAACAAAGTAGATAAATTTATCAAATGTTGATAAATTTTCAGAGACAGTATAAAAGTACACAAAACATGGAAGAGAGGAAGAGCTTTTAAAAAAAAAAAAACCACTAAGCCAATACATAGAGTACAAATTTACTACATTAATATTACAGAATGATGGGAACCAGAGACAAAAAAACGATTTGGTAACAAACAGCAAGGGAAGTTTCACCAGTCACAGAGAAGAAAGACTTTCCCTTCCGGATGAGAACACAGACCGCCACAACTCACCCCCTCCACCCATACACACATAGAAAAATAAAAGCAAACGCAAGAGTTGTCTACGGCAACACAGGACAGACAGACGTGGAAGCGCCTGGCATGTTGCATCACACGAAGTCAATCACGATTGGCTAACGGTGATGGTACCTGGCTCTGTTGCGGGTCACTGGCTTGCCTGAGAGGCGTCACTGATGGAGGGGGCACACCTGATGTGGACGCAGACCGGCCTAATTTGCAGCTTACTTTCGCTTCTGTGAAAAGGGGGGGAAAAGGCAAAGTATTAGCTGAGCAGGGTCTGCAGCGACAAGCGGCGTTCAGGCTCCCGTATTGTTTTGCAGCGCGCTCTTTCAGTGCATTGAATACTGCAGATGCTTGCTAGTACCTGGCAGGTCGTGACAGTCTCACGACAACCGACTCGAAAACGAGCTTTATTTGCACTCAGCTCCCGGAAATAAAGAACGAGCCAAGGGAACAAGCAGAGGCCTTGTTCCCTCAGGCATTTTACCTCATTTGGGGTTAGTTTTTATACAGCGAGTGCCAGAGCAAGAGCCCCATTCAGGAAAAAAAAGCAAGTGACATGAACATTTCCTCCAGTGCTGGTCCAGAAGTCTTGAAAGGTCTTTTCTTCCTGCTCCAAAATATTTCCTCTCTCCCTCCCTTCCTTTCTCTCTCTCTCTCTCTCTCTCTCTCTCTCTCTCTCTCTCTCTCTTCCTTCTTCTAATCTTGAAATCTAGAACCTGGGGCTTGGGCTGAAAGGTAGCCCTTCTCTAATTTATCTCTATTCACTTTCAAGTTGACAACCATCTTCTAAGACGTTTGGTATTTTTCATAATGATAGTATTTTCCAAGTTATAAAAACATTCCCCTAACTCTTCTTCGATTTCAGAAGCTCAAATGAGTTTCCCAGGCCATTGATGGGATACTTTGGAGATTAGAGTTTGGGAATGGAAGAGTTCCCTTCATCCAAGAGGGTACAGATCGGATCTTAATTTCAATGTTAATATAGATGGAGACGTTTGAGAAGAAAATACTTTTGTCACAGACTTTTATATTGGCTGTAACTTTTTGAGTGCCAGGTATATTCCAGCTTCTGTCTGGGCTATATTTGAATTATCTCTAATCCAAAAGATATTCCATAGAGTTACACAGTTAGCCAGAAAAGCTGCCAATTTCTACACATACTTACATACACATGTATATATTGGAAAACTCCTTGCTGACCCCCATAATCTCTCTGCTCAAAACCAACTTAGACACCATTTTCCTAGACTGAGCTTCCTAAATTACTTTGAAGCCACCCACCTTATTCCAAGTTTTCTAATTATTCCATATTTCATATGAGAAAAACTTCAAACCCCCTTGACTAATTTTCAGAGGCCTCCTGTGATCTGCTCAGATCCTCTCTGTTTCCACTGTTCTCCCCAAAGCACATGCAACTGTCTTCCCCTCTCAGTTTCTGCATTTGATCCTGCTTCTGTCCTTCACCTCAGGGTGGGCCCTTGTGTGGACTTCCGTCGGACTAAGTCTTACCCATTTCCGAAGACCAACTTCAGCAAGTCCTTCCTACTGTGAAGCATCCTGAGTCTCTCTTCTGAAACTGCCTTAGCACTTATACAGTGTTTGCAATGCCTGCTGCGGCTTGGGCGTTTATGTCAGTGTGGGCCACGCAGTAAGTGTTCAATTAATACGCATTTTTCTTTCACTGAAGACACTCAGTTTAACCTAGGAAAGGTCAAGGCAACTCCTAAAAACAAATGGAGGCAATGCAAGTAATGTAGAATATGCTTTAAGGCCTGAGTTCAAGGCCTAGCTCCCCACTTACAAAGGCAGTGATTCTCATTCAAAGGCTTTGTGATGTCCTAGGGTCCATTTCAGAGGAGGCATGAGGTTGGAAACTCTCCCTGCCTTACTTTTTATGCAGATGATTCTAGTCTACTCAACCACTTTTGAAAGGTGTTTAAATATAACAGTATCATACGATGGCATAAACTATCACTGTAACTTAGAAGTTAATCTCATTTCCCAGGAGGCATAAATCCTTGCATACCTCAGCAAATCATCTTTTATTATATAAAGTAACAGGTAAAGCATCTATCACAATCCTGGTTGACGTGTATTTAGAACGGGGCCAATGTTTCCATGTATCCCTTTGCTGTGGTAGCACATTTAGTCACATGGAGTCAGAAAATTCACTATTTTTTCCTAGGAAAGGACGGCAAATAATATTTCTTCACTTAAGGTCCTTTTCCAGTTTATATTAAAGAGATTATCTGATGAGTGACACAATTCGAGGCCTTTTACATTATCTAGTGTACCTATGGATTAATTTCTCCTGCTAGGTTTCCACTCAGATTCTGACTTAACCAGCCTCTTTCAAACATAGACAAAGATATCTCTAAGGAACAGACTGAGCTGTACCAAAATCCAGACAGACTCCCCATTTCATTATGACCTGCAAAGGCTTCGTCTTACCACCATTGGACATCAGTCCAGAGCATGTCTGAGCTCACGAAGCCCCCTTAGGTACTGCAGCATAAACCACTCAATCCACATTACACACAGCAGTTTAGGCTACGAGCCGACTACCCTGTGGGCTAGCGCTAAGGTGAGGTCACACTGGAGTCAACCATTGGATCCCAACATGGCTCATATGGGTCATGATTCTACCTGCAGCAGCAGACTAACATTGTGACCATAAAGCCATTACGTCCACATGCTTACAGAGACAAATACACACATATACACACTGCATAACATCACTGCTTAACGGGGTCATGTTGTAGGGACATTATTACAATTGTGAAGTTTTGGTTTATCTTTATCTTACTCATTTTGGCTCTTTGCCCTTCTTTCGGTTTTACATGGCTCTTACGTGCATTTCAAGTTTATTATATTATGGAGTTATATTATGGAGTATATCATGGTCCCTCTATATTAAAGGACCATGTTGGGGGTCTTTATGATGTAGCATCCACCAAGGTTCCTTGACCAAAAGAATTGTCTGAAGAAGCCCCAAAAATCAAAAAATCCCAGAAAAGATTCTGATTAAAACCAAGCCTCACAGAGATTCTTTAGGGCTATGACATTGAAGTTAAATTGTCCATCTTACCTGCCCTTGGAAATACACTGTGCTTTGAGCCTTAAACAGGGAGGCTTAGGAGCCATGACACTAAAAACAGTACATTTTCATGCTGAATTTTGTTCATGTAAAAATTGCCAAGGTTTTTTGGGGGCTCAAGAACAATGGCCATGTTCCTCAAAAGAGATCTAAGGTAGAACTTTCCTCCCTCAAGAAAAACTCATTCCATTTCATTAAGAGATTAATGATGAACTAAAAGGCACCTGTTATTCCCACATCCAAGGAAAAGCTTCTTTCTTTGTAAGCTCTATTATTAATCATCATCCTAGAAGTAACAGTTGATGTCATATATGAAATTTCAATGCAGATCAAGTGCAAAGAGAAGAAAGAATAAGAAAAAGGTAGTAGATTAAGGAAGAAAGAGAATCAGAGGGGAAAAGAAAGAATAGAAAAAGAAGCCAAGAAGGCAGGAAGGAAGGGAGGGAGTAAAGAGAGGAAGGAAGGAAGGAAGGAAGGAAGGAAGGAAGGAAGGAAGGAAGGAAGGATAGGAGGTAAGGTGAGAGAGAGGGAGGGAGGAAGGAAGGAAAGAAGGAAGGGAGGAAGGAAGGAAGGAAGGAAGGAAGGAAGGAAAGAAAGAAAGAAAGAAGGAAAGAAGAAACAAAAGAAAAAGGAAAGAACCAAAGAAAGGAAAGAAAAGGAAAAGAAAAAAGACCAATTTTAACTTTTTGGAATAAACCATTATCAAGATATTATCATGAAATGTTTCCCAAGTAATGACTCATGATCATCTTAAAATTTTTATTATGTAAGTACCCAGCAAACTGTGTGACTTAATATTTCTTTGTTTTTATTCTTAGTGGATTCAATTTATCACTGTTTTGTTTCGTTTCGTTTTGTTTTGTTTTGTTGTAGAGATAGTCATTTCTCAATCATTTCTCATCTTCCCTTCAAGGTGAATTGTATTTCTCTTCAAAATCATGTCCTTAGTTGTGTTACCAAATAATCTCTAAGGCATTCACTGCTATTATTGTGAGTTTTGGAGTTCTCTTTGCTTTCAGAAAGCAAAGACAAATGACTCTTCTCAACCTCTGTATCTACACAGCAACAGGAGAGTAGGGCATTTTCACCAAAGAAAACACTTTCATCTAGCATCAAAGAAATAAAATCAGTCAAATTCTGAGACATATCTTTCCTCTATCTTAGTTTTTTTTCCTAATACACGATATTTTTCTCTAGTAGCAGAAACATATCATGATTTCCCCAAGTCATGTTGCTGAAAGTTTCTAATCAATGGCTCAAGGCTATATGGAAGTCACGGAGAGGTCCCTTTACAATACAACAAAGTATGCTTATTACAAATTCTACTTTCATTTCTAAGGAAGGCATTTGTTGGAAATAACACATATGCTATTTGAGATAAACTGGTGTTTAAGTAATAAGTGGTAGTTGTACCAGGACTATAGTAAAACCTTCATGGTTCCCACCACTTTGTTTAAAGGTTTCCATCACTCATCACAAGTAAACACATAAGATGCCCTCAAGTCCCGCGCTAAATGTCATGTGTCCTGTATATAATTTGCATGCATTTTTATAATTTTGCTTCAGGAATGATTGGACTGTGAATAATCCAATTCATTCATGACTGGCTATGATTTCTAGGCAATAATCAAGTGGACTCAGGAATTCTTGCAGTATGACACAATCGAATCTAGAAATTGTTCCCAAACGTAATATAATTGTTTTATTTATTTATTTTTAAATTTTCTTGAAATCCAAGTTACTTGCCATATAGTGTAATAATGGTTTCAGGAGTAGAATTTCGTGATTCATCACTCACATATAACACCCAGTGCTCGTCCCAACAAGTGCCCTCCTTAATGCCCATCACCTATTTAGCCCCCCCTGCTACCCAACACCCCTCCAGCAGCCCTCAATTTGTTCTCTGTATTTAAGTGTCTCTTATGGTTTGCTTCCCTCTCTGTTTCTGTCTTATTTTTCCTTCCCTTACCCTCTGTTCATCTGTTTTTTTTTTTAATTCCACATATGTGTGAAATCATATGATGTTGGTCTTTTTCTGACTGACTTATTTTGCTTAGCAGAATACACTCTAGCTCCATCCAGAATGGTAAGATTTCAGCCTTTTTGATCACCAAGTAACTGTAATAGAATTGTTTTAATACTGAATTTAACAATTGATTCCGTGAACCTGATGCCGTGCTTTGTATAATTTCATTAAACATTCATTAATGTTAACCTGGAAGTTTCTTCTGGAATTTTAGTGCTACCATTTTATTTTTAATACCCAATATTTGTGTAGATCCCTGAGAAACTCATAGGCCCCAGCATTGTCAGGATGGCGCTGAAAAGAGAAAACGGGCCTGATCATAGTTGTGACCATTTTGTGACCAGAGAAAGAAAACCAGCAGGATGCAAACATCTACCCTGGGAGAAGATATTCCTCTCTCCAGCGTTCCCTGGAGCTTTCCTCTGAATGAAACTTACATAGCTTTGGATGAGTCCCAAGTACCCCATAGTCACAGACCAAGGTCCTAGTGTTATCTGCAGGGCCAGAGAGTAAAACTATAGATACTGGATGAACTGGTAATTCTTCTTGGGAATACTGGAATTCTGGTGAAGATCTAAAACCCAAAGAAAAGTGAGGTGGAGACATGATAGGTAGAGTTTATGGGCCAAGGATGGCTTCTAGAAGTACTTGTAGAGAGAAGGAGAATCCCATGCATGTAGAGTTAGGAATGCCCACTTGTGTTCCTTCTAAATGTCTGAAGAGCTGAGATTCCCCTTACCACTTTCCACTTTCTTATGTAGACATAATATAAATCATACTACTGCCTACCACACAGGGATGCCCTACATACTGCAATGCATGCTTGGTTTCTTACCTGGCAGGATAGCATGGTGTGGCATTAACAGTTTTTTGTTTTTGTTTTTGTTTTTTTGACAGCCTCTTTTATTGTAATATATAATTTCTTTTTCTTTTTAAGTTTATTTATTTATTTTGAAAGAGAGAGAGAGAGCGTGCACATGAGCAAGGGAGGGAGAGGGAGACGGGGTGGGGGGAGACTATCTCAAGCAGGCTCTGCTCAGCTTGGAGCCTGACACGAGGCTGGATCCCAGGACTGTGCGATTAGGACCTGAGCCGATATCAAGAGTCCGACTCTCAACTGACTGAGCCACCCAGGTACCCCACGTAATATATAATTTCTGAAACACCCCTTAGGGTATTTATCACTTTAGCTGCATATAAAAGGTGCTCTTGTCTTCAAGAATACTTTATTTCACATTAAAATAAAATTATAGTATATGTGTATAAAGGAATATATTTTACCTATTTAATAAGTAATATATGCTACTGGGGTGCCTGGGCGGTTCAGCCGGTTAAGTGTCCGACCTTAGGTCACAATTTTGCTGTTCGTGGGTCGAGCCCTGCATTGGGCACCATGTTGACAGTGTGGAGCCTGCTTGGGATTCTGTCTCTCTCCCTCTCGCTCTCTGCCCCTCCCCACTTGCATGCCTTCTCTCTCTCTCTCTCTCTCTCTCTCTCAAAATAAATAAATAAACTTTTAAAAATTAAGTAATATATGCTGTTTAATTATACTTACTACCATAACATAAAGAAAATCCATTTGCCCAGATACAAATTTAAAAAGACATATCATGATTTGTATCAGGATCAAATGCATATTACCATGGGGTAGGCATTTTACCTTGTATTATGGCATCAGAAACAGAATAAACAAAAAAACAAAAGTTTAATAAAACCCTTCATCACCCTTATTAGGAATGAAAACATGACAAAAATAATTTAACCTATTTTTTAAAATTTTTTAATAAAAAATTTTAATGTTTATTTTTGAGAGAGAGAGAGAGAAAGAACATGAGCAGAGGAGGGGCAGAGAGAGAGGGAGACACAGAATCTGAAGCAAGCTCCAGGCTCTGAGCTGGCAGCACAGAGCCCAATGTGGGGCTCGAACCCACAAACTGTGAGATCATGACCTGAGTGACTCAACCGACTGAGCCACCCAGGGGCCCCATTTTAACTTATTTTTAAAATGTGTTATATTTCACTTCTAAATGACAAAATAAAAAGAAGGAAATCCAAGTTTCAATTTTATGTATCACCCACCTTATTAATGTAAAAACTCTTTATTCCTAATAAATGAAAATCAAAACTGGATGTAATACTAATGACATCTTTTTTTATACCATTGACATTTGTGGTTTATTTCAACATTTTTTTAATGTTTATTCATTTTTGAGAGAGACACAGAGAGAGAGTGTGTGAGCAGGGGAGGGGCAGAGAGAGAGGGAGACACAGAATCTGAAGCAGTCTCCAGGCTCTGAGCTGTCAGCACAGAGCCCGATGTGCAGCTCGAACCCACAAACTGCGAGATCATGACCTGAGCCGAAGTTGGATGCTTAACCGACTGAGCCCCCAGGAGCCCTGTGGTTTATTTAAAAACAAACATCTTGAAACAAAATTTGGTCCAAAATAATTTATATGGTCCTTATGGTAGGTTTTATTTCCATGGCCATGGTCCTTATGCTTTTGCCTTGAACCATTGTCCATTATGAACGTAAGTTCAGCGTTGAGTGCCTAGGAACAAGATTTATCCAAAAGCATATGTGGTCAAGTCCACAATGGAAGGGAACTTCAATCTGATTTCCAATAATGGCCATGTCTGTTCACTCCGTAGCAGAACTTCTGGAGGTCTCTAAGACCCTATGAGGAGGTAGTGACATAAGGTCAAAGCTATTTTCAAAGAAGTATTAAGTAAGAGGTAATTTGCTTTTCCCACTGGGTTGACAAATGCACTCAAAGTCCAAAAACCATGCTGCATAAATCAGCTGTGACCTTAGCACATCAAAGCAACAGCACCAAACTGTAGTGGTAATTATGTATTTTTCATTGCCACACAGACTTGAGTAATTGACAGATATTTTGTCAAAAATGAATAAAGTAAGCCTATTGCTTTAAGGAAGACAACTGACAGAATTTGCTGACAATGATAAATTTGAGCTTTCAAGCAGGAATTCAAATTTTGAAAAACTTGTCTGCACCACTGTGAGCTAGACAGCATCCTAATACTGAAAGACTTTTCTTATGAGATCAGTGGTGATATTAATTAATGTGCTGTATTGATTTTTATAATGAAATGTGTCAACATATGGAAGATTTGCATGACTTTGTGAACCGATACTTTCTAAAAGCATGATCTTATAAATCATGCATGGATAAAAGATCCATTTAAAGTGCAAGATAGACCAATGAGTTTAATGCAACAGAGTATGATGAGTTTATTGATAGGTAACTAACCCTTACAAAACTGCTATTCGTTGAGTTTGGGTAGGATATTGAAAAAGAATATACACAATTATATGAAAAGGCTATCAAAATATTCCTTTTTCCCCCAGTTACACATCTGTACAAAGCCAGATTCCCTTCATATATTTTAACCAAAGCAATGTATTACAACATATTGAGTCCAAAGCAGCTATGAGAATCTATGTTCTATTAAGTCAGATAGTAAAGAGATTCACAAACACATAAAACAATTTCAATCTCTTCACCATTTGTTATAGTTTAGGAGTGTAGTTTTTTTTTTCATAAAAAATGTTTATGCTAACATAGGATGGATTTATTTTTAATGAATAATTTTCTTAATTTTCAATTTTAATTTCTCATATGATAAATATTGTCATACTTAACCCGTATGTTAGACTTAACTTCCAGATCCAGGAGAACCCTTTGGGATTCTCAGTAAGTTTTATGAACATATGGAGTCCTGAGACTGAAGATTTAGAGAATCGTCACTTTATATAGACTCTGAGTCCCCAAAGAGTTCCCTTAAAAAGGTAACTTTTTTATATAATTAATATGTCATTGGAGTACTTAAAAAACACAGATTGAAACAAAGGAAAATACCATGTTGAAGCACAAAGGAAAACCTTGGAAAACTTTAGGGGATTGGGAAAACCACCAGTTTTGAAATGCTACCCTAGGAAAGTCTCTGTGACAATGTCCAAGAAAAGGTGTTGCCTGCCTCCGAGACCTGAGGGAAGCCATCCAAATTCTCAGGGCACTTTTATCATTTATAATAAGAAGCAACCTCCAAGGTTCATTCATTGATTCTTTGACGTTCATAAATGAAATCTGTTGCAATAACTGAAATGCCCTCAAAAGTGCTTTTTTTTTTTTTTTTATTTTTGAGACAGAGAGAGACAGAGCATGAACGGGGGAGGGGCAGAGAGAGGGGGAGACACAGAATCGGAAACAGGCTCCAGGCTCTGAGCCATCAGCCCAGAGCCCGACGCGGGGCTCGAACTCACGGACCGTGAGATCGTGACCTGGCTGAAGTCGGACGCTCAACCGACTGCGCCACCCAGGCGCCCCCCTCAAAAGTGCTTTTGATGGATCCTAAGCTTCGTTTACTAAGGTCACGGCTTTTACTCCTCCTTTCTGATCTACTCTTTGTGCTTTCTTTTCGTAATGTTGTTAGGATTATGTCTAACTCAAGTTTGCTATTTGCTAAAATTCTTCTAAAGCTGTTGGTAACGGTTTCGATAGCAAATGGTTAAACGTGATTAAAAAAAAAAAATGCTTTAAAATTAAATTTAAGCGAGGTAAGGGTAGTCTGTCATTCATTTTCACCTGTCCAGAATCCACCTGCTCTTATTTTTCTGGAAGAACAGTTTGAATTTCCTTTGGAGAACAACATAACCAACACCTTCAGACCTTACAGCTCTGTGCAAGGAGGCGCCATGATTCCAGCCCCGAAGTGACCACGTGACGCAGGTCCGTCCAATCAATTATTCCATCCCCTCAAACTCACTGATTGGCTCAGGGGAGGACATGTGACACAAGTCAGTCAATGAGGGCTGCCTTCCGATTTTTGCCGGGGCTCTCGAGTCAGGGCCGCTAAGCTCTCGTCACTTAGCAGCGGACCATTGTGGACCAGTTGCTTGCTTCTTTAAGCTTCAGTTTGTCCGCAGGTAAGATGGGAAGAAATAAATGTATCCACTTTATGAAGTTCTTGTAAAAAATAAGAGAATAATCGGAGATTTCACCCAAGCAACCCGCATAGGATGTCAAGAAATGTTGGCTATTTGTATTCTTTCAAGGCCAATCTGACCATTCGCCTCCTCTGCTTATACTATAAGGAGATCTAAACCGCCTCCTCACAACGGTACACGTGACTCAGTTTACATAACCAGTCTCATCTGCAGCCTCACCCCTGCCACGCCCCGTCAGGGTCTCCTAAAGCCCCACGTCTTCTCTTCCTCTATGATTTTTTTTTAATATATGAAATTTATTGTCAAATTGGTTTCCATACAACACCCAGTGCTCATCCCAAAAGGTGCCCTCCTCAATACCCATCACCCACCCTCCCCTCCCTCCCACCCCCATCAACCCTCAGTCTTCCTCTACGATTTTAATCACGCCTTTCCGCTCTGCTTGGTGCATTTGTCCCCCCCCCCCCACCTTCTTTCCCTTCCCTCATATACTAGATCATGTGCTCTGTGAAGACAGGAGCCACGTCTGTCTCATTCCCCCATACATTTCCCCTGAGTAACATAACTGACCCTTGATCAGGACTCATGAATTATTTATCGAATGAATTATTTTAAACCATATTTTAAAGAATGAAGCCAGGGTAAAAGACGAGTTGTTTGCACATGTCTCATTAGTACGTTAAAAGCATAGTCTTCCTTTCTTTCACTTTTCCCAAGTTGCCAGCAAAAAGGCAAAAAATACATTGACCAGACTTCGACTGAATTTTAACATTTAAAAAAAAATTGAGGGGAAAGTGCAGTGCCTGTTTTGGACAGTAGGTGGGAGTGCCACTATTATTTGATACATACTCTGGTAGGCTTACAAAGCTTCCAGAACTAGTCTCTGTAAACGCCCAGCATAAGTCAGAAGGAACCTTCTTCTTTGTCGTGTCTACTATGGCTTTTCACAGAAACGGGGTATTCTTTGTGAATACTGCTGGTGCAGCATACCCACAGGGCTTTTGCAAAGCAAGCCAACGACGGGCAACTGGGGAGTAATGTCAGGAGGAGTCCTCAGAGAGAGAGCACAGGGTGGAACCATGCTCCCTGCAGGGAAAGGCAGAAGGAGCTGGCACTCAGGTCAACACTCAAGCCAGTGTATTGTCATTGTGGTCCTCAAACAGGTTAACTATTTTTTCCCCACGGGACTCGCACAGAGAGTACCTGGAAATTCAGAATTTCTCTGACAAGAATGAAATCATTATCAAATTGTATTTTTTCCCACCAGTTTTCAGGGTATCTGTATAGTATATAATGCCATGGTCTAGTTTAGTAGAAATCAAGTTTAAGGGACTGTGTGTGTGTGTGTGTGTGTGTACTCACACATATACTTATGTATTGTATATGATAGTAGTTAGCTGACTTTGCACATTGGATCACATAAGACCCAAGCTTAAAATTATACACACACCTACGCATACCAGTTAGCATCATCAAATTTCTTGAATTCCAAATGGCTCCCATAACTTTAGCCAACCATCTTGATAGAAAAAAAAATAGGAAAAAGAATATAAATGGTTTAGAGAAAACACAGCAAACTAGTGCAAAACAAAGTCCGGCATCCTGTCTTATTGAATGGGGCAATAATGCCCCCTTGCTATATAAAGTCAACCCCATCATATATGCTCCTTGGAGGCAAAGGTCATCTGTCATTACCCCATACCGTGCTGTTCAAACAGGTGTTCTCACTGGGAGAAATTTGCTGAATGAGTAAACGATGAAACCAAAGAAAAACAAGCACACATAATGTTGCTGTTTTTTTTCAGGGGGGGGGGGACCCACGTGTGACATGCTTGTTCAGGTGCTCAAGAATTAATTTTTAGATGGATCAAAACAATCCGTTGTAAGCACCCCTCACTTAGTTATAGGGACAGAGGAACTTCAGAGCTGAGACAACAGAGAAAATGTTTCTTCTTTGGATTTACAAGGCAAGTTATTTAGGGCAGCACATTTATCTTCATAATTCTGTTTCCTTTGGTTTAGGATGCTGATGCATTAGCTGACTTTGTAAATCTGATCACACAAGCCCCAAGTTTAAAATCCATAAGCGACTTCCTGACATCTTTAGGTAAGACCTAAAGACCTAAAGATCAGGAATCACTCATATAGGCAGCTGGCCTAGCCCTTGTCAGGCCCTCAGCTTCCTCTCACCATACCCTCATGCTCTTCCCCCTAATTCACCTGAGATCTCAGTTCCCATGGCTCCTGGATGCTGTGTAACACACTCAAGAAAAAGTGCGGCGTCATTTTCCTTGGTTGGTGGCTTTGGTTACAGATTAATTATATTCTTAACTTTTGTTATTAATGGCAATTTCTCCCACTGGCATATGTTCAATGCTTGATAGCTTTATATTGAAAGAAATTAGCTAAATAAATGAGTGGATGAATAAATTAATGGATTTATGAGCCTGCAGGTGGAAATAGGGAAACCCAGTCTAATTAAACCACGGAAAGAGAGCTGTACTAAGGGTCAGGAACCTGAAATATGTTTCTTTCTCTTTTTTTTAATGTTTATTTTTGAGGAAGAGAAGGAGACAGAGTATGAGCGGGGGAAGGGCAGAGAGAAGGAGACACAGAATCCAAAGCAGGCTCTGAGCTGTCAGAAGGGAGCTCAACTCATGAACTGCGAGATCATGACCTGAGCTGAAGTCAGACGCTTAACCATCTGAGGCACCCAGGTGCCCCTGAAAGCCATCTTTTTATTTCAATCTGCTACATACCAATGGGCAATTTACTTGATTTCTCTTGAGCGTCAGTTTGGTCACCTAAATAATCAGATCACAACACCACGCCAGAGATGTACAGGTTTTTGTGAAGATCAAATGAGACAGCACTAACACATAATGAGAAAAGCTAACACATGGCAAATAAATATAAGGCGTTATTTTAAATGGGTCACAGATGATCCATAAAAGTGATCAACTTAAATTCCAGAATTTGGATTAAATATGATGTGCAATAATCTTAGAGTACACTTTGTAACTACATCAAGTTCTGTTTTCTTTAAACTTGTATATTTCACTGTTCAGCTGAACACAGAGGACCTCCAATGCCATCAGAAAACAAAGTTATTCTTTTTTCCCCACAAACCAGTTCTAACCCGAGGTGGGGTAGTAGGCCGTTCTTTCTCGTCCTTTGGATAAAGCCTAGGCCAACTCCCAGAACTTTCCTTTTCATCTTGATAATTAATTTTGTCCATATCACCTCACACCTGTCAGAGTGGCTAAAATTAACGACACAAGAAACAACAGGTGTTAGTGAGGATGTGGAGAAAGGGGAACCCTCTTGCACTCATGGTGGGAATGCAAACTGGTGCAGCCACTGTGGAGAATAGTACAGAGGTTCCTAAAAAGGCCAAAAATAGTACTGTACAATCTAGCAATTGCACTACTAGGTATTTGCCCAAAGGATACAAAAAATAGAGATTTGAAGGGGTACATGCAGCATTATCAACAATAGCCAAACTACGGAGAGAGCCAAAATGTCCACCGACTGATGAATTGGTAAAGATGTGGTACACACACACACACACACACTCATACACACACAATTGAATATTACTCAGCCATCAGAATGAAATCTTGCCATTTGCAATGACATGGATGGAGCTAGAGTGTATAATGCTAAGTGACATAAGTCAGAGAAAGACAAATGCCATATTATTTCACTCACATGTGGAATTTAAGAAACAAAACAGATGAGTATTTAGGAGGGAGGAAAAAAAAGAGAGAGGGAAAAAGCCATGAGACTCTTAAAGACTGAGAACAAACTGAGGGTTGATGGAGGGAGGTGGGTGGGGGATGGGCTAGATGGGTGATGGGCATTAAAGAGGGCACTTGTGATGAGCCCTGGGTGTTATAAGGAGTCACTGAATTCTACTCCCGAAACCAATATTGCACTATATGTTAACTAACTAGAATTTAAATAAAAACTTGAAAAGACAAAAAAAAAATCAGTTTCTTCAAGTCAAAAAAAAAGTCGTATTGGAGTAATCATTTAAATGTCTAGTCGTTTTTTTTTTTACATTAATTACAATTTTGAACTTTGTTTCAAGGAAACATTCTCTCCTAGCCCATTTAGCCCTGTTCCTGGCACACAAGTAGACGACCTTTCTCTCTGCCTCATCTCCAGGCTGCCCCTCTGCCCCTAACTTGGTCCCCACCATATCTGCCTTCACAAGGGCCAAGAGAGGAGGGAGGGGTTGAGGGGAGGGGGTAGGAAAGGTCTTCTTCACTGCCACCAGAGATGAAAGAAGAAGGGAACAACTCTCTTCTTGGGGTGCTTTCGAGTGTACCCTAAAGGCCTCCCTTGAATGGCCATCTCCCACCTGGCGATCTCCTTCTGGCTGCCCCCTGAACATCCTGTAGTACCCCTTGAGCCACATCCTGCAGAGTCCTCGCCACTCCTGGCAATCACATGACCTAATCCAACCCCAGGGTTTCTCTCTCTGGCCTAATCTGGTCCACGGAAAACCCACTTTATGCACACTTTGAACCCACCATCAGTGGCTGGACAGTTATTTGCCCGGCAGCTCTCTGCTCTGCCTACACAGCTAACCTCTCGCACTTTTATTTTACTGTGTCCGCTCAATGCCTAGAGGCCAATGGCAAGATTTACAGGCAGTCCCATTAGTTTCCCTCCCTTGATTCTCCACGGGGAAGTTTTCTTTCAAGGATGCAGAGTCATCACACAAATACCCAGTGTCTATCTCCAAGTTTCTCTAATACCTAGAGTCTAGTCTCTCAGCCTGCAACCATTTTCCTAGGCTAGAGATGAGAGTTCACTTAAGGACAACAAAATTCATTTTGATCGCTTCCTTTGCAAGTTATGCTTCTATGGTCTAGCTTTTTGCCTCCTATGTGAGAGTAATTACCTTCTATCATTTTTAAATTACCTTTCCACAGGTCATACCCTGCTTATTTACATTCAATTCCGATAAAGACACACTCTGGCTGTTTTAAAATGGTTAACTCACCCCACGTTCCCCTTTTCTGTTTGTTTCTCAAAGCCATCTGGCCAGCATCGGGAGAAATACAAACCAAACTATTTCTCTGGTGATCACAAATTCTAGCGGGCCGAAGTCACAGTTTTCCACAGAGAAATAAAAGTGGGCTATTGGGGATCTGACTTACATTTCCCTCCAAAGGCTCTCCAAATGAGAATTCTGTTATGTGTTTACTACTAGAATTAGGGAAGAGAGTGTTAAACACTAGAGTGTGAAAATACTGAGCAGAACCTAGCAACGAGATCTGGCCAGTGTTCCCAGAGGAAATAACCATGCACCCAATTATAACTGAGAGGGAGAGCAGATGTGGAGAACTATGTTCTGGTGCCTAAGCCGACTGTACAGAATGACAGCCTGGAGGGTCGTAGACACTAAAGCCCACAGCTGCTTAGAGCTGCTGGGGAGCCAAGCAGGAAGTTAGTCAACATCCTGCAGAAAAGCCCAAATTACAGTGGAGGCCTGAAATCTACCAGATTGGTGTTTTGTTCCTCTTGCATGATCAAAATAAGAGAGAACTCATGGTTCCTCTCAATACATAGCTCCTAGACAGTGACACCATGACAGTTAAAAGTTATACTTTGAAACATGGGATGGCAAAGCAAAAGATAGGAGAGTGGGTTTTCACTTTTTACTTTGACTTTCTGTTTTTCTTTTTTTTTATGTTTATTTATTTTTGAGAGAGAGAGAGAGAGAGAGAGAGAGAGAGAGAGAGGGAGAGAGCCCGCGCCTGAGTGGGAGAGGGGCAGAGAGGGAGACACAGAATCCGAAGTGGGCTCCCGGCTCTGGGCCATCAGCACAGAGCCCAATGCAGGGCTTGAACTTGTGAACCATGAAATCATGAACTGAGCTGAAGCCGGAGGCTTCAGGCAAGTACCCCTGACTCTGGCACCCCTGACTTTGTTTTGCAATGAGCATGCTCTTCTAATCATCACAATAAAGCATTTCCATTTGAGGGAAAATCAGCAAAATTCAAACAGACTGTGACATCTTTGTCAGTTAACTATTTTCTGCTATACCCAAACTCAGTGACTCAAAACAACACTCATTTGGTTCTGTTCCTGAGTCCACGAATCAGTTGAGTGGTTCTTCTGGTCCCAGCTGGGCTCAATAATGTACCTGTGGTCAAGGAGGTATTTCTGCAATCTCATGTTGTGTTTTCTCACATGTTTGGGGGTTGGCTACATGAAGGCGGAAGACTCTTGGCTCTCCTCCACGTATCCCCTTCTCTAAAAGGCTAGCTCCAGTTCGTTCACATGGTGGTGGTAGGGTTAGAAAAGAGCAAGTGGAAGTATTCTTGAAGCTGAAGCTCAGAAATGAACCCACAGTCCCTTCCATTTCATTCAACTGGTCAACAGAAGACACGAGGCCAACCCAGATTCAAGGGGTAAGAAATAGACCTTGCTTCCTGATAAGAAACTACAAAAGTGCATTGCGAGAGCATGGATACAAAGGAAGGAGAGTATTGGGACCAAACTGCATCCCAAATGCGCCAGATCATGTGAAGAAATGGAAGAAGGAGAAAAGGATACGGTTTGGGAATTATGTCACCATATTAAAATGCTTAATACCAGTTGGGTTCTGAAAGTAAATCTTTTTCATCCACACTTCAGTGAGTGAGCTGTAGGCATACTCTATCCCTTCTTACTTCCTAACTCGTATTTGTCATGCCAGTATCAAATTTAATATCACTTTCTCTAGGAAGCCTGTCTGAATTACCAGAGAATAAATCATCTCACTGTCTTTAGTACTCCCCCCTCATAACATTTATAAGAAACTCTTATTTTAGGGGTGCCTGGGAGGCTCAGTTGCTTAAGCATCTCACATCGGCTTAGGTCATTATCTCACAGTTCGTGGGTTCAAGCCCCGCGTTGGGTTTTGTGCTGACAGCTCAGAGCGTGAAGCTTACTTCGGATTCTGTGTCTCCCTCTCTCTGCCCCTCCCCCACTTGTCTGCACACGCTCTGTCTCATTCATTCTCTCAAAAAAAAAAATAAAACTTAAAAAAAAGAGAATGTTTTATTTTATTTCTGTCTCCCCTGTTAGACTATACCCTTTGGGAATGTGGGTCTGGTCTACCATATTTGCCTTGCACACTTTGCACCTCTGCACCTCGCCCCTGCAATGGTATAGGGTAGATGCTGAAGAAATATTTGTTAGAAAATAAATATAAAGGGAATGAATGAATGAATGAATGAATGAAAGTCAAGTCAGGTGTTTATTAAAAGATATGTTTACATTTGGAGATATCAATATTTTCTTGTGATTCCCACATCCTCGACAGCATGATTTCAAATCCCGTTCATTGCTACTAAGCAGAACAGAAACACTGTGAGAGATTAAGATTTTTATGATGATTCTGTATAATGCAGCAACCAAGTCTTAACGCCTGCACCTGATCCTTTCCCCAAATTTTATAAATGTAGCCTCAGGGGAACCCGAAAATGGCTATGACAGTGACCTAAAATCTTTGTTGGAAAATCCACAAACGAAAGCACGGACTGTCGGCAGTCCTGTAGCCAGTTACATCATGTGTATCTAGAGAAAACCCTGTATCACACTTGCAATGAGCTCTGCTTTCCCAAGGAAACATTCAGTCTCGGTCCTAGAAAAAAACCTGAAAGTTTTCAGATTTTTTAAGTAAAATTGGAGGGTAGCAGCATAAACTGTGGGCCTACTAGCTATTATAAGCCAGCTTTATACCAGGCATTTCTATGCGTTTTGAAAATTAATCCTTACAATGACCTACACAGTGAGATTTCCTTTATCTTTTCTATGAAGATAGAAAAACTGGGGCACAGCAGTGTAATGAAATTTCCTCAAGTCATTCCCACCAAAATATTAACTTATTAACATTGTTGCAAAGCATGGTTCACCTGAACTAAAAAAGAGGGAGAAGAAAACCATATAGGTTTGGTATGTTTTGCCAGGAATTACTGTCATAAATACTATTCCACAGTTCCCAGTCCTGCTGCCCAATTTGACACTGGTCAACTTCTCTCAGTTTGTGTACTTAGGACTCTTCTTGGATATAAAGGGCTGGATCATGAATGTTTTTGAGCTGTAGCTGCCAGGAGGTTTATTAGCAAAGTTCGCCAGTGATTCCAGCATCATCAGTAAAAAGGTTTTGGAATTTTCAAGAGGAAAGCATCTTTCTTAAAAATCAACTGGTAAAGGGGCTCCCGGGTGGCTCATTTAGTCAAGTGTCCGACTCTCGGTTTCAGCTCATGTCACGATCTCATGGTTCTTGAGTTCTAGCCTCATGAACAGTGTGGAGCCCGCTTGGGATTCTCTCTCTCCCTCTCTGCCCCGCCCCTGCTCGTGTGTGCGCTTGTGCGTGTGCATGCTCGCTATCTCTCTCTCTCTCAAAATAGATAAATAAGCTTACAAAATTCAACTGGTAAAAATTCGGTATTCAAAGACTACACTCTGGAATTCAATCATCATTCCCTTTGCTGACTCCTGGTTTTCTGTTGCTTGTATTAAATGGCCCCCATTCAGCTAGATCTCCTTGGTGGATATCCAATCTTAGGCCTTTGGCTAACACCCTAACACCTTTGTAATCTTCCTATTCTTCAAAGACATGATTAGAATATGAATTAGAGTGGCTAATGTCTTAGAAACCATAGTCTGGGGAATGGGTATGCTCAGTGGTCAGGTTGGAACTGGGGCTCTCACTGTCCCCAACAAAACAACCCAAGATCCCTTTGGCTGTACTTCTCTTGCTTCCGTCTCTGTTTAAATTTGTCTCCGTTCAAGGCCCAGCTCAAATGCCACCACTTACGGAAACTTTCTTGCATTACCCCGTACCAGAGTTTCTCTGTGCTCTCTTGTAAAGATATCTGGAAAGGTATCTGGAGTCATAGTGATAACTAGTATTTACTTAATGTCTGTAGTGCTCCAGATACCATACTAAGTGTGTTAACACGTTATCTCACTTAATTCTCACCTTTAATTCTCAACAGCATCGCTGAGTTAGACACTATTATTGTCTATCCCTTAGGATGAAGCTCAGTGAGATGATGGGATGTACCCCATGCTATCACTAATACAAAAACAAAAAACAAAAAACAAAAAAAAAAAAACAGATTTAAAATTCAAATCCAGATCTACTGGATGGCCAAATCACAGTGCTCAACCACTATCTTATATTTTATGCATAAATTTTACTCTACAAATGTGGCGTGCGAGAATTGGCACATCTCTTTGTTTTCTTTCGATGAAACCAAAACTATGTGTGTTCTTGCTTCCCCGAACTTGTGTGCACAGGACTCTTCTTGGATGTGAAGAACTGACTCATGAATGGTGGTGGAAAATGTTTCCCTGCAATGGGTCATGAAAAGGCCCAGAACTGTTCTCTAGAGCAGAATCTACAAGATGGCTTTTTAAGTCTTCAGGCCATACTGGTCATCATGAGGGAGTCTCTTTTTCCCTTGAAGGACGGAGTTCCATATTTGGGGATTTCGAACCATAAAGTATGAAGTCTGGCCTCACTGGAAACCTCATGTGAACTCTGCCCACCTGTGGGGAACAAGCTTAGGAATTCCCTGAGCCTACACCAATGGGTTAACAAAGCATAAATAATTAGAAAGCCATAGGATGTACACATCCAAGTTTGGGTAAACAAGATTAGGTAAATAAAATAGGTAAACAGGGCAAAGTTCCCCAGTATAAGACAAAGGTCCAGTAAAGGACAAGCAGGACAAAGGTCCCCAGTACAGGACAAAGGTACAGGAATAGGGAATCTCAAGATGAAAATATTCAAGATGAGGTAAACAAGATTAGGTATTCAGGGCAGAAATGCCTCCCCCCAACTTAGTACAATAGCAGAAAGCAGCTTTCACGGGAAGGAAGGACCAAATTAGGTAAACAGGTAAATAGGGCTATGGACCTCAGTGGACAAAGTTGCCCAGAGTTGAGCTCATTAGCCAAAGAAAGGTGCCTTGTTGACCCTGAGGTAGCATGCTCTGTCTTTCTTGTCCCCTAGGCCAGTTTAGGTAAACAGATGTGGTGCCCCATGTCTGCTGAAAACAATCTTCGCCCAGCACCAGAATCTTGTTTTGTATTGACGCAAACCCCTAACACCACATATCTCCAAAACCCCCTTTTCCCCACGCCCGTGAGTTAATGTTCATGGTTTCATTGTTTCCTTATGCACGTCCATCATGCTTATAAGTCTTCTGATCTTAATAAAAACGGAGCAAAGGCCCTTATTCGGGGCTCTTGTCTCCTCCCAGACATTAGCTTCTCTCGAATTTTTAATCCTGCATCCTGCTTTCTTGCTGAACAAGAGAGAACTCCAGATCTGGACTCTATGACACCCACCTGTCCACCTGTCCCAGTCAGAGGCCAGGCCAGTGTTCCAGGATGTTGTGAAGGGATAAGCTGCTAGTCCTTACTATTCACAGAATGCCATACATCAGTTCCTCCCTTCTTGCTCATCAAAACCCATGTGCCATTCTCTGATCCCCACTCAGACCCTCAGCACATCCTTCTCAGGGAGGTACAGCTTCTGAAAAATGAAAGCCAAGAGGGCAGGATGTCTACCGGCACCTGCTGCCTCTACTATGACCCAACCTCTCTGCTTCAGGGTCAATTCTATGCCTCATGGAATGGTCACTGCTTGATTTACAAGCCAGAAAATGCAAACTGGCAGCTTTAGGTCTTACCCAGCCAGAGGAAGTGAATTATTCGATTCAGTTTCTCCTGAAATTTGAGCCGTATTTAAAACTTGGGAGAGTCCACATAATAGCAATTAAATCTTGAAATTTGAGGTAAACAGTTCTCATGGTGAGCATCAGCTGGCATCGAATAGCTTCTGTCCCCTTGAGAGGCCCCTGTGCTTTCCAGGTCACCTGCATGTCCATCATTCAGTCCTGATGCTCATCAGTACGCAGATTTTCTTTGCAATGGGGAAATATTTTTTTTTCATGTCTAAGATTCTAGCCAATGTGGAAATATATAACCTATAAGAAAAAAACTTCAAGTTTCCGGAAGGATGGGGAAAATGCTTTGTGGGAGTCAGGAACATCCCCATGTATGGAATGTATAAGCAAAGCACGTCTGTTTTGAAGGAGGCACGTCTTCTCATTTACTTGCTAATGTTACAGCTGGTCCTCCTGGCACTTCAGTTTGCATCCCATGGTGGATCTCCTCAAAATGGCAGAAACACACATCGTTGAACACATAGAAGCTGAGGTCTTCTTTCAACGTTTCTTTATTTTTGAGGGAGAGAGACAGAATGCACGAGTGGGGGAGGAACAGAGAGAGCAGGAGACCCAGAGTCTGAAGCAGGCTCCAGGCTCTGAGCCATCAGCACAGAGCCTGACACGGGGCTCGAACCCACGAGCCGTGAGATCATGACCTGAGCCAAAGTTGGATGCTTAACGGGCCGAGCCACCTAGGTGACCCTAGAAACTGAGGCCTTTTCAAGATTGTTCCATACAGAGTTGAGCCAAGGCCTTCTGTATTTACTTCCAAAAATGCTTCTTCAGTCAGTCTGGCTTGGCAGGGATAAGCCATGACAGGTGTGCCTGCACCTTCACTCAGCCTCTTTGCCCCATGTGGAAACTTCTCTCTACATCTCTACTCAATTAATAATAATTATCATTATCTCAAAAAGACTTGATTACAAATAATACCTGACATAATCTTGGTTTAAGACTCCACGTCTCCATTAAGCCCTCCATCGTTTTTCAAGCCTGCCCAAGTTTTCTCTTCTTTGGATGATATTAATGTACAGTAAACAGTAGGTGACCATAAAAATACACTTAGTTATACTAATTAATTTATGTTCCATCATTTTGTGTCGTAAGGAAGCATAGCAAGATCTTTGAGTGGCAGAGACCATGTTTCGTATAACCTGTGTGTGTGTGAATGTGTGTGTGCGTGTGTGAATGTGTGGGTGCGTGTGTGTGCATGCGTGTTAGTGCACATGCACCGGCACAGACATGACCCGCAGAAACCATTACAGAGCTGGATACAAGCTGTTTAGAGACTATTTGTTGATTGATTCAGTGATTGAAATTTGAATTTTTGTGATTATATTCACTTGTATAACTTCCACTTTTTCCCGTTATTTTCATGAGCATTTGGGTCCC
Source organism: Prionailurus bengalensis (assembly GCF_016509475.1). Classification (NCBI taxonomy): domain Eukaryota; kingdom Metazoa; phylum Chordata; class Mammalia; order Carnivora; family Felidae; genus Prionailurus; species Prionailurus bengalensis. Next base: position 209,888,295 of record NC_057345.1, on the reverse strand, counting down.
CATCCTCCACTGCCTTCAGGAATCACCCTCTGGGGAATCTCTGATTTACTAAACAGCAGTGACTTTAATAGAGTAACACAGCAACCAGTGGCAATGTTAATTAGAATTGAGATCTCCTGACACGTTCCTTTGCTTTATGTCGGTAATTCTTCCATTCCTCAAAAGAGTTGTTAAAAGCAGCCATTCCAAGTGGCTAAACTACTTTCGGTAAAGCGATAGTCTGTGACGGGTAGCAGTCCATCCGTGCATGCGCGCGTGCGTGTGTGTGTGTGTGTGTGTGTGTGTGTGTGCGTGTGTGTGTGTGTGTGCTTGTGTGAAAGAGAGAGAGAGAAAACCAGAGGCAGACAGTTGGCAGAGGTGGGTATTGATAGGTGGAACAGGTGAAGTATTCTTTCCTCTCTAGCATTAGGTGTGAACCTGAGTATCTCTGTTGTTTAGGGAGAAAGATTATGGGTCGCAGTTCTGGTGTTTCTGGTAGAGGGATTCGTTTTTCAGTGGCCCAGTGGCGAGGAGAAAATAATGAAGAGGTAGTGTGACGAAAAGAGAAGGGTAAATACCAACTTCTGTTCCAAACAAAAAGCTCCCTTCACTGGTTATTTGCCTAAGATGGACAAAGGCCATCTCACTGTTCAAGTAATCGTAATGCTCTTTTGAGTGTTCATGATGATAGTTTCTCTAGTACATAAGAAACCCTAACTTGCACTGGCGTTGTTGTCTATGGGACTCTACATTTGCTCCTGCATTTCACATTTATTTATTCATTAAGTTTTTATTTATTTATTTATTTATTTATTTATTTATTTATTTATTTGGAGTGGGAAACACGGGGGGGGGGTAGAGAGAGAGAAGTGGGGGAGGGGCAGAGAGAGAATCCCAAGAAGGCTCTGTGCAGTCAGCAAGAGCCCAACTTGGGACTTGATCTCATGGACCATGCGATCATGACCGAGCTGAAACCAAGAGTTGGACAATTAACCCACTGAGCCCCTCCCCCAGGCGCCCCTCACATTTCTTTTAACATAGGCACAAACGTGTCTTTATCAAAATGTTCCAAAAATATTTTCTTTTTCCACCTTTATCTACTTCTTTCGTCACGTAAGATGGAGAGGGTGCGGGACTGAAGATATTTATGTCATTTCTTCCGATCAGCAGAAGGTTTGCTGCCCTACAAACAGAGCCGAAAGACCCAGGAAGGCAGATTTGAGATGTCAACAAGCAGAAGAGACGCTTCAGGAATTTGCAGTTGAAGAAAGTGAAAGTGTGTTATAAATCCTGTTTACACTCTAAATTTCTCAGAGGAGTCACGTCAAAGTGTCAAAAACATATCACGGTTGTACTCATTTTTAGGCACCCTTCCGAAGGTTCAGTTAAAGTTTAATTGTGGACCATCTAATTGTTTCACTTCCATTTATAGCACAAATTCTTCTTCTTCTGCCCACACTTAAAAATGTTTGGTTGCCACGGGTCCACACTCCTTTTCCTTGCCGTCTCCATGGCCTTTTCCTATAGTTTACAATCATCTGGTCTTAGGGTTCTAAACACTCCAAACGTCTCTAACTTCAGTCTGTCATAGTGCTGAGTCTCTTTAGCTCCAGACCTGTAATTCCAAGTGTCTACTAGCTTCTAAACTAGATGTCCCAGAGCGCTCTCAACTTAGCACAGTCAGAAATGAAGTCCTGACTTCCCCACTATGGTGCGCAACTCAAATGGACAATTTCTATTTTAATAAACGGCCACGCAGTCACCACTTCCGGAAGCCTTGGGGTCATCATGAACCTTTCACGATGAAAATGGAATTGCCTTATACCTATCTTAAAAATATTTAAGTGACTACAAAATAGCTACGCATAATGTTCAAACCCTGACCATGATGTGGCAGATACTGTCCATTGCTTACGTAACGCTGTTCTCCCCTTATCCCTGAGAACAGACTGTTGCTTTCATTTCTGAGAGATTTAAGAGAAAGAAGGGCCCTCTGTAAACTCATGGAGATCCCATTCCCCTTCACTGAGTGATGATGGGTCCAGAGGACACGTTTCCCAGTTTAGGCCGACCAGATGAAAGGGACCGTTTGCTGGGGCACGATGCCCAGAAATGTCAGCTCATGATCATGAAAAAATCGTCAAGGGTAGCAGAAGGGCAGAGTAAAAAAAAAAGTAGAAAGTCCCCGTGTCCTCAATGATAACAGTGAACAGTTGGAAAATACCTGGAGCTGGCAGTGCAATGGGGGTTAGCAGAAGCCATTATTACTTAAGCCACGTAATTGGCATGTTGTTGCTGAAAGCATTTCTAGGTAATATACAAGGCCCTTCAGGATTCTTGCTCTCTGGAACCAACCAACTCTGTAGTTTCTTCTGTCAGTCTTCCCCCGCGTTTCACTCCAAACACACTCTGTTCCATCCTACAGCATTTTAGGTGTTCATCCAGACGGCCGACTTCTTCTCCAGCATCCTCCTGGTGAGCAGCTCTTGATGATTCAAGCTCTACTAGGTCAAATGTTCCATCTTCAAGCTGTTATTTTACCCAATAAAATCCCCTGATTGTTCTTGCCCAAATCATACACTCCCAGGAGAAATGAATTGATTTCTCTTTTGTTTCATGCATTATTTGTATCTAACACATTATATTGTAATGGTTGTATTTGTCTTGCACTTGACTTTGAGCACCTAAATGCAAGGATGCCTTATTCATCATTGTGCTCTCAGACACTAGGACAGTGGCTGTTACATAATAAACATTCAGGTAATGTTTTTGCTTTTAGACCTCTAGTCCCAGTACGAGTACATATCATTCATGTTTTTTTTAAACAGAACTGGTATAAATTTCAATTTTTTTAACGTTTATTTATTTTTGAGACAGAGAGAGACAGAGCATGAGCGGGGGGGGGGGGGGGGGGGGGGGCGGGGCAGAGAGAGAGGGAGACACAGAATCCGAAGCAGGCTCCAGGCTCAGAGCTGTCAGCACAGAGCCTGACGCGGGGCTCAAACTCACAGACTGTGAGATCATGACCTGAGCCGAAGTCGGTTGCTCAACTGACTCAGCCACCCAGGCGCCCCTAGAACTGGTAAAAATTTAAATAATTAAAAAATACTACTAATAAGCCTAAAATTAATCATAAGTCCCAACTGGATAGAGATGTCAAGCTTCTTTGGGAGAGGTGTTGTTTTTTCTACAAAATATAATTTGTTCCCTACATTTCTTTTCTTTTTGACAAAATACATGCATCTTCTCAAACACCTATAGCTATTTATACTCTACTCACAAAAATACATTTTTACTTTCTGCTAAATTCACTTGTTTCTTCCCCGAGATTTTTGTGGCTCCATCACCAGCACTGTGAGTTACGTTTTAAGTCTGGGGAAGCTACTGCTCTGTCTCTGTCTGGGTCCGGTTCTAGAAACATCCCTTCCCAAATACAGAGATCATTCATACTGTTCCAATTTTAACTTGTGCATGACTACTAGAGAGACCACAGGCTGAACACATGTAAATTGGTTTCCAGGATGAGTATCAGAGTTGAAAAGAACATTAAAGGATTGGTCTTTTCTTCAGACCTCTAACATTCTTAACGGGTAGAAACCTGAAAACTACGGGAGGTCACTTGATTATTTGTGACTCCTACACCGACAGCTCTAGGTGAGTCCCTCATGAAGACTAATCACTTCAAAGCAAACATATGCTGCTTCTAAAAACTTGATGTTTAATAATATTTATCTGTCAACAATTCAAAATTACACTGCAGATCTGAATTGCAGCTTGGGAAATTTAAAGGTGAATTCCATTAAAGTGTTCTAACTCGGTTGACTTAGATCTGGAAACTTAGTGGCATGCCCAAGGTCCAGCTACAGAGTTCAGCTCATCACTGCACATACTTCATGATCTAGACTGTCTCCACTGCCTTCAGATAGTTTTTGTTACCTATGAATCCTCACTTTCACTTTCTGTTCAATTCTTCCCAGTTGCCTAAGATCTATTTTGAAACAAAGGAGACATAAACTCTAAATCACTTAAACTTTATAAATTAAAACTGCTTTAGGGGCACCTGGTGGCTCAGTCGGTTGAGCACCTGACTCTTGATTTCAGCTCAGGTCATGATCTCAAGATCGCGAGATCGAGCCCCGCATCAGGCTCTGCGATGAGCATAGACCCAGCTTGAGATTCTCTCTCTCCCTCTCCCTCTGCCCCTCCTCCGCTTGCTTGCTCTTTCTCTAAAAAACAAAACAAAACAAAACTGCTTTAGATGAGGCCTCGACATGCCTTTAAAGAAACGTAATACAAGATGTTTCAAGCTGTCAGAGCTGCCTCATTCTACAGCTCCAAGAAGCGCTATTCACTTCTCTATGTCCCTGTGACTAATGCCCCCCCCCCAACAGAGACAATATATTGTCTCAACCCTTTGTGTGAAGGGCTACTTATGCTGTCTCTATGGGCCGAGACAGTGATATCTGTGGTTATGGTTCTCTAAGCGACAGTTGTGTAAAAGTAGTTTCTGGAGAAACAAGGAATCACCGGGTGAGAGATGATGATCTTACCTGAGCTATGGTTTCCTGCTAACAAGGTGGGGCTTACGGAGCATCTTCCCAGTCTGCTGGTGACTACAGGCGGTCCTGGTGTTCCATCCCATTCCTGAGCTTTGATAGGCTCTCTGGAAGATGCCCCGTGATGCCCTCTCTCTTTGCTCTCCAACTTTGGTAATGGCTCCGTGCTGTGACTTCGGACTTTCAGTTCCTCTGTCGATTCTGTGTGTTAACCAGAATTACATTCTGTTAAACATAAGTCAAATTCTTCCCATATTCTTTTAAAACAAAAAGAATGATTTCCTAATATGTTTTCAATCTATTTTTGTGAACTTGGAAATGTGTTGGAGATTACACCGTTTAAATATAACAGGGATGGAGATCACCGTGTGCAGGTTAATATCACTGGGAAATAGTTTTCTCATTGGAAGAGAAAACCTCAATGAATCGTGCGTCTCTTAGTAACTCTTGCATTCACTGTCAAGGAAACTTCTTTTTTTTTTAATTTTTTTTAAATGCTTATTTATTTTTGAGAGAGAGAGAGAGAGAGCACGAGCAGAGGAGAGAGAGAGAGAAGAAGACACAGAATCCGAAGCAGGCTCCAGGCTCTGAGCTGTCAGCACAGAGCCGGACGTGGGGCTTGAACTGACAGACTGTGAGATCATGACCTGAGCCGAAGTTGGAGGCTTAACTGACTGAGCCACCCGAGACCCCAGAAACTTCTTTTTTTTAATGTTTATTTACTTTTGAGAGGGGGGAGGGGCAGAGAGAGACAGAGAGAGAGAGAGAGAGATCTCAAGCAATTTCAGCACTGACAGTGCAGAGCTTGATGCAGGCTTGATCCCATGAACTGTGAGATCATGACCTGAGCTGAAACCAAGAGTCAGATGCTTAACCGACTGAGCCTCCCAGGTTCCCCTCAACTTCAAGGAAACTTCTTAAAGAGCATATTACACTCACTGTCTTTACTGTCATATCTTCCATTCATTCTGCTACCCCCTGTGAATTCCTGAATTCAGCCCACCGCTCTAGTAAAACTGCTTGTGCTAAGAGCTCCTATTCTAGTTGGCAAATTTAGAAAACACTTCTAAGACATTTGACAACTCCTTTATTACTCTCATTTATATCTTCGATTCTCTTGGCTTCCCGAATGGCCCATCTTCCTGGGTTGCGTTCTACACACAACACCATTTCCCTGTCATTCATATGTTCTCTTCCTTCACCCGTCCTTTATATGTTGTCCCCAAGATGCTAGGTTAGCTGCCAATCTTCTCATTCTATTAGATATACTTTTCCTGTGATTTTACCTTCCAGGATTGTTAGCGATTTTTAAATAGTTTACTACAATCCTGGATCATTGCCCCGAGCTTGCTTGCTTGCTTGCTTGCTTGCTTTATTTATTTATTTGTTTGTTTATTTATTTATTTATTATTTGAGAGAGAGAGAAAATGCATACACAGAGAGGAGGGGCAGAGGGAAAGGGAAAGAGAACCCCAAGCAGGCTTCATGCCCAGGGCAGACCGTAGCACTGGGCTGGATGATCCCAGGACTGTGAGATCATGACCTGAGCCGAAATCAAGAGTCAGACATTTAACCAACTGAGTCATCCAGGTGCCCCTCTCCTGAACTTTGCACCCCTTTATCCAACCGCCAGCTGGGTCTCTCTGGATGCCCCATGGGTATTACAAATTTAACATTTCAGATATTGGACTGACGCCATTTCTTACTAAGCCAGTAGTTCCTCCTGTCCTGTCCAGCCAACCACCCCAACTAGAAGCTTGTCTCTCCCTTTCTTTAACTGCTACTCCCCAAATCTATCAGTAGTATATTCTGCAGGTTTTATTTATGAAAATCTTGCTTTCTCTTCTGCTGCCCTTTGTATCATATCTACCTCAATTACTTTGGTTCCAACTCTAATCATTACTGCAGCTTCTCTCTTAGTCTCCATCTATCCTTCTCTCTCCAAAGCATGAACTCCATATACTGCCCAAATGACCTGTTTAAAATGCAAATCTAACCAAGTGTATTTTATAGGGAATGGATATAATTGGCATTCTGGTACCCATGTACAGAAGTGTTCAAGAACACACGTAGCAAGGGGCACCTGGGTGGCTCGGTCGGTTAGGTGTCCCACTCTTGATTTCAGCTCAGGTCGTGATCTCAAGGTTGGTGGGTTTGAGCCCCGAATCCGGCTCTGTGCCGACAGCTCCCAGCCTGCCTGGGATTCTCTCTCTCTGCCCCTCTGCAGCTCACGCTAGCACACACGCACACACACGCTCTCTCAAAATAAATAAGATTAAAAAAATAAACACACAGGTCGTAATATGAGTGACAACCGCTTGTTACTTTCAGAACAGTGTTGTTTCAGGGAATGGATGCCACAGCCCTTCTATAGTGCCTATAGAGAAGTGTTTAAAACCAAAAACAAACAAAATAACACAACCTGTTTATAGTGTACTCTTGACTCACATCTCTCCAGAAGCCTCCTGTGACCCACAGAAGTACGTCTGATCTCTTTCCTATGACCCAAAAGACTCCCAACCCTGCCACTCCCCTTCCACACCATCACTTCCCACCTGAACGTTGTGTTCAAGAAACACCGCGAAACTGGTCGTACCTTCTTCCTCCCCCCTCCACCTGCCACCAAAACAAGGCTGTCTTGAGCACGACCGTCCTCGACCTCACCTGCTTCGAATACCTCTGTATCTTGTCTTTCCTTGGGGAAGGCCCCTCAGACCGGGTTATTCAACTTAAGTATCCTCCGAAGCTTCCTCCACCCATATCCCCACCCCAGGCTGGGATTCCATCATCTCCGCACTGATACTGTCATATATCATCTTTCGATCAATCTGTTCTTGTCAAAAGGCCCTGAGTCCTTGGAAGCAGGAACTGAGTTTTGTTTTTTGTTTTTTGTTTTGTTTTTTCCATGTGGTGTCCTTAGCACCTAGCATGCTGCTCAATAAGTATTTAATTTATTTATTTGTTTAATAGGTTTCTCAACTCCTCGGGCATCTTTCTGATGTGTGTGGAAATTCCGTGCTCCTAATGGAACAAGAGGATCAGGCAAGTGTTATAAATATATCAAAGTGGCACAGAGCTAATAGTGTTCCGCAAAATCTGATTCTCTAACAATCACAGTTGTAGAATTCACCATTTTTTTTTCCTTTTTTAAATATGTCTTTATTTTTGAGAGACAGAGAGCGAGCGAGTGGGAGAGGGGCAGAGAGAGAGGGAGACACAGAACCGGACGCAAGCTCCAGACTCCGAGCCGTCAGCACAGAGCCCGATGTGGAGCTGGAACTCAGGAACCGTGTGAGTTCATGACCTGAGCCAAAGTCTGATGCTTAACCGACTGAGCCATCCAGGTGTCCCTAAAAGTCACCACGTTGAAAGTATCACTCACATGAGGAATCTTTGGGAAAGACTGCAGTAAAAAAAAAAAAAAATCACAGAGATGGTTCAGGGAATCTGTATTTTGGTTTCTTTATGTTTAGGCTCAAATACTCATCAACTTTCAGCAATGTGGGACAAATGTCCCACTTTGATTCCATATTACCAGAATCTGTGGGGCAGAGGTAGAAGAGGTGTATAATAGAGTAAGAGGTCCTAGGTGAGGTCATCTGAGTGGCCCAGTTTTGCATCCCTGGTCATGGTCATGGGCTAGTAATCCATGCCACTGAGCACTCGGGTTCTCCTCTTGGAGCCTCATTTTTGTTTTTGTTTTTTTTCATTTTTCTTAACTACAATGTAAAGATAATATCAGCCTTGCCTAACCTCTCCAGTGTAATTTGGAGGATCTAATGGTTCTACATTAAAAATTTTTTTTAATGTTTATTTATTTTTGAGAGAGAAAGACAGAGCAGGAGCGGGGTGCGGGGGCAGAGAAAGAGAGAGAGACACAGAATCTGAAACAGGCTCCAGGCTCCAAGCTGGCAGCAAAGAGCCCGTGGGGCTCGAAACTCAGGAACAGCGAGATCATGACCTGAACTGAAGTCGGACGCTTAGCCGACTAAGCCGCCCAGGCACCTCTATTTTAAACTATTTTTAAAACTAAGCAGTGTCATACATGCAAAAGATACTATTAATTTAAATGAACTGTAGGTGCACCTGAGCGGCTCGGTCGGTTAAGCGTCTGCCTTCTGCTCAGGTCATGATCTTGCAGTTTGTGAGTTTGAGCCCCACGTCGGGCTCTGTGCTGACAGCTCAGAGCCTGGAGCCTGCTTCAGATTCTGTGTGTGTGTCTCTCTCTGAACCTCCCCTGCTTGCACTCTGTTTCTCTCTCTCATTCTCAAAAATAAATAGACATTCAAACAAATTTTAAAAAATTAACCATAGCCATTTGCCCTTTATGAATTTACGTAACCTTTCTACATTTGGACCAGATAATCACTGAGAGATTGAAAACACAAGTGGACAATTGCCAGACCACATATTGAAATAGAATTCCAACCCATCATCTACAGTAATGAGCCCAGAAAGCCAATGTACCCTCCCTGAGTCAGACTTACAGGAAGTCAGACTACTATCTCTAACAACCAATCCAGGCAACCAAACAACAGTCTGTTTGGCCCCAAACAACCAGGGTTGATTATTAATTAACTTGATTAATAACTGATAGCTTCCTAGATTTTTGCCCCTGCTTCTAACGTAAGACCAGCAGAGAAAATCAAATAAGCATCTCTATCCAATCACATAGGACGCCCTCCTTCTGGCTGGTCTGCGGGCCACTACCCCATGCCAACAGCCTCCACTTGGGGCAAATCTGAAGTCTTGCCTGTTTGCCGTTAAGTTTCTCCCACCAACTTTTCTCGTTCTTCGCCCTGCCTTCGAATCTCTGCGATTAGCAGTGATGGTGGGTAACTGCTTGCTGTAGCAAGCTCTGAATGGGCTTTGCCTGCTCTCATTTGTTTGGTCTTCATTTGTATGCACATCGCTATAGTTCCTTCCAGCTCCAACAAGCTAGGCCGTTGTGTAAACATATGTCGTGAGTATTACTCTATGAGATAAAACTTCAACCAGGAGGGTCATCTTATAATAAAAACCTCAGAAAGATTCCTGGCCTTTAAGTGGGGCTCATATAAGCCTAAGTCTCAGTTACACTAAAATCAAATATAGGAAGTAAAAGTATTGAAAAAGTAATACATTCCAGCATCACAGTTACGGCAAGACAATTTAACACTTGCTTTTTGGTGCCCTGCGTCCCGTGGAATAAAACCAGTATCAGAAAAGAACATCATAGACTATTCCCAAGCTGTTTATTCACAGTTTCAAGGAAAATGGAACTCTGGCTTCCAAATGTCACAGCCTCAAAGCCTAATGACCCATCTGTTTCTCTTTACCTACTCTTCCAGATTTCAAACAAAACACTGAGATGCTTGCTTTTATTATCAACTTCTGTGTGTTTTTTTTTCCAATAGCAACATTAAGAATTTACTATTTCTCTCTCTCTCTCTCTCTCCCTCTGTCTTTCTCTCTCTCGCTCTTTTCTCTCTCTTTCTCACACATACACACATGCACACGTACATGCACATACACACACACACACACACACACAGCATCTACTAACACTGGAACTGAAACTAACCAAACTAAAAAATGCTTACACAGAACATTGGATCCAGCATCTATCCTTCCTGCAGGTTTGGATAACATTCTAAATATGAAAGGCTGAGGATGTGTGTCAAAGCTCCTCCACCTACAGCAGTTTCTTTGTTCTCATTCAAATTAGTCACATACACATCCTGGGGAAGTGTCATTTGGGTCTCAAACCTCAACTAAATAAAAGCCCAATACAGCTTAGGAAACAAAAAGGAGTCTTTTTTTCCCCTTTCGTTCTTCCTTCTTTGTTTTCAAGTCCCAGTGGTTAGTCTTCAGTGAATTTTGGCAGATGTATTTAGAGAAACTTGAACAAAAGGATTGAAGAAATCATGCTACTCAGACTTGCACCCATGTTCCTTCACATCTGCCTCCTAAACAGAAGGCGAAGCTGAAAAACCTGGAAGAAAATCATCAATGTACTTTTGAGCATTTTATTTGGGAATAAATCTAGTTTCTTGCATGTAGTCATAAAAAAACTTCCTATAAAATGCATTTTTCTAATTAAAGTATGTATGGAAATCTTCCAAATAGCTGTTGCAAATAAAGAAATAGAAGGCAGACAATTACACTAAGAAATATACACAATAGGACACATTGAAACCTCAAAGAAATCTTTTCAGAGGAATAAAGACGTATTTATCACTATCCATATATTTCAATGTTTTCTTAAAGGCTGAAAAACAAAATTGCTTTTAGTACCATAAGCATTCCTGAACAAAATCAATCTTTGGTGCTGTGGTAAATTTCTAGGTGGGATCTTGCAGCACAGGGCCAACTACCTGGAAGGACTGAATGTCAACCACCTACCTAAAATCTGATTCTCACACTGAAATCTGATCTTGAGTTGAAATCTTGCTGTGAGAAATACACGTTATGTTTCACATTAGTCTTTCAGACTGTGCACTTTGCACTTTCTCGTCCTAAACTTCTTATGGTTTTCAAGTTAAACAAGGACAGAGAAGGATAAGAGGCTAGAAGCAACCTTTTCATGACCAGAATATTTTCTCCAGGATTCCAATCTTATCACAGTTCACGCTGCTAATTCTGAGGCTCCTTCTCAGAGTTTTCCCTGACAAGTGGGTCTGCACTTGTCTCTCAGTTCTACCTCACTCTTCTCTCTCTGTGTCCCTGCCCAGGGGCTCTAGGTCACCTAGAAAGACTTCAGTTTCCAGGTCTGATGGCTTTCCCCACCAAGTCTGTCCCCTTCCAGATACTGACTTTTCCCAAGATCTCTGACCCACTCTTCCTCATCAGCATTTACTCTCTCAACAGAAGTGGTACAGAAGATTCTTGTCAGTCTCCAGACCCCCCAAATCCCTCTTAAACTCTAGAAACAAAGACAACATTATTGCATTGATGAACCTTTCCACATGGCCGTCTGGGGACCACACACATGAAACCTGACAGACAGCATTATCCTTTTTCCGGACTTGCTTCTTTTCTGATCAGGAAGATCATGTACTTATTGATTTATATGTCTAGTTCCCTCACCAGACTATACACAGCATCTTAAGACCAAAGACTACGTTTCATGTTGGTCCTTAGTGTCTAATAGAGTCCTCAGTGAGAACAGACAGGGTGAATGAATGCACGCACACTTCTCCCAGGTCAGTTAATTAATTAGCCTTCATTCTTGGATATAACTCCACGTAGGCCATGACCCATGGCTTCTCCCTCCCTCCTTTCCAATCTCACCCAGCACATGGGCCCTGGCATGAACTAACAACCCTCAGTGACAAACACAAGTTAGCTAAAGTTATTTTTGTTAATTCATACATGTTTCTAACTGACTTGCTTACTGGCCAGAAAATAAGTTACTTGCCTGGAAAATTAGTATTACTTGTAAATGTGACCAGTCATACCATTTTCCTGGAGGAACATTAAGATCCCATTTCTTTCTCTTTATTTTCTTTCTTTCTTTCTTTCTTTCTTTCTTTCTTTCTTTCTCCCTTCCTTCCTTCCTTCCTTCCTTCCTTCCTTCCTTCCTTCCTTTCTTTTTCTTTCTTTCTTTCTCTTTTTCCTTTCCTTTCTTTGTTACTTCCTTCCTCTTTCTTTCTTTCTTTCTTTCTTTCTTTCTTTCTTTTGGTCTTTTTTTTCTCTTTCTGTGTTTTCTGTCTTTCTTATTTCAATATATAAGGATTAACTTACATATCCCTTGTTTCTATTAACATCTAGATGATTCAAATGATTTACACAAGAGGCTTTTATTTCTGGGGTTTGTGACTGCCATTATTCCTGAAATTTCACCCTCTCACATAGGGATCCCTTGGTTACAAAATACAGACACTACATCTGGTGACAAAGAGACCAAGGCTCCAGCTGATGAGCCCTTGAGGTTCCTATGGACAAAAAAAAAAAAAAAAAAAAAAACCCAAAAAAACAAAAAAACACGCTACTGAATTGTCCCTTCCTATTGGCATAATCAGCAGGATCAAAGTCCCTCCATTCTATTCCAACTGCTGAACAGTGGAAATAATGAAAGGTGATCAAGGCAGATTAATTAGGCAGAAAAGGCAGCACATTGGAAGTGCTGAAGGAGGCACTGAACTAAATTGCATTATCAGATGGGTATTAGATTCAATCATCAGACTTAAAGCTGAAAAAGACCTTGAAATCACAGTTGTAACAGCTCAGGAAAAGCAAGGTGTGCATAGTCATTACTGAGCTGGCCATCCTGCCTTTGGGAGAAGAGCTCCAGGGAGGGGGAGTTTCCACCTCACAGGACAGTTTGGCTCCCTTTGGAACATCTTTAATTGCTAGAAAGCTCTCATACTGAGCCCAAGTGGGCCTCCCTCCAAGCACCATCATTTGTTGGTTGTAGGTAGTCCTGTTTCTGAAGCAACTCAGAATGAGTTTATTTCTGTTTTAAAGCAGACACCCTTTAGAATCCAGAGTGAGGCAGTCTGTCTCACTCTGGTCACATCTTCCTCACAGTACAAGTCTAGAATGCTCACTCTTCCGGGCACCCTGGCCTGGACACTAATTGCATGTCATGGTGTCCTTTAAAACTGCCATCTGGAGCTGGTCAGAGCCAGATAGCTTGACATGGTTTTCTTGTGAGTTTAAGGGAGCACTGAGGTCCTCTCCCTGCTCTTCTCTTATTCCATCTCCGGAGTCTCCAGGGAAAAGAGAGCACAGGCTCCCATGTTTCCACAGCAAAAGGGCACCAGGGAGCAGGGCCATTTATTTATTTATTTATTTATTTATTATTATTGCTCCTGTCTCATGTGAATTCTGTCACTAGGTGTCAGTTATGTCAATTCCAACATCTCAGGGATGTCAGCTCCTCAAATATAAATAGAGAAAGAGCAATAGCTCAGGCTTCTGCAGATTACATGGTTTCAAATAAAGTTGGAAAGAAAGTCCAGGTTGTGTGAAGAAGGCACAGAAAATAAAACCTCCATTGTAATAAGATAGATGAAGCGCGTTACTTAACAGAATAACAAAATAGAGGAGGCACATTGACGTAGGATTGAATACGCAAATAATACGGATCATTTGACAGGTGTAAAAACAGCTCAGAGCTTTTACACATCTTGCTCAAGGTCACACAGATGGCAATTAGCAAAGGCCTGCTACAGAGACAGGTTTCCTAGCCACTACCCAGCATGCACCTCTCACCAGAAGACAGGGGGACTCACATGCTGATTCATATTCTACAGTTGTTGTTTATGGTTGCAAGGAATAACACTTATCAGAGTGTGATAATAAATAGAATTTCAAAGACCATGTTTGGCCTTTTAAAACTCTCAATTAGGGGTGCCTGTGTGGCTCAGTAGGTTGAGTGTCTGACGTTGGCTCAGGTCATGATCTCCTAGTTCACGAGTTTGAGCCCCACGTCGGGCTGTGTGCTGACAGCTTGGAGCCTGGGGCCTGCTTAGGATTCTGTGTCTCCCTCTCTCTATGCCCCTTTCCCACTCGTACTGTGTGTGTGTGTGTGTGTGTGTGTGTGTGTCTCTCTCTCTTTCAAAAATAACTAAAACATTAAAAAAATTTTAACTCTCAATTAAACATCCAGATGATTTACTTATTCACTTTTTTTTTAAACAAGGTGGATGAGGATTGTAGAAATACTGACAAATTAGCTCTACTTAAAAAAAAAACAAAACACCTTCACAGAAGTCATCAGGCATAGCTCAAATGTTGACACATTTTAGTAATACTTTAAGAAATTCTAGTATTGCAGGGCAATAAGAGAAAACTTACTCAGAGAATTCAATCTATATTTTTGTTTGCTCTGGGAATGCGGCAGCCAGGAGGACCCGTGGACAGAGTCCAACCAGACGACCAACTCTGTTCTCTCTGGGCATGCAGTTAAACTATACTTCCCAGCATTCCTTGCAGTGAAGGAGAGCCACATAACTGAGGTCTGGCCATTAGAATGTGGGTGGATACGATGTAGGTCACCGCCAGGTCGGTCATCAAACTTCCCACAAAATCCCTCCTCCTCTTGAAGATTCCCCTCCTGCTGGCTGGCAGTGTTTTGAAGTCCCAGATGCTGGTGCCTGTGAGACCACCAGATGGAAACTTCCCAGTAACTGCGGGGAGACCTTCCCATCTTTCACGGAACACCCACTAACTGAGAATCACATGCCCGTGACATATGTCATGTCCTATGACGTGAACAGGAGGGAAGTTGTATCGTACAAAGCCACTGAGGTTTTACAGTTATCGGGTTAGAGCGATTGGACTACCTTCATGCAGATTTCAACTGATACTACTTTTTGCTTTCCTTCCTGTGGAATATAGTTTAATATGAAACCCTTGACTTTCTAATGAGGACAATAGTTTTATTGGCACACCGACAGAAAAATGAGAGGCAAAGAGATTAGTTAAATTGCCAAATACAGTGTAAGAATCTGGCAAACACACCTTCTCTCTCAGTTCTAGTTGGAATAAAAAAGCTTTATAAAACTAAGAAACACGTTTTTATCGAGTATTTAATAAATATTTTAAATGCCATGTCTTCAATAAGTATTTGCTGAATATACAAGTGGGTGGGCCTCTAAAATGATCATCCAAGCAGCAGTATATTTCATTTATATTCATTTGAATGAAGATAACGCCACCCCAATTTCTTTTCCCAAATAGCTTTTCATCCAAAATAGTAGCAAAGAACAAAATCTCTAAGAAAGAATTTTTAAAACAAGGTCTTTCTACTATATTCACAAAAAAATAGCAACTATTTCTTTAGCATAATAATAATTTAGCTATAAATTAGATATGTTCAGGAAACATGTACAATAAATTTTAAAAATATTTCTCAGAACCATTCTGGATGGGGTTGAAATGAGCTACAGTCCATGGTCAGGTTGGTTCAATAAAACATCTTTCCAGAGCCTTAGTTTCCTCAGATAAAATTATATAATAAAATAAATTATTTCTAAGCATCCTCCTGGGTCTAAAATCGTATATCTTTTTTTATTAAACTTTTTTAATATTTGTTTAGTTTTGAGAGAGAGAGAGAGAGAGAGAGAGAGCACAAGTGGGGGAGGGGCAGAGAGAGAGGGAGACACAGAATCCAAAGCAGGCTCCAGGCTCTGAGCTGTCCACACAGAACCCGATGCGGGGCTCAAACCTACCAACTGGGAGATCATGAGCTGAACTGAAGTCCAGCACTTAACCGAATGAGCCACCCAGGTGCCCCAAGTCATCTACTTTTATAATGCCAAAGTTCATACAAAAAGCAAAATACTTCATGAAGATTCAACAGTATTATTATTTCTATTCCAAAATATACTTCTATTTATACTTCAGAATGTTTTACATTTGTCAAGGTGACTTTTTTGTAGTTTAGTTTAATTCCCCTTCCAATCAAATCCCAGTGAAGTAGAAAAGAAATTAAGAAAGTGGGCTCTTAAAAAACATTAATGAGTTGTGTAGCATCACTGGCAAACCTAACATCCAACTTCTTTTCCTGCCACCTGATTGGGAGACTTGAAATAAACAGGGGTCCTGGTTTTAGAAAATAGAGAGAGATACCTACAATGTTTTTTTTTTTCCCTGTTTGTCTCCTAGTTACTACTGGAAAGCAGAATGCCAGCTCTAAACAATGTCTTTTTTTTTTTTAATGTTTATTTATTATTGAGAAACAGAGAGAGGTAGACTGAGAATGGGAGGGGCAGACAGAGGAGGAGACACAGAACTGGAAACAGGCTCCAGGCTCTGAGCTGTCAGCACAGAGCCCGATGCGGGGCTTGAACTCACGAACCGCAAGACCATGACCTGAGCTGAAGTCAGACGTTTAACCAACTGAGCCACCCAGGAGCCCTTCTAAACAATGTTGTATAACACCAGCAGCAGCATTGTGATGACAATTTCATGAAATCAGTGGCGACCATGTATCTTATGTTGAACTACACTATTTACAAATAATATTTCTAATCTTTGCATAGCTTTTGGAGGCATGTAGAGTGATAACCTTCCCTAAGCTAGGGAAAGCTTAGGGTCCTGCTGGTGAATATGGGTCAGAGATGGGTAATTGGAGGAATCAGGATTTGAACTCATGTCTCTCTGAACAAATAGCCACACCAGTGAGGCATTGTTTGGCTTTCTTTTCTTCTGTTGGGGTTCTTTTCAGGAGGATTATTTACCTTGTTTTAAAAAGTATAAAAATTTTTTAAACCCACCTTTATTTTAAAGATATCTGAAGACTATATACACAGGAAAATTAATGCAATGAGATTTAGAAGAAATTAGTTGTCAGTCTAGATAGCATAATTTATGCACAACTCAGCTCCTAAGACACTTTACTATGCAAGTTATATAGAAGTTCATAGTAGTTTTCAGATGGGATGCAGACTGGATTAAATTCCTGCAGCACACTATGTAATCCAAAGCACAGCTATTAACTGATATTTATCAGTAACAGTGAAGCAAGTCAGAAAACAAAGAACATGCATTTTTTAGGACTGCTTTTAGTAGTTTACTCCGACACACTTTGGAGGGGGGGATTGCTTTGATTAAAAAAAGCAAAATGAAGATATATATACATATATATACACACATATATATATGTGTGTGTATATATATATATATACATATATATATATATATCCTCCTTCTTATGTTCAATCAATAGTAAAATGCATACGCCTTGCTCCATATGTATAGACATTATGCATGTCAGGAACTATGACAGTGAGAGACTAAGACAGTGAACCAAAACACCATGACCTCTACCCGCATGGGGCTCCTTTTCTAAGAGAGAGGATAATTTTTTTTTACATGAGCTAATACAGTATTAGAGCTCTGATAAGAGGAGTAAAAAGAGATGGCAGAGTACAATGAAAGTATAATAGATGATTTTTCCTAGTTGAGAGGTCAAGAAATCTTGATTAAATAGTGATTCAAAGAATGGCGGGGGGAGGGTTAGATGAGTTTTGCAGCCAGGGGAAACTGACTGTTGAACACAATCAGTCTTTCCTTGGGTCTGTCCTCCTAAAAGCTGATCCCACCTAACAGCAAACTTCCAGCTTGGCAAAAAAAAGCACAGGCAAATCCAACCCTTGAAAAAAGAAGGATGGAGGGGAACACTGAATGGTTCGGACTCCTTAGTAAGTTCAGCCTGTCTGGAAGAAAGCCTTTATATTAGGAAAGAATGGGACCCGAGTTTACATGGAAAAGAAACAAATTAAGGAGGGTTTTGAATGACAGGGTAAAGTTTGTATTTGTGACAGCAGGGTATGGTGACGCCATCAGCATTGAAGGAAGATTCTCCCTGGGGAAGTATGCAAGAAGGACCAAGGGGAAGATGTGTGAGCAGTGATCCCAGGTCAGAGACGCATTATTAGTATCATCTAATCTCCACAGAACTTCAGATATCACCGTCTTAACATTATGATGCCATCAACTTCTTAGGCGTCCTTTTCAATGCGGGTGTACAAACACAGATGCAATGATGCAGAAATATGTAATATTTTGTAGTATATCTTTTTGTAAACACTTTTCATTGTTTACCTTTAAAGTAGATTAAACTTGTGACTATTTACCGGATGAAGATCACTTTTTGAACTGCAAAAACCCATCATATGTTTGATGACAAGATAATCATTTTTTTACTAGCCAACCTCATTGTCTGGTCTTAATCTGATGTCAAAATTTAGAGAGCAAAATACAAGACAAGGTTATACTGAGAATTCATCAAATAACTACCCTGAACTCAGAGTCAATTCTCTGCATATTAAAAATGGAACATAATTATGGAAAGTGCCCTTATTGTTCAACAATTCTTTTTACTTTAAAATAGTGCATAAAAATGCAAATGCATCCTTATAATTTACCACATGAAATATTTATGCCCACAGCTCCTGGCACCCCCTATAATACCAATGGTGGGCTTTTAGTCCCCCCCCCCATTTAAGACCTGACATTTGGAAGCATTCCGAAGCTCATCTCCCTCCCTCTACATCTAGTGCCTTCAAATATTTGATAAACTACTGATAAAAATCTCTTTAGAGGGACAAATGGAATTCTAAGATACTTGGCAAACATAGTTTTAAGGTTCTAAAATCTTTGTAACCTAGATCAGGCCCACATTTTGACTTAGGATGTTTTAAGACATCTACATCTTTTGACAAATTCCAAAATTAGATGCCAACGGTTATAGAAGACCTGACACGGAGTCATTCTTAAGTAGGACACAAGGCAGCAAATTAACATAAAGCAGACAATCTAAAAAAGAATCATGTTGAAGAAAGGAGGCCACCGGGACTCAAGCATATGTGATTTTTACATTCTCCTCCTTTCTACTGCCCCAGTCACAGCAATGCTGGATACAGACTGTCATAGCACAAAGAACTCTGGATTTCATTGTTTGGGAAACTTGACCCTGGGAACTGTTCTGCCATTATCTGGGTGACACTGGGCACGTTTTTCTGACTTTCTGTGCTTCTGTGTACTCATCTTTCAAATAAGGGATTTAGACCATAGCATCTTTAAGATGTTTTCTGGGTTTGAAACTCTATGGGGAAAAAAACTAAAAAAAGAAGGGGCCCAAACTTGAAATCATACACTTGCTTCCTCAGTTTAAAATGAAATGGCTCGGGGCGCCTGGGTGGCGCAGTCGGTTAAGCGTCCGACTTCAGCCAGGTCACGATCTCGCACTCCGTGAGTTCGAGCCCCGCGTCGGGCTCTGGGCTGATGGCTCAGAGCCTGGAGCCTGTTTCCGATTCTGTGTCTCCCTCTCTCTCTGCCCCTCCCCCGTTCATGCTCTGTCTCTCTCTGTCCCAAAAATAAATAAACGTTGAAAAAAAAAATTAAAAAAAAAAAATAAATGAAATGGCATTGGGGCGCCTTGGTGGCTAAGTCTGTTGAGCATCTGACTTTGGCTCAGGTCATGATCTCACAGTTCGTGGGTTTGAGCCCCCACATCAGGCTCTGTGCTGACAGCTCAGAGCCTGGAGCCTCCTTCGGATTCTGTGTCTCCCTCTCTCTCTCTCTCTCTGCCCCTCCCCAGCTCGTGCTCTGTCTCTCTCTGCCTCTGTCTCTGTCTCAAAAAAAGTAATCAACATTAAAAAAATTAAACTTCTGAAGTGAAATGGGATTTATGTGTATCTAAATCCATTACAGAACTGGTATTTGATGAAAGAGCCACCAACTGAAGACCAATGTTCTTAAAATTACAGTTCTGGCTTGCTTTACGGAGTTTTCAAACTAATTAATGATACCTTACCATAGGACAAAAGAGAGGTGGTTTTACATACAAGATATCCGTAGATGCTGCCAATATCATGAGCAATTCCACAGCCAAAATGCAGAAGAAACGATGCCAAGCCCAAGGAGAAGTAACAATAGTATGAAGCAAATTAAACAAAACAAAACAAAACAAAACAAAACATGGCTATAACTTGAGTTGCCCTTATATGAGATATTCACGAGGATTTGGCTTTGTGAGCAAAATCACTGCTTACTAAGGCCATTGGGAGAAAATAGACCAATTATGTATCGAATGCAAGGAATCCAAATTCACTTTTTCTGCTACAGGGGAAAAAAAATGTGGAATTCTACCAATGCCTCTACAGCATTTCTGTTTCTGTCTATTTCTTAGGCAGAAGTCAGAATAACGTGTTGAACAATGGAAGAGAAAGGGAATACCTAGAAAGATCAAAACCATATTCTGCTACTAGACGTTTTATAGATTGGAAAGACTTTGGTAATGCAGGACATTTTTATGTATCCTCAAGACTGAGTTAATGTGCACAGGAAATTACTATTAGGCATTTGGGATCAAAACTGATGTTCCTCTTGCATGGGTTATTACCACATTTTTATAGAAATGGCTTCGATGTTGTTGGAAGATATAAAATTGTTGCTAATAACGCAGTGCATGGATTCCTACAGCAATTTAGAAACCAAGGGCAGAAGGTTCATACCTCTGAACACCAAGATCTGGGAAGTCCCAACCCCAACAGGGTACAGTGTAAACAGAGTTGTTTGGGGGGTTATGAGACTCTGGGTACCAGTTCAAACTTAGCCCCTAATTAACTGTGAGGCCTTGAGCAAATCGCCTTCGCCTTCTGAACCTTCATTTGCTTTTCTTTAAATGAGGCATCTGGACTCAAGGGTCTTCAAGTTTAGGATTCTACTGATAAGTACCAGAATACATTTTATATTAACGATTCCCAGTCCTAACTGCATAGTAGAAACTTTTGGGGAGCCTTCAAAAAATATCCAGGCCTGGGCCACCAGTAGGTTAGATTCCTGAGGCTGGAGCCTTGACATTGGTAATTTTTTAAAAGCTTCCCAAGACTTTCTGAAGTAAAGCCATGGTTCACAATCACTCTTGTATGCTTAATGGAACATTTTTAGCAATATTTAATATACTTTTCATTACTCTTTTGTAGACTGGGTGGGTTATTTCCCTGGTTTTTTCTATTTTAGCTGAAAGCATTTTAATTATCCTTCCTTACCCAAGAGAAAGGAAAAAAAAAGTAGAAGCTAATCAATTTAAATTTATTAAAATTCCATGAAAAAATGTTATAGGTGGAGAAGAAAAATGTTTGACCACATCAAATTTTAAAATGGTCTCCATCATTTATTTATTTATGTATTTATTTATTTATTGCCTATCTTCACAAATAAGGGGAAATGGAGCTGTTAAAGCTAAGAACACACACAATCAGTGAGTGGCTGGGCAAGAATTTGTTGTTGCATTTTGATTCTTTTGCATGGCTTCCTCAGCTAGGCTGCCTTATAATTGATAAAGAAACGAGCACTTTTAGGAAAATAACTGGCTGATTTACATCACCTGCCAAACAATCATTAGGAGACACAAAGTCATGATGTAAGGTAGCCAGAAAACATCATACTTCCTTCTCAGTGTTGTCTGTTCTCGATGCCTATTTTTTTTAAAGGTCATAGTGCTCTCTCTTGATTTTCGAAGGAAAGACAAGCTCTTCCACTAGTAGGTGGGAGGTGTGTGGGTAGTCGAATATATGCACAGGTGCAATCAACTTTAATTAAGACTCAAATCATTTTAACAGGCAGATGGAAGAATGCTTCAATCTTCCTTAAAAGAAACAGAGGCATTAAGGCACTAAAAATATTAATGCATGGGAAGGAAAATATCATTTACCTTCTTCCTGAAAGATGCAATTCTGAAAATACATTCATAAATGTTCCTGAAGCAAACACTAAAGGCTAAGAACAATCCCTTCATCACAAAGGGTAAAAAGAATTAAATTCTATCAAAGCAAATGCAAAACTTAGATTGTTGGAACCACAGTTACTAATGGCCATATTTGGGGGGCTTAAAAAAGTCAGAGCTATTAAAATTTCATAAGCAAAGCAAGGTGGAATTTTTAACCCTTTTAGGGGTGATATAACTGATGACTGCACACCTGAATGTATAAGGCATTATATTTCTCGCTAACTGTAACTGACCAATTGTCTCAATAAATATAGCTAGAGTAGAGAAGTTGGCCATCATTGTTGGCCAATCTGGAATTCTTCATAGTGTTCTTGTGGAAAAACTACACATATAAATTTGAAGACGGAGGGGAAAGAAAACCCAAACCTTGTTTAGGAAAAGTCTCCAATTAACTAGGTTTGTTTTCCCCCCAAAAATGGTATCTTAAATGCAGTCAGCCAAGAAGCTCATGTTAAGCTATGGGCAAAACCAATGGAAATGTATCTAAATGCTGTTTTAATTTTTAGAAGCCATTCAGGAGAGCTGCAAGTCTTTATAGGTTGTGCTTTAAATTTTTTTTAATGGTTATTATTTTTGAGAGAGAGAGAGAGAGAGAGACAGAGAACAAGCAGGGAAGGGGCAGAGAGAGAGGGAAACACAGATTTGGAAGCAGGCTCCAGGCTCTGAGCTGTCAGCACAGAGCCCCATGTGGGGCTCGAACCCACAGACCACAAGATCATGACCTGAGCTGTAGTTGCCCACCCAACTGACTGAGCCACCCAGGCGCCCCTATAGCTTGTGCTTCTATATAACATCCTATTTTTTGCTCTGATATTTGAACCTCATTGGATTTCAGTTTGTCTATAACACAATTCCCTGTCTATAACAGGGAATTAAATAAGACTATTTCCAAGGCCCGGCAAATATTTTTTTAAGTGCCCACTCTGTGACTCATGGTCTAAGGACGGAGAGCAGGAAGTTAAGGATCTTATCTGCCATTTGTTCTCTTTGGAGTCAAGGAAGGTAGGGTATAAGAGTTTCCTGGAAATCATATATAAAAATATTATTCTACCTATTTTTCCTTCCTTCCTTCCTTCCTTCCTTCCTTCCTTCCTTCCTTCCTTCCTTTTTCTTTCCCATCTTTCCTTCCTTCCTTTTCCTTTCCCATCTTTCCTTCCTTCCATCCTCCCTTCTTTCCTTTCTCCCTCCCTCTCTTCCTTCCATCCTCTTTCTTCTCTCTCTCTCTCTCCCTCCTCCCCTCTCTCTTTCCTTCTGTCTCTGTCTCTCTTTCTCAGCTTACTTTTAGGTTGGGTACATGCCACCTGCTCCCTTCTTTCACCTTGCCATCATCACTTTTTTTTCACGCACACACACATACACACACACACACACACACACACACAATGCACATATGAATTGCATTAATCACAAAGTTCCTCAGGAATAAGAGGTTTATTTCTCACCTGTTTATTAATTAAATGCAAATAAGACAGGACCTGGATTACATGTTATTCCTTATTTCCGATGTTCCCAATACTCTTTATTACCGTGATGCCTTGTTTCATAAGTTATCTGTTGGCAGACTTCTTTGTGGCCAGATCATCTGAATGATGAATAAGGCCTTAGAGAATTTCAATGGCCATTGCATGGGGTTAGGCTTAGGGGTTAAAAAAGAGGAAGAGAAAGAGAGAAACCAAAGGAATAGAAGGAAAAGAACAAGAGATTAGTATTTGCAGTGCAAGATTCTTCCACTGAGGCTATGATTAAGCCTCAAACAAAACCACTCATCAGCTGAGGGTCACCAGATCCAGTGGATCAAGGATGCCCAGGCCATTGTGAACTTCAGAACCTAAGGAAATGCGACATGGACCAGGGGTGTCAGAAGCACAACGTAGAGGCAAGGGGGAAAGAGAAGCCCAGTGCTTTTCTCGAATGCTCTGTTCCACATCCTTTTGTCTTTTTCACTCTTTATACCTTTGTAACAATGTGTTTGACGGCCACGTCTTCCCTCATAAGGCACCCTCCCCACTAATAAATGTACCTTTCCTCTTCATTTGAATTCCTAGGTTTTACTGTCTGACATTTCAAAATAGAGATTCTAGCACCCGGAATAGTGTCTGGCATACAGCAGGTATTTTATAAACATGCGCTGAATGAATGAAACACTGAATGAACACATAGATGTGGTTAAAACACTTATGAATTAATGGCATCAAAAACTTCCCAAATTCTTAGGAATAAACCTAACCAAGGGAGTAAAAATTACTTACACTAAACACTATTTCTTCCATCAACTTTGCAGGCTCCCTCTCCTCTAGCCTTTTATTCTGGAATTTAGCATGAGGCCGACTCTCCCGTTTTTGTCAGGTTTCACACGACCCCTTATGTGGCTGCACATTAACTTTGGAAGGGAATTTACCGGATCTTCCGTAGGATCCCCTCACCAGAAAGAGCCCTGGCGTGCTTGTCCTCGTGACGACTGCCCCGCCGTCTAGCTGGGTATGATTCTTGTTCCTATTCCGTGCCCTTCAATTCAGATATCTAACATACAAGCCTTCAAAAAAGTTTGCTATATCTCATGTCTTTAAAAAACCCTGGAACAGAGGTGTCTGAAGACCTTACTCTGGTAGATTGGATTTGACTCCTTTGTAGATTATATCTGAATGTGAGCAGGTGCCTTTTAAGGGCCTTCTTTTCCTGCCTCAGTCCCAGACCCAGGGGTTTCTGTTGAGTCCCCAGGGGCACAAAACGCAGGTTTGGCTTCACTTATATGGCTCAATAGCTTCTAGGGTCTTCTCTAATGTTAGAAGAGCTTTTTTTTTTTTTAAGCGTTTATTTTTGAGAGAGAGAGAGAAAGCGTGAGCAGGGGAGGGGCGGAGAGAGAGTTGAGACAAGAGATGATCCCAAGCAAACACCACCCTCTCAGGGCAGAGCTGGACACCAGGGTTCGAACCCACGAACTGTGAGATCCTGACCTGAGCCAAAATCAAGTTAGACGCTCAACCAACTGAGCCACCCAGGTGCCCCAGAAAAACTTTGAAAATTAGTAAAGACAGAGAATGCTGGAGCACGGTTTACACCAATACGAATAAGCAGCTGGGCTCCTTAAACGCCAGCTACCTATGAGTTTCCTGAGTCCTCCATTGATTTCCCATGGAAGTAGGTCAGGACTGCTCTTAACTGGAGAAGCTGTCCGCTGCAGGTTTCATTTAACCACGAGGAGCGAATATTAAAAATTGATGCGCAAAGCAAACCTCTGCTTAATTAGCATCTAGATAAAGACTTTACCAGGAAAGCCATGGAAGTTAATAAAAACATAAGGAAATTGACAAGGAAGCATTTCAACAGCTATCGTTGTGTCAACCTTCCATTTATGAGACATTCTAGGGATGGTCACTTCATGCATTGCCTACTAACGTCCGTTAATCTGTATTTAGGAGGTTAGCATTCCTTCTGTGTCTGTGGTTGCGTTCAGATTTCTAGACAAGATTTAAGTGTTGTTGTTTTCTGGCACAGTTTTTCAAATGCTAACCTTAAAATTTTGTTGCCTATGAACTAACCACTTTAAAAGGAAAAGCGATATGGGGCGCCTGGGTGGTTCGCTTGGTTAAGTGACCAACTCTCATTTCAGCTCCCGTCATGATCTTATGGTTTCGTGGGTTCGAGCCCTGCCTCTGGCTCTGTGCTGACAGTGTAGAGCCTGCTTGGAACTCTCTGTCTCTCTGTCTCTCTCTCTCTCCCCCTCTCCTTCTCTGAGGCTTTGCTGTCTCTGTCTCTCTCAAAATAAATAAACTTAAAAACAAAAATTTTTTAAAGGGGCGCCAGGGTGGCTCGGGCAGTGAAGCATCCGACTTTGGCTCACATCATGATCTTGCGGTTCATAGGCTAGAGCCCCGCGTCAGGCTCTGTGTTGGCAGCTCAGAGCCCGGAGCCCTCTTCGGATTCTGTGTCTCCCTCTCTCTGCCCCTCCCCTGTTTGCACTCTGTTTCTCTGTCAAAAAATAAAATAAAACCTTAAAAAAAAAAAAAAGGAAAAGCAATTCTACTGAAGCTGCTTAGAAAAACACTTTGAGGGGCGCCTGGGTGGCTCAGTCGGTTAAGCGGCCGACTTCGGCTCAGGTCATGATCTCACAGTCCGTGAGTTCGAGCCCCGCATCGGGCTCTATGCTGACAGCTCAGAGCCTGGAACCTGTTTCAGATTCTGTGTCTCCCTCTCTCTGACCCTCCCCCATTCATTCTCTGTCTCTCTCTATCTCAAAAATAAATAAACGTTAAAAAAATAAATAAATAAAAATAAAGAAAAACACTTTGAGAGCCCCCATCTACATGCTAAATATTTTTTATACGAAGCATTTTGGGCCTCCTTGGTTTCCAACCAATTCATTGGTTATTACCTATACTTTTGTGGAAGCAAAGCTTTTCTTTTAAAAGATAAACCATGTTCAACCAGAAAAAAAATTATTATATTTGAAAACTGTGTCAGCCCCCTCAGTTAGAGTGACTTTTTTCTTTCGCTGATGAAACACCTTTCACAATCGCGTCAGGTTGCCTGACCCTTTGTACAGTGACGATGGCCTCTTTGTTCTCAGGGCTGTTCTTTATAGGACAGGGGTAAGTGCACTGCATCGGGTATGATGCCCCTCCACCTTCAAGGCTCAGATATCCTCCAGCAACCAGAAAACAGCCTGCCCCCTGTGGGAACAGAGAACCGCTTACATGCTCCCCAATGCTTTATGCTTCTCACATCAGCTACCGGATGAGCCACTTAAGATGTCAGATCCTTTACCCAAACAATATGGAATCTCTGAAAATTTAATTCATTTTTGACCTGACTTCATTTTTTTAATAAAATATTTATTCTTTCCACAGAGAGCTAAAAGTCAATTGCCCCTTAGAGTTGCACGCAATTTACATTTTACAGGGTCTTTTCTTGAGCCCAGTTTTCCTTTTTTCACAATCCTCCGAGGTAAATATGAAAAAACTGATACATGGAGAGTTGGACATGCCCTAAAAGCACAGTTGTTCAGTGATAAATCCATCTTTCAACCGCAGGACATTTGACTCCTGTGTCTTTGCCCATATGTGTATCTTAAGGAACTCTCCACACTGCTTTCCATTATAATGAGATTGTTTTTTAAGCTGGTCGAGCAAAGGAGTTTTTTTAAAATCCAACAAACGTATAGAAACGGGGATACGTGTTTTACTTCCCTGAAATGCTGGAATTTAAATAGTAAATGGACCATATGTATACCACATACAATCCAGGTGATAATTTTCTATCTACAACATAATATCTTAATACTGCTTCCCGAATCATTCAGTGAAACTCTATGCGATGCTATTTGTAATGGACCCTACTTTATTTCCTACATAAACAAACTACTTAGATCAGATTATGGGTACTTGCTCTCAGTGCTGAGTACTGCCTAGTTTTCCTAATCAGTAACAGGCCTGATCCCCTTCTGACCATTCCATATAAAAATGATCTAAACCTGGGTTCTCCATTGATATTCTTTGGAGCAGTTGATTCTGAAATATATTAACTAGTCTCGATCTGTGCATCCTGTGCAAAATCAGATTATTATCAATGCTTGGTAATCAGGGTAATCCTATTGGGCTTTGCTATTTAAAACATGTTAGCTTTGGAAAAATAAGCCATAAGTATAAACTGAGCATGCAATTGGGGCGCCTGGGTGGCGCAGTCGGTTGAGCGTCCGACTTCAGCCAGGTCACGATCTCGCGGTCCGTGAGTTCGAGCCCCGCGTCGGGCTCTGGGCTGATGGCTCGGAGCCTGGAGCCTGTTTCCGATTCTGTGTCTCCCTCTCTCTCTGCCCCTCCCCCGTTCATGCTCTGTCTCTCTCTGTCCCAAAAATAAATAAACGTTAAAAAAAAAAAAATTTTAAACTGAGCATGCAAAACATAGTCATAGAAACCATGGGCACTTAAACAAAATATATAGTCTTTGCTCTCAAAAATTTACCATTTAATTGTGGAGCTTGGATACACATTCATTCACTCTAGTCAAACAGCCATTTGATGATTTAAGGAACACATATTGAAGATGTACTTGGGGCCAGAAAATGTGCTAGTTACTGCAATGAAAAAGTCTCACAGTATTGTGCCCTGACAATTTAGTTGGGGAAGCAAACACTTAAATGCTAATCACAACACTGTGTCAGGCATGTGTCAAAAGCATTTTTTTGGTTTTTTTTTTTTCTTTTATAAATGGAGGAGCAGACCTCCCAGGCCCTTGCCAAAAAAGCAGAAGACACAGTCCAAAAAGGATTGCTAATGAGGATGTAACTTTGCATGAAAATCAAGAGAAATGTCTTCAGATGGAATACATAACATTGTCAGACGTTCTGTGAAGTCGAAGAGAACCAAAAGAAGGCAGAGGCCAGAGCGAGAGACCAATTAGGCATCAGCCCTGTGTGACTTGGGAGTGAGCAGAAGAGGAAGCTGGACTGGAGGAAATGGGGTGAGGGGGTCAAGAATTGGAGGCGGCAAACACACAGCATTCACTTGAGTGGTTCGGCCGTGAAAGGGAAATAGAGAATCATGACTGGATAGACAATCAAGCTGTTTTTCTCTGAAACATCAATGGACAGTTTTATTATACTTCATATTCAGAACTCATAAACCTAGCTTGGCTTAGAGGCCAAAGTGAATTCTTCACAGGCTTCAGGTAACATTATCAATCAACCAAACAAGGACCAACCTGAGGCAATTTAATTTCGTAGGTTTGAAATTTCTCTTGGGCCCACATTGACAAAAAGCCTTCATCGTTTTGGCATACCTCTCTTGTCATTAATCATTAGTAAGTAGTTAATAACTAATCAATCAAAGAATGAAACTAGTTTGTGAATCTAGGGGCAACTTTGATACTCAGAATGGGATAGCTTTGAGAGAGCAATACCTCACCTGAGTTCTGATCATTCTGTTGGGGGCTAACACCGAAACCAACTAAATCTTCCAGTTCCTGGGAATCTAGATTTCATTTGTTTTTAAGTTTATGTATTTATTTTGAGAAAGAGAGAGCGCACGAGCAGGGGAGGGGCAGAGAGAGGGAGAGAGGGAATCCCAAGCAGGCTCTGGGCTGGACAGGGCAGAGTCCGATGCAGGGCTCGATCCCACAAATCATGAGATCATAACCTGAGCTAAAATTAAGAGTCAGATGCTTAACTGACTGAGCCACACACACCGCCCGGGGAATCCAGATTTACTTGAGTCATGGGAATAAAACCTACCTCAGGATTGCCCACCCATAACAATCCATGGATTCCCCCAATATTTATTTGCTGACCCTTTCTACCTTTTGTCTTTCTTCCTTTTTTCTTTCCCCACTTAATTGCATAGGTTTCATCTACAACAAGGAAATACATGCAAACAATAGGGAAAAAAATGTTTGATATCCTTTAAGTTCAGCTGCTCTGGACACACCTAGTGAGACAGGAAAGGCTGCTTCAAAAATTCATGTTACTAACACTCCCTCCTCCTTGTTAGATTCTATTTAGTATTTTCACTTCTTTCATCTGGGAAGAGCAAACGCCCAGATTCTCCAGTTGATTGGTTATTCCACTAGAAGTAGAACATGTAATTAACCTAGCTCCCGTCAACTAACGACAATAACGAGCTCGCTTCAACCGAGAAGCACCATCCACCACTACAGACACTTCATTAAATTTGGAATTGCCATCCATTTACTGAATCCCGAAAAACAAGAGTTTTTGGAAAATTAAAAAAAAAAAAAAGCTTTTCAAAGATTTTACAACTTGAACCCCTTTTCACCTGGCAGCACATATGGGCAAGACTTCCAGTCACACGATAAGAGCTACCTGGATTTATGCAGCACCTTTCTGCCAAAGAGGTTAAATGACCTGGTTGAATGTGCTTTCATCCTCCTTACCATCTAAGTTCAATAATGCATCACATTAAGCAGATTAGAAGTCCTTCTTTAAAATGTTGATCTCTATGATTCTCTTAAAGAATGCATCTCTCTCTCTCTCTCCAAATGCTGAGAAGTGATCCATTTTCACAGCTATTCATTTATACAGAAACTGATGACGGTCTGACATCTACAAAATGGTCCACATTTAAATGCTTTATGGCTATATTCTTTACATCTTTCTCCGAATAAATCTGCCTAGAATGGAATAGACATTCTTTTAAACAGGACACTTAAGAGCAAAAGCGACAAACGCAGCATTCAACATAGGTCATTTTGGGCTGAATGACTATATTGATTTCAGTGTGGAGTTTTCTGAGTCATAGGATCTGATTTTTCTTTTTCTTTCTACTTAATGGTCAAACATTTCTCATATGTCTTTTGTTTCCTCGAGTATAACAGCCCTCTTAAGTCACTAGGTCTATTAATTCAACAAGTTCAATAAATACTTACTGTGTATCAACGTTGAGAAAAATTGTATTGGGCTGAGGGCTGCCTTAAGTAAAATGATGGAAAGGTATGACCCTTGACCCCCTTGGCCAAATGTCTTAAGAGGAATAAGAAAAAAAAAACTTCACAATTTGTCAGAATAAGACACATACTGTTATAGAAGTACAAAGTGCTCTTGGAGTTTGAACGAGATTATTATTTGTAGACAATAGCATAAGAAAAACTCTGTGAAGAAGTAGGTAGGCTCTGAGCAGAGATTCAAGGATTAGACTTTGTTTGATGGACTTATGAGGAAGCCCTTCCAGAAAGAGAGAACAACATCAGACAGACCGTCTCACAGGGAGGAAGAGAATCATGTTTTGAGGGATGTACACATCATCCAGGAATCCACAGATGCATCAAACAACAGAGCCAGAAAAGACACACAGTTTCAGCACCTAACATTTTCATTTGAAAAGTGAGAAAACTAAGGCATTAAGAGATGAACTGACTTACCCAAAATCTCAAAGCTTTTTAATGGTTGAGCCAAGATGGAAACCATCTCTTGTGACATCCAGCCCCTGCCTGAGCCTTCTAGATCACATATAATTAGGAGCTAAGACAAATGTAGGGCCGACAGGCACGCCTTTACTTATAACTAATATTTTATTACTTATAGATGTCAAAGTGTTGAACACCTAGGATATTAAATAAAAATCAGAAATTGGATTTTTTCTTTGAGGTAATTCAATAGGAGGGAAAGAAATCAGTCCTCCTACTATATTAAATACAAGCTAAGGGAATCTTGTGTTGTTGTCGTTGTTGTTTTAATAGACTGGTGTAGCTTTATTTCTGAATTGAGATGTTTTTGCATTTTATAAATGTAAAGCAGGGAGGGTTCTTCTTAATGGAGAAAATCGTTGATTAAATTGCCAACGAGAAAGTGCACTTAAAGATCCAGCAGCTGGAGAATATAAACACAGGGGATAAACACGTCTGCCTGCATCAATCAAAGACAGTTGCCAGCTACCCCCAGAAAGGTGAGCAATTATTTATGAAATTATGTCTTCTTCAGTGATTCTATGTTGCACTCCAAGAAGAAACTGAATGAGGAAAACAGACAATGTCATGGTCCCAATTAACCAAGAAGTCACACGCATTTGCAGAATCAAGGGATTTTACTTATACTCTTTTAACCTCATCATCTCGAAAATAAATTTCTTGAGCTTTAAAAAATAGTAATAATTAAGTAGGTCAGTATGTTCTTGAAGGACTATGTTTTTTTTTTCATTTTAATTTCAAAGATACGTGTGTGATTCTGTCATCCGCACATTAACACAAATCTAAAGAGAAAAGAGGCGATTCAAAGCTTACATGTTGCATAGGGCTCTTTCGGAGCGTTTGCTTTCCTAGATCAGTTTCTAGACTAGTGAGGCCAGGGCCCTCAGCGCCTTTAAGCATTGGCTAGGGTTTTTGATCCAGAAGCTACTTTTTCCCTTGGGCTAGCTACAGGCAATCAAACTATGACCTAATTATGGACAAGAAGCAAGCAGCCGAGGACAAAAGCCCTGATAACCTGGAAGTAGAATCATCTAGTTGGTAGCTCAGTGTTGAAAATCTCATGGACCAAAGAAATATACACGTACACTCTTTAGTTATACTTAGAGGCATGGAGGTGAGCACTCACATCTTTTTGCCCAGGTCATTTAGGTCCACTCGGCACATGAAGCCTACTGGGCAGACCACATGTCCTCCCTGAGGGGCAGCGCAGAAGCCTGCTGTACAGAAGAGCCCATCACAGTGACTACGATCTTCCAAAGTGAATTTGGGAGGGTGCTGAAAAGGTTTTCTAACCCCTTCCTAAATTGATGACAAACGTTAAGTTGTACATGCCATTGAGGAACACATTCGGCTTTCTCTTAGTAAGCTGATACCCCTGGTAGTGATAACACTCTAAGTCATTAGAGCTTTGATAACAACTGCTATAATTTAATGGCAATAGGGAGGGGAAAGACATTGGGGGTGTTGGTCAGGAGTACATAAAGTATCATTAAAACCAGAAACTCTGGAGCCAAAAAAAAAAGAAAAAAAACAAAATTGGATTCAAGTCCCAGATTTACTCCATGTGTCTCTGGAGAGGCTGTGCCTCATTTTCTCCCATCTTTAGAATGGCCATGTTAATATCGCCTGCCTCAGAGTATTTCAGCGAGGAT
This sequence comes from Prionailurus bengalensis, assembly GCF_016509475.1. Taxonomy (NCBI): domain Eukaryota; kingdom Metazoa; phylum Chordata; class Mammalia; order Carnivora; family Felidae; genus Prionailurus; species Prionailurus bengalensis. The sequence goes on along the minus strand of NC_057345.1, from coordinate 209,855,968 downwards.
GGAATACATGGAAAACGCTTAGACTAGCGTCTGGCATAGAGGAAACATGTAAAAGTCTCTGCTACCATTATCACAGAAGCATTCTCAAGGAAAAGGTTGGGCACCACACACTTTTCCCAGGCCCCCACCGCTCGCTTCTTTGATGCATCCCGCTGTGGCCATCGTTCTTGAAATCTGGTCTTGAAACGGTTCCTAAGACAAACCTGTGTGACGTAGAAGCATTTTCCTAGAACTTCGCCACCTCATTCTCCATTACCGCCGTCAGCTCGGATGCCTGGGATCCTCGCTCTGTCATGACAGCTAGACCTCCTCATTGCCCTCATAATGCCTTCTTTCCCTGTCTTTCCAGGGAAGACCTCTATTCTGTCATATTACTGTCCTACATCAACTAGATCATGTGATCAGGTGCCCTTTCTGGGAAGCACACCCTCGTTCTGGGTAGAGGCTCCATCGGAGGGCCCCCTCTGCTCTGGCTAGCCCTCCCCCTTGGGTGGCCTGGAACCATCTCGGCAGACCTCTGGGGTAGGGACCTCTACCGGCCTGAGTTCTCCTGCTTCCCTGACCAACAGCACCAGCTCCTGCCTGAAGTAGCTCTTACTGGTGGTTCTCAAACTGAAGTGCTGAGGAATTCTGATAAAGAGAATGGCAAAGGCCTGGCATGACTAAGATGGATGGGCTAACGAACCAGAATGGACGTTCTTCACAGATCACCTGCCACATACCCCACTATGAAACTCCCAAGGTCTCTGGGAGAATCCAGACAGAGCAAAAATGGATTTCCCTACTGATTCATCCAGATGACCCTGACTTGTCTTCTTTGAAACTGCCAACCAACCCATAGCTTACTCAACAAAAGGAAAACAACATTCACTCATTTTAAGCTCTCCCCTCTCTCTGCCTTCTCTTACAAAAATTATGTTTTTGACATTGTTAGAGGAAAACAGTGCTTTATAGGTTTCCCTTGCATACAAGTAGAGGGCATTGCTAATTATAGCCATATATCCTTGAGTTAGAGCAGGATTACTGGGGATTTCATTAAAAAATCAACATCTCAGGCCCAGCCTCCAGAGTTTCTCATTGAATGAGTCTCTAATAAGGCCCAGGAATCTGTGTTCTTTTTTTAAGTTCATTTATTTATTTTGAGAGAGAGAGAGAGAGAGAGAGAGAGAGAGAAAGAGCACGTGTGTATACGTGGGGAGGGGCAGAGAGAGAAAGGAGAAAAAAAAATCTCAAGCAGACTCCTCGCTGTCAGCACGGAGCCCAACACAGGGCTCAATCTCATGAACCATGGAGCATGACCTGAACTGAAACTAAGAGTCAGACGCTTCATCGGCTGAGCCACCCAGGTGCCCCAGGAATCTGTGTTTTTGAAAACACTCAGGTGAATATGCCACAAGACGTTCTTGGACCACTCGCCTAGGCTTTCTATGTCTTTACCTACATACTTCGAACCACTCAAGTACCTTCTCTGAAGCCTTGGTAGGTCATCACCGTCTTGGCTCAAGTGCATCATTATAACCTGGGTCCTGGCTCAACTTCCCCTCTAAGTAGCTGGAAGGAGACTTGCTGAGGCAGAAAATAGTCTGAGGCCACAGCACGGGACTCGGAGCAGAGGGAGGGGTGCAACCAACAAACGGCAGGAGAGGGACCTGACAAGGGTCGTATCTTTATTTAAGATGTTGAAAAAACTATAGGCTTTGGTCTTTCCAGTCCTTCTGGAATAGTCTGAGATAATCTTCAGGTGTTCTGAGTGTAGCTCGAGTCCTAAATGGCTTTGAAGAATCCAAGAATTCTACAAGTTCCTGATCCAGCCCCCAACTCTGGTCAGGAGGCTCCAAGTCACTGGGCATCCAGAAGATCTGGCCAAAGTCACAGGCTGAGGGCTCACCCACTCTCACAGCGAGTGAGAGACCCAGACTCATAGATTTTCTTCTCTGCCATCCCCTTTGGCTTCTCAATACTTGCTTTTGCCCTAGCCACTCTTTTCAGCCCCTGCTTTCACAGGAATGAAAAGGAGGAGATATAAAGTCCTGAACTATTTTGCATTCTGAATTTTACAGAAGAAAGTATTGTTGACACACCAAACCAAATGTGTAGGTTCTCCTAAAATAACTAACTTTCATTTCAGGTTTCCTAGGACAGCCTAGTTCTTGGGAAGTCGATATTCTTACCAGCTCAGATAGGAATCCAAGAACTTGTCATTCAAGACAGTAAACTGGTTAAAGTGGCCTTTGAAAGTAAAGGTCACAGAGTCCCTAGACTGAAAGTCACACACTTACATTGGATGAGAGGCTTCTAAGACAAAGTTGGGTATCTGTTCTTTGGCCTACAACTGATTAATGGTGTGATAGGACAATGAAAGAAAGAGTTGAAGGATAACAGAAGAGGTGGAGGGAGGGAAAGAGAGCCTATCTACATCAATAAAACTACCCGAAAGAAAGGTAGGAAGCCAGAAAACCACAAGAAACAAACATAAGAATTGAAATAACTTGAAATGATATAGCAGTAAAGGGTTAGAGCTACAAACTCAAATAGCCCCTGAAGACATCCCAGTAATTATTAAGCTATCAACACTGTACCACCGTTATTACAAATGGCCAGGGACAATGATAGTCACCACTGCGTGAGGTGTCTCCTGTTCAGGTCACCCTGCTAGACACTTTAAGTGCATTATCACACAGTTAAGCATACAATGATGATCACAACAATGACCCTGAATCATAAAGATGGCTACATTATGTTAGTATACCCTCCCTTTTTTTCTGAAAAGTGGTATAATATATAAATACAGAAATATATTTAAATTTTAAATTACTTTTATTTTTTACATGTATTTATTTTTGAGAGACGGAGACAGAGCACAAGAGGGTCAGAGAGAGAGGGAGACACAGAATCCAAAGCAGGCTCCAGGCTCTGAGCTGTCAGCACAGAGCCTGACGCGGGGCTTGAACTCACAAACTGTGAGATCATGACCTGGGCCAAAGTCAGATGCTTAACCAACTGAGCCACCCAGGCGCCCCCAGAAATATATTTTAAAAGATTGCCTTCCAAAATCATTCTTTGTTTAATTCAAAATTCTTTTTAAAATTAAATTAGTAAGAGTAAGTTGGAAACGTTGCTTCACTAGCAATGCCCAATATTTTAGCATTACTGTACCTCAAACAACTTACAAAAGGATAAAGGTGTGTGTGTGTGTGTGTGTGTGTGTGTGTGTGTTAAGAAAGTGAATGGAAAGGCAAAGGTTGCATTAGATTCCTAGGTTTATTTCATCAAACCCAAAAGACCCATTTATATTTACAATTGTAAAAATATAACATAGCATGTAAAAGTCTTAAATGGGAATATTTTCAAGAGGCTGAAAGATGAGATGTAACAGTACAAAATTGTACATCTCCGTTAATGTGGCATATTGTTGTGGATAATGAAACTCTTCACCAACGCCAACTCAACATCTTGGGTTTCTTTTGATTTTCTAATATTGATACCGGATGAGTGGGCCTACATCTTTGTTTTTCTTTGCTCTATCTTTAGGCCCACCATGTCTCTGTGTCCTTCCATGGTCTCTATGTGTGCCTTTCCATGTGCTTCATATATTGGTGGCCATATTGGCTTATATGTCTATTTCATCCTGTATTTGCATTTCTTTTGTATCTTTCTTGGTGCCTTAGTCTCTGAATTAGTCACACTGCTTTTTTATGTTTCTAATTTTTCCTTAAATTTTCTATTAACATCTCTCCACTTATACCTTTCCTATCTCATGCTCTCCCTCGGGGGTATTATAGAATTTAATTATATTCTTCATTGTGACTTGAATGTTTTTATAGGAACATATATTCATGCATTTATATTAAACGTAGGCAAAGTCTTTCTTTTAAAAATATTTATTGTTTTTTTTAAATGTTTATTTATTTATTTTGGGGAGAGAGAGGGCCGGGGAGGGGCTGAGACAGAATCCCAAGCAGGCTCCCAGTTCTCGGGGCACAGCTCGACGCAGGGTTTGATCCCACCAACCATGAGATTATGACCTGAGCCGAAATCAAGGGTCAGATGCTTAACTGACTGAGCCATCCAGGCACCACCTCCCCCAAGAAAATATTTTTTATTTGAAGAGAAAAATATTCTAAATACTATTATGGTGAATACTCCAAATTCACTGTCAACATATCTGTACTTCGCCTACTTCTCATAAAGACAAAAATTTACAGCAATAAAATACAAATGAACCACCTCTTACGTGCCTCATAGATTCCATCTCTCCGCACAAAATTAAGAAATAGTAATCATAACCAATTGAAATAAAATTTATTATCATGAGAGAGACTATTAAGTGTCCTCACATAGAACAAAGCAACATTACAATGTCCCATCAACCAGGGGAAAAAACTTCCTAGAACAATTAATACAAAGGCCTTATTTAGAAAATCATGCAGTGAAATGGAATTTATTTTTTTCCTATTGCTCAATCCGTATCAACAGCTGTAAAGCTTTTAAGATATGAAAGTAATGTTAGGTGTATCATTACAGATTATTTAAAAAATTTTTTCAATGTTTTATTTTTATTTTTGAGAGAGAGAGAGAGAGAGAGAGAGAGAGAGACAGAGGGAGAGAGAGAGAGAGAGGGAAATGCAGAATCCAAAGCAGGCTCCAGGCTCTGAGCTGTCAGCGCAGAGCCCTACACGGGGCTTGAACCCATGCACCGCGAGATCATGACCTTCACAGAAGTCAGAAGCTCAACCGACTGAGCCACCCAGGCGGCCCACGTTAAAGATTATTAAGATAAGAGTTGAAGGCACATATTTTATGTAACATAGATTTTTCAAGTTAAAACAGAAATATTAAATTTTCTTTGAATTGAGTATTAGTAAATTATTGTAATCGGCACTTCCGGGAAAGCCAGAGGGTATGGAGTATAGAAATACCAGCCTTAACTTTGTTCTTTAAATGTAAAAAACAAAAAATACTTGAGATTTAGGAGTCATGAATGTCTACTACCTCATACCATTTATTCTGTTCCTATGGTATCAGTAGGTATCTATAAATCCTATCTGACAAGACTAAAGGGGAGCGTTGCCTCACTGAATATACTAACAACAGTGATTATAGGTTAACTCTCAAATATCAACAACTTTGGATCTACTTTTCAAATTACAGAAAGATCCTGAGAGCCACAATGCTTTTTTTAGCCTCTGATAGTGTCTATTTTCTTCTGGAGTCCAAAGTAAATAATATGAAATTATTCTTTGCACTATCTGCATTTTTCTTCCCGTCCCTTCACATAAAGTAAGATATCGAAGTTAACGTAACACAAGACATGCCCTTTCTCGGAAGGGTTTGATACACGGTTAATAGCACATGAAAGGAAGAAATTCAATCTTCAGATCCCTAAAAGCTATAAAGAGCCTGGATCACTTTTCCATGTATAAGCTTTGTTTCACAAGTACACAAAGCTCGTTTTGGACTCGAATGGAGAAGTCTGTGACATATAGCACATAGCTGAATTCTAACAGATGGATTTTTCTTGAAATAACTTCATTAGTTAATCATTTCTTTTACATATACTTTTTCTAGCTAATTGGTATAGCTGCCAGCTGGAGCTGTTAAGGATCCTCCAAAGAAACTGGTAGGTAGGGAGAAAATCCAATAATTTCACCAATCCTAGAATGAAACGTCCATTAATTTCACACTAACCATCACATATTTTGAAAGTAAAATCTTTTTCGTTCATTTTTTTCCTCCAACTTATTCCAAAAATCTTAACCGATCTGTGCTTAAACCAAATCAATCATCTAGAAGAAACTTTAAACTTTGATAAATTATTTAGGTCAGGGTTTACCAAACTTGCCTCCCCTGACATGGTGGCCCAGATCATCTTTTTGTGTTAGCTTTTAAGCAGCATCTCTGCCTCTATCTTGATATCAGTGGTGTCCCTAGTTGTGACAACTGAAAATGTCTCCAGGCATTTCCGAAAGTCCTTGGGGCCCAAATTGTTTTTTACTGAGAACCATTATTTTATTTTATTTTTTGTTTTATTTGAGAGAGAGAGAGAGAGAGAGCGTGAGTGGGGGAGAGGGGAAGAAGGATAAAATCTTAAGCAGGCTCCACACGCTCTGACACTGATCCCGATGCAGGGTTAGATTCCACGACCCTGGGATCATGACCTGAGCTGAAATCAAGAGTCGGATGCTCAACCAACTGAGCCACCTAGGTGCCCCAAGAACCCCTATTTTAGAAATAAATTGCTTCTTATTGCTAATTCAGTTTAATACTAATTTTAGGGGCGTCAAGGTGGCTCAATCAGGTTAAGTGTCTGACTTTATTTTAGCTCAGGTCATGAAATTGAGATTTGTGAGTTTGAACCCCATGTCAGGCTCTGCTCTGACAATGTGGAGCCTACTTGGGATTCTCTCTCTCTCTCTCTCTCTCTCTCTGTCTACCCTTCCCCTGCTCGTTCTCTCTCTCTCTCTCTCTCTCTCTGTCTCTCAAAATAAATAAACTTCAGAAAAATTTAAAAAATAATTTTAAAAATGCATGTATGTATTTAACTTCAGACATGTCTAATAGATTAGAATTTTTTTTTCCCTTTAGTCAGGTAAATGAAATGATTTGGGGGGCAGGGGATTACTTAAGCAGTAATACTTACATAAATCTCTCTGGGTAAACAAGCAGAAAAGGCAGGATAAGTGGCTTCTAGCTACCAATACATATTAATTATTCTAAGAAATGCCGTCATCACCTCCATCGTCAGAAGTATTGATTTTTTGTTTTTCCTTTAAGGAAGGAACTCAGTGTGACTGTGGGAGAGGATATATAAAATCCTGCATTGGGATGATCTGAGATGAAAATGATTAATTACCAGTTTAGGTACCTAAGGCATTTTTAAGCCAGGAAAAGCAGTGTAATTTCATGAAACGGACACTGAGAAAGCTGGGATTTGTTTGGACTTTCCTGTAAACTTATGAAGTGATTTGGGGCTCACAAAAGGATTAGTCATTCATATAGAGACATTTCCCCATCTTCGGAGTTCAGTGGCCACCCATTCACCACTTAGTGGTCTTTCTGTAATTTATATATCAGCGTCTCTAGGAAGAGTAACATAGGCATAAGATTCTAATTACCAGAGTTGTTAAAAGGGAAGCAATGAGCCTTTTCCAGTTTAGGGTGAATGTAAGAATATCACAGCACGAAGTGTGCAAGGAGAATCGTTCATTGCATTAAGAGAAATACTAAGTTCCATTCTAATTTCTATGCTTCCAGCAAAAGCGGCGGACTAGCATTTGCTCAAGTGGGTTTTTAACGTAAAGAGAAAGATACATGTTAACATTTATCAATATGTTTGAATGTCTACCTTTTTCTCAAAAAATCAAGACATTTACCCCCAAATTCCATAGTGACCTGTTTACTTTGTTGGACTTTCCCAGAACCACTGTGACTGTTTAGATTTTACACTTCGTCCCACAAAAAGTCATTCTTCTTTTTCATAACATCTCTTCCCTAGGCCCGCTGTCCCTTGGAGTGCTTCCAGAACGCCCTGTGTCCTTCAGCACCGCAAAAGTTAAATAACCCACTTTGCAATTTCTCTCTCTCTCTCTCTCTTTTTTTTTATAAGGTGTGTGTGTGTGTGTGTGTGTGTGTGTATGTTTTGTTGTTGTTGTTGTTGTTTTGGGGTTTTTTTTTTTTTTTTTTTTTGAGACCAGCGGAGACAGGGTGCAAAGCAGGGGAGGGGCAGGGAGAAAAAGAGACACAATCTGAAGCAGGCACCGGGCTCTGAGCTTGACGCGGAGCCCCAGGAGGGGCTGAACTCCACATGAACCCTGAGGTCACGACCTGAGCCAAAGTCAGCCGCGGGAACCGACTGGGCCACCCAGGCGCGCCCCCACTTTGGAATTTCAACTGGAAGGACCCAAGGCCCTGCCCTCTGGGCTTCACCTGCACACCCGGGGCTTCGCCTTACTTCTAAGGGAACGTGGACTCTGCACACTTACTCTCTGCGGGGTCCTTAGACCTGCGGCCGCTCGACGACGACTTGCGCAGCAGGCTCCGCCCGGAGGTGAAGAGGCTGGTCAGTTCTTCCAAGGGGCTCGTGGGGGTCCTGGAGCGGGAGGCGCCCGGCGCGGGGCCGTAGGTGTTCACCGCCGCGTTGACCATCTTGGCCCCGTCCTGCGACACGGGCCTGGCGCTCGGATGCGGCCCCGCCGGGGAGCCCCTGGACAGGCTGCCCGGGTGCACCGCGTCGTAGGGCGGCGGCCGCTTGAGGCTGAGCGGGGTCAGGGACCGCCCCATGCTGACCGGCGACGGCGAGGCCGAGTGGCTCTTCGGGTAGCCGTGCGGGGACTGCGTCCGGTACAGCGTGGACGGCGGGGGCGGGGACGAGGACAACGCGGTGGCCGCGGAGGCCGCGGGGCCCGGGCCCAGGGCGGCCGCCTGCTCTTTGTCCAGCTTGGGATGGCCGGAGGCGTGGGAGGGCAGTGCGGACGGCGACGCGCCCGGCTGCTGCTTCATGTAAGACACGTTTTCCAGCACGGGCAGCTTGGTGACCTCTAGCGGGGTGAGAGGAGACTCGTCGGAATTGGGGGAGCACTGCACGGGCGCGGGGGGGAACACCAGCAGCGGGGGTCTGTGGGAGAGCAGGTTGGGGAAGGGCGGGGGGATGTCACAGAGCAAACCCTTTGGAGTACATGGCACGGAGGACTTGGCGAAGTCCGCGTCAGGCACCGTGGGAGTAGCACACTGCGAAGAGCAACTGTGATGGTCAAGGTCACATTTGGAATCTTGGCCCAAGTCGTCGAAGATGGGGTATTTCATCTCCTCGTAGACGGCCTCGCTCTGGTCGTCGTCCTCCTTCCTGAAGTCTCTGAGGATGTTGCCCACCATCTCGATGTACACGGGCTCCTCCTCCTCGGGGTCGCCCGCAGGGCTGCTGACATGGGACAGGGAGGGGTCGCGCGGGAGCGACGTCCTCCGCGGCCCGTGCTTCTTGATGTACGTTTCATCGAAAGAGGTGCTCAGCTGAGTGTTCGGGTTGCGTTTGGGTTTGGGAGGAGGGATCTTCTTGGAATATTCATCACTGTGGGGTCTCGGTTTGGCGGACACTGCAAAAGAGAAAATTTAAAAAAAAAAAGGTAAAATAGATTATTACAATAGGAAAGCCTTCGAAAATGACTTGTACTCGAGTTGGCTCCTAGGAACTTTTATTTAAAGTTTTTATTTATTTTTGAGACAGAGAGAGACAGAGCATGCACGGGGGAGGGGCAGAGAGAGAGGGAGACACAGAATCCAAAGCAGGCTCCAGGCTCTGAGCGGTCAGCACAGAGCCAGACATGGGGCTCGAACTCACAAGCTGTGAGATCATGACCTGAGCTGAAGTCAGATGCTTAACTGACTGAGCCATCCAGGCGCCCCCCCCCCTTTTTTTTTAATGTCTATTTGTATTTGAGACAGACAGTGTGAGAGCTGGGGACAGGGAGAGAGAGAGAGAGAGAGAGGGAGACACAGAATCCAAAGCAGGCTCCAGGCTCTCAGCTCTCAGCACAGAGCCCCGTGTGGGGCTCAAACTCACGGACCTCGAGATTATGACCTGAGCCTAAATCATAAGCATAACTGACTAAGCCACCCAGGCGTCCCTACTGCTATGAATTTTTGATCGGCGTGGGAGGTGGTAATCTGCTTCATTTCTAGTTTGAGGCTTAGACTAAAACTCAAAAAAAGTCAAACACTTTCCATACGTAGGAAAACCTGATAAAACAGTACTAATATTTGTCTTCAAACTAATATTAATAATCCGACACTGACAAATGCATTAACCAGGGCAATTCGTCCCTCTGCCTTAGAATTTCTTAGAATTTCTAAAGAGAAACCTTCCGATGAAACATGTTCCATAAAAACGGTCATGAACTTCATAAAGATTAACCTCCAAGAATTAAGTGAGAAACTCAGGAGGACAAAATCAAGTTTCTTTGAGCACAAATGGTCACAAAAATACCATGGGATTTGAGCCCTTTTAATGTTGTGGCTATTGCACATGATCGCATCTCTCTTTCATTTAGGATAAAAATGTCCTAGCCTGCTAGACTTAATCTCTGCCTTGGTTCAGATAAATAACTTCTATACAGATGGGTCTGATATTTCAAGGGAAATTGATGTGAAAATCTTATGAGGCTAGACAAGTTAATCTCTGAATCTCCAGGTATTGTTGATTAGGGTGTATTTGTCTGTTTTTGTTCATGAGATCTCTTTTGATATCCCAAATGCTATCTTGGAATGAATTTATTAGGTATGTTGCACTGAGACATCAGAACCCCCTCGAGCGCCTTACAAGGAAATAAACCAGAGAATGCTGTGTAAGCTTCAAGAATAACTTTTGGAAACTCACAACAGATATACGTACGAGTGCATTCAACAGCCTACCGCGGGCACCCCTTGTAGTGAAACGTAAACTCTGACACTATACAGTGGGGTGGAACAGGCTGGCAACTTGTCTGTGACTGAAATCAATTATTTAGCATGCAGGGAAGGTACTGGCATCTTGTTATTATCTCATTAGCTCATTGTGCTGATATATGATTACAATGATTATCATTATTATGCGGTGTGGTGGAATGCAGTTACTTACGGTAAATAGTAGCATATAATGTAAGGTGACAGTATAGCTTATAGGTGTAAAACGATTGAGAAAATAACAGGCTTCCCGACAATTTGCAGCCTTAAGGGCGGGGGCGGGGGTCTCAAGGCACAAATCAGGAAACACCTGAGATCATTTTGCTTTTTTCAATTAGCATACTATGACACAGGAGTTTTTCTAAAGCTTACTAAAGGAGAAGCGAGCGCTTAAAGATTAGTTAGCAGACTGCTCTGCACATCAAAGATGGCTTCAGAGGGAGGAAGCTCATCAAACATTCTAGAAGTGGTTATGTCTCTCACTTTTCTGGGTCATTCTTTCAAATATTCTACTCTTCTGTGCCCGTAATGAGTGAGTTTTTACTCACTACAATCAAACACCTCTTTGAAGGGAAGTTTCTTAATGTATCTGGGCTTCTCCTTTAACTCATATCAGGAAAAGCTAGATGCTGAGTTCCAGGGGGTTATAGCAATAGAGTCTGTTAGTGCCAAAAGGGAAAAGCCTAGAGACACAATTGGGTGAAAAATACCTAGAGAATTCTTTAGGAGGGACTCAAAGTGGACCAGTAGCTCCTCTCTGTATCTCTCACTGGTCTTAAAGTTTACTGGCTTTAAAGACTACTGTGTATGTTAATTTTCATGAATTAAAAAACCCATCAGATGATATATGAAAATGTGAGCCCAATGCATAAAGTAAAATTATACATAATTGAATAAAGTTGACTTAGTACTTGAGGGCCAGGGAGTTAATATGCAGAGGAACAAAAGCCTATCCAGACTATTCTTCTGAAACTTGTTTTCCTGCCTTCTTCCACCTCAGAGTCTTATTTAGGCTAAGTAACTCACACTCTGGGAAAATATTTGCCACTGATTATTGGGTTCTAGAGATTGGGTGGATTGGGCCAAAGGGGAAACCTTAGAGGAGAGAAGTCTGATTGGCGAGGTGCTCTGTGAATGGAGGGTAAACCTAAAGCTAGGAATTAATGTGTCCAAGAGATGATAATTCATTATATGGGAGTGGTCACATGTAGAATAAGATTAGCCTTTTTATACCTTCTAAATTACAATCTGCTTTTGTTTTCTTTAACCTTTCATAAAGTCTGATATCCCCACCTAAACTTGGGTAGTTATATGGAAAGAAATAACAGGACAGGCAGAATTCAAGCATCTGAGCCCAAGACTAGGAAGCAGACTACACTAAGGGAAGACTATAACCCAGGATTCCCAGGCAGGGAGGGGTCAGTGGTAGGGCTGGTAATGACTTGATACTTAGGGAGGCAGTAGCCTCACGAACAACCTTGGAACCAACGTCCCTCTTCCCACATAGATTAGAAGATGGCCTTTGGAATGGGCACGACCAATGCTTGGGTTATACTCAAAATGTGAGCAGATGACACTCATTCTGCGTGCCAAAAGGAAGAGAAAAAAAATAAGTAAAAATACTTCATATCTATGAAATGATTGAAGAAAGAAAAGGTTTTGTTCGAGAACACAGCATAGAATTAAAGTACAGCAACTATTCATTAGGAAGGAATATAGGCAATCCATTTGTACTATGAGACCACTTCAGTGCCAAACTAAACACAGATACTGTCTTACCAGGGGAATAAAATATAATATGTGACTCTTACGGTGACTCTTAGATAATCAAAATTCACTTTTACTATGGACTGAATTGCATCCCTCCCACAGTAACGTGTTGAGGCACTAACCCCCAATATAATGGTATTTAGAGATGGTGCCTTTGGGCGATAATTGGGTTTGGATGAGATTATGAGGATTGGGCCCTCATGGCTGGGGGCGGGGGGAGGGGTCCACCATGTGAGTATGTAGTGAGAAGGCAGCCATCTACAAGTCAGGAAGAGTTTTCACCAGAAACCAACTAACTATCCTAGCACGTTGATCTTGGACCTCTGGCCTCAAGAAACGAGAGGCAATAAATGTCTATTGTTTAAGCTATTGTTTAAGCTGGTCTATGGTATTTTGTTATGGAAACCCAAAATGACTTGGATAATAGTGTATTCATTAGGCATAAAGACCCTGTACAGTTGAATGTTAAGCACTCACTTTAATTCCATCTTCTGGCATTAAAATACTTGAAATAGCTTTGTTATTTTCAAAATTAACACGACTCTCTCCCAGCCTTTTTAAATGTACGTTTCACCTGCCTCTGCCCTGTATCCTCTTATCCCCTGGAGTCATGTCACAAAGAGCAATTACACCTAAATACAGAAATATTCCTCCCAGCTATCCATCCTGGTGCCCACAACCTGTAATTCTGGTTGCTTTTCTCAGTCTGACTCGTCGATCTCTAATTTGTGCCAGGGCACGTGCTTCTGATTCCAACCCATTTTCTGGATGCTTTTTGGTTGTTGTGGTCTGCTTCGGCACATTCTGTCCTGTTCCACGTTGTTCTACTGCCCACCAGCTGAAGTAATTCCCCAGCTGGCCTTGCCCAAGGAATACTTCATTATCTGGGCAACCTTATTCCTCTGCGTTACCCTGTGTGATAAAAAGAGCCTAATGCAGGCAGATTCATATAATGCAAGCACATTTTGTTTCCTGGTCCTCTTTCTTTGTATTGATCCAAATTTGAAATGAGCGTATTGAGGTTTATTTAGATAGTAAAGTGTTAAGTAAATTTTAGATGATAGGGATGAATAAACAGATTCACTCCTTTGATATCTGGAGACTTTTTTTTTTCCCGGGCAATAGTTGCTTCCCCTTCCATATCCCCCTTGCAATTGAGTAAATAATTCATGGAGAAATAAAAATTTGTTTTAAATGTCATATATGCTTTTTTTAAAGTTTCCCCATATAAGGCAAAGTCTGAAATTTTAAACAACATTGTCACATAATTTATTCTACCTTAACCTCACTCTAGGCCATTAAAAATTAAAGAAAAAAAATCATGTTTAAAAAGTCATTTCTTTAGAGAATACTTCAAAACGGTCTTGATCTATGTACATAGATGCTGAAATACTGCTAATAAAAGACAATGAAAATTGCTTGCAAATTTCCACATTAAACCAAATTCAACCATAATAAAAAAGGTGAGTTTTATTGCTATTGAATGAATTTTAAATTATTTCTAATAAACCCAAAGATAGAGGCAATAATTCCTGTTCAGCTCCAGAACACAAATTTTAATGCTTAAAATAGTATAATGACAGTAGCATTGAATAAGCAGAAAGTGACATTTTTGAAATGAAATATCGGAGCACAAAGGTTATGCACGGCTTTCAGTCATGCCCAGATGATCCGTCTTTCACAGTTAATTTTGGAAATTCACCGTGTCCTTTGTCAACCTATCCTTCTGAAATAATTTTCCCTTATTAAAAAAATATAATGTAAAACTATGCTTTAGTATCTGTGGATGTTCCTGTCCCAAGAAGACACAACACAGGTCATGTCAGTATTTCCCTGACTGGCCACAGAATCTCAGAATTTGAAGGGCTCTTAGAAATTATGCAGCCCAAGGGCTGTACATTACTGAAGAAGAGACAAAAATTCCTTACCAACGACTTAAAAAAAAATGAAATCTCATCATTTCAATTCAATCTTTTATACTATTTATTTATTTATTTATTTATTTATTTTGAGAGCGACAGAGACAGAGAAGGCAGGGGATGGGCAGAGAGAGAGAAGCCCAAGCAGGCTCTGCACTGTCAATACAGAGCCCGATGCAGGGCTCGAACTCAAGAACCATGAGATCAAGACCAGAGCCGAAACCCAGAGTTGGACACTTAACCAAATGAGCCACCGAGGCACCTCAATCTCATACACATTTTCAAACAAAAGAAAACAACAGGGGTGGATAGTTCTGTAATTTGTTATTTGGTATTTGGTATAGAATATCATTTTAACAGGTCTCCTCAGAAATAAAAATAAAAGCATAAAAAAAATAAAATAAAAGGTCTCCCCAGCCTATGCCATAATGGTAGCACCTTAACTCTGTAGCTCCAGTTATAGAGATATATTACACAGGCAATTCAATTGGGAAAAGAGAGTCCAGTGATGAGAAGTAGTGTCCACACTGTGCGATCCTGAAACTGGCTGATTCTGGAAGGTGAGAGACACATTTCCCACTTTCAGCAGAACTGTGCTCACAATAACTCTCTTTTCACAACTCAAAATTCCAAGGGTTTGAGGGATATTTTTATTTCCACAGTCACAAGCTTTACAATACCATCCACCAAATTGGTCCTTTTTACTTTATTTATTTATTTATTTATTTATTTACTTACTTACTTACTTATTTATGTTAAATTAAGGTGCTGTTTATAAAGGAATGAGAGTTGCAAGTGCCCTTGATCTGTTTACTGTAAGACCAGGAAAGTATGATTAATGTGCAAAAAGGATCAGAATTGGAGTTGTGGAACTTATTGTTCTGGAAAACAGAGAACTCAGATCAAAGTTTGGATGGAGACAAACGATGTAAGACATGGAACTGGTCCAAAGCATGGTTTTCAAGTTGAATGGGATTTAGTGTCTTGGCTTAAGCTAGAAGACATGATTCTAATCACTTCTTTGCTTCAGTTAGGCTGCATAACTTTGGGCAAATTACTTTGAAGTGCGTTATTATATGGACTCATTTTTGTCATAGATAATAAGAGACTTTAATCAGAACCACCGTTTTTTTTTTAAATTACTCATCTCAACGCAGTAATTATAAAATAAAATTGGAGTTTGTCACCAATATTTTAAACGAAATGAATTAAATCAGATTAGAAAATATGAGTACATCTCATGATAAGAGTAGAGGTTATTGGTTGAAACAATATTTAAGTATATAGATATTTCCTAGGACTCACATATCTTTCATAAGTTATGATAAGGGATGTTTGAACAGTCCTAAAGCAGACAATCGCTGGTTGATGGCCTTCAGGGAGGGCTCCATCAACTCTTTCCTTTCTAGTAACTGTGCATACTTCTTTGTCCCTTCTGAGGTACTTTTCTCCCGTTGAATATGGCAGTTTTCACTTTCCTCCAAAGGAAGTCAGACACCATGAAGGAAGTCTAACTACTCTGAGATGACCATGCAGTGAAGAAGCCCAAGCCAGCCTAGGGGAAAAGAACTAAGAAAAACAATCAATAATGAAAATGAAATCCTGGCCATATGACCCCAGTCAAGCAGTTCTGGTGACCGTTGTACTATCTGAACCATCTGAGGTGAGAAAGCAGACATTTTGAATCAGTGACAATTCATCCTCACTGCACCCCACTGAATTCCCAACCCACAGAATTATAAGCAAATATGATCATTACTTTTATGTCTCTAAATTTGGGGAGATATATGTATGCATATATCTGAAACTGGTACCAGAAGTATGGAACTGCCTTAACAGAAAATCTAAAACTTATCCATTGGCCTTGGGATGGTGACAGAGGCCTGAAGGACAGTGAGGAAGCCATTGGAAGACTAAAAATTTGGTTAGAAAATTGCTGTTAGAGGCCATAATAAAAGAACACGGTGTTATAGGTTGGTGGAAAGTTGGCAAGACGGTTGCCTGTGGTGATGTAGAAAATATAAAGTGTACCTAATGAATGGGTGAGCCTGAGTAAGGAGACTTGTGGAAGGATGTGGAAATGTCAGCTGGCTTGTTTGGCCTTGTATGGTAGAGGGCTGTGTGAGAAAGAAAGAGACAAAGGAAGGAAGTGTTCCATTCTCAAGCAAAATGAAAGGAAATCATTGCACGAAGGACTTGCCACGAAGACTTGTCAGATCAGCAAATGGTTTTCAAAGTGAAAAATGGCCGTCAGGGCAAAGGTCAATCCAGAGCTCTTCCAGTAAAAGGTGGTCTTGAGGTAAAAATCATATTAAGGGTGGACCCTTAATTTGAACCCCTTACTGAAATCTACAAATAGGACCCCTTACTGAAATCTCTGAAAGATTAAGGTAGAGAACTGAAATAATCTTTTAAGAATCTTACAAGTGTTGTTCCACAACGCTCTGACCACAACCCTGAGAAGACAGGTCTGTCTCAAAACAATTGGTGTTTGTCTTTTGTCTAATGAATAGCCTATAACTTGATTCTTACAAAGACCACAAGGCACTTCGTTAACTTTGACTAAAAGGGACGCTGTTCAAATTTAAATTAAAAAAAAAGTCTTTGGGCCCCCAAACTTTCAGGGCAGGAAGAGAGCTGAGAAGTCTCTTGAGGGACAGGTCACTTCTTCTGGACAGGAAAAGATGACTTGGAAAACAGATGTGAGGACTCAGAGAGTAAGACAAAGAGCCACAGAGAACCAAAACCAGAGAAAGCAGGGACCTAATTGTTACATATTTTCTGCCATCAGATTAGGGGCAACCGGGTGCAAGTTGTGGAAGTGGACTTCAGAATCACTATGAGCCAGTGACTTCTATGTGCCCTTCCAACCTCCAGCCCCCCTTTTTTGGACAGCATTGCAGTTTTCCTGCTCCTGAGCTGCCAGTCTCTGTCAGGTTTTGCAAGACAGATAAATTGCACTTTTAGCTTAAAGACCTTTGCATATGAGGAAATGCACTCAAAGAGCCTCATGGCACAGGGGCATGATTGAAATGATGAAATCCGAGATTTCAAGCTGCTGTTGTCGTGTAAGGAAATGTTTGGGCAAGAGGGTGAGAATATTTTTCCTACTGGGAATATTGTAGCTAAAAGGCAAATTGTGGTAGACAGTCTTCATAGATAGCTACCTTCAATTCCTTCCCACTTTGTGTGCTTTCTACCTATTAATGGTTGGAGTCTGTCAAACCCTTTTCAAATCAGGGCTGGCCTCGTGACTTACCTTGACCCCTGGAATGTGGCAGAAGTGATATTCTGAATCTTGGACTTAGGAAGACTGACAGTTTTCACTTCCTCTATCTTAAAAGCCAACTCCCATGTAAGAACTCTCAGACTAACACGCTACGAAGAAAGTCAACCTGGTGATGTGAGGAGGCCACGTGGAGGGGAAGTAAGCCCAGACATGTGAGTGAAATGTTCTTGGACCTTCCAACCCATCCCAAATACCAGATGAATGCAGCCAAATGAGAGACCCCAACCAATGTCATATAGGGTAGAAGAATCACTCAAAGAAGCCAAGTCAACTCACAGAATAATAGGAAGTAATAAACTGTTGCTGTTTTTTAAGCCATAGCATTTTGGGTTGGTTTACTGCATGGCAATAGATAACTGAAAGAAATCCCAGAATTAATTTCCTGTTTGTGTAGATATCTCATAGAAAATGCTATTGTTATTTTTCATAGAACTAGAGTACAGTGTGCACCCTGAGGAAACAGAAAGCATCTTTCCAGAATAGAAAAATTAAGGAAGTAAGATTGCATTCTGAGTATTATAAAATCACCACAGGATGATTCAAAGAAGAGATATAAAAAGAGATTACATATTTTCTGGTGAAAAAGACTGGATTGAAATCAGAATGAAGGCATTAATATATTAAAGGAAGAACAACCAGAGGGGATCTTGCCACCCACAGGGAATATAAAACCAGGAAGCTTAGAGAGCAAAACATGGCTGCACCCCACAGCAGTGCCCTGGGTATCTGGTCCTCCATTATATCTCTGTTGTGGGGATGGACTCAGCATGCTCGTAGAACCTAAAGCCACTATATATATGATTCTCATGAGTCTTTCTTTTCCTAACTTCAGACTTGTCAAGAAACTTTGCAAGAATTTTGAGTTCCGAAATACTATGCATCTGTTTCTCATTAAAAACAAGTTTCATGGACTGCTATGGTCAGAATGTTTGCCGCCCCCCCTCCCACCCCTCCAAATTCACGTGTTGGGATCTTAACACCCAATGTTATGGTGTTAGAAAGTAGGGTCTTGAGAGAGGATGAGCTCACCAGTGTGGAGCCCTTGTGAATGGCATTAATTCTCTTATGAAAGAGACCCGACAAACCCCCCAGCCTCTTCTACCATGTGGAGACCTGGAACCCGACCAGAACATGACCATGCTGGCCCCTTGATCTTGGACTGCCAGCCTCCAAAACTGTGAAAGTGCATTTCTGTTGTTTATAAGCTACTCAATCTATGGTATTTTATATAACAGCCCAAACAGACTGCGACATATACCCATCTCTTTTGAGCTTGGCTACTATGACATCTTGGGTATTCTAGATAACTGATGGTGGAGTTTCTGAGATTATAGATTGAAGGCCAGTACTGCACCAGAAAAAATTCACCACAGTATCACCATTTCATGGAATCTGTCCAGGAAGGCAGCCAGCATTTCCAAGGAGACACAGCCCTGTGTTCACAATACTTATCCCAACTGTATAGTTGATATTTCCACCCCCGGGCGGTATCTTTTTTCCTAATCACTGTTCTCTTGGTCCAGTCCTTGGGTGCCTTTTAGACACAGCCCACTTATAAAGAACAGAAATGGTGCAGAGCTATGGGCACTTCCTTGGCTTCACAACTACAGTCTTTCAGATTCCACCTGACATCCCATACTTTACACAAATCTAGAAAAAAAATTAAAAAAGAACTGGAGGCAATGCATCCATCAGGGAGAAGGACTATTCTGCAGGGATAATCCCAGTTGGGGATGATTAGCAGGTTTCATAGCTGACAAAATTTCTTGTGTGACCAAACAGTAGTCAGGTTCCTGAACCTTTCTCTAGGCTTACCTGTGCACTTCCTTATAAAATCCAATTTTACATAACCCTGCTAAAATCATTTTAATCCCAACCCCCCACCCTCAATATCTGATCATCTTCGATATCTGATTGGGTTCTTCATTCTCTGCCACCCCCCCAGGGAATATCTGATCACCCCAGCCTGTCTTCAGCAAAATCTTATTAAGTCCGTTCAACCAGAAACCCCTTTACCCCTGATGTCTTCTGTTATAATTTTCCATCCACTGAACCCCACCTTGCTCTTTGGCTATAAACTCCCACTTGCCCATGCTGTGTTTGGATGGAAAGGAACCTCTGTATGAGGTCTCTTTTCCCCTCTCATTAGAGTCCTAAATAAAATTTATATTTGCCACTTTACTGTTCAGCTCTGGTTTTTGTTTGACATCCACAAACTATACATGTCTGGCTTCCTTGTGGCATTCAGATCTCAGCATGAAGTCATGTCTTCAGAGAAATCTTCATGACCACTCAATCAGCACACATCACATTAGATATTTCTCTTGTTTATTTCTCAACTGGTTTATGGAAGCTTCCAAGCTTGTGTATATATTTTCCTCTCTCCCACTTGAGTACAATCTCCATGAGAGATGGAGGTGGGTCCCCATTTGTCATGACCTTGTTAAATCATCTGACTGGAACATCAGACGTTCTTAGTAAATATCTCCTCACTAGTCAGGGAACAGTAGACTTTTGACATTCTTAGTCAGCATTCAGGATTTCTGGTATTCTCCAGTGGCTCTAAAGAGCCATGAACAACTCTCAGTTTTGCCATTTCTTAGGCATTATTTGAATTATGAGGCAGGAAGATGATGACGCGTGTGGAGAATAATAACAGTGACAAAACAGATGAACATACAGGTGATGGAAGGATCGATCAAAGGAGGAATATTCCACCATGCCCATGTATAGAAACTGAGGCAGGTTAAATATTTTTCCCTGCCAAAAAGGAAGAACAGAAAAACATAAAAATTAGCTGAGGGATTAAGACAGTCCTTTTTCCATTGCCTTATGCTAAGGAAAGATCAGAGGGGTAGACCAAATTCACAGGTTAGATCCTGCAAAGTAAAGTAGAGACACGTAAGGTCTCATGACTTTGTAAACACTATCTTAGACCATGAATTTGGGGGTTATGGCAGTCATTCCCTGAAAAAAAACCCAAAAACTTTCTTCGTGGATTCAAAACTTAATATAGCAAGGCCATTTGAAACAGGGTCACAGATGTGGGAAATAGGAAACAAAAGTGCCCAGAAACCCCCTTACGGGTTAACCATCTTGCACGTAGCAGGATCTTTCTGTAGTAGCAAGACAACGACTCCCGCCAAGGCCACAAGTATGCTTTCACTTCGTAGCACACCAGACCTCCCATGAGAACCAAACGTAATGGCCATCCTTGCTTTTTTTGGCCTTCTTCACATACTCTGCACTGTGGCCAAAGAAAACGTCCACTATTGCCCACAGTTCTCAGATGTGTGTGTGTTCAGACGCCGCCCCGACACTCTCCTCTGCTCCTCTCCCACTATCTCCCTGAAACACAAATCCTCCCATCCTTCAAGCCCTAATTCAAGCATCAGTACTTCCTTTCTTTCCGCTTAGTTTTGTTTTTTGTTTTTTGGTTTTGTTTTTGTTTTTTACTTGTGCTTCACGTATTTCTTCTTTGTTACCTCCTTCGCTTCCTACCTTGCACCTGGTCGTCGGCTTCTCTCTCCTAAAGATTATGAGCTTTCCAAAGACAGAAACAACTCATCTTTAAAAAAAAAAAACAACAACAAACTTAACAGAGGGACTTACCCCCCATAGGCATTTGATCAACTATTCCTATAGATACTTGTGTACTGGACAATAAACTACCAATGCATAATGTTTCAAAATTTTCAATTTTCGTTCTCATCCTTTCCTTCAGATTTTCTTCCTTCTTCCATCCATTTTCATTTTTTTTTTTTTTAGTGAAAATTGATCTCCTTCGAGTTTCGAGGACTACTTTATCTTAAAGATTTGTTTCATTTAGGAAAAGAACCTAACTAATTAAAGCTGTGTGTCTACATCACTACAGGTTTCCCCAAATAAGAACTCACTGGGTGGTTTTATCTATGCATGCCATCACCTCCACCCGGTAGTAAATCAAATAATGCATGGAGATGTGTCAAAACAGTACACATATTTAAAACGTAGGGATAGTTGTGTTATTAAACCCCTGGTTTAATAGTGGCTTTTTATCTCTTTGCCTCAATATTTTGAAGCCATCAGCTTTACAAGTTCGTGGCTATCGGTTATCTCTTGCAGCATCTCTACCTGCAGAGAAAAGAAGTTACTAAATAAGTTAATTTCCTGAGTCTTGAGGGGAAAAAGAAAAATGTGACAACAAAAAAGTAGCCATGGAAAATACACAGTGGTGAGCACCCAATAGAAACTCAATTAATTTGGATTCAACCCAGGAGGATATTATGTTAGGGGAAAGTAAGTTGGGAGGAAAATCCGATTAACGATTGGAACATTCCCCCTCTCCCTCGGGCAAGTCAACTCTATAGAAGCTGAATCCCGGCAGTTCCATAGATACAGTCTACTGGGGCTTATCCTTTGTAAATCTGTCCTGGTTGAGATATAAAGATAGAAATGCTTGTGAGCTTTCTAAGTATCTGAGATCACAAAGGAAGCAGCATGGAATTAGAGAACCATAAAACATTTCATTCAGCTTCACCGAAGTTGTGGTGATGTATGCTGACACCTCTAATGATGAAAGATAGTAGTAGTAATGAGGATGATAATAATAACAACAAGTGTAGTAATAATAGCTACCATATGTCACATGCATTATTTGTATCAGGCAATATGCTTTTGAAAGATTACTTCATTTAATCCTCCCCCAACATCCCTATATGCTGATACTATTATAAATCTCATATTACAGACATTGAAACTTAGTTATACAGAAATTCAGTTACTTGCCCAAGTAAAAGAAACCGACTTTGAACCCAGGTGATGTGACTCAAGTTGCCATACCGTCCAAGAATAATTTACCTTTAGAGATGATGGTGCTCATTTGTTTTACAAATATATAGGTAAATATGTTTTCCGCATCACCAAAACTCATCTATGAGTCAGGGGCGCCTGAACTCCAATTCCAACTTAGTCATTGGGTAACGTTGGGATAGTTAAACTCTAGCCTCTTTAAGCCTTCTTGAGCTCAACTCTTAAATGGATATAATAATGATGCTTATTTACAGGATATTGTGAGGGTTTAAAAAGACACTATATTAGAAGTTGTTAGCATCCTGCCCTAGGACGGCTTAAAACGTATAAGCAATTGGGGTGCCTGGGTGGCTCAGTCAGTTAAGAGTCTGACCCTTGATTTCAGCTCAGGTCATGCTCCCACGGTTACGAGATTGAGCCCCGCTTCAGGCTCCGTGGACATGGAGGCTACTTAAGATTCTCTCTCTCTCTCTCTCTGTCTCTCCCTCTGCCCCCCTCCACCATTTATGCTCGCTCGCTCGCTCTCTCTCTCTCTCTGTCTCAAAAAAAAGTATAAGCAATATCCTTATCAATTATTATCAGCATTCATTAAAAAATCAGAGTCTCTGACTACATTGGAAGATATCTAATGAGAGCATATGCTTTCACACATACTTCCCACTTATTTAGCATGGAGCTATAAAAATTAATGGCGCCAATGCCAGAGAGCCTACCAGTTCTGGGAAATTGTAAAATGAATGATTGCCTAAATAAATATAGATTTTATGTTCACTGAAGTATGAGATCAATATTTCAGTTTCCCTCTGTATTAGGTTTATAGCCTATGTATATCCACTAATAGAAGTGAATTTATTTTGAAAGCTGTAATCTTTCCTTTAAAATTATGTGGGCATTGGAATTTGGGGGACAATTGCCATTTCAGTGTTGGCATTTTTAGCTTCTTAGCTTAAGCTGAAAAAAAAAAGTTCACTTTCGGTAAGTTTTAATTTAATAATGCAATTAAAATCAAAACAAAAGGAAAAATGAAGAATGTAAATCACAGCATATGCCTGGCAAAGCCAAACTTTCAGCAGATTAACACCTCTTATTGAAACACTCTTTTTTTCTGAACCATAGATATACCCCTTAGGTTTTGCAAAATGACATTTGGGGGTTGTTTTCCATGCTTCGCAAATTTAGGAAAAGTGTGACTAGATTCTAAAAAAAGAGAAGGAGAATATTTCCAAAAATTGAGGTGGCTCATCTCAAGGACATCCTAAAGTTTTATGCCAAATGCATGTAATAAACACGTAGGCTTTCTTATATTCGTGTGATTCCATTTTGGATTTTATGGATATCCCATTATCCCTGTGTAGTGTGCCCCTTCATTCTTACAGAGTGGGGTTGGAAAGGGAAAAGATTTCTTTTTTTGCGTGTGCACAGTTTTTCTTTAATGACCCTATAATTCTTCTTTTGTAGGCTTTGTATATAATTCCCATTTACCGTTCTTTAAATTAAGATGAAGACAATGGTCCCATCCATCTATCCCAGAGTGATTTGACTCAAGCCAGAAGCTCACTGACCAAAGAAGCAGACACTGGTCTTTTCTGGTTCTAAGTTCTTGGGCTCTGTTCAAACAATGCAAACACCAGCAGTGCCATACGATGGGAGAGCAGAAGCTTTCACTGTCGAGCCCAGGGCCTCCGACCAGCTGTGCTGTTTTCTTTCTCATATTATTTGGCAATTCTGTTCAATCCACAGAAAGCTCAGACGTGGGGCCAATGGTGGGCCACACAAAGCAACATCCCAAGGATGCTGCAGCCTTTCCTTACCCTGGATGAAGTCACGGGGCTATTTGTGACTCTAGGCTTTCCATTATTCAAATGGAACCACAGAGGTTATTATTTGGTTTCATTTTTA
Organism: Prionailurus bengalensis; assembly: GCF_016509475.1. Taxonomy (NCBI): domain Eukaryota; kingdom Metazoa; phylum Chordata; class Mammalia; order Carnivora; family Felidae; genus Prionailurus; species Prionailurus bengalensis. Next base: position 209,831,866 of record NC_057345.1, on the reverse strand, counting down.
GATTTAGGCTAGCTTTAGTTATAATAAAAGTCATCTGGATAACATGAATTCTAAGCCTAAAATATAAGGAAAGAGAGGGCCTTTACGGTTTACCCAACCTGTATTATTTTCAGATTATTCCCTGTGATTCTTTCTCTACTTCCAAGTCACACCTTCAACATCTAACTCAAAATCAGCTTGGACTCTTAACCCAAAAGATAAACTTGAACTCATAGATGTTTGAGTCATAGTAATAGTAATAGTAAAGGGAATTTAGAGAAACCCTCTAAACCAAATCTCAAAGTATATTTTCAAACTCAAATTTGAATTTGTATGTACATAAACACCTATGTCTGTGTGTACACACACACACACACACACACACACACACACAGGCACATGTGTGGGTATGTGTGTGTGTGTGTGTATATAATTATATATATATATATGCGTGTGTGTGTACAAACATGTATGTTTAACCTGTTTATGTATATGTTCATTTATCTTTTCATCCATCTCTTTTCTTGTTTTTAAGTTTATTTATTTATTTTTGAGAAAGAGAGAGTAGGGGAGAGGCAGAGAGAAAGAGAGAGAGACAGAATCCCAAGCAGGCTCCACCTTGTCAGCATAGAGCCTGATGAGGGGCTCTAACCCATGAACCATGAGATCACCACCTGAGCCAAAATCAAGAGTTGGATGCTTAACTGACTGAGCCACCCAGGGACGCCATCTATCTTCTATATACCTAGAAATGCCCTGCTTTGTGACAATGAAAATGGTCAGTATGTTTGATCAGATCCTTTATAAATACAATTGTAATTATTATAATCATAATTAGCTCTGACCATGTCATGAGCCTACTCTCCCACTCCTACTCAAAGCCTGGCAACACCTCCTCATAATTATTAGGATAAATAAGGTGTTCCATGTCATGGCTTCCAGATCTTTCTCCACATCTTCTTACAGTGCTCCTCCTTGTGATAACTCCCAGCAGGCACAGGCTTCTCTTCCAGTGATTCAGACCAAAGAAGTGATCCTGCCATTCAAGTTTCTCCTGCCATGTGCTCCCGATACATAGAATTCCTCAAATTCTTCCTAGAATTCTTCACTCCCCTTGTCCCCTCTTACTTAACTTTTAGATCTTGGTTTAATTTTCACTCAGGGACCTCTTCTTCAGAAATTCAATCTACAAAGAATCTCCCCTGAAAACCTCTTCTTTTTTTGTACCTCCATTTCTAGGTGCATGTTTATTCATGTTACTGGTTGTTGAATATCTTTCTTCCTCCCTAGACAGGAATATCATGTTTGTCTTCACCACCTTGTAGGCCTCAGCTCCTAGACCGGTGCCTGCGTTGGAATAAAATTAGAATTTTTGCAAAGCTACGAATAAAAATGTGTAAGCTTTCATGTTGCTCGTTCATTCCAAACAGCCCTTACTAATTTCATCGGAAGTATTTTGCAACGAAGACCATGTCTGAAGACCTCGTCTCAGCATTAGACGTCTTATCTGATCCGTGTATAAAGAACACATCATAGTATGAGAAGCATCAAAAGCTCACCACAATTAAAATAGGAGAAAAGATGCAGCCCAAGTTTATCCATGTCAAACTGGTAGTTTAGGTAGAGACAAAACAACTACAAAAGAGTGTGGTGCTGAAAATGTACAAGTCGGGACAGCACAGGACAGGAAGTTGGCAGGGGCAAGTTTTAGGGTGCTGTCCTCGGTTGTTCAGCAGGAACAAACTATGCAGGACAAGCACAGAAGGTAACTGGGAACAGTACTGCCTCTTTCATTTCCAAGACTCTGAACGTTCTCAAGCAAATTTGCCCCTACAATGCTTTTCAAATAGCACAAAGACCCAAACACGGGAGACAAACTGTTCTCAGCCAATAGGAATGTTGGTGTTACCTTGGAGATAAGGATCTTTTGCGATCAAACCCATGTCCTAGAAACCTGTGACAATCACCCTCCAGTGCACAGCACTTAGACCGGAGCATAAGAGCTTTCCAATGGGCTATGCCAGCAAGCTGCTTGAAACAATAACAGAAATTCCTGAGTCAGGGAGATAATTGACACATTGTACACATGTGGTAAATGCCCTTAGAATGAGCAGGAAGCCACATGCCCCGGATTTCTCGAATTTTTCTGTGTATTTCTCTGTACAGATTCCAATGAGAAGAATTGTTTCCCTCATTTGTGTATCATTTGTCATACACCCACACAAAGCCAGAGCAGAACCTGTTCTTTCCCCTGGTGCATTTACCATTTAAAGGGGAAACAAAACACATATAATTTCTAACTATTTACCAGCAAGTGAGACTCACAACTGACAAAACACATAGGGAAAGCACCAGTAATCCAAATCACTGCCCCTACTCCTTCTGCCCTGCCCTGTCTCCTGGGTTTCTAGTGAGCTTTTCGGAAACATTCTAATCCTTTACCTACGGTCCAGTGGGGTCCTGAACTTTTCAAAACACAGGAAGCCAGACCTTCACTAAATTATTTCTGTTACATCCTTATGTTCACTGCCATGAATTTGGTGAAAGCCAGCCCCAGACACAGCTGGATTGAAGAAAACAGATGAAAAGATATGGCCCCTAGTTCCGGAACCCCATCCATGAGGGTCAGCAGATGATTTGATATGTAATTGCAAAACAACATAATGCACGCCATGATAGAATGATATATGTGAGCTGCTGAAAGAAAACTATCATTTTATTAAAAATAAACTGATTTTTAGATTGCAGCTATCCAGGTGAATTGTTGCTGTGTTCCAGCTAATGGCCTCCACGTCCGCCATGATAGTACTATGAAAGATAAACCCTGGCCTCTGTGCTTCCGGTGTCCTCCCCAGAGTGCTGGCTCCATGAGAGCCCGGACTGTCTTCATCTCCTTCTTTACTCAGTGTCTAGCCAAGGCTCTGGGCTCTGGGGCATACCAGGAGCTTTAAGATACACGCTGAATGACTGAACACAATGATTCAAAACTGGAGATGCTGTGGGGTCCTTACTGCATCTTATAATGCCACGCGTTAACCGTTTATCTGTCTTCCCAATTTCTTTTCCTCTCCCTCTCCTCCTCGCTGAGTCTGCTCTAGCCTCCTTCTCATTCCTGACTTCCAAGCACGGTCCAGTCTCAGGGCCTGCTTGCTTACTCTTCCCTCTGCCTGGAATGTTCTGCCACCAGGATCTGCTTGGCTCGCTCCATCACTTCATTTCAGTTCTGCCCCAAGGGTTTTTCTCTGACACAGTCATTCCCTTGCCTCTCCTCCTCCCTACCATCCATTCTCTCCTTTACCCTCATAGCATTCATCACTAACTGCCATCACCTTGCATGTTTATTTATGTCTGCTTGCTTGTTGTTTGCCTCCCCGGATGGGAACCTTTATTCTATGATGGCCCGGACTTGCTTCCCGACACTCCTATCTCCCTCCGGGCCTGCAGCAGTGCCTGCCATCTAGTAATTGCTCAATAAACATTTGCTGCATTGTGAAATTCACAAGAAGCCATAAGAACAGTATTTGGAAGGTGCTTCCTTGTGGCCTGCCTCTCTGCCATCTCAGACCTCTACAGCAAATCCATGCAGAGGCTAGAATGGAATGTGCGGATGGTTTTCACAAAATAAAAAGTAAGAAAGGAAACGAGAATGAGTCAAACCAAAAGACACTTGGCTGATACCCATTCTTCCTGCCCCCTTTTCCACAAAAACCCATATAAGTTCTGTTAAGCCAAGTGACACGTGTCAAATTCGGAACACATCACAAATCTCCTCGTTCCTGCTTGCTCCCAAGAGTTTCTACTCCAATTGAACAATGACAGCCTCTAAAAACATGCCCAATCATCTAGATGCGAATGCAATATTTTATTGGTAGGAAAGAAATCACTCAGCTACCCAGATCCTATCCAAATTTTGCTATGATGATGGCTTTTTGAAAGGAATCATGCTGGTTTGGTGAGCAATTTAGCATCATGGATCAAAGGACCCTGAAAAGTACATTTGGAAGATTGCACTTGTAGGTGTGGATCTCAAGGAAATACTCGGTCATGTAGGAAGAGATACATAAAAGGTTCCCAGTGTTGTTTCTCTCAAAATAAGGAATAGAAATGTTGGTGTTACCTTGGAGATAAGGTATCATAACATAAATATCAGAGAAAAGTGTTTTATACCTGAATTATGAGATATTATAACTATATGATGAAGTACTCTGAAAACATATCAATGATGTTGTGATAATATGCCTATTGACATAGAAAGATGGCTAGAATTTACAAAATTATATTTTTATATATTGTATATTATATATTTATTTTCTATGACTGGCAGGAGAATCGCTGTTCTTTATCATTTTTGTGTGTATGTTTATTTTATGAGTTTCATATCATAATTCAGTTTCACATTTAAAATAAGTAACTTTAAAGCGCAGAGAAGATAAAATACGCCCCTTCAATTTATAGCATGCTTTCCCGGTGGGTTGATATCTTCCATAACGGGGTGGAAATTGACTCTTGGATCAGGGGCAAACTATTGTCCTCCTGTAAGTGAAAGATATATATCCAGCACATCAACAGATGCACAGGATAGCAGTGGTACTGTTTCACAGGAGGGCGATTAGGAAAAAAATAAATCTTAAGGGGCTCCTTATAAGTGTAATAATAAAAAAAATGGCTGAGAAAGCCCATTTCATTCCAGTCCAAACATTTTAATCTTATGTTTATGTATCTTTTTGGAGATTTTTAAGTTCCTTCCATTAATTTTGCACATAATGACTTCTCACTTCCAGTAAACGCTGGTTTAAATCCAACCATTGGCACCGAGGGGAGGGCATTACATAAATCTATGAGGAGTTTCTGAAAAGAAGTAAAGAAATGAGGTTACTAGATCACTAATGGCAAAGAGCTTCAGCTTAGGAGATTGTTAACTCCAACATCCGGTAAGACACTTCAGGCATCTTGAAAGCAATCCTTAGAAATATTTCTGCTTTTCCTAATTGAGGTCAGACAATGGGAAGTTTTTACTAATCCCTAGACATAGTGGTTTTTCTTTTCTTTTCTTTTCTTTTCTTTTCTTTTCTTTTCTTTTCTTTTCTTTTCTTTTTTTCCTTTTTTTGGCATTTGTACAATGCCTTCATTTAAGACGTTCCTTAAAAGCATCCTCTCAGTGATAAATGAGTAACAGACTTGGCAAGCCTTTTCTCTACTGACACTCGTATTTCAAAAAATCAGGGTAATGATTAGAGAAGTGAAATATCAAAGACAAGGCCCAAATCAGTCCCCAGAGCAAGAGTAGCTAAAATCAGAATTATCAGCGCAGTTTCTTCCCAGGAACACTTTGGAATCCATCAAAAGGACAGAACATGATGCTAAAACATCAACAATGAAGGGGGAAAGGAGGCCTCCACCTCCCAGTATAATAAAAACAACCCTTCCAGGTTATCATAGAACATCCTCAAAAAGTGACTCAAATTTCAGTTGCAAAAACCAAACAGGCTGGGGCATTCCAGTAACACATTACAAACAGTACTCAGCCCCCAGATGAGCTGAGTTCTCAGTCAGAAGCTGAGTGGTGTCACAGGGCTACGATGACATTTTTGTTCTCCTTCCCCATTCCCAGGAATCAGGGTAGTCTCATTACGGAATGACTCTATCTCCAGAGGTTTCCCACATTCATAGAGGTCACAGTTATGTATGTATGTATGTATGTATGTAAAAGATTTTAGTGTTTATTTTGATAGAAAGAGAGAGAAAGAGAGTGCATGTGCTTGTGCATGCAAGTGGGAAATTGGCAGAGAAAGAGAGAGAGAGAGAGAGAGAGAGAGAGAGAGAGAGAATCCTCAGCAGGCTCCATGCTATCAGTGCAGAGTCCAATATGGGACTTGATCTCACAAACGGTGAGATCATGACCTGAGCCAAAATCAAGGGTTGAGCACTTAACTGACTGAGCCACCCAAATGCTCCCTCAGTCGTAAATTTAAAGAGAAGCTATGGTAGGAGGAATCATGGCAGACCTCAAGATGCCCATGTGCTAAAGTCTGGAACCTATGAATATCTGACCTTACAAGGCAAAGGGGACTTTGCATATGTGATTAAGGTTAAGGACTTTGAGATGATGAGATTAGTCTGAATTATCCAGATGAGTCTAATCCAATCTCATGAATCTTTACAACGGAGGACCTGTCCCCAGGCGGTGGTCAGAGGAAGGGAGGTGAGGATAGAGGCAGGGTCAGAGAGATGTCATGGGAGGACCGGACCAGCTATTTCTGGCATTGGAGATGGAAGAAGGGGGTAATAAACCAAGGAGTGTATGTGGTCTATAAAAGCTGGAAAAGTCAAAGAAAGAGATTCTTCCTTACAGGCCTCAGAAAGGAATACAGCCCTGCCGATATGTTGATTTCAGACCAGTGACACTCTTATCAACAGAATTATCAGAAAATAAATTTGTGTGTTAACCACCACATCTATGGCATGTTGTTACATCAATGATAGGAAATGAATATGACACCAAGGGTAGAAATCTCAAGCCTCACTTTTTTACCTCTATTGCTAGTTCTTAATATAAACCAAAATATCTTAAATGTCAATGTGACAAAGTCAATGTTTCCTCCACAGTCAGACCACTCCCCTATGGAGGGTCACATCGTGAGATCAAACCAGTCAGTTTGGGTACTTTTGGGTAGTACCCAAAGTAGTATAGGCAGGGCAGGAAAACCAGGGTAAGGAAGTCATATTTCCAAGAACCCTTGTTCATTTTTCCCTGAATCTTTTAATCTAGTACTCTAATGCCTTAGGCAATATTATTCCACCATTTTGCTCAATTGTGGCTTTGTTAGAAAAATAAAGACCCTTCTAACAATGTAATTTCACCTCATCTTAAAATAATTGAGCAAATTATAGGCCCTGGCAATCAGCCTGGCCTATTGTACTTAGTCTTTTTTGTATTTACCCAAAAACATAAATATGATAAATGAATACCAGGGGAAAAAAGGATAAGCTTTACAGGTTCTTTTGGTATGGTGGCTCTGATTTGAATTATACATTTGACTAAAGATTCATGGGCTATTTTGTTTTCGTCACTTTGTTCTCAGCTGAAATACTGAGAAGGCCATCCATGACTACATATTTAACATAGTTCATCAGCATCCATCGTATTTCCCTGTTTTTATTTTTTCACAATATCTGCAATCGTTTTTATATTTTGGTGCATATATCTATGTTCTACACTAAAATATAAAGCTCTATTTAATTGCAGATTTTATCTATCTTATTCATGCTAAATATCCATTTTGTAAAATGCTTGATATTTACTAGGCAGCCATTAAATAATTGTTGAAATGATGGGCAGATAGATAAATGGAATAATGGATGGATGGATGATTGGATGGATGGATGAAAGAAAAAAGACAGCTAATGTCCAGAAGATCAAGAAATCTTCACAAAAGGGTGACATTTCATAAATCTTCAATGGAGAGAAGGAAGGATTACAGATGACATTCTACATGCAGATAATAACACTATCCAAGACCCAGAAAGGAGCATAACTTTGATGGTATGGAAAGCACAGAAACTAGTCAACAAGATTGGAGCACTAAGGCAGGGTTTGACAGAAGAAAAGTTGGGATTGCTGCATGTTAGCGATCAAACAGCTTTGCCCAGGAAATGGGCATAAAGTAAAGAAAGGAAAATAGGAAGTTGAGTCCGGAGACTGGTATTTCAAAATGGGCTCTCTTTCACTGCAGCCTCTTAATATCTGAGCCTCTCTCGTTTCAGTGGCTCCTATATTCTCAGGTGGAACCATTTGAGATGCCATATAGAATTGTAGTTCTATGTCTGAATCTGTTCAATGTAAGCCTGTGGGGGATTTTACATATCATCAGATATTCACACTCTCATAACCCCATATATGCCATGGGGGGAACTGTCTTCCTCATTTTGTTGAGCTTGACCATGTAACTTGCATTGGCCAATGAAACTAGTGCGGATCTCATATATTTTATGTCTATGAAGAGGATTTAGACATGCGTGGTTGACTTGGCCTCTGTCAATCATGCTTAGGAGAAAAGCACGTCCCAAGTTCTGCTGGTGCTGCTCATGTTAGGTCTCAGCATGAGAAAGATTTGAAATAGACCTGAATGTGATTTATAGTCTAAAGCTGAACACTGCCAGTGATAATGATGTCAAACGTTATATTCTAGTTAGTAGGCATTATTATAACAGTAAAACCTGATGAGAATGCTTGCTACAGGAGAGCTTGGTCACGAAATGTAGCAAAGATAGTTAACAACTCATCACCATTTATCCTTCCCCTGGCAGAGTAGAGAACCGTGCCTAGAAAGTGGCTGTCCAACTAAAGACTGCATAACGATGGGCAGAAACCATATGACAGTTCTGATCAAGGGAATGGAATCAATAGAAGTGATGTGTGTCTCTTCAAGGCCAACATGATCAGGAAGCCATATCTTTCCCCTTCAGCCAGCTGGATGCTGATGGCTGAGGAAACCCACAAAAGAGAAAGTCATAACATCGAAGAAGTTTGATAAATCACATAGGGAGAGGTCACAGCAGACCACAAACACCCCCACCTGGACTGTTACATGAGCAAGAGCAGAATTTCTATTTTCTTAACTACTAAAATTTAGTTTGAAGCTGCACCCATTAGCCTATGCAATATGTTTGACATGTAACAAAACTGTATATATTACAAAGTTATGAAATTATCTCCACAGGATTATTTAAGGATCACAAAGGGTTTATGTTCGCTTAAGAGAATGCTCTTCAGGGCGCCTGGTTGGCTCAGTCAGTTAAGTATCCGACTCTTGATTTCGGTTCAGGTCATGATCTCGTGGTTTGTGAGATCAAACTCTGTGTCAGGCTCTATGCTGACAGCTGGGAGCCTGCCTGGGATTCTCTCTCTCTCTCTCTCTCTCTCTCTCTCTCTCTCTCTCTCTCCCCCTCAATCTCTCTGTCTTTATACTCATCCCCTGCTTGTACATTCTCTCTTTCTCTCAAAATAAATAAATAAACTTAAAAAAAGAGAATGTTCCCCCAAAAAAGAATGTTCATTTTAAAAAAAAAGCTAGCTTTCAATGTGGTAACATTTTAAATTCTTATGAATAAATTTAAGAAATCTTCATGTGTTCTAGTTGATAAGAAAAAGATCAGTGAAAAGATCCCCCACTCTCACAGAGTTTATATAGTGGCAGGAGTAAGACAATAAGTTATATAATATTTTTTAACGTAATAACTGCTGATAGGAACAAAGAACTGGGTAAGGAATATCAGGCTGTGGTGTCAGGATTTGGGAGGGGTGATGAGGAAGCACAAGTTCATTGTATGTAGTTGATTCTTGCCTGAGATGAGTGGAAATGGAGGAAGGAAGGAGCCCCCTCAACCAATCTCTTCCATTCGTACCCGTCACCACCGCTCAAGTGATTCTAGAAATTCTAGAGTTCCCATTGTCCTCATATTATCACCACATGATTTTGGCTGATGTTATTACTGGGCAGAGGAAGAGGAGGGGACTACTCAGGCTCAACTGGTTTGTGTGGCAATGGTCCCATGTGGATGGGATGAGGGGTGCTTCCATATTGTGGAAAGCCTACGGTGGGATCCATTGGCACACAACACCAGACCTGTTGGTCACACCAGTCACTATTGCTAACCAGATGGATAAATCTTAAGTCTGGGGACTCTAACAACCCCTAAAGATCAAAGATGTTATTAACCTAAGACTGTGATGAGAAGATTTTAACAACATAGAATCTTCGGTTATGATGGTGACACTAAAAGACCAGGCCCAAGGAAGGGAAGAGAAGGTTCCTCATTGAATAGCTAAAATTTGACTCTACATATCATTTAGATAAAGGAAGAAAAAGGACATAAAATATATGTCCTACATATAATTTGGAAAAGAGAAGAAAACAGAAATAAAATAAAAATTCAACTCAGGTGCAGGAAATATATTTATAAAACGAATGAAACAAAATGCTTGTTTTTCCCCTCCCACCTATCCTATATTTATTTTGGCTGCTCCCACCTCCTTCCAAATGGCTGGTCAAAACACAAATCCTTCTGGGAGGAAGCTTGAACATGCTTATTTCAGTCTACGAATTATCCTCTAAAAATCATTCCAAAAGCATTAACATACTTTGTATAGAAAATAAAGATAAAAAATTGTGAAGAGAAACTGGAAAATACTTGCAGTTTCTGTAAGCTGCTATAATAACTACATTGAGAAAGCTGTGATTATCTCACAAATGCTGCTCAAAATTCCCATGATCTGTGCATTAGCTGTTATCAAGATAAATGTTTTCTGAATGACAGTTCTAGAGATGTTTATGGATTGGGAATTTTTCCGTAATACAAATAGTTTACAGTAAGCCCATAAGAGGACACAAGAAAAAACAAAACAAAACAACAATATGTCTTCCATAGCTCACTGTTTTTCTTGCCACTGAAAAATGAAAATTCTGGTACCAAAAAGGATTAGCAATGGACACCAAGGGGCCAGACTGTTACAGGTTCATTAAATGCCTAATTTTGTTCTTTTTCATGTTTAGGAGACACTTTTTTGCTTTTTTAATCTTTGCTAAAATTTGATCAAGTGTTCACCTTGTTATTAAGCCATAAATGGAAGGCATACACACATTTTTGCTACTGGAACCTTTTAAATAAGGGTTAGGTTCACAAAAATGTCCAAGTATTCTTTGAAGCCAATGTAATAAAGTACTTCCAAGGCCAAGGATCAAGGTATAATAAGTCTCCATCCACTGGGCTATGCTTATCGTTTTCCCTCCCAGTCATGGTACTGAAGAGATGATGGCCAAAATGGTGGAGGGCAACTGTGCTGGTCATTGAGACACCATCAATCAGCTCGAATCCCACCCTTCCCTGGTCAGCTCTGTGGTGCTGGGGTAATGTCTCCACAAACCTTGCTCACGTTTTGCCAGGTGCTCCCTGTTCCAATCTTCCAAAAGGAGGCAAGACAGGAAGACTGAACAACTGAAGGAAGGAGAAGGGATTTATTTCTTCCTGTTTTGCATCTTGTTGTTCACTATTGGGATGGCATTTGATTACAGTCTCCAGATTTTTCTAACAGTTCTACAACTAGCTTCATCTTGTCTCAAAGGCAGTTCTTTCTCCTCAGAACTTTAGGTGACTTGTACTTAGGGCTCTTCCTCCAGGCTTCTGGGGTTTAAAAACCTCTTCCGTTGGCTCCCAAAAGACAGTCGCCACTTCCTGCAATTTCTATTTCTGGGTTATTATCTGCATCCTCTTTTTGCCTTTTCAGTGCTTCCTTATCTGTTGAATCAGTTCCTTATATGAAATACTCTGTGTTTAAATAGCAACTGTAATTTCTATATCTGTGACTGGACAGTGACTAATATAAGAGCCAAGGAAAAAAGTTTGAACATGTGAGGGAATTTTGGACAATCTATCCTTCATTGAGAAGGGCAAATGGAGCAAAACTGTACGTGTAATGAATGAAAAGTAGGAAAGGAGCAAAGGCCTATGTGATGGAAAAAAGGGCTTCAACTATTTCATAAAATTTTCAACTATTAAAATAAATGTGTCGATGCCAACGATAGCATCTGATAGCTTTTATTTTTGAACTTCTGAGAGCTTAACATATTGACTTGAATATAGCAAATATCTAAATTGATTGTAATGCACCAGTAATTCCTAAAGGAAAAGAACAAGAAAGTCCATAAAAGACAAGAGGATAGGTATTATATACACTGACACTTTTCTGCTATCTACATACTTTCTCCCAGAATCAAACGTTTGTAAATGATCTTGCCAATCTGTCTGCTGCCTTTGTGCCTGGGAGAGCTGCTGAAGAATATCACAGAAATCCACAATAACAGATTGATGTTACTTGCTATTACATTCATAAACACAGCTCATACAGGCATTCAACCCTACCCAAAATACTATTATGTATTTCCAATTCCCACAATGATAGTCTTGCTTTCTGTATGTCTTTTCCGACTAACATTTAAGGCATAGCAAAGCACTAAGACAACAGAAGCTGGTGCCTGGGTAACTCAGTCGGTTAAGTGTCCGACTTCGGCTCAGGTCAGGATCTCACGGTTCACGAGTTTGAGCCCCGTGTCAGCCTCTGAGCTGACAGCTCAGAAGCTGGAGCCTGCTTCAGATTTTGTGTCCCCACCTCTCTCTCTCTCTGCCCTTCTCCCCACTCACGCTCTGTCTCTCTCTTTCTCTCGAAAATAAACGTTAAAGGGGCGCCTCGGTGGCTCAATAGGTTAAGCATCCGACTTCAGCTCAGGTCATGATCTCACGGTTCGTGGGTTCGAGCCCGCGTTGGGCACTGGGCTGACAGCTCAGAGCCTGGAGTCTGCTTCCGAATTCTGTGTCTCCTCCTCTCTCCGCCCCTCCCATGCTCATACTCTGTCTCTCTCTGTCTCTCAATAATAAATACACATTAAGAATTTTTTTTAAATAAAAAATAATAAACATTAAAAAAATTTTTTAAAGAAAACAGAAAACAGAAGCAACCTGTGATGGTTACTTTAGTGGCCCCCCAATGAACTTTAACTCTAGCATGCAAAACCTTGAATAGTCTCTCCCACATCAACTCTGGCTTTGACCATGTGACTTGCTTGGCCAGCAGGAATATTAACAAGAATGATGGATGCAAATGTTTGATAAATACTTGAATATCAGGTGTGTTCTCTTAGAAATGGTTGCTCTTGGAAAGTGGTTGCCATGAATAAATGGACACTACCGAATGGTGAGAACCCATATGAAGAGAGCTGCTAGAGGTTGAAAGACCACCTTCTAGCCAAGCTTCCAGCTGGAAACAATAGCATAAGTGGCCTCAGCTACACTGTATGGAACAGAGCTACTTACTGTGTTCAGTCAAACACAAAAGAAGAAGAAACCTTCATCCTGTCAGAGGCCTTTGTCATTTGATGGGGACTTTCCTCCATTGGTCATCTCCTCTCCCTCTCTTTTGAATCTTTCTCATCACCATCCTCCCTTGTTCTTGTTCCTCCCATAGTTTATACAAGTATGGATGTAGCTGTCTTACTCTGACCCCTTATCTCTTCTGGCTATAACCCCATTTGGCTGCTTCTTTCCATGGCCAGCCTTTCAAAAATTACATCTGCCCTCTCTCCACTTCCTCATAGTCCATTTTCTTTTCAGTCCCCTTCAAATCTGCCTCCTGTTTCCACCATTCCCCAATTGTGTGTGTGTGTGTGTGTGTGTGTGTGTGTGTGTGTGTGTTTGTCCTGATCACAAATGGCCTGGATCTAACAGACTGACTTCCACCCACTACCTACGTTAAGTTCTCAAAGACTTGTCACCATTTATCACCATATCACATGGTACCTTCTTTTCTCTTGGCTTTTAAAGTACCTCCTGTCTTCCCCCTAGCTTACTGGTTACTTTGTCCAGTTTCTTTCTTGGCTTCTCGTCTCACACCTGACTGAATCTGAGTTGCACGTGGGTTGTTTCTAGACCTTATGATTTTCTTCTGCTTTCTCTCCTAATGTGATTTTAGCTAATTCAGTGGCTAAATGATATCTATTACAATGACAGCCAAATTTATAGCTCTAGCCCAATTCTCTAGAGAACTATATCCGCCTGTATACTGTTTACCTCCACTTAAATATCTGACAAGCACCTTAAGCACATTCATCTGAAACTGAGCTCTTTCCTAATCTTCCCCATCTCAGTGATAACTCCATCATAAATCACTTGTTCAATCTAAAATCATAGGAGTTATGCTTAATTCTACTACTTATTCTTTCAACAGACATTTAATTGAACACTTACTACCACCAAACATACACTAGATTAACATGATTCTTGTCACTGCTTAGAGTTGACAACAGATGTGAATGAATAATTACAATACAACTGGAAAAAATGTAGTAATAGAGAATAGATAAAATATGTCTACACGCAAAGGGATAGTATTCAAGTGCCATTCTGGGAAACAGAGGAAAACATTTCAAATAGCCAAGTTCTGAGAACTTTTGCTCTCATTACAGGAACTGCTCAGTTTCTTGTTTGGCTTATTACTTGAAGCTAACCATACAAGTTAGATCACAAATTATGTATCCCTTAGGATAAAGGGTTCTCAGGTTTGAGATAAATGTTTTCCTAATGTAGAACTTCTGTCAAGCTGTGGTCCTGAATGGTGATTTGGATTTGGATTGGTCCCTCTCTCATCAAATATCTTTGAATTATTCTCCCCTCAGTGTTTCATTTATGTGGCTATAAATCCCACTTCATTTCTTTTTCTCTGCCTTCTTGTTTTGCTCCAATCTAGCATAATTTTAGAGTGGTAGGAAACTTGACAACCCCAGTAAACCTCCTACTCTCAGAGACACATGAGCATTATGTAATTAAACAGTGAGGTGCATTGCTTAATACACAGATCTTTTTTTTTTTTTATTTTAAGCACTTATATTTGGTGACAACATGAATCTTAATAAAAGTATATGCATAGTTCACATATCATACTTCACCCAGAACATGCTAGAAGATTAAGAATCATGAGTAGTTGTCCTCTGTCTAACGTGATAGTCTCGGGAAGTGCAAGGTTTAAAAGAAAATTATCGTGCTTCATATGAAAACATTTTGAAGTATTTTAAAGTATTAATACGGTGTGGATTTCATTGTACCTGTAGGGGTAGGAAATGCCACAGGTAAGATTGACTATGGCAAAGAATTTCTCCCCAGTTCAATAAATACTCCAGTGGAGTAAGAAATTCACGGTAACAGACACAAGTTGGTACATACGGGTGAAAAATAATTGGCAAGAATGATCTCAACAATTATTAGATAATGTTTTTTTAATTAGTAGATTTAACATTAATCTCTGTAACTTCATTTCCAAATACATAAAGGTCAGCTTTGATATATATTTATTAAACATAGCATATTTCGGGAAATTCGGTAGGGAGATTAGAAAGACTAAGACCTTCAAGAATTGAAGCTTAAAGGAGCTTAAAGGAGAAGACAGTCTTGTAGGGGGAAAAAAAAAACGCAGCAATGCCAAGCGTGGCAATAAGAGTACAGAAGGGAGCACATAGAAAAGAATACTTTGTTCTGGAAAAATACAGTCCTGGGAGGAGCTGGGTAAGTTCACTCATGAAGGTTTGAAGCAAGAATGTGAAGAATGTATGGATGTGTTGAATCACTATATGGTACACCTGAAACTAATATAACTCTGGACTGGGATTAAAATGGAAACTTAAAGAATATGAAGAATGTGATAAATTTTCCAGGGGCCAGGGGGGAAGTAGGCCAGCATTTGAACATAGCTAAGTCTACGAGAATGCCAAGGGGCAGGGAGCGAGTGCATTTGGAGGGCAGGAGGGAACACTGAGCTCCAAGCTGTGGGCAGAGCCTGGGCTGAGCAGAAGAAGGGAGGCTGAGTAAGCCAACAGGGCCAGCTGGAGACGGCCTGGGGTCTGCATAGAAAGCGTCTCTGCTTTCAGATAATGTTCTAAACTAGATTTGTGTTTGGTAAACATGAAAAGTTAAATACAACCTTTTGCATTTATTTAATGATGAAAAGCTGTGACTGCTATGTTTATAATTTAAACACCTATAGATCTTTTGCTGCAACTCATTCTTGACTCACAACCTTCCAGATTGCAAGAAAAATATGTAAATGTAATCAACAGCATACATTTAATGAGCTTTCATCTACACAGAGCTCTGGAATTCTTTTCTTACAGATAGGACCTGTATATCCTAAACACGTCTATATATCTACACCTAAGTATCTATACCTATGTCAATGCCAATGTCTATGCCTGTATCTGGAGCTAGAACTATATCCCTGGTAAGGAAGGAATGGGGCGGGACTATGAGTAACTGCTCCAAATAAAAAGGTAACACTTTTCAACTTCTCATCAATTCCACAGCTCCTACCTTGCTCTGAGCCACCGTCACGTCTCACCTGGATTACTGCAAACGTCTCCTAACTGATCTGATTCTATATCTGACCCCTATGAATCTGTCCTCACTGCAGCCACTACAATGATTCTTTTCAGACATCATGCCACTCTTCCACTCCACCCTTTGACTGACTCTCTTGGGTGCCAAGTCCCAGGATGGCCCAGGTCCTGAAGGGTCTCACCTTCTTTTTCCTCTCTGACCTCTTTCTTGGTCCTGCCTTTTTTTTTTTTAAGTAAGCTCTCCACCCAATGTGGGGCTTGAACTCGTCACCCCAAGATCAAGAACTGCATGCTTTACCTACTGAGTCATCCAAGTGCCCCTTGGCCGTGTCTTTTTCATCCACAATGTTCCCCCCACACTGACCTCCTACCTATGTATTTCCTGCCTTTGGGTCTTTGCAGCGACTGTCTTCTCTATTTGGAACATTCTCCCTGAAGACATCCACCGAGCGCACGTCCCCATCTCCTTACTGTCTGTGCAAGTTATCAATTGATTGTCTCTCACTTCTAAACTCATCCTCTTCCTGCTTCTGACAAGAGATCTAGGCTCTTTAAATATCTTCTCCTGGGCCAGCTGGCACAATGTTAAGCTTTGTCAGTAGAAGATGCTGGAAAAACACTGCAGCAAAGTGAGATCTTGCTTCTTGGTTCCAACAGCTCACCAGCCAAGTTCCTGCCGTGCAAGTGGCTTCCCTATGTCCAGCTCCTATAGAGCCCACAGCTTCTCTAGCCTGGGCTCCGGAAACACCCAAAAGCCATCAGCTGCCTACAGCAACTCTCCCCACCCCAGAGGCTCTTGTGATGGAGTAGTTCTGATGGGAAACTTCTCTGCACGGTTTTTCCCACACCCTAGAGGGAGGTTCTCTGGCAAGTTCCAGAAGGTGGATTTCCAGCAAGAGCACTGTTCCACAGGAATGTTTCTGCCATCCAGTAATTCACAACTGCAGCTCCCAGAAAGGCCTGGAACTCAGCTCTGGCTGGAGGGCACTATCTGAATCCTAGGAGTAGGGGCTGTTCTTCATATGTTCTATTCCTGCTTTCTCTGCAGTTTGCGTTCCCTCTTACTAGTTGATCTCCTATTAATTTAATATTCTGTTAAATGATTCTTTAGAGTATATGCTCCTTATTCAAATTACCACATGGTTTCTCCTGATTGGGTCTAGACTGAATCACTATCTTAACTCAAAGATCGGGATGAAGTCTTTTCTTCTCTCTCTACTTAAGTGTTCCTGCCTTTTGGACCCCTTGGCCTTGCTCCGGATTTTTCTTTCTTCCATAACATTTATAACCTTCCAGCATCCTTGCCAGTTTATGGGTTTATTATGTCTATAGTTTATGAACTGCTTACTCTTACTGGAATAGAAATACCTCAAAGGTATGCACCTTTTTCCAAAGGTTGTTCATGGATGTATCTCAAACTCCTAGAACAGTAAGTGGCACATAGTAGATGGTCAGTAAATATTTGTTGAAGGACTAATCAACAGATCACAAGCAGCTGCCTTTCTGAACATACCGTCCCATATGAGGGGAACTTAACATGTCAGAATTTCTGTATCCTCTGGGGACTGAGAGAGGTGCCAATCCTTCCACTTGTCCTAGATTACAGATTATAGAAGTTGTTTATTGCTATAGGTATCGTCCTTAAGATACCACAGAAGAATGTGGTCCCAGCATCTCAAATGCATCTAACCATGTTAACTAAACCAATAACTCCTTCTTCTGTTATTTTTTGAATGTGGCAATTGGTTTTATATTTAATTTGCTTGTGTTCACTGTCAAGCTGTGTGCACGTGTTGTTAAAACAAAGATATTCACTGTCACTGACACCTGACTTCTGATTAAGGATATAAGAGAGAGCAAAGCATCTGAAGAATAGATCTATATAGCCTTGAGTTAATCACACATAGATAGAAATAGTATGTATATATATATCCTTTTCTTTTCCAAAGTTTATATATCCAGTAAATAATCATGGCCAATATACCAGACATAGGGGAAAAATACAATTGAATAGGTAACAACAGGCAACACCTAATTTTAATTTCTCATTGCTGTCTAACATGTGGATACAAGGTTGATTTCCTCTATGGAAGTGAGTATCCCCAGTTCATCTCTGTGAAGTTCATCTCTGTGTACTCTTAGCTTTCTTTGAAAGATAACCCAGTCCTTTGTATCTCATAAAGATGAAAGGCTCTATGAGATACAATAAACATCTAAACTCCTCAAATAAAGATTATACGTGGAGAGAAGAACTTTGGTTATTTGGAACTACAGGAATATAAATCAGCTTGGTTAGCCACATTTTCCAGAGATATAAGAGCATTCTCACTCAGAAGCAGTACACTTTTTCATTTTAAGCATTTCTACATGGAATATTTCTAAAATGCATTGCATCTCCAGGCACCTGGCTGGCTCAGTTGATAGAATATGTGACTCTTGATCCCTGGTCATGAGTTCAAGCCCCACGTCGGATGCAGTGTTTACTTAAAAATTAAATTAAATTAAATTAAAATATACTGCATCTTTATTTTCAGCAGTTGAAGATACTTTCTCTGAAAAGCCGTGTCTACCTCTTCTAGTTTGAAGTGGGTGCCCTTGATCTATGCTCACAACAGATCCCGTACTTCACCGACCAGAACACTGATCCCATTGCATTATGACTACCTGTTTAAATGTCAGTGGCCCTCCCTGGGTTGTAATGTCCTTTAGGGGACATTTCATGTGTGCCAAGCACATAGCATATACTTAATAAATATTTGTTGTCTGGGATGCTTGGGTGGCTCAGTCAGTTAAGCGTCCGACTTCGGCTCAGGTCACAATCTCACGGTCCGTGAGTTCGAGCCCTGCGTCAGGCTCTGTGCTGTCAGTTCAGAGCCTGGAGCTTGCTTTGGATTCTGTGTCTCCCTCTCTCTCTGCCTCTCCCCCCTCATGCTCTGTCTCTCTCTATCAAAATATGAATAAACGTTAAAAAAATTTTAAAAATTTGTTGACTGATGAAAACCTCAGGGGCATCACTACTAACACTGAAAGTAATACAGGGGGAGAGTAGTCAAGGCATTTTGAGCAGGTGATGCTCTCGGACTTGACATAAACTCTACAAAGTCTTTGAATTTTGTTTCTCTCCTCTTAGTATTAGGTGAAACGATCCTTGTTGTTCTTTTCCCCCTGATTATTCATTGTTTCTAACATGCTATGGAGGTGTGAAAACAAGACCTACAAACAAATGTATACTAAGTTAAAAACAAACAAATAAATGTGCAACTGCCATTCTGTACAATTCATAAGCCTCAGTGCTAGAAGGAGTTTAGCTCCAGTAAGCTCTCTCTCTTTTAATTCTTCTTAGTTTTTAGCTGTTCTCATTCGATGAAGTTGTCAGAAAGCTGAGGTTTCCAAAGGGTGATGTGTTGCCATGTTCTGCTCCATATAATCAACTTAATTTAATACATATTGTAGCAAAAAAGAAATTTGAAAAGCTTGTCTTAAATCACTGCCCTCCCACTTATCAAGAAAAATCACAGAAAGCAATACATAATATAGAAACTCTCAGTACAGACACACAGCCATAAAACCAAAGCACTCTTTCTTCAATAAGTGGATGTTTCACCGAGGTCAATTAAAAGCAAGATTTATGCACACTTGAAGTCACTCTGCCTTAAAAAATGGCTTTACACACTCTTCTTGAAGATAGAGTGAGGAACCACTTGGAAGCTGAATGCCTTTATAATGGAAAAACAGAAATAATTTGTAAGATAACCCTAGTCTTTAAGACTACAACAGAAATGGTGAGGGGAAACCCCAAAATATATGAGAATAAGGAAGACGAAAACTGACTTCCAAAGTCACTGAAGAGGAAGAAATTTCATGTCTCTATTTAGAGCATCTCAACTGAGAAACTTGTTTTTTATACCTTATCTGAATGGCACAGGTTGAACCTTCTTTGACTTATAAAGTGAGGATAAACTTAAAAGGTCTACAGTGCCAATAACACGTTACAGCCTGTAAACAGTATTCTTTGACACTATCCATAATTAATTTCTGTGCCTACCAAGATTTAGAAATGTAAAACAGCGGAGAAAATATAAGGCCTCACAAACCTAATGAAACCTCATTGTATTGCATTGTATTGCATTCAGAATGGTGACTCTATTGTAAACCAAGCTGGGATTGAGTGATGGGTGGACGGTGTGGGTAGCAGTTGCTCTGGGGTCTTGGATGAGTGGAAACTTGCTATGGAGACTAACTCGGAAAAGGCATTCCAGACAGAAGAAATTTCACATGCACAGAAGGGCCCGGGATCAGGAACAAGTTTGGCTTGTTCAGGGAAAATCATGTAGTTTGGAACCTCTACGAGGGGCATGCATGGTAGGAGATGTGGCTTTGGAGGTGGGCAGGAGTAAGATGATGAAGACCATACTCACATTTTGTGTTTTCATCGGGTAAATGAGGAAGTAGGTAACAAATGGCCCAGAGAAGTCAGGAGCTGGATAATGATATGACTGGGTATGGAAATGAGAAAAGTCCTCTCTGGCAGTAGTAAAGAGGGTAGGTTTGAGAAGAAGAAACTGCAGGCCAGGCAGCTGTCCAGGTGAGAAATGACGATGGTCTGAGATGGGAGAGTAAAAGCATAAATGATGGAGAGAGCCAGATGTGGGACGTCTGAGGGACAGAACCTGGCCACACTTGATAATGGGTTAGATGTCCAGGGTAAGGTAAGGAAAGAAATCTGATAAGCCTCTTACATTCTGACCTCGACATCGAGAGAGGAAACATGGAGGAATTGGCTGGTTCGTTGTGGGCATGATGAGTTTGAAGAATCTGTGATGTCTATAGATAGAAGTGGGTCCAGAGATTCAGTCAGACATTTGGAGAGTATGTGGATTCATCACTTATTTATTCAACAACTATCTATCATGGTAGAAGATAAGAGCCAAGGGCAAAATCTGGAGACATCATCATTTAAGAATCAGGCAGAACAAGAGACACCATCAAAGGAGATCCAGAGAGAAGTCAGGAAGAAAACCAGTAGAGGGTGGTGCATGAACAATGGAGCAGCAGGGTTACCAACATGGGAGTTACCAATGTCTAAAATGCTGAAGAGAAATAACAAAGGATAGGCACAGAAGGAAGCCATTGAGATGGGAACCAAGACTGGATTCAGTGGCACGGTGAGGGTGGAGACGGTTAATGAGTTATGCATCTGGAACAAATAAGAGTTGGCTCAGTGGAGCAGGCACTTGCAGAAGGCCTTTGAGAAACCAACTGAACAAGGAGACATACAAGATGGTGGCTTGAAGAGGTCATAGGGTCAAGGTTGGAAGTGGGTTAGATTAGTAGTCAAGGTTACATTAGTCTGAAATGAGCTAATCCCATTTCCACCGTGCTTTGGAGGAAGCCCACCCACTACTGGACTAAAGATTCCTTCCCATTTTTGTTTTATCCATGAGATGGAGAATGTTGAGATAAATAACACACCATTTTCCTAAAATTATATATATATCTATACATATATGTAGATATGTATAGATATAGATATATATACATATATATCTGTCTATACATATACATATATACACAATTACTATAAATTTATAATTATTTTAATATTAAATTTAATATTAAACATTAAATTTAGTTATATATATATAATAGCTGTTTGGTAAAATATCAAATGCTGTATGTAATCAAATGGAAGGAAATGTTTTTATCGGAAACACTCTCCAAAAGACACTGACTGGGGTAACGAGCTGGGTTAATGTCCAGGGAATATGCTTATATAAGTGCAAGGAGACTCTGAAGTGATGGTACTCTCAGGCCTTAGGGGCCAGGCTGAAGTCTAAAGAAATACAGAAGAAGTGAGAACATTGCAGAGCAGGGAGGAAATAAAAGAGGCAGATGTTATTTAAGGAAAGCAATCTATAAACCCCTTTCTTCCATTTGTCTGACAAAATCTTAGTAATTAGTAGTTTAATAACTGACTACATTCCTCCTTAATGCTTTCATATAATTGCAAAGAAGAGACAAATACCTACCCAAGCTCAAAACTAGACAAAAACAGAGAGCATGGGGCAAGTTGCAATGCGGGTTATGTCTAGTGCTCTCTACTTCCTTGGTGGATGCATGATTTTGTATGTCCATGTACCCATAAATGGAAATTGATGAAACTGGTTTAATTCAGAAGTTGCATAACTTGGGAACACGCAGTCTCATCTTTATTTGTCATCAAAATGCTATTCAACAGGTAGGCAGAAGACAAGAAGGTAAATGGCTTAAATTAACACCACTAATCCCTACAGTCCTGAGGTTCTAGGGAAAACTACAGTCGAAAATGTTGGAGAGCACCACTGGCATATCAAGGATACTGTGTATTAGCTGGCCTACCTCCCTATGGTGTTTTAGGGGACAGTGACTCACGAGACAGTGACTCACGAGACAGTGACTCGCGCTGGGTGAAACTAGCCCAGTGGGTCAACAAGAGAGTTCGCCAACGAGGAAAATCAGCAGCAAAGATCAAATAGACTGACATTTATACACAGCACAATTTTAAATATTTGCACCATTTTGGTGTCATTATTTTACTTGGATCATTATGTGCTAGAGGTCCTTTAGCATGGAGACTATGGGACTGAGGAGTGTATTTTATCATGCCTTTCAAGGAAGACTGAAGCCAAAAGAAATGAGATTTTTCCACTTTCAACTCAGCAAAACAACCCAGGCATTTTGCAGCAGGAGTGGCTTCCCTGATATGGGATAAAGGAAAGACAAAGAGAGAAATGAGGAGGGGAGTTATGTCTTATTTATTTACCAATTATTTAGATTATGTTATGATATTTGTACTATTCTGGTGAATTATTGTTTACTGCTTGCATTGCTAATTAATCTTCCACACACTGACTTCTGAAGTATTCAACCAGATGGCTGGATGGTTTCTAACAAGGCTATGTGTACATATTCTCTTTTGTATCTTTCTGAGTAGGCAACCAGAATTCTAGGCTGTTCCAAAGACCCCTTCCCTCTGTGACTTACATCCTACATAATTCTCTCTCCTTGAGTGCAAGCGGGAGTGTGAATACAATGTTTTTGTTTTGTTTTGTTTCATTTTCTTTTGTTTTTTAACTCCATTGATTAAGTTAACAGTATATGGGAAAAGGTGAAGGGATTTTCCATTGTAATTAAGGTTCCTAATCAGTGGATGCCATTCATCAAAAGGGAGATTATCCTAGATGAGCTATTCAAAAGAAGATCTAGGCCTTCCCTGAAGGGAAAGAATAAAAGTGACAGAGTCACCCTCTTCCTCCCTCTCTTCCCCCCCCCCCCCACCCCACTCCCATCCTAGAAGAAGTAAGCGATTGTGTGTCCTTCAACCTGAAGAAAATCAATTCTGCCAACAACTACGTGACCATGGAAAGGACTCTGAGCCACAGATGAGACCCCAGCTCCCCAGCTGGCACCTGGATTGCAGCCTTGGGAGACCCTGAGGAGACTCCTGACTCATACAAACTGTAAGAGAATAAAGGTATGTTGTTTTAAGTCAGTAAGTTTGTGTCAATTTGTTGCAAGTGAACACCCTCAAAATGAATGTCCTGATCACCACACTCAGGAACTTTGAGCTTATTGGTCTCTCAGGGAAAAATCCATCTGTGTCGACAACATGGACAAAAATCCTCTTATGAATCTGAGACACTGAGGTAATTGAGGCCAAATCCAGATTCTTAATAGAAGGATGTTGGGTGAGACCTCTGGAGGCGAGGTAGCTCTTTGGAGCAAAGTCAACAAACCTGGCAAAGACTGAGAGAGAGAGAGAGATGCGTTACGTGATGATTGATTTGCAAACTGCTTCATTCATGGGCCTCGGGGCACGTTTGGAGAAAGATCACACACGCCGTGGATGTATAACCCTGTCTCCATCTGAGCAGCGCCTGGCTCGACAGATGGCTTTAACACTAGGAAACCTAGCAGCTTCTGATTCCGTCAACCTGGAAAGAGGAATCCAGGAATGTGGGACTCTGATGACAATCTCCCACATCGCATCCCATAAAACAAACAAGAATTCACACCAGAACACTCGCCAATGCCGGAACTATGAAGATTTTGAGAGCTCGCTTTCCCCCTTTCATTGTGTTTTATTAGTGCCGGGCTACATGGGGTCTTGAGCGCTCGTTAGGCACACACTGTGAAGCACAAGTGCCACTTGTCATGTGGAAAAGGCCCTAAGCGGGCAAGCTGCAGCCATCAAAATGAGTGGTTCAAAAAAGCCACCCAAAAAGCCACTGCTGAGCCCTTTGAAAGAACAAAACCTGTGGGTGAGAAAGGAAGGACCCTCTCAGGAAAAGATCCAAGCAAACTCAGAAAAAGCTGAGCAGATACTCAAGAGCCCTACCTGGTATGTCAGTGTTTCCTGAGGTTCTGTCATCTCGTTTACTTTCAAGGTCTGGCCTGGGAAGTCTGGAAAGCCACTGGCACTGTCTGAGCCACCCTTCACTCCCTGAGAAAACAGCCCAGTGCTGAGAGGAAGGGCCACATCCTCCATTTTGCTAATGTGTCCTACCTCAGGTTTTCTGCCTAGCAACTCAGTAAGATGGATTACTTACCACTGTGACAACAAGTGATCACAAACACAGTAGCTTAAGAATCAATAGCCTCATCCTAGCTCACACAGTTCCTTAGCTCAGAAGTCTGGGCACAGCCAGAACCCGGGAGGCTGGGCTCCCTCCTCAGGGTCCCACAGGCTGAAATCAACATGGAAGCCCAGCTGTATCCTTGTCTGGGGATGCCGGGGACAAATCCACTTCCAAGATCACTTTTGGTGTTGACAGAATTCAGTCCCTTGCAGTGACAGAACCAAGGTCCTTGTTTCCTTGCTGGCTTTTAGCTGGAGACTACCTTCAATTCTTAGAGGCCATTGATATTCCTTGCCCCATGACCCCGTCTATCTTCAAGCCACCAATGGTATGTCAGTTCCAGGGAATACACAGGGTGAGTATGCCAGGGAGTGTGGACCCTTGGACACCCTCTTGGATACCATTCTGCCTACCCCCCAAATCACTATTGCTATTCCCATTTTATAGGTGAGGAAACCAAGGCTGAGAGAGAGGGTTAAATGCTGCCAGCACTGCTGTGAAACCAGTGCCTGTTTGTCTTTAAAGACCCTATTTCTTTAACATGTCAGGCTGAGTTGTAAAAGGAACAGTCTTCAAATTTTTGTCAGAGTACCTTATAAACGTCTGAGGTCTATAACTGAGCAAAAACAAGTATATGGCTGGCCCTGAGTGGTGCTGATTTATGTCCCTAAACCAGAATTCTGAAACCCGAAAGTTCTCCCAAGATAATAAGCACTCAACCTTCTCCTCCTCTCTCCTTAAATGCCCTCGGGTCGCTTTTGAAGCTTTCTCGGTGGAAAATCAGATTTGGGCACCTTTCCATTGTCAGCCTTGAACAAGGAAAGAACAGCAAATATTCTTTGTAGGAACAAGCACTTTATTAAAATGTGTTAAACTGCTCCTTTCGGAGCTAAACAACTAATTACATAGAGGAAGCCCCCATGGCTCTCATGCCAGATTTTCTGGTTTCTAGAAAGGAGTTTAAGTCAGTGCTTGCTCTGTGATGTGACAGCGGAAGGCTGAGTTGCCAAGCTGGGAACAAAATTGGTTACAAGGGGACATGAGGGAACAGACCACTTGTTCTATTCGCCTCTGGATCCCCACCCCAACAGGGAGGTGCTCGCAGTACTGGCTGAATAAATAGAAGCACGAAAACCAGCATCGTGAAATGTAACTTTCTTCATTTGGTAACTCGAAAAAGGAATTCGGTTTTTTTGTTTGTTTTGTTTTTAAGGCAGTGACTTTACAGTGAATTTAGCCTTTGGTGTTGGCTTGACTACACATGTCGAGTTTTTTGTTTTTGTTTTTAAGTTTTCTTTTTTTTAAATTTATTTGAGAGAGAGAGACACAGAGAGAGAGAGAGAGAGAGAGAGAACGAGCAGGGGAGGAGCAGAGAGAGAGGGAGACACAGAATCTGAAGCAGGTCAGACTCTGAGCTGTCAGCACAGGGCCCCATGCAGGGCTCCAACTCACTAACCGGGAGATCCTGACCTGAGCTGAATGAAGTCAGGTGCTTAACCGACTGAGCCACCCAGGCACTCCCACATTTCAAGTTTTTAAGGACAGTCATGATTCAAGTATCTCTGCAGACACTCTAATTTTTGACTCACAGATATGACTCCACTAAACATCTCTATAAGAGGTAAAATCAGAAGCCAGGAAAACGACCCCAATTCCAAAAAAATATCTTCTCATCGTTTTGTAAAGGGACAATCACAAACGAATATTATAAATTAAGAATGAAAAATAACCCAATAACCCGAAGGGTGCCTGGGTGGCTCAGCTGGTTGAGTGTCTGACTTTGGCTCAGGTCATGATCTCTGGGTCTGAGTGTGAGCCCTGCGGGCTCTGTGCTAACCGCTCAGAGCCCGGAGCCTGCTTCGGATGCTGTGTCTCCCTCTCTCTCTCTCTGCGCCTCCCCTGCTCAGACCCTGTGTCTCACTCCCTCTCTCTTTCTCTCTCTCTCAAAAAATAAATAAACATTTCACAAAATGTTTTTTTTTACCATTCTCAACGTTAGAGAAAAAACCATAACTCTTTGTGGTGACAGATGTTAACTAGACTTATTGCGTGGGTCATTTTGCAATATACACAAATATTGAATCGTCGCGTTATACGCCTGAAACTGCTATGTTACATGTCAATTATCTCTCAATTTAAAAAAAAAAAAGCATTCTTTGTTTTTTTAAAGGACTCCAACATGTAGAAGTATTTCAAGTTTAAAGAAACGTTTCCCCCATTATACTAAATATTATACTAATGTCATGATACCATGAAAAGATGATTACACCTGGATACTACTCCCCTGTTATTTGGGCTGTTGGATACAAAATGTTCAGCCCAACGTGTAGAGTGGGGGCAGGGAGGGGGGCTTCCTTTTCCTCTCCTATTTGTCTTTAATGCAGGTGTTGAACCAAATTCAAATTTTATGTTACTCAGGCCTATTGATAGTCAGTAAGTATGTCTTAAAACAGTATTAACTTCTAGCTGTGTAGCAATTTCTTCCTACGATGCACCATCATGGGCATTAGCCCAGTGGGTTGTCATAAGGCTGGGAGGGAGACAGTCACCATCAATGTTCAGCTCTTTTTTTTTTAATTTTTTTTTAATGTTTATTTATTTTTGAGACAGGGAGAGACAGCATGAACAGGGGAGGGTCAGAGAGAGGGAGACACAGAATCTGAAACAGGCTCCAGGCTCTGAGCTGTCAGCACAGAGCCCGACACGGCGCTCGAACTCACGGACCGTGAGATCATGACCTGAGCTGAAGTCGGACGCTTAACTGACTGAGCCACCCAGATGCCCCAATGTTCAGTTCTTAATACTCATTTTAAAGGTAACGAAACAGGTTCATTGGATCACTTGCCCAAAGTCAATGTTTGCCTGTCGGTCCTAGGTATAGTCTCTGCCTGCCCCACGTAGTGTCTCAAATTATGACGCTATGGAGGAACTGGACGAATGTGTACCTGAGCAACAGGGGGCAAAGAATGTGAGCTTATACATGCTTCTTCTGGATCATACATGAGACACAGCTGGTAGGGCCTCTCCTCCTTTCCAATTAACTCCCTTAATGTAATCTAATCTATCCCTAAAACCAAGTGGATACCGCACCGAAGCAATAAAAAAAAAAAAAGCAATTAAAATATTTATCGCATACTTGTGGCCAGTATTTCTTCTCCACTGCCTATTTTTTTAAAGGTGTTACTATCGTAGAAGACCCTAACATACAGTCACCAATATTTATTCTCAGCGTGATAGAATTACAAGTTTAAAAAAATTAAATTGTACTTTCTCGGTACGTAATTTTTGTGTGTGCTCATCGTTAAGCTATTTTTTCCCACTCTGAAAAGCTGTTTCGCCACAAAGTCCACTTCTTTTTTACGTTTATCCACAGGGAAGTCATAATCCCCTACTTAAATAGAAGCCGGTTACCATGGAAATCATTCTAATGCCACTGAATCAATATTTTGATTTTGCTGACATTTAATGTAAAAAGAAAAGACAGACGAAGATTCACAGAAGTCACTTTTCATCTTCGTTGTAATTGTGATAGCTAGAAAAATTTGTAAAGAAAACATATGCTCTGCAATGAGCTCCAGTTAACTCCCGGTTATAAAGAACTGCGAATTCATAAAAGAACAATCTACATATTTATATGATTTTGGCTTTGTGTGTACACATACTCATGCGTGCTTTCGGACCCGGGATTTTTTTTTCCCCATCTCTGAACCGAGCCCTGATTCTCTCTTGTGAATGAAGTCAAAACTTGCGAGGGGAGATTCGAATGCATCCAGTTTTGCGATTGCCTTTTATGAAGTGTTCTGAAGAGGTGAAATTGGCATTGAGAATCACTCTTCTGGAGAAGCTGACCTTTCCTGCGCTGGATCCTAGTAACCCATCTGGTCCACCGAGCATCCACAAAGAAGTGCTACAGCTGAAGATTCCTCAATCCTCCCTTATTACTCCTTTTGAGGAGAGGTGTGGAACTTGGACCTCCAGTTTAAGAAGCTCATGCCGATCAATGCTCATCAAGTCTCGATGCCGATCAAGTCTCATGCTAAATGTAGTTTTCCACATCTAACTTAAATCTTCGTGCTGCTGTAACTTGGCTACTCTCTCCTCTTCTACCCTCAGAAAAACACATAATACAGCTACTCTCTTCTGTTTGATACGTAGCTATTTGAAACCCTAGATCTTTAGATGGTGAGGGGATCTGAAAGAGTTAAGAGCGGCTCTACCTCAGGAATTAGGTACCTAAAGCATCTTAAAGGACTGGCAATCGGTTGTACTTTTAAGACAACTGAATCACCACCACTCAAATGTTTCTTCTGTGGGACAACCATCATGTATTTCTACATGCGTTCGCTCTCAAGACTCAAGGTCACCCTCTCCTGAGCTGGGGGGGGTGGGGGTGGCTATGCTGAGGCATGCATTTCACACTGCTTCCAGGGATGTTACCAGCAACATTTCACGGCTTGATCACACCCTCCTGACTGACTACTTTCTTCCTCTGTTTCATCTTTCCCCTCCCTTTCAGGGGGTTCTTTTTTTATTCCCTTTGATTCCTCAATATTTCTAGATGAGCCTCAACACTCAGATATCGCCGCTGTAAATCAGTAAGCTACTTTTATAAACAATCTAGCATCGTTGACTGCGTAGCGTTTTGGCATGAGAGGTGGGAGACGGGTGAGTTATGGAAATAAGATCACGGAAAATAAAGAGAAATGAAAGACACTGCGTATCAACATCGGAGAAAACCTAAGCACAAGATTTAAAACTTACCAAAGCAGATCTCCAGGGCCCTTCAGCATATTAATTAACAAGTAAATGAAACACCTGACTAGTTTCTATAAGCATCAGTGTGTTACAAGCTGAAGGACATACCAATGCCCTTGGATCAGGAGAAAAAAGGGTCTACTTTCTAATCTCCTCTTAAGGCAGCAGAGGAACAAGGAAGAGAGTTGCACGAACAGACCCACACCAGCGCGTGCAGTCACATGTCAGTGGCATTCATTACAGCAAAACAAGCTGGACCAGCCTAAGCATTTCTCAAGGGGAATGATTAAATAAAGTACTGTGATGTACACCTCTCTTCTTCGAAATGGTGTTTCTTAAACTGAATGCCATGGAAAATAGTCACAGGAGAATAAGCGAACAATCAAGCACAAAACTGTACACATCATGATTTCAACTTCGTAAATCTGCATTCACGTACATGTCATTCACCCAGGTTCTCTCAGACACGTGCACATAGTCATGCTTTTGCACATATGTGTAGTAGGAAACACCAAGCCCAAAGGCGGATTTTCCTTGTAGAGTGCGTGGATGAGCTCCACCTCTGGGCATTGATTTGCACTCTTCAGTATGCACTGAAGCTTTTGTTTTTGGCCAAATTGGCACTTGGACACCAATGGGAGGGAAAGGAGAAGAGAGGGATGGAGGGGGTGTGACATGCCTCACGGACGCCCCATCTTATGGGCTGAACTTGAGCGTCTGTGGAAGGAGGTAGACCAGAAGGTGAGGGAACATTCGTGAAGGACTGGGGAGCCCATGTGACAAAAGATACCTTCCCAGTTGAGGAGAGGGTCACCCGGCTTCCACCAGCATGTCAAACCACTGCAGAACTTGGTACCCTGGGGGCCGGGGAAGCCTGCTGTGGAGAATGTCAAGAACAAACCAGGCGAGAGAAACACTAAGGGGCCCGGCAGAGCCATGCTCTCAAGCTGGTCATGGGCAGCCCTGGGAACCTGGAAGCCTTTTCCAGAACTACACACAACACTCTGGATGGGCTTGTATCCACGCGCACTGGAGACTGCTCTGCCTCCAGCCGACTCTCAGGAAAAACTCAGGAAGGCGGAAACTTACTAAAGATCTGGTGAGATCTATGGTTAACCTGACCTAATTCACACTCACAGACCAGCAAGGAGGCGGAGGGAGATTTGTGCATTTCACAGCCGAGGAAAAACAGAAGCTCAGGTAGACTTTAGAGGTAAAGATCGAAGCAGACACTGAAATATATACACAGCATGTGTGTGTGTGTGTTTCCTACAAACACATGTCGTGCATAAATTCATATTCACTGGAAGGCAGTACGTCAAAATGTACAAAATCATTATTTCTTCTTCTTCTTGTCTTAAGTTATTTGAGCGTGAGAGAGAGGGCGCTCAAGCGGGGAAGGGAAGCAGAGGAAAAGAGAGAATCTTGAGCAGGCCCCATGCGGGCTGTGTCCTGGGATCGGGACCTGAGCCGAAATCAAGAGGCAGAAGCTCAACAGACTGAGCCACCCCAGCGCCTCCAAAATCATTATTTCTAAGAAGGGTTACAATTTGCCCTCTGTGTATTTTTCTGCCTTACAATGTTCCCCTAATAATCACATCATACTTCTGTAATTATACGAGGAACACTAATCAAAGCAAGAACATACAAACTTTAGGTATCTTCCAGGCAAAACAAGTTCCTAATGATGCGAGGCTTTAGGGGACGACAAAACACACACACACATCGCCTTCCCTTTCGGATAACATAAATACATCTTGCCGGGTGTCACTTGTCAACACCTTACTAAGTGGCCTCCTGGTCTCCATGCCTCCTTTCTGGGACTTCAGGGACACGGGAGCAGGACTGGGAGACCCGGGGTGGGGGGGATGGGGGGGGGAATGGGCAGGCACATGCTCGTCTGCGTGCTGCCCGGACGCGTCCTGGCCTGTCCCCAGGGGAGTGGGCCCAGGTGTTACCTTCGGGCCGCTCGGCGGCCTTGCCGCTCTTGCCGGGCGCCGTGCTGTTGACCGTCTCGGACGACGTGCTCAGCTTGGTGCTGGGGTCCCGCTTGGGCTTGGGGGGCGGCTGCCTGCGGGAGCCACAGCTGCTGTCGTCCTCGGTGCCCCCGACCGAGTGCAGGGACTGGGACCTCACGGAAAAGCCGCTGGAGCAGGGATGGGGAAGTCTGTCCTGAGGAGCGGGCATCGTCATGAATCCCATGCGGAAATGTTTGCCCGCGTAAGTGCCTTCGTGGCCCCGCCCCACTTCGCCACCTATGCTGTAAAAGAAAGCAGAGCCAAATCCGTGAAGGTGAAGGGAGCCGGGAGGGCAAGGTCACGGACGCGCGCGCGTCTAATCGAGCGGCCGAGCGCACATTGAAACGCTAGACTGCGGAAGCCACGTGTCCATTGGCACAATCGTCACACTTTGGCCTGAAGTGTGACGGGAAAGCAGGTATAAGGTGTTTATAACCAGAAACCCTGACACTTATTGCGAGCCATCCTAGCACCCCGGCCTCCTGATGTTCTCAAAATAGTATTCTAGAGGAAAAGAAAATGCCCCGTAGTGCATTTAAGGGGCAATTGCTTTTCTTGAAGGAAATCTTGGTGGTGGATGAAAAAGCCAACAACAAGTCCCTGACAGTGACTCACAGACTGTCTTTTGACACATGACTGAGGTCAGATGGACAGCACCCGAGATCTCCGCTTCACCAAAATCATCTCTACTTTGACCTGATTGGCATCGTGGGGGAAACAAAGCAAACAGCAACAAAAGGGGTACCATTACCAAATATGGGATGGAGAGAGAGAGAGAGAGAGAGGAAGGAGAAACGGAGACAGGAAGGGAGCAGGCAGTGAAGGAAGGAAGGAAGGAAAAGAGGGAGGGAGGCAGGGATGGAGAAAAGAATTGCCAACCTCTGTTCGTTCTCCAGAAACCTTCAGTTGTACTAGAAACTTAGTTCTACTGATAAGCTTGCCTCACAGAATAAAATAGGGTAATGATAATTAAAGAGATGCACTTAAAATATCATGTGATATTGGGATAGTTCTAAATACCTCACTAAGAGACAAAGTTTTTAAATGTTTTTTTTTAATTTTTTAAATCTTTATTTATTATTGAGAGACACAGAGAGACAGAGCATGAGCGGGGGAGGGGCAGAGAAAGAGGGAGACACAGCATCCAAAGCAGGCTCCAGGCTCTGAGCTGTCAGCACAGAGCCCGACACAGGGCTCGAACCCACGAACTGCGAGATCATGACCTGAGCCGAAGTCAGACGCTTCACTGGCTGAGCCACCCAGGCACCCCATGTTTATTTATTTATTTCTGAGAGAGAGAGCATGAGCAGGGGAGGGGCAGAAGGAAGGGGAGGGAGAGAATCCCACGCAGACTCCCTGCTGTCAGCACAGAGCCTGGTCCAGGGCTCGATGTCACGAACCATGAGTTCATGACCTGAGCTGAAATCATGACCTGAGCCGAAATCAAGAGTCAGAGGCTTAACCAACTGAGCCACTCAGGCACCCCAGAATATGTAAAATTCTTAAATGTAAGGTTCTTAAGTTTTATGTAGGAAAGTTTGAACAGATGTTTTAAAATAGAAGAAATCTCAGTTTTGAAACTCAATGGATCATATAGGAAATGACTCTGGACCTTTTTCTATGCTGTTAATGGTGACTCTTTTCTGAAGAAAAAGGACATGTCAATGAGAATTTTTAAAAGAGATTTTTCTAGAGTTTTCCCCATTTATGTTCATTCATCAATAGAAGAAACATTGTTAGAAATATCCCACTGGTTTTCTTTGATATGAATGATAAAAATGTATCTTTCAGTATATGAATTTTCGGAGACTGTTTAGTCTACCTTTCCAGACATGTTTATTTAAATTTTTAACCTTAATTTTGGCTGGCTTGCCTTTATAACAATGAAATTCAAGGTAAGGTTTCGTAATTCTCTGTGCCATACCTTTTATAGCATTGTAACGTTTGTCACAAATTTGACATTCCAGCAGGAACAATAAGGAATGTTTTTTTTTTCTTTCCCTCTTCAGTTGAGGACTTCGGACAATTATGTGACCACAGTGGATAGAGCCAGAAAGCATTCAACAAGAACATGAGACTCTGATTCTGGCATTAATTCCATCGACAACTTGTCCCTCAGTCAAAAGTATTTTTTTTACATTTATTACTTTTTTTCTGAATATTTTGAGTTGACATTCAGACACTGCATATCCCATCTTTGCGAAACAAAATAAAGATACCTGGAAACTCAGGGCACTAACCAGAGCAGAGATATCCAGAAACATGAATGAAAGCAAAGGCTTGCCTGGGTGGAGCTTTTCACATCACAGTAGTAAGCATCCTAAGCCTGTGCAGTGTTTCTAAGCATTTTACTTTCTGTGCTTTCTTCAAGCACATCAATCAAAAAAATAAATAAATAAACGAAGCTTACTCAAATGGCATGGTTTATGAAAAATCATTAAGAATTTAAGACAGACTAAGAGTGGAGGAGGTGGGGGGATGGGTGTGATGGAATAGGAAGGTATATCTTTGATTTGTGATGACGGTGGCCCTCATTTTTGTCACAGGTGTTTGATTTCATGTAACTTTGCCTTCAATCATTTTCCTTATTTCTGTTGTCATATCACTGAACAAAGAGTGCTTTAAGGATTTATTTAGACAGTCATCTCATTCCAAGTAACATAGTCACGTGAGGGGATTTATGCATGTGTTAATGCAAGTAGGCATTTATGAGAGAGTTACTAGGAATAATTGTATCAGCAATTTCTCTGTTACTTTTGACCTAAATCGAGCCTGCGCCTTTTTCCAGACAGATAATTAGCTCTACTGTTTCATTTCAAAATTACATTTTTTTTCAGCAGAAAACAATTTCCTTTAACTCTGAATGCTTCTGTTCATATATGTCCATGTATGGACACACACACACACACACACACACACACTTCTTTCAAAGAGAAATTCAATGCATACTTCAAACAATAGTAGGTCTGAGTTGCTGGTTTAATTTGACCAGGCTGTGAATGAAGGATAAAGGAATGCCACTAAAATAATCTGGATACAAAGGCCATTGTCCAACGCAAGGTTAAGGGTAAGAAATAAAGGTTATTGTATATCTAAGTTCAAGAGACCAATAAAGATGATTAGCTTACAGCAAATTGAAAAGTTTGGACCATAGCATACAACTAATTCCTGAATTTATTGAAACATGTGGACGTTTAAAAATATGCAGATTCTAGAACCCATACTAAATAAAGACAACTACTGAATCACATCTTTTGAGTCACAACCTCTGTACGTGCAGCCAATGAGTCGTGTGCTTTTAAAGACTATATCCAGATGCTTCTGATGTAGCCAATCCAGACCTCTCAGAAACATGAAGAACAACAGTTAGAGGCGTTAATGAGCAGACATCTGTTAGTTAGAAACAGCCAGAGAGACACAAAAATCAGAAAGTGGGACAAAGGAAACTTGCCAGAGACCAGCATAGTATCACAGATAAAAAAAATGTACAATTTATTACTCATATCTTGTTAGGTTATCCTGCAGTAACAAATAACCTCTGATTCTTAGTGGTTTACAACAAAAAATGTTAGTTTCTTGCATGCATTAATTGGGTTGGTTGTGTATGAGCTGTGTAGAACTCTTCTCTATGGATCTTCTCCATTCTAAGATCTAGCCCCTACTGGGATATGTTCTTGTGGCAGAGAGAAAAGGACTCACTGAACCACGTAGTGTCTCTTAAAGCTTCTGCTCAGACATGACATAAAATTTTTCATTCACATTCCATTGGCTAAAACCAGTCTCATGACCAAGCTTGATGTCAAAGGGGTGGGGATAGATTCTCCTTCAATAGGAAAACACTGCAAGTTACATAACAATATGTGGGGATACATAATCGTCTGAAGGCAGCAGCTGTAGTATAGGCCACTGAGATCTCCCTTAAAGAGAGAACTTGCCATGAGAAATGAAGTCATCCAACAACCAATGGCCCAGTGGTTATTATGGGGAATTTGTATTTTCTGTTCCTGTGATTCTGGGCTCTACAGGGTTAGAGATTCTGTTCTCCAAAGGAGGCACACTCTTTCTAGAAGACACAGGAAGGGTTCCATTGAGCAACAAGCCATAACTGCTTCCTGGGTAATTTGAACTCCCTTTGTAGTAGCCAGTAGGCCAGAAGACACATCTCCATTGTGGAACAGGTCTTACACCTGGATCGGCAGGAGGTGGCAGGGCTGCTGCCACATTATGGGACAGAACGAAAAATGTGTGGAACCCCTTTTGGTATTCCCTTGCCCAATCATGATTTTGAAATGCAGTCCCATGCAGCAACCCTGGCCCAAGAAGGGTTTGGTTACCAGGGGTTCAGATGTCTCATGGGAAGGACTAGGCTCACCAAGTAAGCCACTGAGCCCAGGAGAGGTGTTAGGTGAGGGTGACAATGAGGTGAATTCAGAATAAATGGTGGAGGGAAAAGAAAATGAGTATCACTTGCAGCCCCCGTATGAACTGCAATGGTGAGGGCTATAGTTTATTGCTCTAACTGTTCCTTTGTAAGTTACCCCTCAGGAGAAGGAAGAGTCCTAAGGAAGAAGTCCTAAGAAGTCCTAAGGAAGCCATGAAACAGCTGTTTTCCAAACCTGTAGGAGAACTTTTGCTGAGGGCAAAGGGTGAATGTGGCTTAGATCTTCCTCTAGAGAAACTTCTCCAAGGACAGCAGCTGTTGGCCACCAGCTTTGTACAAGGTCATCAAATCTGGGGCAGTATTTTAGTCAAGGTCACTCTGTCCCTGGAAAGCTCCTGCCCAAGAGCTGAGCATGATGTGATCTGGGGCCTGGCTGTTTCTACCCCATGTGGGAGTCCTCTCTGGGTGGTCTTGGGATCTGAGCTCCCCTATTGGCTGGCTTAGAATTTCCCATAGCTACACTGTGGTGGGAGGTTTTCCCCTCCCACTCCTCCTCCTTTAGCAGATGTCATACTGCATTGTGACCCAGAGGCCAGCCCTGCCTATTCCTGCTCCCTTCCCATCATCCCAGGCATCTTTCTCAATACATCTCTCACACTTCTAGCCCCATCTAGCTTGGTGCCTGCTTTGGAGAGGGCATTAACTGACTTACGTGGGAATACTCATGCAACCAATGAAATTCAGAAACCAAAGAAGAGGGAAGGGAAAGCCTAAAAATGAATGTGAGACCCCAGAAATAATAAACGCTTGTGAAAATAGGGCAATCTCTTGCTTCATTTAAATG
The DNA here is from genome assembly GCF_016509475.1 of Prionailurus bengalensis. Classification (NCBI taxonomy): domain Eukaryota; kingdom Metazoa; phylum Chordata; class Mammalia; order Carnivora; family Felidae; genus Prionailurus; species Prionailurus bengalensis. The sequence continues at coordinate 209,795,336 of NC_057345.1, read as the reverse complement.
GTGGTTGGGGAGGTAGGACCATCTCCACTGTAGGAATACTTGGCTGGAAGTGAAAGTAATGTGAGCTAAAGAAAGCAGAGTCTTTTTGCAATAAGACTGTAACACTCAAGATAGATGAAGCCTGACACATCTCATGTTACAAAAATAAAAATAAGTTTCATAATCCTGAATTTAAACAAGTATGCTTTTTCTTACACAGTGAAGACAATGCTGCAAGATCTAGTTGTAGATTACTTTTTTTCCAATAGAAAACAAAGCAAAGCAAAAGTATTGCTTGAATCAAGGGAGGTCATTTTCCCAGAAGTAATTGATAAAATATTTACAAACTTTCCCCCCAACCAAGTTATTGGCTAATGCATAGGCCTAGACATGTGTGCTCTGGAGTCACTGAGTTGTGGGCTCCCTCCCCAGTGCCATCATTTACAAACCAAACAATAGTAGCTATTGATCCCTAACCCCGTTTCCCTATCTGTTAAATAATAATCCTGTCCTCACGGATTGTTACCAAGTTTACCTGAGATACTGTACATGAAGCTCTTAGGCCAGAGTCTGACTTAAAATATGCACTTAATTATTTTGGCTTTAGAAGTCTTACTTTTAAATCCTGTCCTCCTGAATTTTGTTTATAGAATCATCATGCACCTGGTAAGACTGTTTTTAAAGAATACTACAAGACACCATGTAGCTTCAAGAAACTGCACGCAAAGTCGAAGCAAAATCTTGCATTCAACTCAAGGTATCAGGATAATCTAGACAAATATAGTCTTCATGTTCTCTTAACTTCCTTCAACAGTTGCTTCTGTTTTTCAAAGCACCTGTTGATTGTGAAGGACAAACAAAGGTACAAAACAAGAGCTTCAAAACTGCTTTGACAATGCTATTCAACAGAGATTGTTACTTGTCTTGCTGTCTTCTTGAAAATCCATCAGCATTAATGTTTTGTGTCTCCTTCTGAGAACTGTCACCTTTCAGAGATGAAAACACAACCCTAGAAAAGGGTGAGCTAGCAAGGTGAGATGTCAGCTCTCAAAGTGACAGAGGTATTTGCTTCTCTGTGTGATGTTGAAGCCAACATGCCAATATTTCATAGCAGAGCCTTCCTTGAGAACCAATGGAAAAAAAAACAGTATCGCATTCCATCCATCCATCCGTCTATGTCCTCTTTCAAGCAAACTGAAGGATCACCCAAGAGTTTGCTGCTTGGATTTTTTTTTTTCCTGGAACCATTCTGTGGAGTTGAGCTCAAAAATTCATGTTTGACACAGATGCATCATCTAGTATTTCTCTACCTTCACAAACTTCTGAACCACCTGGAATTTTTTATGTTGATTCTTCAAGATGTATTTATCTGGTACCAGAAAAGGGGCACATTCAGCCATGAAGTAAATGGGGGGAAACTGAAAGGAGAATGGAGGCCACTGCTGCAAAGGAGATAATAAAATTTGCCAGTGGGCAAGTTGACTGCCATCATCAGCTAATTACTCAAATCTTTCATGTCAGGCATTGTAGAAGAAAATTAATATTTGGACTTCATTCATTAATATTATGACTTTAAAAGTTTGCATTTGATGTCGTTTCCCTTTTGCCTTCTCTTCAGGTACACAAGGCTAAATGCCAATAACCCTGTGCTGCTCGCCCTACCAAAGGGACTCCTGCCTCAGAACTTGATCCTTTTCCCCTTCGACATTGGCCTCTTCTGAGTATCATTTCCAGCTAATCTATGTGCAAGAAAAGTTGGCCATAAAATAGACCAAGAGGTTAGTGTGTTACACCTTTTTCTATTTTGACAGGTAATATGCCTCAACCAAATGTCAGACTTTGAAAGGCATCACTAATTATATTTGCCTCCATTTTTGGCAGATGGAACTCATCTCAACCCCCTTGGGCCTTTAGGACTACAAGGGACTGTTCGCATTCACTCACCCTGAGCTTTGTGAGGGCAGGTATCCTGTCTTCTTGCTCCTTGCTGTAGTCACTAGCACATCGTAAGTGCTCAAACACGTGTTTTATGAAGGAACAATGAACCAAGGAAGTAAGTCCTCTGTGAGGATAGTCAGATCGAGGGCTTAGTTAGGGAGCTTGGTAGAGTTTTGTCATCTGTGCTTCCCAGGGAACCATTGTCCCTACTCCTGACGATGGAAATTCCTGGGTGGGGACCAGTCCTCTTTACTCAGACCGAGCCAATCCACCACCAGATCCCTGTGGCCATGAAGATTGTTGTAGGGACTGACAAATGCCTCAGGTAGGTCCAACCAGAGGAAATCCTGGGCTCTGTGTGCAAGCTCAGATGCCCCTCATCCCTCTTGCCACCATGAAGGGAGATTAGTTGGACCAGGTCCGTGGCATTGTAGAAGACCTGGGTCGGGTTATGCCTGCAGCTAGGTCAACCCTAAAACCTTTCAGTTATACGGTCCACTAAATTCCATTGTGTCAAAGGCAATAATAGTTGGATTTGCTGACACATGCTTTGGAAAAATTCCAAAGTGAACCAGTTACTAAATAAATGCTACTGACTAACTTATGTCAGAAAATGCAGTCGATGCCATTGGGAGCAGGAAATGAATGTATTGTACTTATTTCTTGCTTGTAAATATTCTTCCTACTTAACACTACAAGTGGGAGTAATAAACTATCTTGTATGTTTGTCCCATATGTATATATATTTTTTTCAATCACGCAGTATACTTTGATGCGGAAACTTGGCTCCAGTAAAATTAAACTGTGTTCATATTTTCTTTCAAATTGTTCACTCACCATCGCCCTTAATGTCTTCTCTGAGTCTCAGTTGCTCATTCGAAGCTGTAAGCTATGCATTTCTTGCCTTAAGCTCTAACATTTATTCTCAGCACTTCATGTCCTCAGTGGTACCTAATTTCTACTTTTGTGCCCCTAATATCTTAACTCTCTTAGATTTTTTTTTTCAGACATTAACTTCTTGTGTCTGGCTATTTATTGACACTTCTTGGATCTTAAGGCCAAGTGTTAAAAATGGAATCTTTACACACTTGTTTTGTCAACTGCTGTGGTGAATGGTTACAGAAAAGCAAAACAAAACAGAATAAAACAGAAAAGAAAAGAAAAAAAAAACTGCCCCAAAGAGATAACACGCAATTTCCATTAGCTCCAGATGTTATACTTAAAGTTGATATTCTTAAGCATCTAATCTGTTATTTCTCCTTGCTAGAATATTTCAGCACTGCCCCAAATTTGATACTTCAGAAAGAGTATGACATATCTAATCAACCAGTGACTAACTTTCTCATTTTAGGTAGGAGGCACGTGTTTTCTGAGCCTCAATTACCTTTATCTTCATAATGATGGAAGTAATTTCCAGGGTTATTGTAAGAAATTAAAAGAAGATTAAAAATTCCAAAATCACCTAGCAATGTGGCCAGTACAAATGGAAGTTGGACAAACATTAATTTACCAGGCAACTCCGTATCACTTTTTGTCTCTCGGTACCCAACTATAAAATAAACATCTTAATGATCAGTTTCCAGCCCACAGCACCATAAAGGAATATCAATACAATTTGCTTATTTCCATAAGTGGACTTTGACAGTGATTGACATACGACATACCTCCAAAGCCAGAAAAAAAAAATTGCTCCAAAGTAAAGAAAAAAGAGCAAAAATAATTCATTTTTTTTCTGTCATAATTATTGGTTGAGTACAATATAGAGTTTGGCAAATCTACTGAATACATTTACGGTTATTATGTCAAACTTCATAATATTTAAAATTTTTATGAAAGTTAGGGTTCAGGGCAATCATGGCTAGGGAGTTATGCTTGAAAAAAATGTAACTTTTTATAAAATCTTTTTAATTTGAGAGAGAGAGAGAGAGAGAGCACAAGTAGCAGAAGGGCAGAGAGGCAGACACAGAATCTGAAGCAAGCTACAGGCTCTGAGCGGTCAGCACAAAACCCAACATGGAACTTGAAATCATGAACCCTGAGATCATGACCTGAGCCAAAGTCGGATGCTCAACCAACTGAGCCACCCAGGTGCCCCACAAATGTAACATTTTTAATCACAAAGTACTTATTGTCAATAGTTTGAGGTTGATCATGCTATGATTCACTTGATGCTTATTCATAACAATAAAATCCAAGATATAATAATAAATTAATAATTAATAATTAAAAATAATAAAAGTAAAGGAAGTGTGAGCAGGGAATAGAGATTGTTAACCTTTATCAAAGTTATATTCTTATTAAAGACTAGGCATAGAACATTCTACAGAACATCTTTCAGAGACTTATTTTTACTAAGACATGACAACTGCTTTTAAGATTAACATATGTTATTATCTATGGCACTATGGAATTTAAAATTAAAATATTTCCTATGTCTGTACATAAATAAGATTTCTCTGCTTCTTAAAGTGTCATGGCTTGAAGAAAAGAGGGTATAGGGAAAATTCAAATCAAATCATGATATTCAGATTCAACTTAGAACATAGTTTACAGAACTTCACATCGTGGGAGATCTTTTCCAAAAATTCAACCAAAGACGGGGAGGTTCTAGAAAATATATTTTATTTGTGTCTTCAAAACTGACATAAGCTTTGAATGCGGTTTGAGAACATGCCAACTTTTTACAAATGAGTTTAGCTAACCATATGTGGCTCATTTTTTCCAACCTAGAAGTGGAAACTAGAAATACAGAATGTTAACATTTAATGGCCTTGAACCTCCTTAGCAGACAGGGCTAACTTCAGGCCAGTTTAAAGTATAATATGGGTTTGGCTTTCTCGAAGGTATAATTTTTACAGAGGATGAAACAACTCTACGTTGAGGCATTTAATTCATTTACTCACTATTTGTTCAAAAAGTATCCGAGGACTTACTTTCTGGCCGTGACCAAAGCCCAGGGGTCAGTATTCTCAGGGAACCACAGGCTATTGAACCAGCATGAGTTCAGCACCATGTGGTTGGATGTGCCCTTAGAGGAAGTACAGAGCAGGTGGAATGGAAGAAAGAGTCGTGAGGTCCTGACCACAACCGAGGGGCTGGGAAGTCCCATGGAGGAAGTGGCTTTTCAGCTGATACAGAGCACGAGTAAAACTTAATCAGAAAAGGGAGAGAAGTGGGGAGAAGAGAATTTGTGTGTTGACCGTGAGGATCTAGAGAAACCAAAAAATTATAGAGGTATTTGGGCAGAACTTGATCGAACCTGTTTGTTTTGTATTCCCAAAGGCTAGAATGACGCCTGCCTCAAAGAGGTCACCCAATAAACATTTATTAAATGAATGAATGCAGAAATATATGATTGGAAAAGTTCAAGAGTAACTCCTGGGTTTCTTAACCACCCGGATGGATGATAATGTTTTTCTTTTCTTTTTCTTTTTTTCTTTTTTTTAACGTTTATTCATTTTTTGAAAGACAGAGAGAGACAGAGCGTGAGTGAAGGAGGAGAAGAGAGAGGGGGAGACAAAGAATCCAAAGCAGGCTCCAGGCTCGGAACTGAGAGCACAGAGCCCGATGCGGGGCTCGAACTCACAAACCGTGAGATGGTGACCTGAGCCAAAGTCGGGTGCTCAACCTAGTGAGCCATCCAGGCGCCCAGGATGATATTTTTCAATGGCAGTCTGCACTATTTCCCATATAGTCTCCATTTTCTTAATTTATGATAAAGGAGGAAGGAAAAATCTGTGAGTCCTCAAACATTATTAATTCCTGTCCTTGTTAGAAGAGTTAATAATTTGAATTCAAGGATCAACTTAATCCCCTCTTCTCCGTCTCCACTGTCCTGCTTTGGTTTAGATGCTCATCATTTCTGGGCTCAATTAATGCAATGGCTTCTTAGCTGATCTTTTTTTTTTCCACATTGCTGCCAGATTATCCTTGTAAATGCAGATTTGTTCATGTCACTCCCTAAATTAAAACTCCCTGATGGCTTTTCCATTTCTTCGGACTAAAAATGCGCGATTTCATATAACACTCAAGGTCTTTCAAATATTCAGATCTTATGCTAAGTCTCAACTGCAACATTGTCCCTCCTTGATTTTAAGATTATCTTGATATAACATGTTCCCACCTTCACTTTGTTCCAGATTGTTGACTCAAAGGTAAAGTTCAAGACCAACCACATGTCAAGTGTGGCAATGAGTCTTGAGAAGACAGACAGGTTACATCATGACCCCAGGCAGCAGTCATGCTGCTCTGTCTTCCTGAACTTCTTCCTTTGGCTAAATCATGTTTTAAGATCCAATTCAGATATAGTAGTTTCTTCGAAGGAGGCTCCCATTATCAGCCAGGCTTTATCAAAGTTGAACTCAATACCTCCCATCTGGGCTGTCAAGGGGTTCTGTGCTTCTCCATATCAGAGCCCTGCCTTTATGGCACTCTACAGTTGTCATCTGTGAGTGGACCTCCTCTATTGGTCTGTGAGCCCCTTGAGGGACAGACCATCAACTATTTCCAAAAAGAAGAAAGTAGGTAGGGACAATGGAAGGGAGGGAAAGACATGACTCATGAAGTACTGTTTGATACTTTCGGGAACCTTCTCTTCTTTAATTTTTTTGGCTTAGGATTCCCCAACCATTATTGGAAGGATAAAAGCTGAAATGACACTATGAGACTCAGGTAAGATTATCCAAAAAGTATTTTCACTGTTAAAACAAAATGGAGGCAGGGCGCCTGGGTGGCTTGGTCGGTTAAGCGTCCGACTTCGGCTCAGGTCATGATCTCACGGTCCCTGAGTTCGAGCCCCGCGTCGGACTCTGTGCTGACAGCTCAGAGCCTGGAGCCTGTTTCAGATTCTGTGTCTCCCTCTCTATCTGCCCCTCCCCTGTTCAGTCTCTTTCTCTCTCCGTCTCAAAAATAAATAAACGTTAAAAAAAAATTAAAAAAAAATGGAGGCTCTTAATAGCTACCTGTCATATTGTTTGTAGATAATTTTTACTTTATTTAACAGATCCATGGGTTAGATTGGATTCTTCTTTAACTTTGTAAAACATATTGATTAACAGCCATAGCATTCTAAATACCCATAGTCAATAGGCCAAGCTCTCTGGCATGTCCACACACGTATGTTCTGGAGACTAAATTGTAACTGTGTGCTTCTGAGAATTAGTTATGTTTGCTGTCAATCCTGTTTATGTCTACTGTGCTTTGGGCCATAGTTATATAGTTTTAAATATTATGTAAACCAAAGAATATGAGTGTGAATAATTAATGAGAATTTCCCTAGGAACTCTGTTGAAAAACTCTGTTGACTGCTTCGAAGGTTCTCAATAAAAGGAGACTTACTAAAAAAAAAAAAAAAGGTCTACATGGATGAGATGAGATTAAGGTAAATCTGTGAAATCTAAAAGGACTCTGAATTGTGCTTGTTTTCCCAAATGTCTTGAAATTCTGGCACTGCTTTTAAGAAACTGAAGCCACGTTAAAAAGGGAAAACTAATGAGCACATATTAAGCACGAAGTTTTTATAGAAGCGGAATTGGGGAAAATGTACACAAGTGAATGACTCTGTTGCAAAATTTGGTGAATGATGTGTATTTACAACCGTGAATTTTAAAAAGTTTTGTATGTGCAGGGCACCTGGGCGGCTCAGTTGGTTACGCGTCTGACTTCGGCTCAGGTCATGTTCTTGAGGTTCGTGGGTTCAAGCCCCATGTCAGGCTCTGTGGTGACAGCTCAGAGCCTGGAACCTGTTTCAGATTCTGTGTCACCCTCTTTCTCTGCCCCTCCCCCACTGGGACTCTGTCTCTCTGTCTGTCTGTCTCTCTATCTCAAAAATAAACATTAAAAAATGTTTTTAAGT